>NW_026055496.1:0-1200000 GCF_023757995.1 Alternaria metachromatica
TAGAAGCTAGTACTAGATAGTACTAGCTTGTAGTAGTAAATATCTCTTTTAAAGAGTCTAGTAGCTTTAGCAGAGTCTAGTAGCTTTAGTAGAGTCTAGTAGCTTTAGTAAAGTCTAGTAGCTTTAGAGATAAAGATATTTAAAGTTAAAGTAAGAAGATAGCTCTAAGTAAACCTACAAGGTTTGTAGAGGCTATATTCTTATATATACCTCTTCCTTTAAAAAGGCTATAGCTAGTTCTCTAGCTAGATCTACTAATAGTAAAAGAAAAGAAAAGAAAAAATAAAGAAAAAAGTTAAAATTTTAACTATATTAAAAATTCTTAGATATAGCTTATAGTTTGTATAAGCGTACGTATGTTTACATAGTTTCTTATACAAAAAAGCGTACCTCTAAGGTATTTTCTACTACTCTAACTCTAGAACGTAAAATTTAAGCTAAATAACGTTTCTACACTCTATAAGAAATAGCATCTTAATTAAGGCTATATTCTAGAAGACTTAAGATAGTAGAGTAGAGATGCTAAGTAATTAATAGTTAACTATAGCGCTGTTTAACAATTAGGTGTAGCATGTATTAACAGCGTAGAGTTTAGGTAGCAGGCGCAAAAGCAGCCTCTACCTCTTGCGTACGTAGGCCTCTTTAGAGGCTTTTACGCTAAAATCTTATTACCGCTAGCGTAATTAGGCTTCTAATTGCTAATATCTTTAGATAAAGAGGTCTAGTCTAGAGACATATTAAGGCTAGAAGGTTTAGGCTTATTAGAGAATTTCTAGTAGAAAAGTTTAGCATTATAGTAACTAAGATAGTTACTAGCTGCGTGCTAGAAGGCTTTAGAGAAATTAGTCTACTTAATAAGGTAAGCCTACTCTTCTTAGATCTTGTTTACTTCTAGCAGAGCTACGTTCTTAAATAAATCTATAAGCTACTCTTTATAATACTCGCTAGTGCTGTCTACTACTTCTACGCTAACTAGTTAAGCGTAAGCTTAATTAGAAAGAGCCTTAGTAGCTAATAGGCGTAGTAGTTAGAAGTAGAAGACTAGAAATGTACTATTTTAAAGCATCTTATTAGAAAGCTTTAATTTGTACGCACGCTCTTTATAGATAACACAGGTAACTACGTAGAAGCTAGCCTATTAATGCGTAAGTTTCTTAGAACGCTACTTAGTTCGCTAGTTAGTTATACTTACATAGACTTTATTGCTAATAGAGTATAGTAGAACTACATAGCAAGTAGAATTAGCTTAAGCACTCTATTCTTGCTGCAACTATAGAAGTTGTTTCTTTAAATAGGCTACTAAGTTACTATAGTAGTTTATTATTTTCTTAGCCTACAATTGTTAGTCCTAGGTAGGTAGAAAGAGATTAGCTTTAATATCTTTAACTAGGTAGACGCTACTATAGAGGTAGTAGCCTAAGTCCGCAAAAAATAGGGTTATACTAATACTTAAATTAACTATATTGTTTGCCTAGAACTTAGCAATATAAAGCTAGGTAGCCTAGTTATCTTACGCATAGTTAATATATTGCTGTAGGTAAGTCTTAAGAGACTAATTAGCGCGCTTAGTTTACCTGTCTGTCTTAGAGTAGTAAGTAGTAGATAGAACGCGTTTAATTCTTAACCTCTAGTAGACATACCTCTAAAATAGAGCTATAAAGTTAGTACCGCGATTAGATATAATAGTAAGAGGTAGCCTATAATTTTTAAATACATCTATAAAGCAGCGTAAGGCCTTACAAGCAGTTTATCTATAAGTAGAGTAGAAGAGCTTTTATTTAGTTAAGCAATTAACAATAACTAAAATATTTTAATACTCTCTACTATTAAGGCAGAATAGAGGCAGGTCTTAAATAAAATTAATAGTTAGGTCTAACTATTAGGTATAGAGAATAGAAAGCGGCTGTAGGTAGCTATACTTTCTATTCTATAGACTCTTTATGCGTTTGTAAGTAGTATAAGCGTTACAATACTGCGTAATAGACTAGCTTATTTTAGGCTAGTAGTAGCAATTATATATTAGATAAAGCGTAGACTAGAGACTCTTATAACTAGCAATCTTATAATTATAGTATAGGTTAAAAATCTGCCTCTAAAGTCTAGCGTCTCTAGAGATATAAAGCCTAGTTTAATTAATAAAAATTTAATAGCTGCGTCTAGTACTAACAGAGGTAAGATTAGCTACACTAAAATAGTAGCTATTTTTATAGAACTATTTAGAAAGTTTAGTGTTACAACTATTAATAGTGGCAAAAGCTCGCTAGGCTATAAAGTTATTCTTGTAGGCGGCATCTAAAAGGTTCTTAGTAGAGCAGAAGTTATCTTTATAAGTAGAAAGATTAGAATTATAGACTTCTTTAGGCAGTAGAGCATCTAAGTTATTAAAAACAGCATTCTTATTAGTAAAAACTATATAAAGAACATGCTGCTGTTCTAGATTTAAAGAGAAATTAGATTATGTAGTAGAAGCTAGTGCATAAAGAGTAGTAGTAATTACTAGCTATATACCTAGTAAAAGTGTCTTTAGCTCTAGAATAATTAAGGTAATAGTATAACGCAGATCTTTAGAGTCTAAGAGAATGTCTTAAGGTTAGTAACTAAGTGCATTAGCTTTAACATTTTTAATACTAGGTACGTAGGTTATCTTAAAGTTAAACTAGAATAAAAACAAGAACTAGCAGGCCTAACGTTAGGTAAGCGTCTTAGTAGTTATAAATGTTTCTAGGTTTTTATAGTTAGTTACTACTATAATAGAGTAGCTAGAACCTATAAGTTTAGGCTTCTATTCTTTAAATGCCTAGATAATTTCTATAAGCTTAAGATTATAAATATTATAGTTATATTCTATAGACAAGTATTTCTTAGAGAAAAAAAGCAACAAGTTGCAGAACGCTCTAACTATTAAGTTACTTTATAACTCCGCTAGTAGCCTACGCAGATGCGTTAGTAGTAATATAAATAGGCTTAGAGAGATTAAAATATTAAAGCACTAGACTCTTATAGAAGGCAGCTTTTAGTGCGTTAAAAGCTTTCTAACACTTAGAGGTCTATACTAGTAGGTTATAAATAGTATGTACTTTACTGCTAGAATTCTTAACGTTTAGTATAACTTTAGCCTTAATTAACTTAGTAAGCAGAAGAGTAATAGAGAAGTAGCGCTTAATAAACTGCTAGTAGAAGCCTATGTAGCTAAGAAAAGCTAGCAATTCTTTTGCGCTCTGTAGCTGCTTCTAGTTACAAATAGCCTCTACTTTAGATAGATCTATCTCTACGCTCTTATTAGTAATAATTATCTCTAAGAATTTAACTCTATCTATATAAAACTTAGATTTCTTAGAGTTAATATAAAAGCCTTATTCTTTTAGATAGGCTAAAACTTTCTTAACGTAGGTAACGTGCTCTTTAATAGTTTCTAAATAGACAAGAATATTATCTAGGTAAGTAGTGCAGAACTAATCTAAGTATTTAAAGAGTGCACTATTAATAGCTTGTTAAAAGGTTGTAAGAGCGTTATAAAGGCTAAAAGGCATAATCTTGTACTTATAGGTGCCTGTTTAAGTAGTAAAAGCTATAAGCTACTTAGAACTAGGTTTTATCTAAATATAATAAAAAGCGTAAACAATGTTAAACTTAGAAAAAATAGTAGCCTTATTTAGCTTAGCTAGAGTCTCGCAGAAGAAGAGAATTAGGTACTAGTTCTTAATAGTAGCGTTATTAAGGTTCTAGAAATCTACACACACTCTAATGCCGCTGTTAGACTTACTAATAATAAGTAGAGAGTTACAGGCAGAAGAGTTATAAAGGCTAATAAAACTCTTTGTTTCTATTTTAATAATATATACTTAGATAGCGTTCTCTTACTAGCTAGAGAAGAGGCGTAGATAGTAATTAGAGATCTTAGCTCTAGAGTGTAATTTAATCTTATAGTTGTGCTTAGAATGCTTAGGCAACTAAGACGCAGCAGCCTTATTAAATACTAGAATATAATTAGTATATTCTTTAAAAAGTTCTAGTGTTAGAATGTCTTTAAGAGTAACCTTAGCAGAAGTACCTATAAACTTAGTATAGTTTTTATCTACTACAGCGCGCTAAAATTAAGGGTTCTAGAGCCCTCTAGTAGCTATTAGGTAAATAGTTAAATTCTACTTCTTGTATAGCTTTTGTATTACCTTAAGTAAAACCTATTAAATATTAATCTTAGAAGCGGGCTTAGGCAGCAGCGTTAGCACTTTAGAATCTACAGGCTTAGAGGGAACCTCTATATAACTAGAAAACTAAAGTAGTAGTAAAGGCTCTACATTCTTAATAGTAACGCTATAGTCTATTAAACTAAAATTCTGTCTAGCGTAACTAGAAGGCTAGGCGTTAGAAGAAGTTTCTGCTTCTAGAGGGTTGTGCGTATAACAGGAATCTAGCAAGCTAATAGAGCCTATTTTCTTTTTCTTGCAAACAACTAACAGTGCAACTCTAGTAAGCTAATATAACTAGCAATAGTACTAGTTAGTAAATTTAATTATTTCTGCATAGTAATTAAGTTTAGGTTAGTAGAGCCTCCTCTATTTAAATCTAAGTACAAGATTAAAAAGACTATAAGATTCTACTATATAAGCAGTTGTGCGTTCTACGTAGGTGTCTATTTTAAGAAAGAATTTAATCTAGTAGGTAATTAATTTAGCAGCCTTACTATTATAGCCCTTATATATAATAGGTTATAATAGTAGAATTAAAGTAAAGGCGTAGATTTAGTTTAAAAACTTCTTTAAAACAAAATTGCTATCCGCGCTATTATTAGCTAAGGTCTTATACCTATAAGAAACTACTAGAGTAGAGCTAACAAAGAAAGAAAAAGCAAACTATTCTAAATTATAGAGGGCAATATAGCTAGAGCTAGTAGTAGATATAAAAGCAAATTGTGCAAAGCTTAGAGTTAAGTAGCAGTCTTTCTACTACTAGACCTAGGTCTATTAAAGCAGCGCACTAGTGTTATAGGTAGTAAGGCCTATAAATAACTTAGCTAGAGCGTTTTACTATAGCCATAGTTTAACTCTAGAAGGTAGCCTGTCTTCTAGAGTTAGTAGTTTTCTAAATTAGATTTAGAAGCGTCTTCTGCATTAGAAAAGTTAAACTAGTTATTACTATAGTTAGGCTCTAGAAAAAACCTAGCTTAACACTAAGTAGCTTTAACTAGTTCTTTCTTAGGCTTCTTAGGGCAATCGCAGGTAATATAACTAGGCTAGTAATAGGTAAAACAAACTTTAGGCTTATTATTAGCTAGCTTAGAGGTACAAGGCTTTAAGAAGGTTAGCTTAGTAGCGTCTAGCTAATCTATACCTTAACGCATAGAAGCGTCTTTTGCCTTAGAACTCTCTACTATAGTAGCGTTATTAGTAGTAGTAGAACTACAGCAATCGCAATTCTAAAAGCGCTTATAGAAAGCTACTCTAGAAGTATAGTTAAAGTTATATATATAGACTGTAATAGACTCTAGAAGCTAATAGAAGGCCTCTAACGTAGAAGTAGCCTAAGGCAACGTATTAAGAAAATTAGCGTAGCGCAACAGAAGCTTACTTATAATCTTAATACTGCGTAACTTATAGAGAATGCAAAGGTCTGTAGCTAGAATACTAAAGTTAACCTTAAAAGAGGCCTAGGCCTTAGAGTTAGTCTAAACGTTAACAGGTACACAGAGGTATTAAAGCTAGAACATCTTGTTTTTATTACTAGTATTAGCTATTGCGTGCAGTACCTTTTAAGAAAGGCAGAAAATTTAGTAGTAACTTTGTAAGAGATAACTTAGAATAGAGTTAAAGTTAGTTAAGAGTTCTATCTAAGTGCGTAGGTAGAGAAAGGTAAGTTTTAATCGCGTAGGTTCTTAAACTACAAAGGTAGAGCAGCCTAAGGTAGTAGCGGGTAAGTGCCTATCTACGTAATAGGTAAAATTTCTAAAATTTACTAGCCTACTAAACTTAAAAGTTTATAGCTAGAAATAGAGCGCGCGCGCGCAGGCGCGTAAAGATAGGTAGGCAAGTAGAGCAAAGGCTGTAGCTCTAGGCTGTTAGGTAGCAAAGGCTGTTCTATAGCAAGAGAGCTATTCTTTTCTATCTAATAGCGTACTAAGATAGAGTCTAAATCTAATCTGCGCTAGCAGCAATTAGAGCGCTAAAATTTTAGCGCGCTCTTCTGCTGTCTAAAGGCGCTAGACTTAGTAAAGAGCTAGTAACTAAAGCTGTAATTCTACACAATAACTAAGAATAAGTAAGAGCTACTTGTTTTTATTAAGGCTAGAAGCCTATAGTAAGTAAAAATACTTATAAGGTCTACTATTATGTAAGGTAGACTTTACGCGCAGAGAGGTAGGCTAGTTAGAAGATAGCTTATATTTAGAGTTAAGAATAGCAGACGCAGAATCTAAGAGAGAAAGAGTCTAGCTAGATCTATATAGAAAGAGAGAGAGAAAGCTAGTAGAAGCTAGTACTAGATAGTACTAGCTTGTAGTAGTGAATATCTCTTTTAAAGAGTCTAGTAGCTTTAGCAGAGTCTAGTAGCTTTAGTAGAGTCTAGTAGCTTTAGCAAAGTCTAGTAGCTTTAGAGATAAAGATATTTAAAGTTAAAGTAAGAAGATAGCTCTAAGTAAACCTACAAGGTTTGTAGAGGCTATGTTCTTATATATAGATAATATATAAGTCTACATAGACACTAATAATAGTAGTCTATCTAAGCTACGCCTTTTTAAGAGTAACTCTATATTATTAAACTTATTTTTTTTAGGTATATTTACTTACTAGATAGCTAAGAGTAAGTAGTTCTAAGATTCTAAGACTTAGGTCTAATCTATCTACTAGTATACTAATAGATTAGCTTATATTACTCTCTTTTCTCTAGAATTATAGTATAGCTATACTTTCTCTACTAAGATAGAGTACTTTCTTATTCTATATTAGACCTAGAGTAACTCTAATCTCTTTACTATAAATAAAAATAAGATATTTTAGCTTTAATACTCTTATATACTTATTAACGTTTAGACTAACTCTAAAGCCTAGGCTTCTTTTAAAGTTAACTTTAGTATTCTAGCTATAAACTTTTATATTCTCTATAAGTTATATAGTATTAAAATTATAAGTAAGCTTCTATTACGCTACGCTAATTTTCTTAATACGTTGCCTTAGGCTACTTCTATATTAGAGGTCTTTTATTAGCTTCTAGAGTCTATTATAGTCTATATATATAACTTTAACTATACTTCTAGAGTAGCTTTCTATAAGCACTTTTAGAATTATAATTACTATAGTTTTACTACTACTAATAATACTACTATAGTAGAGAGTTCTAAGGTAAAAGACACTTCTATATATTAAGGTATAGATTAGCTAGACGCTACTAAGCTAACTTTCTTAAAGCCTTACACCTCTAAGCTAGCTAATAATAAGCCTAAAGTTTATTTTACTTATTACTAGCTTAGTTATATTACTTATAATTACTCTAAGAAGCTTAAGAAAGAACTAGTTAAAGCTACTTAGTGTTAAGCTAGATTTTTTCTAGAGCTTAACTATAGTAATAATTAGTTTAACCTTTCTAATATAGAAGACGCTTCTAAATCTAATTTAGAAAACTACTAACTTTAGAAAATAGACTACTTTCTAGAGTTAAACTATAGCTATAGTAAAACGCTTTAGCTAAGTTATTTATAGGCCTTACTATCTATAATACTAGTGCGCTACTTTAATAGACCTAGGTCTAGTAGTAGAAAAACTACTACTTAACTCTAAGCTTTATATAATTTACTTTTATATCTACTACTAGCTCTAGCTATATTACTCTCTATAATTTAGAATAGTTTACTTTTTCTTTCTTTATTAGCTCTACTCTAGTAGTTTCTTATAAGTATAAGACTTTAGCTAGTAATAGTATAGATAGTAATTTTGTTTTAAAGAAGTTTTTAAACTAAATCTACGCCTTTACTTTAATTCTACTATTATAACCTATTATATATAAGAGCTATAATAGTAAAGCTACTAAATTAATTACCTACTAGATTAAATTCTTTCTTAAAATAGATACTTATATAGAATATATAACTACTTATATAGTAGAATTTTATAGTCTTTTTAATCTTATACTTAGATTTAAATAGAGAAGGCTCTACTAACCTAAACTTAATTACTATATAGAAATAATTAAATTTACTAACTAGTACTATTACTAGTTATATTAGCTTACTAGAGTTGCACTATTAGTTATTTATAAGAAAAAGAAAATAGACTCTATTAGCTTACTAGATTTCTATTATACGCACAACTCTTTAGAAGTAGAAACTTCTTCTAATACCTAGCCTTCTAGTTACGCTAGATAGAATTTTAGTTTAATAGACTACAGCGTTACTATTAAGAATATAGAGCCTCTACTACTATTTTAGTTTTCTAGTTATATAGAGGTTCTCTCTAAGTCTATAGATTCTAAAGTACTAACGCTGCTGCCTAAGCCTACTTCTAAGATTAATATTTAATAGATTTTACTTAAGGTAATATAAAAAGTATATAAGAAGTAGAATTTAACTATTTATTTAATAGCTACTAGAAAGCTTTAGAACTCTTAATTTTAGCGCGCTATAGTAGATAAAGACTATACTAAGTTTATAAGTACTTCTACTAAGGTTACTCTTAAGAATATTCTAATACTAGAACTTTTTAAGAAATATACTAATTATATCTTAGTATTTAATAAAGCTACTACGTCTTAGTTATCTAAGCATTCTAAGTATAACTATAAGATTAAATTATACTCTAGAGCTAAGATTTCTAATTACTATCTACGCCTTTTCTCTAGCTAGTAAGAGAACGCTATTTAAGTATATATTATTAAAATAGAAACAAAGAGTTTTATTAGCTTTTATAACTCTTCTATCTATAACTTTCTACTTATTATTAGTAAGTCTAATAGTAGTATTAGAGTATATATAGATTTCTAGAACCTTAATAACACTACTATTAAAAACTAGTACCTAATTCTTTTCTTTTATAAGACTTTAGCTAAGCTAAATAAGGCTACTATTTTTTCTAAGTTTAATATTATTTACACTTTTTATTATATTTAGATAAAACCTAGTTCTAAGTAGCTTATAGCTTTTACTACTTAAATAGGCACCTATAAGTATAAGGTTATACCTTTTAGCTTTTATAACGCTTTTATAATCTTTTAATAAGCTATTAATAGCGCACTCTTTAAATACTTAGATTAGTTCTACACTACTTACCTAGATAATATTCTTATCTATTTAGAAACTATTAAAAAGTACGTTACCTACGTTAAGAAAGTTTTAGCCTATCTAAAAGAATAAAGCTTTTATATTAACTCTAAGAAATCTAAGTTTTATATAAATAGAGTTAAATTCTTAGAAATAATTATTACTAATAAGAGCGTAGAGATAGATCTATCTAAAGTAAAGACTATTTATAACTAAAAGTAGCTATAGAGTGTAAAAGAATTACTAGCTTTTCTTAGCTATATAGGCTTCTACTAGTAGTTTATTAAGCGCTACTTCTTTATTACTCTTCTACTTACTAAGTTAATTAAAGCTAAAGTTATACTAAATATTAAGAATTCTAGTAGTAAAGTATATACTATTTATAACCTACTAGTATAGACCTTTAAGTATTAGAAAGCTTTTAATATACTAAAAGCTGCCTTCTATAAGAGTCTAGTGCTTTAATATTTTAACCTCTCTAAGTCTATCTATATTACTACTAATACATCTATATAAGCTACTAGTAGAGTTATAAAGTAACTTAATAGTTAGAGTATTCTATAACTTATTACTTTTTTCTCTAAGAAATACTTATCTATAGAATATAACTATAATATCTATAATCTTAAGCTTATAGAAATTATCTAGGTATTTAAGAAATAGAAGCCTAAACTTATAGATTCTAGCTACTCTATTATAGTAGTAACTAACTATAAAAACCTAGAAATATTTATAACTACTAAGACGCTTACCTAATATTAGGTCTACTAGTTCTTGTTTTTATTCTAGTTTAACTTTAAGATAACCTACGCACTTAGTATTAAAAATATTAAAGCTAATATACTTAGTTACTAACTCTAAGACGTTCTCTTAGACTCTAAAGATCTACGTTATACTATTACTTTAATTATTCTAGAGCTAAAGACACTTTTACTAGATATATAGCTAGTAATTACTACTACTCTTTATACGCTAGCTTCTACTATATAATCTAATTTCTTTTTAAATCTAGAATAGTAGTATATTCTTTATATAGTTTTTACTAATAAGAACACTATTTTTAATAACTTAGATACTCTACTATCTAAAGGTATTTATAATTCTAATCTTTCTACTTATAAAGATAACCTCTACTTTACTAAAGACTTTTTAGATACTACTTATAAAAATAACTTTATAGCTTAGTAAGCTTTTACTACTATTAATAGTTATAATACTAAACTTTCTAAATAGTTCTATAAAAATAGCTACTATTTTAGTGTAGCTAATCTTATCTCTATTAGTACTAGACGTAGCTATTAAATTTTTATTAATTAAACTAGGCTTTATATCTCTAGAAACGCTAGACTTTAGAAGTAGATTTTTAATCTATACTATAATTATAAGATTACTAGTTATAAGAGTTTCTAGTCTACGCTTTATTTAATATATAATTACTACTACTAGCCTAAAATAAGCTAGTCTATTACATAGTATTATAACGCTTATACTACTTATAAACGTATAAAGAGCCTATAGAATAGAAAGTATAGCTATCTATAGCTACTTTCTATTCTCTATACCTAATAGTTAGACCTAACTATTAATTTTATTTAAGACCTACCTTTATTCTATCTTAATAGTAAAGAGTATTAAAATATTTTAGTTATTGTTAATTACTTAACTAAACAAAAGCTCTTCTACTCTACTTATAGATAGACTACTTATAAGGCCTTACGCTACTTTATAGATATATTTAAAAATTATAAGCTACTTCTTACTATTATATCTAATTATAGTACTAACTTTATAGCCTTATTTTAGAGGTATATCTACTAAAGATTAAGAATTAAACGCGTTCTATCTACTACTTACTACTCTAAGATAGATAGATAAACTAAGCGCGCTAATTAGTCTCTTAAGACTTACTTATAGTAATATATTAACTATATATAAGATAACTAGACTACCTAGCTTTATATTACTAAGTTCTAGGTAAATAATATAGTTAATTTAAGTATTAGTATAACTTTATTTTTTATAGACTTAGGCTACTACCTCTATAGTAGCGTCTATCTAGTTAAAGATATTAAAGCTAATCTCTCTCTACCTACCTAAGACTAATAATTATAGACTAAGAAAATAATAAACTACTATAGTAACTTAGTAGCCTATTTAAAGAAATAACTTCTATAGTTATAGTAAGAACAAAGTACTTAAGCTAATTCTACTTACTATATAGTTTTACTATACTCTATTAGTAATAAAGTTTATATAAGTATAACTAACTAGTAAACTAAGTAGTGTTTTAAGAAACTTATATATTAATAAGCTAGCCTTTACATAGTTATTTATATTATCTATAAAGAGCGTATATATAAATTAAAGCTTTCTAATAAGATACTTTAAAATAGTATATTTCTAGTCTTCTACCTCTAACTACTACGCCTATTAGCTACTAAGACTCTTTCTAATTAAGCTTATACTTAACTAGTTAGTATAAAAGTAGTAGATAGCACTAGTAAGTATTATAAAGAGTAGCTTATAGATTTATTTAAGAATGTAGCTCTACTAGAAGTAAATAAGATCTAAGAAGAGTAGGCTTACCTTATTAAGTAGACTAATTTCTCTAAAGCCTTTTAGTACGTAGCTAGTAACTATTTTAGTTACTATAATACTAAACTTTTCTACTAGAAATTCTCTAATAAGCCTAAACCTTCTAGCCTTAATATACCTCTAGACTAGACTTCTTTACTTAAAGATATTAGTAATTAGAAGCCTAATTATACTAGTAGTAATAAGATTTTAGTATAAAAGTCTCTAAAGAGGCCTACGTATATAAAAGACAGAGGCTGCTTTTACGCTTACTATCTAAACTCTATACTATTAATATATACTATACCTAATTATTAAATAGCGCTATAGTTAACTATTAATTACTTAGTATCTCTACTCTACTATTTTAAGTCTTCTAGAATATAGCTTTAATTAAGACACTATTTCTTATAGAGTATAGAAACGTTATTTAGCTTAAATTTTACGTTCTAGAGTTAGAGTAGTAGAAAATACTTTAGAGGTGCGCTTTTTTATATAAGAAACTATATAGATATATATACACTTATATAAACTATAAGCTATATTTAAGAATTTTTAATATAGTTAAAATTTTAACTTTTTTCTTTATTTTTTCTTTTCTTTTCTTTTACTATTAGTAGATCTAGCTAGAGAACTAGCTATAGCCTTTTTAAAAAGAGAAGTATATATAAGAATATAGCCTCTATAAACCTTATAAGTTTACTTAGAGCTATCTTCTTACTTTAACTTTAAATATCTCTATCTCTAAAGCTACTAGACTTTACTAAAGCTACTAGACTCTACTAAAGCTACTAGACTCTACTAAAGCTACTAGACTCTTTAAAAGAGATATTTACTACTATAAGCTAGTACTATTTAGTACTAGCTTCTACTAGCTTTCTCTCTCTCTTTCTATATAGATCTAGCTAGACTCTTTCTCTTTTAGATTCTATATCTACTATTCTTAACTCTAAATATAAGCTATCTTCTAACTAGCTTACTTTTCTACGCGTAAAGTCTACCTTATAAGAAGCTACTACTAGAGCTTAAGGTAAACGCTACTCTAAGTACTCTCTACTATCTCTAACTTCTCTACTATAATATTAATACTAGATAATATAAATAAAGAGTTTACTATATATATTAATACCTCTTCTTATAAGTACTAGATAGTATACATTTAAATACTTTTAGTAAAGTATAAGTACTATAAACCTTAAGATAAAGTAAAGAAAATAGCTACTACTATTCTTACTACTTTACTATATTCTATTTTATATTAGATTTTCTACTACTAGTTAACTAGACTATAGAGTTATATAACTACTAAGGCGTTGCCTCTACCTAGTAATAACTACTTAGACTTAGTTAATTTACTATTCTAAGCTTCTTAAGCTACTTAAATTAGAGCTTAGAATAGTAATTTCTAGTTATATTAGCCTACCTATAGTTAGGTCTCTAGAAAGTAACTACTACTAGATAAATAAAAAAGTATCTATTCTACTACTATCTTAATATACTTAGAACGTCTAGAGAATATAGTAGCTATAATTCTACGTATAATAACTAGCTATAACTCTATATATAACTACTTAGAAACTACTATAATAACTATAACTACTTTATCTTTAGTAACTAATTCTTTATTACTTTTATACACTTTTAGAGGTAATAAGAAAGAAAGCTATAAGTATTATAGCTCTCTTATAACTTTAATATTAGAAATACTAGTACTAATTATAATAAGTATTACTCTTTTAACTATTCTATCTAGTATTAAACTCTCTTTAAACTATATTAGTATAGCTATTATAGTTCTTTAGCTATAATTATTAGGCTCTAGCTTGTAAGAGCCTAGACTAACTTAGCTATAGGTATAAATACTTTAGAATTACTATTATAGCTTAGTAGCGATTTGTCTCTAGTCTTTTTAGAATAATACACCTAATTATAGTCTAATATTATATATCTAGTATTTAACTAACTCTATTATTTAATATTTAAATTATTTTATTCTATAATACTCTTATATACGCTATTTAGATATAATAAGCTCTAAAGTAGATTTCTCTAGCGTAATATAACGTAGTAGTAAGTAAGCTACACTATTCTTACGCGTAATAAATAATAACTAGAAGAAATTAGCTTCTATATCTCTAGAGGTAGTAATACTACTTACTAAGAAACTTATAAACCTATTAGAAGCCTTATTAGGCGTTACTAACTTAGCCTTAATTATTAGAGATAGTAACGCGCTATTAGAGCCTATTTTAAGGCTAACTAAGCTCTTATAAGCTACTACTACTAAAAGTAAAGATAAATAGACTACTTTAATCTATAAACTTAAAAAGTTACGTAAGTAGAAATAATTAGAGCGCACTTATTAAGATATAGCTTATCTTAGAAAATTAAAGTATAAAGTACTTATAAGTAACTACTTAGCTCTTAAAAAGAATATTACTTACTATATCTTAGCTCTAAGAGGCAAGCTTTAGTTAAACTTAGAAGCTCTACGCTCTAAAAACCTAGAGATGTTTACTACGCGTAACTACTTATAGTATAACTACTAGATATATAATTATAAAGCTATTTTTAGAAAAGTACTCTCTACCTTCTTTATAAGTACCTAGAAAGTAGACTTTACTATAAGATTTCTAGATAAAACTACTTACTCTACTTAGAATATCTACTTCTAGAACTATATAAGACTTAAGGCGTTTTAAACGCCTACTTAGAAGAAACTTAAGATAGTTATACTTAATACGCTTAGTTCTAAGTTATTATAACACTTTATAGCTTATAATAGGCTTAAATAGACTAAATAAAAGCTAGATTAAAATTCTAACTCTCTTTTAGTCTATCTTAATACGCTTTAGAGTAAACTAGGTAACTATACTAAAGAGTAGCGCTATATAGACTTTATAAGCGCTTTTCTTTCTAATATTTAGAAAGAACTTTTACTTTAAGATCTAGAAGACTATAATATAGTCTTTAAGCTTAATATCTTAGCTTACTACTATTAAAGTAAGATAAAGTATACTACTATACTTTCTAAGTATTTAGCTTATAAGAATAGATTTTATAGCTATTAGGCCTAGAACTCTTTTTTAGAGCCTTCTTAGACCTAGAAAAAAGCTAAGAAGGCTAGTTTAGTAAAATCTAACTTATAACTAGCTAAATTAAACTAAAATAGTCTAAAAGACTTTAATATAACTTATTAGAGGTATAATAAAACTAGATACTTCTAAAAAGACTATTTAAAGTCTAAGAGAGACTCTAAGAGCTTATCTAGTTAGAGATTAAGAAAAGGTAGTAGATAGAAAAGCTAGAGTTCTTCTTAGCTACCTATATTACTCTAGACCTAGTATTCTAGAACTTAGAACTTCTTTATAATACACTTTACTTTAAGCTAGTAAAGCTACTAATAGTAAAAGTATTACTTAGCTAATTAGAGTCTATTAAGACTCTAGTAGATAGAGGTTTCTAGTTAAACCTTATTTTAGCGTTACTTACTACAAAGTAAGGCTTACTAGTTTACTCTCTATCTAAGCTATTAGTAGATAAAGTAAATAGTAAAGAATTAAAAATTTATAGTACTACTATAGTAACTATAAAGGTAGTAGATTCTTACAGAAAATAAAAAATCTAGAATATTCTATATATTATTATAGAAGTCTATAAGTATTAGATATACTTAGATCTATCTTAGATAGACGCGTATTACCTAAAGATTAGCTACTTTATATAGAAGCTACTCTTTTAGAGTACTAAGTCTAAGAATAAAACTATCTATAGAAAAATTATACTAGAAAAAGCTAAAAAGTTTAAAAAGACTATACGTAATTCTATAGTAGATATATATAGCTATCTTATTATCTTAACGCTTTAGTCTAGCTTAGAAGAGGCTAAAGAGAGTAGTTTACCTCTATAATATACTAAGTTTATGTACCTTAGGTTAGAAGATAACTTAAGAGTTCTTACTAACTATAGTCTATAAGACTTAGCTATTAACCTACTATCTAGAACTATAGCGCTTTATTAGCTATTATATAACTTTTCTAAGATAGAGTTAGAGCTTTTACATAAGTATTTAGATAAGTACTTAGTGTAAGAGTAGATTAGGTATAGTAAGTCTTTAGTAGAGGCGCTTATACTTTTTACTAAGAAGAAAGATAGTAGTATACGCTTATATATTAACTATAAGAGCCTTAATAAAGTTACTATTAAAAATTAGTACTTCTTACTACTTATTATAAAGTCTCTAGAAAGATTAGCTAGCGCTAAATTCTATACTAAACTTAATATAAAAGAGGCTTACTATAGAGTATATATTAAAAAGAGTAATAAGTAGAAAACTACCTTTTATATAAGATATAGTAGTTTTAAGTATACTATAATATCTTTTAGCCTTATAAACGCTTTTATATAGTTCTAGGTCTATATCTATTAAGTTCTTATAGAATTAATTAATATAACTTATATTATATACTTAGATAATATTCTTATCTTCTCTAATACTAAAGAGAAGTATAAAAGCTATATTAAGAAAGTTTTACGTAGATTACGTAATATAAAGCTATTTTTAAAGCTTCTAAAGTATAAGTAGTATACTTAGCGCACTAAGTACCTTAGGTATATAGTTTTCTCTAAGAGAATATAAATTAATAAGAATAGAATTAAGATAATCTAGAAATAGCCTAAACTACGTATAGTGCGTAAGATTTAGGTATTTATTAGCTTTATAAACTACTATAAGTAGTTTATTACTAGATTTTTCTAACTTACTTTACTATTAACTAAACTAATTTAGAAGAAGCTAAAAGTAGCTAAGAGTAGCTACGCCTAGTAAAGAGAGAAGAGTTAGGCTCTTAACTTTAATAAGAAAGCTAAAGAAACTTTTTAAAAGCTAAAAGACTCTTTTCTAAGTATTTCTATCTTAACTTACTTTAAGTAAGATAGAAAGACTAAGACTAAGATAAACGCCTTAGATAGTGTAATTATAGGTATATTAAGCTAATATATACTAAATAGAGCTAGAGAGTACTAATAGTATCTAGTTAACTTCTTTTTACGTAAGCTTATTATAGTAGAGTATAATTATAATATATATAACTAGAAGCTACTTATAATAGTTAAGAGTCTAGAGTATTAGCGCTAATACCTAGAAAGTATACACTTTAACCTCTAGACTAACTATTAGAACTTAAAATAGTTTATAGAGACTAAGACTCTTAACTATTAATAGATTAAATCTTATATTATACTATCTAGGTTTAATTTTAATATCTACTATA
Source organism: Alternaria metachromatica (assembly GCF_023757995.1). Lineage (NCBI taxonomy): Eukaryota > Fungi > Ascomycota > Dothideomycetes > Pleosporales > Pleosporaceae > Alternaria > Alternaria metachromatica. The sequence goes on from NW_026055496.1 coordinate 17,092, forward strand.
AGGTAAAGTCTACTAACTTTGTAGATAGGCTTTCTTACTACTTTAACTATATAGTAGAAGTCTAGAAATCTATCTAGAAGTATAATAAAGCTTTTGTCTAGCCTATAAGAGATTTTATAACTAATAGTAATAGAACTTTTCTTTTAGTAGCTATAGTATAGACTTACTCTACTAAGCGTACTAAGAAATAATAAGACCTTACTAAGAGTCTAGAAAGCTTTAATTAGGCTAGTAGATATACTATACTAGAGCTCTAGACTCTAGAGAAGTATAATAAGATAGATTATACCTTTTTAGGTACTTTAGATAAGTCTAAGTCTAAAGTTAACTAGTCTAGCCTAGATAGAGCTAAAACGCGCTATTATATAGTAAGAATACTAGTAACTACTAATAAGAAGTTATAAGCTCTCTAAGAATATTATAATAACTCTTTAGTAAACTACTTTAGAGTAAAACGTACTTTAGAAAAGCTATAGAGGTACTACTTTTAGAAGAGTATATATAAAGATATAGAGTAATACTATAAAAATTACTTTATATATAGAAAGTCTACTTCTATAAGATATAGGCTTTATAGTCTACTATAGCTTTTTCTAATACCTAACTACTCTTAGAAGAAGGTAATAATAGACTTTATTATAGAACTACTACCTAGTATAGTTTCTAGTATAAAGTATAACGCTATACTAGTTATTATAGATAGATTAACTAAAATAGCTTATTACGTACTAGTATAAGCTAATTAGAATAGTACTAACTTAGTATAAGTCTAAATACGTAAAGTTATCTAACTTTATAGCGTACTAAAGCGTATTATCTTAGATTAAAGCTCTTTAATAAACTCTAAGTATTAAAATTCTTTTCTTTACTATCTTAATACTAGAAGAGTTCTTACTTCTACTTTCTATTCTTAGACTAATAGCTAGACTAAAAAGCAAAACTAGACCTTAAAGTAGTACTTTTACTACTATTACTCTTTAGAATAGAATAATTAAGCGCGCTAGATATTTATTAGAGAGTTTACGTATAATAATAGTATCTACTCTACTACTAGAGTTACTTTCTTCTAGGCTTACTATAGAAAATACTCTTATAAAGTAAATTAGTCTAATTTAGCTCTTAGTAAGAGAGAAAGCTCTATAGAGGCTAGCCTTACTAAATAAGTAATTAAACTATAGTAAAAGTGCTATAGAAAGATTAAAGTAGTAAATACTTACTAGAAAAAGTACACTAATAAGTACTATATACTAATACTTTTTAAGGTAGAAGACTAAGTTCTAGTCTCTAACTAATATATTAGAAGTACTTACTTAAAGAAAAAGCTAAATTAGAAGTTTCTTAGACTTAGAAAGATTATAGACTAGATTAGCTTCTTAGCCTTCTAGATTAATTTTCTAAGACTTAATAGTGTCTATCTAGTATTTTATATATTACTTTTAGAGCTTTTTAACTTAAAAGGCACTATTCTATACTCTAAAGCGCCTAAGTAGAATACTTTAAGAAAGTTTAGTAATAATATATATAAAGTAGAATGTATTATTAAAAGATAGTATAATAAGAATAACTAATAGAAGTACCTAATTAAATAGGTTAAGTACCTAGAGAAAGAAAACTTATAGAAACTAAGTTTAAATATCTTAGCTAATACGCTATAGAAGTTCTAGAATAAGAAGAGAATATAATAGTGTAGAAAATCTTTAAAGGTCTAGCCTAAAAAGTAATACTATAGATAGTTTTATAAAGAGAGAGAATAAGTTAAGTTAAGCTATAATAAGCTATTCTAGTATAAACTAAAGTATACTTTTACTTTTTTTCTCTATATAGAGTTTTTTAGAGTATTTAATAGTATCTTAGGCTAAAATAGCCTCTAATAGTCTAAAAGAGTCTAGCATAGACTATTTTACTCTAACTCTTTCTAGCGTAGAGTTATTAGTTCTTTAAGCCTTATAATTAGTTTTAAAGAATAAGATATTATACTTTAGATAAATTTATATAGATAAATAACTTTAACTACTATAAAAAACTTTTATATTTATAGAGAAATTCTAACCTAGGTATTACTTAAGAGCTTCTAACTATACTATAATAGCCTATAATAGCCTAAAGTAGGCTAGTACTACTTAGTCTAAACTAATTCTACGTAAACTTTATTAAACTCTATCTAAATATACTAAAAGAGCTTATATTACTTTAGAATAGGCTAAAATAGGCTATAAAGAACTATTAAAAGTTATCTAAGAGTAACTTAGAGAACACTAGCTCTAAAGTACTTAATCTTATCTTTTTTACTCTTAATCTACTTCTTAAGCTAGCTTTTCTTAGTAGTAGTTTTATTACTTTTTAGCTAGAAAGTAAGCTCTATTTAAAGTTCTTAAATAGTATTCTATAAATCTTTAACTATAGAAATAATAGCCTACTTAGTAGGCTTTAAAGTAGAATACTATAAAAAAAGTTAGTATAGGCTAAAATAGGCTATAAAAGGCTAAAAGAGAGTAAATAGAGGTAAAGTAGCTACTAGTAACTTATAAAAAGCTAATTAGAGCTATAAGAGCTTAGAAGAGAGTATTTTAGAACTTACTAATTACTTAAATAGTAATCTAGCGTTAAGCGCACTAGTAATCTTATTAGCTCTCTTCTTAAATGCGTAGAGAGTACTATTAGTAAAGCTAGTAACTATAGCTTTAGTTTTAGTCTTATTATTAGAGCGCGCGCTAGACTTAGTAGTAGTATAGCTATAGAGTACGCTAGAATAAAATTATAAGTACTTCTAATTAGAGAAGTAGTTACTACTAAAGTTAGTTAAAATAGTCTAGAATAGACTATTATAAGCTAATCTAGCTCTTTTAGACTCTATAAAAGCTTTACTAACTTTAGAAAAGATAAAAAAGCTTATAAAACGCTAGATTAAGCTAAAATAGACTAAAATAGGTTAAAACTTACTTAATAATATTATTATAGACACTCTTATACTCTTCTACTAAGTTTATCTTTAGATAGCGTAAGTTACTACGCTTAAAGTCTTCTATAGCTAGTAGAGTAGGCGTTAAAGTATTATTAGAGGCTTAAAAACGTAAAATAATAGGCCTCTTACTAATAAGCTTCTAGTTAACTAATAATTAGTAAATAATCTTATATATAGTTTCTAAGTTAATAAGATTCTCTAGAGGCTATATTAGTTAGTATTAGCGTAAAAAAGCCTAAAATAGACTAAAATAGACTAAAACTATCTATTCTAGAGCTATTTACTATATATTAGCCTTATAGAAGCTAATAGAGGGTAATAGTAGCTAGAAGAGAGTAAAATAGGTACTTATAGCAAAGCACTACTTATTTATAGCCTAACACTAGCTATATAAAATAGTTTAGGTAATAGTATCTCTAGATAGTGCGCTAGTAACCTTTCTAATTATACTAGCAAAGATAGCACGCTCTTTCTTAGTCTTAAGAACTAGAAAAGTATAGCTATAGTAGTTAAATATATAAAACTTATTAAGCTTTTATAACTATAGATAACTAGTATATAGCGCGTAACTAATCTTAAAAAGCCTAAGTATATAGAAGTAGCTTATAGCAATCTAATTATTACTAACTATAGTTAAGTTAAGATAAAAAAAGCTATTAAGGCTTAAAATAAAGTAATGTAGAGTATAAAAAGTAGATATAGGTAAAAAGAAAGTAAATTAGTATAAAGTGCGCGTTAATAGTCTTAGTTAGAGTACTAGAGACTAGTTAGTAGTAATTTAGTATAATTTATACTAGAAACTTTTAATTTAGGCTAAACTACTCTATTATACTCTAAAATAGGCTATAATAGATTGCTTTAGATCTTCTTAGAATTCTAGAAATAATAAGTAAAAAAGGCTAATACTTACTATTATAGAGTAATTAGAAAGTAGAAAATAAAAAAGAGAAATCTAACTAGCTAGAAATACTTAGAGCGTATAGGCCTACGCTAGCGCTACTAGCGTAGAAAAACACGTCTATACGTAATTTTATAATCTTCTAAATTACTAGATTTTTCTACTAAGATTTCTACTTTCTATAGGCGTATTATACCTATAAACGCTTAGTATAGACTATTATAGACTATAATAGTCTATTCTAGGCTTTACTTACTCTTTTCTACTTATTACGTATACTTAGAGTTAGATTAAAAGTAATCTACTTTAAGAGAGAGAATAATATTAGACTCTAGCCTATAAGAGCCTAGGCTAACTTAGCTATAGATATAAATACCTTAGAATTACTATTATAGCTTAGTAGCGATTTGTCTCTAGTCTTTTTAGAATAATATACCTAATTATAGTCTAATATTATATATCTAGTATTTAACTAACTCTATTATTTAATAATAATTCTAATAATTATAGGCTATAATAGTTCTAATATATAGATTTTAGGTAGATTAGAATTTTACCTAAAATCTAGTTATTACTACTATAATAATATAACGCTATTTATTTACTAATACTATTATACGCGTAAGAATACTACTAAGTATAATAGCTAATTACGTAATTAATTACTTTACCTTTACTATAATTTTACCTTCTAACTTTACCTATTAATATTATAATATTATAATACTATAATAAATAAAAGTCTTTTAATTATATATATATATATACCTCTTCTTAGCTATTACTTCTTTCTTCTCTCTCTAACTTTCTTAATCTTTTCTTCTTACCTTTATATACTATAGTTATCTTTTAGAAGTAGGCTATATCTTTTTTCTCTTTTTATTAACTTAACCTTTTTTATTTTCTACTTTAATAACTATAACTATAACTATAACTACTATATCTAGTGTAAAGAAGTATAATAAGTCTATAGGCTATCTAAACCTTCTTTATAACTTCTAGTTACTATTAACTCTATATATAAGAGTACGCACTTAGCCTACTATACTTATAACTAATTCTATAAATAAGTATATAAGCGTAACTATATATATATATATATATAAGCTTAGTACTATTAGTTCTATACTATAAGCTAGTCTAGTAAGAGTTTCTTTATAAGAGCTAGTTTTAGATTACTAAAGAAAGATACCTACACTACTAGAGGCTTAGTAGAAGATAGCTAGTAATAAAAATAAGAGTAAAAGTAAAGCTATAGATACTAGAAAGTTAACTTTTTCTTATAGCTAAAGCTTTTCTTTATAAGAAACTTTTTCTTAGAAAGATCTACTTTTTAAGCTCTATATATCTAGTTTTACTAAGAATTTTACTACTTTAGGTATTTATAGTTAAGCCTTTAGAAGTAATACTAGCTTTTTCTCTACTACTTCTTCTAGTTTATAACTAAAGAAAGACACTTTTATAATTATTTAGGCTCTATATACTAAAGCTAAGACCTAAGTTCTTACTTTAGCCTAGAACTAGAATCTCTAGAATTTAAATATTAATAGTAAGGTAATAGAGTTTATTACTAGTCTTAAATAGTAGTCTTCTAAGTAATAGAAGATTATTCTTAATACGTTTATAACTAACGTAACCTTTCTATTTAACTAGATTACTAACTTTATTTTTAAAGTATTTAATATAGTTAAGACGCTACTAGAGCTTATAAATAAGTATAGTAGTATTAAAGTATTTAATAGCTAGTATTAAGTCTTAAGCTAAGCTAAAAATACTAAAAATAAGTATATTATAGAGCTAACTACTACTACTAAGAGTGTTAATATATTAGAGCCTAGTTTTATAAGCTACGTCTCTTACTTTTTAAGTAAGATTTTATATAACTACTAGGCTATATCTAATATATAGTTCTATTTTAGGCGTTTAGATATTAGTAACGTAGCTTTTTTCTTAGTCTAAGTAGTAGCTATTTATATCTACACTCTCTATAAAAGTACTAAGACTAATATTATTATATAAGACTAGGCTACTTTAAAAGATTCTATTAAGGTAACTATTTAGTTTACTAAGAAGAACTTACTTTCTAAGATACTATTTTTTTTAAAGTATTTTGTTAAAGTATTAAAAAAGAACTATAAGAAGTATAGTATAACGCTAGGTATACTTAGCCTTACTACTAAAAATATTATAGTTTCTTTTACTTATAAGTATAAGAAAGATAGTACTTATAATAGTTAATATAAGTTTTAGTAATATATCTTTTTATATATAGCTAATAAGTATTCTAATAAGAACTACTAGATTATATATACTCTTTATAGTAGTAATAATATAATAATTACTAATACTATAGCTAGATACTAGATAAAGCTTTACTTTACTTATTAATTAGCTATCTCTATTATAATAGAACTTAGATTATCTCTATATAAGTTAAGAGTAATTAATAAAAGTAGTAATTATATTAAAGTAAAGCTAAAGAAGATTAGAGTAAGGTAACTAGGTAGAGCTAGATTAGTTACTTCTTTAGTAAATCTAAAAAAGTAGGTACACTAAGAGCGCTAGGCTAGTCTTAAAGTAGTTAAGAAGAAAGTAGTAGTAGCTAAGTTATAGAAGTTAAGGCTTTATAGTATATAAACTAGTTTTTTTCTACTACTACTACTACTTAGCGCTAGCGCTCTAAAATCTACTCTAGCTTACTAATCTTTATCTAAGAAGATAGATACTACGCTTAATAAAAATAATTTAGAAGATAAAGACTAGAATTTTAATAAGCTTAAGGCTTTAACTATAGCTAAGAACTATAAATATCTAGATAGAACTTCTAATTTTCTTTAACTAATTCTTAATAGCTACTCTAAGTATACTAAACTTAATAATTATAAATATATTAAAGTTATCTAAGCGTAGTATTAAGAAGTCTATATTAGTTACTACTCTAATAGCTTATTAATTAATAGTACTTATATCTATTAGACTTATATATAAGTAATAGCTACTTATATAGATCTCTTTAAGTAAGCTATAAATATAAAAGCTATATATAATATTTTTTTTTTTTTATATCTTTTCTAAGATAAGTAGTATAAACTCTAAACCTACCTAGTTATATCTATTCTCTTTATTAAGTAACATAAGCTTAGTAAATAAGACTCTAACCTTCTTAGCTATTACTTTTATTTTTAGATAGCTTATAATCTATACTTAATTTCTTTCTAGAAAGTAGTTAGTAAAAAGATAGGTTAGAGTAAGCTAGTAGAAGACTTTAAGTAGAAGAGTAATATTACTATAAAGAACTTTAAGTAGCTATTCTTTAATAATAAAAAACTTAAGAAGATTATTAAAGAATTTTTTAAGATATATTATTACTACCTCTAATATATTAATAGTAATAAGAACCTTAGCTAGCTTTATATTATATACTATTCTCTTATTTAATAAGCTATCTATACTAATCTTTATTACTAGATACTCTACTTAGTACTTTATAAAGAATATACTATAGTTTTTTACTTTTACTATACTAAGTATACTATACTAGGTAATAAAACGTTCTTTTACTATATTAATCTTAATCTATTATTTATCTATACTTAAGATTAAGGTATAGATATAATCTAAGAATTAGTCTTAATTAATAATAAGAACTCTTAGAACTATATAGAGGTCTTAGAGAGCTTCTACTAATATATAGAGCTATACTTATAATAGTGTAAGACTACTAAGAAGAATTCTACTAGCTTTATTAAAGAATAGTATAATAATATTAATTAAATATAAAAAGTATAAGTAATAGCACTAGGTATAAAGTAGAAGAAGTCTATTTATAGAAAAAAAGATATTTATATTACTTACTCTATAACGCTCTATAGCTCTATAGAACTAGTAACTAAGATTTATTAAATAATTCTTTTATAGTATATTATAGTACGCTAGAGTATTATAGAGGTTCTAGTTATAAGAATATATAATAAGATCTTAAAAGCTTATTATAATTTTATAGCTTCTTTTATAATACTATCTAAATATTATAATAAGTATAGTAGTATTAAGTAAGTATTCTTAGTAGATATATATATTAACTTCTTCTTCTAGATCTAGAAGGCTATTCTTACGTAAGTTTTCTAGAACAACTCTCTTATATATAAGAAGATCTATAACTTTTTTAGTAAGAATAAAAATAGTATTCTAAAGTATATCTAGAAAGAGTATAAGTATATTATTAGAGAGATTAAGATACTATAACTAGTAGTTAAAAAGTTTAAAAAGGCTGTCTTTACTAAGAGCGCTAATAGTAAATATCTAAATATTTTCTTTTTTACTAATAAGAGTACACCTCTTCTTTATAAAAGATAGTAGTATATTTAGAATTATAACTATAGTATAGAAGATACTATTAAATATTTTATTAATAAAATTAATATAAAACTAGATATTTATTACTACTTCTATAATACTACTAACTTTAATACTATATCTACTTCTTTCTCTTTATTTAAGACTCTATAAGCTTACACTAGTAGTCTAGTATCTAGTTTATTATTACTTTTTAGCTTCTTACGCTCTCTAATAATATTACTACTACTAGTTTTACTACTTTCTTCTTAGTTTAAGATACTAACACTAGCTTTATTAGCTTCTTTTACTAGCTTATCTAAGCTATATTATAGTAGACAAAATATAAAGTAGACTAGATATACTAGTAATATTACTAGTACTTAGATTTTAAGTAAGCTTCTTATTTTACTTAAAATCTAACTACTACTTATACTATAGTAGAGTATTACTAATATCTCTACTTAATTATTTATTTTACTTTTTACTTTCTTTTTTATATTTTTTTTTTATCTTTTCTTTATACTATAAGTAAGTAATATATTTTAAATAGTATAATAGAACTATACTACTAAAAAGAGAAAATTTATACTAGTGTATAAGGTATTCTTATATAAATTAGATCTTTAATAACCTAAGAATTACTTAAAAAGAGAACGTCTTTTAATAAAAGCTTTTTAAAATTATTTTATTATCTACTATCTTATTTTTTACTTATACTTTTTAGTATTAGACTTTTATATAATACTTTAGATAATAGAATCTTTCTATAATAGAACTCTTTTTTACTAAACTAATATTTATATACTTTCTTACCTATACTAACTACTTTATATTTTTATAGTAATATATCTTTATACTTTCTAATACCTATATATTAGTAGTAAAGTTAATAAAAGTAAGTCTTAACGTAGAATATAATAGTAGTAGCTCTAATAATCTAGAGTATAAGTCTTTAGAATTACGTATAAAAAGTAGTTTAGCGCTACTTAATATAGTTATTTTATAGCTTTTAAAAAATAAAGAAGTATAAGAATTATAAGAAGTTCTAATATAGTGTAAGTATAAGAAGAATAGTAGCTTAGAGTAAAAGAATATATACTAACTTATATATAAGAATATATAGTATTTCTACTTTATAATCTATTTAAGTCTTTTAACTAATAAGCTATAGTTATATTACTTATTTTATCTAAATTTTAAGAGAAATAATAGAGTAATTATATTACTTATATAGTAATTTTTTTTATAATAAGCTACTTACTAAGGTATTAGCTACTAAGCTAAAAAAGCTTAGCGCGCTCTTATGTATACTTTAGATATAGAGTATATATTAAACTTTAGTTTACGCCTTTATAAGACACCTAGTAGAGGGCAGTTTACCTATTTAAGACTTAATTTTTTTTTTTAGACTTGAGATACCCCTATACGCTGTTCACAACAAAACATACAGGCTAACAGATTGGGGTTCATTTGTGCTAGAAAGTAGATGCGTCCGGTTCACTTCTTCATGTTGCAGGCGCGCGGTCCTGTCGTCAAATGCTAGCCTGCAGGATACAGACCACCGCGAGTTATTCGAGTTTACTTCTGGTAGATGGATGTATACCACCTCACATTATTCCACTCACTTAAATGTTGGCTGACATGAACATGTAGTGTCAATGAGTCTTTGCGCATGGCTGAACGCCGCTTAGTCTTCAACGTCCCCGAACTCAAGAAGGTAGCTGCGAAAGCTTCGAACAGACCAGCTTCAGATGTGCAAACGATGAAAAAGATCGCCGAAGGCGGATTTAATCGCGTCTTCGAAGTAACGATGAATGACAGCTCGTCGGTACTCGTCCGTCTTCCATACCCATCAACCTTACCACGACGTCTGGCGGTAGTGAGTGAAGTCGCAACGCTGGACTTCCTTCACACTAGCGGAATACCTGTACCTCGCGTTCTGGATTACTCGACTGGTGAAAACGCTGTCGGTGTAGAGTATATGCTGATGGAAAGACTACCGGGAAAGCCTCTCAGTGATATCTGGTTCAGCTTAGCCGAAGAGGAAAGATGTCATATTCTGCACAAAATAGTCTTGATGGAGACCCAGCTCTTCGCGAACACGCTTCCCGCCTGTGGCAGCATATACTATTCTCGCGATCTGCCTCCAAATAGCCCTCGGGTAGAATTGCCGGGATCTAGTAGCGGTTTATGTATGGGACCGTACGCGTCCACGCGATGGTGGTATCGAGAACGAGGAGATCTAGATAGTGACCGAGGTCCTCGTAAGTCTTCCTCACTCATATTTAGAAATTAGCTGAGTCTGTTTCACATAGATGTCGATCCTCAGCTCGTTCTTCGAAGTCATGCCGAGAAGGAGTTGGCGTGGATCCGCAAATACGGACGGCCGCGACACCCATTCTATCGCGAATACGCTGAGTCGTTTGGATACAAGAAGCAAGACCCGCAAGATCACATTCATTCGCTAGGAGACTACATACGCCTCATACCTCACCTTATACCTAAAGATGCGACAGTGCATTCTCCCACCCTCCGACATCCAGATCTCTCCCCTAACAACATACTGATATCTGACGATCTTCAAATCACCGGCTTCATCGACTGGCAGCACTCCGAAGTTCTCCCTGCTTTCCTCGCCGCGGACATACCAGCGGCATTTGCAAACTACGCAGACGAAGAGTCTCGAAGCTTTACGGAGCCCAAACTACCGGAAAATCTTTCTTCTATGGCTGAAAATGAGCGTGCTGGGGCAGAAGAACTATATCGCCGACGACACATACATTTCTGGTACCTTGGCCTCACTCAGATGTTGAACGAGCCTCATTGGCAGGCTTGTACACACGACGGAACTTTCATGACACGTCAGATATTTCACGATGCCGGCGCTCCGTGGCAAGGTGACAATGCTCATCTCCAGATCGGTATCGCGGATGTTGTGGAAGAATGGCCGGTGTTTGCATCTGCCGCCGCAGACGGCGCGGTTCCGCCATGCCCCATCGTCATATCCGAGCAAGAGATGCAGAGAAGAGCAGATATGCGGAAGTCATTGCACGAAGGCAACATGTTTAGGGAAGAATTATGCGAGAAAATGGGTGTATCCCATAGCGGATACACATCGCACGAAGACTTTGACTTCGCGAAAGAAAAAGCAAGCAAGGCAAAGGAATGCATAGTGGACAACCTGAAGGACGACCCGGAGGAATTGGAGAGAGCCTTACTTACTTGGCCTTTTGATGACTATGATGAGAATGAATAAGGTCATTGTTCCATCATCCTCCATGTATACTATTAGCATATGAGCGTTACAGCGTGACGACGTGAATATCACTCCACTCATGTGATTGTACACCATCCTTCAGAGACACTCGCACAACACACGTTTGTGACATCGCAAGTTCTGTTGCACGCGCTGTATCTGACAAGCGCCCGTACATGTGTGGTGGAGGTTAGAGATAGTTATATGGGTAATGCTGTCGTGCAACTCGATTGTGGGACCACCTGGCACATCGTTGTACGCGTACAAAGCAGTCGCGCAAGGCTTACACATGCGATACGTTTCTGCATGTAAGAATCCAGCCTTATGAAGTTCGTCGTTGACACCTGCCTGAGTATGTTCAGCGCACAGGCTTCTGACGCTGCCTGGTCTGTCAGCCTTCTTTTTTGTATACGTCATCACTCCAGATCTCAGGCCACCATCATCAAGATCGCGCTTCAGGGGCACAGCCTCATCACCAAACGTCCAGTCCATCCGTCACATCGGTCGCGCAATTCGATATAGTAGCCTGCATCAGCTGCGGTGCACAGCCAAGGCGGAAAGGCAGGCGGTACGCGCCAGGAACTGATTTTGGGAATGCGTGGGACGCACACGGCAAATCTCTCACCACCCAGACCGCGCCCTCGCCCGCGCCGAACCACCCCACATCAGCCTTCAACATCATGTGCATCGGGAAGCTTTTGCCTACTGCATCTTGCGGGCGGTGCTTGGTGCCTGCTCGACTACTGGCTTGGACATGCGATTAATGATGTGCTCTGACGCCTGATTGGCCAGTCCAGGCGTAAGAAAAGAGGAAGCTGAGGCTGAGGCAGTCAACCATTGTCCAAATGTGGGCTACGGCAGGTTCGCTCCTGATGCGTTCGCGGGACGTTGAGTCCTTCCCAGGCTCAGCTCGCGTCTGTACGGATGATGCCTTATAACAAGGCTTCGCACCGTTTACCCGCTCATTACGACTGCACCTTGTTCGATAAGACACCATCTGGATAATTGAACGAAAGTTCCTTTACGGAAAGCACGACTTGAGATCATCAAACACAACACCTGTGGAAAGATCAACTAACTGGCTGGCAAAATGGCATACGCCGAGCGCTTTCCATTGTTGGACGAGAAGGCCGCACATGCCTATCAACTGCAGAGGGAGGATGAGACTTTCCAAAACTCGACAAAATCAGCGGAGCGAAGTCTAAGCGACATTCTACGCCATGTTGTTCTACTACCCCTTCTCTGCGGCTTCGCCGTGTACGGATCTTATACCTTTTGCAGACAATACCTTCTCCAGGACACCATGTTGTCAGTGCCAGCACAGGAAAGCCCCACTTCTTTCAACTACACATGTCTACCGGGCGAGGCTTGTTGGCCTACCATGAACGAATGGAACGCTTTCAATCAGAGCATCAACGGCAACCTCCGACTGACGGTACCTTGGGCCGCCTCGTGCTACTCAGATCCGTCGAGCACGCAATGTAAAGAGGTCGCGAAAAACTACGGCGATGGCGTCTCACGCACGAATCACTATGGATCGACGGAGTTTCTCGACTGGGAGAAGTGCGACACGTCGCAATGTGCACTTAACTCTTTCAATACCTCAGAACCTGTTTCCGGTACCTGCTCGCTTGGTAGACTCTCCTCATACCATGTTAAAGCTGATACTGGGCATGATATCAGCAAGACCTTGCACTTTGTGCGCAAGCATGGAATTCGCGTTTCGATCAAGAATACTGGACATGACGTAAGTTTTGACTGTACGAAGTGCATGTGAGACATATACTGACTTCGTATCTCTACTTCTGCAGTACTACGGACGATCAACCGCGCCAAATTCTTTGGCGATCTGGACTCACAACATGAAGGACACCCAGTATCACGACACGTTCCAGCCCAAAGGCTGCCAGACTCGCTATGAGAACATTGGAGAGATCGGCGCTGGCGTCCAGGCCCAGGAGGCGTGGGAGGCCTTTGAACCTCATGGCATGCATGTCACTGTTGGAGCCGTCGCTTCTGTCGGCATCGCTGGTGGATACGGCCAGGGCGGCGGTCATGGGCCACTCGGTCCCAAATACGGTTTAATGGTCGACCAAGCTGTCGAGTTCGACGTTGTCACCGCCGACGGAGAACAGCGCACCATTAATGAATGCAGCGACCCGGATCTTTTCTGGGCAATGCGCGGAGGCGGAGGGGGAACCTACGCTGTGCTCACATCTTACAAGTTCCAGCTCCACCCGGCCGACCCTATCAACGTATATAGCTTCCAAGCTCGCTTTCCCGCGCCGAAGAACATTACAGAGTCGAAGGTACATCGCGACATCATCACCGGGCTTGCCGCAAACCAAACGCTATTTGCCAAGCATGGAATCGCTGGATACAATTTTCTGCTGTCAGATCGTGTCGTGTTCTTGCAGGTCTTGCCCTCTAATGACACGGAGGCGATCAAAGACATCACGTCCCAATGGCACGACTTCTTGACAAACTACTCCGGTCTCAGCATCACCGAGAATGAGTATCACACCTTCAAGAAGTTCTCGCAGTGGCATGAGTTCACGGAAAGACCCGAGATATCTCGCAATGGACCCGTGGGTCTAGGCTTCAATGGCGCAGGGCGCTTCATCCCCAGGAGTCTCTTCAACTCGACCCACAGTATCGACCGGCTCGTCACTGCAGTCGTCACCGCCATGCAATTTTCACGTGCCAATTATGGCAGTGGGGGCGCTCAGTTCTACGCTACCGGACCTGACAACACTCCTGACAACGGTAAGACCAGCGTAAATCCCATCTGGCGAGACTCGCTATGGGAAATAGTCATGGGCCAATTTTGGACGACTGCTACACCGCCTGTGGCTCGCTCGCAAATCCAAAAGACTGTCTCTGCTACAATGGACATCTTGAAAGCCGTCACACCGAATGGTGGGTGCTACTCGAACGAAGGTGATTGGACCGAGGAGAACTGGCAACAAACGTTCTTTGGGGTGCACTACGAGAGATTACTCGCCGTGAAGAGGCGCTACGATCCAACAAATCTGTTCAACTGTTGGAAGTGTGTGGGTTGGACGGGATATGATGAGTGAGTGTCATGGTCTAGATCTTGCAAACACGAGCTAACTGCCACAGCCCAATGTATTCATGCTATGCGCAAACTCGACAGGAGCCGAGGCCTTCTGTGCCTCTAGGACCTGTTGGATGAGCGGATCGCGTCTATCAGCGATTACCTCCATGTCTAGCAGTCAACTTCGTACAAGCCATGGCCGTCACTTTTGTCTTACCCTGGAACTTTTCAGTGCTTTTCTTTTCACCGTTGTCTCGCTAAAATCAGCATTATTCTTGTTTGCATCGCAAAGCAATTTACACTATTCACATTCAGGCAAACTCCCGCCTCAATCTCTCGTGTCACTTTCGGGGCCAACATGCACGTGCGGTGCGCCGCCGCCCGGTGCGTTGCCCACCACCGCAACGCGAGTGCAACCTGGTGAGCTTCACCGGCTCGTGAGAGAGCAACGTGTGGGGGCCGTGTGTGTTGCGTCTCCGTTTGTGCCCATCTAAGGCCTTGCCATTGGCAGGCCTCTGATTGGCCGGCCCCCATTTATTCACCGGCCGTCCAACGGGGCCAACGCGCCCCAACGTGGCATATAATTGTAATCCACGCTCACTTGCGCTTTCAGATCCCCGGGTGGCGCAGGATCATAACAATAACAACAACAGTTTCCCAGCGACTTTTACTCCCACACTCCTTTACCTGCTCCGACCCACATCACGCGACACTCAACTGCTTCACCATACTCACTCGAACCCGTGTCTACTTACGCCATCAGGTCCAGAATCCATTCAAGATCACTCGCGATGCACTTGAACGTCATCGTTGCGCTCGCGCTGCCGCTATTCGCCGCGGGCGCGAATATCGGACATCGGCACAGTCACAAGCATGAGAAGGTCAACCCTCGTGCTATGCAGACCAACGTCGTCATCGTAACTGAGACGATCTTCATGACCGTCACTCTTGAGTCAACCTCAAGCTCTGCGCCTTCCGGCTGCTCTATCACTACTGTCTCTACTTCGCTGCCTGAGCCGTCCGTTACCGTCGAGGTTCCACAGAAGGGCGTTCCCGACGTCGCATCCACGTCCGCAGCTTCTGTCACTCCTTCCGGCGCTCCTCCTGCTCCAGATGGAATGTACGCCCCTCTCAACTCGGTCCCGAATCAGGCTATCATCGTCAACTCTTGCGACTATGACGTCTATGTCTCGTCCATCGGCGATAACAAACAATGCGACAACAGTCCCGGGAGCGACTGCGTGACTGTATCCGCTAACAGTACTTATACTGAACCCATTCGTACATGCCACAAGTCCGGTATCTCTCTCAAGGTTGCAAAATCTAAGAGCATGGAAAAGCCCATGCAATTCGAGTACACCGTCTGGGACGACCACGTCCAGGTATCTTACGATATCTCCTACCTCGACTGCATGGACAAGGACGGCACCAACTTTGACAATTGCGCCGGCCACGAGAAGGGCATTCAAGCCGCTGCTAAGGACGGCCCAGTCTTCCAATGTGTCGCAAATGAGCCATGCGCTCAGCAGGCCTACGTCGTTCCCGAATTCGGATACTTGCCTGACGCCCCAGTTGGCGGTTCTACCATCGACAAGGGCGTTGCCTTTGAGATCTGTGCTGAGAACAGATCGTGAGCGTCGCCGCCACGTGGAAAGAAATTACGATCATAAGGTCACGACCTGAACTTTTCTTTCCCGTGTCAACCCAACGAAGGGATCCGGCTATCTCTTTCGCAAACATGATGGAGCAAAAGAGTGTGTGTTGTCTGACTATAACGATCTCTTCCAAACACTTTCTAACAATCTACGGCAGGCCCTGGATTACTTTTCGGGGTAGACAACTACATGGCCTCATGTTTTTTCTCTTCTTTGGTCTTCTTTTCATTGTATACTCTTGACTTCAAGGCTTTTTTATCTCCTTCTTCTTCGAACAAGGGCATACACGAGGGGCGTTGGAGGATTTTGGGATATGATGCTGGCGCATGGATGGCAGCGGATGCCGGTGGTTTCCCTTATCTGGATAGCTCTTGCGAGCAGGAACATATAGTTCGCTTATGAGTCTCAATCAAGAGCATAGCACAAACTCTGCTTTCACCATGCCGTGATGTTGGGGACTTGAGGGCCCGGTGGCCGATGACATGCACGCGACGCTCAGATATCGCGGAGTCCCATGCGCAGCTTCGCCGCAACGTGGTACCCATGCACCACCAACCATGGTTGGCTCCAACGTCCGTACAACGTCCTGCGGCGTAGACACCGCGACGATTACCGCTCGATATTGTTACATCATTATCTGCATGCGCTCGACCCGAAGTCATCGCCGTACTCAAGCATACCACGACTAGATAAACCCACGATGTAGGATTTGAGTGTTTACTGACCCATAAACTACTCATGATGGATTACTCACTTCTTCAGTCACGCACTGCGCTGTCATGAACAATATCTTCTTATACACATATCTTCTCCTCTTTCCAGTCTTCTTCTTTCATACACAAACACCCTCCTAATACAAATATCGCCGTTATAAACCTTTCCGTAATACCAACATCTTCATCGAAGCGACCTCTTCAAAGCGACGCATAGCGCACCCAACTGCAGACTACTGAAGCACGGTTGAATATCGCTGTGCCAGAAACCAACACCGAGGGAATTCCAACATGGCCGTACTACGCGCATGCTCGCCCATTGCAACGGCCTTACTAG
Source organism: Alternaria metachromatica (assembly GCF_023757995.1). NCBI lineage: Eukaryota > Fungi > Ascomycota > Dothideomycetes > Pleosporales > Pleosporaceae > Alternaria > Alternaria metachromatica. Next base: position 34,309 of record NW_026055496.1, read on the forward strand.
CTCTCCTCCTCTTGCCGAGACCCGTCACAGCAGTGCCGCACAACCACGGACACAAACACGTTCACCGACATGTCTCGCCGGCCAACAATCTCATTACGCTGGGTCCTGAGTCGCTGGCACGCCGAGACGCCCCTCTGAAGCTAGGTGATCAGCAGCGCATGAGCAAAGAAGATGTAGAGAAAATGATGAAGAAAGGAGCCTGTGACATGGGTGACTGGCCACTCCCCTCCTCTGTCCCTTTGCCAGTCGTGGAAGAAGACAGCGCTCAACTCAATCTCTTCGCTAGACCCGAAAGCAGTACGCCAAATACACTTACCATGTATAATTACTGCCCTTACGATCTCTACTTTGTCCACGTCAAAGAATACGGCGTAGTGCTTGAAGATGGCGAGGGTACAACACTGCCGGCCGGCGGATCCGCCTCACGGACGCTTGCAGGTACAACAATGAAAGTGTCCAAGTCGAAAGACCTGACATGGCCGCTTCAGATCGAATACGCCGGTGATTTCTACGACATGAGCTTGATAGACTGCCTCGGCACGACGGACGGAGAGCCCCTCAACAATGCGAGGAAAGTGACAATTACTTCGGATACGAGTCGTTGCGCCGGTCATGAAGCGGGACTACATCTCAGTCAACCAGTGGGTCCTACTTTTCAGTGTGATGCAGATCTTTGGTGCGATAACCAGGCTTTCATGTACGAAGTAAGTCGATGTGAAGTAATGTGGGTCTTGAGTGGCTCGTGACTGACTAGTGGTAATAGGAACAATTGTGCAAGGAACATCCTAATAAGCCATATGACAGGAGCAAGGGAATTTCGATGGAGTTTTGTGCTAGCATGAAGCCTTAGTATTTCGTCAGCTCTGTGCGGACATGTATTCCTCAACCTTTCGTTGCGCCTGTCCTTCTCTGCTTTCTGCGGACATGTATTCCCAACATCTCACATCTTGTGGCGCCTGTCAATCGTTTTGGGTATAAATTCTGTCTGGCTCATGGGCTGAACAGTCGCGTATCCCTCATTCAGACGTGCCTTCGCTCTCCTGTCGATACATCATAGAATGAATCCTCTGCCAAGCGTCCTCCTCTCTCTGATATTCTCTGATCACATATGCTCTGTTCAGCCGACTGTTCAGAAATCTCGTCAACTGCCTCAAACCCGGCTCCTCACCCATTTTCTGCGCACAAGCTTCCGATTCAATATGTTGAAACAAGCTTGACAGTTTCGGCATCGCCACAACACAAGGGTTGCACAGGAATCTGTCTCTAGATCTTGATTTGCCGTTCTCGAGCAGCTCAGGCCGAGTCCAGTGGGACATGAAATGATGGGATGTGTAGCACCGGGCTGCCAGCTTGTTGAGGTCGGTGTAGTCGATTTGGCTGCATGTGCCACGTTCAATATGCTTGATCTATGATAGTGAGCGGCGAAATTGGTTCGAATGTGTATATGAGATAGAGATGGGCCCTTACCATGCGACTATAGGTCATGAACGTGCGGGGGCATCGGTAGCAATCATACCTTCCACGATGAGGAATTCGAATATGCCGATGCTGCGCATCCTCAGTACACCACGCATACTGACTGTCACAAGCTTGTACTCTACCGGAAGAAAATGATCTGGCGTAATGGAGTGTTTCTCGCAAACAGTGCAAACATCGAATTCTTCGACATGGTCCCAGTACTCGTCTGATAGAGGATCATAATGCATTCCATTCCCGTCGTCACATTCCTGGCACACTGCGCGACAACTCTTTTCGCGGCAGTGGTCGAGCAATTCATCCCAGGTAGCGGCATCAAATTTACATTCAGGGCATTTGTTGTGGTGCGGAGAATCGCGGACATGATGCGCGAGTGCGCGGAAGGTACGGTATGAGCGGCCGCAGCGCTCACACAGTCTAGTCCTTATCAGTAAAAGAACGACATGCAAAAGGCCAACTCACACAGCCATCCTGACAGAATCTGCAGCTGAGGTTCGGACACCTAGGACTCTAGTGGAGTAGCTTCGTAATCTAGTACGTGACAAAAAGTCGCGCGAGTGTCGCGTGCGGCTTGCAGTGAGCCGGCCTCGTCTGCGGGTCGGGGGCTGCACATACCACCTCGCGTGTGGCAAACAAAAAAGGGAAACAGCAAAAAGACACGATTACGCCGCTTCCTTGAAAAGGGTGATGGTGATGCATTCAATTCAAGAGCTACTCAGATAGCTTCACCTCTAAGAAGTCCATTCTTTAAACGCCTTCTGCTTTTGCCTGCTATTCCACTGTAGCGTCCTCGATATACTATCGATCCAATCCGTTCTCCTCTTGTTCAGTGGCAGCACACTGGGGAACGGGAAGCGACTTGCGCTAATCGTAACGTAGTCGCCCGGTTTGAGTTCGACCCTCTCTCTGCCGTCAAAGCTGGCCCATGAACTCGTCCTCGCATCGTACGGTACACCGCATCGGAGTACGATGGTATCGGGAAGGATGATAGGTCTGAACGAGAGCGTATGTGCGCAGATGGCGGTAACGAGGACCACAGGGTTGTCGGGGTGGCAGAGCGATCCGCCTGCAGCAAGGTTGTACGCAGTCGAGCCCGTAGGCGTAGACACGCAAATCCCGTCAGCCTGCACAGTCGTGAAATGCTCGTCGTCTCCGAACAGCTCGATAGACGACATGGTAGGGTTTGGGCCCCGGTCTACGACCACCTCGTTCAAGATGTTATGTGTACCATCGGAGTAGTGGGTATGGTGGTCGTCGATTTCCTCCCCGATCAGTTCTTCGACCAGATCGCGGCCCTCGCCGTCCCGTTGTTGGGATCGCATGACGGTAGCTTCGAAGCGGAGACGCAGGCTGACGGTGATACCGTCCGCGAAGGCGGTAGATAGGGATTGCGGGTATAGTTCGAAATCGAATTTGGTGAGGAAGCCGAGCGAGCCTAGCGAGAAGGAAATCGTTGGAGGTACGATGCGCTGGAAGAGCCATGACGCATACAAGACTGTGCCGTCACCACCCAGCTGTGTTGTCGTTAGCCTTGAAGACTCTGCAGTATGACATGTCTTACCGCGAGGACAATGTCAAAGGTTTGTGGCTTTTGAGCGCACATCTCGTTGGTCCAGAATTTGAGCCGCCCTTGAAACCCCTCGTTCTCCAACAGCCCAGCAGCGTCGAAGATCTTGTTGTCCTCCAGCGTCTGCTCGACGTAGCTATGTCTCGTTAATCGTGTCCGTTGCTAGGCAAAACTAGCACATACACCGTATGCTCCGAGCTCTTCCGCAGAAGCCAGTCGGTCACCTCGCGCGAGTTCTTGATCAAGGCCTCGTCGTGCGCTTTGCCGAGGATGAAGATGTTCTTCACATGCAGCTTCAGCCTGATCTGTGACAGCTTCTTGGACAGCTCGCGTATCCCAAATGCCATATCTGACAGCTCCTTCTTGGTCAACAGCCGCGAATGTTGCGTCTGCTCCGAGCGCGCCGAGGCTGGGTCTTTGTCGACGCGCCGTTCCTGCGCGAGGCCTTCGTGCGATTGGGAGTGATCTTGTACGGGCAAGCCATCGTGCTTTTCGAGAAGGGAGTGTACGATACACGCGGTGGTACGGCGACCGTTCTCGGGGCGGGACGTCATCTTGCCAGAGGGTGGGGGAGCGAGCGAGGCTTTGCGACGATGGCCGCTATATCCGCCTTCGAAGACGACCTGCGATTATTGGTCAGCGCGCGGAGGAAGGGTGCAGTGGAGTAGGTACCTCTAGCGCATCGTCATGGCTGGTCACTTTGGTGATATTCTTGGTGTCTTGGTCTCCAAGCTCGCTCTCCATGAGGAAGTTAGCTTCAACGCGTCGTTATGACGGTTGGGGTGCATAGGTACCTCGATTGCTTCCTGAACGCCAGGGCTCAGCTGATCGAAATAACTCGTCGCCATGGCTGAAGTGCGCAAATAGTCCTGCGATTGAAAGGGCCAAGAGAAAAGGCTGCCCTTTTGTAGCCTTGCTGTAGCGCGTGCGTAATGTCGAAAGTGCAACAGTAACTGCGGTTCTCGGCCCACTTTCCGAGGGGCAGGCACGCCCGGCCCCGCTTGCTTCCAATCATGTCCGCGCAACGCCGATGAGATCAGCCGCTGGCGTCCTTACTCATGCCTTTTGCTCAACCACCATCGTTTTCGTGGTGGTAGTCTTGCTGACAAAGGATGCTAAAGCGGAACTTCCACTGATTCTAGCACTTCCTCGATCACATCCTCAACCGTGACACCTTCAAGGACAGCCTTGACTGCCTCGAGCGAGCTGCCCCATTGCATGCTGCGCTCGTTCTCTGGTGCAGTAATGACGATGCGATGTGGGTATATCTTGCGAGCGGCAAGGGCGATCATGGACGGTGAAATGTAATCGAGGCCGTGGAGTGGGGCGAGCGTGCTACTGCTGTCAATACTGTTCTGCTGGGATTGTGGACTACTTACTGTGCCAGCGTGTTGAAGTGCCTCGTGGCCAAAGCAGAGATGCCTCCTGCAACTGCTCGATGCAGCCGCATGAACACGATAATGTTGTATAGATAGGCTCTTACTTCAGAGCTGATTCTGACTTGCGACACCAGCTTCGTCAAGGTCTCAAGGTCCTGTCTTTGTTAGTACAGAACAGGCATACTATGGTCGACATACATCAGGTAGGAATAATGCTTGTTGCGGCTTATGCTTTCCCGGCTGGAATGGCGGCGTGCGGACTACGGAAGACATTGATGCGCCGTCGTCTAATGCATGATTCTTCTCCTGTAGCTCTTCAAGATTTGGCAGCCCATCATCTGCCTGATGCTTGTGTGAGATGAAGAATTGGTCATTCTGTAGCATTGTTAGACTTTGCATCTAGATTATAGGCTCGGCATACCAAATGCATTGTCAGGCGCGGTGTATCTGAAGCATTCAAAGCGATGAATAGGAATGGTTTCGGAGCCGCATGTACTGCTGTCCTCGTGAAGTTCCGCTTGCCTCGTATCAGCTGTCTATCATTAGTTATGCTCGAGCAGAAAAGACGATTAATGCACCTCCAAGGCCTGAATTTGGACCTGCGGATTCGCCCTGTTGAGGTTTCTTGCAATAACAATGTTCGCGATGCGTTGGTTGTCCAATGGACAGAACGGTTTGGATGACCTCGATGTATGTCCGCCAGGCTTCCCAGGTGATACTGAGATGGACGAAAACTGGCTAGACATTAATCGCTGGCAAACCAGTCTACACGAGCACAAGTTACCTCTCCTCTACCACGCCCAGCTTTGTTGCCGAAATAATCGTTCTCTTCTCCTCTCACAAGGATTCCGCTTCCGAAATCGTCCAGCGTGGTGTGCTCGGTGCATTCCAGTACAGCCCATGTTAGTCCGAAAGTATTGGTAGCGACCTATTGTTGTAAGTACGCGGGCAGTCGCGCAGTGCGAAGCAACTCACAAGTTTCAACTCCTCCAGAACATCACGGGTCAGTTGCCTTTCCGCTTCGATGATGCAATGCTGATCCGCGACCAAGCAGATGAGAACGGCAAGCTCCAGATCACTCAGCGACTGCACTTTTTCCGTGATGCGATCTTCCGAAGCCTCCATGATCGATAAGATTTGGGAAGGCTTACTTCGTTGTTGTGAAAGTATTAGAAGCCTGTAAGAAGTCTGGCGACGAAAGTGCTTGGACGCGATGGCTGTTTCCAAAGTCGCGTTCGGTGAGCGGACAGGGATGCGATGCCGCTAGTTCAAGACAGGACTAGACTCGAGTCCCCTGGAAGTCGCGCCCGGGCGGGCTGCATCTTGAGGTCTGCGCAAGAGCAACTTCAATGCGGCAGCTCAGTATATGCACACGATACTACATTTCCGAAGGAGTTATGTAACTTCTTTGTTTCGTTCGTTTATAATACACTCAATTGTCGAGAGTCATGAACCTCGTCAGACCGTGAAACCACATCGTGCGCGTACCCCATACTCCGCCACGTCTAACCCCAAACTCTTTCGCAACACGTAGCTTTCGGTCTAGAGGAGCTTAGCCAGACTTCTTTCGAACGTCTTTGGCATCTTCTTTCGGAATGCCGACGAGACGAAGGCTCCTCCAGGTGGTCGACGGGATGGTCTGGGGTACCGCTGGAGAGCTCAGGGCAGGGAAAGCTTCCGCTGCTATACAAACTCTGGGAAGCCCTCCGGATATATTGACAGATGGTTGTAGTAAGGCTTCGTCATCTGCTTTCTCGTTGACAACAGCTTGCTCCTTCTTGCTCGCGCCCTTAGGCTTGTTCTTTATCTTCGATCCGCGAGGTGCCTTTTGCGAGGGAGCAGGCTTCAACTTTTCCAGCTGCTCCTCGGCCTCTCGAATCTTTGCCTCAAGTGCCTCCTTCCTGCCAACTGATTCATTCATCTCCGCAATCGTATTCTCGAGAGTGGTCTGCCAGATGGTGACGAGTCCGTCTAGATGCTGAAGCTCTGCGGCTTGTCGATCGGACGCTGTTGTGGATGAGACGTGTGGAAGCGCCATGGTATCTTGATCAACATGGCGACACTCAGAGCTGGGCTTTTGTTCTTCGGGTAGTGGTTCGTGTTCCTTCTTCCACTCGTCGTGATCCGCGTGGAGTACCGCATTCTCTGTTTGAAGAGCTTGGATGTCGTTGCTGAGTTGGTCGTAGCCTTGTTGCACAGCCTTTGCCTCGTCATCTCGTTCCTTATACTTCTGTTCCCACTCTAGCTTCGCTTGCTTGAGCAGCGCTTTCTCCCGGCTTTCTTGCAAAACTCTTGCTTCCAAAGCTTCCTTCTCCTCAAGAACCTTAGCGTAACGGGAAGCTTTAGCCTCTGCTTTGCCCAGACGATCGGCGAGTTTGATTTTCTCGTCACGTACGCGTTCTTCAACGCGCTGTTGTAGGTCTCTCTTGGACTCTTTCTTGATCTCTTCATACTCCTGTCTCCAGGCTTTTTCGTTCTTGGCGATGGTGGCCTTGTCCTTTGCTACCTCTCGCGCTGTTTCTTCTCTTTCGCTCAGTAGTCCTTGGATCATAGCGGCAGATGCTGATCCCAATTCGCTGAGTTCGTTTCTCGCTTCTTTCAACTTCTGCTGAAGAACCTTCTCTGCTTCAGTCGACGCATTTTCGATGATTGCCTCCAGCAATAACAACACCCTTTCCGCGATCCCGTCTCTTGTGTCGTAAGCCATAGTGTCCCATTGCTTCCGTATGTCCATGAACTCATGGAAATCCCGATCGGATTCGTTCTTCAGGTGTTGTCTGAAAGCTGTATCATGAACCATTTCCGGCATAAAATGGCCTAAATCATCCAGTTGTTCCAATTGCATTTTCGAGCGTGCCTTGTGAGTACTGGCTTTTGTCATGGCGTTGGCCGCATCGTTGAACTTGTTGGGTAGCGCAATAAGGATATTCTTCAGATTGCTGAGTTCCGCGGAGATCTTTCCGTGCGTTTTTTGTTCGAGATCGTCAAAGTGGACTTCGTACTTTCCGAAAGGCGCACGCGGCTGATCCATAGAAGGCCAAACGCTCATGTTGGCCTTCTAGCTCGCGAACAGCCTGCTGAGGACTCGGAGGATTGGGGGTGAGTTGTTGCGGGGGTATTCAAGGCAGGGGAGACACGTAGTTGGATCCGTCTGTGATCGGGCGATCCTATGGAGGTGGGAGCTGAGCGCGTTTGATGATATGTCAGGCGGGAGGGCGCAGTCGCGAGAAGTTAAGGTTGGTTCCAGCGGGGTTTGTTGTAGAACAACGCAATCAGGCAACACGAGATCAAAGCTCTGACCTTTCAGGAACAGGATAGGTAGAATTGGTACGTGCATCTAAAGAGGTGGAGCTCAAGACATGTGTCACATGTTAAGACACAATTACCTTCATTGATATCAACGTCACTAGCGCTGAACATTTCTTACTAAGATAAAATTCAAGCGCGTCACACCAATCCTACATCTGTTTATGACCCGCAGCTATATTACGATCTATCAGCGATGTTGCCTTCCTCGGAAAGTCTGGACGCAAAGACGACCAGATCTTTACAGGCTACAGTAGCAAGACTTGAACCATTTAGTTTCCAACCCATCGCTACATCGTCTCTTGATGATGAGCAACATGACACAGTCAAGCCCGATGACCACTACCCTACGACTGCAGATTCTCAGGTCAGTCCATATGCATCTCAATCTAGCAGCGAACTGACCGACATCAAGACCGACACAGACTGCGCATTCTGCACTTCCATTGGCCGTATACTCAATTGTTGCCAAGCTCGAATGAACCCGCGCTCATGTCCTCAATGCGCGAAACTCGGTCAACACTTCACTCGAAAAGATACCAAGCACACCGAAGAGCTAGCTGCTTTGCGCGACAAGGTGCGGGAGCTGGAAGAGGAGACACCGGAGCAGAGGTTCAACAGGCTGAGCGTTGAGAAGAACATAAAGATTGATGGACTCAAAGCCGAGGTCGAGAAGGTCAACAAGGAAGACGAGTCACTGAAGGCGAAGAACGATGAGTTGGAGAAGAAGCTGAAGGTACTCGAGGCAGATATAAAGAAGTCACAGCCAGCGGCGGAGTTCACGATCAAAGAGAAGAAGAAGAAAGGGAAGAAGAAGTAAATTCTGATACTTGTCTTGGGCATAGTTCCGTTGGCGCTGGACAGCAAAGGTACTCTTTGTCAATTACATGGTGATTTGGCACTTATTTTACCCCGTCAGCGCAACTTCGTAATCTCTGCGCTAACCAAACGATTTGCATCGATACCAAGAACCCCAAAACTGAACCTTCTCATTATCCGCATGCACATGCTAGAGGAGCTGGATAAGTCACAAGTAGCGAATACAAACTTGATTGAACCATAAAGTGGGTACATCTTGATGAGACTGAGAAAAGTTACGATACAAGAAACTACTATGTAGCGCTTGCTGATACTTCTCTCTCACCCCAGATACTTCATTCCTCACTCAGCGCTTATCGAGAGAGCGCCCAAGCTTTCCTTCCATCTTAGAACCAAGCTTTTCAATGGCATCGTTCTTGTCCTCGACGTCAACGCCTATCACTTCATGAAAAACATTGGCTCCAGTAACGAATATTCCCAGATAGACCACACCGTCGTTACTATTGAAGTTCCGAGTCATGACATGAACGTTCTCTGGTTTTGTGACTCGCCCATATTTCTCTTCATTGCTGGCAATAAGAGCAGCGATGTTCTCTATAGTAGCTATTAGCTAGGTCTGAAAGACACGAATAATTAGGTGTGAGCGAAAAGGATCCAGGTGAGAGAAAAGCTGTAATAAGGTGAGGGAAGAGTGTGGAACGACTTACGGCTTATAGTTGTGATACGTCTATCAAGAGCAGGAGTTGTCTCAGCATCGTAGGCATTGAAGTCTTTGCGTAGTGGATCAAGCAGACTGATGATCCGGTCCCCGATGCTTTGTGGAGCTACGACGGTGGGTTGGCGATCTTCTTGCGTAGTGCTATCGGGAGCTGAGCCGAAGGTATTGTGCTGGTTAGAACCATCATTCACGCAGTTTGCTTGCTGGTAGGTGCCATTAAATGTAGGAACGAAAGAGTGAGACATCTTCTGTGAAATCTTGTGAGATGTAGAGGAGAAGGTGGGTAGCGATAGAAAAACGTTTATTATCATTTCTAGTCTCACCGTTTGTGCCAAGCCACTAAAGTGTAGTCTGTCGGTGTGTACGCGGGCAATGTAAGAAGCGCAAGGAAGGTAAAGGTCGTTATTGTTGATGAGTATTGTTTGCTGTGAGTCAAGCAAGAACGTCACGCTCTCAGTATCGACTGGTGAGTTGCCGTCTGACTTTTCAGGGTTTTGCGATTTCTTTTGGCCGGCTTTCTCGTCAGTTGGCGACGCGCCTGGCATGATGTAATTTGGGACTGATGCGGTCGCGTTCTGTAAGTATTTGGTCGTCTGACGTGCGTCGCACTGAAGGAGTGACAATGTGGTCGTACCTTTGGTGCATTCTATCAAGCATGCGGTCGTTGTTCCCGGGAGTCGGTCTATTTTCGCAAAGCAGTACAACTGTCGGGGTTGGATGAGAGTTGTGATGGAAGTTGTTGGTGCTGGGATGTTCTAGGTCGAAAGGGAAACCGCGCTGGGACCTGCTGTACAGCCTTGGAAAACAGTCCATAAAATGACCGGCCCTTGTGACACAATCAGTCACCCTTTGTTCTTCGTAATACACTCTACCCCACGTCGCCTGCATAATCTTCTCTTATTACCCAAACTTTTAAGAAAGACCTCGACCTATTCCAACTCTCCAAACCCATTGGCTCGACCAGACTTCAACTACGTAGATATGCCTGAAGAGATGCCTGAAAGCAGCGCCCATGAAAAGCGCGACTACATCAAGGCGTTGAAGATACAGATAGAGGAAGCAGAAGAAGAAGACAAGAGGCTAGAAAGAGATCTAGAAGAGCGGAGGCAGGAGCTGAAGGAGCTGGAGGCCAAAATCAGGGAAAAAGAAGGTATACCATCAAACTAGACATGGAAAAGAAGATGGCGATGAAGAAATGAGTAATAGGTAGAAGGGCAGCTTCGGTCAGGTCTTGGTTGATGTGAGGCGGTCTCCCGATGAATTTCACGGATTATATGACAGTAGGAAGGCCCCACACATATACGCAGCTGATGAGTGTTCTTCTATTTGGACAAAGCTGTGAATGGCAGTCGGTTCCTATCGTGCTCGTTGTTCAAGGATCGCGCTCCGCGGTGATGTTGATGAATGCATGCAAAGGCCGCGACGTGAAGGCAAGACTGCGAACACAATGACATCTGCCAATTCCTGACTCGAACGCGAAACCCGAATGGTGAAAGGTCAAACCCCACAAATATCAGAACAGCGTGGCCTCTTGGGAGTTTGGTGGGAGATTCGCGATAGCTCAGGGACGGAGCTACGGCTAGCGCGCGCACGGGTAATTTCCCCAGCGACACGTTGCGAAAGCTCATGAAGCAAACCCCCTCTCCATCTTCCATCAACTGGCTGTTCGCAACCACCTTCTTCACCTTCTCGTTGTCTTCTTTCTTGTCTCTGGGCCATAGTTCGCAATCATGAGCGGCCGTAAGTCTCCACCCCACCCGTCAATGGCCCGGCGAGGCGTGCGCGCAACACCTGCGAGGAATTAGTTACGGCGCGGACGAACACCACAGCTAACGGTTGCACGTAGTACGGTTCCTCGATCTCGTCAAGCCTTTTGTGCCTCTGGTGCCTGAAATCCAGCTGCCAGAGAGCAAGGTTCCTTTCAACAACCGCCTGGTATGGACCGGTCTGACCCTCCTCGTCTTCCTCGTCATGAGCCAGATGCCGCTCTACGGAATCGTGTCGTCTGATACCTCCGACCCGCTATACTGGCTCCGCATGATGATGGCGAGTAACAGAGGAACACTGATGGAACTGGGTATCACCCCCATCATCACCTCCGGCATGGTTTTCCAGCTTCTCGCGGGAACCCACCTCATCGACGTCAACCTCGACCTCAAGTCTGATCGCGAGCTCTACCAGACCGCGCAGAAGCTCCTCGCTATTCTCCTGTCTTTCGGTCAGGCCGTCGTCTATGTCATCTCTGGTCTCTACGGACAGCCATCCGACCTCGGTGCCGGTATCTGCGTTCTCCTCGTCATTCAGCTGATGATCGCTGGTCTGATCGTTATCCTCCTCGACGAGCTCCTCCAGAAGGGCTACGGCCTCGGCAGCGGTATCTCACTCTTTATCGCCACTAACATTTGCGAGTCCATCATGTGGAAGGCTTTCTCGCCCACCACCATCAACACTGGTCGCGGTCCTGAGTTCGAGGGTGCTCTCATTGCCCTTGTCCACCTGCTTTTCACCTGGCCCAACAAGACTGTCGCTCTCAAGGAGGCTTTCTACCGCCAGAACCTCCCCAACGTCATGAACCTGATCTCCACCGTCATCGTTTTCGGTGCTGTCATCTACCTCCAGGGCTTCCGCGTCGAGATCCCCGTCAAGTCTGCCCGCCAGCGTGGTGTCCGCGGCTCCTACCCCGTCCGCCTGTTCTACACCTCCAACATGCCCATCATGCTGCAGTCGGCTCTGTCTTCCAACGTCTTCTTGATCAGCCAGATGCTCTACAACCGTTTCTCCGACAACCTCCTTGTCAAGCTTCTCGGTGTCTGGGAGCCCAAGGAGGGTTCCGCTCAGCTTTTCGCTACCTCCGGTGTCGCCTACTACATGTATGTCTAATCATAGTTCATGCAACAGAACCAGCCACTAATCAGCTCCAGGTCTCCCCCTCTCAGCATCACCGAGGCCCTCTCCGACCCCCTGAAGACCGCCATCTTCATCGTATACATGCTCGTCGCTTGCGCTGTCTTCTCTAAGACCTGGATCGAGGTGTCCGGCTCGTCTCCCCGCGATGTTGCCAAGCAGCTCAAGGAGCAGGGTCTGGTCATGGCTGGTCACCGTGAGGAGTCCATGTACAAGGAGCTCAAGCGCGTCATTCCTACCGCAGCTGCCTTTGGTGGTGCCTGCATTGGAGCTCTGTCCGTCGGCAGCGACCTTCTCGGTGCTCTTGGTAGCGGTACTGGTATTCTCCTTGCCGTAACCATCATCTACGGATACTTCGAAATTGCCGCCAAGGAGGGCGACATGGCCGGCCTCAAGGGCATGGTCATGGGCTAGATTAGCCCATAGGGATATTGGATTTTTGATTTGAACGACGGATGGGTTGGGGCTGGGGTGCTTCGCCGCACATTGTAACATATGATCTAAGAACAAAAGTTTACGAAGGTCTCTGGCATCACTTTACGTACTGCAGCGTGGCGTCTGGCTAGGCTCACGATGTCGGCCCTTCTCTAATGTATCATTGTTAACCCTTAAACTGCGTTTGGACCTGATCGCACCTGCAGTAAACACTTGAAGCACTCACGTGCTCAGCCTTGGCGTGTTGCTCCTCCACCTTACTCATCGAGCTTCAGTCATTCTTGCTCTGTCTGTTGCTTGCACCTACCTTGGTAGGTATTGCATCCAACGACAGGTATGCCTCAGCCGTCATCAAGAGCCCACGTCATGGATTCAACCTTCACCAGCAGCGTCGCATTGGTCAGCTTAGCGAATGCGAAATGTGGCTTACGTGCGTACCAAACCGCCACGCTAACGCACGCTGCGGTCTGCGATGCGAAAGCCTGGGCATTGCGGCCTAGGAAACATCGTCACACACGGCATTGAGGCGTTTTACACATGGGTAATGCGAGGATTAAGCGAATGCGATGTGCTGCTGCGGATGCGAAATCTGGTCATGATGCAGTGCGTGTCTTCAGTTTGGACGACTACATAAGATGGGCTTGTCGCTGTTGAAGGTGAGGTATTGCAGCTATCTATTTTACCTCTTCCTCGAGTTCTAGTACTCGTACTTGATCGATTCGCTCGGATTGCGGTTAAACCGTCATCATGGCAAGCTCACTTAGCATCGCTCATGCTACGCTGGACTGGAAACGACAGAATCCACCTAAAGGGCCAGGCTTCGATTGGGAGATGTACCGTTATGTTCCTTCTATGGCTGGAGCAATCGTCTGCCTCGTCGTGTTCCTCGTAATGGCTCTTCTACATTTGTATCAGTTTCTCAAGTCGAGGAATCGGATTATCGTTTTTGTTGTTATCGGCGCATTATGTACGCTATATCCTCCTGATGATCTCTCACATACCAGTGGCACTCCATACGCAATGTCTTTGAACTTTGCTAACACTCGATTGCAGGCGAAGTTGGCGGATACGGCGCACGCATCGCTTCTCACTTCGATAATCAAGCCTGGGGCCCATACATCACTCAAGGTGTACTGACACTTGTCGGTCCTCTGTGGTTCGCCGCAACCATATACATGATGCTTGGCCGTACCATCAGACTCGCCGGCGGAGAAGACGTCAGTCTGATCCCAGCGAGATGGTACACAAGAATCTTTGTCACCGCGGATGTCACAACGTTGATCATCCAGGGCTTAGGTACGCGAACTTGACAAAGATGAGGACCGAAAGGATGTAAGCTAATGAGATAACAGGCGCCAGCATCATGGGAACCATGCAACTCGCCCTCGCCCTCGCAGGCGAGAAGATCGTCATCGCGGGCCTCGCACTCCAAGTCGCTACCTTCATCATCTTCCTCGTCGCCTCTTTCGACTTCCAAATCCGCATGAACAAGAAAGCCGATCATCCCTCAGCAGACTGGAAGAAGATGCTATACATACTCTACAGCGTCAGTGCGCTGATCTTGTTCCGCTGCACCTTCAGACTCATCGAGTATGCCATGGGCAACGCTGCGTATCTGATTGCGCATGAATGGACGTTGTATTGCTTCGATGCTGTGCCAATGTTTTTGGTCTTGGTGCTGTTGCTGGTTCTGCAGCCGAGTCGATATGTTGAGGGAAACTTGGGGAAATCGCGACTGGACAGCGATGGCGAGGTCGGCGTTGTGGAGAGAAAGTGATGGGTTTTGGCAGTTTGGTCAGTACTTTCAGCGCGCTTGGAGCAACTTTTACGGGTGTCCTCCATATTCCTAAGCGCAATACATTTTGCTTCTGTTCTTCAGTCTGCTTACGACCTCATCTTTTCGGCAAGTCCTGGTACATTTGCCTGGACCCACGCAGGCGAAACCTTTCAAATGCCTTCGACTTTGCACAGCAGGCTATAACATGTTTTCACATGCCAATAACGTTTATTTGAGCTTGACAGCCGGCCGTTGCGAAAGCTCACTTTGGCCCCTATGACGTGCATGACTCGAGGTAGGTCAGATCTTAGCTCTCAAGCTTGGAACAAGCGCACCCAGCCACATCTGGCGGCACGCCTCACGCAGCACCACCTCATGCTGCCACAAAATGTGATTCCTCAATCTATATTAGCTACACACAGACATCAAACGGGATGGCGCGCCGCTCCACCACGTTCGTGACTAAAAGGCCGCATCGCAAATCGAGGGGCGGATGCTTCACCTGCAAGAAGAAGAAAGTGAAGGTAAATCCAGACCTGAGGAGAGTCGTATGGAATTATTAAATTGATATGGTGCAGTGTGACGAAGCGCAGCCCAAATGTGGATACTGTAACCTCCGGAATCTGGATTGCGAATATATCCAAGATGTCCTCTCGACCTCTCGCACTTCGTCGGCAGGCCCATCGTCCAGTGATGAGGTTTTACTATCTACATTCAACACTCCAATAGACTTCAACGATCTTTCCATTGAGCTGGTACCATATCTCAGCCCACACTGCCATACATCCATAGGTACACTCACAGCCCTCGACAGTCATCTACTGCAATTCTACAGAACAGACGCCTACCGTACCGTTGTATCCTGCGACGATGCCATCATCCAGAACCTACACAAAGAGACCATACCCCAACTAAGCATTTCTAACCCATTTCTCTTATACGCCCTACTCGGTATGACAGCAACCTACAGCAACAACGTCACGCCCAATAAGACGGTCGAAAAACAAGCCCTACTCTACCGTCAAAAGACCTTTTCCACCTACAAAGAAGCCCTCAAGAACATCACAGCCGAGAATTACGAAGCCGTCCTCGTAACAGGCGGTCTTCTCCTCGCGCTCGTCCCCGGGCCAGCCACCGACACAGACGAAGATCACCTCGAATGGGTGTTCGGCCTCCTCAAACTAAGCGAAGGCCTGCGTATCCTCGCCTCCCTCCGCTGGGCCCAAGGCATCGAGAAACTTTCCGTGTACCCGTTAGTACGCCGGGAAATCAAGACGCTGCCACCCCCACCCATCATCGACGTGGCAGCCATCGAAGCGCCCATCGGTCCTCTGGGAACGACGCCTGATAACCCCAATCCAGCACCAACATACACACCCATCCATTTCCCTACGCAAACCCGCCTTTTTCTTCCACCGCCCCTGATGCAACTCCTCCAAACTATTATCCGAGGAAAAGATTCTGGGACGCTAGACTGGCACCGACCAACCCTTCTCCCCGTCTTCCACGCTCTCTCCCCCATCTTCCTATCTCTGTATTACTACGGGCTAGACTCTGACTTCTACGTCCGCATCTTCGTCTGGACATCCTTCCTTATGCCAGACTATCTCCAGTTGATGCGGGACAAGGAACCAAGGGCTCTGGTGCTATTCGGGTGGTGGTTGTCGCTGGCAAATCTAGCGCCGAAGGGGTGGTGGACGGGGAAGCGGGTGCGTAAGACTATGGGGGCGATGGTGCGGGCGATTCAAGCGCAGCCTGTGGGAGATGGTGGGTTTGCAGAGCGCGTTCTGAGGAGTGCGTTGAGGATTGTTGATGTTGTGGATAGTGAGGGGAAGGAGGCGGCGGCTAAGGCGGTGTTTGATGACTGGCCTGGGGTCAATTGGGAGGAGGGACCAGTCAGAGCTCAGGCGTGGGATTATGGTCAGTTGGTGGATTTGGGGGAGTTGGATGGCGGTTTGGATATGGATGCTGCTGTGGGTATTGATCTACAAGAGCTAGGTATATCGGTTTGAATTCGAGCTTCGAGTACCATTGCGTATGGATTGGCTGCAAGCCTCCTTATTGTCCTATCTCTGGAGTTGTTCCGGCTGTCTCTGCAGCAACATTCTTGTTTCCTACCTCCGAGTCTTCCTGGTTCTTCCCGCCTTTTGGCTCCCTGAGCATGCAATATAGCTTGATAGCGTCCTTCTCCCCCTCTCCATCCCTGCACTCCATCTCCCTCGCCAACCGAAAGCCAAACTTCTCATAGATGGCGATATTCGGCTCACTCCTGCTACTCTCCAAATAGCACATCCTCCCCTCCTTGTCAGCCATATTCAGCACCTCTTCCATCAATGCCCTTCCCACGCCCTGTCCCTGACACTCCGGCAACACCGTAACGATATTGCAGAAGTAGTAACCCTTTGGATCCGTCCAGAGTTCAGACTGCGCCTCTGCCTGTCGCGCCTTCCATATCCAATACCGTGTTGTGCTGAGGCCGCCACGTCCGTACCACAGGTTCATGCGTATTTGGTTGGCCCAGAGATACCAGTACGAGAGGTATAGCGACCAGGACTCAGGCTCGGACGTGAGTCGCGGTGGGAGCCACATGGCGCAACCGAGGATCTTGGACGGGTTCGACGTGTCGCGTGCGACGTGGAAGAGGCCATGTTCGATGCCCCATCGACAGCGCAAGGTGAGGGATACGCGGTTTCGTGTCAGAGAGACCTGGGAGGGTTAGCAACGCGCGCAAGACGGGCACCGAAATAGGTACCTTTTCGCGATCTGGAAAGACCCAGTTATTGTAAGGGTCATTGGCGAAGGCTTGCTGTATGGTGTCGATTGCGCCGTCGATATCGGCCTCTTTCATGCGCGTTACTTGGATAGGCATTGTGAGAGGTTCTGTCGTGTTGAGGTGTTTCGAGGCTCTTCGTGTCACGGCGGCAGTAGATACGAAGAGATATGCGCCAGTCTCAAAGCTGGCAAACTTCGATAGCCAGCCATGATAGGTGCGGGGAGGTTTGTAGAGCTTGTCGCATGTAACAGGTGGATAGGTGATGAGATGGGAAGGTCTAAGCGACAGTCACGTGCGTTGCGGGGGCTTCCGACTGATCCATGGATGCTTATCTGAGCAGGCGCGTACGAACCGCCTTCACCAATCCTGTCCGCAGCTGTCTTGGCTTTGTTACACAGCTTCAGCCTGGTAGCCATGTCAGCTTTCAGGAATGAAAGTCCGGCCTTGGTGCCTTGGACCTGCGTGACAACGCACACTAAACACCATGGAGACTTCCAAGCAAAGACTCAGGCGGGCTATGCGACTGCCTGGCCCAACTATTGGCTTGAAACGATCCCAAACAGATACTACAAATGGCCAAGCTCATCTGCGTCCTGGCTATCAGGCTGAAGGTGGGGTAGAGACAATAGCAGCAGATCGGCTCCTTCGCCGGCCCATGCCTCCTTCGCTACAATCCAGGGGTGAACAACGACCTACCATGGCGCCAGACACTAGCAGCTTCCCCGATAGATGGGCCGAGATAAGGCGAAAGGCCGAGCTGAGGCAAACGAGTCAAGGAGTCGAGCAAAACGACGGAGAGACCCAAGATGAAGAGACCATCGAGAGTCGCGTGGCACGCATAAAAGCTCGTGTGGCAGAGTTGACGGACAGTGTTGAGGGTGGAGTTTCTGTTTCTGCAGAGCGGAACGAAGAGAGGCCCTTGATGCTACATACCCGTCGACATACGGCCGGAAACATTATCAGCTCTGCTAATGTACAATCTACGCCACGTCGCAATGATATTTACATGGAACCTGTGGATTTCGACGACGCATCATCCGAGCCATCCTTCATCAAACCCATTGAAGCTTCTACACGGAC
Source organism: Alternaria metachromatica (assembly GCF_023757995.1). Taxonomy (NCBI): domain Eukaryota; kingdom Fungi; phylum Ascomycota; class Dothideomycetes; order Pleosporales; family Pleosporaceae; genus Alternaria; species Alternaria metachromatica. The sequence goes on from NW_026055496.1 coordinate 52,543, forward strand.
ATTGTCAGCAGATAGAAGCGACCTGACTAGTATCGAACGAGACCCATTTTGTAGACCATGGGACTCGGAGTCGATAACAAACCATCTGTTATCGGCGATGGATGTTGCAAGCGCTCGAGTTGCTCTCGAAAGCCTTGGGGTTACCGATCTGTGGCTACCGCTGTCGAAACAACTACTTAAACGATCACTGAGTGATCCTCATCATGTCTCGGAGTTCCTGAGATAATCGCTATCGTCTGCTACTTTCAGTAGACTGCCCCCAGACACTGTGGCTGACACAGCTTAGACACGAGGATCTGAAGCCGCAAAATGTTCTCGTTCACGGCACTAATATATTGCTTACCGATTTTGGATTCAGGTGAGGTGAATCCACCCCACGACACTCTTGTGCTAAGCATACATAGCTTGGACTTCTCCGATGACTCTGTTTCGACAACTACTGGACGCCCATCAGCTTGGACTATTCGATACTCGGCGCCAGAAGTATTAGACTCTGAGCCTCGCAATCGGGCTAGCGACATATTCTCTCTTGGATGCGTTCTGGTCGAGATGGTTTCGGGACTTTACGGACACAGTCTCTCCGAAGTCAAGGACTATTGGAAGAAAACTAGCAACGGACAATCCAGTTTTGCACGCAACCCAGAGGCAACATCTTCGTGGCTCGATGCGTTTTCAGATCATCCCAAGAGCATCAGACTCAGATGCATTGTGGAATTCCTGCCATTCCTGTTGCATACAGAACGTCTCGATCGACCGTCGGCTCAGATGGTGGTTGATAATGTGCACAATCTCAGCTTACGCCTACGCGATGCACCTCATCTTGCCAATGCTTGCTGCGGGCTAGCGGCAAGATTGTCAGACGATCTCCTATCTATGGGCGTAAGGGAAGTTGATTTGCCGAAATCAGATGATCCACAGATTTATCTCGACATCGCCAGCTATTTCGATGCTCTTGCAGACAACCTTATGACATATATCGTACTTGACCAGCGTTTCAAACAAGTCGCTGCCAAGCATGACTGTTATTCGGATATTTGGGAAACACTCAGTCGCAGAATCCTCAGTCGCAGCGATGTTTCTTCAATCGAGGCTGCATGCGAGATGCTCTTCCTACGATGCAACAAGACAGAGCCGATACTAGATCACCCACACAGCCAGACTGATGCACCAACAGGGCTTGATCTGGACCAAGCGCTGCGGCAGGTACTTGATGTTTATACCTCGTGGCAGGCTATATTCACAGCGCTGAGTGTAAAACTTCTTACGCCCCAAGAGCCATGGAGACATCAAGTGTCTTTCACAGCATTTCCAAGTATTTGGCATAAACGAACAGTCCAGATTTCGATGGTTGGCCTGGAAGATGGCCATCGCGACAATTGCGACTTCAGTTCCGTGTTTTATGTGTTGGCATTCAAAATCTACGAGGAGGGATACGAACCTTCGAAACTGGGCGCGCCTTGCGTAGACCTGACACAACGCCACTTAGGAGCAAAGAATGACGAGGGTCCATTACCACACGGATGGGGTGAAATGCTATAGTATCATAGCAGCAATAAATGTAATACTGTCACTGTATGCTGCATTTGCTGCACAAGGCTTCCAATACACAGCACTAGCTTACATGACAGTGCCCCGAGTACGCAAGAGCGAAGTATAGCAGATCCTTGGACTAAGAGATTGTGGCATCATGATCCTGGATGATCATGTCTTGTGCTATAACACAGATTCGGGTCTACGAAGCCGAATCGGCATACTGCTAGGTCAAGATCAGTATCGCAAAAGGCTTGCGATTGTCGGAAAGCAAGGTGCGGGTTCACCGTGTATGGCTATGCCATCATGATGTCAGATTATGTTATTGGCGTATGCGTGTGCGCTACAAGCAGTCTCAACATCATTGGGCTGGGACATGTCTTCTTATTTCATGTCCTCTAGATTGATTTGTTCTTATTGAGTTACAACGTAATTAACATACCAAGACACACTTCACTTACAAAAGTAAAAGAGGACAAAGAGGACAAAGTGATGGTGTACAGGACTCAAGCGTGAAAGGGAGACATACGGCATGAGCAGCGATCCCAGCAGTGCACATAGAGTCGCAAGGTCCAATTGTAACTCCTACATGGTAGCGACCTGACGAAGTAAGGAACTAATCATCGCCCATGGTCCACACGCTCAAAAGTACGCTGCGCATCAAGCGTACGCTTTTTGTGTGACTCAAAAACCTAGATGCGCAGACGCATGCTTACCTTTTCCCTTACCAAGGATGACAACGAATCAAGCAACTAAAAAGCTGCATGATTGCTTTTCGTGACCAAGACATTCCGCTTCCGCGATAACGCTCATACACACGCAGCACACACACATCGTGATAGTTCTACACACGAACCCACATACTCACCGCTCGAGCCCAAAAGCCCATACTCACACATGCGCTTATGTCAACATGTTCGCACAAAGCAAGCCCCGCACTACACTACAGCACACTACCCCAACCTCAGCCCAACGTCTATTCGTCATGGGATCGACAGTCCTGCATGGCCTGGTCAGTCAGCCTACCGAACCCAGTCCAGCCCAGTCCGATGACACCCTCCCGCACTGTGTGCGGGCGAAGCGAGTGAGCATGAGCGGTTCCGGATAGCGAATGCGAGTCTGCATGGGGAGCTGGTAGACCTGTTTTGACCGGGCCGTTGTTGGGTTGGGAGTTGATGGTTGATGCGGGCGTGTGGCATGACATGTGTGGCGAGGAGGCGCTGCTTTTTTGTCCCGGGGGGCTATGCTATGCGATGCTCTGAGTCTGCGGTGATTGATGTGGCGAGGGACATGTACATGGTCTTCGTACTTGGGCTGCGTAGTCGGCCCGCTGCGTACATGTATGTGTATACTTATCGGTGGATGGAGGTTACCGGCGTTGTTGATACGAACGTCTATCGTACTGAGTCTATTGAATATTCTTGGTGGTGTTAGGACATGAGTAGGCACATGATGTCAACGTCCGAACGTCGGCATTTTCCTCCTTTGCGATCAACATGTCAACGATCTCTGTTCAACATCTTAGGCTCTCGCTTACGGCGATGTAGTATACCGTCAGAAATCAGCTGATTCGCCGGGTTATACAGCCTTGTGTCCGGCTTTTTCCTTGAACCGTGGCGCTGTAAAGGTTAGGTATGAGGAACAGGCAGCCAACCTTGTTCGGATATAGAGCATGGATGCAAGCGCAGATGCGGAATGAGACGGGTTGGATACTTCGTGAGCTTCCGCTTAAAGGCACGATTATCGGCGTTGCATCCGTAGCGACGATCCGGAAATTCTTGGTTCCGAACTGTTACCTGGAATTTTAACATGCACATGGAAGGCACAGTAAATAGCAATAATATCCCAGGGTGCTGAGGCAGCAGAACCAGGCCGTGTTGCAAGATGCATCTGCCGGAGGACAAGCGGAGACGGGTACTGTACGCAGCGCAGCATAAGTGGGCAGCTAACAAGACGCAACTAGAGATTCGAAAGCGAGAACCTGAGCCATCCTTGGATCATCGTGGTACTTGTTGATCAACTGAGAGAACGTAGCCCCCGCAAAGTCGAGACCATCCGTATGACAGCGTATAGCGCCTGCATGTACCCTTGAACTGTAAAGGGTGGGTAACTATAAGGGCTGATAGTACCACTTGGTGTGCATACAGGCGACCCGCTGGCGGCCGACGATTCAGTGTTGGGCAGTCAGGCAGCCAGTACGTGGGAGTGCGAGAGCGATCGGAAAGAGCGGAAGCAAGAAAAAGTCGATGAAACGCAGTCCGGAAAGTTAAGCCACCGTGTTGTGTGGTGCGGGTAGTCCTTGAGCGGTCTGTTTGGGGCAACTCCAGGTCATCCTAGGCACCGGATTACTGTTAATGCTAGTAGCCAAGAGGGGTGGTGTTGCGAATGCGGGCGCTGATGGAGCGCGTACTAGCCGCATCGCCGTGAAAACATCGGTGTGTTCGACAAAGAGGCAAGCCGGGGCTGCCGTGGTCATCAGACAGGCTGGGAGGCAGGTGCGAAGGCGGCAAGTCGGGCAATAAGCGACGTGCGTGTACTCTACGCAGAAACCGATCTATGTCCTGGGCGCCCAAAAATAGGGCGTTCAATTTGCTGAGACATACAAATCAGGACCATGCAGGTGTGACTGCTTCTGCGCATAATCGTAGGCGAATAAAGAAGGTACTTCGGGTCGTCGCTCAGTGGTGGAAGTGGACTTTTGGGATCGCCGCGTAAGCACAATTTAGCCTAGAGCATGTCTGGAATAAGAAGATAGGCGATTTGCCGATCTGGTGAGGTGGAAAAATTCATGGCGCATGCATGGCATCCGTGGGCCCGTTTGCACCGTCATACACCTGACGGGGAACTACTTGCATAGGAGCTTCCGTAAGTAAGTCTCAGTTGGCAACTCAAGGATGGTCACCTCCACACAAAGGACGGCCCTTGTCAGCAGTGATGCACGCAGTAGTACCGAGCCTTGGATTGCATTTGACACATCGCCTGATGTAACAGCGGCCGAGTGCATGACTGGCGGGCACCAAGTTGTGTCTTACAAACGAATAGCAACTGCTATATAGGGTTCCGACTAGGGGTATGCTGCTGGAATATTAAAGCGGAGTGCAATTGCCGGATTGGTGCGTAGTATTACAAGACTGAGATCGGTGGTGTAACTGTAAGCGGTAAGCATAATGCTAGAGGTGGCCCGACCTCGGATATTCTATGTGGCAGACGTGCTGATCGAGAAACTTTGCTCTATATTAGCTGCCATGTCGACACAAGTTGCAGCAGCAAGCGCCTCAATACACCCTGATTCATGATGACGGCCGGATCCATCGCGCCTCAGGATGCATTGTTGTATTGGCTTTGAGGCGGTTGGTGGCAGCTAGGTACCGAACCTAAAGAGGTGCGACAGGCAAAAGGGTCGCGGTGGAGCGGCAGAAGGAAAACAAACGCTCGTACTGCGTGAAACCGAGTCACCGCCGGGCCCTGGTAAAGTGGAGAAGATTTTGCGGAGATGCAGGCTGGCTTCAGCTGCTGCGTCGTAAGACAATTAGCATGGGATCGCCCGACAGAAGTTTCATCAGTTGCGCGCTCGGGTGAAGCGAAGGTACAGACGTGTACACGATACCCACGGTCCGGCATGCTCGTGCGGCAGTCTTGGCTAGGTAAAAGTGATGCAGAGTCATAGCTTGTTCTTGTTAATGTACTAGCAGCCTTGCCTAATGTTACGCTGCAAAAGACGTTATAGTGCATACTTATAAGCTTATTAATTACTAGTCTACTTAATCTTATTCTTCTTACTTATTTTAAACTAAAACTAAAATATATTTTACTTATTTTTATACTTTCTTTTAAAAATTATTTATAAGTATTTTAATAACCTTTTTATTATTAGTAGTAGTATTATTAGTAAAAAATTTATTATAAAGTTATTTAAGAGCTTTTAGCTTTATAAGTATAAAGTACTTAATATTATTATTAGTATTATTAAAGATATTAATAGCTATAACTTTATATATAGTAATTACTTATAGCTTAGTAGTATACTTTTAGCTAATAGTAAACTTATACTTAGTAATATAGTTAGAAAACTTTCTTTTAGAAGAGTTAGAAATAATAAATAGTTTATATTTATTAAAGCTAAGTTCTAATAGTATTAAGTAAGCGTAAAGCTTTAATTATACTACTATTTTAGAGTTCTATATATAAGTAAGTAAAGAAAAAATAATATATTTATAAAGTTTTATTTTATTTCTTTAGGCACTAGTAGTATATAACTATAGTATACTTTAGTTATTAAGTTAAGATTTTTCTAAATTTCTATAGTTAAGAAACACTAAAGCTAAGGCTTACTTAGACACGTAATACTAGCAGCTTGTACACACAAGCGAGTTAACGGCTGTGAGCTGGCACAGTGGCGGTCTGACTGGTCAGACTCGTACCCCGGCTACGAGCGCATATCGTGTATGTGGAAATGCCATCTTGCCCCGTGGTCGTAGCCCTAGTGATGTTGAGTGGGGTGTCGGTGTCCGATTCCCTCTTCGTGCGTCACACGCGCATGTTCGAGATGCTGTACCGCTGGTGCTTGCCTGAGGTGTGCAGTAGGACTTGTTTCCGGCAAATATCCAAGATTCCGTCGAGCACAACTTGCAGCAGTAAGGAGGCTCACCGACGAGCTAGTGTGGCTGCTGATCCAAGCAGACAGGAGGCTTCAACGGAGGACGGCGATTGGACAAGGGGCTCTCGACGTTGAGCAAGTGGGCTCGCGAGCCGCCTGGTGAGGCTAATGCTCGCTGGTGGGCAAGGATAAAGTGCCGCCGCGCCCGCAAAGAGAATTTCGCGTTCGCATGGGCCGACCATGATCTAGAACACATCACACGCAGACAGGCCGATACCATGCTAAAGGATCGTCGTCGTCCACAAATAATGCAGCTACCAAGCCGACCGAGTTCTTTTTCATGCAACTGGTTCACATCGTGCTTCACCTCGCGCTTGGTTAGGGTGCTTGCGTGACCGGGAAACGACCTTTAGCCTGGCCACGTCTAGTGAATGGTGTTGACAAAACTCAAGGGAACGCCAGGAGGATAGACTATCATGCTGAAGGTAACGTCGTGTCAACATGACCATGGTTGATATGGCAGGGCGGGCCATGAGGGACTTTGTGGTTGGTTTGAGCTAGCGTAGCGATGCCGCTCATACCGTGATTCTCTGCCTTTCCAGCATTCTTAGAGATGATGCGACGCCACGTTTGAGACCCACTCGACTCGTGGGTCACCCGCTGATACGTCATTAAAGGGTTTTTCTTCCCGTGTTGCAGATTGCCGGACTGGGGCTGTCAGCGCCTGGCTTCGACACACTGGCACTGTGATGAGTGCAGCACCCGTGCCGCGTCCATCCAAGCGCATCCTCCATAATAATGCCGGAGAAAGCCTTTTTGAAACCACAGTTTTCACAATCTCGATTGATGGAGCTTACGGCGTACAGCACGGCTAGGAGGCACGGGATTCCAGATAGTGCAATGTCTGTGAATGGCGCTGTGCCCAATGCTGCGCGGCCTATTGTCTCGAGCGGATCATCTGAACGCGAAACTATGGGAAGACGCGGGTCAGCACCCAGCACCTCGATTCGACGGTTCGTAGATTGAGCGTACAAGATCAAGCGACGCTTTGCAGAGCGGGTTCCGGTGACAGTTCGGTGCTTACTTTTCCTGTTCACATATTCGTCTCGTGATGCACAAGTGTACAGCTGCGCCGCAATTTTTCGTGGATCAAAATGACCGAGGCCGCGTGCTGCAGAGTCAGACTGGCTGGGTGTGATACGCGGGATGTGCTGAATTACGGAACACGGTGCATTGATTCGTTCCCTGTGGCTCGCGCTAGTTGCAACATCGTTCACTGACGCCCACACTCGGTGCACTTTGTTGATGACCGACCTGTGATGGGAGTTGCTTCTTTGTTGGTACAATCAGGATCCTACGGCAGGCGCCTGCACATATGGTGCCATGGAATGTCGGCTCCATGATTGGGTTTCAGCTGGACAAAATGGACGCCATGTGTAGATGGGATGTGGCTGCAGCCAAGCAAACGTTGACTATGCTTTTGAGTGCATCCGTGAACAAGACCCCCATGCAAGGACCCAAGTGCAGCTTTCATATGCTCTTTTTGGCGACAAGATGCAAGCCCCCTGACATGATCCTGTTCGTTTGAACCACCAAAAAGATCCTTGCGCCCGCGTTGGACCGCTGTAGATCATTCAGGCGGGACGAAGCCAGGGTTGGTCCCTCGGCGCTTCGGCTGCATCTCATCAGCCACGCGGGGATTTTCTCATTTCTGGTTGTCGAACGGCACTGCCGCTTTGGGCCTGGTCACCGTGGGGTCAACAGGGAGGTGTGAAGACCTTGTCGTGATATGGAGGGATCGGTCGGCCGCTTGTCATGTTGGTTGAGACAGCGGTGCTGCAAATAACGGTAGATGATAGCGGCATGCTTCAATAGATGGATCCTCACGAAGCATGCGGCTTCTTTGTCACCGGGGCGCAGGCAGGCTTTGTGCTTCGTATTAGGTGCAGCCAGCACTCATCGTGATGATCGGATCCACTCCACCCACCGCGACGTTGAAGGGAATACCGGCGTGCTATAATAGGCTTCGACCTAGTCTATAGATGCGCTATTTGCAGTGCTAGACGATGGCGCGAGCGGAATGACATGCCAGCTACGTGAACGCGCGTATCGCCAGACGGGCACACTGTGCCCGGTGTTGAGTGCCGGGTGCGATGCGCAGTGTTTGGATCAACAGACCGGTCGCTCGGTTGTTCACGCCCGACAGGCGACGTTAGCCACGGTGCGCATGGTTTCAAGGCGTGCGCAGGTGGAGCACGACGCTGGCAAAAGGTTAAAGTGCTTTTCCTCGGCGGTGCCTAAGAGAGCAAGGGTGCAAGACTCGACACAACCTCATGTACGGGGGCCCTTTAGGCGTAACCCGTCGTGGCGGCACATGTACCCAGGCCGGGGGGTCGACCGATGGACGGCGGCTTCTTGCGTCCGGTGTGCTCAGGCTACAGAACAGTAGCCAGGCGTGTGAGGGACAGTAGCGACAGTACCGTAGTCAGTAAAGAGTACTAGAGGATGCAAGGCTGATGACATGCCGATGCTCAGCGCTGATTGCTCCAATCTCCGCGAGTGGCTCGCCGTTGGCTGTGTGACCTCGGCCAGCGATGCATGTCTGATGCTGCATGCCTCTGCAAAGTCCCATGTCATCGACTCGCCCGTCCCCGTTACAGGCGGCAGGGGTGGACTAGCTGCATGCCGATTTCTGGAAGACGCTCGGCTAGGGGCAGGCCAATGGACAGCCCGGAGGCGCGCCCACCCCAGATCGCGCTTGGATACCGTGGGCCAGCAGTGTGGTTTGCCGGCTGCACGCGCGACCACGCAGGAGGTGCTGGGTGCGGGTATGGTGGACCGATTGCAGTGCGCGGGCGGCGCTGATTGGCTCACGCCACTAGCGCGAAGGGCTGCTGTGAAGGAGTAGGCGTAGCGCAGCAGGACCCAACCTCGCTCCGCTTCTTCCAACCCTTTCCGAAACTACTGCGCCAACCAAAGTTTGACCCCCCATCCGCCCCTGATCTCGCGATGCTGCTGGCGCCGACACGGATCGTTGCTGGATAATGCACTTCCTCCTGCAGGCCTCCCACACACGACGCCTTATGTCGCCCATGGAGTATCGCCGGCCGCCTTCCACTAATCATGCCATGCGCAGGCGCGGCTAAAACATGACGCTCCTCTTCCCTAGCTGACCGCCTGGAGGGCCACCGCCCCATGCACACGACACTCTCCCCGGCGTGGAGCCCAGCTGAGTCGCACTGCACCGCTCGACAGGGCCTAGTCGCACTACCGCTTTCTGCCATCATCGTTGCGGGCGCTGTGGTTCCCTGGCCTGCCTTCTCCATGAGCCGGCCGTCGTCTAGCTGCACGGATGCTCCGTTGCGCGTTGCGCCATGATACATGGTACGCCGCCCTCGTCTACCTTCCCTGTCGTGTGATTTGGTCATTCCAAGTCTTCCTTTTCGCTCCACGCACTATGCCTTTCGTTGATCGTTCCAGCCGTGCCACTGGCCCTAGTCGTCACAGCGCACCTCACCGAGCCATCCCTTGGTGGCTCCGTATAGTCAATACACTCCCGTTCCTTGTCTGCACCTATTCCACTATTAGCTGTTCTTGAGTTTCGCTAGCCTGGCCCTGGCCGTCCTTGTACCATGACTCCGGCCGCGAGGTTACTCTACCTCAATTTCCCCATCCACCCTTCCTGATCTGTCTATATCTCTTGGCACCCCATATACCTATGCAGATGCCCCCCAACCCAGCACGCTTCCAGGTCAGACAAGACTGATTGTCACCGACACAACCGCCTGCCACATACAAACCGCTGAGACATTCCGCCTCTCAACTGTATATCATCACTGCCTTCCTACACTACGACTTGACCACACCACCACTTGCCCACCATGTCCGGCCACATGCAAACCTCAACTCTTCACCGGCGTACCTCTCGCAGCTCAGGCAGCCAATCAGCATGCCGATCATCTCGCGTTGAAAAGACAAAGAGCCACCACAACAGCCCAAAGAGCATGGAGAGGAGAAAGACCACCACCGAGACCAAGCTCTACGCTTCCTTGGACGACCACTACAGAATGATGTTCGGTGTACCAGCCGAGGAAACCGAAGACCGTCCCCAACCAAGCAGACCTGTGAGCTGGCACCCATCGTCTGCACAGTTCCAGGCTTCACAACAAACCAACTACTTCGAGCCCATGCCTCAACAACACTGGTCACAACACTACTCTCCCTCATCCCGCGACTCTCAACACGGCTCTGACTTCTACTCTCTGTCCACACGTAACTCCATGTTCGAGCCCATGACCAGCACCCCGGCATACACCAACACCCAGTCCGAGAGCGGCTGGCAAAGCGTTCAGCCCACACCCGGCTATGTCCACTCTTCTCTAAACACTCCCTCAACCGAGCCTCTACCATGGTACCTGCAACAATGGGCTCAGAAGAACCAGGCTCAAGCATCTACCGACTTCCTGCCTATTCAACACCCTGCTCAGCAAGACCAAGATATGGAAGACGACGATGGCGAGAAGCTAGTCGCCCTGGGTCTCTACGATGCACCAGAGCCCTCATTGAGCTGGGGTGCCCTCAACAACGAAGGAACTGGAAAGGGTCTCAAGCTTGAGGAGACTTGGCAGCCACCTGAGGCTGACGATGAAGAGGAGGAAGATGACGATGCCAGCTCTGAGGCCAGCGTCGAGGAGCCATCGCCGCCTCTGCCGGCACAACAGGCACAGCACCTGCCCGTTCATGTCAAAGCTCAAACACCAAACAACATGGAAGGACAGAGCTTCTTCTTCGACGAAGACGAGTCGGTGACAAAGGAGTGGTGGTTTCACCAAATGAAGCAGCCCACCATGCCGGTGCGGGACGCCGGGCTGGGATATGGCTGGTTGTAATCTAGATGTCTGTTTCAAACGTGCGACCACGACAGAGGTCCACTGCCCTATCTTCGAGGCGAGCATTTTTTCGAGGCGAGTTCTTTCAGCACAGCGCGGCGTTTTGCATGGTTCCGCTTGGGACCGGAAAAGAGACTTAGAGATACCCTGCCTTTAGCGGCAATAGAGTGAGGCTTTGCATCGCTCACTATGAGGTCAGATGAAGATGATGTATTAGATAGCATCATCAACCAAATCAACCAAATCAACCATACTACACCATACTTTGGCCCAACATGCAGTGCTGACGAGTCTACTCTATGATGCTTGTGAACACATAGTGCCCAAGAAGCCTGGCAGTGAGCCGTAGACGAGAAAGGAAGGTGCACCCCATCGCGCACCTGGCCTGCCCCAGAACTCACAGGATGCCGTAACACGATGCATCCTCGTCCTCCACAACCCACAAGCTTCTTCAACGCTTCTAGCCTTTTCGCTCAACCGTGGTCCCAACGCACTCTCGTCTCGGCGCAAGCCGCCATGTACCAGCCCTTAGTGCACCAAACACATTGCATTCCAAGGCGACCAGCACAAGACAAACCAACATCATATGTCGGCGACATGCCGCCGTCCTCCGGTCCTAGTCTGACGCAACAGGGCCAGCGCGCAATTGTGTCACAACGCCCGGCAAAGGACCGAAGACCGATAAAATAACAGAGTAGCATCAGCCTCACAAAGTGGCATGATTGATGGGCGCAAACACGCACACGCCATGTCGGAGTGACGCAGACACCTCTACGGTCCGACCGATCGTTACGCCGTCAGACGGAGCGAGCCACGCCAGCCCTGCGCGGCAGAAGGCTATGGATGCTGCACCATCGTCCTGGTCTCTGCACTCTTTTTTGCTCAGCTCCGCCCAACTTCGGCCAGACCCGCTTCAGTTGCCCTGACCGAACATCTGAGCTCCTCCGGGCGTCTAGTGCCGAAGTTTACCAGCTAACCGAGCAGCAGGATGTGCCACGCTGCCTGTTCCCTCCTGTCATGGTCGTCACCGGAGACTAAGCAAGTAGCGCGAAGTTAAGAGTTCAGACAACAGAGGTTCCAGAAGTTGGGGAGCGTGGCTTGCGAGATTAGGTTTGCGATGCGTGGATGGAAGATGGGGGAGAGGAAAAAAACACTTCCAAGGTTTTGCCGGGTGGCTTTGCGTCATTGGCTCGATGCTAAAGGCCATGGGTGAGACTTTTAGCGCTTATCGATAGGGCGAGCAATCTGGAACGACTGAGGAAATTTCCAACGCGAGTTCACGTGCCTTCACCTGCGACGTTACATGCCCAGGTGCTGAGCTAGCCAATAGCAGGGTTTCAAACTCTCGCATTGCAGAAACGCGTCCATCTGCGCGACTGCGACTAAAGATATGGAATCGCATACCCGGTTTGTTGTTACGGCGTGGCGTGATAGTCGCGAGCTGCTTCAGCTGCGCCAGGACCTGTATAGTCCTGAGACTAGTAGGAGAGAGAAGGCGGTGAACAAGGTACGCTGGAAGAAATCAATATACTCTGCAGGAGAGTCGACAGCCACAGTGTGCTGATGACAGGTAGGTGTTTGCTTGGCGACTACGGAAACCTGATGGCTTGCCATTGCTACTGGACTCGACGGCGGATATCGTCGATGTAGTGCTTCAAGATGCAAGAGGCGAGTTGCAACATAATGCACTGCGGTTGCTGTATGCGACTGCGATATCGAGGTAGGTGTGTTCGAAGTTGAGATTCATGAACATCTCAGCAGCTTTCCTACATCCTTTGCATAGGACTCGTTCACTATGGCTTTGCAGCACCATTTTGTTCCATCACTGTCAATACTCCTCGTCCATTTCCACCAAATCATCTTCCATAACAATCTATCAATCATGATTTCATACTGCTCCAACCACAACACCATCCTATATTCATACGAACCCCCCATCTAACACCACTTCCAGATTCATCACTGGCTTAGCAGACACTCAAATCGACCTAACCCGCGACCGGCCCTCATGGTTTCCCCCCGGCAAATCCCTCCAACTCCCCCTCACCCTCCTAGAAACCCGTCACCGAATCGTCCACCGACACCTCCCCTCCCTCGCTGAGCTAAAGCGCGCAGCCACGGAATCCCTCTCCTGGCTCTGGGAATGGTACTGGCTCCAACTCGACCATGCATTCAAAACCGGTATCACTCCATCGACAGGAACACAAGAAGAGGAAGAACTAGGCGTCCAAAGCCGAGAAGCCGTCCGCGAAAAACTCCAAAGCATACTAAAAACCTACGTCAAAGAGCGCAAGTCCGAGATCAAAAACAGAAAGAAAGACAATAATAGCAAGGCTGCTGAAACAGCATTGTCGACATACATCCTACGTTACGCACCCACTGCTACGACCACGCCTTCGACACAGACCCAACGTGTACTCCTGCACCTTCTAGTCGACGAGAAAATGATTCTGCCCACAGACAAGAAACTAGGCAGTACCATGTCCGGCGCCTTCATCATCTGGACACCCCTCTTACGTGCATTCTGCCTCGACGGCGGCGTGCTGCACATCAAGACTCTAGTCGAGCATCTCATGCGTGCTATGAACGCTACTTCCCCCGCTGCGCGCGCAATGATGAATCCGGAGATGGATCCTGTGAGGGAGGGGCTGCAGGACTGGATTGTCCATGTTCTTACGGGGGAGGAATGGGCGGGTGTACGAGGGGGAGGCGCGGCGGAGAGGAAGGTTGTGGAGGAGGTGCTTGGGGTTTGTTTCTCTGAACCGTCGTTTTGGAATTTGAAGGTTGCGGAGAAGGTGCTGGACATGGGGAGTGAGGTGGTGGATCAGGGGTTGTGGCGCAAGGTGCTGGAGGCTGCGAGGGCGGAGGGAGCGGGGGGTGAGGAGATGGATGTTGACGTCGATGTCGAGGAGATTGAGAAAGCTTTGCCGGTTAGAAAGAATGAGGGCAAGGATGGGGTGGTCAAGGAGAAGATCAAGGGGCCGACTAAGGTGTTGGGGATGTGGAAACCGAGACCGATTGGATGGCTACCTGAGGGGTGGGAGGATGATGAATAAAGTGGGATTGCTCTGGACGTACGAGACTTTATAGACATCCCTCGTTGTCACGTCAGGGACCCAAGTCGGAGGAGTATTAGATGTACGGGATATTCTCAGATTCTAACATCTCAGTAGCCATTTACCAGCTGGTGTTGGTATCTATTCAACTCTCTCTCTCTGTGTATGTGTCCTTCGTTTTGTATCCGAAACGCTTCGCTTCGTTCTCGGTATATCCTTACTCTTCGTAGGCATCTGCACCGTTTCGTCAAGTTGCGTATGGTATGTCGGACACCGCGAGGTTGTAGGTGATGCACGCAGATTTAGCCCCCAGTCCTCACAAGCAGCCCTTCTCATATCTTCTCCTTGGCGTCTGAAACGCCTATCCGGTTTTCTACCAAGCGCATGAGCTTGATCGTTTGTTCGGCGAGCGTAAGGGTCAGAATCTATGTCAATGTTAGCGACCGAGTCCCACCTATTACATCTGTCTGACATACCGTATGGGGCAGAATGCGCGCCAGATGGGCAAAGTAGCCCTTGTACAGCGCAAAGATACCCTCCGTCTTGACCGTCCGACTCAAGCAGTCAAAAGCCGATGTGTACAGGTTGCCCGTCTGGTTGTACATGCGCGACATGATGGTATCCGGAGGGTGCATGACACAGCAGACGACAAAGCCACTGGCCGTACTACTCGCAATGTGCAGCGGCATGCCCTCTTCCATGCCCAGATGCTTTACTAACCGTCTCTTTGCGAAGAAGTACGTGGGGAGTTGTACGGAGCTGCCGAAACCCGTGCGTACCATGGCTGGTCCTACACCTCTGTACAGGCCCTTGATGCCTTCGCCGCTGTATATTTGTCTCATGCCATCGACGGCGTTTCGGTAGTTGTGTTGTGTGCCGACGGGTAGGAAGGGCGAGTAGGATTGTAACCGCGTCTTTACGAGGAAGAAGGGGGAGCCGGCTGCTGCGCCTAGGACACCGGATGAAGCGCCTGCGAAGAGGTTGATGCCGAAGGATTGGACGGCTGGGTCGCTGTATACGACGTTTGTGAGGGTCTTGCGGAGGGGTTCGTAGAAGCCTAGTCGGCAGCCGTTGAGGGTCATTTGGTAGACGTACTGGGCGCGTCAGTCTCTGCTCGTCCTATTGTTTCTGGATATGTGTGCTGAACATACTGCGCATCCCAGACCGCGTAGTAAGCCTCTGGGCCCTTCATTCTTCAAGATGACGCTGACACCGTGGAAGACGCCCTTGTATAACCGCGGCGCGTCGCTTTTCGCTTTAAGCTCGCCTTGTAGTTGTAGTCTGGGCGATCGTCAACGAGCTGGTCGCGCAGGTGCTGCGAGCGAAGACGCGCACCGGATTTTGACGGTCTCGAAGCCGTGGGTTACTGTGACTGCACCGCATGCTGCTATGCCGCCGGCTATGAAGGAGCTGGTGGGGGTAGTGGTCAATACAATTAATACTGTGTTTAAACTTTATACTGAGTACCTACCCGAGGGTTGTAGACATTCTCACACTCTATGCGACTCTTCGGCGCGCAAGTCGGAAGTATGGTGGAGTGCGTATTCGATAGTGGTAGCGACGTGGGTTACCGCGCGATCATGAACACGACTGGAGGAGAGTTGTAAGAATTAGGGATGGAGGTAAGACTAGGCGAAACTGAAGCCACACACGTCTTGCGGTAACAATGGCAATGCTGAGGAAATGTCAAGGTGAATATGAATAATCGTTCCGGTTTCGGCTCGGCATGGCCAGCTACGTAAGACCGCTCGGACCCACTTCTTTCCATATGCTGCAACTCTTCAGCGCATTCCGCCGGCTCTAATTGTCCACGTCGCGTCGCGTGCTTGAGTTTACGCGCCCGCTGATTCGCCGACTGAAGCGGTGGAGATGAACGCAGTTGTCGCAGCAGAGGATTAGGAGCTCAACTCGACCATGGCTGGCTCAGCGACACCCGGCGGCGGGCCTCCACCGCCGCCTGCAGGCCCGCCGACACAGAAAGTTGCCGACGTCATAACGAGCTTCCGGCCGCAGAGGGTGAGACGAAGATACTATACCTTTGTGTATGTCCAGTACTAACGCCCTGTAGCGCTTCAAATCGGGCGGCCAGGGCACTTCAGTAACGTCCCTCGACTTTGACGACTCGGGCGAACTAGCCATTGTCGCGCGCGACGACGATACCCTCCAAATCTACAACTGCAAAGAAGGCAAGCACGCCAAGGAGCTCAAGAGCCAGAAGTACGGCGTCCATCTTGCGCGCTTCAGCCACCATGCCCAGAGCATCATCTGCGCGAGTACAAAGATCGACGACACCATCCGCTTCCTCTCCACACACGACAACTCGTATATCCGCTACTTCAAGGGCCACACCGACACAGTGACCTCAATCGCCCTGTGTCCGTCCAAAGACGACTTCATAAGCTGCTCGAAAGACAACACGGTGCGGTTATGGAACCTGCAATCCCCCAACTACGTCGGCATGCTCAACCTGCACGGCGCCTACCTCGCCGCCTACGATCCCTCCGCGACCGTTATCGCAATCGCATCCCCGCCTACCCAGAACGTACTCCTCTACGATATGCGCAACTACGATAAGCCGCCGTTCGCAACATTCGACTTGCTCGAGGCGGAGCAGCGCTTCATGGGAGGACAAAAGGTCGAATGGACCAAGATTGAGTTTACAAACGACGGAAAGAGTCTCGTCGTGGCGACAAACGGCAGCGGCCATTTCGTGCTAGACGCTTTCTCAGGCGACCTGACGCATGTCTGCTACCGCAAGGCTGGCTCCTCAGGACGTCTCCCACCCAGCGCTTCGGTCACCAACAAATCCGGTGCCAAATCCGATGGCAGTGGTCCTGCAAATGGACAGGGCGACGTGTGTCTCACGCCAGATGGCAAGTTCCTCATCGGAGGTAGCGGCGAGGACGGTCTCTTGGTGTGGGATATTTCGAAAGCACCAGCGCCGAACAATATGCTCGAGCCCATGGAGAAACTACCGGGACAGGGGAAGAGCGCTGTTGTGGGATACAACCCGAGGACAAACCTGCTAGCGAGTGCGGATAAAGATTTGTATCTTTGGCAGCCGGATCCTGATCTTATGATCTGAGGATGCAATTGTATCAGGAGTCGCACTGGAAGCTGGCTTAGCATCAGAGGAGAAGCAAGGGCGAGATCGACACATCGCGAGACGAGGCATCGGCATCGAGAGCTGCTTATGCGACTACACGTCAACCAGCACGCTCGCCACTTCCAGGAAGCAGCGTGATCGATTCTTGCACTGTAGGGTGCTCACTCTTCGGATTGATCAACGTATAGGGAAGATACTAGGTGCTCGTGGAAGAGACCACTTGAGAATCAAGAGGCTGAACCTGGTCTCGAGTGTATCACGCAGTGGATGTAGTCAAGTAATATACGTCCTACCAGCAACCAGCCATTGATTGGGCAATAAGCAGAGTACATATCTACCTTCGATCTAGTACTTTCAAGTACCCAATCACCCGCAAGTTATCTGAGCATACGTTTTGAAATACATGCCAGTGCACATGATAGCCATGCCCTCTGCTGGAGCATTTCTCCGCTACCGACTAACCATGATCTCAAATACCCTTCTCTCATCTTCGCTCTAATTACCCTTTCGGGCTCTACTACCCTTCGCTCACCGTTCAGTCGCCATTTGCCAAGAGCGGGACGGGACTGTCCTCTCCCCTCGGCCCACTCCACCGACCAACACAGCGCACTCGCCCACTACTGTATACTCGCGGATCCTGATCGACTCACAAGCTCATAGCAAGCTTTGTCCCGCAAATCGCATTTCGAGGAAGTGTGGTGCCAAGGAGCTTCTCATTGGCAATTTCACTTAGACTAGGTGGGTGGTGCACCCATCGCGATGTGGTGTAGGTGGCGTCCATATTGCTTATTCTCTCGGTAAAACGAACGAATTTTCCTTCAAACGACGCACGCTGAGCCTCATCTTCATGCATGGCGCTACGGATGCGGGTTGGGCTGGGCTGTCATGCGTTGCGTGAATTTTGTTGTTCAAGAGGAAGGAGCGTCGGTGTTAGGCCACCCTCTTCTCACAGCAGACAGCAGCACAAAAAGAGAAGGCGAATATGGAGGTCGCCGATGTGCGAGCTTGAGCATTAGTCTTTTGGACACGTCGAACGAGACGAACGAGATTAGGGCTCGTGACGACTTGCAGATTTAGGATGGGGTGGGCGAATGAGATGAGTGTGCGTGTGTGTTGTGCAGCAGTGCGGAGTGCAGCGTGTGCTGCAGATGCGGTGTAAGCTGGAGTGCAGGACTGGAGAAGGGGAAACGAAACGTAAGGTTGTTACACGAACAGATGGAAGGTCAGATGTGGAGCACGACATTGTGAGGTGGCTGTTGTTCGTGAAGCGCCGTGGTCCGCAGAGGCGGAAGGTGTTCTCCGCGGGCAGAGTTGCTGACATCAAGACAGGTGAGATAGACGTAGGAGCATCGTCGATCGCATGTGAAGGAAAGAGGCATCGCGCATACACCTCCTCTACGTACATTCGCCTTTGAGCGGTCTGCTGTTACGATGGGATCTTGGAAATTGCTGCCCAGTGATCCGGCATCTTCGTCAAGACATGGAAGCGACTGCCCCGCTATTGGGCGATCGTAAATCCCATGTCGTGCAGCTCAGCTCGAGGGGAGCCGAATGCGTCGCACAACCCCAGGGTTCTCGGATCGTCGGTGCCCTAGACCCTGTCAGACTGTGCCTCGGACATCGAATCTGCCATTCGCTGCGTCGTGGTTTCGTCTGATGGTGTACGCGCGTGTTGCTGTCATCTGTCTACATTCGACAAGGTTAAACCCAGCTTTCTCCAAGTGATGACATGGCCGCAAACTCTTCCTGCTCGATGGCGGATGGCAAAAAGCGTGATGGTGCTCTCGTTGGCTGCAGCTGAAGGATTCGGGGTCTGGGCTGATCGGCGGCATCTTGGGGAAGAGCGACAGGGTTTGACAGACGGGAACCCCTGAAGCTTGAAGCCTCACTTGAATCAAGTTTGGGCATGGAGACCTTCTCCGACCGGCCAGCGCCCATCCCCTCCTCTTCAGTCCGCGTGCGCCTCTTCCCTCAAACACGAGCAAAAAGTCCCGTTTTCGCCTCCGCTACGACGTGTTGCAGCCTCACAAAGCTGGCCTTGACCGATGCTGCGGTCGAGTCTTCAGTGGTTAATCCACAGAGTGCGTGTCTGGATGCCGTGGCTTGCAAAGACCTTCTCACGTTGTCCAGTAAGAAGATGATGTGTGCATGTCACTAGTGGTAGTGTGGCAGATGGCTACTGGGGTTCTCCGCATCTTGCCCATAGCGCTGGGTCATCCGCTCCTGCACCTCCCTAGCGATATTATTAGCCCCTCTTCTGCACAAGACAGAATACCACTTTCATCGTCGCCGACTGCTTACTCTCTGGCACCGACATGTTCCCTCGCTGGCGACCCTTTGGCTTTCGATATTAACTCGCCCAATCAGTAACTGCGTCACGCGCATGCTTACTTCGCATCTCGTCTCGGGCTCCAGAGGTCGTCTCGTGACAGGCCGGACCTCGATATTGCACGCTTACACCCCAAGCTAAGATTCGCCCTTCGTTAGCACGGCGTCTTTGGCTCCACATCCATCTGTCAACCTCGCGCCGTATCCGCACGGCATACCGACATTTCGACAGTCTGAACTAGCACCATCACACCTCGCCACTGCTAGATCAGGATTGCTGTGCGAGAATGCCGATTCGCGTCACCAGCTCCATCTCCCGAAGACAGTGCATGAAGTTGGGCAACGGAGGATGATGCAAGCCCCCACCGAGCACGCAACATCACCAACTCGAAGATTCGAAAACCTACTTCCCATTGGACAATCGTCTACTTTGGAGTTCAATATACTTCCCCAGCCCACTATGGGGCTTACCTTTTTGCCTCGCCCATCGCCGTGCGGATCCAGGAAGCGCAGCCGAGCGGTGGCGGATATCGATGGGGAACATTCTTCTGTGCAGAAGAAGAAGCGGCGCCTTCGATTGTTCCTCATCACTTCACGACTATCGCCACAGTTTTCGCACCCAGCAACCAACATTGTGGATCGCGGTAGTTCTAAGATTGCAGTATGGGCCAAGCAAAAGGCTCTTGGACGAAACCTGCTTAGAAAGGCCGCCATCCTCAATGGCATACGCAGACGATGTATCGTGACCAAGGAGGCGCAGTACGGACGCGGTCGTGTGCCAGTTGAGCAGGAGAAAGAACAGGCACAACTTGAGTTGGCGAGGCTAGAGTTCAACCATGGCAGTGTCGACACCTATACGAGACCAGTACACTCGCGGGATCCTTCAGTACCACCCAGTGCTGCCGTGAGAACTGGAGGCCACTTTGTAGTATCTGGGTCGCCTTCCAGTTCTCCAGCGTCTTCGAGAAGCCCTTCGCCTACCTCGCCATCCCCAACATTAAGAAGTCCTTCCGACGAGGTGGCCGCGTTCCGCTCGCCAAACGAAGCATGGTCTCATGCTGCAAGAGACCCGGCACCACGTCGAGACTACCTACCCCTACCGCCATCCCCACTCGGACTCTCAAACTATGACGCTCTCGACGTTGAAGATAGTGGTGATGCGTTCGACCCGTACGCTCATCTCGACGACGAAGATGAGCCGATACCAAACCCATACGAAGACGACGATGATGTGCCTTTCTCGCCTTCTGCCGTCACTTCAACTTCATCCACCACATCATACACCAACACTACACATGCAACGAGCATGTTTTCCGAATTCAACGTGTTGGGCCACGAAGAACCAGTTGTTGGCGACTACGACCAGGTAGATGAAGGCGCAGACGCGATATGGCCAAGCGCGTCTACTTTCGATAGCCCAGCACCTACACTCGCATCAACGTCGCCGGACTTTCCCGCCCTATTCGCAACATCGCAGTCCGCATCCAAGAGAACAGACTCATTCGCCATGTCGCCAAACTTCCGGCCAATCTTGCCAACGAAATCAGTCTCACCGGAGATGCTCGCCGTGAGCACCGCGGCCGCTACTTCGCCAAACTTTATGCCTACAGCACGGACGATGGCTTCTCCTAATCTTGCCCCAACACTAGCGCCAATGTCACCAAACTTCCCTCCTGTATCGACGTCGCCCAATTTCGCCTCGGCATCTGCGGCCATACCTGCCTCGCCGAATTTGATGCCATTGGCTGCTCCCCCTTCGCCGAACTTCCTGCCGGTTTCCAAGTCGCCAAATTTCACTGCGCTCGATACCTCGATGATAGGACAGAACCCGACGGCATGGAACCATTTGGACAACCACCCAGGCCGAGCAGATCAGCCAGTTCGCACGAGTGACGTAGAAGAAGAACGTAGACGGCAGCGGAACTTGATGTTCATGCGTTTTGGATCATAAGAATAGTACTCAACGAGCGAGCTTCACACGCGATAGAATCTACCTACTGGATCTGCAGCATATATCATCGGCATCACATCCACCCAGCGACGGCGCCTTTGACTTCTAGAACAAGGCGCATACCATACGTTCCGTAATCAACTACGACTTGAAAATTTCACTTCGCATTGCATTTTCAATCTGAAAAAACTTGTTTGTACCACCAAAATTCACAAAAAGGGTTCGGAGCATGGGGGGTTGGGGATGTCACAAAAAAGGAAGAATAAAAGGGCATCTGGTGTTTATTGTACTACTATATTGCGGGAAAAAGCAGGCTGTTTAGCGTTTCCACGTCCAATGGTTTGGAGTTTGGGGACTCTTTATCGTCGCAAATGGTCCACGCTTGAGTAGGGATGTTGTGTATGTAGATTAAGGATACGGGAAGCCTTTTGGCGTTTTCTGT
Source organism: Alternaria metachromatica (assembly GCF_023757995.1). Classification (NCBI taxonomy): domain Eukaryota; kingdom Fungi; phylum Ascomycota; class Dothideomycetes; order Pleosporales; family Pleosporaceae; genus Alternaria; species Alternaria metachromatica. Next base: position 74,442 of record NW_026055496.1, read on the forward strand.
TTTGTATGAGTGTTCAGAAGAGCATTTAGCATGTACAACAGTATCTGATTCAAATTACGAAATCATTCAACATGCCGAGATTCCAATTCCAACTCATCCATCCCAGAGAGTGACATCTTTCGGCCAACTCCGGAGACTGATCCCCGTACTGAAGTCACATCCTATGCTTTCTGCAACTTGGTAGCTCGGTCTAGAGCGATATCACACATGGCCTGAATGGCCTCCTGTCGCTCAGCCTTGATATCACCCCGATCAATACGCGAACGCATGTTCTCCATGATTTCCGATCTGGGGCGACCATTGACGAAAACACTACACCCCTCGTTAGTCCAGAAATCCCCAAACATAGACCAGTCCGAAAAACAGAAATCAACTCACACGTATCTCAGCCCCGGAAACTTCCCCTCATACTCCTCATTCAACCGTCCCAGCATCTCCCTCTCCTCCTCCCCACCCTGCTGCAACTGCGCCTGCTCTTTCCGACTCTGCTCGCTATCCACCTTCTTCTCGCCCAACCTCGGGTGCGAACACAGAATCTCAGATAACTTCTTCACATCGGCTTCGTCATCCGAGGCAGCTAGTGCGGCGAGCTGCGCATTGACGGCTGTGATGAGGATGTCATAGCTGGGGAAGGTGGCGGAGCGCAGCACGGGGAAGGTGATTGTGCGGAGGGGAGGCGAGGGCTCGAAGAGCAGGTCTAGAACGTTGGTGAGGGTGGACTCGGAGGCGTGGGGGAGGGCGCTGGCGGGTGGGAGTGATGTCATTGTTAGGGTTGAGGGTAGTGACTAGTGGTTCGGGATAGCCGTTTATTGCTTTTCTCGCGATGCGATAGTTTGGGACCGGAGATTTGGCTAGTTAGGATTTGGGATTGAAGGGTAGAAGTTGACGTTTGTAGAGTGGTGGTGGTGAGGCAGAAGGCTGTGGTTATGGTCGTGGTTCACTGTTCAATCTTTTTTTCGCGGCCGCTACCGACCGATCAGCGATGCAGCGCATGCCTGGTCATGGCCAACGACGTGCATGGTGTCTTTACGTGGGTCGCTGCAAGGGGCAAAGCTGTTCTGGATGGATAGCGGGGCAGCACCGAAGAGTTAGTGTCGAGGTAGGTGAGCTTTGCAGACGGACTGCCGTCTAGCTTTTCCTAGTCCGCGACGCGTACCGTGTTTTGCAGTAAACAATGCACGAAGCTTGTTTATACTGCACGGCGGAGTCGAGGTGCATTTTTTTCAAGGTCCGACGCGTTCCCACAGGCCCTCAACAAAGTGGAATGGACTGGGATGTCGTGTTATAGAACTTAGACTGGCTAGTATAGCTGCGAGGTGCTGTCACGTCTGGTGATGCTCGAATTTGAGCTAAGAAGATGCGCATTGGGACTGCGATCGACTGCTGGGTTGGCAGCTGTTTGCTTCTTCTTCCCCGCCTTGTCATCGGCGATATACCGGCGGCACAAGCAATGGAAGGCTTTCATAGCCGTCAGCCCTTGACTGTCGATCTGATCGAATAGGGTGTGACCTGGGGCGCCTCAGAGTTGCCGGCTGTACCTGCGTTGGTGAGGGTCTTCATGCGGGCCAGGGCTGTCATGCGTGCGAGTATCCGAGATTATCGAAGGATACCACGTGGAGACAGCACTGTATGCAATCGCTTGTACAACATCGCGTCGCTCATAAAAACAAAGAACAAACGGGCACACGTGCAGTGCAGCAGTGGTGCAGTCTGGGGAGTCGATGTCGGTGAGAAGGCGTGTGGAGCGGGAGGCGGAGATAAAGTGCCTAGTGCTCTCAGGCCATGGAGCCCCCTGTGTTTCAGCTCCACGCTCGCCTTCACTGCCCTTCCTCCAGCTTGCTCTTTTGGAGGAGACTGCTAGGCGCATTGCACGGCACAGTTCCTGAAGCGTCCATTTGCCTCGACGCCCAGCGCAGCAGCCCCAATGGCCCGCCGCCCCATGCGCCTCTGCCTCTGCCTCTGATACTCTGCCACCTCGGATCCCTGATTGCATGACCCCTACTAGCCCGGACCTCCTGGCCTCTGGCGCTTTCAACATCACGACTTGACGACTCTTCGCCGCAGACACGCACGGCTTTGAGAGTCTGCACCCCCGAGCGTCGCTTTCCGGCTGACCTGGCACCATGTCGCTGAACGGACTGGACAATGTCGAGGTCACACAGGCGTACCAGGGTGCCCTCGCCGAAGCTGGCGGTTGGTACGACGTCCCAATTTCTTCTTCGCACGCGGACCACGTGTTAACGTTTGGCATCTAGGTTCCTGCTCAGGTACACGTCAAGGGATGCCGTCGAAGTCCTGACCCGCGGCACTGGCGGTGCTGGCGAGGCGCGCGCTGCCGTCGCCCAGTACGAGGAAAAGTCACCGCTGTACGGCCTCCTGCTGTACCGCCGGCGCAAGGTCCTGGTCAAATACGTGCCCGAGGGGACATCGCGACTGCTTCAGGGTATGTGGAGGCTAGTTCCTATCATGACCACGACTAACGCTCGACAGCCCGCGTCAGTGTCCACTTCATCAACATCACCGAGAAGTTTGCGCCCCACGACATCGTCCTGTCCATATCCACCCCGGAAGAGCTCAGCGATGCCGCTCTTACCGCCGCGTGCAGTCTGCACACCGCCGCCCCGTCGAGCTCCTCCTCCAGCGGATCGTCGCGCCAGCAGAAGCTCAGCTGGATCCAAGAGGCCGCCGAGGAAGGCGCCCAGCCCGATGCAGACGGCAGTACACGACCGGAAACTGCGAAGTCCAACATACCCACCATACTGGAGCCATCTAGAGACAGCGAAGACAATCTCACGAGGAGCGGGTCGATCAACTCACAAGCCGAGACGGTGCCGTTGATGCTGGACGAGAAGGTCGTCGAGCACAAACTGTCACCACAGATTTCCCATGTCACCATGGAGACGGTAACCGAAGGGCCGACGACGCCAGACGACACCGATCTCTCGGATCTCCAGGACACGCTCAAAAGCTACGACTCGCTCTTCGAAGGTGGACCAGAACCCCGGAACTCTTCGCAGACTGCACGACCAAACTACAACGAACTGTACGAGCACTACTACGCGCAGTACACCAAACCAAAGGTTAAGCTGGGACCACGGCCGCGGCCATCGCTCGAAGGCAGGAGACCATCCACCTCGGGCAGTGCTCCGTCAGATCTGGCGAGACCGAAGTCATCGCTCCCGGCAGGTCTGCGCTCTGCGGCACGAAAGACAGCTGAGAAGAAAGAGTCCAAGACCAACGCCTCGAGCACCCTTCCCGCAATCGCTATTCCTCCTCCACACCAGGTTCCTCCAATGCCTGAGATGCCACAATCCCCCGCCTCGTCAGTATACTCCACGAGAGCCCCCGCCAGTACCAAGTCGATGCCCGTGTCCGCATATAGGAGTCACCTCAGGGCGGGAGGATCGACACAGGAGCGGACAAGACTCATGAAGGCTCTCGAGATGCGCAAGAAACAACAACAGGCCCAACAGCTGCGGAAGGAGAAGGCTACTGAAGATGCTGCATCGGAGGTAGAAGTCAAGGCCGCGGAGATAAAGGTGGAGACTGACGCCGAAGATGAAACTACGACAGATGCGACCGTTACTGCGACCGAGCCCGATGATGGCCCCTCCGCTGCACAACCTGAGGCCGAAACTGACGCCGACAAGGAGACCCTGCTTGGCGACGATCTCCCTTCCTCGTCGCGTTTAAGCCGCTCTGGCCTTGCATTCGCTGATGGTCCTACCGAGACAGACGACTTAAACTCTACTGCTTCGATTTCGTCACCCGTATCCGCCCAGACCCACGGTTCCACCGGCGCACCTTCAACACGGCCGTCGTCTATCTCGGAGGACGAGGCAGGTATGGAAGAATCGCAAAAATCTGACGAGCAAGAAGAGTCGCACAATGCGGATTTTGTGGATGAAGAGCAATCAGTTGACAGCACGCCGACGGTGGTTCCTGAGAGCACGACTCCCGTACCGCCTGTCGAAGCACAGGAGATTGCGCAAGGCCCAGTAATTACCGAGCGAGCGCCGTCGTTCGATGACGCAGATGACAGCAGCAAGAGGGACACCCTAAGGCCATGGGAGAATGACATGCCATCACAACGCCGCTCGAACCGCGAATCTACCATCTACATGCCGTCGAACGAAGGGTACCAGCAAGAGGAGGGACAGTCCAAGAGACGCAACAGGGAGTCTATGCTCATGCCGTCTTCCCAGCATCAAAGTTGGTACGAAACCAAAGGAAAGCGACGTGCTGTCTTGGATCCACTCGAAGTTAGCGCGGACCAATCCGAGACCGAGTACCTGTCGGATGATTCTTTCATGGAGGAGCTGCAAAGCGCTACAGTACACCAAGCTAAGCCCATGTCGGTATCCAAGTCGCCAATCACCCCATTCTTCCCCAGGAAATGCTCTGCAACAGACCTACAAACACCTCCAAGATCAGCGTCGTCGAATTACCATGGCATCAGCCGCCTGTCACCTGAGCAAACTGGCCGTAAGATCTCAGGCGGTTGGCCTCCTGCGCCAAAGTCCGACTCCAGCACCGCGCCGAAGAAAATCAACGTTTCCTCCGGCATCTCTCAGAGGATCAAAGCACTTGCAGACAAGACCAACAGGGAATCGGCTTCACAAGTAAGTCTTGCGAGCTCTGCTTTGAGCACTAGAAGCTCCGTCGCCCAGCGTAAATCCTCGTTCTTTGCAACAACACCTGTTGAGATCTCGCCCAGCGGGAAATCTACGCCGCGTCTCGAAAGCCCCTCGTTTTTGGCTTCATCTGCTTCAACAACGCCTGACAAGAAGAAACAGTCGGCGCCAGTCAAGTCGACAGTATACAACGTACAGCGAGGAGTTGAGAAGCCGGAGTCTGTGCAAGTGACGGCCCGCATCGTTCGCGATGAGCGCACAATGAAGCCGACGCTTGCTATGCCAACGGAGAGCACACCACTCGATCTCCACCAGAGTCCTCTTATCATCGACCACCAAAAGGCAACCATCACGCCTAGGAGCCCTACCCGTGGAAGACCGGAGCCTGCTTCTCCTCCACCTTCGTCTTCACACTCCCGCGAGCCCAGCAATGCGCCTTCGCGGGCTTCGTCCGAGAGCACGTGGAGAGCCTTCGGTCGCCGCATGAGCGAGTCCAAATCAGTACACAGCCACGACGGCGAAGACAAGAGGGAAGACAAGAAGGACAAGAAAGACGAGAAGAAGTCGCGGACCAGTAAAATGTTCAAGCGCATGTCTTCTTCCATGTCTGCCATGCCCTGGAAGAACTCTAACAGCAGCTTGGCGCTTCCCGAGAACGACATGCGCTCCACCTCTCTGGCTTCTCTACGCGAGCCACCACCACCTGTGCATGTTGGCGATCTGAACATCCAGTTCCCAGACACTCTGGTAAGTCTCATCAATGTCAATACCGACTTTACGCTAACCTGATGCAGCTTTGGAAACGACGATGGGTTGAGATTGACGCCTTGGGCAACCTCGTCCTCAGTCCGTCGAAACACAACGAGAAGGGAATTGTCAAGCGATTCCATCTCAGCGACTTTCGCACACCCTACCCACCTGACCAAGATCGCCAAGAACTTCCCAACAGCGTGGTCCTTGATTTCATGGACGGGCGTACCTTGCAGTGCGCATGCGAGACGTACATTGGGCAAGCTCAGGTTCTGCAAAGTAGGATTCAACCCGGTCGATGTTTGCGTCAGCTGCTAACTTCCATCCAGTCCTGCGGGAGGCGCACGATGCCTGGATTGCGTACAACCAAGCGTTGTGAACAGTCGCCACGACTTCTACCCAACTCTTCGCCCCAACGGCTCCACTCTCCTTTCCTCTCGGCTTTTCTTTGTGACGACGTACGACTACAGCATCAGGCATCACCTTTTCCTTGTTGTGTTGGATACAAAACGGTTCTAAACTGGGGCTGTATCTCTCTCCTTGCATACTTTCGGCCCTCGACCCTTTTCTCCATTTTACCTTATTTCCTTTCCATACCCGTTTGAATTGGGGGAGGCCATCTGGCAGGCTTGGAGCCCCTTCTTCTTCCTCTTCTGCCTGTAACACAAGCCTTTTGATTTGTATAATATCTAATGCTGCACTGGCGGCAGCCGAGTTATTGCTGTTTTTGGAGTGCGGGCGGATTGCAATGAAGGTGGACTACAAGATATAGAGACCAGTTCCGCAATTGGACTACGTGCCCTTGTCATATTTGTTTCTGCTAGGTGATGGTCGTTCCCAATGCAGGTGAACCAGAGGGGTGCATTAAATCTCCGGCTCAAAGAAGGATAATGTGGCAGTTTTTGTGGTGGATTTATCCAAAGTGTTGGGCAAGATGGCTCGACTCGGGGCTGGGTGTGAGCAGTGCGCAATCTCAGATGGAGGCGTGCCAGTCGGAAGGGGTTAGCGTATCGCAGCTGCAGGGATTAAGCGACACCTGGCGTCATACATGCATTCCCATGCATTCGACATGTGCATTTGATGGAGAGCTCGGTATGTTAATGATGCGCAGCAAAAAGGGCCTTGTGCCTGCCATCATGCGGCCAACTCCCCGACGGTCTTCTCCAACCTCCCCCTTAGCTCTGCGCCAGAGGCCACCATAGAGAGAAGACGCAACCCGAGGACTCCGCACTGGGCTTCCAAGAGGCTGTTGCGCCGCTTTCCCGCCCCGTCCTCGCAGCGCATCCTGCAGCCTCAAAGTAACGTCTACGAGGGTAACCCCATCTGTTCACAGCAGCCGTCATTGCATTGTCACGAGCCTCGGCGCCGCGTGCCCGTCAGGCACCTCAACCAAAGTAGAGGAGGGTCGCGTAGTGGTGTGCGCCTTGTATAAACACCGTCCGGCACCTCCGCGCTCCTCGACATCATGCCGGCCACTTCCCCAAACCACCCCTTCGCCTCGCCCAACGCCATCCCGCCCCGCACCAGCTCCACGGGCATCCTCAATTTGAACGCGAGCATTGCCAAGCAACCGTCCAGAACGAGTGTGCTGCGTCCCTTGAGCGAGATTGATTGGCTCGGCCAGAGCAAGAAAAGCAAGACGAGCCATCCGGCGGATCCTGCGAACGCGCCTGCCCAAAACGTGTGCATGCAACAACCTCGGCCGCAGACCATGGCCGCGCAGTTGAACTCGCCGCCCCGCACCGAGCACACCGACATGGACTCGCCCATGGACAACACCCAAGCCGGCGCGAACCTCGAAGCCAGCACAAATTACCCGACGCCGCTGTCACCACCCGCAGAACATGCAAAAGATATTGGCGAGGAGCTCATATACGGAAATGGGGTCGCGTGGACAGAGGGCAAGGAGCGCATACTACTGGGGCCCTACGACTACCTGTATGGACACCCCGGCAAGGACATACGGAGTCAGTGCATCGCAGCCTTCAACCTGTGGTTGAAAGTGCCGCCAGAGAGACTCGAGATTATCACAAAAGTGGTGGGCATGCTGCATACCGCGAGTCTACTGTAAGCACACCCACCCCACATTCCCCTCCCTTGCCTAACCCCCTCCAGCGTCGACGATGTAGAAGACTCGTCCATCCTCCGCCGCGGCATCCCGGTCGCCCACTCTATCTTCGGAACCCCGCAAACGATCAACTCGGCCAACTACGTCTACTTCCGCGCGCTATCCCTGCTTCTCTCCATGAACAACCCTAAGCTCATCGAGATCTTCACAGAAGAGCTGTTGAACCTGCACCGTGGACAGGGCATGGACCTATATTGGAGGGACACCCTGACATGTCCGAGCGAAGCAGACTACCTAGAAATGGTAGGGAACAAAACCGGGGGTTTATTCAGACTAGCAATCAAGCTCATGCAAGCAGAGTCGCATACAGATATGTACGTGCCCGACGTCTCCACCCCAAGATTTCACCCCAGCTAACAACGCCCAGTGACTGCACCCCCCTTGTCTCCACAATAGGCCTCCTCTTCCAGATCCTAGACGACCACCTCAACCTCTCCCCCACATCCGGCTACACAACCCTCAAAGGCCTCTGCGAAGACCTTACAGAAGGCAAATTCAGCTTCCCCGTTATCCACGCTATCCGCGCCGATCCCAGTAACCAGATCTTGATCAACATCCTCAAACAAAAGACTACCGATGAGGAGGTTAAGCGGTATGCGCTTCGATACATGGAGAGCAAGGGCAGCTTTGAATACAGTAAGGGTGTTATTGAGGAGCTGAGGGGCAAGACGGAGGAGCATGTTCGTGGGGTAGAGAGGGAGTTAGGGGTCGATGGCAAGGAAGGGGCGGATGCGCTGAGGGTTATGTTGGAGAGGTTGGTGCTCAAGTGAAGGAGGTGGATATAATGTCGGCATGTCATGTCATGTCATGCTTTACGAAGCTCATGTCTCATGATGGTTGGTTGGTCTCTGTACGTGTCTTGTCTGTCTATTTGTTAGGAGATGGATGGATGGCTTAATACCCAATGTACGGTGGATTTGCATACTTATATACTAATAGACTGTGGTTGTGTTGTAGAAAGTAGTATATGATCCTTAATGTGTGTAGCAAATACGAAGTGATCGATTTCTCTAGTATTGGATTCTGAATGAATGTGGTATGTACCAAGTGTTCTATTTCTCTGCCATCCTTCATGCCGGGTTCGTCGTGTCGCAGTAGTGAGGACTGACAGCTTCATGTACAGGCGCGTGAAATCATACACGTATTCGACCACCAACTCCGAACAGACCCTATGAAGCCTTGCGCTGTATCCACTTCCGCCTCTTCGACATCGCTCGTACGTCTTGTGAGTTCGTCAGGTTTGCTCTGCGACCAGCATATCCGTTCATACTCACTCCTCGTCGTCCACCACTCTCTTCACAACCTTAACTCTCTTCACCTGACTAGTCGGCGCCATGACTCTTTGTCGCTGTGCTCCCAGCGACTTCCTCAACGCCGTCGTGAACTCCTCGTACATATCATCGTTAGACTTCGGCGCTTGAGACGAATAACGATGATAGCTATTACGGCTGTCGAAATGGTCTTCGCCGAGCTTGATGATGTCGACAACAGCGTCGACTTTGCCTTGCGCCATACCCACAGCTTCCATCCAGGGGAACGCATCGCGGTAAAGTTGGTCGGCGCCGTACTTGGAGGCGCGGTACCAGCCGATCTGGGAGTCGATATGAAAGGCGGTAATGTTGGTGGCCCAGACGAGGGCAGCGAAGCAAGAGTGATTGTACGCTTTCATGGCGCGGCCATGGAGCCAGCCTAGTATGCGGAGCGTTCTGAGGCTCTTGGAGCGGTTGGGACCGAGGTTGATCATGAAGTTGTACAACGCGAAGCTATCAGTGAAGATGAATTCGTTCTTGCCATATAGGATATCGACGCCTTCCTGGTGGATCTGCTTGCTCACGGCGAGAAGCGACGTGACGAGAGGCGCTGATTCTTCTTGAGCCTTTCGGATACCGTTGTTCATGCGCTGGGCATCAGACCAGCTGGACCCTTCGGATAGCTCAGCTTGCAGCTTGGCGGATATGCGCTCTACGTTGCGGCGCTTGTGCTTGAACACGCCGACGAGGTTGATGCCAGAGGGGTCGGTGAGCGTGTACTCGTAGATGATGTTTCTGATCTCGGCAGGGAGTTTCAGGAAAGGGAAGATCTTGCGCTTGGGAAGCGGGCGGGAGCTTGTTGCGACTGCACGCTTCTGGAGTAGATTCGTTAGTCTCAGTGCTTGTAGTTCACGCAGAGGTGCATTGAACCTTTGCTTGTGGCGTGTCAAAGTCCGACTCTGAGTCCGAGACGTCCAGTTCATCGAGGTGGTATGTAACCTGAGTCCTCTTGCGCTTGGAGTAACGTCCAGACGCAAAGGTCTCTGCTGGAGCGCTAATGTCGGTCATGGCGAATGGCTGGTAAGTCAATTGCGGGTTAAATATCTGAGAGGTGTCGAGATGGATCAGAACGCAGATGAGATTGAAACAACACGTTAGAACGCGTGTACGCGACTTCTTTAATAGAACTTCGTCATGGAAGTCGCGTGGTCAGGTGTTGTTCGCTTTGGGACTAGTCTAGGCAGCGATGTCGCGATATCAGGGATTAGCAAGGCATCAATTCGACGGCGCAGGCGCCATCAAAGCCGTGAAGGATTGTTCGACGAGCATTGACTGACATCGTCTACATTCGTGGTAATCGCGATGCGCACAAAGTGCAGCGGCGTGTAGCTTGAGGAAGGAGAGCTCGAGATGGGTTGCGTCACTCTGGTCCTGCTTAGTCACCTAGCCCACTAACCGAAATGAGAGGCTGTCAGAAAAGTACACCATCCCCGCAACATGACTTCCATACAATCTCTCACGTCTTTTAAGCTCGATCTGCCTCCTAGCTGTATCGAGTTCTTCCCGCTCAATCCGCAGTATGCGATAATCGGCACGTACAACCTGGAAAAGTCCGACGAGAAAGAATCCGCGGGGAGCGCTCCACACGATGGCAAAGTGAGCGCCAAAAATCAGCAGCGCAATGGCAGTTTGATATTGGTTCGCGTTGATGGCGACATTGTGTAAGTAGGATTATTTGCGGATTATCTGTATTTATTGCGCTCGTCTAGGCATAGTACTAACCATCGACAGCCACATCGTTCAGACGCTGTCGACACCATCAGCTATCCTGGACATACATTTCTTGACGCATGTCACCAGCTCCAACTTTGGCGTTGCAACTTCAACAGGTGCGTTCGCGATCTACGAACTTCAGTCGTGGCAGCGCGATCCCAAGATCGCCCACATCAAGACTATCCAATACTTCCCAGAAGATGTACTCATCACTGCGTTCACTTGGCATCCGGAGTCCTTCATGGTCGGTATGACGCTGTCGAACGGACAGGTATGTCTCGGTGTCATAGATACGGAAGACGAGTCCGATGCGCCTACGAAGATGGAAGTCGCATCGCATGATTTGGAGGCCTGGACCCTTGCGTTCTTACCGGATGGCTCAGGACTGCTGTCGGGTGGAGATGACAGCGCGCTTCGTTTTGCGGAGTTGTCGGACGGATCTGGAGGAAGCGTACCCTGGATGGATGGAAAGATACACGGCGCTGGTGTTACTGCTATTCTTCCTGTACATCTGGACAGCCAAGGTGGTTTGATCATCACTGGCAGCTACGATGATCATATCCGGCTTCTCCACGTACCTATCTCCGGCCGTCGTCAGGTTCTTGCGGAAGCCAACCTTGGTGGTGGCGTATGGCGGCTGAAGCTGCTGGACCGAAACCCCAAGCTACCAGCGCACCACGGCGTAGAGAAATGGAGATCGGAGCCGCCGCCAGAGGCCATTCTACTACTTGTTAGCTGCATGCATGCTGGCACTAGGATCGTCAGGCTCACCAAGAGCGCTTCCAAAGATTGGCAGATCGAGGTACTGGCCAAGTTCGAGGAGCATGAGAGCATGAACTACGGAAGTGACTCTCAGCCAGATCTCAATAGTCAGGGTCAACGGACATTCATATCTACGAGCTTCTATGATCGGCTGTTGTGTCTTTGGAGATACTAGTAGTCTGCTGCAGGTAGTCGAACTCCAAAGGATAAGTATACATATCAGACATCACATGTGAAGCAAGCTGACTACAATTTGCGATGATGTGTTTATATTTCCAGAATTAACATACAAACAGTAAGAAAGAAACCCAAAGTAGCCACCAAAAAAAGGAAAACCCTCCCAAACGCCAAACATATGCCAGGAGGTCCTCGCTGTCAAACCTCAAGCCGGAACTCATGGCTTCGCGGGCACGAAGCCGGCATACGGATCGAACAGCATTGGGTCGAGACCGTTAGCAGCAATGTCGGCGTCAAACGCAGCGGTAGGCTGCGGCTAGTACCATCCAGGAGCCATGTCGTCGGCAAACGGGCTGTTAGTCGGGGGTTCCGACGAAGGGGCAGACTTGTCGCTGCCAGAAAAAAAGTCGGGTCCAAAACTAGGACCAGACGACGGAAGAGAGGAGGGCTCGACTCCCATGTCGTCCTCATATAACGGGATCTCCGCGAGTTGGTCGCCGCTCAGACCAACGAAGTCTCCAGCGGGGTTGCCGGGCTGCTCTTGAGGGGCGGGAGCAGGGGCAGGATGTGCCTGGACACTACCATCCAGGGCCATCGTGAAGTACTCTCGAGCCGGATCGAGAGAAGACGACGCAACGCCTTCGAAAAACCTTCCGAAGGAATTCTCCGAAAGTATGACCTCCCTAAGCTGGAGGAATCTCATCCCTTCAGTCAATCCTATATTGACCTCGTTGAAGCCAATATCCGAATCCATGACCGGGATGAACTCGGACTGATTCTGGCCATATTCAGACCAGTGGTTGTAAGGCCCTGCGTTCCCTTTCGGCCAAGTGGGCAGCCAAACGTGGCCAAACGCCAAATCCTGCTTCTCGGCAGGAATTAACTCTTCCGTCCACGCCATGTTGTTGACGATCACCTTGACCATATCGCCGTTCCCGTTTCGGTGAAACCCAACAAGGCCATGGCTGGAGGGGGCTTGGCGGGTCTGGAATTGGGCTTTGGCCTCCTGAGCGACCCTCTGCATGTCTGCTATGGCAGCCGCCCTGTCCTCGGCGCTTGCACACTTGTTCTTGTCCCAGTAGCCGGGCATGCTGAATTGCTGTTAGGATTGTTTTGGGTTTAGGAGGTACTAGTCGTAGCTCACTTGAAGGTGAAAGGTAAAGTACTTGACTTTACTTTTGTGTTGGTGATGGTGGTTGTAGTAGTGGTTGTAGTAGTGTGTTGGTAGCAGAGGTGGTGATGATGTTGGATGTCTTGAAGGTAAGTTCGAAGACAATCTTGATATCTAACTTGGTATGTGTAGAGTCAAGAGTCGGATATCTGCTAAAGAAAAGAAAGAGAAGGGAAGAGAGGAATGCGCTGCGTTTTATAAGAACGAAGGTGCAGCAGGACTCCACAATGGTTATGAGTCTTCAGCAAGACATTATTAATGGAAAAAAGAGATACTATGGAGCGACCAACATATGAGCACCAGAACCATGTCACGAACATCAACACTGGAAGCTGAGTCGCTGCTATGATTATGAGAGGACGGTCACCGATAGCAAAATCAGACGTAACCTTGGAAGAGGTGAGGGTATTGTCACTACAGAGTCATCTTTCGCGGCCAACTAACCCGAAACCAGTATGGATGTCTATATTTCCACACATTTTGGTCACAGGGACGACTGAAATGTCTTTGTGCGAAAGCGGCCACTGGATCTAAGCGACTGACTCCTCGCTCTTTCGAGGGACTCGAGGCGAATCGACACCATTATTCAGCGATTACAACGCGACAAAGTCACGTATCACATTCAATTCATTCAAAGCGCGCTCTCAGTATGCCCAAAGCTACATTCAGCGCTCAAAAACCTAGACAAGATACGCCACATCGACTGCCATCATCCGTCACACAGACGCATATGCGAAATTCCAGAAGCCATTCACCCGAATGCTGAGTACCAAAAGGCACATGACACGACCTAAGGACCAAGTTACCAAGACCAGACGAGAAGTAGCAATGCTTTCCTCTGCACCATGGATGCGCAGTGAAGCTCTAGAAAGCATAGGGCAGAGTGCACGGACACTGTTTTGAGAAACCATGGATGCTATGGGTGCGGTGGCAGTGCTATGAGTCTTGCGGAGCTTTTGGCCGGGTAGTAAAAAGCGTGTCACGGGATGGGAGAAGATGGAAGGGGCGTCGGTGCGCATGTTTGATTTTGTGAATGTGTGAGTGGGTGTATGTGGGAAGCCGCTTGGGCTGGAAGAGCAACGAGAGGAGTAAGCGGCTTTGGCTAGCTCACGGTGGTGCCTGGCTTTCTTTTGCGCTGGGGGATATGAGTAGCATCGCTGATGGCAATGGTCAGGACGCTATCTAGACATTTACACAATAGGGTGTCTTGTTGCGAGGAGTCGAGTCGATGCCTGGCGATGCTTTAGTGAGTCGCCTTGCTACTTTCTCATGCTGCTGTGATGTAATGCTTATGACGGTGTCGTATTCTGCCCGGGCAGTCACGAAGTAAGAAATGCTTGCATTTTGTCACACAGAGCCTACAGCGTACAATGTCGTATGGCCAATGCAGAGTACAATGTTGTATAGTTAATGCATGCTATGTCTTTCGCTTTGCCTACAGGATGATCCACCCCTCTAGATACCGATACCGAACGCCGACACCGAAAAATGCACCCACTGTAAAGCCAACCACGCCGAACGCTACGCTAAGATGCAGTAGATCAAAACTAAATGGGTATCGTAACAAATGACACGGAAGAACAGCAACAAGAAACGATGCCGAAAATCTCATCACCTCCTAGCCGGTGGTGACAACAACCCGCTGCTAACCGACTCTCTCTTCAGATCTTCCTTCTCACCCAGTAATGCCTTGACTCTCTCCACTCTTGTCACAGCCTTCTCCAAGCGATCCAGCCTGCCCATCTTCTCCCTGTCCCTGCGCTCCAATGTCTCGACTCTTTCTTCCAGCTTAGCTCTTGCCCGTCGCTCCTCCGCTACCATCTCGTTGGCCTGACTAAACAATTGCACGCTCAGTTCTTCAATCTCGGAATCTACAGTCTGAATACGTGCTTCCGCCTTGGCGCGTAGGGCACGCTCGCGCTCGAGCTCGTTGAGAAGGGTGTAGTCGACCGGTGGTGCATGGGACGGGTCTTTTGGCGGTGGAGGTGGAGGCATGCCACCTGTATTCGCCGGCGACGGAAAGCGGCTTGTGATGAAGGAGAAGCGGGAGGCTTTTGTAGAATTCGCAGTTGTGGGACGTGGGGGATCGGCGTCGACGGAGGGGCGCGAGGATGGATTGGGGATATCGGATTGTGAGGTTTGGGTTCGGGGCAGTTTAGGGGCGTTTTGCGTCGCTTGGAGGCTGCGGATCTGGTCTTCGTAGTCGGCACATCTGTCGACTAGACGATGTTAGTATGTGTGGGCTCGGGTGTGATGTGACGTCGGACGCATAATGGGGGCGTACCAGCTGCCGTTGCCTTCTCCTTCAGGCGCTCCATTTGCGCCTCGAGCTCTTCTATCCTCTGCCTCGCGTCTTGCAGCTCGGCCATATCTATGCTACTGCCACATGACGGACAGCTCGGGGCGTGCGCCTCGTTTGGGGCGTGTTTCGACGGCACTGGAGGCGCTGGCGGCGATGCTTCGATGCTCGCTGCCATGACTGCGCCGGTGTCGTGAGTTTCGGGCTCGTAGTAGTAATGTTTCGTTATCGCCGGTGGCAGTCGTGCGTGGTTTGAAGAATAAAGGGAGATTGTGGGGTTTGGGTCGTGGTCGTGATGACGGAAACTTGCTGGGTTTCAGGTGATCGGCACCTGTCTTCGTCATGCAGGGATCACGCGCGTGCGGGCGCTATGTCCATATCTGGACTGACGTGTCCAACTCTATCTGACAGTGTCCACTTCGCGCGGATCACTTTGCTTTTGGTCTCGTTCAAGGGTCTCACGCAATACAGAAGAGGATGCAGCTGTAAGTTCTCGGGTCTTGTTACTATCTTGACTAAGGCTAAGCTTCAGTCTACGCGAAAGCGGCCTTGTTCTGTTTGACCCAGTCCTCCAGCTTCGTCGGCTCCCGCTCCGTGTACTTTTTCACGTTCTCCACGGCGTCCTTGTAGATTTTGCCATAATCATCCTTCCCGGCGTTACTCTCCCGCATTCCCCGCGCCAGTGTGTCGAGTATAGGTTTAGGCATGTGCGCCAGCTTCTTGAACCACCTCTCCTCGTCAATCTCCTTGACTTTGATCTCTTTCCCCAATGCTTTGCCAATCACAGCCATACCCTCACGCTGGGTCAGAAGTTCAGGGCCACACAGATAGATCGACTGCCCCGCTTCTTTCTGGAATCGTGGCTCTGCGAGAAGTGTGCCGCACACAGTGCCGATATCTGAGGGAGCGAGGTAATCGAACCGCACGTTGGGGTAGAGGATCTCGACCTCGCCCTGCTTGATGTCTGCGGTATACCAGAACACGTTGCTACTGAAGTATGCGGGTCGGACGGCGGTGTATGAGACGCCAGTCTCTCGCAATGCGCTTTCAGCTGCGGAGTGGAGAGCGCCAATCATATCCGTCTTGTTGGCTTCTGAGTCCAGAGGATCTTCGACCTTGAACGAAGACAAGAGGACAATGTAGGTTACACCGGCCTCCTTGAGCGCTTCGAAACTGCTTCGCATGCCGTCTTCGACCTCGTGTACGACGTATACGAAGGCTGTCTTGGCACCAGAGGTCTTGACCGCGGTCTTGATGGTCTCGGGCTTGGCCAGATCAGCTTGGACGCGGACAAAGCTGTCACTGTTTCCCTCTTCCTGAATGCCTTTCAATGGCTTCTTCGTGTCGCGCATGGCGAGGTATACCTTGGCACCACGCCTGTGTGCTTCATTGGCAGCGGCGCTGCCTACTGCTCCAGTCGGGCCGAAAACAAGAACGGGAGAAGTCATGGTAAATTGTGGAATATGGCTGGAGTACTCTGAGTTGATGTGAATGTATTGAAGGTATTTTTCCTTCTCTGTATGCGATATCGAGTTGCTTTATCTAATGTTCGCCAAAAGAAATCGCGGGTTGCCTCCTCGGCGTCCGCGGCACGCGCTAACGGCCTCTCGGTTTCTCGGTATACCAACGCTGTTCGGAACAAGGCTGCGTTACCACTTATGTCGTTACGTGCATATCTTAACACACACAAGGGTATGTTTAAGCGCTCTCCTCGCACCTCCTCGCTGTCCGATGTGGGCAAGAACACGACGGTCGGGACCCCGAGGTCGCCGTGGATGACGTCATGGATATCGACATCTCCTTGAATCGTGTGCTGCACTGCGCGATGTGAAGATCGTCCACACCGCAGCGTAACATCCACCTGGATCTGTCCTTCGAATTTCGGCCATAATCTTACTCCTTCGCGAGGTTACTCAAACTATTGCCATACTGCCACGGAACCCGCGCGCATTAGCGACAATTTTCCGATTACTCAACAATGGATACTCTTGAAACGCTACGAAGAGACAGCTAAGCCTAAGAGGCTCACTGAAGCTGGCTGTACATGTTGTGTACCCGATCTGGGACCTGCACGCTGCTCCTGTTGTCACTACGTATCTCATGTACGATCGTTCTCGTTATTTCGCGCTTTCCAGGCAGCTCTGAATCGTCCAGTATGCACTTCTCACTATCTCCATCATCGAGGTCGTCTCTTTGAAATCGCGAACGGCCTCCCGTTGGTCGACTGCCGACGGTAAGGGGTGGTCCGACGTTATACAGTGGTATGCCTTTGCTACCAGACCCCGTCTTGGATCCCATTCCCAGAAAGGTCGACGAGAGAACGCGGCTGAAGAAGCTGTCGAATTGCTTTCGGAGTGCGGGTAGAGACGCGACAAGTATACCGACCGAGAGTTCCGATGCGGACCAGATGGCGAGGTTGACACCGTCCCATGTTGGATCGGCTGTCTTCGTCAACGCGGAAAGCTCAACGGTCTTTGCAACTGAACAAGCGGTTGCACTGATGGCTGGCTCAGCTGATGTCAATGCAAATCCCGGAGGGTACTTACACAAGGCCAAGACAGAAGACGATGCGCAGACCCCATTGCGTACGCCTTGGTAACTGGATGGTGGACAAGTATATGATGGGTGCGACGACGTATATCACGTCAGTGACACAGTTGGCAACTCCCTGTTTTGTCATCAGCTGGTTACATCAGCAAAGCAAATATAGGGAGGACTGACCTGACTGTACGTGAGAGGCGAGCTAGTCTTTATGAAGCACTTGCCTTTGATGGACTTATTCCAATTTGCTTCAAACGGTGTGCTGCAAAAGCAGCCCATGATGGGCAATAGTAGATTGAACGTAGTGACCATCAGTATTGAAGCCCACACCACCGCAAGGTACACTCTCGAGAATTTAAGGACTAGAAGGTAGCCACAAATCGAGTACTTTAGCGTTGCGACGGCAATAAGGTTTAAGATCTGTGTGATCCAGAGGTAGTAGCTGTACTTCGGCATATCGTAGGGCAGCCTGATGCTAGGATCCCGAATATGACGACCCAGGCCATGCTGACATGTTTTGAAGCGGATACCCGATGTTGCGACGTTTAGCATCTGGGCCCAGACTAGTCAGCACAATCTTGCCTTCTTGATAAAGCCACTGGTCTGACGAACTGCTGCAACGATGAGAAGGTAATCGTGTAGTACAAGCTTCCGCTTAGCCCTGATACTATACACAAGTCGCCATACGAGTACCGCAGTACTCAATATGCACAAGATAGTCGAGGGAATTAGGAAGACGGGCGCGCGGTTTGGCCATTCCTGCTGCTCGGTTGGTGCCATTGCAGATCTGATATTGCGTAAATGCAGTGCGAACCCGAAGGGAGGGAGAAGCGATATCAATTAGCAACGTGCGCAAGACAGCACTCTTTATTCCAGCCGTTCGCCCATGTGAACCTATTGGGTACCCCAGAATCTCGGGAGGGCCGCTGGAACGCCCCGTTCATCTTATCGGCTGGGGATCTCTTCGGAATAGCTCACGCGAGCATGGCGTTTCATCATCTGCCATCAGTAGCAGGAAACCCCAGCGGCTATTCCGCTCTCCGCTTCCAGCTTCTCCGCAGTCTTCAGTCTCGTGCCAAGATGTCGTAAAGACTATACTATTCATGCGCTTGTGCGGCATCACTAATTCCCTCTCATTATCTATGTAGGAGGCTCAGGCTTGAGGTTGTGATGATGGGAATGAGACCTCTACACACAACAGACATGATGGTATCAGCATGCGCTCCAAGATATAGTAAGCACCAGCATACTTGAAGTCAGTTGCTTGCTGCTGGCCTACCATCCAACCATCAGCCCTAATGCTGACTATACCAACCCAACAAGACACGAGTCTGGATACGATCGTGTTGGGACGCATGGATTGGTCTGTTATCTTGAAATCCTTCGAGGCGCACGTTGCAAATAAATGTGATAGCTATGCATGCTAAGAGCCACAGAACTGGGTATGATCCGTGCCCGTGTGGCTGTCATCTCTTGGGCTTCGTCACTCCATCGGGTGTAAGCGAAAGCTGGAAAGGCTGCAAGGTCGGTGTGATGGCCCCAAGAGCTGGAAAGACCAGTTCGCAAAGACGGTTCCACAAAGCTGCAGTGATGTAAATACACCTCTTGCGTGCTGTATCGCGCTGTACGTGTGGCTCCACTTCATGTTTGTACCTTGAAGCGTGGTTTTACGCCACCTTGGCATGCTTCGGCCAACCAATTCTTGTCATGTGCTCCAGGGTCAGAACACAGCCCTTGTCGTTCGTTGGATGCCTCGACATCGTAGACTTCGCGAGCGTGCAAGCGTGCAAGCGAGGCTCGGGGCGTCGGCTGGTGAGCCAATTAAGGTCCCGCCGTCCCGTCCCATCCCGCGACGATGCTGACTGCCCAACAGGCGAAAGAGGATTCGTGACCTGCATCAACCAGCCGGTTAAAATTGTGTGCTGACAGCTGTTGGCATTTGATGAGGAAGATGCTAGAGACCCCTCACATATAAAATTGACACAGGGCGTAACGGGTGAAAGAAGTTCTCGTAGAGCCGGCGGTCCACAACGGTGGACCCTTCCGACTTGGCAGCAGTGGCGCCGCAATATGTGTAAACCACGACCCTGCTCCTGCTGCCGGTATATTGGGGGTTGCCACAATGCTGCTTCCAGCTTCAACATTTCACAGCTGCTCGGAAGTCGGTAAAAGCGTAAAGACGTTACAAGAAGATCAATCCTGCTCGTCAAGAGCCTGGAAAGGCAAACGAGAACCTAGAGCGGTCAGCAAAACTTACTAGGATCGTCTGCGCTCAAAGGTGTCCTCCAGTACCAAAGAATCAGAGTTAGGCAGGGGAGCGGCGTTGGTGTGGGTGGGGTGACTTCCTGAATGCGGGACAATGCCGAGCCGTCTAGCCAAGATCGCCTAATCTCGGGGCCATGCTGTTTCTATCAATCTTCCATCTTGCGCCATGCAATTGCAAGGACCTGGTATGCCGCCTGAATTTGAGACCCTTTGGCCAGATCTACTGCTCACTGCTAACTGTATCGGAGCTTTGTTGCCGACCTTAGCCACAACGGTGTACCGACTCGTGTATCCATACAACTCATGCACGCTCAGGTACCGCAAAAATGCTAAGAGCTAACATGGGGCTTTGTGGAGAGTTTAAGAGCTCAAGAGCTACCCTTCTTCCTCTCCCGGCATATTCCACCCTCGTTAAAGTCAATCTCTTCTTGTGGTATTGCCTCGAAGCAGCTCGCCAGGATGCTTTACCCTAGGAACTTAGCCGTCGTTGCTTTGCTGGGGCTGTCAGCCGCCCAGGAAACTTACGACTATGTTATTGTTGGAGGGGGTGTGACCGGTCTCGTCGTGGCCAATCGTCTGACCGAGGACAAAAACAGTGAGACTGACCAACCAATCTGGAGTTACACAAAGCTGACATGATGGTCGTACAGAATCCGTACTTGTCATCGAAGCCGGAAGAGCAGACGACAACCCAAACATCCGCATGCCTTATGGCGCCACATATGCTCTAAATACCTCTCTTCTGTGGACAGACTACGTGTGCCAGCCAGAACCATTCCTCGGGAACAAGACATGGAACACTCGTGTCGCGCGAATTCTCGGAGGCGGGTCTCTCGTCAACGGGATGATATATGATCGCGGATCAGCAGCAGATTACGATGCCTGGGAGGCGTTGGGCAACAAGGGTTGGGGATGGGAGGGGATCTATCCGTTTTTCAAGATGGGAACAGAATACATCCCAGCTCCACAGGAGACCATTGATCAAGTCGGTGTTACTTGGGACCCCGAGGCGTAAGTCTGCGAAACATTGCCCGTGTGAGCAGCTTTTAACGTAGTAACGTCCAGCTACGGAAAAGGTCCATTGAAGATCGGCGTCACTGACACACTATACTCCGACATCACTGACTTTTTCGACGCCTTCGAAGGCACCGGTAACGCGCATGCCGCTCGCGATGGAAACAACGGCGAGGCATATGGTACTTCATGGTATCCCAATACCATGAACCCCAGGACTGGTGAAAGAACGCACGCCCGTAACTCGTACTACGATCCCATCATGAGCCGGTCGAACTTGAAGGTCATACTGGAGTCTCTCGCGACTGAACTCGTGTTCGACGGCAACAAAACCCTCACGGCGAAGGGCGTAAAGATCACCGACAAGAAGACTGGCTCAACAAAGACCTATTATGCGAAGCAAGAGGTCATTTTAGCTGCGGTAAGTAGAATGTCAAGCTGCCTGCAGAATTGCGCATATACTGACTTGATATTTTTGATTCCAGGGTGCCGTAAACACACCAAAGCTTCTCCAGAACAGCGGCATCGGACCAAAAGCCGCACTCGAGGCTGCTGGCATCACCGTAAAGTTTGAACATGACGGCGTGGGTTCGAATTTCCAAGACCATCCGTATACTGGCGTTGGGTGGAATGTCACCGGTGGCAGCACCCCGAACGGGTTTTCCTTGACCACAGACCCGGCGTATAATGCTTCAGCGTGGGAAGAGTACCGTGCCAACAAAACTGGACCGCTGACTCAGGCTCGTGGCAACAGTCTAGCCATGATGCCGCTTCCGGTAGTGGATCCCGAAAACTACGACAGTATCGCGGAACGGGTGCTTGCCCAGGAGAATGACGCGCATTTGCCATCGATCTACAAGAACAATGCGAAGCTGCTCAAGGGTGTAGCAGCACAGCGCAAAGTCCTCGCTGACATCTTCCAAAACGAAAAGGCCGCCGTAGTAGAGTACCCTGTCCCATCCTCAGGTGGCTACATGCTCGTCGGCTTGGAGAAACCGGTTTCTCGTGGAACCATCATGATCAACGCAACCAACCCTCAAGGACCACCACAGATCTTCTACAATGCACTCAGCAACCCCATCGACAAAGCCGTCCTTGCTGCGTGCGTCCGTTATATCCGTAAGGTTTGGGCGGGCCCAGAACTGGCAAAGTACACCCCAGTCGAGACGACACCGGGAGCCCAGTACACGACTGATGATGAGATCATCAACAAGATGATTGAGCAGGGAAGCGTTTGGCCGACGCTTTCGCACCCTTCTGGCAGCTGTGCTATGTTACCTGAGGATATGGGTGGTTGTGTGTCTGACGAGCTTCTCTTCTATGGCGTCCAGAAACTGTCCATCGTCGATGCTTCCATCCTCCCACTTATTCCCTCCCAGCACATCCAATCGACGATGTATGCTGTCGGCGAGAAGGCTGCGAGCATCATCAAGAGCCGTGGCTGATGCGAAGCGCAAGCTGTTTATGTAAATAGTCTGTGGTCTAATAGACAAACGTACGCATGACCTATGACAGGGCTTACTCGATGAATTGTGAGAGTGGCGCTATGTGCTCGTTCCATGGAAGCAGGATTACTTCTATCGACTCATGTGCACTGATGGTGATCGATTTGGGCGCGAATAATCGTATGCAGTGTCTCACGATGCAGCTAACGGTAATGAGAATTGGGAGGCTGGGTGAGTAGATAGAAGTTTGGTACCCCTGGACGCGTCACGCAATAGACGCTAATTTAGCGTGAACTATATGTGACTATGACGACAACATGCGCCTTCTCACAACACGGATGGAATGATAGGTATTTTACTTGTTGCTTTATCCGTAATAGCTTGCCCGAGGGCCTTTTCGATGGAATTCTGGATTTCTCCACAATCCGTATTACCAGTAGACTTCGCCTACGTTCGTAATCCGAAGCCGACATGCTACCATCATCTGCATATTCGTCGTCGAAATTCGATGGACTGGCATCTGGCAGCTCAATAAAGGCGCCCAGTCTCTCTGTATATATTGTTACTTCATATCCGAGGTATGCCAGAACAATGTCACCGGCTCTCTTCGTTGCTCGCGGATTCTTCGTGGTCATAGGGGCAGTTTGATATAACTTTGATGGAACAAATGGCCTCCACGTCCGTCACCATCTAGGTCTTCATTGTCGTTTCTCCGCTCTAAGTCCCAGTCTTCTTTGGAAGCATCCCGAGGTCGCGTCCTCGGCCCACTTCGGCGTTCGGGTGCTCGTGGTAGCGGTGATTAATGTTGCACGATCTTCTCCATGCTGAGTTCATGCCAGGTATATCGAAGCAAACAAGTTGCGCAGGGCATTAACGTCAGGCAAAGCGCACAACATTAGGCGATCTAGTGGTGCGTTGTCTGTTCCACTTCTGCTTTCTGCACCAGGGTGTGGCCTCCACTATCACATATATAAGCAATTCCTATTCTTATTCTTCGAATATATATTCTTTGATCAATCTCTCCGTTCACACATTTGAGGCCGCGTTGATCTTGGTCCATCCATGAGCGCTTTGGTACACGAAGGCCTGAGCCATACCGCGATATCCTCCAGACTGGTATGAATGATCTCCAGAGTGACCAAGTCGAAACTCCAGCGCGACTGGATCATTGGGCTGTATATAGATGAAGTGTCCGTATGTGCAACTGCGAAAGCTCGGCTTCGGACACAGTAGTCCATACGTCTGCCATCGAAGACCTCTGGCAATGGTTCCGTGGGTTCCAGCTTTCTCTTTCTGTCATGCTTCCGGACCGGGGATGACATCGAAGCAGGGGTCTGCTCGTGTATATAAGTAATTCCTGCTCTTTTCTTCGAGATGTACGAAGGGCTGCACAGAATCTAAGCAGATGTGCATGTGAGGCTTTGCGAGGACACCCACCGCCACACTGTTACAATGGTGATGAAGAAAACTGCCCAAGCCAGAATCAGCCTGAACAAAATTATATATCGTTTGGTTGACTTCTCCGTTTATAGGTTGAATTTCGCGTTGACGGTGGCATGCGCTCTCTGCACAACAGGCGCGTTAAAATATATATAGATGAAGTGTCCGTATGTATAATCATGATCGGAATCCGTAGTGAACGCACGAAATCTCGACCGCGGATAGCGTTGCCTTTGGGCTTGCGATTGGAGCGTTCGAGCCATGTTGTCGATATATGGATACCGGTGTCTCCTAGAGTTAGAGCAAGAACACACTTCAAGTCCTCTTCATTCCGGTATATGGTCAATAGTGGGTGGCTTTGGTATGTCCTGCCGGGATTCGTAGCTTGAGGCGCATGCGACAAGTTCGTGGCTCACAGTAGTCCATCTTGCGCGAGAGGTCCAGGTGACGTTTTCTTTCTCCTCGCCTAGTTTCCGGAGTCATCCTTCT
Source organism: Alternaria metachromatica (assembly GCF_023757995.1). NCBI lineage: Eukaryota > Fungi > Ascomycota > Dothideomycetes > Pleosporales > Pleosporaceae > Alternaria > Alternaria metachromatica. The sequence goes on from NW_026055496.1 coordinate 98,580, forward strand.
CAGCATGAGCTGTCGTCAGCCACCGCTCGCCTGAACCACGACCAATCCCCAGTCTGAGCGAAGGGCGTATTATCTTCTTTGTCACTCGTTATCGGCAGCTGGGTTGTGATCCTCTTCTGCCGATCGCGACCAGGAATCTCATGACAAGGCAAGCTGGCTTTGATGCGATTATTGCATCTTCCCAGGTCTCTCTGTGTCCATGCGTATTGCGTATATATAGCAAGGAGTCGACTCGCAAAGACGGCAATGACTTGACGTCAAACGGCCAGGCGCAGCCAAAGCTCCACATGGCTGCAAAGGTGTAGGTATATATCTACCATCAGTTAGCAACATGAGTTACTCAGAGCCCAATGGAACTTACAACATGTAGCTGCAACCAGGGGACGAGCACGTAAGGTTCTTCTGGTTTTGGTCATATACGAGATCGTTGCCACCTGTGTCGCACGTCCGTCATGGACGGTTTGGGAGAGGAAAGAAAAGGTCGTGGTCATGCGGCAATACAAAACAGACAGTCCACCGAAATGCATATTGGGCATTCTGTTTTCCGCTCCACCCCCGCCTGGTGAGAAAGTCCTTCGGTGTTCTCGCGTCGTCGAGTTGACCAGCCGACCGTCTTTTGTGGATGCGGCAATGATTCGGGTCGGCATAGTTGGGACAAGTGCGAGTCGAGTAAGCAGTCGTTGTTCATCCTAAGAGTAGTGAGCACGTTGCCAAAACCTCGTTAGATGAGAGAAGTTTGCATACCAGAGAGGAGGTTCGCAATGCACGAGATCCTACGGTGGAATAACCCCGGTCTGCTATGTATAGAAGTACATGTCGATCAAGACCGAGCAGCATACCAGGGCTGAGCGAAGGGTGTTACAAGAGATTGCGCTTGTGCGTATATACGAAGAGCAAGATAGAGTCAAGTATATACGAAGGCGGTCGTTCCTGCTGGGCTTGCGGATGAACGCCCAACAGGAACGGACGTCTTGGGTTAGAGAAAGAAAAACCACATAAAGACGGTTCAACGGTATTTGACTTCAGCTTGACGGCTATGCGGTGTTCTCCGAGGCGGTGATGGTGTTTGTCTCTTCGATCGCGCTTTGAAGTTTGCACGCGCGGGTAAGTGCGATGGCGGCTGCAGCTGCAACGCTCCTCACCATCGAAGCACCTGCCCGCCGAAGGCCAGGAACATTGCATGACCAGCCATCAAACATTTCGCGCTGCGCATCGTTACATTGCACATTTGGAAACATCTTTGCGAAGACTTATTGCTACTATCGCATCGCGCATTACTCATACGTTTCCGACTGTTGTACAGAATCTTTGGCATTGACGCCTCTCTTCTCAGATCGTGGTATCATCCCACAGTACGCGCCTCGCTATGCATGTAAAAAGGACAAACTTTTGGAAAAAAACAACTTCACCGCCCACCCACACCGCCTCATATGCATCATCCACCACCCGTTGCGTACGTGCATGTTCAATACATGTCATCATCAATCTCTCCTTCGGCGTCAATGTCCTCCTCTCCTTCAGCGTCCACGTCAGCATCCACCATCTCCACGTCCTCACTTGGCATGTTGATTGCCGCGGGAGTGTGTGTGCCGCTTGCCGCCGGGTCTGAAACGGGCTCTTGCCCAATTTGTGGAGTCGCAGAGCGGGAAGCGGGTCTAGGATTCGATCCGTTCTCCTCTGCATGAGACTTTTCAGAGTTCAGGGCGCGGTGCATGATCCGGTACTGTTGTTTCGGGTTCTTGAGGATCTCGCGACTAGTACTTGTCTCCAGAGGGCCGACATCCTGAACACTCGCAGCGCCTTCTTCGTCAACAGGAGTCGCGTCAGTACCTACGGCCTTGCGCGCCTGTAGTGTCGAGAGCCTCAAGTTGTAATCGACGCGCCATCGCTGCTTCTCGTGGTTCTTTGCCTTGCGCTTGACATGCTCGCCAAACCAGTCACCTTCCGTGTCGCGCAGATGGTCGCCAAATGCAGCCCAGAAACCTGGCAGGGTAATGTAGCCGCCACCAATCGTCTTCTTGACTGCATTGACAGACTGGAGCCAGTCTAGAACATGTTCTACCTCGAAGAGCTCGGTAGTATGTTCAGGACAATGAGAGTGGATGTCGGTAGCAGTCGCACCAGCCAAGAAAATCAAAGGTTGTAGCACCAAATTCAAGACCCGGTACCACCACGGCCACGTCACGGATTGGCCGTCGATACTGCTCCAAATGGGTAGTAGCGCGCCGGCATCGTTTTTGCCAGGCAGAGGCGGCTCGGGCAAGGCTGACCAAATCGTAGGTTCGGCATCATTCATGGGTGACGGGGGCGTCGTCAACGGCTGTAGTGGGTTGCCGAACTTATAGCTCGCTGTCGGCACAACGTGGATGTCCCAGAACAACCGAGCACGGTCAATCGCGCGGTGGTTATAACCGCCTTCGCAGAAGCCCCACTTAGACAGTTTCGGAAGTGCGGCGTCAAAGTCGCTGTTGACAGGCGGTAGCTGAGGTACAAGCTTGACGATACCCTCGTTCAACATAGTCATAATAGCCGCAAAGGCACCGTCGTCTTCGCAACGCGACATGTTATAGAACCCTACATCCTCGTCGGCAAACGCAGCATCCATCTTTTTCTTAACTGCCACGGCGTTCATGAAGTCGTCGAGCTGGAACAGGCGTGTATACTTCTTCGCTAGAGCTTGCGTGAAGTTGTAGTTACGGCCGGGCAAGAGACGCTTGAGCTTGCGCATCCTGATATGCTGCTTGTCCACGAGATCACCTACGACGTTGACAAGTATAGTCTCGCCGAGATCCTTGAACTTCTCGTGAGCCAGATTTGCGTTGTAGAGTGCTTGTGGGGTAGCCGTGTTTGCACGGATCCATGACCGTGCCTTGAGAAGCTTGTCGTCGGAGGACCAGGTTGCCTTCCGCGATCGATGGAGAGGAGCGGTGAAAGACTGTTGCAGTTGAAGCATTGTCCTCGTCCGATCTGCAGTTGCAGCTTTGTACCACAATACCCGATCCATGATCTCGTAATTTGACTCATCGACATCGAATTGCTGCAGTGCTTGCCTCAAGACGGGAAGAGGAAGATCGGGATAGGCACACTTCCGCATAGCCCATTGTATGAGGCCTGCCCAGTCGTGCGTCTCGGGATCCTCGATAGAAGCAACTTTGCCGATCTCATATGCTTCCAAGTAAAGTGACTGGAATGTTGTGGTAAGCTCACGGATTTGCTCAGCCATGTGCATCTGCATCCAGCTCCAAAGCTTCTTGGCCTTGGCCATGTCGAAGAACCTGTCGCCAGTATGTGCGTTCATGAAAAGGCACCAATCGATTTGCTGATCATCCCCAGATAGCGAAGAGACCACAACGAAGGTGTAGAAAAGCTTCTTGAAGTTGTCCAGCGTATCAGCAGCGCGGGCATACTGTCGTTCCTCTTTAAACCGGTTAAGACGTGTTCTCTTGCGCTCGCGCCATGTCTGCACTGCTCTTCCAGGCCTCGGTGCACGCTGAGGAGGTTGGTAGATTGGATCGTTCGGATCACCTGTCAGACCAGTAAGGCGTTCCAGCAGAGTGGGAGTAGGGCCTGGCCTGCCTCGTTGCCGTCCACCGAAGTTCCTTATCCTTGGCTTCTTTGTGTTGGACGGCAAAGTATCGTTGTTGTCTTCTGGCTCATCTTCGTCCTCCGAGCCGGACTGCGCTTCACCATCTGTGCTGGAGTGGACGGTGGTTGCTACATCTGACGCAGTCGTAGATGTTGCTAGAGAAATCCGAACCCTCTTCCTCGAGGACTGGTCGCGTGGAGCTGCAATCCGGACACGCTTCTTGCTCTTCTTCACATTAGCAGGTCCATCTGTAGCCTGCTCACTAGAAGCCAAAGAAGCAACCTTGTCGGCTCCAGTGGAATCAGGTTCGTCCGCTGTCACCGCTCCAGTAGAATCCTCCACGACGGGCTGTTCCACGGGCGGTAGGTCGCGCTCACTGACAGCGTTGCTGGGCGCCTGTTGCGTGACCAGATCAGGCATTTCCTCATCACTCTCATCGTCTTCAGGCGGCTCCTCATCAGACTGGTGCTCACGTTCCGGAACGGGTGCAACGATGGGACGCGTCCAAATGAGCGTTATGGGCCCGGACTTCGCGGCCGTAGCAGCAGCAACTTCATCATCTGCCATATCGTCGGAGTCTTCGTCAAAAGCTCCCATGTTGGCGGTATACAAAGGAGCCCGACGCAACTTCTTGCTCTTGTCGTTCAAACTAGCCAGTCGTGCCCGCTTCGTGCGCGGTGCGCCGCTGCCGTCCGCGAGCTGTTTAGAAGACGCTTGTTCTACTTGAGCGTTCTGAGCTTTGCGGGCTTTGGCTTCTAGCCTCTTCTGCTTCGACCACACGCTACGCTTTCGAAGCTTAGCTTCAGTAATCTGCCTCTCGAGTTCAGGATTCAATTGGTTGAGGATAATGCTCTCGTCCTTGGGAGCGGGTTCAATCGGTTGGTGCGACACGACCTCGCCAATCAAATCACGAATCTCCTTTGGGTAATACAGGAGTGATTTCTCTGACCTACGGGCATTGTAATCTTTGACTTGGGAATATTGAGCCATGTTATGCGCCAACTTGAGGACTTCCGGGCTCCTTTCGTTCAGATGTGCCCATGTATACATCCTGCGAACGGCAGTCCCTGGCATGTTCTGGTGTTGCGAGGCAAAATTCCAATGTTTCAATCCGAACTTCGGGTCTACAGACATGTTCCTGAGCGTCTCGGTGATGGTGCTAGGAGAAGGCTTCGGGATGTTCGGGTGCCGCTCTTCCCAAAGCGTGAGAAACGGTCGTGGCATTTCACCGCCGCCTGGAAAAACACCGCCGCACATCTTGATGATCTCGAGAATGAGGTTCTGCCTCAACGTGCGTTGGGTTCCTGCAATGCCACCGCGTTGTGCTTTTCTTGGTTTGGTGCCCGGGATAGTCGGTACTGGGGTCTCGACGATAGCGCTGTGAACCGCATTAGGCGGAGGAGCACCAAAATTGGCCTCGGAAACGGGAGCTGGCGACGACTGGGCTACCGGACTTGGGCTGGCGGCATAAGGGCTCTGATACGGTGTCATGCGGGCGCGCTCGGTTGCATTGATGGCGGCCCAGCCGCCCACCATACGAGGTGTTGGTACGACTGTCTGGGGCAGTTGTTTCTGTGCCGGTTTGGGAGAAACATTGCTAGGCTCTTCAACATTGGCGGAGCCTGTAGTTATACCGGGGACAACGTCGTTACTTCTAATGACCATTGCGTCTGGTACAGACGATGTCGCTTCTTCTTTGTTGACTTCGTTGCTCTCTTGTGACGGCTCGCTATCAAGTAGGACCGACTGTCTAGCGGAGACAGATGAATCCCCATGGCTCAGAACATCCTTTTGCGTCTGTATCTCGATCGGTGACTGCGGTTGCATTGGAGAGGGTGACCGTGTTTGAGCCGGGGTCAAGCTTTGCGGGATGGTCTCCAGATGAGCGAGTGGCGCCTCAATATGCGGTTCTGGTACAGTTTCGGTCAGAGTGCCTTGTGGTGGTTGAGTCATCGCTCCATCTCGCTGGGTAACACTGGTCTGCATAGACTGGGGTGTTTGAGAACATTCAGCTTGAATTGCGCCTTGCTCCTGCTCAGATTCTGTTATAAACCAGTCAAAATCGGCTAGATGCGGTAGCTTGAAGGTGGCCATCAAGGCCTTGCGTGGTCGACCTCGCGCAACCTTCTGCTTCATATGAGGGTTGAGGAACAGACCCGGGGAGCGTCGCGTGTCGTATGCATCGACCACACCCCGTGCTCGAGCGTCCAGTTTGGAGGCGTCCAGAGGAACGTACGTTTTCGTCAAATGCCGGGCGATGTGTACTGTAGTTGACTGGCCCGAATGATCATCAGGACGGACAGGGGAAGCTGCGTTTCCGGGCGGACTTCCAACGTCAGTGGGCGAGGGCGACATCGATGCCACAGTCCTTGATTCTGACCTCTGTGAAACTGTAGTTTTGGTGAGGCGTCTCTTCGACGTTCTTGGGGTAGCGACCACGTCCTTCGCCTTCCGCTTTCCGGTAACGGGCTCGGGCGAGACATGACCAGTCCCCGGCTCTGTCAGAGTAGGTCCAGGCACATAGTCAGCCTCGGGATTCTCCATAGAGACGTTGATATTTTTGTCCCTGTAGGGTGAGGCTTGCTTTTTGGTGGATCCTGCGCCCTCTTCCTTCTTTCTCCTCGCCCTGTCCTTCATCTCGGCGTCCCAAATAGCAATGATGTTCGAGTTTTCCAAAGGAATGCCGTCTTTGCGCTCCTGGCGTAGACCATCAATGATATCGTCTGGTATCCGACCCTGACACGACCAACCCATAGCTATCCTTTGCTTGTTACTGAGGACTGTAGGCTCGGTTGCCGACTTCGTCGCCCGTTTCTTCACCTTCTTTACCGCCACAGGCAAACCGCGTTCCTCTCGAATTGCGTTCTCCACGTCCATTGGCATGCGCCCTTTTGGTGCTATACCCTTCGCTATCCGCTCTTCTGCTGTCATTAACGGCTGAGCTAGTGGACGTTTTGCCGAAACGTGCTCAATGCTGTCAGGTATTGCTGACGGATCACCGGTCTTTTCGCGATGAGCAAGAATTTGGTTTTGAACATGTCTGCTCAGGCGAGCATGGCGATGCAGTCCCAGCTTGGTCTTCTGCTCGGGAGTGAGCGAGATGGTTGAAGGCGTCTTAGAAGCTTTAGCAGCCTTTGGTACCCTGGCGGGCTTGACTTTGACGGCTTTCTGTTTCTTGGACCGACCTGCTGTATCCGATGTTGTAGGTTTTAGCATTGAACTCGAGTGCTTCTGATAGCCGATCTGCTCTGCGACACCGTTATCCCAACGCGGGCCGTTCTTGCGAGGTTTCACAATGGCCAGACCAGCTTCAGATAGTGTTGCTGCACCATTCTTTCGAACGAAGTCTTTGGCGCTGACGGTTGGGAAACCCCACGCGTTGAGTGACACCTCGCTCGTAGAGCTCTTCGCAGATTTTCCAGGCACCGAAACACCTTCCCAGACAGCGATCTCGTCATCGACGGCTTTCTGGAAATTCTCGTACGTGCGATAGAGGTAGTGAACGAACTTCTTTGCTTTGGTATTACCAGCATCTCGTATGACAGCCAAATGCCGCAGATGGAAAGGCTGTGTCTTCTCCCAGTCGTTGGTCACGCGGGTAAAATACGATTCAATGGGCCGTCTCCAAAAGGGCCCGACAATCCGGTTGCGTAGAACCTCAGCGTCCCAACCCTGCGCACCAGCCAGTGCAGCAGCATTGAAGATCATGTTCGGAAGAAAGCGGTCAGGCGTCCATTGCGGGGGAATGCTGACAGCTTGATCAGGAGCAGGCTGAGCATTAGCTCGGTCGCTGACATTGGCATCTGGGTCGTCTGGCATGTCGTCATTGAGATCGTTCAACAACGAGTCGCCATCGACATCCTCATCGCGTAGCTCGCCCTTCGCATCCGTCGTGATAGGAGCTGTTCGACGGAAGCCAAGGTTCCTGACGTCTTCGTCCTGTGGCGCGCGCATGACCTGAATGCATGTGATCCAAGCGTCGGCAGACTTCTTCTTACGAACTCTACGTCGCTTGATCATTCCTGTCTGATCCAGTCGGATAATTGCACCCTGGGTGGCGCGCTTGTTCCAAGATGACATTGGGACACCCTAGTAATGTTAGAACGCGACACATGATTATAAAGGCCGTACACTTACCAGCTTCTCCCTAATAGATCGCGTGGGAACGATGCCACCTTGGCCAACTTTGTTGTACAGGAGTTGAGCAAAGTTCCGGACCACAAACGTACCGTCCTCCTGATATACGTCCTCAACGGCACTAGACTCGATGAAGGTGTTCTGAGAGACGAATTTGTTGTGAATACAGAGACTGGTGCGCATCTTGTTGGATTGTACAGAAATCTTGCTGATGTAGTTCTTGCGAGCTAACTCATCCGTCCTATGCGGAACAGACCTCTTATCCTGGCCACTGACGTTGATCAGTTCGGGCTGTGTGATGCCTGCCGATCCGCGGGCAGCGATGAGAGAGAGCAAGACAAATTCCATGGCGGGGACCTTCTTCAAGTCGATACCGTGGCCGGTCAACGCCTGCCATACCCTGCTCTGACTCGCATACAAACGAGGGGCAGTGATGTCAGGGCTGGGATCGTCGAAGACTGCTGTGGTACGATGCGGTCCATCTGGCAGGTTACGTCGCGGTCGTGACAATTTTGGATGGGTTGGAGTTTCAGGCGACCGAGTGGAGAGGTCTTGCAGGTCATGTTGATCTCCGAGGATGTGTTGGCGCAGAGAGTCCCGCAAAGCAAAGAGAGATTTGGAAGGCTGCTCTACTGCTTTGATGGGATTATCGGAAGTTTGAAGTGAACCTGTTGCGGGTGTCTCGCCGATGGTACCAGTCTCGTGTAGCTCGGCCGCCTCGAACTCTGAGAGAGTGTATTGACGAACTTCCTGTTGGTAGACTATGCGGATATCAGGATGATCAGTGAGCCATTGCCACAGACGCTCATAGAACGTGCGGCCAAGTCCAGCCGAAGGAAGACGGCTGTCTCCATCATCAGACTTGGGTCCGCCGTTATCGACGCCTTGTTTGTAGAAACTCTCAACGAAGTGACGGAAGTCTGCGCTAGTAGCACCTAGGACATGTCAGTGAATGAGACCAGGGAGTAAATGACGAAAAGGCTGAAGCAAAGGGAAAATAGCGATCAAGGTGAAGCGAACGTGACACTCCCCCTTCCAATCAGTCTGGTGTTACAGCTCATGGAGGAATAGAGGTATCAAGTCGCTCAGACGAAGGCCAGTGCGCGAACGGAAGTAACGACTACACGCGCAACGAGTCATGCATACCTTGAATGCCGCGAAGTGCAATTTCTGACAGCAGAAATTCCAACAGCTTGTCAAAACCTGACGCCATGTTGCTACCAACCATCCCCTTTCAACTCCGGTAGTGTGATTGGGATTGCGATGATACGCGCTTAATGCATGTCAAAAGTGGTGATGCGGCGATTCGAACGCGCACTGCGGGAGGATGCTGGGTGAGATCGCGCTGTGAGTGGCTGCAGCCGTTGTGGATCACTTCTGGGCGCAGGAGTCGGTGTTATCCAGGATACCAAAAATTCCCAGCGCGCGCTTGGAGTAGTTTGCAGAAGTTGTCGATGTCGAGTTTCGAACGCGTGCAAAAAGTTGTCGAATCGGTAAATACTTTGGCAGCGTTTAGGTGGGGTTGGGAGCTGCAGAAAAGTGACTAAGAGAGGAAGAAACCTGCCCCGCGTCGCGCCTTGGCGGCTTGGTCCGCGCTCGCGCTAATCGAATAGGCAGGCACGCAGGCAAGTGCACTCACTTATCTGATAGTCGCCATCCGGTCCTCCAGAGGAAGCCGCTGCTCTTTCAGGCGCACATACTGGTGCTACCCAAGATTTGGATGCATCTCCGCACAAACCCTAGCCAAATCAATACACATGTTCAGGGCCGACCTTAGTAAAAGATGATCTTTTGCAAGCACTAATAGCACTCCGACATGTCCTTCATCTCTCCCTTCGGTACATCAGCATCAAAACCTGGCCATGGATCCATAATCCTCGAAACTCTTCCTCCGGATACGCCTGTCCTTCGAACCGTGTCATATCAATACCCACTCAAGCTAGTCGCCCCAGATCCCCTAGCACCACCCAATTATGGCAGAGAAGCAGAGGAAGCCATAGCAGCAGTCATCCCATGTCTCATTCATACGGTGTTTCTGTTGACCTATGGTGGAGGCATCGTAGCTGGAGACAGCATAGACCTGGAAGTCAGACTAGACAGCAGTACACGGCTGATACTGTTAACGCAAGGGTCGACCAAGATCTTCAAGACCCCTACTCCAGAGCTAGTCTCACGACAACATATGAACATACGTCTCAAGAACAATTCCGCCTTAGTTTATCTTCCCGATCCAGTGCAGCCTTTTGCCAACACGGCCTTTTCTCAGTCCCAGATCTATCACTTGGAGAAAGAGCAAGGCAATCTGTGTGTTTGCGACTGGGTCACGAGCGGCCGTTCGGCACGGGGAGAGAATTGGGACATTTACGAATACAAGAGTCGCAACGAGGTCTGGACCGTAGACGATACGGGCAAAAGGAGACTGCTTCTACGGGACAACCTCATTCTAGACAAGCATGGCAAGACGGGGCTGCAACTTTCATCACGTATGGATAGCTACTCTGTCTTCGGCACCTTGATCGTTCGCGGCCCCATCTTTTCGTCACTGTCAAAGTTCTTCTTGGATGAGTTCGAGGCACTACCGCGTATTGGTGGGAGGAACTGGGGCGACGCGGTGCAGCCAGAACTTCAGGCGCATGAGCAGAGGCGCTATGAGAGACAGCAGAGAGAAAAGGCCGATGGGCTGATATGGAGTGCTGCGAACGTGAGAGGCTTCGTCCTGGTCAAGTTCGCCAGCAGGGAAGTTGAAGGCTCGAGGAACTGGCTGAGAGACATGATCAAGGAGGAAGGGTCGCTGTTGAATGCATTTGGGGAAAGGGCAATTTTGTGTTTGAAGTGAAGCTAGAATGCGAAGATACCCGAGACCACGTAGATGAATGGAAAAGCAGAACTGGTTGGATGTCGTGTCTTGATGTTGTTCGTCGAGCGACTCGCAGCCCCACGCGGCGTGTTGAAGGCCCAAGCACCCGGCGTCCCAAAAGTCGATGGGTGACGTGCATAGCCGCACCTGAACGCTCGTCCAGCCGCGCACCCACGTCCCTACCTGACCCTATGCCCTACCACCGACCTGTCGTGGTCTCTTTGTCGTCAATATGAGCGGCAGGCTCGTCGCGGGCCGCCTTTCCACCATCGCACGCCGCTCACCGCTGCTCACTCCGCGCTTCTACACGACGCACTCGCTGCCCGCCGGTGGCCTCCTCCGCAACCAGGCCGGCCTACGCCTGGTGAAGCGACGACCATGGCCGCTGGGTAGCTACTCGCTGCACAACATCCCCGCTACACGCTCCATCTCCTTTGCGCGCGTCATACCGAAGCTGGTCGGCAAGTTTGCGACTGTAGGCGCCGCTGCAGGAGGGGCTGTCGTTGCAGGCGTCTCATATATCCAGTACCAAGCTGGCCGTATGTATATGCATTCTACTATATCAACCCAAGCTAACACCAAATAGAGGCGGGAACATTCGCACTCGACCTCTTCCACCGAACCAAAGACGGCGCGACCGAATTTGCGGGCGGCGCACTCAGCACGGCAAATGGCTTCTTCGACCAGCTAGAAAAGGGCTTCAAGTCGACCAAGGACGAATTCGAGGGCGTGCAATACCCGGAATGGCTACAGCGCCTACTCGCCAAGGACGAATCTGGTGGTGGTGGCAGTAATGGTGGCGGCAGGGGCCCCGAAGAACCCAAGCAGAGCGGTGCTGGATCTGCTGCTGCCGGTGCATCAACAGCGGCAGCCTTCGGATATGCCCAGGAAGACGACGAGGACAGGCCACAGGCGGAGAAGATCGCACGAGACGAGCAGATGATGATGCTCACCAAGAAGATGATCGAGATACGTGGGCTTCTGCAGACTGTTGGACAGTCCGACTCGCTCACGTTGCCCTCTATTGTTGTCATCGGCTCGCAATCGTCCGGAAAGAGTTCGGTCTTGGAAGCCATCGTAGGCCATGAGTTCCTGCCGAAAGGACACAACATGGTTACGCGACGACCCATTGAGCTCACACTCGTCAACACACCAGATGCGCACGCAGAGTACTGCGAATTCCCTGCTCTCGGCTTGGGAAAGGTCACAGATTTCAGCCAGGTGCAGAAGACGTTGACAGACCTGAACCTGGCTGTGCCAGCGAGCGATTGCGTCTCCGATGACCCTATCCAACTGCGCATCTACTCGCCAAACGTCCCCGATCTCTCCCTGATAGACCTGCCCGGCTACATCCAGGTCGTTGGCCGAGACCAGCCCCCGCAGCTGAAGGAAAAGATCTCGCAGCTTTGCGAGAAATACATCAAGGCACCTAATGTCATCCTCGCCATCTCCGCCGCCGACGTGGATCTGGCCAACAGCACCGCGCTGCGGGCGTCCCGACGCATGGACCCTCGAGGCGAGAGGACTATTGGTGTCATTACAAAGATGGACCTTGTGGATGCCGAACGCGGTGCCAGCCTTCTCAGCGACCAGAAGTATGCTCTGCGCTTGGGATACGTCGGTGTAGTGTGCCGGGTACCACCCGGTGCTGGTGGTTCGAAGCTCTTCAGCCGCGGCAACGGCAACATCACCAATGCGATTACAAAGAACGAAAAAGCGTACTTCTCGTCGCATCCCGAGTTCTCAGAAGGATCGGAGCTCGCCGTCGGTACCCAGAACCTCAAGAAGAAGCTTATGCATGTGCTGGAGCAGACAATGGCCGGCAGCCTTAAGACGACAAGCGAGGCTATCCAAAGGGAGCTCGAAGATGCCCGATACGAATACAAGGTCCAATACAACGAGCGACCTATCAGCGCAGAATCATACCTTGCGGAATCATTAGATGGTTTCAAGCACTCCTTCCGTGGCTTTACCGAGCAGTTCGGTCGCCAACAAGTTCGTGACTTACTCAAGCACGAGCTCGACCAGCAAGTACTCAACCTACTTGCACAGCGCTACTGGAACAGGCCTTTCGACGACCTCAGCGTTCCCTTCCCTGAGACCGACCCTCTCACGAACCTTGCCAAAGCTGATATCGATGGCGAAGATCAAATATGGCAGATCAAGCTCGACAGCTCCAGTGCTGCACTTACGAAACTGGGTGTCGGGCGTCTAGCCACCAACGTTGTCGCAAGTGCGCTCCAAGCACACATCGACCGCCTCATCACGAACTCTCGTTTCGCCGCCCACCCCTTCGCCCGACAAGCCATTACCGACGCTTCCACCTCCATCCTCAAAGACCTTTCCTACGACATCTCCGACGAGTTGGAGATCTGCATCAAGCCCTACAAATACCGCATTGAAGTCGAGGACAACGAATGGGCAAAGGGTCGGGAAAATGTCACAGCTGTGCTCAAGGACGAGCTTAAGGTCGTTGAGGCTGCCGTAAAGCAGCTTGAAGAACAAGTTGGTGGCCGCAAGCGAGTCAGGGACGTGATGTCGTTCATTGACCGCGTACGAAGCGGACAAGTTGTTCTTGAAGGTGACGGAGTCGGTGGTGCTGGCGGGTTCAGCTCTGCCCTCCTTGCTAAGGGTAAGTCTACGTCTTTTATCACCTGAAATCAGCACTGACAACATTACAGGCCGAGAAGCAGTCTTCCTCCGCGACCGTATTGACGTGCTCAAACTGCGCCTCCTCGCCATCAAGAGCAAGCAATGCGCCAGCAAGAAGAACAAATACCACTGCCCAGAAGTCTTCCTCGACGCCGTCGCAGACAAGCTTACAACAACTGCCGATCTGTTCCTTGACGCTGAGCTGCTAAGCAAATTCTACTACATTGTAAGCCATTGCCCCTCTCATTACCCACACAACTTCCGCTAACACCCTCTAGTTCCCTCGTGAACTCGACGCCCGCCTAGGCCGCGGCCTCTCCCAAGAAGAAATCGACCGCTTCGCCAAGGAAGACCCCAAGATCAAACGCCACCTCGATGTCGTGCGTCGCAAGGACCTCCTCGAACACGTACTCAAGGAGATGGAGGGCCTGCGCCAACTCGAGCAAAGAGAGAAGCGCATGATGGGACGACGAGACGATAGGGATGAGCGAAGGAAGAAGGGCTGGAGTATGTTCTAGATGTAGGAATGACTGGATGACGACGGCCTTCGTGTTGGGTATAGACTGTATGGCGCTGTTGGCGTTTCGTGAAGCGGAAAAGAAGCTTCTTTGTTGATGTTGATGATGACTTCGCTGCTCCCTTATTTGTCTTATTGGATTGAGATTATGTATATATGACTTTCTGATCACACTGTTCCCGCTCATCCAGGTCGATACGCTGATGGCTGACGGTCGCTATGAAAGACGTGCTGCATGAAGATGATATCTTGGAAGTATGAGAAATGTATATTGCAATCTCATCTATCGGGTATCTTCAACTAATGCCACCGAGAACTATAATGCTAGGTTCCCCACAAGAACAAACTCCTTCAGAACGCCATACATGCCACGTAAAATCGTATCTTCATCTTCCCTCCCCTCATGATAAGGATCGATGAGCTTGATCAACCAATCAACCCCCAGTGTCTCTTAACTCCCCAATCCAGCCTCGTCATACCCTGCAGATCATCTCCGTTCAGGTAACCCACGCCCTCTTCAACGAGCATCTTCCACACCCTATTCCTCAGCCCGATAGGAAACTTAGGCGCACTCCAGTACCGCGACTTCAACCCCCTCTCCTTTGCGCTTTGGATCTGAGCGCGGATCTTAAGGCGCTGGGCTTCCGTGATGCGACCGAACCAAAGTGTGCCGATTGAGTGGCCAAAGTTGACGGATGCGTAGTACGAGTTTGTGCTGTCGAAGTGGGAGGAGGGTGTTGTACCGACTGTGCCTTGACCGCCGCGGGTGGTGACTGAACCTTCGTCGAGCTTGTCCAAGGGAGCGTCGAAGAAGATGTCGCGGTAGGTTGAGTTTGCGGTGATGAGGTCGAAAGGGGCGTTGCCAGTTGCGACGACGGTGATCGCGCCTTCGACGGTGGTGTTGCCGTTGAAGTAGGTTAAGTAGCCCTTTTCGCGGAGTGCGTTGAGTTGTTGCGATACGACGGGGAAGATGTCGTGACCGTTGTTCTTGAAGTCGACTAGTAGGACCAGAGTCTGCGCAGGCTCGGTGTCGAAGATGCCGTTCTTGACATTGGATGAAGTGGAAAAGTCCCCGAGCTCGTTCTTGTGGTCTAGCATCTTGACCAATGGGTCGACGTACATGGACGTAAAGGTGCCATCTTGCGTCAGGGCGTTGGTGCTGTGACCAACGTACAGCTCCTCATCGAAGAGCCAAACATCTGCTTCGACGCCTGTGCAACCCCAGCGCAGGGCGTCGTACAGTGGTACTCGGCGCCAGTAATCGTTGTGCGAGTGGCAAGGGACCGGAGTTACGTCGCGTGTTATGTCCAACAGTTGCGTCTTGTCTAACACACTCGAGTCTAATGACGAGACTACATAATCATCCAGAAAGGTAGGCACGTAGCCCAGGAAAACGTTGACGAGGTGAAGGACACCACTAATAAAGTCAGCATACCTGTTCTTCTTTCTACAGATCATCACAGGATGACAGCTGCATGTAGGGCAGGGGACTGTCGAATGAGAGGGTTGCCGCCGGAACGCGCGGAAGCTAAGGTCTGACAGGCACTTACAAGAAGATGAATACCAGCAGCGGTATTATAACACAGGCTTTAGCTGCATATTTCCTCTTCACTCGATACTTCTTCGACTGCGTCTTTTCATCCGGTAGCCTCACACGTCCACAGTCCTCGTCGACCCGCAACTTTGCATTCCGCCTTCGAATGCTCATTCTTAGCCGGCGCCAGAACCCAGGTCGCGATCCTATCTCCTCCTCGTCCGAAGCAAAGATGGAACCGTTGCCATCTTCTAGTTCGCGCAAGGAAACATGAGGTGCTTTTGCATCGAAAGAAGATTCCGAGTCGGAAGAGATGCGTAGAAGAGGTTGGGTGGAGGAGGTTTCGGTAGCCATCTTCAGGCACGAGCCAATCGCAGGCAAGGATCTGGCACGACTAACTTGCTGGACCCTGAGAGGCGGGGCAAGCGACATCGATATGTGCAGCGCACCTGTTCAAAGATGGAGGATGCGATGAAAGAATTGAGATGTTAAAGGTCGTCTTTGCTCGCCCGGGCGAGTTTGCACCTCAGAACCAAGGCGTTCGCTGGCTAAACACACCTTCCTCTTCGACAGTCGCTCCAAAACGCCACGAGCTTTGTACCGGTGATCCAGACTGGCTATTGTCCCGTCCTTGGGTTCGGAGGAGGCTAGACTGGCGCGATGCACCTCCGCAGTTCAGTGCAGGATCCAGAAAGTCGCGCAAAACGCAGGGTCCAGTTCCTTGGTTGAGCCTCTTAAGATTCTCGCTGTCGATGGGTTGAAGTCGAAAGGCTTTGGAGTCGTCAAGAGCAATCTGGGCCGGAGGCTACTTATTGCGAG
The DNA here is from genome assembly GCF_023757995.1 of Alternaria metachromatica. Lineage (NCBI taxonomy): Eukaryota > Fungi > Ascomycota > Dothideomycetes > Pleosporales > Pleosporaceae > Alternaria > Alternaria metachromatica. The sequence goes on from NW_026055496.1 coordinate 114,682, forward strand.
ACAGAGTGCGATCGGCCAGCCCACCTGTGAAACGAATGCAACCCACGAAGATAAAGTGCGGGCTATCAGCATGCAAGCCCTCGAGACAGCCGCAGCGCCCAGCAGCGTTCGAGAACTGGTGCACGGCCTGGAGAGCGAGTTCGGGCACGCAACACGGCTGGCGATGGTGATTGGTTGCGAGTGAGAGGATGACCGACACGCAACGGCAGATGCTAACGACTCGGTCTGGTGAAAGTCGGAGCAGATGATCAGAAAGATTGTGCTTTGAAAGGGCACGTTGCTGAGCTTGCGCACTCAGTGGTTTATTTGAATGCGGCGGTGGACTGGTAGCGATAGACGACGCATCCACGTTGCACCTGCCCGGACGCGTAGTGGTGATGGCTTCGGTCCGAAACTGTCACAATGGGGCATCATTTTTGCCTTGATTGCGAAACAATGCATTTAGTCTCGATAGCGTCGTGTTCCCAGGATTGACGGGTTGCATGCTGCGTGTCTCTCGCTGAGCTAATTGAACACGGCGACACGACTGCCGTGATTGGTCCCAGCGTACGTTGTAGGTTTTCGGTCGTTCTGTTCTGGGCCTGCGCCACACTTGAAAGCTTGCAGATGAGGCGGTAAGCCGGAAGTTCTAAGCATCGCAAGCACCGCCTCGGCAGGCCGTGTATGTTTTCTCCATGTCTTGTAGCACCTCCGCAAGTGAATGTGGCGGGGTGAAGCCGAGCGACACGTGCGGGTAGTGCCAAGATATCCGATCCCCACTTGCCCGATAATCCCTGTCGCGACTCCGTAACTTTTTGCGACAGCCATCGACTGATTACCGTCGGGACTCGGTATCGAATAGACAGCCAGCCAATACCCAATATGCCTCACAAACACAGACGCGTCGAGGAGGATGATACCCAGTACGTCATTTCGTATTTTCGCAAGCCTAATCACTTAGAGACCGTGATCTGACCCGTCGCCAACAGGTTCAACCTTCCGCCCAACGTCCACGCCGCTCCCCTCGCCGTCGGCAAGGCGCGCACCTTCAGCACAGCTACCAAAGGCAAAAAGCGCAAAGTAAACCAAGTCGAAGGTTATGGCGCAGACGACACCCCCAAGGCCTTCCAGCGGCTCATGGCTTTCTCCCAGGGCGGACCAAAGAAGCGCTCAGGGCTCGACGACGGCATGCTGAAAACCAAGAAGCAGAAGAAGCAAGCCGCAGCTGAGGCAGTGGAGAAGGATGATGCAAACAACAAGAGCGAAGAGCAGGTGCAACCAACTACCGCGCTGAAGATACAACCTGGAGAGTCGATGCACGAGTTCCGCGCGCGAGTTGACGCAGCGTTGCCAATGTCGGGTATCACCAAGTCCGGCAAAAAGGTTGCAGGTGTCAGCGATCACAGAGTCACCAAGCACGAACGGCATCTCAAACGTCTACAAAAGGGATGGAGGGAAGAAGAAGCGCGGATACGAGAGAAGGAGATGGAGGCAGCGGAACTGGCCGAAGAGGAACAAGACGAGCTGGATGCCATGTGGGAAGACAAGACAGCCGATCTCGACACTACACGAACGGTCAACGGCAAGAAGAAGAAGGCGAAGAAGAGCAAACGCAGGAAGCTGGCGGGCGAGATAGACAATGGTAGCGAAGACGAGTGGGAAGCTCTCAAGAAGAAGAGAGAGGAACGGAAGGGCTTGCACGACATAGTTCATGCACCGCCAACTTTCGACAAGGTGCCGAGGGAGATCTTCAAGGTCAAGAACGGTGCAGGCGCCAAAGTCGGAAATGTCCCCAAGCTGGCTGGTAGCTTGAGGAAACGGGAGGAGTTGGGCGAGGAGCGTCAGAAGATGATTGACAAGTACCGTGAGATGATGGCTGCGAAGAGAGGGACGCAGGAATGATGTGTTGGTTTTGGTCGATCATGAGATACCCCAGATACATCTAAGTCACGCAATGCTGTTAGTACCACACATGGTTCATTGAAGCATCGCAACTAGTCGCCACCTCAATTAGCAACATGCTGCTTTTCTATGAGATCTAAGGACCACTGGGAAGAATAAGCTTGTGTCATTGTCGCACCGCGCGTCGGCTCGTGGTAAAGGCATTCAGCTGTGGTCTGGGTGTCCAGCTTCTACCCCGGCAATACAGATAAACGTTGTCAATGGCACTTCTGTGAAAGCAAGACTTCGCTGTTACCACATTGAGCAGGTACAGATATCCGTTGAAGACAGCAAAGTCCTGAGAGCAACACATCGCTGTTCCCGCAATAGGAAGGTTTAGAGAGCCTTGGCACTGTCGATCGCTGCTGGAATAAGAGGGCAGGCCTGCCAGATGGCCTTGGCAAAATGGCGCACGCATACTGCCTCTTGGGGTAACTTTGGAAGTCCGTTGAAGACGGCATTTCTTGAGAGCAAAAGGTCGCTTTGCCAAGCTTTGTCACGTGGCGGAGCATCCCGACTGGGTAGGAGGCGAAACAGGCGTGGATTGTAGCACTTTCGCAAAAGCAAAACATCGCGAAGCCAAGACATTGTGGGTTAGTGAAAAGGGGGACGACATGTGAGAGAGGGGTTTCACGCTACATGACCGACAGTAGCCCTGGAGTTAAGGTCAGGACGGATTTGGGGCAAGTTCATGTCATTGAACGAGAGAGTGTTTTAGTTCTATTCGAGATACAAATCAATCAAAGTGCGCCTCTAAACCTTCCCTGTGTAATATCTTATCTCTAACGCCATTGAGTTCTGCTTCCGAGCTTCACCATCCCCACATTCTTGAGAGGCTGACGCCCGACCTTAAGCAAAGCTTGTTCTTGGTGGGGTGCGTGCGATATATCATCATCCACCATGATCATCTACGACGGTAAGTCCAATGTGACGGTTGTGGTTGAGATGCAAGTACATCCATCCGAAGCAGCAGTGCCGACTCTGAAAGCTTCCGTGAACGCCACAGGGTGATATGATGAGGGCGCCGCGATGAAGCGATCCATGGGGTGCATATCTTCAAGTGCGTCAGGCGCGACTTTGAGTTGAAGTATCGAGTGATGGTACGGGCATGGTGGTGCAGAGGGACGGCTCGGTGTTGTGTGTGCTAGGTAGTTTAGTATATGTGCGTGCCCGGCTGCTGGGAGCGAACATACCATTCTTGGGCGAGATTGCAACTGGGCCCGACCTGCTAGACTTGGCCAAGCGCCGTGGAGCCCGACTCATGGTTCGTGATGTGTGTTGTGATGATGTATTGCCTTAGCCAATACTCCGAATGCGTTTTGTTGACAAAGTATGATTGTAGTCAGGAGAACAATGAGTTATATGCGACTGGGGCGTGTGTCATCTGAAGGGCGAAAGTGATTTGGACAGCGTCCGACAGACCAGCTTTTGATATATATGAGAGCCAGCGAGGACGTGGGGTGGCAAAATGACCATCGGTAACACAGATGTGGGTTGAGAGGGAATGGATGCAAGCCTCAGTGAGCCTTGTAGGAAGGATGAACAAGCCACTGTTCAGACAGTGCCCCTTGGCCGCAGTAAAGATTGATAACGAAGGTCTCACAGCGAGCGGGTTGAGGAATGCTGGATATCGGAAGCCAGAGAGCCAGTGAGGGTCGAGTAAACGGGCGAAATGGCGTAAAACCATCAAGTGAGTAGTATGTTGCCGCGACGTCCTGTTGGCTACGTCGATAGACAGCTAGCCCTAAGCGGCTTGGTTGGGTTGAGCGTCTGCTGGGTTTGGGATCGATGGGGCCACGGTCTGTGTGTTAGGGTATGGAAAGGCGAACATACCAGCGTTTTCCATTTCGGGGAATGGGACGTCATGTAGAGACCGTGCTGGCCAACCATGTTTCCAATTTTGGCATCACATCTATCCACGCTAAGGGTATGCACTTGCTACGGTAGTCGAGTAAGGCTCAATCGCTGGGTCGTTCAGTCTCACTCTTCCTGTCTCCAAGATGGCGTGGCCTGGCTGACGAGCTTTCAGCTAGATGCCCTGGTCTGCTTGGGCATTGATGTTGAGGCACGGATGTGATATCAAGGCCCAGTTGTACGGTCAGGTACCAGCAGGTTGGCTCATCCCGCGCGGGTCGTTGTCGCGTGGGCGACGAAGTAAGCCCCGTGTTCCGTCTCACATGTTAACCTCGAGCAATCACAGACCAGTATCCTCGGTCTTGATCTTTGAAGGCGCATACTCTCAGCAGTTCTTGCAGTCGTAATCTTGCGACTGTCAGAGACAGATGAGAGTTCGTGTGAACTAGTCTCGCCTGTGACAAAACTGGCAGCTCCAAATAGTGTGGAGAGAGGGAACAAAAGTCGACATTAGGCTTCGCCTTACCAGGGGCAGGTGCGAGACATTGCAGGTGATATGCAAAGGGATGCGGGCGTTCCTCAAGAGGTTAGGCGGTGGCGTCTTTTGGCCTTCTGGTGGCTGCTCATGTGTGGCACGACAATAGCAACAAAATGACTATTATTGGTAGCCTTGGAGACCCACCACAGGACGCAATGGCTGCGATACGAGGAACGTTCCGCGATGGCGGTAGCGTGTTACTCTCCACGGGGAGTGCCGTTGCTATATCTTGACAGCGCTGAAGCTGACGGGCAACGACCTTGGAAGTGTGGTAGAGCCATTTTCTGTCCGGCTAGAAAGCCATCAACAGAGGCTAACAGCGAGTCTATTGAAACACTGTTGACGTGTGTGACCAATGGCGAAGCACTTAGCATCGATGTTACGGTGTTGGTGCTCACTTCCGTTCTTCGTGCTGGTCAAGACTCGCGTGCGCACATAGAGAACCCCCGGCACGTCTCCACAAACGGTAGCCGTCTGGAGAAGCCCACGGGTAGATACCCCACAATCGGCGCGTGGGGTGACCGCAAGTCGTCGCACCGCTGGCAACTCAATGCGCGTGCACACATTGTAGCTGACGAACGAGATCTTTGTTGTTTGTTTGGCCGCGCAAACGTAAAAGAAAGGGCGGGCGTGATGATAACGATAAAAGATATGACTGAAGCGAAGGAACCGGCGAGTGTACGACGAAGGGGCGGCCAAACCATGTGCAAAGGCTGACCGCAAGGTTTCAGCCCCAAATCCCTTTTCATGGTGTCAGCCTGGAATACTTTAGCCGGTATCTACATCAATCGGGTAGGCGCTAGAGAAGTTAGAGAAGGAACAGATGTCCGATAATAGAAAGATCCCGATGGCAGCTAGCTACGCCGCAAAGATGTTGGGTAGCATTGGCGAGATAGAGGGCCAGCAGCGGCGACGGCGCGGACGTCGAGTGATCTCGCAATCATATCTTGTAAACGAAGGATGAGGAGCCGATGAGCCAGACGTCTGTCGGTGGTCGTGATGTTGGCGCTCGAAGTAGGCAAGACGTAACAACCTGGTGCATCCACACACCCTCTATTTGCAAGCAATTTCAACAAAATGTTGCTCGCTCGCCCGAAATGCGAGCTTTTCGAGAAGGATGGAAACGATGACATCGCAATGTGAGCGGCATGCATGCGGCGGGTGTCAATGGCTGATGACAGATCTGCGGCACGATGCACAGTACATCATCAACCATGCTGTCGCACCCAGAGCCTCAACAGCCGCGTCAAAGCATAGTTGGACGAAAGATTGAAATGCTCCCATGTGCGCATACGAGATGAGATGTAAGAGATTTGTTTGTCCATGTACCCTCAGATCTCCGTCGTTATCGATATCGTCATTAGTGTACCCGAAAGGGGCATGGATCAAGCGCGTCACTGCCATCGCCGCGGCTTTAACAGCAACAGCTCCGCAATCATCAGCTTCCGGGTCCTCCCCACGTCCGCCCAATGTCAGCCAATCCAGGTGCACTGAAACGGAAGCACTCGGGCAAGACGATCAAAGAGCTCTTTACCACACAATCCAAGCCAAATCTCGCCTCCGCAGCGCCGCTCTCACCCACTAGCAAGCGCACACGACGAGACAGCTCTCCGATCCCCACCACCGAGATCGCCACACCCCCGGCGCCGATTACCAAGATGAGCACAGCGGAGATGTATCACTTCCCCAGCAAGAAGGCGGGACTATCGAGCAATGCCGATGTGGTAGACATTACATCAAGCCCCGACAACAGCCCTGCCAAAGCCAGCGGGCAACGGAATGGCATGCGCAAAGCAGCGCCCAACATGCATGCCAACAATGGTCCCAAGCGATTGGTGGTCAAGAACTTCAAGCCCACGAGGAAGGTGGACCCCAGGGTCTTCCTGGACCAAACATGGGCGAAGATCGAGAAGGCCTTGGACACCATCTTTCGGCAAGGGGATGTTGACTTCAGTCTGGAAGAACTATACAGAGGTGTAGAGAATGTATGTCGCCAAAATATGGCGAAAGACATCAAAGAGCGTTTGATAGCCAAATGCAAGGACTATGTGGGTGGGAGTCTGAAGGCGAAGGTTAAGGAGAGTCTGGGAAGGCCAAACATTGACATACTGCGGGCAACTCTGCAGGCGTGGGTAGTGTGGAACAGCCAAATGGTCAGTAATACCCGCATACGTGCGCACGCTGTCATACTGACAAACTGCAGAAATATCTTGACTGGATCTTCTGCTATCTCGACCGCGCCTACCTACTCCCGCGACACGAGTCCCTGCGCGAAATCTCGATCAGCCTCTTCCGCTCCCTCATCTTCGAACACTCCAAATTGAACCCGCGCATTGTCGACGGTGCCTGCGATCTTGTCGCTAATGACCGAATGGAAGGGGACCTGGACAGCGAGATGTTCTCCAAGACGGTCAACATGTTCCACGACATGCAAGTCTACACACGCTCCTTTGAGCCGCGCTTGATGGAGATCAGTCAGGAATACGTTGCGAGGTGGGCAAACACAGAGAGTTCAGAAAAGTCACTACCCGAATACGTCCGCAGTTCGAAAGCACTCATGGATCGCGAGATGAAGAGGGTCGACATGTTCAGCCTCCCAAACACCACAAAACGAGAGCTCCTCACATTATTCGAGGACCACTTGATATCGAAGAGGGAGGAGCGACTGACCAATCAAGACGAGCTTGCGGATCTCCTCGAAACCAACGCCATTGAAGATCTTGAGCTACTATACACGTTACTCGAACGGAGGAAACTTGGCTCAAAGCTACGGCCAGGGTTCACAAAGTGGATCGAGGACGAAGGCACAGCTATTGTGTTCAATGACAAGGAGCAGGATAACATGGTGATACAACTGCTCACATTGAAGCGCCAATTAGACACATTGTGGAAGGCGTCGTTCCACCGAGATGAGGAGTTGGGTCACGGTTTGCGAGAATCTTTTGACAAGTTCATGAACAAGACAAAGAAAACGAGTGCAAGCTGGGGCACGGACAACTCGAAGACTGGCGAGATGATCGCCAAGTACGTGGACATGCTGCTGAGGGGAGGTGCAAAAGCGATACCAGCACAGCTTAGCCGCAAAGCAGACAAGCCCGCTGCTGTAGAAGTTGAAGAAGATAACGAAGAAGGTGTTTTCGATGAAGATACAGAAGTCAATAATCAGCTCGATCAGGTTCTCGATTTGTTCCGCTTCTTGCACGGCAAGGCTGTGTTCGAAGCTTTCTACAAGAAAGATCTGGCCAGACGATTGTTGATGGGCCGAAGTGCGAGTGCAGACGCTGAGAGGAGCATGCTGTCGAGGCTGAAGATTGGTAAGTGCGTACTTATTTGCGACTTGCTGAAATACTAACGTACTGCAGAATGTGGTGCTGGCTTCACCGCCAACCTCGAACAGATGTTCCGTGACATCGAACTTTCACGAGAAGAGATGAGTTCGTACAAGAATATTAGTGAGGAACGCAACGAAAAGCTCAGCCTGGATCTCAACGTCAACGTCCTTTCTGCGTCAGCTTGGCCTACATATCCCACTGTTCCTGTTATTCTCCCTCCGCAGATCCAGTCTGCGATCAACAAATTCGAAGCACACTACAAGGTTAAGCATTCTGGTCGCAAGCTGGAGTTCAAGCACGCGCTTGCCCATTGCCAGATCAAAGCCAGGTTTCCCAAGGGACTCAAGGAGTTGGTGGTGTCTTCCTTCCAGGCTATCGTTCTTTTGCTCTTCAACGGCCGAGCGGATGATGAGCACATTGACTACGAGTACCTCAAACAAGCCACTGGACTACGTGAGTTGCGCGCTAGATCTACTATATTCGCATCACTAACATCTGATAGCGCCGGCCGAGCTTAATCGCACTTTACAGTCCCTAGCCTGCGCAAAAGTCAGGCCATTGACCAAACACCCCAAAGGCCGAGAGATCAACGAAACCGACACCTTCACACTCAACGCGTCATTCACAGACCCCAAGTACCGTATCAAGGTCAACACCGTCCAGCTCAAGGAAACAGCAGCCGAGAACAAGGAGACCCACGAGCGTGTTGCTGCTGACCGCAACTACGAGACGCAAGCTGCCATTGTCAGGATTCTCAAGGCGAGGAAGAGAATCAGCCATGCGGAACTGGTCAGCGAGACCATCTCAGCGACGAGGAACAGAGGAACATTGGAGGTCAGCGGTATCAAGAGAAACATTGATCGCTTGATCGAGAAGGAATTCCTAGAAAGAGAAGATGACGGACTGTATGCTTATATTGCTTAGGCTATGCACATTGCCAGCTGGTTTGGATCTTAGCTCATGCTTTACATAGCCGCAGAAGGCAGCCTTACAGTGTACAACAATGATATTGCTATCGTGTTCTATCTCTTACGAAGATTGTATTATGTTCTACCTATCTTCGCCTTCGGTCAGTGAGTGCATGTTGGGCGAGCTGCTTATCATTAGTACCGAACAACGGTCAAGACCGCATCCGGCACTTTTCGCTCAGTAATCGACACCTCCGCCTAGCCGCCCGCATCGCTGCACTCGCTTCTACTACCATCCGCACTTACCGTCGTGGAGGTCGATCTCCTAGTCTACATGCCTCCTACACCCAATGCCCAGGCCCACCTTCCAAATCCAGCGCTAGTTGCCGCGTTTCCCTGTCGATCCCTAACCGCACTCAGCCTATCGAACACGCACATGTGCACCACCGCCAGATCTCCGGCGATAAGCAGCTTGAAACACATCATCTTAGTTCCGGGAGATAACCGGCGAATCGTTGTCCGTACCTTCCTGATCGGCGGAAGTCGCATGTCCTGGATGCATGGGGTGGTGCTGGGGATGTTGATGCTCCGGTTGTCTTGGTAGCGGGAATTCATGCGTGATGTTGTTGTCGAGCGAATGGGAGGGGATAACGTGAGAGGGTGGTGGATGTATGAAAGGACCGAGGGTCTGCGCTTAGTATGGTGTTGTAGGTGCCACGCTTGGAGTGGTAGTCTGTGATAGGTTCCTCTACCCCAGCTTGAGAGGGCCTCTGCTGCATGGCTTCGCGGAGCAATTGTTCCTTCCGGAAAGGTGCTAAGGTCCTCTGCGTCCGGGTTTAATTGCTTTCGAGTATGATCTTCCACTTTAGGGTTGAGATGGTTCGGAGGCGACCGCTGGACTAAATGCTGGACTACACTGGGGTGATAGGTAGTAAGGCAGTATAAAGCTACTATGTAGCACCCTTTGTTTGAAAGACAGGTCTACCAGCCCCGCCGATCCCTCGTTACACAATTCCCGACAAGACACTCGCTCGTCGTCTCATTCTCTCCCAGCCGCCAACATGAAGTTCCTCACCAACATCCTCCTCTTCATCGCGCCTATTGCCCTCGCTCTCCCCACTTCAGTCTCCGAAGAGGCACCCGTTGAGATTGCTGCTGTCGAGTCTAGACAATCTTGCTACGTCAAGTGCGGCTCAACATGCTACACTTCATCCCAAGTCTCTGCTGCACGCAGTGCGGGTTACAAGCTCTACCAGGCCGGAGACGAAGCTGGTAGCTCGACCTACCCCCATCGGTATAACAACTATGAGGGCTTTGACTTTTTGGTTTCGGGCCCGTATGAAGAGTTCCCGCTGAGGACCTCGGGTGCTTACACTGGTGGTAAGTCCAATATGTGTTGATGAGAAAAAGGGCCAATTAGAGAATGCGTGCTGACTGAGGTGTTTAGGATCTCCGGGTGCTGATCGTGTCATCTTCAACACTGCTGGACAGCGTGCGGGAGAGATTACACACACTGGTGCCAGTGGCAACGCGTTTGTTGCTTGCTCCGGATGGTAAACTTGTTGTAAGGAATTGATCGTGAAGACCATCAGAGGGTCGTTGGCGGCATCTGAGGGTGAGCGGTTTGCACGGTCCCAGAATGCAGTGCATCGGCGAGTTGTAACGAGGGATCGATGTTGCGTCCCAAAGAACTTTTCATCCGCATACCAGTGTCGGACATGTTGGAGGCAATCATTCATGTATATACCTTTTTTGAAACGATTGAATGCATTTTCAAGCTTCTTGCTGCATCGTGATGAGTTCGACTTCGATATGTGGCGTGCTTTCACGTGGTAGCGCGTCCGGAAGGCACGCTATCTCGTGTTTGTACTAGTGAGCCGCTCAATCCGCAATCTTCCTATCGCGAACCTTCTGTCAGAACGCGTAGCACTCTTTCAACGAACTCATCTCATTCATTGTCGCTTTTATTTAGCGCCATGTCACGCGTCACCAGTGGAGAACACCTTGCGCGACAAGAGTTAGAGGAAGTCATTAAGACCTCGACTCACAAGCGCTTACAAACTGTCCTGCTCGAAATATGCAACGAGTCGCCAGAAGCTTTCAAGCTAGCACACGACAAGCTTTTTGTGAAGGAAGAAGCAGCAGGGCGGCCAGCCGTGTCGCTTCTTGATGGGCCGCTCGCAGAGAATTACGCCTTCAAGTTACCAAGAACTCAGAAGCGCGGTCGACGCTTCGACATTTGTGTGCAGTGTTATAAAGAGTTTGATATACTTAAGGAGGAAAGGTGCGAATGGCATCCAGGTAAGAAGATCCCGACCATCAAAGTCCATAAATGTATCACTCACATCTATACAAGGAGACTTGGAGGTGTTTGAAGATGAGGACTTTTGGGCCGATCATGATGAAAACTGCCACGGAGAGATCGATACCGAGGAAATGCGCGAGGAGTATCCTGAAGGTTTCGTCTGGAGTTGTTGCAAGGGGTACGGTGATGCTAAGGGCTGTAGAACAGATCCTCACGAACCACGCTCTGCGAAGAGAAGCAGGACTGAGAGTCCCAGTGGCGAGTCATCATCGGAACGCGATTCTGAATCAGAGTAGAGAGACACTTGTGTGTCTATTCCAGTAATATCTTTAGTAATAACGGTGTTCATCTTCGATGCCTTCACCGACAACCGTCCTAAGCTGTCCGAAACCAGCATTCGACCAGAGCGCACGTCCGGACATAGTATGGCTATGCGACGCGCATGATCACATCGAGCTATAATACACCATATAGCACCCTGTCAGAATTAAGCTATTGGATACGCGCGCTTACTGCGTCAAGGGTCCTGAGGTCCTGACTGTGTTACCGCCCAGCCAACAACATAAGATCAGCTCAGTGTCCATCATCACACTCCACCGGAGCCATCATGAGGTCTATAACGTACTCTTAAGTATCACTTGACACGATGTCATCGCCACAATACTTGACAAACTGCTCGCCAACAGCTTACAGAATGACCGTAGCAGGCAAAAGGGCATGAAAACCAACGCCATCTTACGTCCGATGAGTGAAGACAACGTTATATTTGAGAAGGGAGACTATAGAAGTGAGAAGATGTATAAAGTCTGTGAAGAGACACACTCAGACAGCTCACAACACATCTTCCCGCACTTCCATCTTCACTACATCAGAAATCTTTCAATCCACCAGGACCTTTCAGTCTTAAACTTCAAGATGCATTTCTCCACCGCTGTTACCACCTTGTCCGCTTTCGCTGTCATGAGCTCCAGCGTGAGTGCCTTCCAGGCCGACTTCGACACTTGGGACGTCCGAGGCTGCATGGGTAGTGGTGAACCAGGACGCCTTAACCACTACCCCACGGTTAACAAGGACGTATGCGGTGACCTACCCAATGCTGCGAGCATCAGAGTCAACTACTTAGAGGGCAACTGCCAAGGTAAGTCTACGGCCCTCAGCATTCTTGGACTTGCGATCGTGGCGCTAACGATGGATGTGTAGTGAACCTCTACTCTGGACCGATGTGCAGTGGTGACTTTACTGTGTACAAGAAAGAGCCCAACTACAATCAGTCATGCAAGAATGTTGATGGCAAAGTGAGCTACAAGGTTACTTGCTAGATTGCCGCGTTTGTTGGACAGTGAGGACAAGTGGTGAATGAGGCGCCTCGTAGACGGAGCTGGCAACGGCGTGGATATTTGGACAGTCATTACCATTTCTTCTTCTTTTCTGCTGTATCTCACTCCGCTCTTTGTAGATTCGTCTCTGTACGTCTGGCTGTCTGTTCAACACGAGACGGAAGCGTACCTTGAACAATCGAACCTTTTAACCCAACTGTACTTGACTGGCCATGTGATGATTCGCGGTAGGAAATGTGTGAATTCGAGGAATGCGCTGCGGTGCTATCCCAATTGATGGAGCCTGCCATACACTCACGCAGTCTTCCTCCACGCGTCAGCCAACAGTGCCCCACCAGCAACCATACCACAAGCACCAACACCCCAATCACTCAGCAACCCCTGTCCTAATGACCAGTGAACAGTCATGGGCGCATATGCCAGATTAGACGCCAGATCCTTCCACCACAGCCAGTTTTCCAATTTCCTGGCCTTGATCCGCTCCTCCCTCTGGATCTTATCCTCCTTCTCCCCATCGCCCGAGCTCACCGATATCGACTCAGATGACGAAGCGTAATACTGCTGCACACCCAAACGAACCAGCTCAACACCAACATATGCCGCCCAAAACCTCGAACTCCACAACCACCACGCATTCTCCCGCGCTTTACCCACATCGCCCGTCCATCTCGCCGTCGTCAACGCACCCTTTGAGCTTAGGTACGCGCCGTTCTCCAAAACTTGGAAACCGACACAGGACATGATGGCCGTCCACGTCAGCCCTCTCAGTATCTTCTCTTTCCTAGTCGCATCTTCCGGCAACCTGTCTTGAGATGTATCCCGCGCCCAAGTATACAATCCCAACACACCCCATAACCGCACGAAGATGCGGAAATCGGATATGACAGCCGCAAGCGCTCTCGAACTCCCGACTACTTGTGCGATGACCTTTGTGCTCGTGGGCGCTGGGAGGCTGGCTATGAGCGTTTCGCCAGGGAGCAGGACACCCTCTGCTTTCTCGGCGATTTCGGTGGCGATGGATGCGAGGCGGCGTTCGAGGACGCGGGAGAGGACGGCGTGGATGAGGGTTAGGGTGTACGAGGTTGTGCAGAGGAGGACGTCGGTGCCGCTGGGTGTGGAGAGGAGTTTGGAGAGGCGGACGAGCGTGCGGTCTGCGGTGCCAGCGGTTCTGGCGAGGTATCTTAGGAGAAGGAAGCGCAGTTTTTGTATCGTTGTCAATCGCGACGGTGGTGTGGGTGTAGGTTTCGCATCGGGTTGTGGAGTTGGCTGGTTTGCGCTGGCAGAGGAAGGGATGGTGGTGGAGTCCGGATGCGAGTCCTCCATGTTGAGAAAGTGAGTATTAGGGTAGACGCTCAAGGGAGTCTTGGAGGCGAGCAGAAAGGAGTGTCGGTGCTATCGAGCCTGCATGGTGTTGTTGATTCCGCGCGTAGAGAAAACATGACACCACCCGCGTGTTGACCGAGGTTTGCTCGGGAAGTTGCTTATCGCGTCATCGGCCCGCACGTGGAGCCCACGTTTGGCGACGACCCGTCCATCTTCATTCACATGTGACGAGAGATGGACCCTGAGAAGCTCAACCACTAGCTTCGCATCACCGATCGCGTGAGGTCTTGTGAGCCATGGTCGCAGAATTCCATGGCGAGGGGTTAGTCGTCATGGACTTTGTTCTACGCCATTTGGGTTTCGTATAGAAAGCTTCGACTCGGCCCACGGCGCGGATCCCTGCCACCTCGTCGTCTTCCCCATACCGTCCCCACTCATACCGCCTCATCTATCGCGGGGAGAAGATACGAGAGCGGGCTCTCTCTCCACCTTCTTATACACCGCCTGGTCGCGTTGAACACCATCGCTTTCGCTCTCACCTCCACCTCCGCAATCATGTCAACCCCAGAGATCCCAACGCGTCGACCTACCTACCCTCTCGCTCACGCTTTCCGCCGTAAACCCCGTCGTCTCCCTCTCGTCCTCCGCTTCTCAAAGGGCGCCGTACACGACATCATCCTCATACCCGTGCTCCTCCACTCGCTCTTCACCGTCCTGATCGTATACATCGACACCCGCTATGTGGACAGCATATCCATTCCCGCGACCATCATACCCTCGCTCTCCATAGTAGTCGGTCTGATGCTAGTCTTCCGCAATAGCACCGGCTACGACCGCTTCTGGACCGGCCGCAACTGCCTCACCACAATCGGAACCTGCGTCCGCAACCTCGCTCGGATCTGTCTCGTAAACTCCCGCGACAAAGACGGCCATGCCACGGAAGAAGAAAGAAGGGATACCGAGAATATAGTCCGAGTCCTGGTAGCCGTCTTGTACTCTATCAAACACAACCTCCGCGCGGAGTTCAATATCCCACCTGCGAGTCTGGCTACTCTGCCGCCTCAACCAAGCGTCTACCCGAACCGCTCCCGTCCTGTTTCCAGACGCCCCAGCTACATCGACCGCACTGGTAGTTTCGGTCCGTTCTATCCTCCCATTCTCACAAACAACAGCACGAGTACCACCCCGCTTCTCGGCGGATCGACTGCCACCCTCGAGAACGGCGATGGAACAACACCTATGAAGAAGGACGAATACGTGTCGCTCCTTCCGGAAGGCTTGATGGGCTACGAGGATCAAGGTCTCGGTCTGCCCTTACAACTCACGATCCTGCTAGAAGGCTACATCCGCCGCGGTCACGATAGAGGCTGGTTCCATGCGCCCCTCTCCTCGCAAATGACTGTTCAGCTAAACACTCTTGTTTCTGCGTACGGCACTATGGAGACTATTCACAGCACGCCCATCCCTGTCGCACACCTGATTCACCAGAAGCAGGTCCTGGCGCTGTATGCATGTGTCCTTCCTTTTGCCATTGTCGATGATTACAGGTGGTGGAGTGTGCCCATTGTGGCCATCATTGCGTTCACGCTCTATGGTATTGAGGGTATTGGTGTTCAGTTGGAGGATCCGTTTGGATATGATAAGAATGACATCAAGATGGACGGCATCATTGAGGATACGAGGCAGGAGGTTATGGTGTTGTTGGAGGAGTGGAGGGCGAGTCACGAAGGGAGGGCCATGGGGGGTATGTTCGAGTGTGAGTCGTTTTGCGAGTGAAAATCCAACGACTGGATCTGAAGGAAAAGATGAAGTACGACGAGATAACGAGATGGTCAGCCACGAACTAATGTTTGTTTTGGTCTTTACGAGTTTCCATAGCGTAGATACCCCAGAAGCACAATGGCCAAACGAATGTGTCCTAGACGGAAAGAAAGCTGCAAGCGCGAAGATTTGGTTGACTTTGTTACAATACATTAGCTACCGTTCTTCCGCCCTCCTGTATGTCTTGCTTACTCTTGAACTATAACACATTGCAACATGATCCCCCCACCCAGACCTACATGGAGATCATAACAATCGCTTTGTACACGCCATAACGCCCGGAAATATGCAACTGAGCCCGAAAGGAGAGGTTTCCAAGAGAAAGAAGTTGAAAGATGCAACACGCTCAGTTTGCGGATCAGCTAGTCAAATCGCACCGGAGGGAGAGTCGGTGCTCCACTGTTACTTCGCGCTCCACTGCTGTCGGAATCAGACGGAGGGGAAGTCTCGCGCATGCGGCTGCCGGCTGTTCTTCCCGCACTACCATCGAGCACAAAAGGGCCGGCGTCGTTCCTTGGGGTCATGGGACCGTCCTGTACGCGATCAGGGCTTAGGCCATTGCTGCCGGCAGGATACAGAGGCGATAGTCCCACGTACTCATTCGCACCGTTGACGTTGATGGACACTGGCTGTGTGACTGACGATGTTGGTGGCGTGAGGCGGCGATCGGGCGTCTCTAGTACAGTCTGGTTCTCGATGTTTGTGATCTGATGGTGTAGATCCGTCAAATCAACACCACCGTCTGAATCGGTGCCATTGATCTGGGCGACAGAGGCACGGGGAGTGACGTGACGGTCACCTTGCTCCGCGCTGGCGTGAGGAGCCGTGTCACCGTTGACTACCTCCTCGTCACCCTCCCAATCCTCGAACTCGCCCATGTCTTCTACATCCTCTTCTAGATCTGCGACCGCCCTGCAGTTTGGGCAAAGGAAGTTGGGCCATGTGGGTCCATTGAGAATAGGACGGATACACTTGTAGTGCCAGACGTGGGAGCAGGGTGCTACAAACAGGGACTGACATGGCTGTGCGCTGATTAGTACGGTTAGGTCTCGATACTACGGGAGTACGTACGGCTATGGACATCAAACAAATCGCACATTCAGACGTGTGTGTGGAAGCATTGTCTCCCGTGACCTCCTTCTTGTTCTTGGCAAGTGCGCGTAGTCGTTGATGGGTTTGTTTGCTGTGCGGGTTAGTAGTCGCCTTCTACCGCGCGGACAAATAAACTTACTTGAAAGTATTTAGTCCCTGCTGCCAGCCGCGGTTGCACTCGACGCGAATCTTGACACATCTGAAGATCATCTCCTCGCCGCCACGGAAATCGATGCCCAACTGGATGATGTCGCCATCCTTTATGCGGAAGGGCTTTGACTCGACGTTCGGCTGACTTAGACGGATGTGGTTCAGGAAGGTGCCCGAGGAGCTCTTTACGTCTTTGATATACCAGCTGCCGTCCTTGCACCACAGCTCGCAGTGCTTCCTGCTGACCACCTTGGACTTGAAGCCGATGGCCGCAGCCGACGGGGCATTGGTTTGGACTTCAGGGAGGTTGTCGCGCTCCGAGTATCTTCCTACGCGAAGAATCGCGCTCTCGTCGGGGAGGGTGCGGTTGATGGTGGGGAATATCAGCGAAGGTCTGCCGGCTCGGGGGTCCTGATGCGGGATGAAACGAATCGAGGGGAGGTGCTTGACGGCGCCCGCGCTCTCGGGAGCGCCTTCCATCGGTTGGGCGGTGGCGGGCCCTGGTGTTGAGGTGGGCGTGGGTCCGGTGTTGTTGCGCACTTGCAGTTGGGGCTGAGCCGTCTCGGAACGGGTTCTCGTCATGGTGGGTTTGGGGGTAGTGGGCGGGGAGTCGGTGGAGGGAGGCTGGGGGTGGGTATCGGCCGTGTGGCTCCTCGACAGTGAATCTGGACGGGCGGCCGTGTGTTGGTGGGACGACGAGGCAAAGGCGGGCGAGGCAGGTGGAGTGTGTGTTGAGGCGCGTGGCCGTGTCCCGGTTCGGGAGTCCTCACGTGAAGCGTCGGCTTGGCTGCCGGAGTGCAGGTGCAGGTTTCGGAGGAAGCTGATGCCTCTGTGGACGCCCGTGGGTCGCTGCGAGGGCGAATTGGGGACGGCAGTCGCAACTGTAGGGAGGGCTGGGGTTGTTGTTGTGGTGAACATCACCCCCGTCAGCGGCGCAGAGCGAGGATTAAGGCCTGAAGCTGGCGTGGGCGGGAATGTGAATGCGCGAGTTTCGACAGCGTTTGACAGACGACGCAGTTTGCCCGTTTACAAGAGCACGCATGGGTGGGAGAGTCCGAGACACTGCGGTACTGGGGCAAATGATGAATGCAAATGCACACTGGCAATGGTGCGCGAACAAGGCCAGGGCGGCCTGGACGGGCCAAGCAAACCAGAAGAGGAGCAGGCCGCCTCTAGACTGGCGATGCGGGACTACCAAGAAGACGGACCTCTAGCATGTACTGGTAACAGGGTTCCAGAGTCGACATGATGAAGTCAGCTCTTGTCGGCCGTCGCTACCAGACGCACTGCTGAACGTCACGCGGGACGGTAACAGCTGCCAGGCCCATGCCCATGTCCAGGTCCATGACAAGATGGCAGATGGCAGATGGTGTCTGAAACCCCTCCGCCCTCGTGCTCCATGTGTCTGCATCACGGCGGCGCTTGTCCGACTAAATATAGTTCCCCGCGGATATATGTGAGCATCCAAACCGACATGGCCATGTTAGATAGAGTTCATGCGCTGATCGCAGCGTTGCGGTGTGGGGCCGCCTTCATGGTGTAAGGGATCCGCTGCACTGGGTCTCCGCGCACGTGACATCATGTCATCCGAAGATGGGGAATTTTTCGGAACGCGCGACGGGTGCTGCCCTCACCCACGCCAGAAATGTTAAGACCGCACACGTACCGACCGCTATCCCGGGGACTGTCCAAGACTTCGGCGTCGCTCACACGGTCAGCACCATGCGCAGGCAGACGGAGCCTGGCCACGGCCGTCGCTGAAGAGAGGGTTAGCACTGAGTTCACGTAGCAAGCCGAAGCCATTCTAAACTGCTGTCCAGGATCCCGCCGAACTCGACCAGATCACCACTCTCCCCAATGGCATCCGCGTCGCCACCGAAGCCCTGCCGGGCCACTTCTCGGGTATCGGAGTCTACGTCGACGCGGGCTCGCGGTACGAGAACGATGCACTGCGCGGAGTCAGCCATATCATCGACCGGCTGGCCTTCAAGTCCACACGCTCCACCTCCGGCGACCAGATGATGGAGAAGGTAGAGACACTGGGCGGCAACATACAATGCGCGTCTAGCCGAGAGTCGGTCATGTACCAGTCCGCCACGTTCAACTCCGCCGTTCCCTCCACCGTCGGTGTCCTTGCCGAGACGATCCGGGATCCAATGGTGACAGAAGACGAGGTACAGCAACAGCTCGAGACGGCCGATTACGAGATTGGAGAGATCTGGAGCAAGCCAGAGCTGATCTTGCCGGAGCTCGTACACATGGCAGCCTTCAAGGACAACACTCTGGGCAACCCTCTGTTGTGTCCCAAGGAGCGCCTGCCCTTCATCAACCGCGCCGTTGTCGAGGCATACCGAAAAGAGTTCTTTAAGCCCGACCGGATAGTCGTTGCCTTTGCCGGTGTCAACCACAACGAAGCTGTCCGCCTGACAGAAGAGTACTTTGGCGACATGGAGAAGGGCACCGGCCCATCGCTCATCGGCCTCGACTCTAACAGTTCAGCTTCTAACAGCGCACCGCAACAGCAGATGTTCACGGCCGATCACCCAACACCCACCGGGGCACCACCGCAGACCTCGAAACTCCTCTCAAAGATACCTTTCTTCAAGAACCTCTCCACATCGGCTACCTCCAACGCCTCCGTAAACACATCACTCGACCTCAACTTCCCGCCGATAGATACATCGCTACCCTCACAGTACACTGGTGGCTTCCTCACACTACCGCCGATCCCACCACCAGCAAACCCCATGCTCCCCCGCCTGTCGCACATCCACCTCGCCTTCGAAGCCCTCCCCATCTCCTCGCCCGACATCTACGCCCTCGCGACCCTACAAACACTGCTCGGAGGTGGCGGCTCCTTCAGTGCAGGTGGCCCAGGAAAGGGAATGTACTCGCGTCTCTACACCAACGTACTGAACCAGCACGGATGGGTAGAATCCTGCGTGGCCTTCAACCACAGCTACACTGATAGCGGCCTCTTCGGCATCGCATCCTCATGCGCCCCCTCGCACGTCACCCAAATGCTCGAAGTCATGTGCCGCGAACTCAAATCGCTCGGCGACGAAACCGGCTATTCCGCCCTCAACGACGTCGAAGTCCAACGCGCGAAAAACCAACTCCGCTCCTCGCTCCTCATGAACCTCGAAAGCAGAATGGTGGAGCTAGAAGACCTCGGCAGGCAAGTCCAAGTCCACGGCCGCAAAGTCGGCGTCAAGGAGATGTGCAAGAAGATTGAGGATGTTACCGTCAAGGACCTGAGGAGAGTGGCCCGTCACGTTTTCGGTGGCCAGGTAAAGAACATTGGAGGAGGATCTGGAGCGCCGACTGTTGTGCTGCAAGAGGGTGAGCAGGAGGGGCTCAAGAGGAAAGATTTCACCTGGGATGATATACAGACGAGGATTGCGAGGTGGAAGCTTGGCCGTAAATAGAGAACTATGGGAATGACGAGGCTTGGCTGGGGATGGCATTGTAAACGCTGTACTTGTATGATAGGAGTGGGACGAAAAGATGAATATCATGATTACCCCGTGGACCTCATACATGAAGATAGCTATTGGTAGCATGGGATATGTGAGACTTCTTTCGCTTTCAGCTTGCATTGGACTCACTGCAGTCTCAACCAAGTGTGTCTAGCCACCTCGTACAAGGAACAGGCTGAACAGGTCTGAAGACTACACTAGTATAAAACACGCACATTGGAAGAATCTAGCGGTAATGTAGGCTCTAGGGTGTTCATCCTTCCAATTGATTAAAGTGTAGCAAGTTTTCGAATTACGGATAATGATACTACTCTACTCATCATCCGAGCAAGAAGAGGAGGTGATCAAAGGAGACGTGTGAGCAAATGTCCTCCTCCGTTCGTCTCCCTCCCTTATTAACAGCCGTAATCTCATTTGAACCATGATCCTTCTCCGTTGTCATGAAATCATCAAACCGCATCTCCTTATCCGCTTTTCTACTGGCCGCCCGTATGTCATTCCAGGAATTCAGACCGTTGCCCTCTTTACACCTGCGTCATGATGCTTTGTAATCCAATATCCGTGTCCTCTTCGATCTCGGTAGTCGCGACCTCTGCGGTCTTGATCACGGCTTCCAGCTTATGAATAGCAGGGACGTTAAGAGCAACAAGATCGGGTGTGTGCGTCTCGGCAGCTTCTTCCGTGATCGCAACGCCTTCCACTACGACTTCCTCTTCCTCTTCAGTCGTAAATGAGTATACCGAGAACTCAGAGTCGGTGCTGCTGTTGTTTCCCGACGCTGGATCACTGGGCGCCGTGGCATGTGCGGTCACATTTTCGAAGCCACCCGTGTACGTTCCGTTCTTGACTTCATTGCGCTCTTTCTGCTTCCGAACGCGACGCAAAGCTCCGAGATCAAATTCGCCTACAGGCGGAGAACCGGTGTTGTCGCGAACTGTGCCAGTCCGTGGGAGCGGAAGAGTAATGTTAGAGCCTTCGGAGCTGGATTCTCGGTTTGGGCGGAAGATACCCTGGACGGCGGATTTGAGACCTTGAGGTGTGAGGAGACTGGATCCGCGAGAAAGGGAGCGGGCAATATCCACGGACGATCGACGACCCATCTTGTAGAACCGTCGGCGGGGGCGGCGCTGAGCCGAGATCTCATCCATGTCAGTTTGCGTTGTCTTGAACGTTGCTTCGCTTGAATCGGTTGTGTTGGAAGAGGCGGTAAGTGGTGAGCCTGCAGATGTAGCGAAAGAATTGGAGTTGGGCAATGTCGATGGGGATGTGCCTAGAGTTGTGGAGGACGGTAGTGGCTGCGCTCGAGTGCCGATGGTACGCATGATGTGTGCTGATTTTGTCGGAAGCTCCTTCATGTCTTCGCGTGTCATGGGCGGGAACTCTGCGTTGAGTACCGCTTGGAAGGGGATGTACATTCGTTCTCGATAGTACGGGCGACAGGTGTGGCAGGCTCTTACGTTGCATCCCATGGGCTTCTGTGGCTGGTCAGTAGTCTGTTTACTGACTTCAATACATCAGAAAGTACTCACTGCGTTCATGTCAGGCATACTGTTGAAGGCTCCGTCGGTGCTATATGGCGCCTTAGCCATGGCAGCGGTGAGTCTAGAGACGACATCGCTGGCTTGAGCGGCTTGTTGCGTGTCCAAAATGACCTGTTGGAGCTCAAGCTTCAGGCCCTTGAGCTTGTTCAATTGCTTGTCGGTGTAATGTCCGCTCTCCGCTGTGATAATGATACTCTCGCCCAACCCAATCTTTTCCAACTCCTGGCGTAACGCAGACTTCACTGGCTCGATGCTGTCCTGATCCCTTGCTAGTAGAGTGCGGAGAAGACGAGGTTCGCAGTCCTGTCTGCACTCGTACAGGAACCCGATGGATGGCGAGCGCCCGCAGACGCCGCAGTGCTGCTCCTGACCGAAAACGCGGTCCATGTCCAGGTGGGTACAGTTGGGGACTCGCAGGCGTTTCCCCATTGTGAAGGTCCGGTCGAGGTGAATACCGTGAGACAGATACCGCGGGTTGGTAGGTTCGCAATCGCTGACGATCGGCTGTATGTAGACCTCAAGTCGCCAGGAGGGGACACGCGACAATTGATCCACAGAAAGTAGGACCAAAGGTGGGCGGACGGAAGAGCGTGGCAGTTGAAGTTGCTGTTCCGAGACAATGACAGGGCAGGTGCACTCACGCTAGACTGCGAGGAGTGAGTGAAGGCGTGGACCCTAAGACAGCGGCGGCGTAGCAAGAGCGACCTCGGAAACTCGTCTCTAATCAGCTCGTAATTTTTTGAGCAAGACTGAAGGAAGAGGGCAGTCGAAACCAATTAAGTCTTTTGGAAACGGCCGTTCACACGAGTTGTCACCCGCTGGCCATGCTCCACTTGGCGGCTTTGCACGTTGCGGGTTTGGCCTGACCTCGTGGGTACCCGATTTTACCAATGTAGAAGCCCTCTGACGGTCTTTGCACGTGCCTTGACTGTTTGTTGTTGTTGTCTCGCAATACAAACGACGAAATGAAATGAACGAAAGCGCTTTGACGACGCTTTGGAGCAGGACAAAGAAAAGAAAGCCACCGTGAGCGAAGAAGGCCATGCGGGGCGAGATCAGGCCAGGTGGAATGCCAGGACGTGATGCCATGTGAGGGGTAGGAAATGAGAGGCGAGGGCGTTTACGAAGAAGTTTGGGGTCGTACAAACAATGTGTCTAATTCAACATTGTGGCACCTCGACGCATGTCATCTTAAGGCATAGATGATAAGTCACGGCTACATCTAGATCATTGAGAGTCGACTTGATATCTTACCCCAGCGAAAAGAAGATGGCTCCCACGAGGGATGGTGATGATGTCGTCGGCTTTTGAAGGGACCAGGATCAGTCAGCGATAAGAGCTCAGGGAAATCACTTCACGATCGACAACGACAGCGTAAGGGTCCCTTACCGCGATGAACCCTGCGCATGACTGTACTCGCCATCGCCCACGTAAATCACGATTGTCGCTGGGTGCAGAGCCTGTAATGAGCCGTGGGAGCGACTCTCGAGCCTGCTCGGTGCAAACAAGTGCTGGCGGCGGCTTCCGACGCGCTGCCATCCGCCAAAAGCATCAGGCGAACGCGCCCTCGGCATGCCGTGTAGCTCAGCTTCATCAGCTTTCCTGCAGAGAGTATGCAGATATCGCAGGCTGGAACTGAGGAAGTTGGCTGAGCACTATCATCCTCACCCATAGCCGAAACCGAGGTCGTGTTGTTGTGCCAGACCACGCGCTTCCGCATCTTGGGCTCGGCGCTAGCAGCACGGAGCACCCAAGTCGTCCGAGGTGTTTACACTTCATCCCCAGCCATCCCGACGCCTGGCCAGCTCGTCAACCCTCCCCCACAAAACACCTCGTCGACCGCAGCCCCATCTCCCACACGCGCCCATCCGCTGTCTGCTGCTGTCGCATCGCATTGAGGCGCCATGTCGGTCAAATTCGAGAAGGAGACGACGACCAAGGCGACGGCCGCCGTTGCCGACGCTGCGAGCAAAGTCAAGGATGGCGACCTCATGCACGAGCTCGGCCAGGCCCTCACCAAAGGCGGCGGTCCCAATGGATATCTCGCTGTGAGTCTTGTGCGACGAAACATGTGACGAGCCCTTCACTGACGGCACGCGCGCCAGGCCTACCTGAAGCAGCTGCAGAGTAACCCATTGCGCACCAAGATGCTGACATCGGGCACCCTCTCTGGCCTCCAAGAGTTCCTCGCATCGTGGATCGCCCATGACAGGAGCAAGTCGGGCCACTACTTCACCTCGCGTGTTCCCAAGATGGCTATCTACGGTGCCTTGATCAGCGCGCCCCTTGGACACGTCCTGATTAGCGCTCTCCAGAAGGTCTTCCAGGGGCGCAAGAGCTTGAAGGCCAAGGTCCTGCAGATCCTCTTCAGCAACTTGATCGTGAGTCCTGACCCGAACGGCCGTCAATCGTCAGCACGTCGCTAACAGTCGCAGATCTCGCCCATCCAGAACAGCGTCTACCTCGTCTCCATGGCCCTCATCGCGGGCGCTCGCACCTTCCACCAAGTCAAGGCGACCGTCAGGGCCGGTTTCTGGCCTGTCATGAAGGTCAGCTGGATCGTCTCGCCCATCTCGCTGGCATTCGCCCAGCAGTTCCTGCCCGAGACCACCTGGGTGCCTTTCTTCAATATTGTCGGTTTCATCATCGGCACCTACATCAATGCGCACACCAAGAAGAAGAGGTTAGCCGCTCTCAGGCGAAAGCACTACGGCGACGGCAGCGGCAGGAGTGTGGGTCCTAGTTCGCGCCCTGGCTCGCGCCCTGGTTCGCGTCCTGGCTCCGTCAGCGGAAGGCCTGTCGACGAGTACGGTCGTCCTGACGACCGCCCACGCTACTAAATGTCAGGGCTGGTAATGACAGCGCGATAGTCCGGATTCCTGTTCGCTGTTATATACCGATCAGCCGTGGCAACCCCAGCGGCTAAGAATGAGGCATCACCCGTCTTTGTTCATGTGTTACGACAAACTCGGGGAACGATATTCGGCTACCAGTCAGGCGCTTCACCATCTAGTGCGCTTTCATTTTCGCTCCCCTTTACGTGCTCTGTATATCCCATCTGTTTTCCTGCTCGATCATTGGAGCCGCGACTGGCGTTCGTTGCGCTCTTCGCTAAATAAATACTACTATTTTCACCTAGCCTTCGACCCGTGTCACCTCCATCATGTCGTCCTCGCGTCTAATCCCCACAAGGCATGTCTCCGTTAGTACTGACACTTGTTAGGCTGAGTGAGAAGCGGCGCCGAAAGCCGCCCACCTACCAGCGCCAGCACATCCGTTCCAGCAGCCAGTGTTTTGCAACTTTGCGTTACGTTCGCCTATACGGTACCACGCGACCTTGGCCCATGGGCATGGCGCGCAGCTGTCAGATCAAAGAAAACCTTCGGGTTTCCAGTATCGACCCAATGGTATACCACTTGGCCCGTAGCCCAACGAACCCCGACCCAGATCTTTGGCTTGCCCATGACAAACAATACGTGATAGCGTTTGCATCACGTTCGCATCAACCAGGATTCGTGCTCCATGCTGACTCTCCGAACGGAGAAGCTGCCGCCAACGACTACGTCGCGCCGGCTGGAAGCAGCCATCATCCGCTTCGGCCTCCCGCTCGACCCAACTATAAAACAGCAATGGAACTACCCTCCCGCAGAGGTTCGATCAATTCTTGATTCTTTGTCCTTTTGCCAAGACTCTCGGACCTTTACATCACTCTCACTACTCAATGACGCTCGGCTCTCCTGATCAATTTGCGTTGTTGCCGTATGGTGATCGTTTCTTTGGCGGAGCAGCGCTTGCTCGCTCGAGGTCCTACCCCTCTGATTCTGAACCAGATCTCTACATCCCTTTCGAGCCTAATGATTATCGTCCACCGCTATCGAGCGTCGCTGTCCGACTTCAAGATCCCTTCCTGAGGTGCGACAGGAATCTTGGATGGAACATTGATTGGGCAGTCGCATTCATCGTTGATCGACTAGAACAGAACTGGGCTGACGCAGCCGAGAAATTGAAGAACATTCGGATACGGGCTGCGACACTTGAGAGGGACGGGCTAGTCCAGGAGATCCCATATCGTATCTTCAACAAGCTCGATGAAGTACTCTTTGCCGGTCATCTGAAAAATGCAGTCTTCCTCGATTTTCACACCCTGGGTACCGACGTCTCAGGCGCCACCTACACGCACAGACTAGGACCAAATCCTGAGGTCAAGCGTATCTCTATCGTCTTTAATCTGGACGCGCTCGAATACGCCAAGGCGAAAGACATAGTCGCGGTTCTGATTCATCACATGATACACGCATACCTTCTGGTCGCTTGCGGCGCACAGAAAGAAGACGAGGTGGACTATGGACGCTTGGATCATGGCGTGCATTTCGGTAAGATCATGTTTACTATTAAGAAGCTCTCAGCTGTGCACGGAAGAGAGTTGTCGCCTCTCAACTATGGGCATGGCTCTTCCAACGTTCGCTACGTTGCCGAGGAACACTACAGTCCAAGAAGAAGAGAAGTAATTGAGCGTGAGGACCGGGAGCGATGGTATTGCAGCCACTGCCATAGCATCGTGCAGGGGCCATCCGAGAGCGAAGTGCAGAAGTGGTATGGGAAGGTTTGCAAGCCGCTGTTCGACCAGCCCAAGTGCGTCCGCGAGCCGGAAGTCCAAACGTACAATGAGCGGCGTCATGAGCTCGAGACGAGACGCCGCGCACGCCTTAGACCTTCTGCAAAGTCTGTTGAGTTCATGTACAAGGACAAACCAGTCCTTGTTGATGGAGACAAGATTGAGGAGTTTTTGAGCGTAGTGAGAGCATTCGAAAAGGCGGGTAGCCGCTTTCTGAAGGTACACAAGGAAGTTTCTGAAGACACGTTCGTCCGCTTCCTGGAGTTCCTGCACACTGGCTCCTACCGGCCTGACCCACGCCCATTCGCCGCTGCGGCAGCAGGTCTGGGCATCGAGCGTCGGGGGCCACCCATCATCAAACCCCAAGCAACGGCCAGTGAAGCCTGCGTTCTGACTGACGTAAAATTTGCCAAGCTGGGTACATTGATGGGCTTCGAAGACTGCAAGAGCTATGCTCTCGATCGGATGAACGCCTATGGCATCCTCAACGAAGACCCCGTAGCCGTCCTCAACGAGATCTACAAAGGCTATGAGCCAGACTCTGATCTCAAGGACTGGGCACGAAAGTTCCTCGTCCGAGCGCCAAACACTTCGAACCCAGAGTACCACACTTCGTCAATCAGCCTCACCACCATTGAACCGCCCAATCTTATCAAGCTTGAGAGTCAGCAGAGCTCCCATCGCATGCGCTTTCTCGATGCTATCGAATCCAGTGGAGCATTAGAGAACGATGTCAACAAAGCTCGTGCCGAACTCAAAGCTGCCGGTTGGTACAGCTGGTCTACATTCCTGCCGCATGAACCGCCCAGGCTGCTCACCGAGCGCTCCATGAGCTACTCCGCCCACCCATTGGCCCTCGGTCGCCGTTCGCCACTTCTGCTCGGCCGTGCATCTACACCAGACCCATGGCGCAGCGTCCACGACCTCACCGACCAACTCTCATCCCTAGACATTGATCGTCTGCGTGATTTGGAGCGCGAGAAAGAGCGCGACCGTGAGCGAGTGGAGAAGTTGAGGGACTACGAGCGAGCCAAGTTTAGCGATGTCGAGCATGAGAAACTCAGAAAGCTACGCCGAGAGAAGGAGCGTGAGTTGGAGAGGGAGAAGGAGAAAGTGAAGAGGTTGGAACGGGAGAAGGAGAAGGTTAAGGAGACGCATGCGCAGCTGCAGGCTACGGCGGCGATTGAAGCGCTTTTTGGGAGGAGTGGGCGTGGGTTTGTTGACGATTATGATTGAATTGAGGAAGGATGGAATAATGCTTGGACGTTAGGTTGATGTTCTGGGATGTTCGACTACATTTGGCGCACGAAGACGGGACAATGCGTCTTACTTCATTGCCGTACATGGCTGTGGATAATTATGTTTTCCCGAATGAGCCTCGAATATGCCTTAAAATTTGGCCTCACGCAGCTCTGACTGGTAAACGAAAGCAGTGCCTACTACATGCCAGTCAGGACTATAACAAGGCACATCAGATGTGTGACCTTGATTCCTCTGGCACCGGCATTCCAATACTATTGCAGCTCCATATTTTCCAAACCAGCGATGGGAGGCAACTTGTGGTTTGTGGCCTTCCTGGGGCACAACCACATCCCACTTGTCCCCGCTTCCGCTAATCGCTGTTCTCATGAATCCCATCATGTTTGTCCTGGAAAACATTGACCACTTTTCATCATGAAGTTGTTTGTACATACGGTCGATCGTAAACTCAGAAGGTGGGTCTACATCATGTAGTTTCTCTTTCTCACAGCCGGGTGTTACCATCGTCAGATCAGACATGTCGGCCCAGGATCGAATATGAGCCTTGCCAAAAAGGGCCTTGTTCTTTTTGAGTAGACTCTTGACCTGTCCTTCGACCGATTCTTTGTGCGATCTGGAGTATTCGAGGTAATCCTGCAGCGCCCCCAAACAGCCTGTTTCCCGCCCCATCGCTAAGATGATCCACTTTGCCGCCCGCCTGGTAATATAGTCGCCTCTAACCGTTTGGTGTAAGGGGGACCACCAGTCGAAAGACATGATGGAGAGATTCCTGATGTCGAGAGCCCGACTCTCTCGTTTGGCCTTCCGAGCTCTTACGAAGGCAGATTGTTGAATCTCCAGACGGTTCAAGCCAAGTACATTACAAAGTGATTCGATGAAATTCCATGCATGTGTAGCTTCAGGAATCTCACCTCCGTACTGATTTCGTAGCACATCCAATAGTAACTCGGTGGGTGATTTGGTGTAATCCGGTGAAATCGGGTTAGATGAATGTATGACATTGCTTGCGATTCCCAGCAGAGCGTACACGCTGTCATGTTTAAGCGTGCACTGAGATGCGGAAAAAGATCGTAACAAGGACGGCAATGTCATTGATTCCGCAAACGCTTTACAGGAATCGTGTTTATCAAAACGACACATTGTCTGATAGTTCGTCCTGTAACGCAACAGAACACTCCCAGGCGTGTCCCATATAAGAGGGTATCGGGGTTTACTACGCGAGGAGAGTTCAGCCATGGCCCAAACAGTCTGACGAAGGTCGCTGGCTTTGACACGGCATCTACCCCACCACACATGCAAATCCATAGGCAAGAGGAATTCTTGTATGACCCACACGCGTGACCAGTATGGTCGGTTCAGAAGATCTGTTAGCGCTTTGCGTGTCTCATTTTTACTAAGACCAAGGGATTGTCGTGGAGCGGATAACAGTATGGCGGAGTAGACCAGATCAGAGTTGCCGTCCATGTCACCTAACCACGCAATAGTAGATGTGGCGGTCGAGTACAACGCGCGCATTTGGCCGACTTGATGATTTCGCTCGTGAACATCGTGCTGGTTGATACCTTTTCAGCTCGGTCAGCTAACCAACAGTTATCTTCACATCGCATATAATACATACACAACGCATCGATCCATAGCCGACTTCCGCGACCTTCATCCCAAACTCGGAAGCGATGGAGGAAGTTGCAGAGATTCTTGCTGACCTGAACGACGTGCCCGCAGCATTGAATTTCGTCTTGTCCGCCGCCTTGATCCCATGTATACGATAAGGCGATAAACGAAGGTCGCTCGTCGAGATCAGCATGCGTGAGTTCGCACTGAATCTGATCGTCCGGGCCACCAGGCGCTACAGTGAGAAGACGAACAGCCCTTTTGCTTCGATCCAGCTGTGTGTAGCCCAAGGCTGCCATCTCTTCCCAAGCTCTTTCGTGTGATGGTACTGGTGCTGTATCGCAACAGGCTGAAGTTTCTCATTTGATCATCTTAGAGTGAAGAGGCTTAGACACCGATACCCCTGTTATCTTCAAGTGGTACGTATATCTGAGATACTGAGGAGAGGTGAGAGGAAAGAGCGGGGAAGTAAAGAATTGGCTGAGAAGCAGCCAGTGCGATCGCTCGAGGAAGGCATCGCTGCACAGCCCCTCCCACGTCAAGGCTGAGCACTCGAGAATCCCGGCTGCTGGTTTTGCAGTGATGGGACTGCAGTTGGCGAATCGGAAAGTTCTACAAGGATGCGGGGGAAATAAGGCGGATATTTGATTGTTTGTGTCCCGCGACACGATTACAGGAAGTCGCGACTGTCGGTCATCCCCAGGACGGAAGCGCCCCGCATCATGCCCGCAAACCCCGCACAACATTCTACGTATACACAATGACATATTCGTATCAATCACGACACACCCCAGCATTGCTTTACAACTGTTCATGCACGACTGCTACTAGTACCTTTCAGTCCTTCCTCGAAAGCACATAACCTTTAACTTTCACATCACCAACGTCATGACAACTAGTCAAGAGATCAACAACGCGCGCTTCAGCAAAGAAGCACTAGAATGGGATTCGAATGAGAAACACGTAGAGTCAACTTCAAAAGCACTCGAGGCCATCAAGCGCTATGTGCCCGCATTCAAAGATGGAAGCAACAAAGGTATTATCATGCCGCCATCCCACTACGCTCTTGAACTGACGAGCATCACAGATCTCGACGTCCTAGAAATTGGGTGCGGAACTGGCCTGCTTTCCTTCATGCTAGCTCCACACGTACGCAGCCTCATCGGCGTCGACACAGCAGATGGCATGATAAGCGCCTTCGACACCAAGCTTGCGGATCTTCCAACAGACCACCCAAATCTCTGTTCAGTGAACCACTTCCTAACGAACCCGGACTCGCATGAACTGCAAAGCGCAGCAGCGCTCCTTGCTACCCATCGAGGAGAGGCTCCATCGCCGCCTTATTCGTACCGATTTGATCTTGTGGTTTCTCACTTGACGCTACATCATATCCCTTCGATGGCGGAGATCCTTGCGACTATGCACAAGTGCTTGAAGCCTGGAGGTATGGTCGCGCTAACGGATTATGAGGACTTTGGACCGGAGGCTGTGCCGTTTCATCCGATGAGTAAGAGGCCGGGTGTAGAGAGGCATGGAATCAAGAAAAGCGAGATGGAAGAGTTATTATTAGGGACAGGGTTTAATGAGGTGAGGGTCGATGAGGCTTTTGTCCTGCGAAAAGAGGTTGATGCTGAGGATGGGAAGCCAGCGAGAGAGATGGATTTCCCGTTTTTGCTGTGTTTCGGCGTGAAGAGTTGAAGTAGTCGCTGGTAGGTAGGCATTTACGATGGTGCTCGGCAGTGTCTGTAACAGTCCAGATGTGTCCATATCATAGATCTTTCAGCAGGTCGTTCACTGCCTTTGCAGCGAAACGTTTTCGCTCGGCCTCTTCCATGCCCTCGCCCATTTCCTTGATCGCAACCATCTTTTGCATCATGACCTCCAGGTCTTCGACCTCTTTGTCTCCAGGTTCCTGACCTTCATCGTCGTCGAACCCAGCTAGCGCACCTTTCATGCCAAATAGCTCCATGTTCATCTCCGCCTCTTCTGCCGCAAAGCTGCCTTCAAAGCCATCTTCATCCTCGCCCAAGCCCAACCCCGCCATGCTTTCCCATTCCCCAGCCTCAAGCGCTTCCCGCACTCTGTGTATTCCTGTCGCCTCGCCAAACTCGTTCTTGCCCTTCTTCTCTGAGTCGACGTATTCGAAACCATAGTCCATGGCTAGTTCTTCCCAGTCTTCATTGCTTTTCTCAAGGTATGGTGTTATGGATTGCGGCATCGCGACAGCCAAACACACCATGTCACCACCGTATCCACAGGCACGCTCGATGACATCGGAAACGGCCTGCATGGTGTCTTTGATCACTTCCAGATCCTTTGCTTCGACTGGCTTCTTGAAGCAGTATATCCACGCACCGAGCGCGGTGACGACCTCGCGAGCTTCGGGCTTGGTGAATTCGGTGCGCCATTCCGCGACGTTGCTGAGCTCATCGACCCATATGGGAAGATTCGCGGTGTAGTATTTGGTCTCGAGACGCCATTCGTGGGTAAGGCCGGCCGTGGTTTCGGAGGTTTGCTCTGGGGCGGACCCTGTGAGTTCTAAGCCGAGTCAGTAGATGCGCGTAATGCAGAGGGTGTATCAAGTACCCTTCAGCAGTGAAAGTACACCTGCCCCCGGCGCGCCGATGGCGAGGATGCGCCGTGGGCTCTTGATTTCCATATCCATGTTGTGTTGGTTGAAAAAGTGTCGAGTTGCGGAGTTCTCGGGGGTCTCGCCTTTGGACGTGGGGTAGGCGCCCGCCTGCCGCAGGGACTATCAGACATTCGCGACTATGCCCGGTTGCGTTTTCACTCCATATGCCGCCGTTCATTCTTTCAGCACGCGCTACTCTTGGTGATGTGAAAATGTGCATTCATCCCATTCAAAGGTATCATCAAATTTGTGGCTATCCCAATTTTCAGCGTATGTCCAGCAAGAACGATCTGGTTGCATACCTGTCCTTCCCTCCATTGTCTAGTCCTGGCACCAAATGGCGCGTCCTCGCTGCTGCTGCGCTTCCAGTAGCATGCTCTCTGCTTATGTTGTCTTTTCGCCCGTAACTTTCGGCTCGTTCAGCGACCACCGCCGCGAGTGCTGGCCCTGGCCCTGTTGACTGTGGCCCTTCCACGCGCAAGACCGACACCGCGACCCCTTGTGCCTCTTGATCGGAACATGGGTGCGTTCCTGTGACCTGTCAGTGCCTGTCTCCTTCCAATAAGGCATAAGTCTTACCTCAACATGTCTGGGACGATGAAGTATCGCACATGGCTTCCTCGAATGTATACTTGTTCGAGATGTGAGACGCGGCCGTCGCGGGCGGTTACAGTGATGTCTTTCAGCTGTACGTTCATGTTGTCCTCGGCTGTAGCTGGTTAGCACAGCGCCTAAGAGCTAAGAGAGATACGGGGACGTACCTTCAATCAGCTTGCCGCGGTAGACTTCGCCAGATGTGATTTCAAGTGTGACAATGTGACCCTGGGACCTGTTAGCGCAGGCTCAAGTACTGTTAGAGTCATTGACGGTGAACGTACTGCTGCCTCGTTGAGGAGCTTGATTGGGATGCCGATAGTGCTCGTCATTTTGGTTGTATTGATTCTCGTCCAATTTGACTGGTATTACTAGTTGAGTCCTTCGCGTGTTCGAAGCCGTAGGATGGTGGTAGATCGCAACAAGTGAAGACTTCGTGTCGTGGTCGCAAATCGCGATCGGGGCGCGATTGTGTTTCGTAGATTTCGTCGCCTTCTCGGTACGCAGGAGTCGTCGGTAACAGTGCACGGCGCAGTCTTGGGTGTCGTGGGTGCAGAGCGCGTGCGCGGTGCTAATATCGCTGTCTACAGAAAGTTGAGGTTGAGCTTGGACCATGCCTTAGTCATCATGCCATCCCTCTCTGCTGCCTGCTCCTCATCAAGAACTCGATGTCTGTTCAAGCTACACCCTATCAAGTTGCGTCCATCTCATATAGCACGTTGTCATGTGTTTCAGTATATATTCCTCATGTCTATGATACCAGATTCTCTCCTCTCCATGACATAGCCGTACGCTCCACAGCAGCCCAGCGAAAACTGTCGGAGCTCTGTTGAACACTAATACCACTCTGTATCTTCGATTGAATAAACGTATAAGCAGGCTAAGCGGAGTTCGTTGGTACTGATTGCAGCGGTCGGTCTCGAGAGTTGCTCGGAACGATATCGGAACCGTCGGAAATAACATCTCTGGAAAAGCAGCGCGCAACAAGCGCGTCACCATCCAGTTCCACCATCGCAATTATACCACGCTGCATTCCAAATGAACATCTCGGGCACTTTAAACGTCTTCCGGCTGATTTGGAATCCGACTCTTTGTCTCCCGCAGCATACAGTGTCAACATTCAATCATCTACCCATTCCCCTGTCGAAAGCCTTTAGGAAGGATGGGGTCAACGAGCAGAAAGAGGTAGACATCCAAGCTGTTGTGCTCGACAAAGACAATTGTTTTGCTGTTCCACACACCGATGAGATTCACAGGCCATATGAAGTACTACTATGCGCCTTTCCCGCCCAGAACGTTACTAATCACCATTTTAGGATCATTTCCAGCGCCTGCGACGCGCTTATCCAGGCTCAAAACTCTTGATAGTGTCTAACACAGCTGGCACATCATCCGATAAGAATTATGCCCAGGCCGATGTCTTGGAGGCCAACACCGGTGTCAAAGTGTTGCGACATACCACCAAGAAGCCTGGCTGTAAGGAAGAGGTTATGGCTTACTTCAGGGCGCATCCGGATTCTGGTGTGACTAGACCAGATCAAATTGCAATAGTAGGAGATCGCCTGTCTACGGACGTCATGATGGCAAACCTCATGGGTGGATATGGGGTATGGGTCAGAGATGGAGTACAGGGACGGGGTTTTGTAAGTGACTTGACGAAGTCGCGAATAATGTCTTCGAGGCTAACGAAACTATAGTTTGCGAGAGTTGAGGATAGGCTGCAGAGCTTCCTCTTCAGGAGAGGATACGCTGCGCCTGATCCTAGCCTGAATCAGTTCGAGTAATGCATTAGGTAGCAGGGCCGTATTGAGCAGGAAGAATGCGTATCTGCTTGTTGACGGACGATTCAAATCCGAGCGGTAAACCACAACTTCTTCTGCTGAATTTCATCGTGGAGATCTCCGAGGTCTTTCGTTCTGCATCACTACGAGATACACATAGAAGCCTAGCGATGTTATCAAAACAGCGCCTATTGCAGGAGTCTGTTCGGTTCCAATACGCGCTATCTGTACATCTTCAATGCTCTGTTGTAATGTCGCGGTCACAACCCAAGCAGCGATTGGTGGGTTTTCCCTTGCAAGCGACACACTTCCTAACCACAAACCTTAAACGATGCTGTAGTGAGCATCCTTCACCAGCCTTCGCTAACATCGACAGAAAAGTCTATTTAACAGAACCAATCCTACGCTTAGTATGTAAGTCCCTGCGTGCTCGGCTGGCCCCGCACTCGAATCCTACGGAGGGCCTAACCTCAGACCTTCCCCATCTGAGTTCACCTCCGTCCAGGCTCGACAATCTGTCAACGCCAAAGCCCAGAGCAGATAGATAAGCAGTCCTGTCTCGATACTATCTACTACAAAGTGCATCTAGCTCCAGCAGACTCGCTACGTAGGATCGGGCCGCTTGTCAATAGATTCACCTGTATTTTCTAAGCTATGCTGCATGTCAGCATGAACGGCACTCCGCCGGACTGCATTGCATGCCGGTCTATGTCACTTCAGTTTACGCCCCAGAATCCTAGCCTGCGATTAGGATAGCCTAGTTCAATACTTTGAACCGGGCGACAAAGAATACGCCTTACGCCCTGACGACCTAATAGAAGCGTGTGTTCAAAGATGAAGGAATTGCTATAAGAACGGGTCTTCTTCGTCTCGAACAGCTCCTTCCCATCACCAATCATTTTTCTAATACGCAACAGACCCTTCATAGATTGCAAGAGCTATATACCATACGCCTGTCCTCAGCGATCTTCATCAAGTATGTCATAGTAACGAGTCCCTTCCTTTAGCACGATCTACGATATATATAAGCTTCAATACATATACGCTCGCCTTTACTATGGCTAATTTTACTTAGAACACACCCGCCAACATGGTCACTCACACCACTGTTATCCGCGCAATCATCAGCTTCGGTCTCTTCGCGGCGCCAACAGTTGCCGCTCCAGCAGCAGTTGCCGATCCTGTAGCCCTTGCCGCTCCAGCAGCCCTTGCCGAACCCGCCATCGCCGTAGCAGCAGCAGGTGAATACCTAGGGGTATATTCTCCCATGTAAACAATCTTGGTGAGACAGACACTAACTTCACATATTGATGATTTAGGGCATTAACATGGACGCCTATTGCATAAAGGAGATTGGGCCTCAGTGGAGAGCTCTTCGGTTTGATAGTACATGCAACGGTTGGAAGTGCTGGGATGCGTACACCAATTTCAAGACAGGTGTCAACACCCCTCGGGCATGCGTTAATCAATATGGTGCTGGAGTGTATGCTCGATGCAATGGAGATGCGCTCAGTTGGGGCTGCTATAAGGCATAGACGGACATATACAAACTCACATTCTTCCCGTCGTTTGTGGTTGACATGCCGCTTTCGACTTGATGGCTTTACGTCCCACTGTTTCATGATCCATCTTCAATGAGGACGTTGAAAGGTCTTTCGGATTTCAAAACACATCCATTCTCACGCGTTGTGTATTGGTTACTTGGCGGGTCTTCATTCGCAGCCGTCATTCTGGTTTGTCGCGTTTCCGAATTTGAAGCACGCAAACGTAAGCAAGACTTCTACACAAAGCTTGCAGGGCTGATGACATACGCCAATTTGCCGTATATGCACTGTTTAGCAGCAGAAGGCCAGGATGTGCGCGGACTAATGGAAGAGATGCGGTTTAGGGCGGGGTGCGTAGGGTGATCAGAAAGAGTTCATAGGTGATGCGGGCTTATAATGGTAGCTGTATAACGTCCGGATTTGGAAGACGATATGCTCCAAGGTCGAGAGCCTTGCCACATATGTTTGCGCCTGCTTGTCACTACTTCGGCTACACCAAGCTGCGCCGCATAGTAGCATAAACGATTTTAGACCCACCCCCTTCCCCTCCCTTCCAACGTCTAGCGTACAAGTAAAATGATCTGATTGACAGTTGTGACGTGGCTCGTAATCAATATGCCTGAACGACCTACATGAAGGCGCATGTTCGCAGCAGGAGCAAATTACTGTAAAAACTACCCTTCTTCACCTTGAATAGCTCCCCTCTATAGTCACCCACTCACCGAGCACACAGCAACAATTCTACAGATTTCAAGACCCAGACACAATCTACCTGTTCGCATCAGTCTTCATCGAATACCTAGGTATGTTGCAGTACTGAGATCTTCCCTTTCCCCCAATTGAGACATAGAAACCTATCTCTCTGATTACTGACTTCAACTCGCTCGTGTACAGTCAGCAATATGGTCACCCACACTACAGTTCTCGGTGCCATCATCAGCTTCGGCCTCCTTGCCGTGCCAGCATCTGGCGCCCCAGCAGCGCTCGTCGCCCCAGCTGCTGCTGCAGCGGCAGCTGGCCAGAGACTCGGCGGCATAGACATGCCCCGAGCCTGCCGTGAGCAGTATGATGCGCCTTTGACTGCTGGCCGGGTCGGAAATTCATGCAACGACTGGCGATGCTCAGCTGAAGGCTGGGGCGTCGGTGTAAGCTTGAATGTCGACACTCCTGCAGCATGTACGAGGCAGTACGGCAGCAACGTATATGCTTGGTGCGATGGTGGATGGGACAAGTGGTCTTGCTATAGGGTATAGACGGACAGGAGGTTAACATCAAATTGAGAAATGAAGCCCTCCTATCGTGCTTGATTCATATATCGCAATCGGATCGATGCTTTCATATATCACTGCTTCGTGATATGTACGTAGTAAGGATTGTGAGAATTTGCAAAGCCTGTCGGATGTTTCAGTACGTGCGTTCTAACACCACTCACTTTGATCACTGATATTTGGCGAGTCTTATCACCCTCGAACCGGTGAGTTCTTTTCCCATGTCCACTGAATTTATCGATTCCAGAGGACCCAGCCGAAAGTAAGACTTTGCATGATACACACTCCGATAGTCAAGATCGGTGCGCCAGGGTGAGATGCTAGTGAGCCATCGTGCAGGCTATCGCGTCTGGATTTATCAGCGAGAAACAAGAAGCCGACTGTCGCGAAGCCAAGCGCGAGAATGTTGACTGCTGGATCATACCTAGGTAGATGCTAATATGAGGACAAGAAATTTCTTTACGCAAAGTTGAGCAGGTCATCGAGGACCGCCTCCGCACGTGAAGTAAATAGTGTATGCACGAGTGCATGATCGTATGTATGGATTGAGTTGAGGGCGGGCGGGGTTGCGGCCCGCGGGGCATCGCCCGCCGACACGGCTGGTGGCGGCTTCCCCCTCGACAACCTGTATCGGATCTCTGATTCTGACCATCACAGCGATTCGCACGTATAAAGATACACGATGGTCCAATACGAGACGAATATAGCCATGATAGTGATCGCCGTCGCCACTCCTCAAAACTGCGCTGCGCCAAAAGAAGAGCACGCGATCCTGCTAGTTTCACATACCTTTTGGCAGTAACGTTATTTAATGAATGAGGAAGGTACACAAAAAGGTGGTCTAATCAAGATTGTAGCCAGCAAGTATTCCGAGACATGACACGGTTTCTTTCGTCACTGCATGCCCGCCCCCTGGGCTACCGCTCAGCACAGCTACACAGATGCGCAGCAGGCTTTAGAACGATATGCCTCAACGCTATGCAAGAATTATTCCTCTATTACTTATCAGCTAAAGTACAGAACCAGTACTTGGGAAACCCACTCGGTGTATTACAAACGGGTACAAACAACTAAGCGCCCATCCCCCAGCACACCTGCATCCGCCCACTCGCTAAGGATTCGACGCGACTCTTCGTCATAAGGCCGGCATTGGATTCGCTGACAACGTGGCAATCACACACTGTGTCACAGCATATGCATAAGTCATGGGATGTTACTTTTCATACATGTGCTGCCCTCGCCGGCGTCCGAAAATCCCTCTCTCGATGACACTCGCCTCACGCAGCCTGAGCTTGATGGAAGCTTGGTGGCCGAAATCCTTATCTATCCCCCTAAGTTCAGTTACAGGTCAAGGGAGCGCAGGCAATCTGATTCCACCCGGTCGGCCCCGCTTTGGATAATCTTACAGGCGGCATGCCGGTATTCCTGTATAGACCTCTTGATCCGAACACCAACTCCATTCGGTTGCTCAAGGTGTGTCCTGGAGAGCCGCATGAGCCGATACGATGTTTTCTCTCTCACGCAGAACTGCATGAACACCTTTTCTACCACGCACTGTCAAACACATGGTCTCCGGAAAGTGGGAAGTGTAGCATACAATGTAATGGCGTGGATATCGAGATCGGAAAGAATCTTTGGGACTTCCTACGTCGCTTTCGCTCCTGGAACACTGATAAGAATGCTACTTTGTGGGTTGATGCTATCTGTGAGTACAGATCAGCGAGACTAGTGTTTCAAGGGCGCTAACTTGCGGACGCAGGTATAAACCAAAATGATATCGAGGAGCGAAATCAACAAGTTACCAAGATGTTTCACCTGTATTCGACAGCTAGATCAGTCATCGCGTGGCTGGGAGAGACGACCACCGACGAAACCGTGGCGTATCCTTTCATACCCGATCACCATCCTGGTAGGCAGTGGACCCAGAAGGCCATAATAAACATTCTCCAGAAGCCATACTGGTGCCGCATGTGGGTTGTCCAGGAAGCATTGTTGCCGCCGACTCTGGAAATCTGGCTAGGCGAGTACCGGGCAAATGCAGATGAGCTGGGCCGCGCGATCTATATGTACGTTTACGACAAACCGGATATTCCAGGCCTCAAACTTCTGATATCTCGGGGAGAATATCGAACCTATAGAGACCCTAAGAGATCCCGATCCCTTCGCACTGGTTATGATTGGCCACTGGAGTTCGAACTCCGGTGGTTAATCGAGGAATTCTCCGAGTCTCGATGCAGCGTTATTCACGATAAAGTATACGCACTGCTAGGTCTTACATCTCAGGATCACGAGACCGCGCATCGTCTTGTTCCTGATTACAACACGTCAAGTAAGCAGCTGTTCGTAAAGCTTCTGCAAAACCAATGTGCAGGTGGAGAGCCGGATCTGTGGAAAGAGCGGGACTTTCTCAACCTGTTCCGTCGTGTGTTGGCACTAGATCGTGAAGAGATTGCAAGATACGCGCTTGAGGTGGCACCAGGTACTTGGGATAGCAGCTTTGTACTCGCTCGAGGACTTGAGATAACTGCATCACTGCAATTCCTCAACGCTACAGACGTACTCTATCTTCCGTATCGGTACGAGTACTGGTATCATACTAAGAAAGGGGTTCAGCTTTCCTTACCACCGGAAGTCCAAAGAATAGTAGAGTCTTTCAACGCAGAACCGGAACGTATGCGTGCGTTCAAAGACTTCTTTAAGTATCGCTGGTTGGGTAGCCGGCTAGTAACTTCCAGTGAAGCCGCTGTGGCTTTATCTCAAAGAGCCTTTATCAATGCTCTTACCGAACAGTCGCAGCATCGAGCGACTGAACGCAACAGATCCCATCGAACAGGTCATGGCAGTATAGCAGACATAATGTCTTGCGCGATCAGCAAGAATACACAAGGATGCTGGGCCTCGATGCAGCAAGTCGCTGAGAAAGGCGATACTCGTGAGGCCACTCATCCCATAACGTATCTTTCGGGTGAGAAAATCTCGGCCGAGGGCACAAGACTTGCAGTCTTCGCCGGCGCAACGCATTTACACAACGCCCTGGTGTTAGAGGTATACAAAGACTACCACCGCACCCCACCTGAGACAAGATACGAAGTCCAGGGCATTGCTTTTATCTTGGATTACGGAAGCCTCCATTACCCAGCTCCAAGCAAGAATATTCGCTTCAAGTATTGCAATCTCCCAAGTCTGATGGACTTCCGTCGAGTGAACGTGCTAGATGAGGCTCAACTTGGTACGATCCTGGGAGCTGCGCTCGCAGCAGAGCGTGGTGAGAGATCCACCGAGCCTGAGACGCTTGACGGCTATGAGATCAGTGTGGGTATCAGAGAAAACTATTTCGAAACCAGTTTGGAGCGATCTAAAATTACTACCAAAGAAGGCAGGTAATGGGCAGTATCGCGGTTATGTACGTACTCTGAACTCTTAGACCATAGATGTCGAGCAGAAAGCAGAATTAGAAATTTGAGCCAGTGACACCGTGAAAAATCAGCTTGAAGCAGCGGAAGTATCAAGATGCACCGGCGTAAGTCGAGAAGTTGGACGTTTGTCGTGCTTTAACGATCTAAACATGAGCGCGTCAAGATGCAACAACGCTACACAACTCAGAGCACCACGCGCATCAATCGCCTTGTAAGCTGCGGGCGCTATACGAATGTAGATGTACTTGTAACGGTCAGTCAGATGGAGCAGAGGCGCAGCAGGGTCTTTGGCCGGCAGCGTCACATGGCTCAAGAATGTTTGGTACAAAATCCGGTTGCCTGATGATGCCCCGCTCGTTCGTCACTTTATCCGAAGGCACAGCCTCACGCGTTCCCACATTTCATAACGAACAGCCACGGTGTTGGTGTGCAATGAACAATGGCCATGTGGCGTTAACCAATACGTGACTAGGGCGGTGCACCGGCGGGGGCTTAGCAGGTAAGCGCGTCAGCTTCGGCTCTTGCCAACATCGCAAGGCATACATTATAACCTGACCTTCCATCTCAACCTTGTTAATTCCTATCTCAAGAATCAGCCTTGTCCGACTTTCTCAATCCTCTGTCACGCACCAGAACCCTTACACGCAAATAGCAAGATGGGTGTATGTTATCAGCCAGCTCCTTAGCTACCCCTCCACCCCACCATCGTCATAGCTAACCAGGCGAAGCTCGCATCTAAGATGCAGGCGGCTCAGGCTGCATCTGGCTATCCTCCGCCCGGTGGACAAGGCGGCTACGTAAGTCTTCAAGTGAAGGGTGATGTTGGCAATGATTCACTAATGCAACGTAGCCTGGACAGCCACAGTATCAAGCGTATCCAGGTGCCCAAGGTGCCGGTGCTCCCGGGGTAAGCCCAAAGCTCTTTCTTTCTCTTGTCACTTGCTCTGCGTCGTCATCGCCCTTCCCTACCCGCCACTTAAGACTGGGCATTCGCAAGCCTCTTCTCTAGTTCTCCACTTGCTTTTGGCTCCAATAAATTATCGCACGCCCGGCATCCACTCTGGACTTTTTCCGCCACACTTCGTTCCTGGACCTAGCCACACATGCCTCTATCAAGCAAGATGTCATCTAGCTATACTGCCTATCAGCCCAACGCCGGGCAGGCGCCAAATCCTTATGCGCAACAACAACAGCCTGGTCCTCCTATGCCTCCGCGTCCTGGTTCGTATGCGCCGCCGCAGTCGCCTTTTGCGCAACCGGCAGCTCCCACCCAATATGGCGCATCTTCACCATATCCACAAGGGCAGTCAGGGTATAGCAGACCCCCGCCACCACCGCCAGGACAACAGCCTTCATCTCCGTATTCTCAATCGACATTCCCACAGTCCCCACAACCAGGTCAAGCGCCCCCCGCGCAATGGAATCAGCCACAGGTCCCGCCGCCGTATGGACAGCAACCACCACAACAGCCTTACCAGCAGCAAAGCCAATGGGGCCAACCACAGCAACCCGCTTACGGACAGGCGCCGCAGCAATATGGCCAACCTTACGGCCAGCAGCCCGCTTTCCAACCGAATGTTCGTACTAATTTAGATTTCTTCGATTTTCAAACCCACGTATGAGCAAAGGCGCAGAGCTAGTGACTTTCCGCGAAGATTTGTGCAGAGACTAACGTGATATTAGGGTGGACCACCAGGACAGCCTCCGCAGGGCCAGTATGGCGCACCTCCACCACAAGGAGGATATGGCGGCGGCCCGCCCCCTCCCCAACAGGTTCAGGCCGGACCAGCTGAGATCGCGGGCTACAAGCAGCTTCTGCAAGCCTGCATCCAAGAGAAGGGCCTCCAGAACTTCCCAATCTGCCAACATATTGACCAGATTGCTCAACAAGCGCCCGCGAAGATCAATCAAGTCATCTCGCGCTGGAAGATCCAGAAGGAGATTGCCAATGACATTGTAAAGCTAGCGCTTTACGACATCGTGCTATACATCGGTAAGTTGCTCAGCTCGAGAATCGTGATCAAGCTGACACACATTAGATGACAGTGGATCCATGCAGTTCGAAGAGGAAGGTAGCCGTATCACAGATTTGCGCCTTATTTTGGACCGAGTCTCGTTCGCTGCAACTCTCTTTGACAACGATGGCATCTCTGTCCGCTGCATGAACACCGATCTTTCGGGAGCTCGCAACCAACAGGGTCGACCTCTTCAAGATGGCGTCGCGACTGAGGCTCAGGTCGCAGAGATCATGCGTGGCGTCAACTTCAAGGGCCTCACACCCATGGGTACCTCTATGGACAAGAAAGTCATCCAGGAGATAGTACTCCCAAAGGCACGCTCAGGACAGATGCAAAAGCCAGTATTGGTCATTGCCATCACCGATGGGCAGCCAGCGGGAGAGCCTTCCGGCGAGATCTTTAAGGTCATCAAGGAGACTTACAGACAGCTCCAGTCGACGCCCTACGGCCGTGGTGCTGTCGCTTTCGAGTTTGCTCAGGTAGGAAACGATGTGACCGCAAGGAAATTCCTCAGTCAACTCGATGAGGAACCCGAGGTTGGCCCTATGGTTGACTGCACGTCCAGTAAGTCTCATACGATCCAGACTAGACCTGTGCTAACGCAGAATCAGACTTCGAAAACGAACAGGAAGAGATGATGCGCGCAAACCCTCCTGTCGATCTTACACCCGATCTTTGGATCATCAAGCTTCTTCTCGGTGCCATTGATCGAAGCTACGACTCGAAGGACGAGAAGAGCAACCCTGCACCTGGCGGCTACGGCGCACCACCTGGCCAGTATGGCGCACCTCCTCCAGGTTACGGCCAACAGCCACCCCAGGGCTATGGCCAACAGCCGCCGCAAGGCTATGGACAGCAGCCACCCCAGGGTTACGGTGCTCCCCCTGGTCAGCATCCGCCCCAAGGATACGGTGCTCCACCCGGCGCACCTCCACAAGGCTACGGTCAACAAGCACCTCCACCAGGTCAGTATGGCCAGCAGCGACCGCCCCAAGGAGGCCCCGGCGGTTACCCAGGTCAGCAGCAGTATGGCCAACCCCCACCCGGCGGCAGATACTAGGAGTTGGGCCATGTAGCTTTTCCCAATGGCGTGAGTACTCGTTCAGATGATGGCTCAGCGTGGGACTGGCATAACCCGTAGGTTCTGAGAATCGTCACTGGCGAACGTTTTCGAACAATTTTACGCGACATGTCATTACGACTCTCTTTACTCCGTGAGCAGTGACTATCTTCTTTAGAAGATACTGCCGGACGTATCTTTCCGCAATAGGCAACCTTGCAGACAGTCTAGTACTTGACTAAGAACTTGCTTTATTAAATACACATGACGCGTCGTGTAAAGTGATTCTACCCTTTATACGCCGCAATCATCATTGTCCAGCACGCACCACGATTCGCAACTTCAAGAGGTGGGATATGGAATGTGAAACTACACGATGCTTGAAGCTTTGTTTAGCTGTCAAACAGACATGGCATATCGTGCGAGCTGGTGCGTTGTTGAAGCCGCGTTCGCATAGCGTTTGCGACACTTCACCAGCCGGCTAGTACAAATGAAATTCACTGACTGGGCGGACTATTTATGTGGCTACTATGAGTTTCTGACTTTAATACTCACCAATCCAATTACTTTTGACTACTAGCAGATCCCGACATCTCCAATCGCCGCAAAGTCCCCAACACCCGAAGCGCAATCATGCCAACCAGCCCTGCACAACTACACGGCGCAGCCTTGATCGCACCAATATACCACATCACCATCAAAGTCCTACCACCTTCTTCATCTAGTCACTATCTCACGCACATCCGCGCTGTCGACAACCCCGCAGAGATCGCTCGCACCCGCGAACACCGCTCATTCAGAACAGCAGCACACGACTGGAAACACGAGCACTTCACATGGAATTCTTCCGACATGGACCGCGGCCTGAACATCAGACCAAGAATCAAATGCGAGCTGGAGTGGGAGAGAGACAAGGAAGATGAGGAGACGGCGCGGGATATACGAAATCTAGCGGAGCAGAAGGGTGAAAGGGTGCCGGATAAGCGAGAGGCGCTCGCTATGGCCTGGCTAGCGAGGACGGGCCAGATGGCTGTTGGTAAGTTTGGCGTTTGTCCAAGTTTGGCGGTGTTTTACGATACTAATGAGTTGTTAGGTCGTGCCATATACGAACCCGATTTCGGGGTCAGGGATGAGAAGGAGTTCTTGATCATCAGCAGGAGAGCCGGAGAGTCCATGGAGGCGAGCCTATATGTGGATGGGAAGGGAGAGGAGAAGTTTGTTGCGAAGGCTGTCGGGGAGAATCATTTCGACGCTGTTATGGTGCTGGAGAATGATTTGGTCGAGCATCACAGGCGGAAGATGCGGAGGTAGTACATGTCGAGGTTGCAAGGTGACTGGGGTCTCGGCTTTGATGTGATCGAATTGTTTGCATGCACCCTCAAGGCCTGCTATATGGAGTTTGGAAACGCGTGTATCATATTGAGTGGTATTATTCATGAG
This sequence comes from Alternaria metachromatica, assembly GCF_023757995.1. Taxonomy (NCBI): domain Eukaryota; kingdom Fungi; phylum Ascomycota; class Dothideomycetes; order Pleosporales; family Pleosporaceae; genus Alternaria; species Alternaria metachromatica. The sequence goes on from NW_026055496.1 coordinate 159,521, forward strand.
GATCAGGCCTATACGTTGAAGCGTTCTATCGTTGTATGAATTGGATGCTTCTTGACTGTCTCTCACCTTCGATTGTCAAACCATGACGTAGGGCCTAGAGGCCCGGGTCCTTGAGCGTTTGTCTGCCACGCGCAGCTAGAGCTTCCATCCTTGGATCTCTATGCTACCCACGGTAGAGTCAACAGATCACAACCCGCAGATACGATTTCTCCCATCAACCCCCACATCAACCCCATGCACGTTCCAGATGGCCAGTTTCGAGGAAATAGATCGCCGGCTTACGAGAGACTTCAACGCTGCTGTTGAGCTTCTCCAACAAGACGAATTTGAGAAGTGTAACGATGCTTTGCGCAATTTGCTCGCCGACTCCGACATCTCTAGATATTACCGCATCAGATGTTACACAATGCTTGCAGGTGGTTTGGATGATTTTCATGAAGCATACGCCTTTTACGTCAAGGGTGAATCCCTTTGGCGTCTTACGGAGGCATGGTTTCGTGTTTTCCCGACTCCGGCTGCGAAACAGACGCTGGATGACCTTCGCGAGTGTTTGGAAGAGATAAGGTCAGTTTCCTCTATACTGTTCGGAGGCAGAAACTAAATTGCATACCTTCAGGGAGGCTTTGCTCAACGACGAGCAACGACCCGAGACTGTGCCACTTCCCAACGTCGAGGTAGATGTGCTTCGTGCTATAGGAGCATGCTATGACGGAGTGGAGGAGGACCTTGAGATCGCGGAGGTAGAGGAAAAGGCGTGGTCAGAGAACGAGATGAGCGACGAGGACATGGGCGGCGAAGAGGAAGTGAACGACAGGGAAACGAAGGCTGAGATCGAGCATAAATTGGACGACAAAGAGGAGAGCGAGGCCCAGAGGGCTGGCGAAGAGCAGACAGCGCTACAGGGTCAAAAGCCAAAGGGCGAGATGGTATGTCTGAAAGCTACTGCTGTCACAGGGGTTGTGTTGACATCGCGCAGGTGCTACCATACCGTCCGCCACACATACGCTGACCCAATTTGGGTAGAGACAGGAAAATCATGTCAGAGAAGTCCTGAAGGCCACATGCTTGATCGAGCACCCAAGTTTGAGTCTACGATAGACGCAGACCAGGTCAGGCTGGACAACCCAGCATCTTTGTCGGCGTCTAGGATATCGATCCCTACACACAACCTCTGTAAGACCTTCCTGTAGCGAGCAAAAACTGAGAGTTTGTCACGGATGAAGTGGCTAGAGTTTGTCATGGACGAGGTACTCCACCCGCCACGTGCACCTTCCGCTGTAGCAGTAGCGAGCCAACGGAAAAATTCCCTTCAACGTCCGCAACCTTACAACACTCCCGTGTGACGAGTGTGACTTCAATGTCTGAGTCAAAGGCGCACTCTATTCGTTGCTCTTTCAGTGTTTAGATTGCTCGCTTGCGGCTTCCCGGGGAGAATAGATTACCCCAGACGAAAACCAGGGACGCGCGAAGCGCGCCGCTGTGTGCCACAACCACATTCGGATGCCGTTTCAATATCACCACAATATCAACTTTTTCGCTTGTGATTGGAACACTGAGCTATCAAGAGCCTTGGAAGCTACACGGCGCGCTGCATGTGTGTGGCCATGGAACAACAAGCTATGTTTCGCCATAGCGGCTATGCCCGTTGCTGCTACAAAGCCCTAGGCAATGACTTGTAATCATCTAACAGTACTATGTGATCCTTGACTTACCTGACACGATCGGTCGATGTGCTCCGTCTCTGATTGGGAGTATCATGAGAAGCCATACAGACGATGAAGACCTTTGAAGACATATAAGAGTAGGTAGAAACAAGTGCAACGGATCAGCATCAAAGCAACAACATTCGCTACCATTCTCTCACACACTCCACGATGTACACATCCGCACTCCTCCTCGGCGCCATCGCTGTCCTTCTCGACACAGCATCCGCCCACGGCTTCGTCAAAGGTGTCAACGTAAAGGGCACTTTCACCAACGGTTCCGACCCCGTGTGGTACTACTTCTCCAAAGACAGCCGCCCCCAAACCGCAGGCTGGGACGCATTGAACCAAGACATCGGTTTCGTCGAGCCCGCATCCGTCGGCACAGCAGATGTGAACTGCCACAAGAGTGCCACTGCAGGACGTCTCTACGCTAACGTCAACGCCGGGGATACCATTGAGTTTGAGTGGAACACTTGGCCTGATAGTCATAAGGGCCCGATCATCAACTACATCGCGCCTTGCAACGGTATGCCATCTGTTTAAACCAGTCCAGCGCGCACTCTTACTAATCACTTATTTCATGCAGGCGATTGCACCACTCTAACCCCCAGTGCTCTCCGCTGGTCCAAGATCTCTCAATCTGCCATCGTCAGCCCTGGAACTTGGGTTACAGACACGCTCATCAAGAACAAGTTCAAGGTCTCCACTGTTCTTCCCGCCAAACTTGCTCCTGGCAACTACGTTATCCGTCATGAGATCATTGCTCTTCACGGTGGGCAGAACGTGAATGGCGCGCAGTTGTACCCCCAGTGTAGGTCACTCATCTTCCAGGCTGCTTTCGATGTAAAAAGATCATATACTAAGTATTGCTGTAGGCTTGAACCTCAAGGTCGGTGGTAGCGGCTCTGTTGCACCGACGGCTGGCGTTCCTGGTACCAGCTTGTACACAAAGGACATGCCGGGTATCGTGTTCAACATCTACACCAATCCTACGACTTACACGTTCCCTGGTCCGGCGCTGTGGACTGCTGCTAACTAGGCGCTGTTGTCAGAGCTCTGTGCTCGAATGCAGAGGATTGGACGACTATGGGCTCTAGGGCCTTGGTTCTGAACTTGCGACTGACAATGTCAACTGCGGGCGGGTGGTGAACGAGTTCTCTTCGTGTTTATACTTGGTTGTCTTGATATGTACATAAACCCGACATTCTTTTATCGGATCGCACCTCGAATTGCAGGCGATCTTCAGAGGGCTCCGTTCAGTGTCTTGTGTAGGCCTCATGAGTGAGACCCGTGAATGTAGCTGGTTCAGCAGGCGACGCGTGAGCAAACTGTCCGTTGGCATGAGCGCGTGAAGTTTTGTAGAGGTATATTGCAAGCCTAGCTCGATGCCTAGAATTGAAACAGTAACACTAGGAGGACTGATCAGCCAACCATGGGTGAAAAACGCCAGACTCCTCATTTCCCTTTTGAACAATACACTCGACACACGGTCGATCACCTTCTTCTCCACTTGTCGCATTGCTCTCACTTCTTGACTGTCTTAGCAGCCTTGCCAACAACCTTGACCAGCTCTCCGTATGCCTCGGTGAACTCCTCGTCACCCTCGCCGGCCTTCTTGCCCATCCTGTCCTTGCCGATCATGACCACACTAGTGGGTCGCTTCGTTGCGCTTGCCTCGCCGAGCTGCGCGCGGCTCTTGATGTAGATGTAGGGTACGTTGTGGTCTTCGCAGAGAACGGGGATATGCGCAATGACGTCCATGGGCGAGATATCGGCGGCGATGACAACAATGGCGCTGGGGTCGTCGAGGGAGGATCCGGCGCCTGAAGCAGCGGACTTGCGCAGCGCTTTTACGACTTCCTTGACACCGCGACGGAGGGTCTTGGACTTGGCGGCTGTAGCAGGATGAACGTTAGTCTTGTTCTTTCAAGTGCGCAAACAGGCCAACACATATGAAGTGGGAAACATACACTTCTTGACGGTCTTGAGGATCTTCTTGACCTCCTTGTCGTTGTCTGCGAGAGGGAAGGCAAAGGGAACGAGTGCGCCGCGCGGCTCATCACCGTCCACGACGTTGACCATTGAGACTTCTGGCTCCTTCTCGAGCTCAGCCTCGAGCGCGTCTACCATCTCGACATCGCCCTTGACCTTCTTTTCCTTCTTGTCCTTTTTGCTCTTGGACACGCCGTCTGTCTCTGCGCGCTTTTCCTTCTTTTCCTTCTTGTCCTTCTTCTCCTTCTTCAGCCTCTTCTCTTCGATATCTTTCGACATTGTGTGGGTAAGCGACTGTAGGTTTTGGGTAGGAATTAGAAATGCGAAGATGTGGTGGCTGGTAATGCGTCGTGCTGAAGTCGGTTTCGCGAAATTTTGGAAGAGAATGAAGCTTCATCTAGCGGGCCCCGGGGTGGTCTGTGCGACTAGTGGCCTTTTCAAGAACCTCCAGGGCTTGGAATGCTCAACTTCGCGAAGAACACAAACATCACAGCAAGGCAGATATCAATTTGCGTTCATGTCATGATGGCATAAGAAGACGTATTCATACAGTACTATTTGAGACCGATTTACACCTTGACTTCATATCCACTACCGTAATATCTCCCATCTCCGTCACCGCGAAGTCGAATCATGACATACTATGGTATATGTAAGGAAATAGCCCAATGCCACCAAGAAAAGGCATTACCGAAGTACAGGCAAAAAGAAATAGATATTAGCAAGAATGCAACAAAGGCAGCGCTAGTAGCAGAACCGAAGTGAAGCAATAACGCGCCTAGGGCCAGCCTTCAACAGTCCAGAAATGCCGATGGGTATGAGCGAGGGAGAGGTATTAGAAGAATGCCAAATGAGTAGAGCATGAGCTCGAGAGTGTAGGAATCTGGACCAGACCCGCCCTGTGCGCCGTATTACCCCGATCTTGAGAAAAATGAAATGAAATGAGATAAACAATAGACCGATGCTGGGGGCGCCAAACTCCTTGCCATGCTCCCAGGTGCAAGGAGAGGACGAAATATAGGAAGGAAATCCACAGTCTGTAAAAGTAACGCGACATGGAAACAAGATCGTGGAAGATCGCGACCAGTTCCGGAAGCTGTCTCTCGCTTAGTAGGCCATCTGCATCTCGAGCACCTGGACACCACCAGCAGCCATTGATGGCGTAGCGGATCCGGAACGAGACGACATGGCATCTTCGTAGCCAACAAGTGCTTGCGAATGTAGCTTGAAAGCTTCGCCCATAAGTTTGGTGATGCTAAGTATCGTTAGTGCCAAGTTACTGAAGAACAAATAGGCATTTACATACCCCCAAACGACGACCTCGTCGATCATGCTGCCCCATAGTCGCGCGACAGTGGAGCTCAGCTTTGCACCGTAGACATCCACGGAATCGTCGTCAAACAGATTGCGCAGCTTGTTGTACATGGCCAGCTCCTCCTCGGTAGCTGGCTCTTCGTCGTGCTCCAGGCGGTAGAGCCATAGTGTCAAGATGACCATCAGATCCATGCCGGTAAGTGGATGCTCGATGCTCCAGTTGGTAGCGGAAGTTCGGGCAACCCAGCGTATGCCTTGCACGGCAGCAACCTCGATGCAATCGAAGCATTCTTGGATGACCTTGATCATCTCTGGTGAACGCTGGACCTTGTCGCGGGCATTCGTCATAGCAGCAGCTACTTCGTAGGAGTCGTGATAGCGGAGAGCTTCTTGAATGGACTTGAGATCGACCACGAGTCGGGCCCTGGTATTCCTGTACAGCGCCATGGCGTTGAAAATGAGAGGATGGCCCTTGTGTGGAGCGCTCAGTTGGACAACGACTGTCTCAGGCTCGCAGAGCTCAAGCGACTTCTCCCATGTCTCCAGGGCCAGGCGAAGCTTGTACTCGGTGACTACGTCTTGGAGAGCTTCAGGGCTACGCTTGTGGTACCATACTTCGAGGAACAGTGCGTTGATCATGACGCGTGTCGCGAAAGCACTGTAACGAGCAGTCTCGCCTTGGAATAGGTTGTCATGCGCTTGGCGGAACGTGATGATCCTGGAAGCACTCAGGCTCTCGCGCCAGGCTTCGTCATCTGAAACCTCCATGGTCCAGAGCGACTCCGAAGAAGGCAGCTCCAGGGTGTCGAACTCGTTGAAACCCATTGCAGGAGTGTGGTTGTAGGTGAGCGTCAGTAGGCCGAAGAAGATATAGACCGCATAGTAAGTCCGTCGGCATTGCTCGTCGACAACCCATTCTTCGTGGTTTGGCTGAGCGCCATCACGAGCATCTGATCGGAGCTTGAGCTCGTACCGATTTCCAGCGACCATCTACGATGTGTTAGTGGCGATCGTGAGCAAGACACACTTATACGTACGTTGGCAAGAAGACTCTTAATCGAGCAAGCCCACTCAAGGCCCTTTGGATCACCACTCCAGCTAGAGAAAATCATGTTGAGCAGGGTGCTCTGCATCGTCCACAACGGGCATTTGCGGGAACTGAAGTTTTCCTTATTCTGAAGGAACTGGTTGACTAGGACCTTTGATCCAATGTGCAGCATATAGGCTTGGTCTTGGTCAAAGATGTACAGAGCACCTATCGATAGCACAGCAAGCAATAGCGGGGCAGACACCTCGGTGGGGTTGAAGGTGGCGGGGTGCAAGAAAGGCAGGTGGTGGTGGAACAGATCGAAGTACGTCTTCAACAGGCGGTTCAGCGTGTTCAGACTGGGCAAGTGGAACGTCTCCAAGAGCGAGTTCTCACTGTCGTACTGCTTGATGTTCTCGTAGATCCTTGCACACTGCTCTTCAGAGTCCAGCTGAGGGGCGCGGGTCATCATCAGAGCCTGATTGGGGCCGGGCGACTTGCGGTAGTCAACTGGTGACACCGGTCCCATCATGGAGGGGTAGGGTGACAGGGCACCAGGAGTACCTAACCCATTGCCGCCGTTCATTGCTGAGAAGGTAGGCGCGAGGCTGTCGCTGCCAGACATGGTGCGCTCCATCAGGGGTGGAAGCTGGTGGGGATGCGAACCGAGCGCGCTGGCGCTGTTGAAGGCTGAGTGTGTGTTGGGCGACGACTTGGGCTCGGATTGAGGCACCATTGAGTCTCGCCACGGCATCTGCGGAAGCATGTTCTGGCCAGGGGCAGTGTATGGGATGACAGGCTCCATCATCGATGGGCCCGTGGGCGAGATGACGGGCTCGTTGTGCTCGGGGATCATCTCGGGCTCTTGGCTCGCCATTGCCTTGTGGTGGAAGTCGGTCATCAACATGGCCGCAGCGTTAAGGTCCTCATCCTCGTGCATCGCATCGTTCTCAGCTTCGATGCGCTCGAGTGTCGTCGCGCTCTCGGCCGTGGCTTGTTTCTGTTCGGCTGCCTTGGTGTTCGTTCGGCGCTTCTGCTCGCTGGGGAGGGGCGCGCCACCATCCTTCGCGTGAACGGTGCGGTCGTGTCGAAGGAGGAGATCGCGACGTACGAATGTCGAGCGACACCTGGATTTGGAGTCAGCACATTTCCCATAATGCGTCTGTGCAGGGCAACATACTTGGCACATTTGAACGGTCTCTCTTTGGTGTCTGTATGTCGTCGCAAACGTCAGTTTCAATCTTTCCAACAAACGCGGGGCAGGTAGCAACAACAGTACGCGCGGGGCGAACGCGTAAACAGCTACCCCGCCCAGCGAAGCTCCATCGCGACGGAAAAGACGGGAGTTTTGACGTACGTGAGCGTTCATGGCGCGATCTATGTTCGCTACGGCTGAAAGCGCGGTTGCAAAACTGGCCTGGACGAAGTTCAGTGGATGTTCTCACATACAGCTCCTCGTGCAGGGTGCTGCTGACATTTGTATTTTTTTTCAGGCGCGCCTGTTTTGCGCACGGCGGGCGAGGAGTTTGATGCCATCTCAATGGATGGAATGGGGTGTTAAAGCGTGGTGGTAGATGGACGATGTGTCGCGCTGTACGCTTCGTGCATCCCGTGTGTCGGAAAAAGCTGCGAAGGAATTACCGGTGAGAGAAAAGAGAGGAAGTCGTAGGCGTCAGCACCGTATGGCTACGCGTACGACGATGGAACAATAATGGCTACTGTTGAAGATGAGATGACCTCGGGGAGGGGTGACTTCAAGGAGGACCAGTGCAATGTCGCTGGCGAGGCACCTCTAGGGCTACTCTGAGAGGGGGGGTTCGCCCGTGCGTCCTGCGTCCGCCTCATCGCTAGATACATCTCCCATCCCTGTGAACGGATAACACGCTAGTGTATCTAACGCGACTTGTCCAGTGTCTAACATCTATTAATTGCGATGCTTTTGCTGGCTCTGCCAGGTGCTTGTATAGCTGGCAGCTTTGAGGTTGCCAAGATGGTTAACAGTGACAGACACCCCGCTACCACCCAAGGTTGCGAGGTACTCTTGACTATCGCACACCGAGGCCATCAACAACCTCTGATACTATAATAATCATCCCGAGTTCTTACATCCCGGGGTAGCCCTAACCATTAGGCTTCTGGGCCCAGGTGTGCGACATGGCAGCCGCCTGTCCAATGATTCTCCCACAAGAGCCTCAACGAGTATGTTTCGCCGTACCACCCGCTGTCACTCTCTGGCCAGCAGACAAAGTGGCGGTAAGAACAAGGTCGAGTACACTCTTGGAGGAGTAGTGGGCCGCCAGTTATCAGATGCAGGCCATGCAGATGGTGGCTCACCGCCTCACTTCCCACCTGGGGACGCCTGCGCCAGTTCTTTGCAACAGCTTTCAATACCAAACAATCTGTCGCCCCTCCCTCCAGGCCGGCTGGTCTGTGTTGCACGATGACGAAGGGCGCGGGAAAAGGGGTTGCAGAGGGGTAATCACCTTCACAACATGACGCCCAGGATACTTGCAAGTCGTGCCACGAGTAATTTCAAGACGATCGTCGGCTGCCCTCTGGAACTCTATCCATACTTTCGGGCCAGGATCCCGTTCCCCGGACCCACACTGGCATTTAGTCAGGTCCACACCTGCAGTAGACTGCCACGGCTTGCAGAGCTCACACGAACATTCAACGCCGCGAACACGGTGCTTCTTGCGTGTGTCGACAGACACACCGATTCCACCGACCCGTCTGGCTGAGGTCTTTCGGCTCGGGACAACACCTACACACGATCGAGCGTCCCGTCAGCAGAAAGTGGCAGAGTCCGCTAAATTATGCCCCGCTTGTCTTCGTTCAATCGGGGGAGCGCGTATAATCCTGGACCTTATAGCGTCGGTCGCGGCCTAGCAAACGCTCTTGCTGCCATGACACTCTCTTACCCTCACCGTTCCTGAACACAAGCCACCGCTACACATGCCTTCTACAACCCCTCTAACGGCCCCTCATCGACCACTGTATCAGCGAGGGGCTTTACTTTTCACTGAAACCCCCCGCGCTAGCACGCTTGCCGTAATGCTTTAGAAGCAGATGGTGGTTTCAAGTGGCACTGGATGGCCCTTCCGCGCGCTCACGGACGCGGCAGGGCCGTACTCATCCGCCTACGCCGTCAGGTAATTTCATTTTGATCGAGGCAAACATCTAGCTCATTTCAGTGAAGACGAATGGTGGCTGCAAATTCAACCCGGTATATTGACGTGCCATCATGCCCAGTCCCATGTGAAAGGTACGCCCTTTCGGCCCTGCAGGACGCAGCGAGTCTGCCATTGGGTTCAGCGGATACTTCGATGACATCTGAACGGCATGTCGCTGCAGGCCCCCACGTGCAGCACGGCAGCTATCGCATCCTGCTCTTCGTTTGAGCTTCTCCTTCTACAACGGCACCTCTTCATTTCTCAACAATGCCCATGTCTCGGGAACAGCAAAGATCTTGATCAATTGATGGCTGATCCTCCGGCCCACCAGCCAGTGTCGCAGAACCCAGGAATGCCTTTTCCGCTTCCACGCGACAAACCAAGCAAGTTTGAGACTGGTATCGGCCACTAAGATCCGCAATAATCATTCCGAGCTTCCATCACACCTTCCACGATGAGATGCGCGTGTCAGTCACCGCTCTCACCCAGATGGCCGAAAGGGCCGCGGAATACAGCGCCGGATGCTGTGATATAGGCATGCTTTTGTAGTATCACGGTGTAGCATTGCCGCGCCTCAGTCGCTGCCTGTTGTTCGAAGGATTTAGAGGCTCAGACGAGTAGCAGCACAAACAAGCAAAGGTCCCCCGCTGAGTTGCGGGGCATCGAGTGACATCCCGTGCAAACGAAATGCGTAGGGTCGGTAGATGCAAAACGTTACAGGTGGTGCAAGATAGACGGTCGCACAATGCTCGATGCGCCGGTATCCGCCCGCAACGGGAGGGAAGTCCTCGCTATCCTGGAGGACCACGTTTCATAGCGCAAAATCCCGAGAATATGCAACGAGTCAGACAGTGTTCTAGATGACAACTGACTGAAAGTCCACCGTCCCCGCTGCATCGCCAGGCTCTGCGGCGTCAATAGCTGTTGCGTACCACAATGAGGGCCCGGTGGGGCCGTATTATCAATGGCATATGTATAGCATGCATGGTCGGTGTAGACAGCCACGACAGCCTCGTTGACAGCTGCGGCGTGAACCATGGAGATGTGCCCGCTCAGGGACCATCGCTTACCATCTGGCTACACTGAGTACATGCACAAACGGCTGCAGGTCGGCAGGGCAAATAGATGTGCATGGAGAGCAATATGTAGCATGTTGGCGGATTCCGAGAATAATCCTCCTGGGACGGGTCCGGGTCTTCTTGACACATTGTTAGCTGCTTTTATCCAACGCCCAACACGTGATCCATGGATGGCACAGCGCGTCCCCACTCCACCGCTGCTCACGACGCCCACCCTGGTGTTGCGTTTCTTTCGCTCGAGCCCATTCTTCTGCTCAACCATAATCACACGAGAGAGCTTGCTACGAGGCTGGATTCGCTGCTCCGGCTCAGCTAAGCGCGAACGTCAGGCTCCTCATTGCCTGGTCCCCTCTAGTCCAATCAAGCAACCCCCGGCTCTAATACACATCCTCGAAGGCGTAAGCTCAGTCGGCCCACATTGCGACCGCGTCTACTTTAACCCTGGGTTGAGCAGAGGGGTACTCGCGCCTGGGCTGTTGTTGCCTCCTCCACCCACACGCCGGTCGCGCCAACAACGTAGACTCGTTCAACGCCATGAGCTTCGGCACCACGGACGCGGGCGGCATGTATGTGCGCGCCCTGTATGACTACCAGGCAGACGACCGCACATCTCTCAGCTTCCGGACGGGCGACATAATACAGGTTATTACCCAGCTCGAGAGCGGCTGGTGGGACGGAGTCATTCACGGTGTCCGCGGCTGGTTCCCGAGCAACTACTGCGCCGTCGTGCAGCGCCCGAGCGAGGACATCGAGAGCGACAGAGACGGCATCGACGCCGACGACGACCATGAAACGCGGTCGACGGGCGGCGGCGAGTTCGACACGTCGGACGGGGAGTCGCTGAGCGGCGGGAACGACACCATCCTGCCCCTCGAGCGCAATAATGTGCCGCACAACAAAGAGGAGGAGGCCGCGTTCTGGATACCCCAGGCGACGCCAGACGGCATGCTGTTCTACTTCAACACCCTGACGGGCGTCAGCACAATGGAGCTGCCCCTCGAGTCGCCTTCTGCGAACGAGAGCGGCCCACGCAACCGCACCGATGTCTTCATCCCCGACATGTCGCGACCGCCAGCTGAGCTGCTCGCGTCAGGCTCCGGCTACCACATGGAGGACACCGACGACGAGACGTCAGCGTCCGACCTGGAAGGGCCCGGCATGAAGGGCTCATTCCGCTCGCGCGTAAGTTTTGCGCTACTCTACGTGGAGCGAGTACTGACACTGTACCACAGCACAGGCAGCGCTTGTCCGATGGCCTCTCATCGGCAACCTCGATGGAGTCAATGAACGCGGGCTACCCTGGCAGGTCCTACGACCAAAGCGGCATGAGCTTCGCAGCCTCTTCCACCATGCCTCCCACCGGCACCACGGCCACTTCCTTTGCGAACAGCCCAGCTCTTAGCGGGTCGAACGGCACCACAACTCAAACGCGCAAGTTCTACGACGACGTGAGCCCGGTTCCTCTCACCTGGAACAGAATGGTGGAGGACATGCGCCGCGCCATAGAGCGCTACAAGCAGGCTATCAACAATAGCGACAGGTCTGAGTTTGTGAAGCGCGCCGAGGACGTTTCGGACCACCTGCGTTTGCTGCTCGCTGCTGGTTCAGGGACCACGGACAACCACTCCGGCAACCCCTCTATCATATCTACAAATAAGGCCTTGTACCCTCACTTCCGCGAGACCATGTCGCGATTCTCCAAGTTGGTGCTGTCTTCGCATATCGCTGCCTCCGACTTTCCTCCCCCCGATTCCTATTCCAAGTGTCTGAAAGAAGCAGAGGGCGTCCTCAACGGAGTCTTTGGTTTTGTCGAAGTAGCACGCCAGCAGCGCGGAGAAGAGATTCCCCGTCTCGTGCCTGGATTTGTAGCCGGGAACACCACCGGAGGCAGTTGGCAGAATAACGGAACTGACACCCATGACTCCAACAATTCCATGTACTCTGACCAGGACGACTATGAGCCCTCCGTTGAACCAACTCTCAAGCTTGACTCGCGCGTATTGGAGAGACTGCAGGATGTTAAGCGCTTGATCATTTCCAGTCTCCGGCGATTGGATGAGCAACTGATGGTCAGAGACCCAGTTATATCACATAGGAAACACCAAGCGATAGGTGACCACGTATGCAGTGCCGCAGGAAAGGTGTTGGAGGCGTGCCGACCCTGGATCTCGACCATTGAACAGATCAACCTCGCTTCTCTCGACGCAGATACTCACGGGCAGCAACTCAGCGAATTCAGTGTCCAGAAGCAAAAGGCCTACGACGTCGTATCTGAACTCGTAATTGCGTGTCAAGGAGTAGCCGCACCCTTGGGAGACGAGTGGGCGGAACTACGTGGTGATTCACTTGAGGACCGCATCAATGCGGTGCGAGCAGTTGTCCGAGATCTGGAATCGACGTGCACCCAGCAATACGGTCTGTTGCAACAACTTTCGGATACAGTCCCCCTGTCCGACATTGTGAGCCGTGCAGACCCAAGGAGAAACACCGATAGCGAGCTACCAAACCATACCCGAGGGCCATCTGGACAAGAGAGACCTTTGCTTGGCAACATTCCCAAGGCAGACACGTACAGTGCAGGCACACCTCTTGGTGTCGACGAGGGCAAGATCGAGCCAGTACGATCAGCTAACAGCAACAAGAAGCTCAAGGACTTCTTCGGTGAAGTCCCTGTTATTCCACAGCAGGCGATCGAAGAAACCCCCGAGTACTTGAAGCTCGACCATGAGGGCGAAATATCCTACGATCACAAATCCGTACCACCACAGCTGAAGGGTGGTACTTTGGCTGGTCTTGTCGAGCAACTGACGCGTCACGACCGTCTCGATCCAGCTTTCAACAACACCTTCCTGCTTACGTATCGATCATTCACCACGGCTTCTGAGCTATTCGAGATGCTGGTCAAACGATGGAGTATACAACCACCCCATGGACTGGCCAAGGAGGACTATCAGCACTGGGTAGACAAGAAACAAAAGCCGATCCGGTTCCGAGTTGTCAATATTCTTAAGAGTTGGTTCGACAATTACTGGATGGAAGGTAACGACGAGGAAGCACGCATCCTGATCCAGCGGGTGTACAATTTTGCGAAGGATCATGTTGCCACAACAAGCACCCCTGGAGCGGCACCACTGATGACATCAGTGGAGCAAAGGTCTCGCGGCCCAGATATGCCCACGAAACGCTTAGTCCTCACGTTGAGTGCACAAACGCCGCAGCCTATTCTGCCCAAACACATGAAGAAGCTCAAGTTCCTGGACATTGACGCAACGGAATTCGCCCGACAACTCACGATCATCGAATCCAGACTATACGGAAAGATTCGCCCTACGGAGTGTTTGAACAAGACCTGGCAGAAGAAGCTTGCCCCCGGTGAACCTGATCCGGCCGCAAACGTCAAGGCGCTTATTCTCCACTCCAATCAGTTGACGAACTGGGTCGCACAGATGATCCTTACACAACAAGACGTCAAGCGCAGAGTGATCGTCATCAAGCACTTTGTCAATGTCGCAGATGTAAGTCAACGAACGCGTGCATGCGACATCCATTGCTAACACAAACCAGAAATGCAGGCAGCTGAACAACTTTTCTACACTAACCTCGATCATCTCAGCGTTAGGAACAGCACCTATTCACCGCTTGAACAGGACCTGGAGCGCGGTCAACCAGCGCTCCATGGCAACCCTGGAAAGCATGCGCAAGCTGATGGGTAGCACCAAGAATTTTGCGGAGTACCGAGATACGCTCCATCGAGCGAATCCACCCTGTATCCCTTTCTTCGGTATGTACTGCCCCAGCAGCATCCCTGCATCAACCGGCTAATCCATGTTGCCAGGTGTCTATCTCACCGACTTGACCTTCATTGAGGATGGTATCCCATCGCTGATCAAGCGCACAAACCTCATCAACTTCGCAAAGCGCGCCAAAACCGCCGAAGTGATCCGCGACATCCAGCAGTACCAGAACGTGCCATACCCACTACAGCCCGTGCCCGAGCTGCAAGACTACATCCTCACCAACATGCAGTCTGCAGGCGACGTGCACGAGATGTACGAGATGAGTTTGAGCGTCGAACCACGAGAACGCGAGGACGAAAAGATTGCAAGGTACACTACCTATTTCTCCTTTGATCGTTCCAAAACTGGGCTAGAAGGATAGAGAGAAAAACTCAAATCAAACCCCCGCTTCAAGAGGAGGACACAGCAACAAAGCGGGGATATGAATGCGTCTTTTGGAGAGAAGATGGGGCTAACGGCGTTTTAGGCTTCTCTCCGAGAGTGGATTCTTGTGATGAGATTGTGACAAATGACGATGATACCCCCCCTCGCACGAAACACTAGCATTGTTGTTTCTCATAGGAATCTTTGGAGTATTTTGGTTGTTGTTTTTTGGTATTCGGCGTTTGCTTTTCTGGTTTACCCACACCCCCTAACGATGGAATGAAACGAGTTGGGCTTTTTGATCTTCACCTTGGTTACTGCTGGCGTAGAGCGAACGCTTCACGCGGGTGCGTATAATTTGCTCCCTCTCTCTCGGGTCTCGCAAGAACCGGTAAGCTCCGCTCATGGGACGGGATATTACGATGGGCGCTTGCGGTTGGGAAAATCTTTCTTGTTCCATAGGTAGCGGAACGGCATGTCTTTTTGTCGCTGGCGCGCATCTCTGCAGTTCGTAGCTAATTCACACGCGATTACGATTTCTATATTCAGTGTCTGCAGCCATTGTGGCGAAGACATGCAGTATCATGACCCAGGGTCCCGTATGAAGCATATTCCTGGACGCTTTCTCGTGTTGTAGCTTGTCCGTTAGTCTAGGGCTCGTGTCTGGTTATTGGACGAGCGGCAAAGGTCGCTCGGCGTTTCTTTCCACCTCGTATCGCCGTCGACCCTGACTCTGACTTCTGCTAGGGTGCCGATCTAACGGAGCGACTCAGACGCGAAAGTGACGGTGAACAAAACACCAGTTCACGATAGGGCTGTAGGGTGGGGATCGTCACTTGTGCTGCGATGAGTTGTTCATTTGTTTAGTTGTGCGTGTGTGGATGCCATTAGAGGGTGAGGCATTCTCCGTCGCTGCTGGCCGGTGTCTCGCCTTGAACTTTACTCTATACTTTCTGCCGGCGTGTGAAGGAATGAAAGCAATCCGCCCTAGCTTCAGGATCTCAATCTGGGCTGGTATGCTCACATCGTCAAATCGTCAGCGTGGTAGTGCATATCGCAGACACGCGTGGATGAGCACTAGCACTCTACGATGCAACGCAAACTTTGCACCCCAGTGCAAACATGTCAGACTGCTTTAGTGCTCGCGGATGGATACTCTCGTGTTCCTCATCGGCAGATCGTCCTGTGCGGAAATTTCAGATTCCGCGCAGGAATGTTGTCCATCCGACGTGAGTGAGCATCGTGACTGATCCAGAGCTAGGAACGCTGCTTCCTAATGCGCACCCACTGCAATGGTCAGCGCAACATGGTACTAGGTACACACATCGGAGGTGAGGCAGGCGCTACAGTAACCTCACCCCCGCAACGATCACCGAGGCGCCCAGCGACGGCCTCATGGAATAATTGCCCCAGACTTCCATCCTTCCATGGCATGCGCAGTCGCCATGAGAGCTCGGCAGGAGCGTGCCGTCTTAGATATGACCCAATGCGGTCGTTACCGAGTGACGCCGGACGAGGATCATCCTCACATCAAATCTGAGGGAGATTACTGACAAGGGAAAGTGGCCAAAAGAACGACAGCCGTTGTGGTAGCATACCCCAGCTTTTGTGTTTCTGGCCTGTCAGAAGACGCGGGCGCACGGTGCAGTGTGCAGCCAACCAGGCTTATGACATAATGCCGAGGTGGACAATGTGCTGTCTTGCCAGGACTTGAGATTGTGCGAAGAGGATGACAAGAGCTTGGGCGGGTTGCTGATGTTGCTGGGCCTTGGTGTTGTGGATTGTGGGATCCGAGGTCCGCCGGAATGGGAAATAGGGGTGCTGCGTTGCTTTGGCGCCTATCACTTCGGGTGATCAACAATAAACAAAATCAGACGCACATCTTCTCGTCTATGGATGCGACCAATTTTTCGTTATGAATATGTTGAGCACACGCATCGTCATGGCACCTCGTCAAGCAGAAGGTTGAGATTGTAATCATCGATGCGGCCAGAGCGTCGTACCCCCTGCTGCTCGCTTGATAGCGATGGGTAATTTCTTGCTGCACTCGCAGGCATTGCGTTACCCTGTAATCAGGCGTGCACAGCAACGGCGCGGCAGGGGCGTTTTCTCTGGTCTGCCATACGCTCGCTATTCCCCGAGGCTGTCACTAAGAGCGGAAAAGACTTGAAAGGATGCAGAGGATGCATGGCGCTCGTGAGCTGTTACTCGTCTAAGACGGCCGCAGTGGGGGTGCCTGGTCTCGGGAATCTGGAATAGGAGCTTTGCGACGCACGTAGCAAAGCATTCAGGAGGGCATTGCGACTACGCTCGCCTGGATATAATCACAAGACATTGTGCTGGGTGCGATCTCGATTGTGACTGGGCAGAATCAAGGCAGTGGCCAATCAAGGAGGGCGAGGTAGTGCGACGGCTGTGGTGAACGCTGGCCAGTCGATGGGCTCTGTGGCTCCGAGCATCTGAGGGGGTTGAGGGATGGTGCATGTGTTATCGCGCCTCCCAGCGTGGGTGACAGCAGCGTTGACGGATGGGCACGGAGGAGGCGCGAATGGAGGCGCGCGGAGATAGTCCTGTCTTCTCACCAGCCGCCTCCAGCGTTCATCGTAGTTCTCCCAGTCAGCCACCACCACGTCCCAGCCATAGCAGCCAGCTGACCAAAGGCGGTTCCTGCATACGACACGCCAAAGCTACTGACACTCCGCGCTGGAGCAGCAGCTTAGACGTGCGCTACGTCTCTTAGCCCAGACTTGGACCTTCCTGGCGACCCACAAAGTTACCTCGTACACGTTATTTCGGTGGCATTAACGGGCGATCCCTGAGGAAAATAGCGGAGGTGCCCAGACCCCAAGGGCGACGTGAGTGGTTCCTGCGTCCGTAATTGCGCTGCTTTGGGCGTGCGTGCCGGACTTTGCCTTTCTGCACACGAGGGCCCAGCAGTTCATCATCGGCCTCTGCGCTGCCTGCCATCAGCCATCCGACCTCTTTTACTTTTGGCCGGCTGCACATCAACCACCCGACTCCCGCCTCGCACGCTCTTTACTACTTTTCTTTTCCGTCCGTCGCAAAGGGTTCACCTTTACAGTCACTCGCTTCTAATCTAATCTTCTCAACATGTTGTCCCGCAGTACTTGGGGCGCGACGTCGTCGTTACTATTACTCGCTTTGTCCCGCTTCTGTAAGTCGGCTCCTCGCTTGCGGCTCCCAATGTGAACTCGTGCTGACCCGTGAACCTCTTTCAGCCAACGCTGCCTGCGAATGCGGCTACTCGGTTAACAGCACAAGCGATTCGAACTATGCCGTCTTCACAGAGCTCATGGAAAATGACTTTTTACATACTTCGACCGACGACTTGAAAGAGGTTGGCTGGCAGCCGCAGGAATACAATGTTACTTCGACGAACGCTAGAGGGCCTTTTGGAAAGAGCATGGAGTTGACAAACATTGTCACGAACCCGTTCAAGAAGGGCTGGTCGGGTGATGCAGACCATGGCGGTGATGCTGGACTCGAGTTGTGGGTTCGCGGCGACCATCAAGATGGTCTCGTTAGCGGTGCTGAGCTTGTCACGATGCGCAACGACTCTCTACTCGGAAGCTTCCGTGTCGGCATGAAGCTGTCGAACTCCTCGGGAACTTGCGGCGCTTTCTTCTTCGTAAGATCCCACACCCTCTTTTTCAGTCTGAAACGCGACTAACAAGCACAGTACCACAACAACTCGCAAGAAATTGACATGGAGTTCCTGTCTCACCAGTTCAACAACTCCCAAGGCGCCGTAAACCTCGTTCTCCAAAGCCCGGAATCCGTTACGCACGGCTACGCTGCTCAAGGAACAAACGGCTTCGAAGTCAAGGCTCTCCCTTTCCGTCCGGACGAACTGTTTCACGAGTACCGTTTCGACTGGACCCCTAACCGCGTCGCCTTCTACGTTGACGGTGTATTCCTCCACGAGATGACCGAGAACATTCCCACGGAGAGCGGCGGCATCTTCCTGAACCACTGGAGTAACGGTGATCCATCGTGGTCTGCTGGACCCCCGGATCAAGACACCGTCATGACCATTTCGTACATGAAGTCATACTTCAACTCGACCGACACCGAGCGCTCGCAAAACGACTACAAGAAGCGGTGCCCAACATTTGACCCGGCCAAGGTTTGCGCCATCCCCAACCAGATGAGCCCACCGGATCAGAGCAAGGGCCCCGAGGCAGCGAAGACCTACTTCTTCTCGCAAGATGGAGACGATATGACACCCGGCCAAACAACATACACCGGCAGCGCGACCAGCATGTTCGGTGCGCAGTCATTATCGATCGTGGTCCCGTTATTCGTCACACTTCTCAGCTTAACGCTGGCGTAATAGACATTATCAGGACAGTTAATACCGCTTCCTCCCACAAGCGCTTGTTCCCTATATCCGGGTTCATGGGCTGGGAACTTTTACGAGCATACGACCACTTCTACAGCGTTCTTGGAGTAATACGACTACTGCAGTCCGATTTGCACTTTTCACTTCGACTTCTACACGGGCCCGTCTTCGCACCGCCTCACAATTTTCTTTGATTCAGCAACATACTCATGGCGCAGCACCGCCTATAGTGTCTTTACCCTTTTATATTTTCTCTTCTTGTATATACCCTTCGCACGGGGTTCTGCGCAGTCAGCCCGTTTGCCCACGCCTTCTGCCCTGGTCCAGCAGCGGCTACTTTTACACCTCGGCCCTTTGTGGCAGAGATTTCTTTATTGTATCGGAGTGCACTCCGCCGGAAGCTGTTGTTCCACAACCGTCCTTTCGGCCCTCATACCCCCATGCCGCGTACCATCGCGTCGCCTGTTTTTGCATTGGAAAGAGAAAAGAATCGGAAGATACCATCTTAGACCATTATGCGTCGATATATCCTAGCCCATGACAGCTACTGCTATAAGAAAATTAAACAATTCAATTTAACCTTTGCCCTTGCAGTCGTTTGTGTCATCTCATTACTGACACGCACTCTAGGATGAAAAAGGGTGTTGCCCTGCATCTGATCAATTGCAGAGATCCCAGTTTGCAACAACTGTACCTTGCATACGCGCAAGAACTACTCAGCTAGCATCGGAGTTGCGATGGCTGATATCCTGCTCAGTGGAGCTGGCCGGGCTACTACCAACGGAGCCTCACTCCGGAAGCGTCGGAAGACCCTCCATCGCGTCTCGACCAGCCCTCGACCAACAACGCCAATCAGACGCGCTATGCAAGCCTATCGAAATCTTGCCCTGCTGTCGGGACGCGTCCGTGACTTAGTTGTCAGAGAACATGTTCGCGGCATGTAGCTCATCCGGCGAGCTTGCCAGAATTGCCTGAAGATCCTCCTGCACCTCAACTCGACGCGAGTCTCAAACTACGACTATAGACTGAACCTACAAGGCCCGGGAAACCTCCCACTGCGACCGCTAAACTCTCCCCAGCGTTGTTTTGCACTTGCACGCTGACGCGCGGTCTAGTGCCGTACCCGCGCCAAATTTCTGCTGTGGCGTCTGCCGGTGCGTTTCGGTACTTGGGGTTAGCTGCTCAGTGAGTGACGTAATGGGCCTGTAACTCGGCGCCGTTGTACACCGGCAATTTGGACTCGAATGCTGGTGGAGCGGCGGTTGCTGAGAACGGCCCAGGTACTCCCGTGATAGTGGGGCTGCGAGTCTATTGGGAGCTGAGAGTGGCGAGAGGATGTTTTCACACTTGGTGAGATGACACGATGCTGAGCTCGATGCGACACCTATCGAGATAAGTTGTTACCACCGAAGTTTCTGGAGACAGTTGATTTCATCTCGTCCTGACTTTCACGCGTCTTTGACTCTCGCTCCCTTGTCAACCAGCCGCTGCATCGGATCCCCTCCTGCTCCTGTTCGCATCCTGCATGAAGCTTGTGTTTGCGCGCCCCCCTGCGTTGCTCAAATCTCTTGCAGCCACCTAAGCTTCAGCATGGCGGCAATCTTGCTCTCTTTGGGGTGCACTATCGAGCGGGAGAAGGCTTGTTTCCATTTGGCATTGCATTAGCGTTCGCCGGTGGTGCGATGAACCAGGTCGGCGAGACCGTGTTGTCAAGGCGACCTCGACTTACATGCATGGAACTAGCATTGGCTGATTCCGAGATCTGTTAACCGTTGTTTCCAGGACCGACGACTTCAGTATACAGTGAACGCTAGCCCAAGGACTGCATCACGGATAGGGTGTATGGACACAATACATGAATAGGAACTCGTAAGTATGTTTTCAGTCGCATTGAGCTTTCACGTAGGCCCGACGACCCGCAGCGTAAACGATGTCTGGGTGTCAAATAACGCCGTGGGATCAATCGGGTAAGTTAGAGCCATCTCCAAAGGCGTACCATGGCCATGAAGCAGGAGCTACACCTTCCCGTAATGTAGGACGGCAGTCGTGATGGAGATGCTGGCAGTTGCTTCCTATCCGCAAGGAGAGCCGCTCCTGCTGTTCTGGTTCAGGGTCCAGTCGCTGCGTTTGCATCCTTATCGCGAGGTATCAACACTGCAGCTTTTCAACCACACTCTTTTCTGCACGTCTACGCTCTTTTTGGCTTCAGCAGCTCGCGCGCGTCTCTAGGTTTTCTGCTTTTGGCTTTTGGCTCTTTTGGCTTGTTCAGATTTTACCTGTTGTTTTCCATTGTACAGTACGATACGTATCAAATTCCAAGCGGCATCGCAATATTGTCCCAACTTCGACGCGAGTAACTGCGGCAGTTCTTCTTCTGGCGTGAATCTCGACTCTAGGATCTCATCCCATCTGCCGGTCGGTCTGTCAGCTTTCGAGGTTAGGCTTTGGTGCTTCAGTCTCAAATTCCCACATTCGACAACAGCAGCCGAGCGTCCTTCTCTCACCTCTCGGCACCGGACGGGATGCGCGTCCAAGACTTCTACGTCCTTCTCTTATCGGTAATCGTAAGCGGTAGACTCTTCGCTGAGTCTGAGTACCTGCCAGATGTAGAGGAGACTACAACAACAATAGGCGCGAGCCCAGCTTCGGTCCCTACATCGGTTTCGCCTACTGCGACATCTATCGCTGGCGTGGACGGCATTGAGTAAATTCCCAATTTAGAGGATTGTGATGTGACAGGGTACTAACGGTCGTATAGGCTTCGTCAAGGACCCGGCATTGCTCCAGTCGAGGGCGCACCTGCGCCTGTTCAGCAACCACCAGCCATAATTACAGCGATACCAGCTGCAGAACCTGCCCCAGCTCTTTCTGTAGATCCTGCGCTTCCGGTGCCTGCATTACCTGCGCCTGTAGCTATACCTGTTCCCGCCGTTGATCCTGTCGTCAATCCTATACCACCACCAGCTCTTGCGCCTCCTATCAATGCCATCGCGCCGGCAGCTCCACCCATCAATGTTGCCGGAACTGCAGGTGCAGATGTTACGCGATTGGCGAAACCTTTCAGCAACGTACCCTTCTACACCGTGGTGTGGGCCGAGACATGGATCGGCGGGACATATTCCACTTGGTGGCCATACACTATATCGCTGGACTTCAAGCCTGTTCAGACAAACGCCCCACTTCCAGGTGTAGGATCGATCGGTATGGGTACGCTCACTGGTAAGACAGGAGTGACGCGGACGATCGTGGTGAACGCTGCACCTACGCAAGGAGTAGGTTGGGCCAAGGGCTTTGTTGCCGCCGTTGGGGTTGGCCTGGCAGGTATGGCGGTATGATGACAAGAGATGTGAGTACGAGGAACGTGATAATTTATGGAAGAAAGAGTTAGATTTCATTTCAGCTGC
This sequence comes from Alternaria metachromatica, assembly GCF_023757995.1. Lineage (NCBI taxonomy): Eukaryota > Fungi > Ascomycota > Dothideomycetes > Pleosporales > Pleosporaceae > Alternaria > Alternaria metachromatica. Next base: position 181,739 of record NW_026055496.1, read on the forward strand.
AGATTTGGATCTGGACATACTATTCGTCATATATGGCACTTGAACGACTTACGATGCATGTATATTACGAGAAGTATGATAGCAACGATGAACACGACAAGAAGTAATTGGAGACGAACATCTGACGATACGAAAAGCTGTGAAGCCAGTGCGAAGGTCCTCATTATACTAGGAACAAGAAGACAATGCAATTATGAGGATATAGCTATATGAACATTGTCCAGCACCGCCAAAGCCGATGATCTCTAAGCTCGCTATACGTTTTCCAACTTCTTGTCTTGATTGTCCTTTCCCCTACCTCCCTGTTACGCCCCCGAAGATTTCGTGACAAACTTAGTCGTTGCAGGCATGGCGGCCCTGCGCGGTGAAGAAGCTCACGTCAGAGTGTTTTCCTCCAGCATTGCAGGGCTTGTCGTCCTCAAACAGCGGCGCGACGTTCAAGCAAGATCTGGTGCAACCGCCATTGTTATCCTAAAATTTTGGTCAGTCCCATGTGTCTCTTCCTTCGGAGTTCGAGGCACGTACAGCGACACAGCAATGGGAGCCGTCCTGGTACAAGCACTGGCAGTAGATAGAGGCCTGGGTACCAACCGCCATGGTAAGGAGGAGGCCGAGGACGGCGGAGAGGCGGACCATCTTGATGTTGATCTGGAAGAAGATGGAGATAGGTTGGTACGAAGTGGAGTGGAAGAACGGAGAGGGCGAGTCTAGGTGCTATATAGAGCCCACAATATCTAGAGGCCTAGAGATACGTGCCGCCTTGTTGGCTTCCGGACGAATGCGTCGGGCTCTCTCATAGGTGATAGCGGTGGAATCGAGAGTGACGATTATCGCCATTGTTTCCCTGCTACTTTGAGGGCCGAACACAATACGACTTCAGGGGTATTCTGATAGACCAAGCTATGCGATGAACACGGTACTTACCTATGAGGCGCAAGTACACCTCGTATATCATAACCACGTGTTGAAGACCAAATCCTATCTTGGCTTAGAAACACAAGCTCCGCTAAGCTAAGAGGTCCAGTGCTTGGGCCACTGCTAATGGCCACCGAAGTATCGTCGAGAGGTGTACCGATAAGGCTTTAGATCTTCTCAGTTCGTTAAAATTTGCGGTGTGTACAGAACAGTATGGGGAAGGAAGCCGAGATTGGTACCTAGTTGAGCAGGTAGTAGAAGGTCCGAAAGAGATACACGAGAAGGTCCGAAAACAAACTAATCAAACGCTCTACCCGTCTTGCTATCACGATACTAACGAAATGCATCGCCTTCAGGACAATGTGATAGATGTAGAGAACATCTTAAAAAGGCAGGTGATTTCGCCTCTGCAGTGAAGATATCACAGCAACCAGCAATACTTCTCTCACCACCTCAACACCCAACTCTACTTCAACTTACTCTCTTCTCAATCCGTCATCATGGTCCGCCTTCTCTCCGTCGCCGCGGTCTTCTTCACGATCGTGTTCGGAGCTCAAGCTTCCCACATCTGCCAATGTCTCTTCCAGGATGGCTCGCACTGCTGCGCCAGTGTCGTAAGTCTCTCAAAGCTCTTTGATATGAGGATCGAGCTAATTGCGGCCTGGCTCCTTTACAGAACAACTTTGGTGCTGCGGAAGACTGCCAGGTTGTCTGCGTGGACAAGAAGCGTAACAAGGACGGCGCAGCCTGCAACGCTGGCGGCAAATGGTCCAGCGTTGGCGGCTTCACCGTTCAGTTCCGCGAGCCATGCCAGTAAAGCGTCTCTGGCGGAACAGCCGTACTTGGCGCCAAATGACAATGCTGTTAGAGGCACGGTGGAGGTGTATGGATCACAATGGGAGACGGCGGCCTGAGCGTGATGAACTGAGAGTGGAGCGTATGGTCCTTGTGGATCGTCCGAGTCGTTTAGGGAGTAGGCCGGCTCTACTAAAATGATATGTCTGTATCGTCAATGTGATACCGTTCTTATTAATTGCAATCCCAACCGCGTGCAGAGATAGGTGTCTGAGCCCGACGTGCTAACTTTTCATTGTTTTCACTGTGTTGGTCGGTGCCTGTTTTGGAGTAAAGGAGAGATGGGTGATGAGGGTACGACACCTTTAGTAATCACGGCGGCGGTTAGTGCCTCCACGTGACGCCTGCTGCGGCGGTAATCCCCCGCGGGTGGGGTTAGCATGCCAACGCGTTGTTCCTACGACCGAAGCGCCAACTCAGCTTTGCGCTCTGCCTGTGCGATACACGTACTCTGTAGATATGAAGGCATCGGACAATTGCATTAGGAAATTTATCGTGCGATGGGTGTAACCGCCATAGAGACGATTACACAGATCAACAAATGGCGGTGGGGTGATACCCGATGTATGTGGCGCGACTTTCACGCTACTCGCAGACGATCTTGCCCTTTTCGGACCGAGGCTTGGAATCTTAACGTGACGGCGAGCAGACGACGATACTGACGATAAGGTGATTGAGATCGATATCACGCACGAACTGCTTTGTATAAGATTTGATTCATTCCGACAGTGTTGTCTAACATAGATCCAAGCTTACCTAGGTATCATCATTGACTGTCGGACCTCCGTCAGCAACAACTCCCCGAGTCAGCATCACCCGATCGGAACAAAGACAAACCAAGATACCAGCAACGAACAACAAACCGTCATAGGATCTTGAACGAACATTCATCGACTTCGAAACCAAACGACTTGACCCACCAGAGCTGCAGATTGCGAGTGATCAACCTCGGAATACATCAACGACGACGGCACTGCTATCAACCGACCATCTCCCATTCATCGCTAGCCAGGACAGAAGGAAAAGCAAAGGTGTCGAGAATGGCAACAGCATACTACTTCGCAGCACACTTCAACATGCCCAGAACGCATGCGACCGATGATTCATCGCCATTTCCTGGAAGCACGCCGAATATCACCTCACCATTCTCGTTCATCCCAGTTACGCACGAAGCAATACACGCCCAGCCTCTTGTCTCAATAGCACCAAATATAACCACAAGGGAAAGAGGCGCAACGAACCCACAGTCGACCTCAATCCTCTTCCGTCTACCGGCAGAACTCCGAAACCAAATCTACGAGGAGCTACTCTGTCCGAACACGCCGCACCACAAAGATCTCGCTACGTACTCCACGTCATCCAGACCTCCAACGGTCTACCCGGCCATCCTCCGCACATGTCGCAAGATCCACGAAGAAGCTCAAGATCTACTATATACAACACACGTCTTCCACGCCCACCGTTCCCTTCTCACGGCCCTTCCACATCTGATCTTACCCGAAAAGCCAATCTTGTCTCCAACCAGCATCGCGAAGATCACGCGCTGGCAGCTTGAGCTACGGCTAGATACCGATCCCCGGTTTACCAGTAGTCAAGCTACGGCCGCATTCTCTGGTGCGGAGTTTCTCCAGGTAAAGGTTTGGCAGAGTATGTTTGATGGGGCGGACAATTCAGTGTTGAAGCTGTTTACTGGGGTGAGGGGAGTGGGGGTTGCGAAGGTTACAGGGTGCGATGATGAGAGATTGGCGAGGTGGTTGGAGAAGAGGATGATGATGCCGATCGAAGAGGAAGAGAGCAGGCAAGGGGGATGTTGCCAGTGTGGAAAGAAGGCAGATGAGGAGATGGAGTGGTTTGGTGTGACTAGGGATGCTTGGACGTTTGGGAATAGGTAGTGAAGAGCATGATAGCAATGACTTGGCTTTCGGTTATAGTGCAGATAGTTTCCGCTTTCCAGGAGTTCGTTACGCTGGCATCACTCAATCAGACCAATGAATTTAGACTATTGTAGTTTCAAAATGGAATGAATTCAGCTTTAGCCTTACGGGTCTTTACAGCTTTCACATTGGATGTGACTATCATTCTTTTTGGATGGGTATCAAGTGTTGGAGAAAGTAACCACAAAAGAAATTCCAGAGAGTCTTGCTCTGACCAGATGAGCAGCATATCGAATGCTGACCCAGAGCCCTACGTTGAATCAAAGTGATCTACCGCAGTTCTTCCCTCTCATCCTCTTCGTCGTCCTCGATTTTGGCGCAAGGGAACGCGCACTCCATTGAGCGTTGCTGCACATGACTGTTAGCAATGTGGTCCTCGTATGTGAACCCCGAGGAATAACATACCCTGCTTCCATTCCCACTCTCCGCCCAGGAACCGGTGTTACACCATGCTTCGGGGTGCAACTTCTTGCTCCCGCCCTCCGTCGCCCATTTCAGCCCATCGTACTCAAATACCAGCGCATCTTCTCCATCGGAGCCGTAGATAGTCAACTTGGTGTCATCCACCAGTCCATCGATCTCGAAGATCTGCGTCGCAGAGACCTTCACATACGAGTTGCGCTCCGTCCGGGGTCTCGAAGAAGCGAGATCGATAGTGATTCCATTCATATGGTCTTCCAAACTGTCGACTTGGACGTAGTTAATCTTGCCATCGCTTGTCGAGGCTGGTCGGGCGGCGGTCATGAGTTGCTTGTGGAAGAGGGTGAAGGTGCACCTGTCGGCCAGCGATGTAGCGGACGACGATAGCAATGACTGTGCATCACCGCGGGGAAGAATACGCGGGGGTTGAGGAGGGAGGACGCGCGCTGCGCATAGTGAGGGCGCGAGGAAGAGAACCGAAGAGAGGATGGCGAAGGTGTTGGTGTGCATCTTGAAGACCTGCTTGCGAATGCTTTTGGTAGTATTGGGTATTTTTTTCGATGAGAAGAGGAAGTAGATTTGATGACGCAGTCAGTCAAGTGAGGCAAAGACGAGCGGATGACCGGATCCAAGACCAGCTGAAAGATGCAAGGGAGAGTGAATGCAGGTACAGGAGGCGCTGACGAGCAGGTACTCTTGTACCTTATTAAAGCATAGAGAGATTTCGTTTCAGAGTAACAACGCCGGACTACCCGCCCTTCACCCTGTCTATCTGTTCATCGCTACTATATTCGTGTGGCGATCCCGCTTGAGTACTCGGACCATGCGGCGGTTGTGCAAGGCTGATATATGCGGGGTTGCGGCACGGTGGCTCAAATAGAGTGCTCTGGCGGCAACGTCAGCGGCAAGCATCCACCCCGTGCAATGAGGTGCATCATAGAGCCGCAAGGAATGTGGGGGTCTGCAAAGAATATGTATTCATGAGGGCGGCGCGGGTTATTGCGCTGGGCAAGGTTACGTGAGATGGGCGGTGCTCGAGGGTCGAGGGGCCCAGGAAATTGGGAGCGGCGCAATGAAGTCATGATCATCGTAGAGATGGCCTTACCATCCTCAAGGCATGCGCACCTTCGAGATGCTAACAGAGGAAGACGCAGATACGTCACATCCACGCTGGCTTGAGCTCTTGACCTCGGTGTTTCAAGTCTCTGATGTTTCCTATCCACAACGAAGATCCCTTGTTCTTCAAGAGACTGCAACGTTGTTGCCTCCTTGGTCCATTGTCACCGCGCATGAGAGCATCTGTGTATCCACGGCCACACACACCTCAGAGCTCAGCAAAGTCAACTTTGTGCGCAAGTGGATGTACCGGCTTGGCCTCCGCGTGCTGAACGCCCTAGTGAGCGCCCTGGAGATTAGCGAAAGAAGGCTGGCAAAGATCCATGGATACCTACGGCTGATGCAAACGAGTCGCTGCGTCGCTTTAAAGGAATCGATATCAGTACGTTTGCCAGTTCGAAGCCTCTGTAATCATCCAGGCGGCAGCCATTGAATGCTGTTGGTAAGACATAGATGCAATACGGCTTTCGAGATAAAGCAAGGAGATTTGGGTTCGCATGGCCTCTTGTCGCAGTGTTGAGCAAGGGTTCAAATATAAGCGAGTGTTGAGGGCAACGTCCGTCTCATATTCGTACTTCTTTTTGACCAAAGCTTGAGTCTTTCAGGCCAGTGAATTTGCGCCCAGGTGCGCAACAGTCGCATGCAAATTCAGGGTCCATGGTGTTGGACGTGCGCAGGGGGAGAAAGGGCAATTTCGGGATGCCGAATCGGTAGTCGTGGGGCCGAGCGTCTCGAAGTCTGACGTTGAGCACACAAGTTGGAATTCGTCATTCTTCTCAACTCACTCACAGCCAAACACCGCCGTCGCAATGTCGCGCCCCTGCCAGCAACGGCGCGCCAGTGCGGCTGCGAACCGGAAATCCAGAGGGTCCAAGCCAACCGGACCGCCCCCGATACGACACAAAGCACGGCAAAAGGCAATACACAACGCTCGACGCAGCGAGCGCGGCGGAGCACGTGGCGGGCGTGGTGGAGGCCGCGGAGGAGGCGGAGGAGGCGGAGGAGGAGGCCGTGGTGGCGCAGGACGGGGTGGGCGAGGCGGAGGACGTGGCGGACGTTTTGCGCAGAAGAATGGCAGGAACGAATCGGGCCAAGACTTCATACCTCTCTCCTCTGGTGGCAACAACTTCGAAGCCCTCTACAGGTCCTCACGCAACGACGACTTTGATCTCGACATGGACGGCGACAGTTCCGACTCAGACCAATTCGGCGATGAGTTGCTCGACGGCGACATGTATGAGGCCGAGGATATCGAGATCAACGTGCAGGCGCCACTGCCCACGACCGGCCGGGGAATACAACCACAAGCGGATATAATGTTTACGGAGGCAGCCGCCGTCGCAGTATACAGGCAGCTCTATCTGCGCGATTACCCACTCAGTACCTCAACCACGCGAGTGCGCTACGGTCTCTACCAGGAGGACACCTCTGCCGATTCGGCCGCATACATCTCCCACGCACCATTCACAGCATCTCGCCGATCGAGCGTCATCAGCATCAGCAGCGACACAAGCGAAGAGTCCACGGATGGACCGACAACACCTGAGTACAATCCGGGACGCGACTACGTCTTCACGTTCGGTATGCACAAGGGCAAGCGGTTCACCGATGTGAACGAAAACTACATCAAAATGATCGGTGGTCAGTTATACAAATACAGGGACAGAAGACATGGGTGCCTTTTGGAGGCATTCGAGTACCACAGGCCGGGGCAGGCACGTCTTCAGCCAGACCACCCTCAAACCCAACAGACACAAGCTCAGCTATCGCAGCCACGACAGCCTCCCACACGGAACGCACAAGGGTCTCGATCGAACGCTCTTTCGGCATCAGACACATGGAGATTCCACAAAGGGATTCACCTGGGCAAGCGACTACACGACGTGCCTGAAAACTACCTACGAACACTAGAGGGCAATCCCCTGGTCAGAGACGCCTGGCCTGGCTTCAAACAAGCACTCCAGGACTTCAATGCCAAGACTGGTAGAAAAGGTCGGGTTTGATCACACAATAGCCGTACAATAGCTGCTACCACGTGGTTGCGCCTTCTACGAGCGTTTGTTGGTGGTCCAAGCGGCAATTTTGGGACTCACCTCACCTGGGTGACTTACAACTTGCAGAACCATCGCAACTCACTGCGACTGCGACCTCTTGGTCTGAACTGTCTGAATGCGAGGGCTTTTCCCGTACTACACACTATAACGTCTCACCAATAACGATACTGCACCTCGCTTCACCATGGCGCGAACCAAGAAACGTGCGCGAATGGATCCCGAATTGTCGCAGTCTCAGCCACAGCTTCATACCAAGCGACAGAGGGGACCGAACGCCATGACAGCGCAAGCGGAAGAGGGGGCCGACGACACTACTGCGACAGACGATGTGCGATATATGAGAACGCAGCCAAAGGCCCAGGCACCTACCGAAAGCTCCCGAGCCAAGTCCTTTCCCAGTCAGACGTCTGAAGTCATTGACTTGACGCTGAGCGACGAGCTCGACGATGTATTCCCCGCATATTCGTCCAGGTCAAAAGCTCTCCAGGATCACGCCGAAGAGCAGCGCCACTCAAAGTACGCTCTACAGAACAAGACGACCGGAAAACTTGGCGAGCGCTCTCTAGGTCAATCCAGCGGCGGGCAGGGTACTGAAATCAACGAAGGCGAAGAACGATGGGCCATTCCCTCACTATCTGCAGATGTCCTTGCCCAGCGGCGCCAACAAAAGAAACAGGAGAGGAAGAGGCAGAGGAAGGAGGCGGCCATTGACGTCATAAACGCCCAACGCTCCTATGCGCCGGTCATGTTCACCCTCTCAGAGGCAGTAGCCTTTCTCTGGCAACCCCAGCTAGCGATCACCTACGATCTTCCGACTGGCGACTATGTACCTTGTCAGTAATATTCCTGTACGAATTGTATGTGAGACAAATACTGACTTTCTACACTCATCTTTAGATCCCGTTCATAGGTCATACCACTTGGGCGGTATGGGTCGGTACGAAGATACTCGTGCTGCTATGCATACAAGTCTGCCCTATCGTCCTTCCGGCGCTGGCGGACGCGGCCCTCGTGCGGTTGACCGTAGGTCAGACCGAACAGAGGCTCACGGTCGCTCCGCTTGATCTCAGGGCAACAACACGCGCTGGCCGATTGCGATGAGTAGGAATTGGGTCTTTTTGATTGAATTTTCACCACGGTCGCACTAGGGGAATAAGCATGCTCAACCGCGGGAATCATGACTGCCTTGGTATGACTGCCTTGGGTCTGGACATGATGTGACGCTTCAGAGATGAATTCGATGCTTGGTGGTGGAGAAGCAGCCCCATATATCAGAAAAACAATCTAAAACATACACCTCAATTGAACATACACGTGACGCTTGTTAGAAGTCAATTGAGCCTACGACAGACGGACGGTAGATGCATCAAGGTGCTATCCACCCGACACAGGTCATGGGCCAGCGTATCCAGGGCTTATGCTCCGTTGGCAGAGCTTCGAAGATTCCACTCATAACATGGTGTGTCCACCCTCTCATATACCAGAATCTTTCCATGTCGTGCATCAGAACGACAAAGTGCGCGTAGATGATGAGTGGCAGCGGATCGCATTCTTGGAGGCGATCGAGGAAGTCATCGCTCATTCGGTAGAGCCATCCAAACGCCACATGGTATTCACCGTCCTTGCCACCGTAGCGATTCGAATACATCTCCTGGAGGACGTCCACGCTGAGCACATTGTCGTCGCGATCAGAAGGCTCAGACGCGATACCGATGTGTTCTTTCAGCTCTTCAAGATGCCTTTCGAACTCGAATGGCCCGTCTGTTACTGGTAAAAGCCGACTTTTGTTACGGACTGCCGGTGCATGTGTCTTCGCGAAGTTGTCGATCTCAAAGGCACCGAGCGTCGTGCGGATACCACGAAACATGACCAGCCACTCCGATCTACCGTGCTTACCGAAAGCAAGGTATTCACCAGCCTGCGGTCCTCTCGCCCAACTGACAAAGCAAATCAGTTGGACAGATTGAAGGACCGCATCGCAGTTGGCGGGGTTGAGTTTGGCTATTTCTGGAGTGACGAGTGCTAGCGCGCATTCGTAGTGATGGTTTGCAGTAGCAGTATAGGATTCTTTGCGGTCTGGCCGGCATGACGCGAGATGGAGAGCGGTGAACGCGAATATGAGGTGCAATACATGTTCATTCTTGAACGCGATTTCCTCTGTAGACGATTGTACGCGTGCAGCACCAGCAGGCCATGCTGACAACGAGTGGCATGTAGTCGTCGTCCAGTGATATGTGAGTTCGATCTCAGATAGTGGAAGGCCGCCGGGTTGTCGTAAATCGTTGATTGCTGGAGCGGCAATAGATGTTGCCGGGTACTCGCAGCGGACTTGCCGCCGTTTGCAATTGGTACAGAATGGTTTACCCTCATCGCACTAGGTATTGCATTAGCACGTTGAGCGTAAACTTTATCTCTCAACGAGAGCTCCTGAGGTCGGCATGCTGTACACAAAAACAAACCCACAGCCTTGTTCAAGAGGGACATCGCATATGTCTCCGAGATACTCAAGTACTATCTAGGTACGTACCTTGATGCGACGCGTTTTGCAATGAACACATCCAGCCCGCGACTTGCGATGAGATTTCCTCGTTATCTTTGACGTTCTTGTCGTAACTTTCCCATTTTGCTCGTATGGAGAGCTTTCCCGTGAATTCAGGAGAGACCCTCCCCTTGAAGTTGATGTAGCTTCCGTCAGTGGCGAATCCTGTTGCATGTTGGTGTTGCTGATGAAGATGTTGAGACGCCAGAATGCGTATTCTGAGCGAGCAGCGCGTATTAAGAGAGACCACAGCCGCTAGCGGCATACATCATCGCTTCTAGCGTGAACACCTTCCGCGAGGGCTGCGCAATGCCGCAAGCATCTCCAGCACAGGAAAACTCCGAAAACTGACCTGACTGACCCCTTCCCAAAGCGTCACCTAATTACGAGCTTTTTCGTGGCTCAAGGTCCCACGATCAGTGTAGCGGCGTCGCATTGATCGTTGCTGATCCGACGCGGGTTCTTCCCTCCGATGTTGACGCTAGTGCGCCAGTCTTCGTATTCGCTCGTGTTCTCTTAGGATACGCATTTTCCAGGAACGAATGTCTGGCACACCTATCAGGCTCCACTTAGCAGAACTAAATAAAGTATGTTATCGCGAAAAGTTCTTTCTCATGTAGTGCGCCGAGTTTAACCCAATCTAGCCGCGTCAGCACTCGGAATGTATATAACCTCAGGCTGACCCGCTGCTGTGCTCTGAGCTAAACCGTCTTTACGCTTCTCTACACGACGTCGACTACAAAGTTTCCTACTTCCACTCGAGCGAAGCAACTGCAATGGGTCAACCAAAGGAGACCGAGCCTGTCTACAACAAGCCATCCACAATTTCTTCATCGGCCTCATCGACCCACTCGATACCATCCGTACCACCACCGCCCTACTTCAAGTCGCAGTTCATCTCTCCGTCCTCGTTCAAGTCCGCAGTAAATGCCAAACTCGACAAGCCCGCCGTATCCCTCTTCCGTCTCAGCATCCGTATCTTCCAACTCGCTTTCGCACTCGCATCGGGCATATCCTACGCCATCGAACTGAGCCATGCAACAAGCACTTCGAAGACGGACTTCATATTCGCGCAAGTTGTTTTCGGCCTTACCCTGTTGGTGCTAGTCATCGATAGTGTAACAGTACGCAACTACCGTGTCACTTGGATCCCGGAATGGATCTTGGCGGTCTTATGGATTGCCTCTTTCGGCCTCTTCTATACGATCTATTCAAGCGGGGACATCGAGCAGGGGTACCAGAACGTGGATGTGGGGCGCATGAAGAGAGCCGTGTGGTGCGACCTCATCAACGCGCTGCTGTGGATGGGAAGTGCACTATTCTCTTCAGTAATGTGCTGCTCGGGTATCAAAGCCACTATCAAGGCAAAGATGGAGAGACGAAGACAGAGAAAGGAGACAAGGCGGCAAGTAAGGGAGGTTAGTCAGATGGAGCAGGGCGTTATTGACGCATGATGTACAAATCACAGAGCGGGATATAATATGAGAAGAGGACGCATATCGATTACTAGTACTAGCGAAGGACATGCATACTTGGTATATAGCAAAATCATCCAACCACCATCATCCCACATCAATCAAAGCAGCAATTATATACACACGAGAGATCAAATCATCTACTGGGATGATCGGACCTGCTCAATGCGGACGTTGTCATCCTTCTCGTAGCCGGAAGTCATGACGTTCTTCTCAACGTGCTCAATGTCGATGTGAGCAACCTCAGCCTCATCACCATCGAAGATCTTGGCGACCTCCTCAAGAGTGGGACCACGGGTCTCGACGTAGAAGACAGTGACGAAGATGAGCTCGAGGAAGATCCAGCACTAGTTTTAGTTAGTAAATAGTTCATCCTAGAGATTGTAGTTGCAAGACTTACGGCGTAGATAGTGTAGAACTTCCAGGTAGGGTGAAGGTTGTCGAATCCGAGAGGGTTGACGTATTGGTTGATGGTCAGGGCAATCTGAATGAACAAGTTCATGATCATGAGACCCTTGGCACGAATCTTGAAGGGCAGAATCTCGACAGTGTAGGCGACAAGCAGACCAGACCAAGCCAGCGCGTAAGCGACGGAGAAGATCCAGATCATAGCAATGACGGCCTGACCAGCAGCCTTGCTCTTGGTAGCCTCCTGTTGAGACGAAGCGATAGTCCAGACGATGAAGGTGACGCACATGGCTGCGGTGGCAGAGATGAAGAGTGGGCGACGACCAACGCGATCAACGAGGAGAGCGCATGAGACGGAGACGATGAGAGAGAGAATGGTAAGACCACCGTTGATACCGAGCTGGGTGTCAGCGTCTGTGATACCAATGGATTTGTAGACATCGGTGGCGTAGTAGGAGACAAGACCGTTGCCAGACCATTGGGAGAAGAGACCGAGAGATGCGAGGAGCATGAGCCTGTACCTGTTGCCCTTGGTCTTGAAGAAATCGAAGTAGGAGGAGGTCTTCTGGTACTGGAACTCGAGGCGGAGAGTCTCCTTGATCTCAGCAAATTCGAATTGGACGGTAGCGTTGTTGGCATCGCCGTTGGCGTGGTACTTGGCAAGAATGGCAAGAGCCTCCTCGTTCCTCTCCTTGGCGATCAACCAACGTGGGGACTCAGGGATGAACCAGATAGCGGCCAACTGAATGACGGAAGGAGCAGCCTGGGTAAGAGCGGGTACACGCCAGCACCAGTCGCTCTCAATGCGCTTGGTACCGAAAGTCAACCATGTGCAGATGATGGCACCAACGTTCCACAAGCAGTTGTAGACGGCGGTGACACGAGCACGATGCTGAGGGTGGCAGAGTTCGGTAAGGAGCAGGGGAGACGAGAGTTGAGCAAGCGAGTTTCCGAAACCCATGAGGAAACGTCCACCCATGAAGTAGTCGAGGTTCTTAGCGGCGGCCTGGATGGAAGCTGCGATAATCATGATAACACATCCGAAGGTAATGCAGGCGCGACGTCCAAAGCGATCGGCAACGAAGGGAGCGACGGGAAGCGAGGCAATCGAACCGATGGAGTAAAGAGCAGTCAAGAGACCGAGAGTGTCTCCCTTTGGGTCGCCGAAGAACTCCGTCCACTTAGGCAGAATACGAAGGTTGTTCAACATGGAACTGGAGTGGGTTAGCTTTGGTCAATTGGATAACAGTAATGGGAAGACTTACCCATCGTAACCTGTGGTCGCAGAAGCGATACAGATGAAGAAGGCGTAGAAGTAGAGCTTGCGGAGACCGGCGTCGGACCTCCAGTTGACTTTCTTGAGGTGAGGAGCTTCAGCCTGAGCAGCTTCGACGTCGGATCTGCTCTTCGCAACGGCACCCATCTTGGGCGTGAACTTCTGGTAGAGACCCATGGCGTCCGACTCTTAGTCCGTAGACTGCTTGTTGAATCGAAATAACGAGGGAATGAGTGAAGGTTGGTTTTGAAACACACAACCTTACACTGTCCTGGGCAGCAGGGTATATAAGCTGTTGACTTGTCGGGTTGGGCTGATTGCAGCTGAGCCTGGATAGATTGAACATGTTGGTGCTTCATATATATGCCTCCCAGCCTGCACGATACTATCCTCGCAGAGGACCTTGGCTCCAGAACAACGGTCTAGCGGACCGGTTAAATTCGACTGGAGAAATGTGTGGCACTCTGCGCGGATGAACCGCCGTATGGGGTAGAGTGGGCGGCAAATTGCCCAAAACGGTGGGGTCAAGGGTAGCTTGCCCAGACCCCAAGCTTCGTCTTGCCCATGAACGGATCATCTTGTTACCAGTGTCAAGTCGGCCTCGGCGCGCGGGACGGTCAGCCGTCAAGAACAACAAGAAGCCTAAGCAATGAGGCTCATTTGTCTTGTGATGGAATTGTTGGACCTGGCCTGATGGATGCATGCCTACAGTGCGACAAGGCCCGCCAGCCCGGTATGCCCTCGTGAAGCTCACCTGGGCAAGGACAAGCCTCCAGCCGCGACCTTGTTCCGGCTCGGCCATACAGGCTTGACACTTCCGCCAACCTTCTCGAAGGTCGTGATCAGCTGCGACAGTGTCGCATGCTACGGTTGAATAGATTAACCAGCCACTAACCCCTTACTCTAAGCTCACGACTCCAGCGACCGAGAACGTGGGTCTGACAAGCGCATTTTCAGGGTCTCCCCATAATGATTGGGGCCAGCCTGGGGAAAACAGTAGAGCACGCGGAGCCGAGGTGATGAGGCGTGGTTGGCGGAAAGATGGAGCCGGATTTCCCCAGCCTGCTAACTCGATGATGCCCCGAACACGTGATGGATGTGAGGCACGGGCTAGCGCCGAACGGCAGAACGCTCCTTCGTTCATGGCCAATCCAGCTCAATAATACACTCCGCGGAAACTCCACATCTGCAATGCGATATCCCGCTTTTCTTCTTGCACCGTCAGCGCCTCGAGCCGTTCCCCAGAGGTTTCCCCAGACAGCTTCCCCAGAGATCAACAACAGCTAACGCGCTCCGAGGAGACCTCACGCGATACATTGCAACTGCTTCACCGGGCTCATTTAACACATCCTACCATCGTCTTATTTGATAGCACATGCTGCAAGCAGCACCATCCCTGATTAGCGTCCTGTCAACGTGATTCGGCCACCGTATAAACGGGCGGTCTCGCTTACGCCTGGGCGATGTCTGGGCCAAGCCGCCAACGGGTGGCTGGCTCTTCTTTGAATGCCAATCTTCCAACACTCTTGATCAGCCGAAGACGCCATAAGGTAGATGAGATCTAAGTATCCCGCTGCCCAGCCTGCACCGGCTGAATCACAGCAATTATTGAATGCGTTTCCTGCAGCTTCCCACGGCCCTGAACGCCCTCGACTCCTTCGCGGGATGCTCTGGCCGCTGTGCCCTTCCTTTGGAACCCACAAGAAAGGGCTTGCATGCGCGGCTGATGCGGCAATTGCTTCTTCAATGCTTGTTAGCGATCCCGAACGGGCTTTCAGCAGACTTGGCTACTCTTGCATGCCGTGCCCGCCCGCACCTAAGCAATCTTTGCCTGCGTTGGCATTCTGTCTTATCGAAAAGTCAAGTCTGACTGCATCAAAAGCAGCCATGTCCGATGCATCACCCAGCATGGTGGGTATGTGTACATTGAGGGCGCCTAAAGGTCGCGCAATCACATCGCTTTGTTCTGTGGGTTAACTAGCATCACGAGATGGGCAGGGTACTCTGTCGGATCACCCCAGACAATGTGCACGGAGTCAGTCCAAGTATCCACAACGCCCACCAACACCGAATCCTTTGAACCTCGCTTCCAGCCAGATGAGCCACCAAAGCTGGGAATAGTCTACAGTAATCATGACTATGTGGTGTACCGATGCTGGTTTAGTGTACTCCGACTCCGATCATGCGCAGCCACTCAACGAGATCCCACGCTCGGACCGTCGTTGTTGTCGGGATCTCCAGCCGTTCTTTCCTCTACAGGGGCAGAAATCAATGAATGACCGTTCGAGGCGGCTGCGCGAGCACGAGATCTTTGAAGGTTCTAACCAAGGCTCCGTCCCGTTGGCCGCCGTCGAACACCACAAGCGCCGCGCCACGAAACGACACAATTATCCTCAGAGCCTTGCCACTGGGGTATTAGGCTAAAAGGCTTCTCATCACGACTCGGTGGCTGCTCTAGTCGAGCCACTTGGTAGAATATCTCAAAAAAGCCAGTTGGGACGGTCAGTGCCGATTCAAGGTGTAATAGTTCGTCGTATGTCGTAGTGATCGGACCCAGTCCTCCACTTCGTTGGTTCAGTGGTATGTGATCGCCGTCCATGGACGATTAGGTCCTCTGTCTTTCACTCATGTGTCTCTTCTAATTGACTTGAAAATAGACACACGAGGAGACTGCCCAAATCCTGGCAACGATGCAAGAATAGCCTGCACCAAACGGCGAACAGCCTCCGATGTTTCACCGTATCCTTCCACGACGCGTGATATTTGACGATATCGACACGACCTTTGTACAACGGTGTATGATATGTGCCGTCTGCAGATGTCCTGTGGCTTTGTTTTTTCGGCCAAGTAAGTATGCGCATCCTGCGACACATCGTAGTGGTCAGAGCATACAGTGTTTTGCGTATCAGCTGACGCCATGTCTTGTTGTGTGTGCGCAGTTTGTATACCCGCCGAGCGTTGAGCGCGAATACGCCGGGATGCTGAGCACAGCACACCCCCATATCTTGGATGCGCGCATCTCCATCAGATATGCCTCATGCTGACCGATAGCTCGTTATTGATCTTGACAAGGAGATGTGAGCTGCATTATTCCGAGTAGGACCGCGTTCATCTCATTTCTGAATGCTGTGTCGACACCTATACGCCGGTAATCGGACCGAGAAGTAATATCATGGCCATATTTCGCTGTGTCAATTGATCAGCCTTCTGGTCTTACGCACTCTTTCCGGCGAATGGGTATTGTATTTGTTAACCCTTGTTATAAATGACACAAAACTGCGAACAAGGACTACAGTCTCGCGGGCCCCGTCGAACCCGCGTCTTTGGGTCAGTCGCCACGTCCACGGACTACAGGTTATTCGCGCACGATAGAGCTCCTCAGCTCCCCAAGACAGACATCAGTGCATTCGGGAACTCAGCCTTTTGCAGGATGACAAGGCTTTCTCAAGTCGAAGCAATGAGGCAAGAAGCAATGCCGAGAACAATGCTGCAAGCCACGATGGATACCGAAGAGGAGCGTCCACAACCCAAACACTGTATTCATTGGGTGCACTTACTAACTGCGCAACTCACATCCATCGCCTCTCCAGCCCGGTTTCCCCAATGACGAGGACAAGGTTGTGTGCGTCAATTTGCAGACAGGACAACAATATGCTCACTAAGTTGCAACAACTAATCATGGATTTCTAGTTGACGATACATACCGGACGAACGAAGCGCTCAGATCTCGAAACGTACGCACACCACAGACATGGGCTACAACGAACGTGCAGACACGGGATTGCTGGGAGAGCTGTACCCCACCACAATTGGGTCTTCGTCGTATCGTGCCCGTCAGGCTGAGTGGTGTGGACAGTCATCACTATGGTAGTTATTGATGAGCTGGGACCATTGGAAGCCATGAAACCCCTCGTTGAACGGTAGGCCTTGTGCGTATGGGCTCCAATCGAAGAGGCTACCGTGTTGCGCGGAATAGCCATGGAGCAACGAGTACAGGTATCATTGAAGGTGAGACAGAATCTGGACCTAGTGCCGGGCTTGTGCTGTGTCGATGTGTACGGAATAGGAGACTTTCCATGGTTGACAGAGTAGGGCAGGCCATGTATGCGGCGTCTACCTACCCAAGAACGAGGACTTCCCTACGCACCACACATCTTGCTAGCAATTTGGGACATTGCTAAACAGTATGTTGATAGGTGTGTATGGCGTCGGTCGGCGGTTTGGCTGTCGAAGACGTGGAGATATTCTTTCATCGTCTTGGTCAGCTAAAGTGGGTCCATTCGCGTTCCGTGGAGGAGCCGCCGCAGTTCGTCATGACTTTCCCCGTGCACCCGCCGCCGTCCATGGATCCTTCGCATTGCCCAGCTGCGCCCAGGACGTTACGACCACGATCAGCAAAATGTGGAGCAATAGCGGTTTGATACGAGGAAAGAAGTCTTGGGGCCGCGCCTGAATTCTTGGGTGTGCCACCGAAGGCGCGCAGTTGACGTCCAACACCATCCAACTTAGCAACAACACACTTCGGTCCCTATCTACTACACGTTCGCTTTTCGCACACACCTTCGCTACCAGTAGACATTGCATCATCTATCGGATCATGTTTGCGAAAACAGGCCTTCTTCTACTGACTGCAGTGGCGGGAGTGGTGAGAGGCGACTTCATGGTCTACACAGAACCGCCAATTCCCACGTCCGCCATTCCAACCTTCGCCAATCCATCCGATGTACGTTGAGCGCGAACCTGGGAGTCTACCGCCGTACTGACAATTACGCAGGCCCAGGAATGGACCACCTCCGTCTTCCTCAACGCGCAAATAGCGTACGGTCGCTTCACGGAATCCCTCGGCGAGCCCTACCAGTCCTCTCTCACGTCCGCGCGCTCCGAAATCGACGCCTTCGTTCGCACCGCCTCGAATTACAGCATTCCGGCTGAAGTCACCATGGCCGATGAGACCCCCACATACTTCTCCAAGCCAGATTGGTATACAGCCCTGCCGAGTGCGGCGAGGTCGTTCAAGGAACAACAGGTCAGCGATCAGTTCAGCATCGTGAGGAACGTTATTGCGGCGAGGGCTACCTCTACGACGGGTTCCGAGGGAGCCGCGATGCCGACTGCACTTGCTGGACAGTGGCTGGGGGCTGAGTTCGGCGTCATGGCTGCGGCGGCTGCGGCTGCCTTCTTGTGAGGAATACAAGAATTGGACTATGGGTAGATCGCATTTACACGAATAGACTTCTAGACTGCAATTGTACCCAGGAGGTACGCGTCAAGACTATGGATCATGCTATACAATGGATATATGGCGCGAAGAATGCCAATGAACGCACCTGTGCTCCCAAGGTGCTGTCAATCTGGGGTCCACCTACCATGTAATGCATTGATCAGCGTAAGCAAACCAGAGATGTGACATGCTAGCACATCAAGCCAAGTTGATGTACGCCCATCAAATCCTCCGCGAAAAGCACACCAATCACGCACGTCGCTATACGCAGATGACCCACTCCTGACTATGCACTCTTGGCGACAATGGCATGCAGAAGATCCAAGGAGACGTGAAGCAGCCAGACTTACTCTAGCAACAAAGAGTCCAACCGTCTTTCCACAATGTCGACTTCCGAGCCAACCCATACACCACGATTCCGTCCCTTCTCAGTCCACGTCCACCCCATTCCTCCGACCGAACCAAAGACATGTGCATACGAGCGCCGCCATTCCAACTCTGCCAAGTGCAAGAACGCCTTGGTCTTCATTGGTGGGCTGGGCACTGGTCCGCATACAACCCCCTACCTAGGACCTTTGAATGACGCCTTGGAACGTGCGAGTTTGAAAGATGGAAACGGCGTGCGCTATAGTATTTGGGAACTGAGAATGCGGAGCAGTTATACAGGGTTCGGATATGGAAGCTTGAAGGAGGATGCTGAAGACTTGAAGGAGTTGGTGCAGTATCTGAAAGAGATTGGGAAGGAAAAAGTTGTGTTGATTGGAAGTTCAACTGGTAAGTCGATGCTATCCTACCAACGCCATATGCTCTTCTTCGGGTTTCGCTAGTTACTGACGAATAAGAAGGATGTCAGGCCATCATGACATACGCAACTACCCTGCCAGCGCCTCCCCTGGTTGACGGCTACATCATGCAAGCTCCAACTTCAGATCGTGA
Source organism: Alternaria metachromatica (assembly GCF_023757995.1). Classification (NCBI taxonomy): domain Eukaryota; kingdom Fungi; phylum Ascomycota; class Dothideomycetes; order Pleosporales; family Pleosporaceae; genus Alternaria; species Alternaria metachromatica. Next base: position 200,888 of record NW_026055496.1, read on the forward strand.
AACAGCTGGACTGCTCATGCCACAGGATCTTCTCTCCGCTAGTCTCAAGCACGCCGAAGACCTCATTGCGAAAGGAGAAGAAAAGACTATCATGTCTAGCTCCTTCATCCCACCCATTATCACATCTCCGGTAACAGCATACCGCTGGCACTCTCTAGTCTCTGTGGGAGGCGACGACGACTTCTTCTCTTCCGATCTACCAGTTTCGACCCTCCAGTCCACATTCGGTAAACTGGACAAGCCGACGTTGATTCTGATATCAGAGAAAGACGAGATGGTCCCCCCGACCGTGGACAAGGAAGCCCTGCTCAAGAGGTGGATTGGCACGATTCCAGATGGGCTGGCGAGTAAGCAGTGTCAGATTATTCTGTTCGATGCTGACCATGAGCTCTCTGGTGATGAAGCAATGCGGCACTTCATCGAGACGGTTGTCAAATTTCTCGAGGGAATTGATGCGGTATCAGTTGGACAATCATGAAGATAGTCACATTGATAAATGTTATCTCGAGATCTCTCTTCGCTAAAGCACAACACCACTCATTTCACCCTTGCTCCTCGTCATGGTCAAAATGACGTCAGTGGCCCATCTGCACTCCACCCACTCATCGCACCTTCCCGTCGCGCATGTGCATGCGCAATGTAGCGACCCCGCTATGTCATGCATACCATTTTCCAGGTTTCTGGTTCAACAAATACACTATTCAATCGCTAACGTCTAGTCTATGTTCTTTCTTTTGACGATACCCAGGGCGAATACCTACAGCGCCACGAACTAGCTACTTCCGACGGCAACGCTACCACCCAAGATGGGTATACCGTACTCCCGCCAAATCAACGCCGCGTTCGAACAAGTCACGCCTCTCGTAGCGGCCGGCTTCAAGGTTCTTCGTACAACCCGCGATATCTCGATCTTGCTTGCCGTCATCCAAGTTCTTACCGTCATCCTCTTGGGATTTATTCTCGTTGCGCTCGTTTTGCTGCTATACTGCGTGAATCCGGATTTAGAGGTTCGTCTTTCCTTCTAGGATATCGGAGCCGATGAATTTAGATGCTAACACTATGTAGGAAGAAAGACAAGCCATCGTCACACCATGGCTCCGGTACTTCGCTAGTATAACACTATGGTCAATATTCAAGACTTTGTTCTCGATGGCATTCGTGATGGGGCTTGCAGCCGCGGCGACATGGCACTTTTTCGTGGCGAAGCAGTGGGTGGAGGATGTGGAGTATGACGCGAATGTCGACGCTGATAAGGCGTTGTCGGACTTGGAAGGAGAAGGCGAAGTTGAAGGTGGCGGCACAGGGGGAAAGAAGGGGAAAGGCAAGGGGAAGAAGTAGGCAGAAAGCTCGTAGGAAGTGACAATAATGTGATTTGTTCAAGAAACCCCGTGTTAAGAAGAAGACCACACCGGACCTACTTGACTACCGTAAACAACATACCCACGGCAGTGAATAACATACTCGCCGGTATGTCTCCAAAAGCCACATCTACATGTAACATGGACCCTACAAAACCCTCTTCCTCGCACTAAACCCCTCACTATCAAGCAACAACAGCGCAAACAACCCTCCCATCACCGGTCTAGCTTTGAAATCAATACCAGGAGGCTGCGTCCCATCATTCGTCTGATAGAGATCGGTAAAAGGATGGGAGTTAGGCGTCTCGTTCACCCACTTCGCCAGATCTCTAATAAACATATCTCTCGTATCCTTACTCGCTACCGCAGCACAGAAGATCTCCCAATCAGACTTTGTGTAGTAACGATTCCGAGTATCGAGGGGTACGCCGTACTTTTCCTTGATGGTGGGGTAGAAGGCAGATTGTATATCGTAGATTTCCTGGGGCACGAGGTTGAGCCCGAGGAGGCGATCGTTGTAGAGATTGTATAGGAGACCGTGGGTGGTTTCGTTTCCGTAGTTGAGGATAGAGTGAGGCGGGTTGTCGGCCTTGTTGATGCCTAGGTCGATCCAACGGGTGATGTAGTCGTGGGCGATGGCGGTGTAGTTGTCTGCGTCTGCTGTTTCGCCGATGATGCGCGCCATCTGGGACATGGCTTCAAGCCCGATGATGCCTTTGAGTGCGAGGTTGGTTTGGTTGGCGAGTGCGCCCGCGAAGTCGTCGGTAGAGAGTTGATCGGCTGGAAGGAGGCTTTCTTCTACAAGATATTCGGTCCATTGCTTGAGGATGGGGTAGTGTTGGGTGATGTAGTCGGTGTTGCCTGATAGCTGGACGTAGGCGAGCATCATGAACATGTGGTTTCCGCATTCTTCCAGCGGCATGTGTTCGTCCAGACCGTCTGGGTGGCCGGTAGCGTTGGGGTAATGCGCTCCTAGATCATGTATAGCGAACTTATTTGGATAGTGTCCGCCTTCCTGGTTCTCGAAGTGCGGATCAAGCAACAGCTTGACCAATTCTGGGTTTGTATAGTAGAAGATTGGGGTAGCAGGGTAGATGACGTCCACAGTCTGCATATTTCCGTTGGACGATATCTCCTTGAGAAAGAGGTAATGCTTGTCCTGAGTGCCGACAAGCTGAGTGGCACCAAATGCCTGACGAGCAGCTAAGCTAGTCAGGATAGCGTAATCATCTCCTGCAGCTGCTTTGGAATCCTTGGAGATCTTGTCGTCGAGCTCCGTAGAGAGTCTGTTGGACTCTTCGTAATCTTTGTAGAAGAAAGATAGCGCGGTGAGATCGTCTCCGAAATAGCTCTTCCAAAGTGATGGCACGTTATTGAGGCCTTCGGCGCCCAGAAACTGTATAGCGTCGTCTTGACATAGACCGATAGTATACAGCTGGCTTTTCACGTCAGACCCGACGGAACCCATGTTTAGAGCGTATCCAAACACCGGCCACTCAGCGTTGATTGGTCGGAATTCGTAGTCTTCCGCGTTGTCGAGGCTTCCATCACTATCAAAGGCATCGCGGACTTCAGAGTCTGCGCCGGACTTATGCGTAAGACCTTCGACTGCTTCGGTGGAATAGTACTGCTGATGTCAGATCAGATTCCCATGTCTTTTGGCGGACTATTTACCCAGTTACCCCACTCTGCGCGGTCGTTGACCTCACTCAAAGATTGCTGACCTTGCTTCCAAATCTTGTGATAGCCGATACCATCTGATGTAGTACCATAACCCCACTCAGCCACAGCAGCGACATCACCAGACGTCCATTCTATTTGCATGTTAGCTCAGTCGCACGCTTACACAGGGAGCTAGAGATGCTTACCAGCACTGATATCGGTATAGATCTGCACGTCATGTTGAGAACCGTCTAAAGACGAGACCTCGACGTCCATGTACGAGAAGATGAGAGATTGTCGCTTGAAGTCATTAGGAGTTATCGGTGACAGAAATGTGACTTTGAGCTGAACCGTGTCGCCTGCGGTGATGGTGAAGATGCTCTTGGTTGACGTATATTCGTATGATGTCTGATTAGCGAAGTCATTGTAGCCGTCGGGCTTTCCCATCCAGACGAAGGTATTGCCGTCGACTCTGATCAAGCCAGTCCATCCTAGAATTTGTCCGCTGATTGATGTTAGCATGCAGCCAATAAGTAGCGTTGAGAGGGACCTTACGTCCAGAATGATGGCCACTGGCCTGGGAGATAGCCTCCATTTCCTCCATCACTACCGGCAGGGAACCATGTGCTCAAATATGGACTCTTGACGGCCAGTGGTAGGGAGGGTGGACGAGCTGGAGTGAAGGTCGAGCTAGATTGTGCAGCAGCAGTAAGAAAGAAGGTGCACAGCACACTAAGAATGGGAAGATACATCTTCAAGGATGCAAGATATTGATATCGGGCATGCGCGCAATCTCAGAGTAAGATGGGATACGAAGGTTATATAGACACGAAATCCCGAGTCGATCTTCCGTTGGTATTACCTCGTGCTCCCTGCAGCTAGCAATGAAAGATGCAGGCACCGGTGCGTGAAAAAGGCCATTTCGTTTGTCGAAGGGGCCGTGATGTTTGTTGACAGCTCTACGGTCAGCACTAGCTTGGATTTAACGTTCAAGTGACGATACAAATGTCAGGAAGAGTTACGGGCGAACCTAAACAGCATGGGCGTAGCACCGAACCTTTTTAATATTACACCACGTGGGGAAACTTTAGTGTCACCTTACATTGTAGGCAACAAGTCCATGAAGCTCACTGACAAGGCTTTTTATCGGTGGCCAAGACTCTTGGTTAGTTTGGGATATGCGGTGGTTGACCGCATCCGCAGAGGTACGCCTGACGTGCATCATAAGGTTATGCCAGGCTAGCTAGCGTCTGTGAGTACAAGGCTGATCAGTCCTCGAGACATGATGTCGGACTCCTGGTAATCAGTCGGTGAAATCAGGCGACCTTTTTCATTGCACTCCACGAGCGTCAAAACGAGGCCTTGCCTGATTTGGTAGAGCATCCACCACGCGCAATTAGAGGCGCTAAACGACGGTTTGCTTCCAGGACGGCAGGAGTGGCGACGTGAGTTGGCGCTGGCAGATTCACGATCCTCGTGATGCGACTGCTGCGGTGTTGATGAGCGACGAAGCACCGGTGTCCAGTAGTAGAGAGTACGAGTGACGTTGAACCGCGGGGTTAGAAGGAGTGGTACTTACAGTACACGAGCGCACTGCTAGCGTTGTAACCGTTTGGATAGGGAAGGAGCTAAAGCACTCGCAGCGCAAAATCATATGTGGGTGTGAGATACCCGAGCAGAGCCAGCCACGATAGCGCAACGCCGTCCGTGCTTGAAGCAAAATGTGTGGATGCGACGGAACGTGTGGGTGTCGTACTGCGGGGAAGGCGTGCGCGGATCCGGAAAGTGCCATCGACATGCTTGCAGGTTCTGTATCTGGGGTTACCACCGGTCCAACGCAGTAGCACGAAGACCACGACTGTAGATCTTTTGGACAACGTTGCCACGTTGTGTGCGTTAGTTGTCAAGTACCATGTGAGCACAACGATCATGAGACAGACAAGGCTTGTGAGTAGTGACAATACATTGCAGAAAGCTCATCATAATATGAGGTCGTATAAGCCGCTGATAGTCGCCGCGGGCATGACAGATAATGGAGTCTGTGGTGAAAACCACGCTCATCTGGCAGCCAAGTAAAGTACAATGCATCATAAGACCATCCATCCTTTGACCAAACCATTGATAAGAAAACGCCGGGAAGACCAGGATCATGAGTGGAATAATAGTGCAGGGTATCCAAAAGCCAACGGAAGTGACTGAATCGCAGAATGCCGGATGATAAGCGAACACCAAGTATGAGCAAGAAAAAACGCAATGCAAACCGGGTATCCAAGGCCTGTCCAACACCAAACGTAACTCGTACAAGGAAATTCATCAGCTCATGACTCTGCAACCCAAGGGCGAGCCACGTGCTCGAAGCGTTGCTCGCAGTCGCGCAACAGTGCGCACTCTAGAATATCATGGACATTCCAACGCTTTTCAACGTCAGCCTCGAGGCAACCCCTGACCAATGCGAGGGCGTCGTCGATGTTGCTTGCTTGAGCCGACTCTGCATTACGTATGAGGTCCGCGTCCCATTCGCAGTTCTTGATCTTCTCAATCGTCTTGATGTCGAGGCCGTCGTTGAAAGGTAGAGTCGCGGTGAGTAGAGCAAAGACCACTACACCAAACGCCCAAATGTCCGCCGCAGGTGAGAATACAGGTCCAGGTGTATTGAATAACTCAGGAGCCGCATACTGTAGGCTACCAGCGATAGAAGTACTGGTCTCCGCGGGGCCTATGTTCTGGTTGTCACCGATCGAGTGTGGCTCGGGACCATCGCGCTGGTCGCTGACAATGAAGTCTGCCATGCCGAAATCGCAAAGGAGAACATCGCCGCCGTCTTTTTCAGCGTCGTTTACAGTCATGTCGAGAAGACAGTTCTCGAGCTTGATGTCGCGATGTACAACCTGGACGTCGTTGTGCAGGTAGCGCATGGCTGACGCCAGCTGATAGGCATAGCGCTTCACTAAGTGAGCTGGTAGTCCGCTCTTCTTCTGGCGGCGTGTGTCGCGGATAAGGTCGAAGAGAGTCCCGCCCTTGTTCAGCCTGGTGATGCAGAAAGTGGCATAGTCGGTGGTGTATACCCTGAGGAGGGGAAGAATATAGGGGTGCCTCAGGAAACGCCAGATCTCCACCTCGTGGTCGAACTGGGTCTGGATCTGTTCGTTCTCAATTTCAGACTTGTCCTGTTGCAGCCTGCGCACAATCTTGACAGCATCGATAACAGGTTTGCCGTTCTCCATGCTTGTAACCTCCTTCACGACGCTGAAGCCACCGTAACCAATCTGTTTTCCAATAATGTACTCGCTGTCATAGCCAATGCCTTGGCCTTCGTCGTCTGGCTCGGGCGCCTTGATTGGGGCTTCGGACGCCTTGTAACGCGCCAGGAAGGAGGCAGCCGGCGACATGGACGACAGAGAACGGCCGGAACGGGCAGACGATCGGCGGCTAGTCCTCTTCAGACTGCCATCTTCGCCAATCTCCGATCTCCAGCTCTTGGTCCGAGGTGGGCCGCCGCGGCGCGGAGAGGGCGAGAAGAGGGGAAACTCCATGGGGGAGGTGGCAGGCATTGGCGAGAGCATGTACTCGGACGGCGCCTCGAGGGGTGTTTGCGCCTCGTCTAGCGGCGGCGAAGCGGTAGCATCAGACGTCAAGGATGCGACTTGGTCGCGGTACTCGGAGTCATTGGCCAGGTCGTCTACGGTGGACTGGACGAGTGGGTATCGGGACTCTCCAACGCGGTACTGCATGTTGCGGCGCATGGTGTAGGGCATCTCCATGTAGTCTTGCTGCGAACCATCCGAGTAGCTTCCATTCTCGGGTGTGCGTGAATGCGACTGCCGTGAAGACTTGGGCACGGGCACGCCCAGGCCGACGCCCTCTCCCGTGTCGAGCCGGACTTCATTGTTGAAGCTGATGCTCGTCTTTCGCTGCCTGAATTTGGCTACAAAATCCTCGTCACTTCCGCTGCTGCCTACAGCCAGGGAGCCCTCATCGTCGGACTCGGCGCGCAAGTCGGCGCCATGGTGGTCACGCGTAGGGAAAGAGGCGCGCGAGATGTTCTGCGGTTCTGCAGCAGCGAATTCGGCGGTTAGCTGGGACTGGCCATGGTGGTTGTGCGGGGACTGTTTACGGGCTAGAGGCGCGAAAGATGCAAAGGTGGAAGCGACGGGTTTGTGGGGTGTCGAGGTGTCGAGTTTGAGCTTCTGGAAAGTGTGTGAGGGTTCTGAAATTGGGGCCATTAAACCGGTTCACAGTGAGAGCAAACCTCTTTTTACACCGGCGAGCGGGTGTATTATGTGTGCGGCGATCGTGGGGTGAGTCGCGCGGCGAAGGGCGAAACCGGGAAGTAAAGTAATAAGATTATGTTCGGGCTTGGTGACAGCGGAGTGCTAGCGGAACGAGGAAATTGCACGCGCGCCGAGCCACGGTATGCCTGGGGAAATTGCTCGGGGTGGCAATTGATTGATGGATCTGGGGTGTAGTTGATTGAGGAGAAGGGCAGAAGTGGGAAAGGAGGGCATAGTTCTTTGTCCAGAATATTGCTTCTGGTCCTCCGCTCGGAGCCTCCCCCACGCATGTTGTTAATAGGCGGCCGTCAGCGGAGGCGCGGGCGCAGAGGCACGTGAGCGGCCGTGAACCAGCCATGCAGTTATGCGCGCCTATGGGACGCGTTCGCAGGGTAATCTGCTGCTTTTGCGCATAGCGAGTGGGTGCTCGGTGAAGATTCTGGGCAGTCTAGCGTAGTAGGTGTGCTGGATGATCCATGGGATAGCAGATAGCCAAGCAGCCGTCGCCGCATCGCGACGGGTAGAGGGCGAGGAGAGCGGCTACCCCGCACAGAGGCTCTGCAGCGAGCTGCGCAGCACCATGGCTTCATTCATGAGGTTTGGCAGGCGGTGATAACAGTGACAGAGGACGTGGGGCGCGTCCGACAGATGGCCTGCATGGCGGGCCGCTAGACCGTACATGACGCCGGGCGTTGCAAAGGCGAATAGGGCAGCATGAGGGCCATAATTGTGACCTGGCCGGCGCATTGTTGGTTGTACACGTCAAACGGCCGAAACATGACGTTGCGGCCGTCGTGAAGCTCGACGCGGTTGGCTCGTCACGGCGACCAGCAAGAGGCATTGCCCGGGGTCCCTGTCTGCATCGCTGGACCCTTCAAGCCGCGCCGACTTGACCGAGTTGACGATAGCGGAGGCAGGGAAGCTTGAAATGCACATATACATCATCTTATAGGGTTGCTGGGATTGTTGCGATAGGGCCTTGGAAGAGCGCGAACGCCCGCGCAGCTGCTCGAGTGTCGCATAGCAGCAGAATACACACTGCACATACGCATCCACGCGGCTCTCTGCTGTCAAATCGTCGTCGTCTTCACGTGAAGCTGGCTAGCTCGACGCTTGTTGACTGACTGCATGCACGGGCGACGCTGCCGCCCGCCTAGCACACCTCCAAGTTCCATCTGCCAAGCTCGATTCAACACCCTGGGGCGGGTGACAACATCACCAAGCTCATCAACCCATCGCACCGGCCCAACCTGTCTCCCGTCGCCAGCTGCACGCATTCTTCACTGCGCCACCGCATTGTTGGCTGAACCTGCAGACCCGATACCAGCTTCACTCGGCCGGACTGCGACCGTCTGCGCCTCCAGCCATGGGCGTCTCCGACCTCTGCTACCGATTCTTCTGCTGCGGCGGTCAGTCCACCCAAATCTTCGCCGTGGGAGCTTGCTGACAAAATCTGACAGGCCGCTCGAGAGACAGCATATATGACCCAGTGCTGGCCGACAGCGAGCGGGAAGCTGTTGCCGACCTGCTGGGCTTCCTCGAGAACGTACGCTGCCCACCGCCTCTGCTGCAGCGGCTCCATGCTAACTTGCGCAGCGAGCCGAGACCGACTTCTTTTCTGGCGAACCCCTCCGCGCGCTGAGTACGCTGGTATACTCGGACAACATCGATCTACAGCGGTCCGCAAGCTTGACATTTGCCGAGATAACAGAGCGAGGTACATGACCCGGCACCATACCTACATGCCGCATCTAACACCATCCGTCTAGATGTCAGAGAGGTCGACCGAGACACCCTGGAGCCTATTCTGTTCCTGCTCCAGAACCCCGACATCGAAGTGCAACGTGCAGCGAGTGCCGCCCTGGGCAATCTGGCGGTAAACAGTACGTTCACACCCTACATCCTCGACGCGATGACTAACCATCGTAGCCGAGAACAAGGTAGCCATTGTCGCACTGGGAGGTCTTGCGCCATTGATCAAGCAGATGAACTCGCCCAACGTCGAGGTGCAATGTAACGCCGTCGGGTGCATCACCAACTTGGCTACACACGAAGACAACAAAGCGAAGATCGCACGCTCAGGCGCACTGCAGCCTCTCACAAGACTAGCAAAGTCCAAAGACATGCGCGTGCAGAGGAATGCCACCGGCGCGCTGCTGAACATGACGCATTCAGGTAAGATGCTCGCAGTGTTTCATCATGCTTTGCACTGACACAGTACCAGACGACAACCGACAACAGCTCGTGAACGCTGGCGCTATTCCCGTCCTCGTCCAGCTGCTATCCTCGTCCGATGTCGATGTCCAGTACTACTGCACCACAGCCCTCAGCAATATTGCTGTCGATGCAAGCAACCGCGCCAAGCTGGCACAGACCGAGGGCAGGCTGGTTGGCTCCTTGGTACACCTCATGGAGTCGTCCTCGCCCAAGGTGCAGTGCCAGGCTGCACTTGCTCTCCGTAACCTAGCATCGGACGAACGCTACCAGCTCGAAATTGTGCGCGCTCGTGGTCTACCCTCCCTCCTCCGCCTGTTGCAATCGTCCTACCTACCGCTTATCCTATCCGCCGTCGCATGCATACGAAACATCTCCATCCACCCTGCCAACGAATCGCCTATCATCGAAGCTGGCTTCCTCAAGCCTCTCGTAGATCTGCTCGGCTCCACCGATAACGACGAGATCCAGTGCCACGCCATTTCCACCCTGCGCAACCTCGCGGCAAGCTCAGACAAGAACAAGCAATTGGTTTTGGAGGCGGGTGCCGTGCAGAAATGCAAGTCGCTCGTGCTCAACGTGCGACTCCCGGTTCAGTCTGAGATGACGGCAGCAATTGCCGTTCTTGCCCTTAGTGAGGAGCTCAAGCCCCATCTACTCAACCTGGGCGTCTTCGATGTACTCATTCCACTCACCGAGTCGGAGAGCATCGAGGTTCAAGGCAACAGCGCGGCCGCTCTGGGAAACCTGTCTTCCAAGGGTAAGTCTAACTCTTCGCTACTACAATCATCGCTAACAAGTACAGTCGGTGATTACTCGATATTCATCCAGAACTGGACGGAACCCGCAGGCGGAATCCACGGTTACCTCCGCCGCTTCTTGGCGAGCGGAGACCCGACCTTCCAGCACATCGCGATCTGGACACTGCTACAGCTACTCGAATCGGAAGACCAACAGCTAATGGAGCACATTGGCAAATCGAACGAAATCATCGACATGGTGACCGAGATTGCCGAGCGCAACATCGAATCGGACGATGAGGACAACGAAGACGGCGAGGGCGAGGTCGTCACCCTCGCACGCAGATGTCTCGAGCTGCTTGGCAAGAGCCCCAAAACTCTCGTCGAAGGATAGAGAAGAGTTGGATCGCATCTTATACCCTGTTTATCGGTTGTTCATCGCGTTGGCACTCTTGCTCGTATCCGCCATATTCCGGTTCTCTGCTAATGCGTTCATGTTACACACTGCTTTTGGGCATCTTGGAGGCTGGCGTTCAGGGAGCACAATCATCCTCAGTATCTCTAGCGAGCATTGGCGGAGCGGGCTTTTTACATACATTGGCATGCACATAACTTACCACTACTCTTACCTGAGCATTCGACGCGGACAAATTTGTAATTGATAGAGTTGGATCGAGGCTTCGGTCGTCAGGAAATGAATTAGATGATGTTCCGAGACTCGTAGCCTTTGGTGATGATATGCTTCTTTGACTATGACTATGTGACAGGGCCCATTGTAAAGTGAATAGTGAAAGGCGAGAGCATCCGCTTATGCACCGACAGGTCTATGCCTGAGACTAGTCGAGGCCCCTCACCTAGACATGTGACGTCGCGTTGGAGCTAACGAGTTATCGATAGCCAAAATATTTGTGTCTCTCAGCGTTGCGCGAGTCACCACGCACTACCCTCTAACAACACCCGTATAACAGCAATGCCGCCAAAACCAAGAGGACGGGGAGCTAGTCGCGCTCGCGGCAGCGCAAGAGGAGGAGCAGTAGCAGGGCGAGCCACGACTGGCGCGAGCGAATCCACGGATGCGACCCCGCAAAGCACAGCTCCCGCAGACGCCTCGGAAGCTGCTGCTGAGCCTGTGGTCCCCAAGCAAGAAGACGGCGATGCGAAACCAGTCATTAGTGGTGATGGCGCGTCGGCAGCCATGGAGTCGCAAGCCTCTGAGGCGCCTTCAACGACTGCATCGTATGCTCTATTCCTCCATTTACCCTGACGGCAGTACTGATATATGTACGACAGGGCTGTTGCATCACCCCAACCTAGCGCAGAACCAACCACCCGCGCTCCAGTGCAAAGACTCGGTAGTCTCCAGGGCTCAGTGCCTCCTTCGCGATCTGCATCACCGTCTGTACGCGGCCGCGGCGGCACAACTCGAGGGAAGAGGGGCGTCAAAACCCCCGCCTTTACCGGGCGAAGGAGCAAAGAGGAGCGAGACGCTATCGCAAAAGAATTGGCTGCCCGCGACCGAGAAAGGACAAAGGAGCAGGTTGCGGCGGAAGCTAGGAAGCAGGCGGACGCAACAAGGGCAGCAAGACGAGAAGCCAGCAAGCTGAAAAACGCTAGAGGTGGATTCAGTGGTGTTGCCAGTGGACCATTCTCGTTGGGCAGCTCCAAGGAAGGCATGTCACTCGCTCTGGCAATGGTTCTACGTACTGACCTGGACTAGACAGGAAGAACAACCCGAATCGCGGATACTCTGGTTTCGGATCCGGATCGGGCTCAAGAGCGGAGCGCGTCAAGAACGAGGACGGCAGCTATGGAGGGTCTGGTTCCCGATCGGGTGGAGGTGGCGGGGGTGGAGGCGGAAGTGGAGGTGGTCCATCTATCAAGAGAGAAGATGGCGGCCTCGTATCGTCTGATGAAGAAGACGAGGCTGATGTGCCGCGCAAGGACATCGACTTGATCGAAATCTCCTCGGACGAAGACGAAAGCAAACCCAAAAGCGCACCCACCTTACGCGGAGCAAGAACAGCGTTACCCGTACGTATCGGAAGGAAAGAGCACCAGGAACGGACATTTGGCATCAATACAGAGGCAAGCTCAGAGACTGCGGCGAAGATTTTGGAGCAGGCAGAATCGAGTGGGCAGTCACTCAAAGATGCTGCATCCGAACAAACAAGCCGGAAACCCAAGAGCAAACCGAAGGACATGGAGATCACAGGTTCGCGGAAACAGTTCAAGGGCGTCTGGCATGATTCGGAAGACTCAGACGTCGTTGTCAAGACTGAACCTACTAGTGAAGACGAGAACATGGTCGATGCCGAGCAGGTGGGCCAATCTGACGCTCCAGCTCAGCCCGCAGAGAAACAGGAACCACAGTCACCAGATGCCGAGCGAAAGCCTAAGCTCAGGAAGAAACCTATAGCAGAGCCTATCCTCCAAACCGATGAAGATCGCGCCGAATGGGCACGCTTCCAGTCGAATCTACGCCATATCCGAGCCGAGTTGGGTCCAGAAGAAGTACCACAGGTCGACGGGTCTGGCGATGTACCTATGGCAGACGCCGCCAGCACGGAGAAGAAGCCTACGGTACGAGACAACAACGTCTATCTGTTTCAAATACCACCCCTTATGCCTGCGGTGGAGCCACCTTCTATCAAGAAAGAAACCTCCGACCCTCAGCCCGCTCAACCGCCTGCGCAGCCATCAGTCAAGCCGGATCCAAAGATCAAACTCGAAGAGGGCAGCTTCTCCGACCCCTCTGCTAGATCAAGGGAGGGCGTACGATTCGGGAGTGGGTTGGTAGGAAAGTTGCGCGTGCATGAATCTGGCCGCACGACACTGGACTGGGGAGGCACAAGCTACGAGCTTACACCTGGACAAAAAGCCAGTTTCCTCCAGGAAGTTGCTAGCCTTAGCATCCGACCTGAAAGCGAGAGGACGGCGCCGGAAGACGGGGGCGATGCAACAAGTCTTGGTAGAGTGAAGGGAAAGTTCGTGGTGGTGCCAAACTGGGGAGAAATGTTAGGGTAGGGGTTGATTTGACCCAGGCGTTCGTGACATGCATATCCTGGCGCTACAGGGATCAGTCAAAGTTTATGGGTTGTACATATGTAACTGCGTCTCCCAGGACCAATATTGAAGTCCGCCACCAATCAGCAACAACTGCTTGAGATGAAGACAACGATTTGTACAAGAACGGGCGTTTTGGGTGAAACAGTAACTCGCAGCATTTCGCGCCTCGTTCCAATCGCCTCGGTAAGACTACCAAGGCGTGCATGCCAAAGTTCTAGACAACAGACGTAAGGTGGGGACGACGACGGACGAGGCGGATCTAGGTCACTGCTGCGTCAACTAGTCGCTCAGCCAGGAATCCCATGGTGGCAAGGAGCGAATCTCGAATTCCCATGACCGGCCGACTCGTGCACCTGCTCCCTGCTGCAACACCTGCATCTTCGCACACTGTAAGATCACGGACTCATCTCAGCCACTGCATGCGATAGGAACGATATAATATCCTCCGGCGCGCTTTCGGCGCCTTCCCGCGACTATCCCCAGCATTCTCCACGCGCCATCCAATCACAGCATTAACGACGCAGATCTGCCACCATGGAAGCGGACATCCGGGAGCTATACGACAGCGACCCACGGCCAACCTTTGTCGTCGACTGCCAAGCCCCGACTGCCATCGTATATCATGTCAACACCGCCCTACTCACGATTCAACATATCGCATCATCGCTGCATTCACATTCTGCGCTGAGAGACTGGTGGGATCCTGCCAGTAGAGTTGCAGCACGCCATCAAAATGAGTTCCTGCATGGCCGATACAAATGGGCCAAATTCGCATGCAAGCGCTGGTTGATTGTCACCATCATCGAGCAGCCAGCGCCAAATGATGAACAGCATGGCCACCTGCAGGAGCCCGCGCAATTTGCCCGAGGGAGGCTGCCTTCACCACGTCTGCAACCAGTGCCAGACACCATCTTTACCGTCAAAATTCAATCGCCAGAATTACGCGCACATGTCGAACATATACGAAATGTCAACTGGTCTAAGACGTCTCTTGGCCCGATTAGTTCCTGGGGTTATGAGGGTAAAGTAGCCGCCACGAATAGCTCTTAAGATATCTTGCTAACTTGTTACTAGTATGTAGCTCCCTTGCTATGCTTTGCCAACGCGGTGCTGAGACATCTTACTATTCGTACTAACAGCTTGATAGCTCAACGTTCTGGTCACCACACTGATGCTGGAAACGCGGCCAACGGCTCTCTTCCTTGGTCCCGAGCATACCATACTGTACAATCTCGCGTATGCCTCCGTTAGTGGCTCAAGGCATCCCGCTATCCTTGGTCAAAGTATTATTGATGCTTGGTATTTACTTCACGCGCACATACAATGGTCCAGTGTCTAACTCGCTCTAGGCCTGAACTCGCCGATCCTGTTAGTGCCACGATGGCTCGCTCAGAGCAGACGCGTTTCGCGGATGCTCCAGAAGAAGAGTATCATTTCATGGTTGAACGATTTGGCTTTGTAGAGGAAGCCTTCTTCATGTGGAGCTTGGTACCCCTTGTCGGTGTTCACATCGACGGCATGTACTCGATCGTGACTGAGGTGACGAAACAAAGGTAGGTATCCTGCATGTTTGCCACGAACGACAGACTAATTCACCGAGCATAGATTGTTGGAACGACGTGTCGCTGCCCTGCTCAAAGTAGGCCAACTGACTAGCAAGGCAAGAAGCACCAAAAGTTTCTGGCACAGCTTGGCCGATGCCGTCAGGCCTTTCGAATACGACTTTCCGGCCGCCGTTTTATATTCACAGTGCGAATTACACGATATGGCGGAAACCGATATCTCACCGAGAGGAGCACTTAGTAAATGTACGCTCGAATGGGCCATTGGTTACAAGCCTAACCACCCGGCCATACCTCCACAGTTGGATCTCAGCAGCGATGACGGCTTAGCCTGCGCCATGCGAGATGCGGCAAGCGATGGGACCGCACTTATGTATCAGGAGAAGGAGGGTATATTGCCGCAGTCGCTATACCATGATCTCGAGAAGCGAGGCTTTGGAGATCCCCTGAAACATTTCATTGTTGTTCCGATCAGGACCTACGACGAAACTATAGTAGGGTACCTTCTGCTCGGCCTGAATACGCGGCGACCGTTTGACGACGAGTACAAGGACTGGATCAAGGTGTTTTCCAACTTGCTCGGTGCCTCTGCGGCCTCAGTAGCGCTTCACGAGGAAGAGATCAGGAAACGCGAACTCCAGGAAGAACAAGCTGCGAGGGATAGAGCAGCTCTTAATGCAGAAGTTGCGAATCTCACACTGGAAGCCAGTCACGTAGCTGAAAAGCTCCGCAACTTTCACGATATCGCGGACGAAGTTGGCCTGGGGTACTTTGAGATCGATGTCAATGGCATATTGCTTCATGCTAACGTAAGGACATTTCGTTCAGGAAACTGAATGCAACTAATATCAATTCAGGGAACGTACTTTGCTCAGACTGGCCACCGAAGAGACTTTCTCGAGGTCCCGGTATCGGCTTACAAGGAGTGCGTCTTTGAGGAGGACCTAGCCATGGTGGATAGCCAATGGAAGATGCTTGTATCCGGCGAACC
Source organism: Alternaria metachromatica (assembly GCF_023757995.1). NCBI lineage: Eukaryota > Fungi > Ascomycota > Dothideomycetes > Pleosporales > Pleosporaceae > Alternaria > Alternaria metachromatica. Next base: position 216,752 of record NW_026055496.1, read on the forward strand.
GGCGACATTTGAGATACGATGGAAGCGACCAGATCAGAACCATCAGAGCGGAGAAGCTGCCGACGACGTTCTCTGGACATTGTCAGCATGTATGCCTATCAAAGGCTCAAACGGGCTTGTCACAGGCATATTTGGATGCAACACCGACATTAGTGCTCAGAAAGAAGCGACTAAATCCGTACTATTGCGATCGGAAGCAGAGCGACGTCTAGCTTCCTTTACGGAGCTCGTACCAGTGGGTTTATATCATCTCAACCCAGACTTGACGATGAGATATGTCAACGACCAGTGGTTCCGCATTACCGACCATCCCAAAGTGCCCATCGATCAAGTAGAGTGGCGAACTATTATCGATGACGATCTGATAGAGCGATGTGTTCATGAAGTCGAGGTCGCCAGACGCAAACGCGGACCACATACCTTCACAATAAACCTCAAGAAGAGGTGGATGGGTCCTGACGGTATTGAGACACCCACTTGGATTCTTGTCAGCGAGACGGCGTATCCCGATGAGACTGTGACGGGAACTATGACTGATGTCAGTCACATGGTATGGCTTGAAGCTATTCAGAAGAACAGAGTCGGAGAAGCGCTCGAGGCGAAAAGGCAGCAGGAGAACTTCATTGATATGACATCTCACGAGATGCGGAATCCATTGAGCGCGATGGTACAATGCGCGGACTCCATTTACTCATCCCTGAACGAGATGAGTGGACTCGCGAGCGGAGAGACCTTGGCGTTACCTGTCATTCAGACACAACTAAAAGGCTTGATAAGCACCAGTATGGACGCAGTGGATACGATACAAGCCTGCGCTACGCATCAAAAGCGAATTGTGGACGACATCCTTACTCTGTCAAAACTGGACTCAAAGCTGCTGGTCATCAGTCCCATTGTGTTACAACCCTCGGTGCTTCTACAAGACGCCTACAAGATGTTCAAGGACGAGGCGAACAAAGCTCGCGTGAACCTGGAAGTAAGATGTGACTCGTCCATTACGGATTTGAACATTGATTGGGCGATACTGGACCCCAGCCGAGTTCTACAGGTCCTCATTAACTTGCTCACCAACGCCATCAAGTTTACCCAAAGCCAAGAAATCCGCAAGGTCGAAGTAATTATGAGCGCATCACGCGAGGCAGAACAGATGCCCGATGTCGAGTATGTGCCTCAGGAAGCCGTCAGGAAAGATTTCTTGACTCAGGCCGAATGGAACAACGCTGGCGAGCCGTTTTATCTACACTTTACTGTCAAAGACACAGGATGCGGTTTGTCTCCCGAGCATAAAGCCAAACTATTCCTACGCTTTTCGCAGGCGTCCCCAAAGACACATGTTCAGTATGGCGGCTCAGGCTTAGGCCTGTTCATCTCGCGCGAACTCACCGAAATGCAAGGCGGAAGCATCGGCGTATCCTCCGTTCATAATGTTGGGTCAACATTCACATTCTACATCAAATCACGGAGGGCAAAAGATCGAAACACCCTTTCAACCACAAACGGCCACAAGAAGAAAGACAGCCTGTCGAGTCGGTCCAAGGCCCAGATCATCCAGGGCGATACCAAAGCCCCCGACGGAGCACTGCTTACCGCCGTCTCCATGGAAGATCAGGAAGATGGCAGAGTAACCAATGACCACAAATACCACATTCTCATCGTAGAGGACAACCTCATAAATCAACGCGTCCTATCTACCCAACTCAAAAAGCTAGGACACACAATTCACGTCGCAAACCACGGCTTTGAGGCTCTCTCCCAGTTATCGCGCACATCGTTCTCTCCGACACCAAGCGAAACACCGCCTCTTCCGCTATCCGTTGTTCTTATGGACGTTGAGATGCCTGTAATGGACGGCTTGACCTGCACGAGGCGAATACGGGAGATGGAGAGGAATGGCGAGTTGAGCGGGCATGTGCCGATTATCGCTGTCAGTGCCAACGCGAGAAGAGAGCAGATCGATATGGCGAAGGAGGCAGGCGTGGATGAGGCGATCTGTAAACCTTTCCGCATCCCGGAGTTGGTGGCGTTGATCCGGGGACTGGGGGTTTGAGGGGAATGAAATGGGCGGCGATGCGACGTGGATCCCGAGGTTTGCTGCATTCAGACTATTATATCGTAGCAAGTACGTAGTATGCAAGGCAATGTATACTTCTACTCAAAACATTGCTGTTGAATGCGACACAAACTCTAGTCACGCCTAGTAGCGTGAGTCAAGGGGTCACGCAATGCCAGCGTATGTCTAGATCAGGTCTGCCTACAGTACAGGCTTTCACGCCGCCGATGCCATGAATATAGTTCGCTGATGACGCATTCCAACCACGATCAACGATTGAACCATCCAAAACCTCTATCGAAAAGCCCCCAAATTGCTTCCAGAACATGTGCATCTAGTCGATCTTAGTTTTGTGCAAACTTCCGCCGTATAGTGAGCCGAGTGGTCTCCCCCACACCTAGTGCGACTACCCTCAGACGCGTCCGAGCACGCGTCGTCCAGTCAACTAGTGGGGATCACTCGCGTAGTAACGCCATCGAGATCGCAAACCCGTACAAAGTATGTGTGGGATAAGGGAGCAAGTCAGGGGAAGGTGAGCATCGCATAGACGGAACAGCTTCAGACGCGTCCAACACGGTCTCACGACGCGTTCTCGGGCCAAAACATGTCCAACTCGGCGTGTGACGAGTCGAGTGGAGCCAACCAGCCATCAGCGTCAGATCATTATCAGAGAAAATCTAATCTGATCCGAGGCCGGAACGAGCACGGCCAGATGGCAGCCAATGCAAGCGTCGAGACGGGCCTCGAGGCGGGCCAATCTGGGTTTCAAATGTATTTCCAAGCCTTTGTTCAGCCGCCAAATGCAGGACTAACTAGTCGCGGAAACGGCCCTTGCATGTTGTGGTGGGGAGACTCGACTCATAGCGCGTTGCGACGCGTCTGGCACAGACGGTTTTTACGTGAAAGCTCGTGGCTGGGCGACGCGCTGGAAGACGTTGACGATGATTGTCGACGACCAACAGACGAAAAGAAGGCAATATGGGTGTCATTAGAATGCGCGTGCTCGATTATGTAGTTCAGGCAGATTTATAATGTAATCCGATGTTTATAGGGCACAAAAGTCATGGTGATCGAAGCCGCACATGGATGAGATCATAGCGTCTTTTCGCGAGGAAGGCGCGTTAGTGGCTGGCCAAAGCCGATCGCCCAGTCACGTGCTAGCGTCTCGACGCGGATTTATAGTGAAGTCGCGTCTGCTCTTCGTCTCTCTCTACACCACAACCATCATCAGCCCACATCAGCGATACCTCTTGTAATCCTGACTGCACATTCGCCTTTCTTCACACAATCCAGAGCTCCACACATATTTTCTCTTCACAATGTCTGCTCTTGAGTCTACGCCTTCCAAGCAGGTACGTCGCGATACTTCCGGTACTTGTACCCAGCAAGACGCGTCCATGCTAACGCGTCAAAAGGTCGCATCCGCGATTGACTCGCTCAAGATGAACGACTCGCCCGCAAAGAAGCTTGACTTCTCGCCTGCACAGAAGGAGAACACCTTCAAGCCCATCGTCGGCATCCCAGATGACTTCGAGGATGACCTTGAGGAGGTCAAGCCCACCGTCGCGCCCACGATCAAGGAGGAGGAGGCCGAAGAGCCCCTCCTTCAAGAGAACCCTGGACGCTTCGTCCTGTTCCCCATCAAGTACCACGATGTAAGTTTCACTCCGATCTAACGCGCTTTACGCGTGACTAGACGCGTCAAACCCCACTTAAGCAATACCCTTGCTAATGACATGTCTACTACAGGTCTGGCAGATGTACAAGAAGGCCGAGGCTTCTTTCTGGACCGCAGAGGAGATCGATCTCTCCAAGGATCTCCACGACTGGAACTACCGCCTGAACGATGACGAGCGCTTCTTCATCTCCCACGTCCTCGCCTTCTTCGCCGCCTCCGACGGCATCGTCAACGAGAACCTCGTCGAGCGATTCTCGAGCGAAGTACAAATTCCCGAGGCGCGATGCTTCTACGGCTTCCAGATCATGATGGAGAACGTCCACTCCGAGACCTACTCTCTTCTCATCGACACATACATTAGCGAGCCCAAGCAGCGCCGCTACCTCTTCAACGCCATCGACAACAGTAAGTTATACCTACAACGTGCTTTGCAACATCACCTAACGCGTTCCAGTTCCCTGCATCCGCAAGAAGGCTGACTGGGCCATGCGATGGATCTCCGACAAGAACTCTACTTTCGCCAACCGTCTTGTCGCCTTCGCTGCTGTTGAGGGTATCTTCTTCAGCGGCTCCTTCGCATCCATCTTCTGGCTCAAGAAGCGTGGCCTGATGCCCGGTCTTACCTTCTCCAACGAGCTCATCTCCCGTGATGAGGGTATGCACACCGACTTCGCCTGCCTTCTCTTCTCTCTCCTCAAGAACAAGCCCAGCCTCGAGTCTGTCAAGGCCATCATTACCGAGGCCGTTGAGATTGAGCAAGAGTTCCTCAGCGACGCTCTGCCATGTGCTCTGCTCGGCATGAACGCCAAGCTCATGTGCCAATACATCGAGTTCGTTGCTGACCGTCTGCTGTTGGCTCTTGGCAACACCAAGGCCTACCACGCCACCAACCCCTTCGACTTCATGGAGAACATCTCGCTAGCCGGCAAGACCAACTTTTTCGAGAAGCGCGTCGGTGACTACCAGAAGGCTGGTGTCATGGCTAGCACAAAGAAGCACGAGAAGGACGGCTCATCTACGCCCGCTCCTGAGCCCCAAGGCCAGTCCGGAGACTTCTGCTTCGACGAGGACTTCTAGACGCCTCGACTTCTTCTCTTGTTATTTATTTGCGATTTAGTTACTGTACAACACTTCGGACGCTTGGGTTTGGCACGGATGCCGGGCATCTTCGTTCACATACCCCCTTTGCATTTGTTGAAGTAACCACTCTTCGCACTTTGGAGTCATGGCGTTGCTAGCTAGCTGGGATGGGCCTCTTGGATGAGTGATGCGGTAGGATAGCTATAGTACGCGACAGCGATGGGATCAACGACTCTATCATTTTGAATAATCACGAATACAAACATTTACATATATACATGTCTCCACTACCACATCTCCATTGACGCGTGAAGGTCTTCATGATGTTACTCGTGCATGACGCGTGCAGCTTCGGTCCGACACGCCACGCGACAGCATGCGCTTGAACGAACCAAGCTTTGCCGATACCTGCCCATATCTTCTACCACGTGGATTACTCGCAGTAGCCTTCATGCGCGCGACTTCCTCTGCAGATGCTACGCGCCGCCCAGGCCCGCAACCTTGCCCTTGGAAGGATTCGCTCAGGTACCGCCTACTATGACGTCAGCCATGCGTGAGGCGTCCCGCGGCTGCCATCCTGTGGAATTGCCACAAGCGAGCTGGATACTTGCAGGCTGTCCAGCGCCATGTTCAGCTCTGCAGTTTGCGACACCTTGACTACTTGCTTCTAACCAATCGCGCGCTATGGGGATATTGGTAATCCTGTCCCTGCATTTGCGTACAGGATTGGTGCACCAGACAACGACAGGCTAGCTCGTAAACATCCGCGACCCTCCGCGACAAAATCCGACTCTATCGCTATTCTAGTGCAGCGTGCATATTCTATGATTACCACTTGAACCAGGTCGCAGCACGCAAATCCGTGTGTTCAGCGAAGGGTGTCAAGTACATTGAGGTGGCGCCGGGGTAGATCCATGCCGCTTCGTGACAAGTCAACATGGCAGACACCGTACCCCAGATCAAGGTGACAGACCCACCTGCCGTTGGCAAAGGCTCCTACTTCCAGAACCAGGAGAACGCGTCTTCAATCACAGTAGACGGTACGTCACACACCAGTACCCATTGTTGCAAGTCACGTCGCAACTTGACAGATGCTTACTCCAGGATCCGCAGGCCCATTGTCCAACAAGAAACTCTCCGCCAAACTTCGAAGCCCCACCACACCCTCTGCGCAACCGGCAGGCGATACACACAATGGATACATTGGCGATGGAGAGAGATTGCCCGAAACACTCATGGACCCGCTCTCGCAAGTATGTACACATAAGGTTCGAGATGCGGAGACGGACGCTAATTGCGCATTATCGTATAGCAAATCCTCCAGAGAACGAATACGTCGCCCGCCGTACAGAAACTACGATCCCAGAACACCGAGCCGATCCAATCGCCAACGTCACCCAACGAAGCGAACGCAGACAAGAAACTGAGTGGAGAGACGGCCCGCGACACAAGCGGGGGTAAGGCAGACAAGAAGTAAGTGCACATGGTCGTTCAATTGAGCGCATGGGGTGTCATATGGCTACATGCCAAGGGTTAGCGCGTATTTCGTACTGAGGTTCAGGACCCGCGTATCGAGGCTGAGCTCGCGCTTCGCTCTCTTGTTGGCCTGATCGTCATTGCCGACGCTAGCTCCAGGTGTGACCAGTAAGGCTGACTATGTATGTAGGAAAGTGTCATTCCTTAGTCGCTTCATCGGAGGCAACAAAAAGAAGAGCACCCTCGATGGCGCAAGCGACAATGGCTCTGAGGCAGACGACCGACGACCAGAGGGTATGGATGCCCAGCTCTATGTCGACAATGTCAGCTTCAGTCCGAAGATACCACATCCTCCGGCATACATCAAAGTGAGGACAAAGTTCAAGAAGGAGAAGGAGTTTGACCGTGTCTTCCTGGCGCAGGAGTTACGCTCTGGATCGGATAAGAAGAGTCCCCCCGCTGCTGGATCAAACCCTGCGCCTCAGTCTGGGTCGGCCGCTACGCAGAATCCTATCTGGGCGGTTGAGTTCAGCAAAGATGGGAGGTATCTTGCTGTTGGTGGTCAGGACAGAGTCATCCGGGTGTGGGCCGTGATTGACAGCCCAGAAGGACGCCGCGCACACGAGAATACCGAGAGCGATCCGCATGCCCAACTCAGCGCACCAGTCTTCCAGCAGAAGCCCGTCCGCGAATACCAAGGACATACGTCGACGATCCTGGACTTGAGCTGGAGCAAGGTATGTCGAATTTATGCGAGGCATTGATGCATTAGCTGACACCTACCAGAACAACTTCCTGTTATCCTCTTCCATGGACAAAACCGTTCGACTATGGCACGTTAGCCGAGACGAGAATCTATGTACATTCAAGCATTCCGACTTTGTTCCTTCCATTCAGTTTCACCCTACGGACGACCGATTCTTCCTAGCTGGTTCGCTTGACGCCAAGTTGCGGCTATGGAGCATCCCCGACAAGAGCGTGGCGTTTTCGATCACTGTCCCAGACATGATCACATCAGTAGCGTTTACGCCCGACGGAAAGACGTGTATAGCTGGTACCCTCGGTGGACTCTGCATGTTTTACGATACTGAAGGATTGAAGTGGCAGGCGCAACTCCACGTAAAGTCGACTCGCGGTCAGAACGCGAAGGGCAGCAAGATTACTGGAATCCAAGCGACATACTGGCCTCCAGGAAGCGAGAGTGGTGAGATGAAGCTCTTGGTATCGAGCAATGATTCGAGGCTGCGCATCTACAACATGAAGGACAAGACTCTAGAGATGAAGTTCCGTGGTCACGAAAACAACTGCAGTCAAATACGAGCTACCTTTGCTGATAGCAGTGGACACATTATCTGTGGAAGCGAGGATCGGAAAACGTACATTTGGTCGACGACATCTACGGTAGAGGGCGAGAAGAGGAATCATCGTCCGGTGGAAATGTTCGAAGCTCATAATTCTATCACGACGTGTACTGTCATGGCACCCATCGAGACACGGCAGTTGCTCAGCGCATCGGAAGATCCCATCTTCGACCTCTGCAATCCACCACCGGTCACTCTAGTGTCAAAAGCTGAGTCCGTCGTTTCGTCGCGGGCGCCTACAGAGGCAGGTTCAGCCCATCCGACACCCGCACCCACAGATACCAACTTTAAGAAAGCTGCGGAAAGCCCGGCATACGTTGCTCGCTCGGCACATCGAGGCGGCAACATAATCGTTACAGCAGACTATACCGGAGCGCTGAAGGTTTTCAGACAAGATTGTGCCCACCAAAAACGCATACGGCTGAGCGAACAGTGGGACACAGCGTCCATGAAGAGAATGTCGGGTATCGGACGACCCAGCAGTATCATATCGCGGACCAGCCGATCACGGCGAGACAGTGTATCTACACAGCCACCAAACGACCGGATCATGACATGGCGACAAAGCATATCGCACGCCAGCTTCGACTCAACGAATTCCCTCCCTCGCCGCAGCGCTTCACCTCGAAAGTCGCTAGCTGCTTTGAGCTTTCACTCCACACCCCACGAATCCCCCGTCCTGCATCCTACAAAAACGAACGACACCTTCGACACCAAGCCCACGGGTACACCCAAGACATCCATATCCATGGACCGCACCACCACATCTTTACGCAGTGCATCACAATCTGAAGCCTCGTCGCCAATCAAAGAGCCGTACACTGTTACTGCTGAGCCGGAGGACGAAAAGAAGTCACAAGGGCAAAGAGCTAGTTCTACCAACCCTCTTGCTTTGTACAACGGCCAGAGCTGGCTCTTTTGGACAAATCGCGACAAGAGTGCGCTGACGGCTGGGAACAAGAAGGAAGCGGAAAGACCGGATTTGCTGGGTCGCATGAGTACGCTTAGTCAGATTAGTAGGCTGACGGATGAGAGGAGCGAGGGGGAGGGGGATGACAAGAAGTAATGCGATGTAGACGTTCGTGCGTATATGGGGTTTGGAGTTCTGCACATTACAAGTCTTTCGTGCCTATTTGGACACAGGGGTCGGAAGTGTATCGCATCACAATGAAGTCTACAGACGAGAAACGATATCCAGTCACTTTGCAAACTTGCACGAAAAGGTCCGCATGTTGTAGTTCGTCAAGTGTCAGCACCAAATCCTCGTTTCCATCGTACGAATAATCACGTCACCAGATACAAGACACAAAGGTGGCAATGTTTGTTTTTCTAATTTTTACACTGTTTTCTGGTATTTTCTATTTTCTGATGTTTTTGTGTGGTTCAAGCATGTCACTCAAAGTGGGCCATGCTCCATAGAACCAAATCAACGACCAAAAGCTCAAACACCATGATGGCTGATCATGTCCTTATACAGATCTGCTGTTATCGTCCGCACTACCTCGTAAATTGCAGGATTTGACAAGCAGACTCTACGCCTGCGACGTCATTCCCACTGACATGATAAGTCATGTCGAGCGAGCGGGGAATCTACTGGATAGTGGGGATAGCAGGGATAGCAGAGAAGGCCGAGGCGAAATCAGGAACATCGGTGATGAATTCTGTGCCAGTGGGCCTGACAAGCTGGCGACGATGACTGAACTGGCGACGCCTATCGAAAGTGGCCGTCTCGTACTCGGGGTCCCAGTCTGAGAAGGTCTCCGGGGCGATGATGGGCGTGGTGAAAGAAGAAGCAGTGGCGGTGGGAGTAGTGTACGTGGTAGTCTCCATGACGGGGTCCCAGTCGCTGAATGTCTCGGGAGCGATGATGGGGTAGTCGAAGGAGGAGGAGGAAGACGGCGTTGCAAGCACGTTCTTGGCACGAGTCATGGTCGCCAGCGTGCTGGATGCGACCGAGGCAGACTTGTCGATGGGCAGGCAGGCGGCGAAGTCGTCGACGATATGACGGATACTGTAGTTCGGTGAGTATATGTCAAGAGGAAGGAGGTGATGAGCTTACCCGTAAGAGTCAGTCTCGGAGATGTCAATCTCATCGTTACCACGTAGCTGGCCGACGTTGGTAGCGAATCTGCGTTCCAGTCAGAGAAAGGTCACAGTAGATACAGTTTGTGGGTGAGCTTACTCGATGGGCCAGTACTTGGAGAACATGGCGCAGTGCTGGACGACGGGGACGTTGTTGCGACGCTGCATGTACGTGTTGACAAAGTGGCACTGGCGGCCCGAAGCATCATTGGTCTCCTCGCAAGCGGTGATGCACCTCTGAGCATCGAATTTGCCGTCTTGCCAGTACCTCATGCCCATGTAGGTGTCCTCACCGTTGCAGTCAAGAGGGGCTTCGATGGCCGCACCGAGTGCGTACGCCTCAAGGGCATAGCCTGCAGGGACATCGGGCGTGACAACGTCCTTGACGTAGGCATTGGCGCCGGCCATGACGACCTGGAAGCCCTCACGGGTCTGGCCCTCGTTGATGGCGATGTTGGGGAGGATGGTGCCTGACCACAAGTCGCACTCTGTGAAGGTGGAAAAGGAGTTAGTTCATGTCTCACATGTTCTTCGAAGGAAGAAACGTACTGATGTGAGTCGTAGACTCAGGGTTGGGGCAGTGGGTGCCGTGAGGCGCATTGGCGGGCTGGCGCTCGAAGAAGATGGTGAAAGCATTGCACTTGGCGTCGTTGTCGCACTCGGCAGCACCTAAGGGTAGTTAGTAAACTTGTTGAAGCCATGACGCACTTTGCCATGTGATGCGCTTCGGCACAGAGTTGTACTTACACAGGTCGGCATCGTACGAGTCCATAGTCACGTAGTGGACGAACTGTGATGGTTCATCGTACGTGGTGAGGAGGTTGGAGTAAGACTGGACGTAGCCAGGGGGAGTGACGGCCGATGATGCAGCATCGGAGAAGAGAGGGTAGGCCTGGAAAGCCTCGGGGGTGTCCGGGAAGACTTTGGGGCCAGAGCCCGAGACGAGAGGCTCGCAAATCGACTTGTTGCCGAAGTTTGCGAAGGCGGTTGCCATCACCATAGTAAGAAGTCCGAAAAACTGGACTAGAGAGAACATCCTGTCTTTGATGTTCGATTTTTTGGTAATTGATGAAGAGAGAAGAGATGAAGAAGAATGGAGGAAAGAGAGGGGGAATACAGTATCTATATGGATTCAGCAGGAGCTGTGCTAGAATGCTAAGACTTAGATTGTGGTTGAGGACGGAGGCAAGTATCCTCTATTGCCCTTGTTGAGCTGGGTCGTGCCCACTTCATCCATATGATGCAATCGCGAGGCCTCCTTCTCGAGAACAAATTGGCGGAGCGAAGTGCCCACCTTGTGATGAACGCGCGTTCTGTTGAACCTGAACTGCCTCTCAGGAACGGAGGCTGAGCTTTGAATCAACATAATACGGCCCAGAAGCGGCTTTATGCTCCATATCGTGGACTGGGTTCCAGATTGTGACTTTGAAGGAAGAAGATCGTGTCTTCTTTAGGCACATTGCTGTGGATATTCGCGCAATATTTTCTTCAACGACTGAATCTTCAAACGCGTATCAAGCTCTGCGTGATCTGATTGACGAGGGTCTAAGTCATTCAGATACTGCAGATCTATTGCAGTTATGTAAGAGTTCCTACTCTACTGAGCCGAGACCTAGGAAGGTAATGGTACGAGTGGATTGTCAGTAGTACGGCCACGCTTGGGTGTGATCTGAGCATTGGAATGGAGCACATGCGCAACATATTCACCAACGCCTGACCTGAGCCTGAAGATCGTGGTGGATGCAGAAAGCAAGGAGGGAGCAGCTCGACGGTCGAATGGCATTAGCTCCACTAGCTCCAGACCCGCCCAAAAACGTCATAGTCTCAACCAACCAGCGACGACCAAACCAACCAACATAGTACTCGCGAATAGCAGCAACAACTTGAGCAAGACCCTCTCGGATTTTCGGTAACGTCGCCTCTTTCTATTACGAAAATTTCCACCCTCACAACCAGGAAAGTAGAGATACGCGCAATCCTGCGGTCATGGGCCGCACCGAAAAATCTCAGGGTCTTGCGCCACCCGCCGTGCGCAAAGATATCCGAGCCAAACAAGCGCGGCACGTGGTGAACAAAGTAGTTCCTGCAATATTGGCATCAAATGCAAGAGCTAGGCGAGGTGCGGACGGGAGTGAGCTTATTCCGAACCCGGAGCCGAACGGCACGGTGGGACAGGATAGTAAGAGAAGGGATGGCGCACGTGTTGAGGGTAGTGAAGATATGGGGTATGTGAAGAGGAAGGGTCAAGGGAGGCGGAAGGTCAAAGGTGGGAAAGACGATGTTGAAGAGGAGGATGCGAGGAATGGTGATGCGGGAAGAGATGTTGGCAAAGGAAGGGGAAAGGGAAGAGGCAAGAAACGCAATGATTCTCTCGACGAAGGACTATCAAATCTCAACTTGAATAGTACTGCAACATCAACACCCGAATCATCTAGTAAACCGCGATGCATACGCATGATAACGACGGATGCCCTCACAGCTGCACATATGCTCGCCAACCCCTCATTATACGATGCGACCACCACAACAAAGCAGACGTCGAAGAAACAACCAAACCCATGTATCTTGAACATGGCCTCTCCCCTTCGTCCAGGCGGCGGTCTCCTAACAGGCGCCACTTCCGCCGAAGAATCCCTCTGCGCACGCACAACCCTGCTCCCCTCACTCAAAGAAACCTTTTACCGTCTCCCCGAATACGGCGGCATATACACCCACGATGTACTCGTTTTCCGCTCTGCTCTTCCTCTTGGAGATAGCGCCGGTGAGCTACCCCCTACTGAGCGCTGGTACATCGACGTCATCAGTGCGGGGATGTTACGATTTCCTGAACTAGAAGGGGAAGAAGAGGACGAGAAAAGGCTAAGCAAGAAAGATAGGGAGATTGTAGAGAGCAAAATTAGGGGTGTAATGAGGATAGCGGAACAAAAGGGGGTTAAGGCGTTAGTGCTTGGGGCCTGGGGCGTTGGGGCCTACGGCAATCCAGGAAGAGATGTTGCGGAGGCTTTTGCGAAGGTCTTAGGTTGTGTTAGCTCTGCTCCTTCATCCGGAGGCAAGAAGAACAATAAGTCGCCATCGACTGGTGCTGAGACATTTCCGACGATTGAAAAGATCATCTTTGCTATTCCCCAACGCAAAGTCGCCAACGATTTTGCAGCTGCGTTCGGCGGCAAGATCGAAGTCGAAGAGGGCCCTGGAGCTTCTGGCGACGATAATGACGAAGAAGATGACGAGGAAGATAAGGTAGCGGAAGAGTTGAGGAGCAAGATCCAAGAGCTGGACGGCCAGATAAGTAAGGTTTGGAATCCAGATCTGAAAGCAAGGCTTGGTACTATCTTGGATGGGTTGAAAGCGCAGTTAAGGGAGAGGGAGGGCACGCCTCGGACGGGTAGTGTGGATGATGAGGAGGAAGATGGGGACGGAGACGAGGATGATGATGAGGATGAGGGATACACTGAAGACAGCGATGAGGCAGATGCGGATGACGGCGGTCAAGATCCCACTGAGCATAGGCAAAGTATACCTGGTAAGAGAAGGGATACAATAGAGGACAGCGATGACGATGAGGAAGATTTGCTTCAATGATACGGAGCGATGTTTTCACAACAGGTGACGAGCATCAACACGGTGCTAGTAAGAATACATTGATGGGTATCTCAAAACTTCTATATGCTCGAACTTTTATGTGTATATACAAGATTTTCCAATGCGCCAACGCTCAAGCGGTCGCAGTCCTAGCACTCGGTTCTTCCGAAACAGGTACTGGCTTTGTATCCTTGGTGCCGTTTGCAGGTGCCTTCTGGTTGGGCTCATCGTCCTCCAACCCCAGCTTCTTGAGGTCCACGGCCAAAGGATCAGACTCGGCCGTGCTTTCTGTAGGGCCTTCATATCCAGGTGGTGGCAAAGCCCATTCAGGCAAGCCAGTCTCATAATCCCACTTCCCTTCCTCACACCTGTACCTTCGCGCGTGCAGGTAGATCCCCAACTCGTGCACACCTGGATCGCTATACAGGTCTGTATCGCATACTTTGCATTTCTCTCCCGTCATTCGCTCCGCTTTCCTCTTGTTGTACGCATCGACCATCTCGTCGTGGTATGCGACCGCGTCAGCAACTTCTTCCTTGCCCATGCGCGAGAGGCGGGACATGATGTCTTCGTCGTCTTCGTCTTCGGATTGACCGCGGCCGAGGGCGGGACCGAACACGCGCTGGTTGGCGTATATGGGGTCGTTCGATATGGGATGGCCGAGGAACTGGAGGTGGACGCGGAGCTGGTGGGTACGGCCTGTTACCGGCATGCAGCGCACAATGGAGTAACCGCGGAGTTTCTTCCACGGCTGACCGTTGGGGCCTGTCTCTCCATCCTGCTTCTCGCCATTACTTCCGTCGTCTCTGGGTGGGTAGTATGCCAACCGCTTGAAGACCGTTTTCGCTTCCTTGCCGTTTGCGCGCACGCGGTTCAAACCGAGCTTCGGGCTGATTTGCAGGATAGGCTTCTCGCAGAGGATCTCTCCTTCTGGGAACTCGCCCACCACTCGCGTGATGTACTCCTTCTTGACCGTCCTGCCTCTTATTTGCGCACTCAACTCCTCTGCCGCCTGCTTGTGCTTGCCAATGAACATGATGCCGCTGGTGAGCCTGTCGAGTCGATTACACGGCAACGGGTTCCAGGTGTAGCCACGGTCGGCCCTCATGATCTCGATGATAGAGTTGAAGTTGTAGCGGCCGGCGGGGTGTACGGGCATGCCGGCGGGCTTGTTGATGACGATCATGTTGTCGTCTTCGTGGACGATGCCGATGGGCTGCGCGGTGCACGGAGGCTCGTGGCGGTGGAGGGTGTGGGATATGACATCGCCGTTCTTGACTATCGTCTTCGTGCTCGGCACTGGCTGGCCATTGATGACTACGCGACCCTCTTCTATGGCCTGCTTGTAGTACTCGGCGGGCCGGTCGCGGAACTCGCTAGAGAAGATGTCGAGAATTTCCCTGCCCCGCCATCTCTCCTTGCAGAAGGTGTTGTATGTAAAGTGGTAGGGCGTCACCTTGCGCAGGCCATCTTCGAGGTAGTATGGGCGCGGCCAGGGATCGCAGGGGGTGATTGCGACGGCGGGGGGCTCCTTCCAGGGAAATTTGTCGTCAGGCAGGGGCGGGTATTTGTCGCGCGGGGGCGAGGGCACTAGGGCCATGGAGGGAGAGCCTGTGCGAGTCTTGGGCACAGGCAGGCGGCCCTTGGAGGCGAGGTATGCGAGGATACGCGGAGAGGGCGCCAGAATCGCGGGGGAGAGGGGTTGAGGTGCGTGTGGGAGAATTCCATGTTGCGCAAGCCGAGGCTGATGGGTGACGCAGCCAACTAGCCGGCCGTCTTCATGTCCGAGACGCGTCTTCCTCCAACACCAACAACCAGAATAGTCAACATGGCACAGCAGGCATTGAAGTCGCGTACACGGGGCGACTACAAGTTTCAACTCGAATACAGGACAAGATGGTGCGTCTGCTCGCGCGAGGCCCTTCTCGGTACTGACAGCAGGAAGGAGCGACAATGACATGTATCACCACATGAACAACAGCGTCTACTACTATCTGTATGTCTCTTCACTCCTGCGAGCGACACTTACTAATTATGAGCAGATTTGACTCCGTAGTCAACACATACCTCATCCAGCACTGCTCCCTCCATCCACCCACCTCTCCACAGATCGGCCTCGTCGTACACTCGCACTGCGATTACCTTGCTCCAGTCGAGTTTCCTTCCGTCGTAGACCTCGCGTTACGAGTCAACAAGCTTGGGAAGAGCTCGGTCACGTACGAGATCGGCGTCTTCGAAAGGGGTCAAGAGGAGGTCAAGGCCGTCGGCGAGTTCGTTCACGTCTTCGTGGACCGCGACAGCCGCCGACCTGGAAAGGATGGCATGAGTGACCAGCTCAAGACTGGTCTAGAAAAGCTGCTGGCGAAGAGATCGAAGCTGTGATATACCTTGGCATCAGAGCTGCTGAGCTATGCATACAACAACACCCACGACCCAGCCATGTTGGCTGTATGGGGACCATTCCTACAGTCCTTGGAAGACAGTCGATCGCCATGTCGCAATCAACTAGCGTCGCGCTACATGCTGTGCGATCGCTCAATTCCGATGTTTGCTTAACCGAGAGCCATCTGGACGCTGTATGCAGTGCCAGTCTCAGCGTACATGCAGCTCTCACCAACCGGAGCCGCTACATGACACAGGAGCAAAAGAAAACTGAGTACTTCCACAAAGCTCTGCGCAAGGAACAGAGCGTATCGATAACTCGATGACATGAAGATGCTGTACTAGGCAAAGCGCGTGTGAGAGACCGCTTGTCAGACTTTGCGCATCTACAGTGCTGGCAGCATAGCATACACCAAGACACATCGTCATCACTCCAAATTGCGAAAAGAGACCAATGTTATCGAGTAAATGCAGGCGGGGTATCGGTTAGCCACACTTCGGCAATGTATTTCCGGTACTCCAATTCTACTACTTGCGTTGCGTTCCATTATTGGCATAACGTTGTACAATATACCTCCTCACATCGAAGGCCATCGTACCTTGATGCATTCAATTGCGTCTTTTCTCGTCTCTGTCCAATATCATACAGCTCAAGTCCTCATCTTCCACACCTCGAAGACACAACACCATGTCCACATCCGTAATCCAAGGCCCCGGCATCCTCTTCGTCCGCTCCCGCATCTCGCCAACCGCCCACGACATACTCTCCGAGCCCACTTTTCTCGCCTGGTACGACAACGAGCACATTCCCGAAGTAGTCTCTACATCCGGCGTGGACTCTGCTTTCCGCTTCGTTGATATCCACAAGTCCTCACCTATTGGTAACGAGCAAAATTCAAAGCCGTTCCTTGCCTGCTACCCCATGGAAGATTTGGCTTTTACGCTGGGTGCTGAGTTTAAGAATATAGGGTTCAAGAGTAGTGCGCTGCCTGGTAGTGGTGTGATTTATGATTTGGCGGATATGGATGTTAGTTACCTGGGTATCGTGGGTAAGACACCGAAGAGAGAGGAGGGCGAAGGAGGTCGGCCGAAGTATGTGATCTCATCGGGTATCCGACCTGAGAAGCAGCCCGCAGAAGAACAAGTCACTGCGTTCTTCCAAAAGGTATGTTTCCCCTGTAAAACACCCAGTGAGCAGTTTCATGTGGGCTCAATACTGATGTCACTGCTCCAGCAAATTTCTATGCTTGAGAAGTCACCGCAGTACATGCGCACACTACGCTTCAAACTCCTCTACGCGAGGACGAATGCGCAGTCTCGTGCTCTGAAGGGCTTGCCGACGACAGATGAACCGCATCCCGAACCGTCGACGTGGATGGCTATGCATGAGTTTGCGGGTGTACCTGACGAAACCTTTGTGAAGGCGCTGAATGATGGTGTGAGCAAGGCTGCTGAAGAGGATGGTTGGGGCGAGACGGAAATCGAGACGCTTGTTTGGAAACTAGATCGTGTACATGGAGATGGGAAGTTCTTTGAGTAAGACAATGGTAGATTCGAGTTGTTTACGATAAAGTTGTTCTTGTGCGATGCAAATGATGAATGCGTTAGAGATACAAAGCAGTACGTGAAGCGCTACCAATACCCCGTATTTCCCTTCGAAACCATTTCTTCTTTTTACGGTACAGGATTGATACCACCTAATGTTCATGTCCACGCTCATGATCATGATCATGTCCATCGCCCTCCTTCTCATCCCACGGATGCCCCTCACCAACACCCTCCCAAGGATCACCCTTCCACGTCATCCAAGTCTGATGACCCCTAACATTCGCCTCCAGCTCTCCACACCTCCTCTGCTCCCAACTCTCTTTACCCGCTACAACAGCCCAATGTTTCTGCGCCCTGCCCGCCCAGTGCTTCGCCCGATCCTCGATTCCGAAACTACTCCACGTATACGCCAGAATCTCTTCGTACTGGGGTAGTTCGGTTAGGAGCCCTTCCTCTTCCAGGTGCTCAATGAGTTTGGGGAGAAGGCCGAGGAGCTGTGGTGAGTCTTCTGGGTCGGTTGGTAGAACGGACTTCAGGGCTTTGATTTCGGAGAGGCGGTCATTGGACGCCATTGTTGCGTCGTCGTCTGCGGTGCATAGAGGGCAGGCGCAGGTGAAACCGAAGTTCGCTTCTATAGACTTGACGCGACGTCGGCGAGCACGTTTTTCGAAGCCATCTACGGAGTGATTAGATTCAAGGTCTGAGAATGTTCTCCGGCGGACAGTCACTCACAGCTTCTCGTAATCTCTTCCCCGGGCTTGATGTCTCTGAGAGCGAAGACTTCAAATGAGAGGGTGTAGTCGTCGAAACGCCATAGAGTGTTAGGTCGGCAAGCATGATTGATGCGCTGTATTGAAGTTAGCGTATATTTAAAAGAAAGTCTATCGGTCGTGACTTACCGCGGCCTCGGGAATGACTGCCAAAAGCTGGGGCAGCTCGTCAACCCATGGCCATTTCACAGCAATGCCGTTCGTCACGACAATGTCCTCGACGGTGCCATCCACATTGACGTCCAATTTCTTGACCATCTCTCTAGTTTTTGTCGGCAACTGATCGACTGCCTGCTTCAACACGAGCTGTGGCCTCGGCATCTCCGGAACTTCCAGTATCTGCTTAGCGACGAACAGCACGGGAGTCTGCACAATCAAACTCTCGCCTGGGAAGATCCCGGCGATGTCTTTCTTTGCAAATAACCCTTTGCCCTTCTCTCCCGCATACTTTACCTCCCACATACCCATCTCTTCTCCTACCTGGCCTTCCATGCCCCCAATGCTCATGCCAAACGTTTCCATCGTCACGCTAGCAGCGACTCCGGGACTCACAACAAAGCTGATTCCGCGACCGTTGTTGTAGTTGGCATTGGTGTAGGCGCAAAATGTCTGATGAACATCTGATCCTGTGCTCTCGTTCTCTTTACTGGGTAGTACGATGTCTACGCATGTAGGTTGGTGCGTCCATGGGAAGGTATCGGAAGTGTAGCCATCCTGAGCCACAGGGCAAACTGTAGCAGGCTTGTTGATAAGGCCATCCTGAACAACGGGACTGCGTGCAGTGTAGAAAAGTTCCGCTCTGGCAGTCGATGCGCATAGAAGTGCTGTGGAGACGGCGAAGTAACCGGGTGAATGCCGTCGCCGCGGCCATGTTGCTGTGACCATCTTCCAAGCTCTTTACTCTCTTGACTATCTTTCCTGAATGATGCCAAAAGAAAAGAAAGATCAAAGAAGCCAGACGTCCACATCTTCGACGTCGGAAGAATTAATCGCGCGAGATAGGAAGCCACGTTTCACGAGTAATCACGAGTAATGATCTCCGAAACCCCTGTTGCTGAAACGTGCTGGCTGCTTGGCGGTTGCGTTGCGCCTGCATCTAGATTGTCTTGGGAATGCATGAGGCCAGTGAGGTTTGGGGCTGTTACCGTCGTTTGATGAGATAGATGATCCGGCAGAGTGGGTTGATGTGGGGAGGGCTAGCTTCAGCGCCGGGAGAGTCGGTTGAATGGCGCACGTGAGCCGTGAGAACGTCGCGACTTCCACTCTACCTAAACGAGATCCTCAGCCGGCAAAGCACGACTTTATCTTATAGCATTCATGGTGTTTTGATACCCACTTCTCAGTTAATGTGATACTTGCGTAATGCGGGTCGCGCTCCGACAGTGTGGCCCTGGCTTGGGCCGGCCAACCCAATGCCAGAGACGATACCACGGAGGATCCATCATACCGAGTAATGTGTCGGACTGTCATCGAGCACATGGCAATCTTTAGCTTCACCAAGCGCCTTTCAATATACTTAGCAAACACGTTCTTGTATGAGAAACAAGACGTAGTCCTCGTTTCTGGACACAATATCTGACGTACTTTGACGTGCGACAAGCATGGAAGATTGCTAGCATCACCTGTCAAGTAGCAAACCGTGTTCGATATAAGAACGCAGCCAAGCCCCCACTCTCCGTAAATCAGTTCACTGCACCGAAATGACGATGAGTGAGATTATGACCAACCCTACAGCAAATGAAGAGCTCCGTGCTCGCCTTACTGAGATCATGAAAATCGACACAGACATGTCGGCTCTAGAAAAAAAACAGCTGATTAGTAAGTCGCTCCGCTAACTCCCCTATCTCTCATTTGTTGCTCTTACCACAAGGTCTGGGCCGGTTGTTGAGCTTCAGCAGCGAACCTATGTTTCATCGTCGGCGCTCACCAGTACCCGACGTTCGACCCACAGACCGTGTACCTAGTGTTAGGGCAGCATGTCGACCGGCCTGGGTTCTCGATGTACTACATTGATGGCCACAACAAGATCGAAGGCAAAAGGACCTTATCGAGAGAAGATGCACTGGATGGGCTACGAACTGAAGTCGAGAAGCAGGTTTTGAGTATATGCCGAAGGCCTTGAAGTCTAGCATGGTGCGTTTCTCGGGAACAAGTATCAAGTTTTATCTCTGCTCGTATAGCATCAGCTGTTGATGTGTAACTCCCAATCGTATCTTCCTCTGCCAACTCTAGACAGTTTTCATCCAGCTCGGTTCCTCCTGCTCAAAAGACTTGAACCCTGGAGCGGGAATCTTATCAAACAGACCACCCTTCAACGCAATCTTATCGCCAGCCAGTACAGACGTGATTGGACTTTCTCTAGTTAGCTAGACTTCTCCCCAATGCTACATGGGCCATCGACTCACCACCCGCAGTTGCTGCAAAATTGACGAGTAATCGGGTTCCCGCTCTTCGTGTCGTTGTCTCGGTAGTCTTTGAGATACTTGTTCGGATCGTTGATTGTGACTTGGGGACTGTCGAGGATGTATACGATTGATCCGATGCTTCCTCCTGCGCGGCGGCAGTTGGCGCTTCCCTAGTCAGTATGATGCCGATAGAGGCTACAGTGGTGATACATACCAGTAGCAAATAGCGGACTGCTCAGGCATAGTAGGCATGGAAACTTTGATGCTTCCGCAGTTGCAGCGTCCCTCGGCCATCGTGATTGAATGCGGAACGGGGCTTTCTCGGTGAGCAGTGTACTGGAAGTCTTATATCCTGCAATGCTGAGAGGATTGGAAGTAGGCAAACTTTGACGAGAATATGGGAGCAAAGATCTTGCAGAAAATAGGTGCTAGTTACTGGATTAGAGACAGATACTGCTTGGGTTTTGTAGCGTGGAGTTTATGAACAGGTGGAGATAGCCTCGGCAAACTAAACGGGGCGAGTCGCTGCCAGTAACGCGCATCGTGTATTACTATCGCCGTCCAGAATCGTGTTATTGCTTCATTGAGTTGTTGCATAAGATTCGGGACGCGATGATGATGCCTCGAACGAGGCATGCTTCCAAAGGGGAATGATCCTTGACTACGTAGGTACTGGGTACTCAATGGAAGCTTGATGACATCCCTGATGCGGTTAGTTGAGGAAACATTCTGTATTCCATGATAAGACGGGGTAAATGGCCTCCATCAATTCGATGAACCAATCGGCATTTTCATAGTGCTGTTATTGATCCATCGCACAGAAGCTTCGTGTGTAGTGGAGTGTGTAAGCATCAATCATCCTCTCGCCTCCAAAACACACAGTACAGTAGCTGATGAGAGGTCTTTCATGGATAACATTGTAGAGAAGATCACTGAGATGGAGTGAGGTTAAGGCACAATATGCGTAATCCTCAGAGGCATCCGAATCAGGTTAGCGCGCCATTCAGTCCTAACGCGGCGCGATTCCGCGTCTACAAACGATGACCAGAACAACACGACGATACCACTACAAAGCGACACCAATACTACACACGCCTCCACGAACCTCTGGTACCAGAGTCCTACCCCAAAATGGTAATTGAAAAGCCTCTTGTCTCAAAAGGAAGCCCCATACTAACCCCCACAGACGCGCGACTCAACAGCAACCTACCTCCACATGCACTCGTCGCACCACGCCGACCTCCTCGAGCAATTCACCAACCTCACCTCCTCCCAACTCACCCCGGAAGACATCTACATCCCGCCGCACCTCCAACCCGTAAACCCCGAAGACGAAGACGACGTCGTCCCAGACCAACACGCCGCGTTCGGCATCCAGCGAGCGACACAGACGAAGAAGGAGCCGACGTGGCGGGATCTTGGTCTTGATGAACTCCTAAGAAGAGGTCCTATGGTCGGCGGAAGTGGGAGTGGCAGCGGAACGGCGGTTGCGAGCGGGGGTGGGATTGTTGGGCAGGGAAGGGAGGAGCCGTTGAGGTTGGCTTTAGCTAGGCAGCCCGGTGCGAGGATGGGAGTTAGAGCGGGGAATGGGAGCGGTGAGAGTTCTGGGAGTGGGGGTAGTGGTGCGAGTGGTGCTGCTGGCAATGGGTTGCCGCGATGAAGGGAGGCTACACACTTAAAGATTGGCGCTGAAATGGCAGCAAGTCACAGCTGTCAGCTTTGCGAAAAGAGACACAGGCAGTAAGCAGGTCGTAACGGTGTTCTGGCTCGAGCTGCAATGCCGACGTCTGAAGGACGCTCCGACAGGCATGCTGGCTTCGGCTTCACAAAATACTACAATCGCCGATGAAGGCCACATGAAGTGGTACTTCCCTGCGCATAGACAACACTACGGATCGGCTTACTGGGATTCACTGCGCGAGAAAGGTGGAAATGGAACGAGCGTGGACAGAAAGCCTATCCGCGTAGCATTAAGACTTGAGCTGTATCTTTGGTCAAGGTGTGACCAATCCGTAACTGGACGGCCGGGGGCCAACCTTCCATTCACAAGATTCACAAAGCGTAAATGAAATCACGCACATCATACATGGCACGTTGAGTGACCAAATTTGAACGAGTGTCGAGAAATACTACATGTTATGTCTAAGTCATAGGTTTATACTACAAAACTCCCCTCAGCCCACCTGATACATTCGGACGCCCTCCTCTGTCCTTGTAGTATCAACGCTTACTTGCTGTGTACGCAGGCACATCAACCTACGCGCACGGTCGCAGTACGCTTGCCATACAAACACCGCCTTGATCACGCACCACACATAATGCCGCCAACGCATCCGGCCGACACCTCCGTTGGCCTGAGGCATCTTCTCTTGAACAATTTTGTACATCAATGCCCGCGCTAGAGCCTCCCAGTTTGCGCATCGACCGCAGCCGTCACCTACTGTGCCCTCAAGATCCCTGATACGGTCGCACACGAGCCGGTACATCTCAAAAGCATCTGTGTGTTTGGCGAGTGGTGCGTCAGGGCGCCCGAGAGACCTGAGGTCGTTGAATCGAGGTTCAACCGTTATAAGCTGTACTGGGTTGTGTCGCTTCATGTACGAGGGATCTTTGGGTACTCCATCCTCCTGTCGCAGCGACTGGTAATGGAAGCGACGAGCAACGTTGATCATCATAATGGGCAAATCGTGGATCATGGCTGCTGCATTCCACTGAAACGGCATCGGCGCGGTAGTGGTGAGCAGTTCTCGAGTCTGCAGGCTGATGATTCGAAATGTCTCCTTTGCCAAAGATGTTGGTATATGGAGGGCTAGGGAGAGGCCCTGGATGCCGACATCGTGCCGACCGTCGTCTGTGTTCTCTAATTCATATAGAAAAGGAATCTCAATCGGCTCGCGACACATGGGGCAAAGACATCTTCGCTTTCTTTTGAACCACACACTCAGACAAGAAAGGCAGAAAACATGTCCACATGGTGTCCGGATTGGTTCGACAGTTTGTTCGAGGAAGGTCTTCCTGTATGCTCCCGGTAGTTGGCTGAGGAAGTCCAGATGTGTCTCGACGCCTGCACCGATGCTTCCATATTCTCGACCACAGACAAAGCACGTCGGCTCATCCCGTGGTGCTTCCGTGGGTGTAGAGACGGCGAGTACGCGGTCAACAACGTCTTGGTATGTGGCAGATGATGAGTCCATGTTCGGTTGAGGTCTATAGTTGTATAAACGCATTTAGACTACTGGGTAGCCCATTTATCCTCCATGGCTCTGCGTTGCCACCAACGAACAGGAGAACTCCTGGTTGCATTGAATGATCGCAGAGGGAGTCCAGTAGCCACAGCCATTCACCTTCGAGCTGTTTAGCCCAGGCGATGTGTGATGCTATGCATGTAAGCATTCAACCGACAGAGCTTTCACTTATTCGTGTATAGCTCGTATAACAGTGGTAACAGTGGGTGTACTTGGTATATAACATGTGAATGATGAGTGGAGACAAATCTACTGCTCAGTCATCCGTCAGATCAATACACTCAACCCCCACTGGCACCTTATAAGTACTTGTTGGTTGTTTGTTTGGCATGACAGCAAACGAAGAAGTACGTGGCTCGTTTGCGTCCTTGGCAGGGTCGGGAGGTGTCGTTGCGAAGTGTCGAAGCCGAGCAGCGCGTATCTCAGCTGCGGTAGGTGCAGGAGATGGTGTAACTTGATCTTCTGTATTTGGATTCGAAGGTAGCGTTGCAGACACTGGTAATAGATTAGCGCGCGGGGGAGGGCGCGACCAGTCAGGTAGGTCGACTGGTTCCCTTCCTATAAGACCTGCGTGAACACCCCTCATTGGCATGCTTGATATGCGCGATTCATTCTCCACTCGTCGGGGATTTTGAGAAGCTCTGGAGGGCACGGCCGCGCTCAGTGCTTCATCAAGCGACCAAGCAGGTACAGAGGCCCCGTGTACATCTCTGCCGGCTTCTCTCATTGCGAAGATGCTTTCGTATCTGCCACTATTCGAAGACGGTAAAGTGGAAGGCCTTTGTATTGGGGGTATCTTGGCGCCTTGATCTTGCATGCTTAGCCGCAAAGCTAACTGCAGCTCTTCGTCTTCTTCATCTGGGATATGGAATGGCAATGTGTTTGCTACAGGATTTCGGAAAGGATCCGAAACGGGTGAATCGTTCTCCTGATCTGACGGCTCAGGCGAACCAAGATCGATGATATGAGATGTCGTCGGCTGATTCAATGCAGGTTCTTGAGAGCGAGCGTTGGCTGGTAGAGAAAGCCCACCCTCATCTTCAGAGTCCGAGAGTGCAATATAATCGAAGATCTTTTGTGCTGTGGGCGTCATTTGCGTATCTTGAGACTTGGCCTTTGCAGCTGGTCCTCTGGATTTCCTGGGGGATGCACTGTATGTAGCCCGGGTAGCGGATATATCGTCTCTTTTGTTCGTACGTTTTCGCTTAGCTGTGCCTGAGGCTTCGCCGTCTTCCCCAACTTCAGCTATTGGTCGCTTGCGTTTTGGCGTACGCTTTGGTGGTGCAGGGGGCGGTTCCAGTACGTCCGGCGGAAGAACTTTACGCAGCCAGTACTCGGGATATTCGCATTCGACACGATGCTCTGGGTCAAACAAGGTCTGCTTGTCTCCATTCCAGCACCCTAAGCGCTCACCTTCGAAGTCGGCTCTGCTCAGGGTAGTGACGCCAAAGGGTGAAAAGGTAAGCTTACGTTCGAAAGTGCGCATGGTCAGTTCGTTGTCGGTCTTCTTCGCTTTTTGCTTTGTGAGCCTGATGCCGTGGACCAGTTCTTGCGATAGAGATGGATCTCTTGCTATCAGGCTTCGTGTCAGCAGCACAGGCCCAACCCAGTTCATGTATAAACGTCCCCATATGTTGAAGCGCTCGCTGGTAAGTGTAAGCAACTTCAGCTCCTGGATCGGGCGAAGATAGTCAAGGTTGAGGCGCGACTTGCTAAGTAAATCTGTGTCGCTGGTGACTTTCGGTTTGTAGTACTTCTGTAAGGTCTTGAAGTCTGGGAAGGCTGGCGGGATTTCGATAGCGCGCCCGCGAGCACTCCGCTCCAGGAACATGGCCAGCTCCACAGTCCACATGCCGCACTCCATCTGATCTCGACAGGCACAAAGCCGCCGACCGAGTCCTTGCTTGACTGCCTGCAAGGCTAGAGCCGGCCCACACTGTGGTAGACCTTTCACGTCGTAGTCCCCACCTACAAGCATGGCAAAAAGCACCAGCCCTTCTCGGTCTAGGCCATATTTCTCTTTAAGGTCGTGTGCTCGTACAACGTTGGCGTATTTCCCATTCTTCTTGGTGTTCTCCTTGGATCTGTCTGTTGTGCCCTTTTCTTTCGCAACACGGTGATCCCGTAGCCAGAGGGTGCAGCCAAACATGAGGCAATCAGAGTCTTGCGACCAGACCGCGTCAACCATACCCAAAATCTGCAGACGAGCGCACTCCGCCTCCGCCTCTCCTGGGGCCTCGTGGTATGGGATCCCAAAGTATTGCAGCATCTCCTTGAGCAAGCGCTGCTCTTCGTAGTTTATCCGTCCTCCACCTCGCTTTCCCCGCTTCCAAGGTCGACCGGGGCCATCGAAGACGAATATAAGCTGAATGTTTAGGGTGAGGAGGCGGCAGATACGGTAGAACATGGCTTTCTCGATGCCTTGGTAGGCGTACTCGTTGGAGGTCTCCCGTATGGTGTAGACTTGCTGCACCGTGAGGTTGTTGAAGCGCCAATCGGCCTCGTCGACAGCAATGCGGAGTGATCTGCCATGACGCCGGTGATGCTCTTCGGCGAGCTGCGCGACGGGTACGCTTTCTTCGTGCTTCTTAATCGTGTCCCATAACCTGTTCTGGTATCAGTAGGAGCTCAAATCCCAATTGGTCTGGAGGCGTACGCTGGAAGGCCCATGACGTAGGTGTGGGGAAGATGTGAGGTCGGCTAGCAGACCGTTGCATCCGTGGACGCGTCTTAGCGCGATTGGCGAGGATTGTATGGCAGGCTGGGGCAGCTGATGCTAGGTAGACGGTGGGCACATCTGCTATGTAGCGAGTCTCAGTTGGACATCGCACGCTGGTCCAGATGGCAGCAGCAGTCGTACTAATGGAATGTGGCGCGGTCGACCGTCGCCAATCTCCTTATCGCTCCTTCCAAAGTTCCATTGCGCGACGCGAGAACACGTGATTTGCCTTTTCAGTCTAAGCGCCATTTGGGCATCCTCCCAGGGCTCGATCCATCTCAGTACTCATTCTTCCACCTCATCTTGTCAAGTTGCGCATCATGGTCACGAAAATAGTACATTGTGGCTGGCTTATAGTTCACAGTCCACCTCGAACGCCCCTTCCAAATCATGCCAC
Source organism: Alternaria metachromatica (assembly GCF_023757995.1). NCBI lineage: Eukaryota > Fungi > Ascomycota > Dothideomycetes > Pleosporales > Pleosporaceae > Alternaria > Alternaria metachromatica. Next base: position 243,527 of record NW_026055496.1, read on the forward strand.
AGCTCACTCTCCAAAAAGACGCTCATATCGCTAACCCGATCTTGCGCACTTTTGCGTCGCAGCTTCAACGCCTCTCCCAAGATATTCGCCGCCGAAAGGGCCATATCCGATTTTCTACCCAAAAACCATAACGCCTTAATACAAGCATCCGCGCGTTGAAAAGCATCCTCTCGATCCAGGTCTGACGGCAGCAGAGTATCTGACTCAAGCAACAGTACGCCTGCCTTGGCGAACGCGCGAATCAACACTACAGTCCATGGCTCCGTCAGCAGTGCACCTTCGTTGACTGCGAAATGGAACTCGGACTGTGCGAACGATGCGTCTTCTCGCGGGCATGCACAGCTCGCTAGGTCTGATAGGACCCGGCATTGGTTCTCGCGGAATTTCGCGATGAAGGCACTAATATTCCGTTGATGTGTGGCTTCCTCAAGTCCAAGCTCAGATTCGTCTACCACCTCCATCAAGTCCGCAAGAAGGAGCGTCGCAAGGTGCCAGTGTCCGGTGACGCATACGTACCATGATTGGACGCGTGGTGGAAGGCGGTCGTGGTTCTGTATGCAGTCTCGGACGAAGGGCGCATACAGCGCATCCCAGTGGTTACACACGTCCATTGCGGCACTGACAGCCTCTTCTACCTTCGCGCCTCGTGCATTTCTTGTGAGAAGCGTCTGGATCCGACAGACTCTTCTGAACAGCAACACCTTGACCGGGGCTGCGTCACACAACGCAGCTGCGGCTTCATCGAATGAGCATGGCCATCTTGTGGGCGCATGTTCTGGATTCTGCTGTTGCCGAGAAAACAAGTAGTCGTCCCACAGTCCATCGTCTGTTGAGGAAGGTGTTGCCGCTTGTTGGGCCGAGTGCTCAATCTGCATGCTTTCGCTCATGACTACATCGCTATCTTCATCCGATACCACCAGTGGTCGTTTGTGCATGGCTGCTGATAGCGTGTCGAACATGACACCGACCCAGAACAGAAGGTCCACTGTCGCACGATCGGCGTCTTCAAGACGCACAACGGGCGAGCGTCGTTGCCGTGCAGAGCGCCCTGGTCCGGGGTTGCTGTATCGCGCTTCTCTCGACATGGTCATGCGCGACCTCAAGGAGTGAATGAGTCGAAGGCCTGATTCAAGATGTACAGGAGGTCCGTCGGACTCAATAGCGAGATCCAACTTCGACATCAGATCCGCGCACTCATCGACGTCCTGATCGGTCGAAAGCATAGGGGTCTGTTCCATCGGGACTTCCGTGCAGGCGTCGGTCGCCAGTAGCTCAGTCTTCGAAAGAGCGTTCTGCTCATCCTGAGCCCCGTCTGCCTCCACAGGCCGTTGTGTCAGGGCGAAAATGATCTGTGCAAGTACCACCCGGAAGGACTCCACTTCACCGGCTTTTTGCAGTGCATTGCGGGCCTCATGCCACGCTGATATCTGTAGGGTACGATCAAAGTTCACGCCAGCCGGTGCGCATTCGTCCTCGATACTATCAAAAACGCTACTGCCACCATCGGTCGAGGTGCTGTGGAACGGGTACTTCGTTCTGCTTCTGGGACTGGACTGTGCCCATTGTGAAGCAAAGGAAAAGACCGCCAAGTCTAGAGCTCTAGATGCTGCGCGGTCTTCCGTTTGAGTAAGCTTGCGCCCTCTGATGGCTGAAGCTAGCCTATCGAGGCGCACCACTCTGTGATAGATTCGATTCCAATCAGGCTTAGCGTTTGTGGCTAGCAGGTTATCCGATTTTGCACTGTAGGGACAGGTTCTTTCTGTGACCCAGCATGCAAGTGCGTTTTCGAAACTATCATGATAGATCCTCAGCAGGCTTTCAGTCAGATACGCATTGTTGCTTGATGAAAGAAGATCGCTGGCATATGATATCACTGGGTAAGGTTGCGCACCGTTTGAGATTGATGCTGAGGAGCTAGAGCGTCGCCGTTTGAGACTAGTACGAGCGACCGTTCCATCCGATATGGTAGAAGGCGGATTACTTGGGCTTATGCTGCTGGTGTCCTGACTCTCAGAGGGGCTGTCGCGTTCGAGCTTATCATCGCTGATCTCCGATGTTGTCTTCAGAGACGAGCCTCTGCCAGAGTCGCAACCGAGTATAGTCCAGCTTTCTTCGGCAAACCCTCCAGCGAGTTCTGGTTCATCTCCGGTACCTTCTTTCTCGAATACTTGCGATGGTTCTTCAAAGAATGCGATTGTAGGATCGGTGGTGAACATGGATGAGCCACACGGAAAATCTGCGAACGTCACGCCCAATTCCACAGGCGTGGTATGGGACAGAAGGTCATCGCCGTGCGGATGCCGGTCTTCTTTTAGTCTCACGGTTGTGCTGGATTGGCACGATAGGTTTGGCTTCTGTGCTCGGCTGGTCGAATTGCTTCTTGTGCGGCGCCTTTTCGCTGGCGGTGAAGTTGTCGTCACTGGTTGCGAAGCTTGCGATACGCGTTGTGAGCGCAGCCATTCGAATGTGCAGCTCTTTTTTGTCTTCTCGCAATTACCGCACGAAGCTAGCGGCCCATAAACGTCTGACAGGTTAGCTTGCGCATTAGGTACCATCGACGAAGGCATGTCTTACCACTATAATGGAACACCGTAGGGGTTGCTCCAGATTTGCTCGTTTCTAAAAGAGTGTCTTCTAGAATTGCGGCGTCGCACGCTCTTTTCCCTTTTCGACATTGGTCGCAGCATCTGTTCTGTTTCCGACTCGTTTTGGACGGTTTGGTGGCTGCCATCGCCCCCGAAGATGGCGACGTCCAGGCATAATCGAGGAACGACTTTGGTTGCACGTCCACGAAGTTCATGGCTGCTGCTCGGATTGTCAGTCGAAAAGAGGGAAAAGCACGAGAGGTCTGCTTATGCAAAGAGGCAAGTGCGTTGCTGATATGCACACCCCGCGTCGCCGGCTAGGACCCACATCCCAACACAGAAATGCGGGGAAAGCTAACGCGTGGCAGGGCACAACGATGCTCAACGCAAGCTTCAGTCCGGCTCATCACTGACGATTATGGATGCTGCACGGCCGCTTCTGTCGATCGAAGCTATTCCATCATATGTTCCTTGTCTTGAGTTGCCTGTTTCTCCCCAAAGGAAGCACTGCCTCTTCCATTGTAACGGCATCCAGACAGCTCACGGGACAGCTTGTACCGGACGCTCGGTCTGACCTAGGCACTATTCTCTGAGCCTGCAGCCATCCATGTTATAATTGGTCCCTCGACTGGCGATCGGACTGTTCCGAAACTTTCGAGGCAGGCTACTTACGGAGAACGAGCATCGGATCGGCCCACACAGGCAGCCACGGACGGCTTTCAACGTCTTTGCCAGCACGAAATACCGCTCGAATCGCAGCTCGAACGACAGGTTCTTTGCATGTTCATGCGCCGTATCGATTCATGGCTTATCTCTCCCCCATATGCAACCCTGTATGCCACACATGACGCTAAAAAAGATGTGGGGGTGCGATGTGCACTACACTCAGAGCATAACTCAAGGTTTCTCGACCCAACATTACGGTTTTGACGTTTCTCAAAGAGTGCACCAAGAGAGCAAGGAGATCGGCCGGTCCTCAGGGTGCAATTTGACGCGAGTTTCGATATGAAGACAATGACGATCACGTCCATCCGGCCGAATCCGACAAAACAAAACGGACCGACTGCATAAGCAGAGTCACCCAACATGACATACGATCAAGCCCCCAAGGCTTTGTAGATCTGCGTCTCAACGTCGAACCACAATCCAAGCACTTTGGGATCGCCAAACGGCAGGATCTGACTGCAAACGATCCCGCCGACTCCCTTCTCTCTGTCACACCACCACCAGCAGTTCGGGAGCCCAGCCCAGAACCCAGTACTCTTGGACCGACCAGTCGGGCCTCCGTTGGACAGCATGAACGTCAGACCCCAGCCTTGAGGAGGCTTACCCTCCACTGGGTATATGTCTGGAATAGCGTTTGTGAGGTCAGGCTTGGCCGCTGGGATTCCCTGACGACCAAAGTCGGGGAACTGTGATATCTGATTCGTGAACATGAGGTCTACCGTCTCTTTCTTGAGAAGTTGGACGCCGGTCTTGGCCGACTTGCCGTCGTTGAGGAGCGTTGCGATGATTTCTTAAACTCTGTCAGTGGTGTCGTATACATATTGCTTTATGGGCAACTTACGCGCATAGTCTGATGGTGTTGCGAAAGCACCTGCGCCTCCGCTGTTCAGGATGCCGCCAATCTCGTTGCTCGAAGCTTTCAAGGGCTTGAGGAGTAGATGGTCTCGCTCGACCAAGCTGCCATTATGGTTTCGTTGATGCATGGACGCCAGCCGCTTCTTCATATCCTCGTTGGGGAACATGGTTATGTTCTTCAACCCTAGCGGTTCGTAGATGTTCTTCAAGCAGTAGTCGTTTAGCGACATGCCGGTCTTGCGTTCGAGAGCCAGGCCAGCGAAGTCGATATTTACGCCGTACTGCCAGCCCTCGCCCGGTTGAAAAGTCAACGGCTGAAGTATGTCCTTGACGTCTCCGGAGAACTCATCAAACCCGTCCAATACGGCACACAGAGATTCGTTGAAGAATGTGTAGCCAAAGCCAGCTGTGGGTCATGATTAGTGAGAGGATTCAACTTTGCGAGGACGGCCTCGTACCGGTATGCGTTAAGAGCATCCTCAGTGTTATCTTCCTCTTCTTGTCCACCAGGCTACCGTCCTTTTGCAATACTTTCGTCTCTTTCAGCTCCGGAACCAATCTCTCTATCTCGTCTCCATCATCCAAGTGTAGTTGTCCTTGCTCAACAAGCTGCATGCAGGCCAGCCCTGCGATCATCTTAGTGCAAGATGCAATCCAAAACACGTTGTCGAGAGTCATATTCTCGTTGCTTGCAACCCCACGGTGACCAGCGGCGTGCGCAAAGAGTTCTTCGCCATCTTTCCCTACAACAACGACGCTAGTGCCTGGGATAGATGTCTTTGGATCCGCGCAGGCTGCATCAACAGTCTGCTTCAGGTTTTGGACGACTTCAGTGGGCAGCGGCATGGTGAGATATTATAGAGGTACAGAAGAAGTGCTTCGCGTATTCGGTAACACAGTAGGTGCTGTCGGTATGTACTTTTGGTACATCTATATACCGGTACATGATCTGCGGCACCGGACGTGCGGGCGTGCGGGGTGATTGCCATTCGGTGTCGACATCGGGTACTGCCCCTCACGTCGCACATCGTGACAAAGTCTAAACATTGGCAATGAAACTCCAACTAAGAACTCCAGCCATGAAAATCATCCTTTAAGTTTCACGCATAGGCAGGCCAAAACGAAAGCGATGTACGCTCTCGGCGGGTGCGGGCTACAGCGCGCGATGACAGCTAGCGTGCTGAGATGGAGCTCGGCCGAGGCTTCTGCAAGCATCCAAGCGTACGTCTGCGACGTGTCTGCTTTCGCAAATCTGGAGTCGTACTATATTACCATCTCTAGGTAGGTCGCGCCGAAGACTTGAGTGCTCGCCGCGTTTGTCTAGCAGCGCTTAGCTGGCCGTTACCAAATGGTTGCTCAATCTGTCTCGCCCAGGTGATCACGAGTTACCACTACTACTGCGTCTATTCCAGCCCGAACTGACCTCAATACTTGAGTATGCAGACTATCCTGTTTCCACGAAGTGGAACTGTGGTTTGATCATGAGTTGCATTTCCTACTCTGTGTACTTCCCATGATATGCCCACATCGAATGTCTTCGCCATGAACAGTGTAGAAGCAGTCCGCCTCTTCATGACCATTTAATTAGTGCGCAGACGATCCACAGTTATTCGCGAAGTCCAGCATGGCCTCCCTTGACTCCATAGCGATACAAGTCAGGTCGTGCGCGAGTGCTGAGTCCTTTCTTCCACATTTCCAGACCTGTCGCTATCCGTTCCTAAGCGCATATCGATCTCAGTCATTCTTTCCTGCATGGCGGAAACACGGTTTTTGTAATTGTACATGAATTCGAAGACAACTAGAAAAATGCTCAGGCAAGTAGCGATTGCCAATGATACGAAAGGGCGTACAGCCATCGGCCCGCCAGGAGTAAGTACGCCCGAGAAACCGAAAGCACCATACAATGTACAACCAGTACATACTGTAGGAGGAACAGCGCTCAAGTATGGATGAGTGAAGGGGTTGGCGAAGGTTGTGACATTCGGGGAACCCAACGTCGAGACATTGTAAGTCCTATGAGGTCCTAATTCTTCTTGATTTTCTGTATCGCCTGTCTTTATATCTTTGAATACATGCCATCCCATGCAGAGGACGAGGCCCGCAAGTTTGAGGATAATGGCTAGCATTATACCAAATCGAATCGGAAGGACCGTTGGCCAGTCTGTCGATCCAGGGTTCATGCGATGCATGTCCGCTCCATAAGCTATTATGAAGAGAGCGAGAATGACTAGCGATAGACCAAGCTTCTGTGCATAGCGCCATGGGTAGCGTTGTATAATGCTTCTCCAGAATCTTTCCTCGTTGATCATCCCGGAAACGTCAACTATTGCCGGATCTACTCCGACGGCACGTCGAAAATACGTATCCTTGAAGAAGTACCAGCCCATGCAAGCACTGATACCAATGTAGACTAGGACCGTACCCAGAACGCCGGCGAGAATGTTCGAGCAACCGATGGCCTTACCTGGATAAGGGTCCATCGTCCAGTAATCAAACGAGTGAGAGAACGTGAGACCTCCAAGAAGAACTGCATATAGGCCGGGTATGTAAAAGTACCGCCACGGTATGTTGTTGTGGACTTCGAGCGTTACGCGATTTGATGGTAAGGCGTCTTTCATGTTCGGATGTGCGATTTGTTGCAGTTGGAATAATCTTCTGGTGAATTCAAGCACTTAGAGAACTTGAGCATTAGTAGTGCGTTTACAAGGAGGTGCCGAGATACCGGAACGCCTGTATAAGATCTCCTTCATACGTCATCTGACTCCTCGAAGAATACGCGCGCCTATGAAGGATGCAGCTTGGATAAAGGCGGCAATACGGCAATGCGGCAACACTACATCGCGAGAGTAGAGGAGATCAGGCGACTGGCATTCGGGTAGGTCGGTCCTTTGCGAAGGTGAAGTCGTTATTGGCCTCGGGTGGTGCATGCGCTGCAGGCTCGGCGCATTCCAGTTGGTCGCATGTCGCAGTATTCGAGACAGAACCACGACCCCAACTGCAAAGCTTATCTTAGATCATGGAACACGCTTGCTCATTGGCCTTCAGCCCATACTGCCAGACGTAGAGGTGCGCGTACAGTCGTCAAAGGTTTGGTGGTCGCACAATGATCTCGAGATACCGATGGGCGCCCCATCTGGCAGCGCCTAGCTAAGCAACACCCAGTTGGCAGGTACAAAGCCACAAAGCCCGCGACCGTTTCGCTAGATCACTAGTTATGTGCGTTCGCGTCTTCTGTCACTACGTACATTTACGACCTTACTCCGTTATAGCTCAACGCAGCGAAACCTTCGCGAGCTTTTGTCGCGGGGAGTAGCTTCAGCCGTCACCCCTGCATCTTCGCACGCGCGCACACCCACACAATTCCACGACAACTCTTCCTCAATCCACCACCAAGGTAGTGGAATCAATGAAAAGCTCGAAAGCAGACCAGCAAAAATTGCCCCGCCGAGATCCCCGAAGGAAGCTCGTAACAGTCCCATACCGCGCTGTGCAATGCAGACGAGACTGTTAGATGAACCCAATCTTTGAGCTGGGTCATCGCAAGAAGGTAAGTATGCAGAATAAAAGAGGAGGGAACAGCGGTATTTAAGCACTCAGGAGAAGGGCCAGTGCTGGATGCATGTGACCTTTGCACTAGAGAGGCTGACCGCTCTCTGGCGTGTGCGGAAAACACTGCATTGTGGTCCAGCTCCACCGGGCATTGCTTCCGGGTGGCCTAAGCGGTTGTGTTCCGTCTCTGCCGAAGCGGCCATCGTGAAGATTCTCCCAAGCTTTTCCAAGGTCTGTTCTTGGCTGAACGTCATCGAATGTGGAAGAGCGATGAATTCGATGAACAATTTTCACACGCGTCGGCCAAGAGTCGGCATCTACGATACGATCGAGCAGACGAAAGATCAGATCGCGTAGACGATGGAGTATAAGTTGCTGGTCGCGGTGGAACCGCAGAGCCAAGTTACGTCTAACCAAACTCCTTCAGAATGATCTTTGGTGGTGCAGGCCGGCTTTCTCTCCTTGCGTTCGCATCGTGCGTCTCGCTTGGTAAGGCAGCAACACTGTTTACCGGTGGGACAGTAATTGGTTGGGACAGTTCTGCCAATCATCTCGATGTTATCAGGAACGGTTCTGTGTTGGTCGAGAACGACACCATAACCGCTGTATTCTCTGGATCATACAATGGAACTCTGCCGGCTGACCTGGAGGTCGTCGATACCACCAACGACATCATCTCCCCAGGCTTCATAGACACTCATCGTCATAGTTGGCAAACGGCCTTCAAGACCCTGGGATCGAACACGACCTTGATGCGATACTTTGAACGCTATGGAACCGACTCGCCCGCCAATACATTTTTCACGCCCGAGGATGTGTACATTGGACAGCTCGTCGGGTTGTACGAGGCCCTGAATGGCGGTGTCACTACCATTCTGGACTACCCTCATTGCACCTGGTCCGCAGCGCACGCTATGGCGGCGCTGAACGCGACGTTCGAGAGCGGTGTTCGGACTGAATTTGCCTACTACTTCCAAGACTACGCGAACTTTACCGTCGAAGGGCAGGTGGACCTCTTCCGCGATTTGGTCAACGATGCGCGCTTTGACAGCTCGCCTACAAAGCTAGGCATCTCATACGATGGTTTCGCTAGCACCAACAGGAACCAAACGCGCACAATTCTTGATCTAGCAATGTTAGTACGCACCCCACGAGAACGAGCACATAACTAACTGTTACCAGTGAGAAGAACGTATCCGTAGTTTCAACGCACGCAAATGGCGGTGTTTATGGCGCTCCAAACTTCCCCGAGGTCTTGCACGAATTCGACTTCCTCAACCAATCCATCCCGATCGTTTTCGCACATGCCAGCTATCACAGCGCGACCGACGCGCAACTCCTGCGACAGTACAATCACTATATATCCACCACCCCAGAGTCTGAGATGCACTACGGTCATCTGCACCCAAACAGCCACCTCATCATGGACCAAGTGGCTCTAGGCATCGACACACACTTCACGTTCTCGTCGGATATACTGACACAAGCGCGATTGTGGCTCCAGAGTGTCAGGAAGATCCTCTACCGCGAAGTTGTTGATCGACGCCATCTTCCCGCCGAGAATCCCATGTCTGTCAACCAGGCTTTCCTTCTCGCGACTCGCAGCGGAGCGCTCGCACTGCGACGATCCGACATTGGTATCCTGGCACCTGGAGCTAAAGCAGACCTACTGGTATGGAACGGGCGCGCTCCGACTGTACTTGGCTGGACCGATCCGATCGCTGCCATTATGTTGCACGCGAACGTAGGCGACGTCAGGCATGTCATGATTAACGGAGAGTTCAAGAAGCGAGACTGGCAGCTAGCCGTAGCTGGATACACAGCGCTGCAAGACCGCTTCTTGGAGAGTGCGAAGAAGATTCAAGATCACTGGAGGGAGATGCCGCTGCCAGTTACCGAGGGCGAGGCAAACAATGGAGTGGCTTACGAGAAACCGATGATGGCGGATATTGGAAGAGGTGATGGAACTGGGTACGGACCTTTGTTCGTGTAGCACGACTTTGGGTATACTTGGGATAGATAATGACTTGTAATGTAGATGCTTAATTAAGAACATAGTATATAAGACTGCTGTTCACGGGCCCAGTCTTGTTTGACTCGTTCGTCTCCGGTATGACAGCGAAACGTGGTAAGAGCCTAGTACTTTCCACCAACGTGCACTTTCCACAGGAGCCGTGGATACTATGAGTGACACCGCTAGTCTTCGAAGAGAGTTCGAACCGCCCGTAGCCATTCATCGGGATTGTCCTCCTCCCTCGCCGCAGGTATAGTCTTATAGTCGTTCCACGAGTAATCTGTCTTATACTCATCTATATCACGCACATCCCACACCCCCAATCGAGACCTCATAGCACGTAAGAATCGCTTTGCTTTTGTGGACAAGAATTGCGGGACTGGATAGTGGTGCTGGACGATTGTGACCCGTAAGGCCTTCTTAATCCGCAACAGACCTGCTAGATCTTCCCAAACATCCTCGTTGTTGATGAAGGCGTGGTATCGCCCAGAAACCGAGTTGTACAGTGAAACTTCATAGTTTCTTTCGTACGCGCTGCGTTTGTCTAATAGCAGGTTGAGCTGCTGTAGATGCGGAGCGTTGGCGATTGCACTGAGAAGCTGACGGATTGCGCGATTAGACGGAAGATCCGTCCGACAGAGGTTTGGATTGATGAAGTCTGGTTGTAGATCGTAGTCAGATACGTTCGACGAGTGCTGTCGCCGAAAAGGAGGGCGACGAATACATCCCCGGAAAGGTGCCGGGATTGTGAGCTCTTTGAGATAACGGAAACTGGATCGAGGGAGGCAAAGTAGGCTGCTGCAAGCCATACGCCCGGATATGAATCGGAACTGGTTTTCGCCATACAAGACATCCGTTGCCTCGGTGTAGAATTGCGTGCAAGTGCGTAAGAGGGCAACACCACGAGGGTTGCCATCGCAAGATCGAAAACTGATGATACCGTCGCTAGGGAACACGACAGGCCCCGATGATACGAGGATGGATCGATAAATCTCCACGCGAAGCTCAGCAGGCAACGAGAGGAAAGGTGACGAGCCGTTGATACTGGCGTGTTGATGAGCGCCGCAGCTTCCGGTAAATCTGGACTGAGTCATGTCGTCGTAGTTCGATATAGGGTGAGAAACAATAGTTGTGATTGGTGAAGGCACAGGAGAATCGAACGCGACGGAATTTTTGAAACTGGTATGAGAAGAGATTTCAAGGTAATGCCATTTGGTAGCGAGAAATCTCCACGTGTACCGGCCGTCCAATACCTCTACATACATATCGACTCACTTGTCAGTACGTCGTCTTTCCAGTGTGAGTACAAAGATGGCTCTTCATACAACCTGTCGAGATTGTGTGACGTATAAACACTCATGATCCGCAATACCAGCTTCGTGAATCCGCAAAATGTGGAGCTGAACGCAGATGCCTCTCTCACTGTGCCTCATACCATCAGATTCAGCGGACTTGCCTCGATTCGAGGAGTAGGAGAAGGGTAAACAGCATTGAAAATTAGCATTGAAATCAGGAATAGAAGGATCTGCGGACATTAGGACACCGTGCGACAGTCTGATATGGCGAGGCTTACGGGCAACCCAAGGAATATCGCATGCAGGCGTGTGACTGGATCGGGAACAATAGTATAGATGCCATAGGAGGCAAGGTGAACCAAGAGGGGTACAGGGAGAGCTAGGAATACTCGATTGGTCGTTGGATGTGTGGCAGAGGCGAGTTTCGAGAAAGCGGCGGAGGTAGCTACAAGGATTATCATGAACAACTGTATATGCTTAGTGCTTCCTCTGGCTAGTAAGAGCGAGTAGGCGCTCAACTGGTAGTTCTAACAAGCAGATAGGGTATATCTGCGACTCGTCGGGTGTGCCGGATAGGGTGACGTAAATGCTCAAAATGAGCGCGAAAAGGGTGCACATGATAGCCAGTGTTCCCAAAACGCTGGTCATAGTACTGTCATCACCACCGGGGGTGGTGACCGGCCGGGTTGGCGAGCGTGCGCCTCTCTCGGATGCGGGAGGTGTAGCTATCGGGGTGGACATCTCGCTGCTGAGTCGTACCATTCTTAAGGAAGTCACCTGCAAGGAGGTGGTGAAGGGAGATGGGATAATCGATGGCTGGAAGTCAGGGATTTTGACTGTGCCATACATTCTCCAAAAATTCTCGAGGGTGCTGTTCTTGGTAGCGGGAGGCTTGCGCTTCGCGAGGAACCGCGGGTGAGCCAATGACCCTGCGCTCAATTGCCAGCGATTACACGGCGAAGAGGCTGCAATCTCACAGCGTGCACTTCTTCGAATGCGCCCACATGTATTTCAGAAATCGCCGTGGTTCACCAGAGACCAAAAAAGCTACAATGTTCCACCGCGAACGAACTAACGTCCCTCGCTTGGTACGTGTCATAACCTGTGCTGCAGTCTCTTCATTCATGAAGTCTCGTAATGCTAAACGACCGATGACATGTACTCCAAGCTTGCCTGTGCAGCGGCCTTTACCTCGTCATCGAAATCTCCTTGAGACAACTCCTCCAAACGTCTCCTCCAAAACGACCATCGCTCAGCTCCATTCTGGAATTCCCTTGCTTCGTCTGGTATTTGACCCCTTGACCAATCCCCTAATCCCTTCGTCACAACTTTGTCGTAGATTTTGCGCCCATTGTACTTGAGCATAAATGAGACGGCGGGAATGTGAAAGTCCAGCTTGATTTGATCGTAGGCAGTAGCTTCATCTGTGGCAAGCTGCTCGTCGCTCTGGTCGATTTCTTTCTCGAGCGCTCGGATGATGAGTTTAATCATAGCCTCATCCATCTTCAACACGTGCTTCGCAACCAACTGGGCTTCGATATCTTTTCCCTTTAGATAAGATTTCCGTGCCAATGCAAGCAAGGTTGCGTCGGAATACTGCCGGCAAATTTGGCCTGGCTGGATGTCTGCGCCAGTGCTCTCGTCCCAGGCCATGCCAAAGTACGGGAATTTTGCCCATGTGAGCTGTTCTCCCACATGGTTAAGAGCCTCGCCTTTGTGGATCTTACCCGGCGCCTTCGCGATCGCATCCAGTAGCGTAAAGATCTCCGGGACACGTGTGGATGGCCATTCCATGAGAGCGTCTATGATAACTCCCCATAGGTTATCAACAGCCAGGAGATGATCAGCATAGCCTCCTAATGCTGGTACAGGCGAGGTGGACAGTGGGTGTGTCATGGATAATGCCGCCTCATCTGCAGTAATGTGGCCATCGTGGTATGCTTTCAATGCGTCGACCTCCGTAGCAAGCCAGTCGCGAAGGCTCGGGTCATGGCTCTCGACAGGACGCTGCTTCTGTCGCTCAAACCATGCAGGGCTGACATTGTGCTCATCTTCTCTGGGTAGTTCAAAGCTGTCGTGATATGACATGGCGGCGTTGGGTTGAGGTTGAGAAACGTTCCACACTTCAGGGTATGCTTCGCCTGTAAGTGCGCTGTAGGAGAACGAACTGCCTTGTAATCATAAGCCCACGCCTGCGCTTTGTCCATTCCTCGCTCGGTTTGGCAAAAAAGAGCGGTAAGTTCCACGGTGCAAAAAATGGCAAAAACATACAACAGCGGGGATTCGCTAGTGGTCACCCACCTAACTACTAATCCGCCGGTATCATGCTTGTATATGGCTGAGCGGACGGGAAGCCTAATTTTCATGATCCTATGGTCGTATGTGAAGGAATAGACCATTGCAGCAGTATATGATGACGGTCGTGGACTGCGGCGGCAAGCAGGCGGGGGCTGGCATGTAGCATGAGCCGCAGCATCGTATCCACCTTTTGCATCAACAAGTAATGTGTGGTCGGAGATCGTAGCGAGGATGGAGGAACGCAGTGGATTGATCGTATGAACTGTCGTACAGCGAAGAAACGTGGAGCGCTGATTGCGAACGGCATCGGTGACGCACGCAGTATGCTAGATTCACAAGTAAGCCAGAGGGTGACTATAGAAAGCTTGCGACATCATGTGTAGTTGTCCGAGAGTGTCGACGCAACAATGCGGAGGAAGAGGAGAAGGAGGCTGTTGGGTTGTGCTTGCAACGAGCGGCGCTGGGCGCGATGGGTGCGATGGATTGCGGCACAGTTAGGAGGCGTCATCCTTGTGCGCCTGTAGGTGCGTTTTTGTTGCTATGGCACACCTGAGTCACTTTTGGTGTGTCGCAAAGGAGATGTGGTGGCTTATGGAAGTATCGCGACGTACGCGACAGAAAGGCAGTCGCGTCGTGTGGGTGATTGCGACAGGCCACGCGAAGAGCCCTGGGGGACGTCGAGATCGCCGCTAGGCAACGGGGTCTACTTCCGCACCGCGCTCGCTATTTCCTGGAAATAACTGGATCTAAAGCTAACGAGGCGTTGCTTCATACTCGCATCTAGCAGCGCCGTGCTGGAGCTGCTGACTTGCAAGTGGCATCGGGCGTCGTTGTAAAGATACGGCGCTACTGTAGGTCGTGATGCCTCAACTGCCGCGCAAGCGAATCAGCAAAAGTCCACAGGTCTCACTCAGACGGTCTCTACGATATTCGACAGCGAACATCTGACGCAGAAAGTGCGCCGTCACTTTCTATCCTAGGATCAATATGATCGAGCATGCAAGATAGAGCGTTGAGCTCGTCTCTAACGTAAAGATCGTAATTCGACTTGGCTAAACCGATATCAATGTGCCCCATAGGAAAGGAGCTTCAGTCTCGCTAGGGTCTTCGTTTCTCCGAGTACGGATCGTAGTCCAGCCCAAGAAGGTCAGGATGAGAAAGTTCCACATCCATATTGTGCGAACGAGACCATCTCTTCTTTCGCCCCAGCCTCTCGATCCAGGCGGTGCACATATTCTGCACATGATCAATGGCATATGCCAGTAGCGGGAATACTAACACCAGTATACAGAGAGTTAGAATGAAGGTCTTCGCATTGCGCTCAAATCCGAAGATGCTATCTTCTGTCGCAAAGTACTGAAGGGTCACGATAACCGGAGTACCAAGCTAAATGGATTCTTTAGTAACGTTCATTGCGTGCATCGGGATACCAGACGAGCTTACCCATATGAATATGACATTAGTTCTCGTTTTGGTGGCCGTCGTCCGAGCAGATACCATGCTCTCTCTGTTTATTGGAGTAATCTTCGTGGAAATCCGCTGGGTTTTGAGGTTGATCGCAGAAACTTGTTGACGTGATAATTTACTATCAAGTTCGAGTCGATGCATAAACTACCCTAGTTAGTTAATCGTCAAGGTGTAAGAGTAGAGAACCTGCCGACTTGTCGCGGTCTATACAAGACGCGTATAACACATCCAATGCTTTGTTCAAACCCTTCAAGTCATCGAAATGTGTCTTGATGGATTTCAGGAAGAGCCGAGCTCTCATGTGCTTCAGATCTGAAAAGAATGCTAGATCCCCGCCGGGCTGCACAAAATTTTCCCAGGCGCCGATCGTTTCAGAAATCGTCTGACGTAGACCAACGAGACAATCTTGCAGTCTATACCAATGCTCTTGATCAACAGATGAGTATCTGGTGACATCGGGATGTACACGTTTGCTCTGAGTGCGTATCAAAATTAGTGGGCGTCTCTGTGGAATGCAGAAATATCACTTACCGATGGGTGTGAACAGTTTTCAACGACACGAACGATATATGCCCACTCCTCGAGGACCATAAGGATGCGAAGCTCAAGGCAGCGGAGAAAATAAATCCGTGGATCACGAATCAAGTCGTTGTGGGCCAATACACATTCCCTTCTGTTGCTATCGCCAGTCACGAACAGATCTTCCACGGGCATATTCTCGATGTCTTCGTCGTCGGAAAGTTCGCCGTCAGATTCGGCGCTGATCTCTTCACTGGCTAGTCTGCTATTCCTGAAAGCATATCCTGTCCATGTGTACTCATTTGCACCACAGATCATGACAGACATCGTGGCCTCTCGTATTGTCAGACGATTGTGGTTTGATCGTGTTTTGGAATCCAGTAAACTAAGAAAAGATAGGTCAGTCCAGTGGCTTGGGTCTTTTCCAATGTCGTCTTCGCCTTGGTCCGCGGAACGAAGCTCCCGTAGCGCGAGGAAAGGAAGAGAGAGCTCCATGCAGAATCCTGATGGCTGGTAACGCGTAAGACACTACCATCGTGACATGTTTGATGACTTACAGAGATTGTCACACTTAACGACATCTTGCGGGTGACGAAATTAGACATGAAACCTCGCAATGCTCCCACATGGCGGTAGGATACACTATTAGCAAGCGCCGAAAAAGCCTGGTAATTTAGGTGGGGGATGTATCTACGTAGACGATCAGTGAATCACGTGAGCGATATCCATGACAGACATGCTTACACGAGGTGCCGGTTATGGGAAGCTTGGCTGTCGCCGAAATACTGCTAGACAATGATTAGCGTGAAGCATTCAGGTATTATATCACGCATTCATTTACCTTATTCCACATCTCATGGCCAAGGTCTGAGATAGGTATCCACCCAATATGATCACTCTCGTGCGAAGATGCATGCCAGTACCACGCTCTCTGATGTATTACATTCTCAGGATGTGGAGCTGAGGCTGAAGCAGGAAGTTCTTTTTGACAGAATTTTCTCAACACTTCCACATTCCAACAGGGTGTAGAACTTTCGGAGTCTTCTAAAAAGGCATCGAGTAGATCAGAGGCGTAACTTCTGTTCGCTAGGGTCTCTCTGTATGGCCTGTCACTGACCGGACTTGCTGTCGCAAAGCGATGACTCCAAGACTTTACGCTAATGTTGGTGGATGTTATATGGACTGAACGTCTTTTTCGACTCGGTCTGAGGTGTAGGAAACGAATTCTCGACTTTAGAATAGGTACCAGATGTGATAAAGTTGCAGGGCACCTAGGAGGAGCCGCCGCCGCCTCTTCATTGCATTGCGACTTGGAAGGCTGCGCACTAAGGAGATCAGCGGCGGTCGGCAGCGTCACGGATATAGCTCCCAAACATTCTCTCATGTTCTCGAAAGTATCAAGAGCAGGAATCATGTAGGCTTCTCCAAATGGGTTTGTAGCGACAATGTGGCCGTAGAGATGAGGGGCAGTTGAGTGGACGACCCATGCTCCTGAGTCACCTTCGCGTACTGATAGATGGTCATTAGCGTCGTATCTACTGAGGATGTTGCTTGTAACTTCTTACCTTCGCCATGACAGAGATCCAGCATGTATGCGTCTACAAAGCACTCGTTGTGAGAAAGCCACAACCTGGCAGGAAGACTAGAGAGCTCTCCGTCGCGAGGACCTTCTGTGGCACCTAGAAGCTGGACTGCTGCCGAGATGTCATCTGGGAAATGCGGCTTCTCGGCTATCAATATTGGTCGGTCTCGAAGATCTTGGGAGTCGTGAGCTGAAGCATATTGGATCCGAGTGACCACGTTCGGCAAAGGAGTAGCCACATCGAAGAGAGCCCAGTCGTGCGTCAACGTCGATCGACCGGCAGCAACACCTGGGAAGACTGGGGGAAGCAAGACGCGGCCAAGTACGTCATCGTCGGCGATCCATTCCAAAGGATTGAACCCATCCCGCTTCGTAGACGGTTCCGTACGCATGCCAGGTAGTACTGCGGTACACTCTTGAAGCAAATCTTCGACTGCGTGTCCAGCCGTCATGCCATGAAAGCCAGTCTCACCGCTGCCATAGGTGACCTTGAGAACACCTCCAAACGTGGCTTTCCGCGCGAGGGTTTGCGAAGGCTGCTGTAGATTTTTTCGCAATATGACCGGACTTCCGCAGTAGGTGCTGTGCCGAGCGAAGAAGGCTTTCTGACCGCAAGCATCGATCGTGAAGTCGTCGCTCGCTCGTCTTATAGATCTCGGTACTACTATTATGCCCAACTGAGGCACGTTTTCGCGGCTCGAGCGCCGGAGTTCGACTACGACCGGTAGCTCAAGGATTGCGTCGAGGGGTTGTTTTAAGTCCGGTGCACAAAAGATGATAATGTATAGCTTGGCCACGTCGATAGTCTTTCCAACCATTCTAAGCTCGAGTGCAATGTCCCTCGGACGGCTCGGATCTTTTGCAAATACATCTTCCTGGATCATTCCTTCGATGGCGTGCCGGACCCCACAGCCGTGTCGTCGCGCATCTTTATCGGGCACTATCTTGTAGATGAACAGGTCTGTTCCGGATATTTCGTAAGCTTCTGGTTGCGCTTGAGTTGACGCCTGTTCGAGTGTCAATGTTGAGTCAACCACATTGGTTGTCATGGACTGGTAGGCAGAATCAGCGACAGAAGGTGTAGCTCGTTTCCTTAATAGCTCGTCTGCTTGTTGTGAGCTATGTGTGGAGCGCAGACCACAATGTTTGTTGTTTCGGCCTGAGCTGATGCCCCCACGAGAGTTCAGTGCTTGTAACTCGTGATTCATTGTCTCCATACAAACGTTCGTGGAAGAACCAAGGATATCTGCTAAGACAGTATTGTCAACGCAAAGGAAGTTGCGACCTACTTCCGTTCGTGAAAAGAGTGGGCAGAGATGGGTTGCTGGAACGAGGTTCATGCCCAAGGCTCGTACCGGTGAAAAACGGCGTTCTCTTGGCATGAAATCAGCCGCGTTGATATGGTGGCTCCAGTCATGCCCCGGTCTGAAGAGAAGGCTTTGCAGTATATGCAGCCAAGGTGGTCCGTCCTGGTCTTTGTGATCCAGTCTCGAGAGTCAACGTGGCAAGGCATAAACACGTGATGAGGCTGAGACGGTCCTTCACTTACATACTCTTTAGTTTCAAGAGTTCACACCTTCCCGCATAATCATCTCTCAGAGCTGTAATGGCCGCAGAGTTCAAAATCTTGCCATGCTTGGCACAATTCCCTTTGGAGAATCTATCGGTGGGCGTGGAGGATGAGGTCTGTCGGGTGCTATTTGGTTGGCGGGATTGTGCTGATTGCACCAATAAGGGAGGCTGTATGGCGACGGGGTGTCCTTGGGTACGAAGAACTCAACTCGGTCACTACCTTCAATTCTATTTCGAGACTACCAAGTGGAGTACGCCTACTGATCTGAGCGAACGACGCTGGGCGCTGCGTGACCATTACGACTTACTCAGTATCGTTCGCCTCATCAAAGATCAGCCGAGTCGTAGAAGACGAGAGTTGATGGAAGCCTACTTTTCGACCTACGGGGACCCGCAGCCCGCTCTTGCGGATCAAAAGCGCGCGTTCGACCTTGCCATCACTGTGATCACGATGATCTCTTGCTCTGAGTGTAACCCACACTATCGGAATCCGATGCTCGCTCCAGTTCACTGGGATGACGGAACATCAGCGTGCGAGTTCGTCAGATCGAGGCTGCCCATTGGAACGGATCGCGGCGAACCTGGAAACATATCTCGAACAGCGTCCAAACTATCAGTCGGAGCACTCGACCGTATGGGCGTCACAGTATATGGAACAGACGATCTTCGAAAGCATCTGCTTTACGACGCTGAGGCAAAGACGGTCCATATCTTCCATTTTGTTAGCTTTCTAGAAGAGCAACTGCAGCAAACCTGTTCCAACCCAATAGTCAGCCAGTCAGTACACCTTCATTTGTTCTTAGCACCTAAGTAGTCTGACTGCAGTATAGCGAGATGATTCCTGAAAGGCTTGTTACAGAGACGCTCCTCACACTCAAACTCTTTCTATTTCCTTGGGACGATCCAGCTAGTCGTACGATAGCTGAGAGCCACAGCTTTGACCCGGCCTGTCTGGAGGTCAATCTATTCGACCATGCTGGAGGATATGCTGCGCAATACAATTACTGGGGCGCGCGCCTTCGGATCTTGGTTGGGGTGTTAGATGACCGAAAACAATGCCGATCGATGGCCGCGTGGCTCAAGCAACGGAGCCTGCTAGAGCTCGCGACACTGGCAACGCTTTTCCTAGGAGTAATTGCGATACTTGTTGCGATTTCATCTGTAGCTGTGGATGCGTGGAAGGTTCAAGGCAAAGATAGCTGATTGACGCTTGTAATCACGATTGCGTAATTGTAATGAAGAAGGGCCACTAGGCACCAACGCCAGGAGCCGATAGCGAAAAGGACGAGATAGTCCATGGAAGCGTTGCAACATATGCGACAGCGAAGGTATGACGTCGTCGCGTTGGTGATTGCAGTGATGTTGCCTTTACGCAGTCGCGATACAAGCCCGCGCGAGCGCGGACCAGCGTGTCGCGCACGCAAATGCCGAGGTCCAACAATGATCGCCGCACCAACGCCACGATTTCGCACCCTTGCCACCCACGCGATTCTAGGCCCTCTGCACCGCCACACCCGCCATTTATCATCCCATCTACCCTCTTCCATCCCATTCTCTCCCCATCACATCCACACCCACCCGTCCCATCCATCTCTACCAACAGGCGGCAAGACACGGCACAATCAGGCATCAGGACACGTAACACGTTGCACCAAACGCGCTAACACGCTGTCACATGGCCTGGCCTGGCGCCCAATCAGGTAGCGACAACGACAGTTGTTGGGTTGTTGGGCGATGAGGAGAGGCGGGTGGGAGTCATACTTTCGCTCGACGTGGCTGCTGTGGCTAAATTTTGCCTCAGCGGAATGTTACCCAAATTTGAAGCTGAAGCCTGTGTTGAGGCGATGTGACTAAGAAGGCGAATGTCCGTTCGGAGTCCGTCGGATCACGACATCGGGAAGGCAACAACTATAATCATAACGCCCCAAGGAAGCATAAGCCGGAAGCCATGGAAGACAAAAATGACGTGATGCTACACAGTGCATACTCTAGCTCTTGCGATGCACCTCGTACTCGGATATCACACCCGCAACGGCATGAATAGCGGCACGGTTGCCTGGGCATATGCGAACGTCTGTCTAGGCAGCTAGTGCACGCGCCCTTTCGCCGTAAGACATCGCGGGTAAGGCAATCCTGCTAGGCACCAAGGGCGTTGCGAACGAGGCTAAGGTATGCATTGTTTTCGGGGGCCAAAAGCCAAACTCAACCTCATACCGCGGCAGACGAGAAGATCACGAAAAGTGCAGGAAGGAGCGAGACTGTCGAGTGTCTATCTTTTAAATTACAGTACAATAGTTTAGAGTGGCATATTCCATCTATAGATTTGAGCGAGGTATCATCTGTCCGTATCCCCCCTTCCTTCCCCTATCCAACCCATTCCATCGCAGTCTTTGGTATCATAGCTATCGTGGGTGAACATGTGCCAGCCATGCGTAGAGTGCGTAAGTAGTTAAGAGATATTACAGTTTAGGGGTGTTACAAGGAAAGCAAAAACGCTCAAGTGATATGTACAGTGAGCGACAGTGAAGTTATGGAACAGAGAATGAGGCTAAGCGGAAGAACGCCGGGGAAATGCATCGAGTGACAGAAACAAAAGGATCCCATCATCATCTATGACTCTGTTGAAGAGCCATGACTGCCTGCTCGAGCTGCCGTAACCTCGAGTCCTTCTCTTCATTCTCCTGTCGGAGACGCTTGATCTCAGAGCGCATCTCATCATTGCCACGGTCCGAGAGGCCAGAGTCAGAGCCAAGACGCTTGCGCTTCAGACTCATCTCATCTTCCTCGCGGTAGTCCATGGTGCGGTTGTACGGTGACTCCGAGGTGCGTGACTCAGGAATGGGAGAACCCCCCTCCATCTCACGCCTGACCATGTCGCGGCGGATGATCAAGCCATGCATATCTGCAGACATTGATGTTCTGCGGTGAACACGACGGACATGCTCAGCGAGGTTCTCCTTCCGCGTGAAGCCGGCGCCTGAGCTGCGCTTGCAGTCGTGGAAGGGGCAGAAAAGGGACTTCTTGGTACCGCCGTGCATTTTGTGAACTTCGCGTTCGTGGCGAAGAAGGCCACCGCTGTAAGTGAAGCCTTGGAGCTTTTCGCAGCCCTTGACGTTGCACTTGTAAGGCCTGTCATGCTTGTCCATGTGTTTGCTGTAAACGTCAGTGTCTGTTCGTGTGAGTCTGGGAATACTATCACTCACCTCCATTCGCACTTTCGGTCAAAAGATGTACCACGGCACTCTTGATACTTGCACACCATCTTGCCGTCTTCGTTGCGCGGTGGTTCTTCGGCGCGTTTATAGCTGTGGTTCTTCCGTAGTGATCCGTCGTCATCGCCGTCTTGCGAGGAGTCTACAGAAAGTCCCCTGCTGTGGCTTCGGGGCGGGCTTGTAACGATGATTTGTCGTTCGCCAGCAGTTGGAGAGGTCATAGGTGATCGAGCGCTCATGCTGACCGGGGTAGGCATATCGGTGAGCGAGCTGATGGAAATGTTCCGCTTGTGCTCGTGCGGCACTTGCATGGAAGTAGGGTTTGGCGAAAGCTCAGTCATGATGTCTGGATATCCAAGGTTGAAATACTGAGGGTTGTAACTGTGTTGCTGGGCCTGAGGCTGGCGGCTTGGTTGATATATACCGGGAGACGCGAAGGCAGTTTGTGGCTGAGCAAAGAGATCGCTTCCCGCCGCTCCGGTGACTCTAACTCTCGGATCTTGAGTAGAAGTGATCAGATGACGCGGACTGTCTTGAGGTGGCAACGTATATGAGTGCCAAGGAATTTCGTGGTCGGAGCCCAGATGCGGAAAGGCCGTTAGAGGTGGCGCAGCAATGCCTTGATCTTGAGGCGAATAAAAATTAACGGGCGGAACTGCCTGGAAGTTTGGTGCGGATACGCCATAATAAGTATCTGGATTTGGATTTGTTAGTCGCAGCTGCGAACAAGTCCAGCCTGAAACCCAGGGTAGGCAGAGAAGTCGTGACTCAACTCAAACGGACACGGGACACTAGGCACTTACTTGGTCGCGGCTCTGGGTCCGCACCTTCTCCAGCCTGACTAACCCGCAGGACTGGAACTGGCAGCCTGTCCGCAAGACCATTCAAACTCAGATCGGGCTCCCAGGTTTCCGTGTTTCGTGCCTGGAATGGAGCATGGTCCACATGGACGTTTGTCGCAGGCGTCGCATGCTGCGGCTGCTCGCCAATCAGCTCTTGGCCAAAGCTGAGGTCTGCAATGCATTAGCACCAATCGGGATAACCACAAACCTTCTTCGTGTTTTCACGCTCGACCAATCGCAACCAGTCATCCACCTGAGCAGAAGCCTCATCGGGCGGAAAGAAATGTAACACATACAGTCTGACGATGCATCGGTATCCCACGAAAGATTGAGGTTGTGTAGCACGTTGTTGTACGGCACGCGGTCTTTGCCAGTTCCCTCGTAAAACATCCAGCAAACTCCCCACAGAACGGCTAGCGACGGTTTGATAGTCCATGGGAAGGTGCTGAGCGCTTGTGGCTTCTCAGCGAACTCTGTAAACCAGGCCAGGAGTTTGCGCTGCCTCTTGTCGTGATCGCCGCAGAGCAACTCCTCCAGAGCCTTGCGTGCCAAGGACTCGATTAGGTCTGTCTGTAGCCGCAGCAGTAGATGTTCATAGTTGGCAATGAAGTTCTCGTCAAGGATCAGTCCGAGGTCAAGCCCTTGGGCCAAGAGCCAGTCGTCACCATACTGCCGGCGACACCCCGCAAGCACGTTGATCGCTTCGTGTACTGCCACGAGGAGCTGGATAGTTTCGTTCATGGAACGAGCCTCCAAGATCGACGCGTTGTCGTGTTTGAGAAAGAGCCTGTCGCTGTCCGCGATAGACGAGAACGCGTTTCCCGCTACATGGAGTTTGCCGTCGACGTAGCGAAGCATACTAGGCCCGCAGGTTCAGTAGTTGAAACTAAACAAAAGCTTCCGTGAACGTACTGTTGCACCTCATTCCCTAGGTTTCGACTTGCGGGAGCAGCCGAAGCCGGCGTCTGCAGGTTGCGCGACGATCGAGTGAACGTCGCACCCTTCTGACTCTTGCAGATGCGATTGGCGACGCGACGCGACTGCCTCGCATCCTGGACGCTGATCCGTGATAGATTCTGGGCGACACTTCGGAGGCTCGGCGCGAGGCTGATGCCAAGAGGGCTCGCATCGATTGAGCCATGCTGCACACGCGGCTTGACACGACGACGAAGCTGTTTGACAAATTGGAGGATTCTAAAGGTGAGGATAATGCTCGTTTGCTTGTTGCGCTGCTGGATCGCCATTGCTAAGCGAGACGGGCGGTCCGAAGACGTAAGAAGAGACGACGTGTACTCAACCTTCGCCTCTCGCGTTCGCAGCTAGCATGTATATACTTGGAATCATCCAAGGGCGGAGCACATTGCAGAGTGCCTGCCGGTGAGCCTGCCTCGATGAGAGGAAACTGTCAAGCCACGCTGTACGGCCACACGCGGCATGATTGGCTGGCTCCCGGCTTGTTGAAGTGCTCAGCCACAACAGAATGCCGCTTGATAACCTGGGGCATCAACGCCAGACTCGACACCACTTCTCCCACCCTATCGTTTGGACAGCCTGGCAAAAGACAAGGTCACGCATTGAGTGAATAGCGTGGCGCAGCGGTTCTCCTACCTTACACGAACACTTTACGGGCAGGCCCCCGCAAATGTGCCGTGTTGCAGTCGTTTGACCGCCATCGTTTTGTCGTTGCCTTGAGAGACAGCCTGTATTCCCCCAGCACCGGTGTCGTCTTCATGCGGAACGTTCAGCGACCATCGGAAAGTATCGCTGACCGCTTGACGTCTGTGAATCCCTCGGGATCTGCGGCTAGGATGTAACGAGGTCCCCCCGCCGTGATGGTGTTGCGGCCTTCCGAAACAAGGTGGAACATAGATCCTGCATGACGTCTCATAGCTGGGGATGGTTGCGGCTGATCTTCGGTAAAGAGGACTCGAACGATAACGACGAAGCTTTTGGTGATTATGGACGTGATGTGGGAAAAAAGAAAACATGTAGGCATTGAAGTTGCGGTGGTTGGATGCTTCCGATACCATCTATCTCTCACGTGGAATGAGCGACCCTCTCCCCCCAACTTCAACTCGCCAACTCTCTTATCCGACTCAACGTACTCGGCCTCCCGGACAGCAGCATCCCAGGCCTATAACCCGGCGTCACACGAAACACCCCCACACCCCATTGCCGAATCGCAACATGTTCGCACCGAGTGTAGATCCGGATGCCAAATGCAGACCATGCATGCGAACTATCACGTGCGGCCTCGCGGCTTCCGAAAGCCCGTTTCCTCTCGGGCAATGCATGAACAAGTTTTGAATCTTTGGGCGGAGAGATGTGTACCGAAACCTGAGAGGCCTCAGGCGGTAAGGTTTGTCAAACACGAGCCGAGGTGTAGGAGGTATTTCAGTTCTCGCGACAATATTTCGCGTGATCATACACAGGTCCGTTACTCTCTCTGCGATCGTTGTGCAAGCTACTGTCTCTCGGAGCATACTGAATAATGAGCATCGATCGGCTCGATGCATAGGTGCTGTTTGTTGTTAGGACAGTGTCAGCAAGGCAAATAGTGGGGATTATTCGTAGACAACCTCCCAGCTGACACTACGCCTGGTACGTGAGACACAACGAGAGGTGAGAAGAGACTCCGGCTTTCGATTGTAGAGAAGCGTTATCATGCTCATGTCAATATATTGTACAGCAACCCCGCTGGCTATGCATTTTTGCCTTTCGTCCAGCTCTTTGTTATCTTCTTTTCCTCTTCCGCTCAACCTTGCACATCCTCAAACGCTCATGACCTTAGGCCCAGCAAGAAGCTGCCTCCACTTGAACCACCGCCATTGCCGCCAGAGTTACCGCCGGGTAGATAGCTGATGTTGGGGTTCCTCGCCAACATCTGCGCAATATCCTTCTGTGTCTCAATGCGCCTGATCAGCACCAAGCCGTCACCACTCTTGGCCACTGCCTTTGAAATTGTGTCGGCAGCCTCGGCTTCACCCTCTGCCCTGATGACGTTGGCCTGCCTCTCCTGCTCGGCCTTCTCGACAATGAAGCGCGCGCGCTCGGCCTCTTGTTGTGCGATCTGCTTCTCTTCGACGGCCTTGGTGAACTCTTTACCGAAAGTCATGTGGGTGATGGAGACGTCTTCGAGGGCAATGTTGAACTCGTTGGCACGCTTGAGCAGGTCGGTGCGAATGCGGTTCGAGACGGCCTCTCGCTGGGTGATGAGCTCGGCGGCATCGAACTGGGCGACGATGGCTTTTAGGACTTCGTTACCGATGGAGGGGAGGACACGCTCGTCGTAGTCGAGACCGAGGTTCTACTAGCGCGTTAGATGCAATTCCTCGAGCTGCCTGCTGCACGAGTGCGGAGGGGCATAGACATACCTGGTAGATCTTAGGCAGCTGCTTAACCTCTGGGCGATGCAGCACCCTCAGTGTGAGTGTGACCATCTGCAAGTCCTTGCTGCCCGTCGTAGTGCTGATGTTCCGCGGCCTCGTCCTTACATCGAAGACAATCGCCCGCTGCAGCCATGGTACCAGAAAGTGGGTGCCCTCGTTGACGACTTGTTCCTTGACTCCCGACAGACGATCGAAGATGACGGCGCGGGTTCCGCCCTTGACGTCGTAGAGGGAGCTCTGCACGACACTGGCGCCGATGGCGGCAGGAACGACCCAGCGGAAGAGGGAGGTGGGTATCGCAGCCATGGTTGGCGGTTTGTGCGGTTTGGTGTGGTGAGGCGGCGGCAGGCAAGATGCGGAGAATCGTGAGAAGTGGATGATGCTTCTACTGGAAATATGGTCCGAGCGTCTGCGGCGAACGATGCCCGTGATTGGCGCAAACACTACCACCACGGATGCACAACGAGCACATGCTGGCGGGTTGAGGCGTCTTCATTAGATAGTCCAGGCTGTTGCATTGTTGTCTTACCCGACCCTGGTACGCTTCCGTGCATGAGGAAAGTCACGGAAGAGGGGCTGTCAGATCAGGCAGGAGGCATTCGGTTGGTAAACAAAAAGACTCATATGCGTGTCGAAAAGGATGTATTCATCAACGCCGATGCTGATATGCATATGTGTGGCTTAAAGCCCGTCTACGTACTCCCCGCCTCATCCATGACCCCCTCCACCAGCTCATTCTCATCTGAGCGACAGCCACCGGTACAAGGTCGGCTCACTACTGCTCAATAAAGCCCTTGTGCTCCTTGTGCGCCTTGTACCAGTAGCTGTCCTCCTTCTTCGGCCGGAGCTCCTCTGACAGCTTGTCTAGGATGACCGCCAGAAGTTTCTGACGGCCATCCTCGTTCTCCGCGTCCCGGTTCCAGACGGCGATCTGTACAGCGTTCCAGCGAACGCTGTACGAGATCCCGCAGATGTCGTCGTTGAAGGCTGTTGAAGATTAGTCTTGAATACGTGTGAATTGTTGGAAAGAAATCAACTTACAGGCACGCTTCGTCTCGACGGCCCCCTGCAAAACGTCGCCAACCGCAAGCAGACACATCTCGTGCCAGAATTGCGCCGCCACGTCCTTGCTGACCTTGAAGTACCATGCGCCGCCGCGCGTATTCCGCGGGTCTTCCCAGACCGGCTTCACACCCAGGTGGAAGAGGTGTATCGAGTCTCGCAGCTTCAGGTTCTCCACCGGGATGTTGTTGAAGTGCTGGTAGAACTCCTTGACGGAGACGATCTGGTCTCCAAGCGGCTTGGGGCGGGTGAGGTACTCTTCTGAAGCCGCCTTGTCCTTGGGCGCGGCTTGCTGACCCTTCTCTGCCCAGAACATCCATTTGAAGCGGAACTCGGGTACTCGCACCGACTTGAAGATGTTGTTGAGCATGGCGGTGCCGCGCGCAGGCGAGGCCGTGGCCGACTGCTCTTCAGCCGATGCCTTCGGGAGGTCAGAGGTGCTGAGCACCGGGAAGCGACCAGCCATGGCGGGAGATGTGATGGGGATGCCGAGGTTGCTGCTGATGAGCTGGAGTTCCTTGATGTTGGAACGCGCGGTGAAGATGCGCTTGCTGTTTTCGATAGCGAGGTCGTTGGCGAGGTCCTCGGAGGTCTCCTTGGGCTGGACGTTGGGGACGACGAGGATGGTCTCACGGGCAATGGCTTTGTTGAGGGTGACGAGGATGCGATCAGCGGCGACCTTGGCCTCGTACGTCAGGGGCTCGTTGGGGTAGGGTACGCCGTGCTTGGTCGCGTAGATGAGGTCTTCAAGAAGAGAGACGGAGGTGGACTTGCGGGCAGCTGCTGCAGTCCTAAGCTTCTTGCGGGTCTCGTTGGCCGAGGCAAAGAAAGCTTCGCGCTCCTTGAGCTTGGCCTGGTCAGCGTTCTGAGCGGCAGAGGCCCTGAGCATGCCGATGATACGAATGGTCTCGTTCATGGTCATGGTGATGGATGTGAATGTGGTATAGGATAGAGTGATGTAGAGAGGAGAAATGACGACTGAGAGTCTCTGAATAGATATAGAAAGCTGGCGGATGGTGGTTTGTAGATTGTGAAGGCTTGTGAAGAACAGGAGTGTGATGGACGAGAGACAGTCAAGGACGAGCGATTGGAAAGTTTTTATGCTCTCCCAGCCTCCTCATTGCAAAGACAAACAATAGCAGAGAAATCTATTGTGGACTCGCTTGAATGACGGTGGTGAAGGTGAACGCGCAAGGTGAAGACGAGTGGACCAACCAGCGCTCGGCGTTGGGCTCGATGAAAACTGATCATGCTGGCACAATAGCAGAACGCGCAAGATGATAGCAGATGATCAATAGGGAAATATGCAATCATCTGATGCTGATGCTGGATCGGGGCAGATCGATCTTGATAAGATCCATGGATGGGTGCATGTGGGCAAGTCTGAGGTTGACTTTCGATCTGGTGGCAAGAAAGAGACGACGGGAACGGAGATGGATGAATTTGTAGAGATTGTAGCGACATGAGAGAATAAGTACATACCTAATGTCTGATATCCAGAAATCTCGCGCAAAGACAACTGAGCCTTGCACACGGTTGCCCAGGTGGTGAACACTGATGAAAGTCGGAAGCGGGGCAGCGACACACCGACTCTTGCAGACACCGTCACAAAAGCTATGAGAACAGGTAGAGAGAAGGATCACAGCAGCGAGACTGTAAAGATTGACGAGAAGGGGTGAGGTCGGATATGTACGAGGCCAGCTGGAGCTTTAAGAGGCTTAACCCCTCGGACAGCACAAGTCAGCCATGCAGGCGCCCGCTCTAACTACGTTTCAAGACGCCGTTTCACGACCCCTGCTGACACCAACGAGTCGCTTCTGCCTCAGGCCAATCTGCAGCCGCACGCCTTGGACTGTGGAGCATCTGACGGGATATCCCATTGTTATAGATGTACTTGAACATGTCATGTGTGCATATCTGGTTGGCATTGGCTGTCGGCGCCAAATGCTGGAGAGGGCGGTGACGTAGCCAAGGGTCTTCTCCGGCTCGCTACCCTGGCGCGAGATCTGCACCCGTCTGCGCGAAACTTTGAATCTTGCCCAACTTTTTCCCCAGACTTTTGTAACCCACTTCCAAACGCGTAGACGTCCTTAACCGTCTCTCCTAAGATTACCCATATCGAACACCACCAAGGAATTATGTCGCCATACGTCCACGAAGCCGTCGCGCACCGCAGCAAGCGCGTGCGCTTCTCCAACGAGCCTGAATCCTCGCCGCCCTCGATATCCTCCGACTCCGCCCTCGCGTCGACAAACGCTGCAGACGATTCTACCACGAATGCAAGCGACTTTGGCACCTCGGATAGCGACAGCGAATTGTCCGAATCGAGCGAAGAACCCAGCAGCGACGAGAGCTCAAGCGAGGAGGAAGACGACGATGGCGAGGACACAGAGATGGAGCTCGAGGAGCCACAATCACAAGACGGCGTCGTAAACCTCCGCGCCAACAGAGGCACGAAGCCTATCATGAGGCTAGGCGATGAGGATCTAGGACCAGACATTCGCGGCTTCCTCAAGGACTTTCTGCCGCAGTTGAAGGCTGCGAACGAGGAATTGGAGGCGCAGAAGAAGGCCGGGACGCTGAAGAGCCTGGAAACTGTAGAGGGACAGGACGAGGGCGAGCCGTATATTGAGATGGTGAGTATTGAATCTTGAGGGTATCGTAGGGCGCTGCTGACAGTGTCTAGGACCTCGGACTAGGTGTTCTCGAAGAAAAAGACCCGAACGCGGACAGCGACAAGGACAGCGCGAGCGATGCGGAAGACAGCGATAAGGAAAAGGATGTGTTGGGCAAGCTGATGGGGCGCGAGAAGAGAGATCCTGCGAGCATCGAGGTCGTGCAAAACACAACAGAGTCAACATGAGATGCTGGCCAAGACGATTGCCGTCATTACGGGCGCCTTCAGAAACGGACTGAGCTACGGATACGACAGTGTTTGCGCGCGATCCGCATGCTCATACTGAGGCCTTCACCTATCCAGTCACTGGTTCGCCTGTCAAAGGCCTGATGTGTGAAGAGCGAACGAGATTCGGTATAACCCCTCACCTGTGGCTCTGTGCGGAAGCTAATGTAGCATAAGGATCACGCAACCTTCCGGTATGCTCTTCAATGTACAATGTAGACATTGCAGATATGGGACCTAGGCTCGGAGTTGAACGACTGGATATCAATATCACGCATACACAATCACATACTGCAAGCACGCAATGCTTCGTCCTGTGAAGAACCCACGATGCATTGGTGGCTATAAGTAGCCGCCCCAGCACTTACACTTACTCTTCCTTAGACCTCACAGACAACGCATACACACACTACCATTTACAGCATCATTCGACTATATCGACAACAAACTTGATCAACATTCCAGCTCCACGAGACACGACTACGCTCAACGGCCGCAATTGTATCCCTGTCCTTACACAATTGGAAACCCAAGCCTCTCTTACATAAGTATACATCATGAGCGGATTACCAGGCAAGGGCAGGGGCTCTGGAGGAGACGATAGGGAGGAGAACAAGAGGCGTGGGGCACAAGATAAGAATAAGGCACCAGCAAAACCTCGGCCGAAGCGGACCGTAGAGCAGAAAGCAGCCATCAACCAAAAAAGGCGACAACAGAGATCAGACAACGCTGAACAGGCGAAACATAACCTAGAACTGGGGGCTGACCTGCGTAAGGAAAAGGACGAGAGAAATGCCAAGGAACGCATTTACTATGCGCAGAAGAGGATAGTCGATCAAGAAGGGGCGAAACATGACCCAGATCTGAAGGCTAAGCTGCGTGAGAAAGCGAACCACCATGCTGCCTATCAGAGAAATTACAAAGAGCAGAGGGTGATTAAGGAGACGGCGCTATCTTCTGGGAGGCCGGAGACTCCAGCAAGTATAACGTGGGAGAAGCCAGAAACCCTACTATCATACGGCTCACCACAGCCCAAACTTCTGAACTCGAAGAAAATGGACATACAGTTTGAAGAATACGACCCACAAAACCCTGAAGGAAGTAACCTAAAAGTGCCTCAGGTCACGAAACCTCGCACAGAGAAACCTCGCACAGAGAAACCTCGCGAACCTCCGAACTCGAAGAGAATGGACATACAATTTGAAGAATACAACCCACAAAACCCTGAAGGAAGTAACCTAAAAGTGCCTCAGGTCACAAAACCTCGCACAGAGAAACCTCGCGAACCTCCGAACTCAAAGAGAATGGACATACAGTTTGAAGAATACAACCCACAAAACCCTGAAGGAAGTAACCTAAAAGTGCCTCGGGTCACGAAACCTCCCCCACAGAAATCTCGCCCACAGAACCCGAAAAGAAGTGACACAAAAGTGCCTCGAGTCCTGGAACCTCGCCCGCCGCTGTCCTCAACTTATGGATATGACGATCCGCAGACTGGATATGCCATGCAGCCGCCCACAAATGTCGGACGCGGCGAACAACGGCCATCGTTTGCCGCTGTTGACCCGGCAAACCAACGACTTTTGGCGTCCCTCGATGCGAGAGGAGATCAGGCACGTACTGGGTGGAGACCGGGACCTGCGCCTGCCAATCTACCCTCTCTTGATCAGCGTAGAGAGAATACCGGTCGGCGATCGAGACCCACAGGTTCGGACCCGAATCCAGCTGTCACCCTTTCTATGGGGAATCTATCGATGACCACACGCCCCTCAACGACTGTTTCGCACAGGGGGTCGCGTAACAGTCCACCAGATAATTCTGATGATCGTGCAACGCGGAGACCGCCAAACTTCAGGCAAAGGTATACCGATGAGCAAACCAAAGATAATATGAGTATGGGGAAGTTTCTTGAATGAGGGGAATCTTGATAGAGAATGGGTGGAGTAAATTGGGCCTGAATACTGAGAGTATATTATTGTCCATATGTCGGATTGACAGGGTGGTTGCATTTCATGGTTAAAGAGCTGGCTCTAAACTTCGAAGATCGAGCAGATGTGCTGAGATACTTGTTACATTGGCTTTTTCCTTAATTGACACTTACGGTATGCTTATTGCTAATTCATTGGGCTCGAGGGGTGGGGTGGAGCCCCTCTATTGTGTATGTTACTGTATGGCTATCACGGCGTTGTTGGGCCTGAAAAGGCATTAAGTACAGTCATTAATGAAGAACGTTACTTCCTTTTGATTCTGATCATTCATGATGTACTGGAAGCGTGTGATCTCATTATCGAAAACATATCTGGCTCATCCGTGCTAACACCCGTTTCGCATCTTACCAAACCCTCACCCATGCATCGCCACCTCCTCACGAATGCCTCGCCAGTAATACGAATCCCTCCAACAATCCCCATCTAATGACCAACACCTCCCTTAGCCCACGTCGCATCAGCATTCTCATGAATCTTCGGCACCTCAATATACTCCCTCACCCCCTTCTTCCTCTGATAATCGCTATCAAACCGCTGATCCCTCTCCTTCAACCTCTTCTCAAAATCCGGCATCTGATCCGCCGCCGTATAACTCGTCATCAGCTGCGGGGGTCCAAGCGGCAACTTGTCACCACGGTCAGTCTGCCAGAGATGGTAGATCTTGCCGTATAGCTCGACAACTTCTTCCATCTCTTTGTTCTCGGCTATCTCCCATGCGGCTTCTGGTACGCCCGTTGGACGCGGCATGATTAGCATTCCGGACTTTACTTCGAAGACGTGGGAGTGCCAGAGCTTTTGCTCTTCGGCGTCGAGGGTTGAGTAGAGTTTGGGAGAGATCATGTACTCTGGGGTTGGTTTAGTATGAGGTCTTGCGGTTGAGGAAGTAGGATGCTTACCAATACCGATGATTCGCGCGCCTTTCTCGGGTGAGTCGTAGAGAATGCATTGGCGTACTTCATCGTTCAGGTGCGCGCAGTAGTGGTTTGCTTCGACTGCATCGCGCTTGGGGTCGTGAGCGTATGCGTGGAAGGCGTTGAGGTGAGCGCATATCCTCTTGACTGGCGCGAAGTTCTGTACAATTGGTTAGCGTAGTCACTATACGAGCAAAGTTATGCTTACCTGAGTCATACCAGCACCAGTTTCAAGTGTGTTGTTGTATGCACTCTCAGGCTCACCGGCCGTTTTGTTGTTCACTGGAAGCGAGTCCATGTTGTGTTGTGTTCTGGATGATGTCGTTTCTGAGTGTTGACTGATGGTGCTACTGGTAAGGCCTTGGAGATATGAACTCTTTCCTTGCTTTTAATCTCAGTTGCTTTTCGAATTCGCCGATGATAATCGCCGTTTAGGAAAAGTTATCGGCGTCTCAAATGGCGAAGTTTTGAGAATGCACATGGGACCATGAACGGAGGTTGACGTCATGATGACTTTTGATTGGGTAAAACACCGGACCCTGCACCCCGAGATCTCTTCTTGAGGAAGCAAAAGCTGACCGACGAAGACACCGCATCTTCAACTAGGTCGCTGTCGGCGTCTTCTCTAACATAATCATCTTATTGATTTTGGCAACCATAGGGAGGCCTGGATTTCTTTGGAGCAACACAACACTAAAAGCTGCTAAAGGCGGTCTTTCAAGGTCTAACGCGCACAACATGTAAATCTCAGTACACTGCATACAACTTCTGAATGTACGTTTCGGCTGCGGCGATGACTAAGCGTCTCTGATATC
Source organism: Alternaria metachromatica (assembly GCF_023757995.1). Lineage (NCBI taxonomy): Eukaryota > Fungi > Ascomycota > Dothideomycetes > Pleosporales > Pleosporaceae > Alternaria > Alternaria metachromatica. Next base: position 277,110 of record NW_026055496.1, read on the forward strand.
GCCTATACTCTAGACTGCGACGGTCTTGCCTATGTAACCGCAATACTGACTATCTCTGAGCGACTAAGGTGTAGTCGAACCTCTTCGCTTGAACCTGCACTCAACACCAGTCTGGACGTTGAAAGAAGCATTGTGTGTCTTCCACGGCTTGTCATGTGCCATCTCAAAGTCGAACCGATGCAGTACCTCGGTAGTTATCTTGTAAATCTGTGTCAAAGCGAGCTGTCTATTGTCAGTACTTTTCTCCTATGCGATCATGGTATACTCACAGGCCTTCCAACGCATGTCCTTGTTCCAGCACCCCAACCTAGGATTGTCTTGTCCATCGCCCGCGTACGATCTTCACTTTGCAGCCATCGCTCGGGGACGAAGTCCAGCGCATCTTTTCCAAATACGTTTTTGTCGTGCGAAACGATTGAAGGGTTCATTCCAACTGTGTAGCCTGCTGGGATGTATTTCCCACACAGAGTGATTCCTTCGCTTGGAGCATATCGAGGCATCGATACCGAGAATGGAGAGAATAATCTCAGGGCTTCCTTTACAGTCGCTACGAGGTATGGAAGAGAAGATACCTGACTGTACTGTACTGGTGATGAGAGGGTACCGTTCTCAAAGGCCGCATCGACTTCTGCGCGCGCCTTTTCCAGTTTCTCGGGGTTCTTCATCAAGAAGTAGAAAACGGAGCGCATTGCGATGGACGTGCTATCAGCTCCAGCCATACTAATAACAGTCAGCATGATACTCCACGGTAGCTGTTCTGTCAGTACACATACATTGCAACCCACATGTCCGAAGTGATCTCTCTGTGCGAGTAGTTTACTTTCTCTCCCTTTTCCTGCACAATCGCCAGAAGCTGAGAAAGTAAGTCGGGTCGCTTTCCCGTCACTTCAAGGGTTCTCTCGGTAGCTGTCTTCGTCTCTATGATTGCAGTCTTCTTGATATCCTCCACAGCCAGCACAGCCTTCAGTAAGCTCGGAATGCACACAGCGACCAAAAGCAGAAACGGTCGTATGTAGTACGGAGTGACTGTCAGAAGGGTAAGAAATGGCATTGCAAGATGGACCGAGTGGATGTAGTTGTTGTAATCGATGCTGTCCTTAAGGAAACCAAAGGCTTGACCGAAGAAGGCGACTCCGACGCTGTCAAACGAGTACCTTATTCACAAGTTAGACTGTGAAATCGGTGAAAGCTAATTTGTAACTTACATCTCGAGCCAAAGACCAAAGTCAAATGCTTCGTTGCTATCGGCGAAGCTACCCAACCGTTCAAGAAAGAGTTCCAAGGTCGCATCCAGATTCGGTTCGTTTTTCCGTATGCTGGAAAGGGAATAGACACCTCCAACAATCCTTCGATACGCTGCGTGCGCTTTCTCGTTGGTCTGCGTGAACAAATCCGGCTGGCTGTTTAGTCCTGATGGTCGCCATGGATTGTACCAATCCGTCTTTTGTAGGGCCTTTTGAACCGGGTAGATGTGTGGAATGGCCGTGGTGTCGGTCGTCACTACCTCATCGGGTGCGATTCGAATGATGGGGCCATATTTCTGGTGAAGAACGCGCTCGATAATCTCAATGTCGCCTTTGTGATGGTGCCACATAAGCCATGTTCGTGATACCGATGCCCAGAATGGTCCTGGAACCTTGGCTAGTGGATGGAGGGTTCGAGTATAGATGGTCCAGACGAGATAGTATGAGACGAAAGATGTAGAAAGGTAGATCAAGAGGACAGATCGAAGATGTGCACCCAGAAAAACATCATGTAGAAGCGTCATGTTGCATATCCCGACGTTGAAGGACAGAAACACCACGCGAACGATGGTGGAGGGTACAGACGGAATTATCTTCCATCGTCGCTCATCGGTAACTGCAGCACTCTGCAGCCAACCCTTTCAGGCCCCCGATAGCGAGCTACGACTCGAACAGGCCGTCCCAGCATACTGAAAGGAGAGACGATGCCGAAATGCGGGTCTCTCTACTGTGGGCACGCTGCAAGTGCCGGGGCGTACCGCAGACCCTCGCGTTCTGGCCATGGTGTGCGCTTGCACGAGTCGCCAAAAGCAAACTGGTGATGTTCTCAGCTTCGCCAGCTGAACAAAAGTCGCTAAGGAAACCCGCGAACTATTCGTTGTTCAATCTGATGTGTCCAGACTGTCCAGCATCGCTTTTTCTCATTGCCATGTGGCGGGGAGTCGGAAGGATGCTGCCGCGCTCGGAATGGCCGAATGGGGGTTGCTTTTGCAAGGGGGTCCACGGCAGCACCCTAATTGTAACACCCTGTTCATAGCAGGCTCAGCCGCCGTCCCGTGTCGCCTATCCCGCCTGCCGCCTCCAGAGTTTTGCATGACTTGTGATTTCTCTAACTTTGCTGTCGACTATCGACGCAGCTTACTCGTGTGTTTATCTACAGTCTCCTCACGCTGCCACGAAGCGAAGCGAAGCCAGCCCTCCACACGCCTATTGTCCCCCAACGCCGCCTCAATTACGCCGGAGATGCATAATCACAAGGCATGAGACTATAGTCTACAAATGCGCAAGTCCAAGAGCCGCTTCTTAGCTTGCAACAACGTCTCGACTATCAATTTGACGTTGTGTGGATATCTGGACTTCCGCGGGGAGCCAATAGGATCTGAAACCGCGATGATGGATGCACAACCTTGAACGCCTCTCCATCTTTTTTTTCCCATGGCGCCAGGAATACTATGGTCGTGAGGGCAACGCCGTGTAGTAGGCATTCGGGCCTTTGTACACTGGCGTAGCCACGCATCCTAAGAATTGATCGGATTACTCACTACGCGGCTTACTACATCTTCACAAAACAACTTCCGCATCGATATGTACTTCGGCGAGGACTCAATTCAGCTAGGGTTTTTGATCCCATTAACCGTTTCGGTAGTCCCCGGATGCCGAGCCGCCTGGGACGGCACGTCTGTCATGCAGCCTGCTCGGTAGAGTTCGCCTCGAATCCTACGCAGGTCAAGCAGAAACAAATTCTCCTGAATATCAACTGGGATATCGAATACCGGGATGCTGGTAAGGATGTACGGAAACGTGCTGACGATACCCAGGATTCGGGATGGCATTCGGCCATGGCTGCCTTTCTTCTGCTTTTTCACCACCATCGTATACTATATGTATCAATGATCATTGAACGAGGATCGACAGGTCGTCATATTTGTGGCTCACCCTCTTTGGATCTTTCATACTACTCGACATGCGGTGGAACGAGGTACTCGTCATAGGACTCACAACACTGAGTAGCGTTGTGCATAGAACTCTAGCACAAGATGGCTTGAACATGCTACCGCCATGCGCAGTAAGTCCTGGTTCCTCCTCCACTTCTATAAGAGTCTATCCCTGACAGTACTAGGCAAAATGCTTCCAGAATGCTGTCATTGCCCAGAGGACATGCGCACCCACTGACGTGCAATGTATCTGTGACAGTGAATCCATAAACGCGGCCATCCAGACCTGTGTGGGTGGCGCATGTTCAGTCAAGGAATCTCTCAGTAAGAATCCCTACCAGACTCTACATGAACTGCGCTGACCTGAGGGGAACAACAGCTGCTGTCAACGTCACTTCCACCATGTGCGAGAGGCCTGTCCGCGACCGATCCAACGTCATATTCTTGACCGGTATCACAGCGGGTTCCGTTGCTCTCGCCGCCGTCACCATTCGCACGTGGTCTGCAATCAGCCAAGACTCGTTCGGGCTTGACGATGTTTTTGCAATTGCAGCTGAAGCAGCTTGTCTCCCTGTGACGGTGATACAATGCTACACGCCAAAGCTTGGTTTCGGGAAAGACACTTGGGTAGTTCCCCATAGCGATATCTACAAGGTTTTGAGGGTAAGCAGACGATACTCAACGCGTGGACGGCTACTGAATGCTCAACAGCTGACCTACGGCTCCCAAATATCCTACTTCCTCTGCTGTGGACTCACCAAGCTCGCATTCCTATTCTTCTTCCTTCGCATCTTTCCCTCGGAAACGACCCGAAAATGGATCTGGGTGTTTATCGTCATTTCAGTGCTCTGGACCATCGCATTCGCATTCACGATGACATTTGCGTGTAGGCCCATCTCTGCAGTATGGACTTCATGGGACGGGACGAGCACGCCGGACTACTGTATAAACCAGAATTTGTTCTACCTGGTAGCAGCGGCATTCAATATCGGTCTGGACGTTGCGATAGTCCTGATACCGATCCCGAACCTGATGACGCTGAAGCTCAGTTCGCGTAAAAAGGTCTTCCTCAGCGCGATCTTTGGCGTCGGTGGCATGTAAGTCAATCCACTCTCTCAATGCGATATCATCGCATGCTAACAAAAATGTCTCAGCACCATCATAGTTTCCTGCATCCGCCTCAGCGCCGTCGCCAAATACGCCACATCAACGAACCCCATGTACGATAACCTCATGTCCGGCGTATACTCCATCCTCGAGATCAATGTTGGCATAATATGCGTGTCTATGCCAGCCTTCCGAAGACTCCTCGCTCAGCTGGTACCCAAGTGCTTTGGCACAACGCAAAACAACACCGATCCCAACGAAGACGACGACACGCCCAATCGGCCATCAAAAAGGAGAGGCAAGCCAAGCAGAAGCATGCTGGATGCAAGCTTGTTCAACACAACGATGGCGAGGACGGTAGACGAGACGCTAGAGGGTATTGGAAAGGCGGACGACGAAGTGCACCTCGTAGAACTGCGAAGAAGTGGATCAAAAACTTCGACGCAAAATATGGATGGAAGTATGCGAGGGCACGACGAGGAGAAGATGCCTCCTAGCTACCACGCTTCATGATATTACGAATTTTGCTGTTACACAGCTTACGATGTCTTCCTGAAGACCATTCCGAACCAAACATTTGTGCTGACCCACTTCCAACCCCGCTCTCCCACAGCACCGCCCTCAACGTCCCCCTTTCTCATCTCCCGCTCGTTAACACTAACTACTTCAAGCCCCGCAGTCTTGGCTGCCGCGGCAGTCTCTTCCACTGTGTAGACATAACTACTTCCCCTAACCTTGACACCGTCTGCATTGACGAAACCAGCTTGACTGACGCGTCCCATGTCCGCGTGCATGTTTGTGACCAACGCCGTGCCACCAGGTAAGAGCAATGCTGCTAACGTGGCGAAGTAATCCTTCAGTGGGATGTGCTCCAGGACTAGAGTGGATGTGACGGCATGGACGGGTCGCAGGTTTGATACCGCAGGTAGCGGAGAGGCTGATGGATTGTCGACAGTTGGAAAACAGTCGCAGCACTCTAGCCTGGACCGTACCCCTTGTTGGTTCTTCTCCTTCAACAACGGCGACAGCTTCTTCGCAGCGACATCCAACATGCCCTGCGAGAAGTCCAGGCCAGTGACTTCCACTCTCTTCCCGTTCCAATCGTATCGCACAAGCTTCTCCGTGTTACGTCCGGTACCACATCCTAGATCCAGCACACGCAGCTCTTGTTCTGTTGCAGTGTTGTTCTTGACTTGGGATAAGAACTCTGGAAGGAGGGCCTGGAGCTCTAGATCGTCAATCGCTTGCAACATGTTGCCATCGGTGTCGTAGATGGCAGCCCATTGGTCGTAGGCGGCTTGAGTCGGAATGTGCTGGACTGGAGTTGAAGGCTTTTGTGGAGCCGTGGTCGGTTGTAAGGTTTGGGTACGCTTTGCTGTTTGTTGGCCATCCACAGTTGAGTCCGATTCAGTGGTCGAGAAGGAGGTATTGGCAGCTGCGTTGACGTCAATGAGGGACGTGTCGAAAGTCATATCGATGGATGTTGGCTGAGTCATGTTGGTAATGGTGCTCTCGAAGGCGGAATGAAAGACTGTTCGCTGATTGTAGATGGCAGTTGGTTGGCTGGGTCTAGGAACAGATGACGAATAGTTACTGCAGATCTGAAGTGGGGTAAAGTTCCTAAGGATTGATGCTTTTCCTGCTCGGTGCCTGAAGAAGTCTTATATGCCAGCCTGCTTCAGCCAATGACTCTTCCGCACGCCCTCTCCACGCCCAGCATGTATCCAGCATTACCCAATTAGGCGATGTGTCGTGCAGCTCTCCGTAGCGTGAGTCACATCTGCATCTGCTGGGTTCTGGCTCGCGCTAAAATGGCCCCCGGTGTCCGCCACGTCCGAACTTCACTCAACATGCGTTCGGTCCTTCCAAGATGGCATGAACCGAGCTGCTGAGAGCTACGGTACGCTTCGCGTATGCGCATAGTCGCTGTTTCATGATGTCCTTGACTGGAATTCGACGAGAGGTTCGTACAGCGTTCACTCCATTACTGCTCCCGGGTATCATTCTACACTCAAGACCCATCTTCGAAGTATCTAGCAAGTATCCGGTCTCGATGCGTGACCAGGCGTGTGCGCGTCGTTAGCGCGTCGCGCAAACGCGTGTCCACCCAACCCTTGCCCAGTTGCTCATCCAATAGCAGATGTGTATACGCAAAGACACTAGCATCGAACAAGCCCGGTCTTTGCGCGCCGAAAAACCAGTCGTCTTTACCCAGCAATGTCTCTAGTGTTGCGAATGCCTCGTCTGCCTGGTTGTAGAGCGTCTCGTCGTTGATAATGCTCGAGAACTTGAGCAGTTCGGTTTCGGCAGCCAGACGTAGTTCGCGGGATATCGTAAGGCGTACGAAGGGGTTGCGGGAGCTTGGCAGGATGTAGAGAGGTTCGGCGATGGTGGTGAAGTTGGGAGAGAGGTAGACAGTATAGAGCTGGGATATGTTAGCCGTGAGCCAAGTCGTCCTGTGATGAACGTACCCAAGCTCTCCGTATCCGATGGTCTAGCAGACTTAGGTATGCTTCGTAGCGCGGATCTCCAGGCTCTTCTATTGCCTTCTCACTGTTGTTCATGGCCCATCGTTGCAGTTTGTTGGAGGGAACAGGCTGTGTTCGCTTGTAAGGATCTGGTGAGGACGGTATTACAAAGGGTAGCGAGCCGCTGGGAGAGGCATGGTTGTTTGCCGAAGCGACTTTGAAGGGGATTTTGGAAAACTTGAGGTACGCCTGCGACAATGTGAGCTTGGTGGTGGGGTATGGGCACCTGTCGACATGGACTGACCTGCCACTTCAAGCACGCTGGGTTATGCGATGGTGCGCCTCGAATTGCTCCTCCATTAGTAGTAAATACATAGAGTACATGGGTGTCGTGATGTTGTGGTGCGCGTTGTGGGAAGTCGTTGACGGGATACGTGATGAGTGGGAACTGGTCGAACAGCTGCTTTATTGGAGTAGGGACGGAGAATAGGCTGCGCGACGATGGCTGTCTTCTGATACTTCTAGCGGAAGCGTTGTCATCGTCGGGTCGAGACATCATGGCTATGCGTGGTGATGCTGGCGATGATGTCGCAAAAAGTTGATGATGCGGCGGCCTCGGAGGAGAGCCCGCCGATGTCGTAACTGCGCGCTGCGACTCCCCTCAGCCCGCATGAATGACATTCCCTTGAAACCAACCAGACATTTCGTTCTCTGACCTTACCACCTGCATGCATCTCATTTATCCAAAGCGAACGATCGTACATGTGGACCAAGCCATCTCGTTGCTGGCCGACTGCACAGCCTGCTCACAAGGCTAGCCGCACAGCCAATCGTTTGCTTCCTGGTTGTAGGACCATCTGCAGAGAGTCGAGAGAAGGCTACCAATAGTCGACCGTACGAGGCTGTCAAGCCATCTCCATGTTAGCGCCATGTTCAAGCCTATCTATGATGGCCTTCGTTTGTGTTTACGGTCGTCCAGCGCCACTGGAAGCCAAGAGAGACGCATCTCTAAGTATAATGACGACAAGGCTGAGTCTGCATTATACAGACAAGATTTATTCCCTCAGTGGCTAGAGCTCATGAGGCAGATGAGAAGTTGCTCATGGTTTGGGGGGCAGTGCAGCTCAAGGCTGAGGCATTAGAGAGGTCAAAAGGGCCATCACCCCCATTTACTCCGCCCAACAAGGCTTTCGTCTTTGCTTTCATCTTACTGTCTTACGTATGCTATTTTGCAAATCCTAATGGCCATAGGAAGACTTCAAGCTGCACTGGCGGCCGCGACCAACGAAGTAACAGTAGCTGCAGCAAACCTTAACTTCGACTTTACCCTAGTCAAGTATGAGGCACCAAAGGAGTACCAGGCACTAGGAAACGTACTCACGTCAAAGCGCAAAGACGACGCCGAGCTCGGTTCCATTCACGTTCTAGCTAGGCAGCTAGGTGCGCTCTTCGATGGCATTTGTCCGGCAACACCTGCGCTTTTGGAGGCGTATGGCAAGCGAGCATCCGAAATCGCCCAAGCCTCGAAAGTCATATCCGAACCATACGCTGGCACACTCTTCGGCGATTATACTGGCATTGATGGGACTTCTATCTGGGCGGCAGCTACTTCATCAAAGTGCGCTTTGCATGTTCATCTATTGGCGTGTCTGCTTGCTCGCGTGTGGACAGCGCCTGAAGCTATTGCGATCTGGGTCGAGATAGTAGCAGAGCGCAAAAGAGAAATAGCGCGCAAGGTCGACAACGAGGAACCAGTCGCATTCTCATTAGCGGCAGCAGTGGGACAAGATATTTCCCGGTCTCAACTCGCCGTTTGGGATACTAGTGCAAGAGCTTGGCTACGTACTGCCGACGATGTTTTCTGCCGACAACAAAAGCAACTTGAGCTAATACTCAAGAACATCGATCTCGCCGCGCCCGGTGGCCCAGCAGTTTTTCCGAGCGTCATTGAAACTTGGAAAATAGCAATCACAACCATGGAAAGGCTGATCTCAGGAATACCACAGGCTGTTCAAGACGCTGCTGCGCTATTAGGTCTCTCCGCATGGCATCTCTATCCAGATCTGAGCCTTTATGACCCAGAGATGGTCGAAGTAAAGATGGGAGATTCACTCGTTGATACAGGTGGTGTATTGTCCATCGGTGTATCGAAAAGACCAGACATCACGGGGAGAGAAAACAGCATCTATTGGTCCCTTTCGCTGGCGCAGTTACGTTACTACGGCCATCCAGTCAAGGTGGAGAGAGGTCTTGGGGCCGAGTGTCGACTGACACTTGCTCAGCTTGATCTTGTGATATTTGCCGTCTTGCTTGAAGAATGGAGGTATGAGGAATCTGAAAGCGAGTCGGTTGCTAGAGCTGTTATATCTCTGGTCGACAGAGTCAACATGTCCCAGCTAGGGTCTCTGCACGAGAAGCGACTGCTCAAGATACTGAGAGATGGCGCTTCCGCTTTGATCAATCCTCTCAACGGATCTCAAGACATGACTCGTAGGTTGATACAGCTGGGTCGCAGAAGGGCTCTTCGTTTGCTGTACAATTCGAATGATCCGCGCAAGCTTGATGAGCAATCTGCAGCTCTCTTCGACCTACTCGATGGCGAAAACTTCATGTCGCTTTTCAGGGATACAGAATCGCAGATTAGGTTCCTTCGTCATAAAGCGGAACTCCTAACTAGTGAGAACATTCCATCAGATGCCTACATCATACGGTATACTCAACCCGGTACGCCGTGGGTAGACGAATCCTCAGCTCTCGATAAAGATCGACCCCCTTGTCGAAGTAGCGCTCCGAACACTCCACGCTTAGCAGGGTCCACAGCCACCACAACACTCGAAGGCCTGTCATTGCAAACACCTAATACACCGGAGACCCTCGTAGAACGTCCGGCGGCTAAAGATACTCCCCAGCAAGAGCCTCATGCAAATCGGATATCTTCCGAGTACTCTACGGCAGCTGTTAATGATCAGACCGATAGTGAAGGAGAAAGTGACTCTGACTACTCTTTTGAATCAGAGGCCGAAATACTAGAGGATGACGTGGATGTCTCTGATGCTGAAGACGACCAGAATACTCATCGGCCGGTTGCCGTATCACACGCTTACGGGAATGGCTCTCGGTACTACCTCTTGGCTACTGCCTTGATTCCTGTGCCATGTGGGCAAGCGGAGAATACGCCTCATCATAGATGGGTGCCCAAACATCTTTGTGGCGTTGCCATCCCGGATGGAGAAGTGATTACTCGCGATATGGACGAGAAGTTCAACCTCTGGCATGATTGCATAAAGATTGTCGCAACAGAGCCTTCAGACGACTACGTGTATCATCATGTCATGGGTAATACGACGACGGCAGCGTTGTTCGCTCGTAAAATACCGGATGTCTTCGTCCCAGACCATTCGGATGCTACGATCGAAGACCTTCAGTGGTGTCTGGACAACGACCTTCTGAGCCCCACTAACCTGATACATCATATCTGCATCTCAGAGTCTTCTAGAGTTTCGAAAACTTTAGCCGCTTTTGCTAAAGCAGCCCTGATCTACGATGGCTTGACGGATGCTACTGTTGATGCCAACATTCTCAACTCTACTCTGACTAGCAAACATTGGGCTTCAGAAACTTGGCGTGTCACCATGTCTCCAGAACGTACACTCTCATTAATAGCCCATTTCGAGTCCGGCACCCATGACGTCGACCCGCATCAACTGAAGAATGTCATCGCCGTTTCGTATGCAAACTCTCTGTTTGTAGCCAGTGCGGTAAGTTGATTTCTAGTGCATTTGAAGTATCTTCTGACGTCTGTAGTTGATTCAAGACCCGCTGGAAACCATGAAGAAGCCGTACTATCGAGCTTTCCGGAGGATCCTAGGAAATATAGGAAAGCCAGGGCTTACCTTCCTCTTGCCTCCTCAAGAACCAATAACACGAGAGATCAACATTGGGGGTTGGAACATCGATGGTTATCGTCGCTTCGACGGAACTAAGGGTAGCTCGTTCGAAAGCACATCTGTGCATCTTTCCTTCACAGAATATCACGTCCCACTCTTCGATGGTTCAAGAGGTGCGCATGACAACCAGATATCGTTTGTCGAATCCGTCATCTCCGTCCAAGACAAAGGAAAATGGGTCGCTGATATAGATCCTATTCCCTTGGTCGACGGGTACAGGGGTGCGGCCATAGACAGATGTGGTACACTACGCCGGTTCGACACGAAACTCCCATGTCAGCACGCGATCAACACCAGTCCAGATTATGAAGCCACTGCAGTAGACACGTGGGACGAGCTACTTGATATGCCGACCGGTATCTGCGTCATTCGAGCCGGCAACAACTGGGTCGGGAGATTAGCCTCAACTCTGGTGGCATTCCAGCGAATGCGCGAGAACTCAACCGATTTTGCCATTACGGTGTGCCCAACTCATGTTTGCTGGATCTGCGAAAGATCGAGTTTTCGACACCACGCTTACATCTACTGAACATGGCTCTCAACTTACTTGGTGGATGATGACTGAGAAGATGGGAGATTTGCGCTAGGGATTTCCGGAAACGATAGACGATTGCAGTTATTTTGACTAGCTTCATCGTTCACTCGATATGAAATTGTAGTTAATGCACGAGAGTTTGTAATGAAGATGTCTTCACCCTTCTACAGTCAGCTAGTTCGTAGTCACACAGATTTAGGATATTTGGTCAAAGGGGGAATCAAATTCTATACATTCGGGTTATGACTTTCCCTTCTCCTTCACGAAGCGGGCTGCCGCTTCTTATATATCATCACTCATTAAAAGCCAGAGACGATGCTCCAAAACCTCAAATACCTCGAGAAAGCAGATCCTACGCTACACAAACGTTTAGATAAGCTGCTGGAACGCACGGTCGAGAGGAGATCGGAGAGGCTTGACCTCCTTGTAGAAGTCAATGGTAGCCTTAGCACGCTTGGCAATGCCCTCGGGGGTGAACTCGAACTTGGCGTAGACCTCCTTGTATGGTCCGGAGGCACCGAAGCGGTTGAGACCGAATTGCTCGTGCGAGTACTTCTCCCAGCCCATGGTGGACATGACCTCAACACTGAGCGATGGGATACCGCCGGGGATGACCGACATCTTGTAGTCCTTGTCTTGCGCGTCGAAGACCTCGAAGCAAGGCAGGGAAGCAACACGAGCGGTGATACCCTGGTCCTTGAGGGTCTTGACGGCTTCCAAGCAGAGAGAGACCTCGGAACCAGTGGAAACGAGGGTGATCTGGGCGTCCTTGTCCTCAAGAGCGACGTAACCACCCTTGATGGCCTTCTCGAGAGTTGAGCCCTCAAGCTGGGGCAGGTTCTGACGGGTGAGGGCGAGGATGGATGGCGTGCCCTTGGAGGTAAGTGCCATGTAGTAAGCAGCAGAGCACTCGTTTCCGTCGGCCGGGCGCCAGACCATCATGTTGGGCAGAGCGCGGAAGTGGGCGAGAGTCTCGATAGGCTGGTGGGTGGGGCCATCCTCACCAAGACCAATGGAGTCGTGGGTAGCGACGTAGATGACGCGCTGGTGTGAGAGAGAAGACAGACGGACGGCACCGGCGGCGTATGAAACGAAGTTCAGGAAAGTACCACCGGCAGGGATGATGGTGCCGTATGCGGACATACCGTTCATGATAGCGGCCATGGCGTGCTCGCGGACACCATATCTCAGGTATCGGCCAGACCACTCACCAATGCCGAGCTCAGGGGGCTGGAAGTCGACGGCCTTCTTCCATCGGGTGTTGTTGGAGCCAGTCAGATCGGCGGAACCGGACAGAAGCTCAGGGACGACATCGTGGATCGCCTCGAGAACGCTCTCAGAGAGCTTTCTTGAGGCAATAGCGGCGTCGGTGGGCTTGTATGTGGGGAGGGCCTTCTGCCAGCCCTCGGGGAGGTCACCGGTCAGACGGCGAGAGAGATCGGCGTGAAGCTCCTTGTGCTCCTCGCCGTACTTCTGGAAGAGCTTGTTCCACTCCTCCTCAGCAGCAGCACCTTCGGCGGCGTGCTTGTGGTACATGTCGTAGACCTCTTGGGGAACAGCGAACATCTTCTCGGGGTCGAAACCGAACTTCTCCTTGACCTGCTTGCAGTCGTCGGCCTTGAGGGGGTTTCCGTGGACACCGCCGGTACCCTGGAGCTTGGAACCGAAACCGATGGTGGTAGTGAGCTTGATCATCGAAGGCTTGTCGGTGACCTTCTTGGCCTCAGCGATGGCCTTCTCAATGCCCTCGAGGTCGGAGTCACCGTCCTCGACGTGCAGTACGTGCCATCCGTAGGACTCAAATCGCTTCATGACATCCTCAGTGAAGGCGCACTTGGTGTCACCGTCTGTATGACGTCAGTCCTCGTTTTTCCTTTTGAACTTTCTGCCAAACTTACCAATGGAGATGTGGTTGTCATCGTAGATGGCAATGAGGTTTCCGAGCTTCAAGTGACCGGCAGTGGAGGCAGCCTCGCTGGCAATACCCTCCATAGCGCAACCATCACCGAAGAACATGTAGACGTGGTTGTTGATCAGCTCGTAACCGGGCTTGTTGAAGACGGCGGCAGTGTGCTTCTCAGCAATAGCGAGACCGACGGCATTGGCGAAACCCTGACCAAGAGGGCCAGTGGTGACCTCGATACCGGGGGTGTCGTGGGACTCGGGGTGACCGGGTGTGATGCTGTCGACTTGCTGCAGCGGAATTAGTTTTGACAGGCAGTAGAATTATCTTGAATACGTACACGGAAGTTCTTCAGGTCGTCAATGCTGACGTTGTAGCCGAAGAGGTGGATCAGCGCATATTGGAGCATGCATCCGTGACCGTTGCTAGGCACTCAGTCAGCTTTTCCGTCTGATAAAACATGGGATGTTGCAGCCACGCCAATGCAAGCAATGTGTCTGCGCGGAGATGTTTCTAGTGGAAAAGCCGCAACTGGATCTCCGAAAGCGGCTGACATCAAGAAAGCAATGCTCTCTTATCTGCCGTCGCCGCGGAGATCCGCAACTTCTCATCCAAGACACCCCAGAACCATTGCGCGATTCCAAGCCTGCCATGACTGCCATTATATGTGTTGAAAAGTACAGAAGAGTACGTACGAGAGGACGAAGCGGTCGCGGTTGACCCATTTGGGGTTCTTGGGGTTGAAAGTCATGAACTTGTTCCACACAACGTGGGCCACCGGGGCCATACCCATGGGGGCACCCGGGTGGCCGGAGTTTGCCTGGAATGTGGCATCGACCTATATGAAAACACCAAAAGTCAGCCATTGAATCTCTCAAACGACCCTCATCAGCCTCCAACAAGCTGCTGCTACTTTTGTTGGGAGCAGGACTGCTAGCGGGGTAGCTATTGATAATGGTGGGGCGGGCTCCAAAACAACAGAGGGATGTAACGTACCGCTAGGGTGCGGATGGTGTTGATAGCGAGCTCATCGGTCTTTCCGTACGGCATGATGGGCAGATCTGTCGATGGGGAAAAGATTGAAAGAAGAGAAGTTGTCGCAGACGTGCTGGTGTTTAGGTTTTGTAGTTATAGTGGGGTGGCTAGCCGTCATGCCTGCCTCACTCACAACGCCAGAGTGGACGCTTTAGTGGGGTCTCTCAAAGCCCGATTACATCAACCAGTCGCCGCACTTTCTGCCACAACATGCCACATCCCACCTGCTGCGTGTTTTGTTTTTAGTAAGCCTGCGCCGTGTGCTGACATGGTTTGCTGTGTCTCGTCCCGCCGGTCAATGGCGCGCTGCTGCAGCTGCAAGTGACTGTCCATTACTAACCTCTTGCCCTGGCCAGCCTCTGTTCCCTCTGCATCCGCCATGCGCCGAGAACGACCGCACTGGCGGACCACAGTGCCCCGATAGCGCAGGGAACGCCTCTCTCAAACTCTTGCTTCAACGTGTTGCGCCATGCAGAAAACTCACGATGCGACAGAATTCTTCCGGGCGGCTATCGCGACACCCGGGATCGGCGCCGCGGCCGAAACAGAACTGCGTACATGAGGCTCAATCGTGAAAGCCCCAATACACATGTCTCGACTAGAGCCGGACATTTAACCTGTTTATTCTCCGGTTGCGCTGAGAGACTGCGACGACGTGAGACTAGGCTGCTAGGGCAGTTGGGTAAATAGCGCGCCCGCCGTGCTATATACCGCTGGCTGGCTAATCACCATTTCAACACCATGGAGTCCCTGTACCAAGGCCGCTCAACCAGGCTGTTTGATTGACGGGTCAACCATGCGAAAGGTAATAAGTGTATTGTTACAATTTCAACATACGTAAAAGGATAAATGAGCGCTGTGGGTATCTATCTCGTACTGTACAAACATGTAAAGGAAATGACAGTCTTGTCGTCTTCCATCCCCTTCTCCGTTTCCACCATCATCATTCATTAAGAAAATCTATACACAAGAAAAGGTTATGTAATCAAGAATCGAACTTCACCTCGCAGTTCCTCATCTCCACCCGACCTCCAGGAATAGGTCCTCGCCCTTTTTCCTCGGCGTGAGTCGGGGTACCCATGCAGGACTCTTCAATCCGTCCCGATCGAAGTCGACGTTTACGTCTCGGCCGATGTTCAACTCGGACATCTCGTCTCTCTTCCTCCTCACATTCAACGGCCGCACGACGTCTTCCTCGTACATGACTGGGCTTCTACCCCAAGCACCACTCTGCACGCGACTCTTACGGTCGATACCCGTCTTTGAAGCAGGTGTCGTGCTCCACGACTCTGTGCTGTTACTGCGCATGTGTGACCGAGCCCTGCGCGGAGGACTAGTCACACGCGGCGGGGATGTGAACGGGTCTCGGTGAGGGCTCTCTAGTCTAGGCCGGGACTCGAGTAGTAGTGGCGGAAGAGCATTGTTGCGTTTCTGAAGAAGTGCTGACGCGTCTGGGGCCCTACGTGGACTTCTGAAGTTCTGCTGCTGTGGCGAACTCTTTGGGCTGCGCGGTACCAGCTGGTTTGAAGACCGAGGCACCTTTGGGTATCGCAGCTTGGAGATTGGCGACTCAGCGACAGGTGATAGCTGCTGTTTGTTGCTGGCACTGTCATCCGACAGTTGCTTGTCTTCGTCCTCATCTTCAGGTGTGGAGTCGTTGGCGTTTGTCGTCTCAAAAGATGTTTGACTGTTCAGGGAATCGCGTAGGTTTGTCGAAGTTCGCGATGTAGTACGCGACAGTGTGCTACCGTGCGATTTCTTGGACTTAATATGCACAGTCTTCGGTGACTCTTTTGGGCGGACGATGCGCGCTGGGCTGGCCTTGGGTGTCTGGTCACGGCTCTGGCCACTGGAAAAATAATAGTCGATGATGTCTCCAGATGTGCTTGCGTCGCGCGAGCTGGCAGTTGTGGCTTTTGATTCGTACGAAGTGGCTGTAGATGTCATCTGGAAAGGTAGTGCCAAGCGCGGGCGTGTTGCAGGCTGCGCTTGAGGTGGTAGTGGTGCACCATGAGAGCGTGTCGCTGCCGCAGCAATCTGCTTCGGCTGGGGCCTCTCGTGACGAACAGGAATATTAAGAAACAACTCGGATCCACGTCCTACTGAACGCTGGTTGACGGCGAAGTTTGGTGCTCGTCTAGAGGGCTGTAGAGCGCGGATCGGAGGAATGGGTACTGGAGGCGTGGGCAACAGCATCGAGGATCTCCGGTGTGGTGAGGTCTCATCTTCTTCGAAGACAGTCTCCTGAGTCATCGTACTGACAGGCCGAAAGGCTGTGCTGGTATGCGATTGTGTCGCGAGAGGCGCCTTTTGATGCGTTGTGCCGACTTTTGGCGCCTTCTGAGGTACCACGGGCTTGCCATCCAGCTCGGCACTGATGGCCAGACCTATCTGATCCAGTGGCAATGAGGAATTTGAGGAACTGTTGGAAGTCCCCACCCCGAGTCGTTGCGCTGGACGTGCTGGGCCTTGCTTGCTGCCCCTGCGAAAAGCTCGCGGAGGCGCCAAGGGGAACTGCTTCGGTAGTTCAGTACCGTGTCCTACTTGGACATAGTGCGAGAATCTTGTCGAAAGCTGCTTTCCTCGCTGAGTCTCTCCCTTTTCGTCTCCATCGAAAACCACCCGTCGCTCCTTTCGTCTGCGCAAGCACACACTGAGCGCCATCAGTCCAATCGCCATAACAAAAGCTGCTACTGCAGCTACTGAAAGTCCAGCAATCTGCGCAGGTGTCATTCTGGGAGGATTGTTTGAAGCCGTGGTTGCTGCGACAGGCGAAGACGTTGCCGACGAAGTAGCAGACGGGAGTGAAGGAACAGTATCGGCAAAAGCGGTCTGGGTAGAGCTGCTTTTAATTCGTGAAGAGGATGTGATGATGGGTGTGCTCGTTGTGGTTGATAGACTGATAGTCGGCGACATGGTGCGAGTTGCGCTCGTCACGACGTACGTGAGAACACTTTTGGTCGGCATGACCGCATCCTTTTGCCCCAGACAAATCCCGTAGGTTGAACTGAGTGATGCCTGGGCATCTTCCATGGGGCACGATAGGTAGATGCAGCCGAGAGCCACTTCGCCAAGTGACTCTCCAGCATTACTATAACGAGAACAGAGGCATTGAAGACTCTCTTGACCAGAACATGCTACGGGAAATCTTTCGTCCAGCGAAGACCGTAAACATGATTGTGCGCATTGGGGTACATTCTGTTGAAGCGCCTGCGGAAGGGAGTTTGGTGTGGAAGCGACAGTGGGAGCTGCCTGCATCGGCGAAGCTAGTATTATAAAGACTGATGAGATCCATAGCCTTTTGAAGTGGCTCATAAGCATAGTTGTACAGTATCTGTACCAGTGTTAGCTACATCTTCAAGGATGGACGTATGACAATAGTTTACTCACTAAGAGATCTAGACATGAGGGAAGATGCGGAGAAGCGCTGAACCTGCAGCGGAATGAACAAGGAAATTGAAGGGGAGAAACTCAAGGAAATTCGTAACGCGTCCACCGTCTCATGAAGTTTTGTTGATGTATACAAAAGCCATTAAGTGGGGGATGGTAGGCTGACAATATGTATTGGCATCGTTGCCAGCCGCCATGTCAGAGCCCTGCGTGAGCAACCGCTGAGGCGCCACGATAGCGGCTTCTCGAGGTCATTGACACCCATGGTAAGCGCTCGCAGAATTGAGAGAGGCTGATTGACTGGAGAGTCGTCGCTTCGAAGATGTGGTGGTGCAAAGATGCTATTCTAGGCGCTCGCGTCGTGCGCTAAGCGCTGGGGTTCGGGCTAGTCTACCACGTCAGCCAGTCGTTGCACGGCGCCTGTATAAACTTCGAGCAGAACACAAAAGCGAGCCTTGGCCTACGTGCATTACGTGGGACGAAAACACGCTGCAGCCCAGCGTTAGCGACTACCCGAGAACCGCGTCATTGGTGTTCGTTCGCGTTGGTGACGCGAAACTCGACTGACGAGGTCATGGACTATTCTGGGCCGTCATCTGGCTGTGCGCGTCTGTTTGGCATTATCGTCTGTCTTCGTGACAACGGCTGCGACATTTGGTGCTACCTCTCGAGAGAACCATATTCGTCCCAGTTTCTAATTGAAGACTGGAGTAACGCGCAAAAGATGACAATTTCAGTCTTAGCGCAAATCGCACACTGATCAAACCGATACCATGGCAAGTCAGCAATTACAAAGGCGATCGACAACAGCTCGTCAGCTACCCGTTGTCACTGCAGTACGCATGACTTGTAACGGCGCCCAGAGGCCGAGATAACAGAGCTTCAAGTAGAGAAATATGGATGTTCTTCGGCACCCACCCAAATCGGTTACCAGATGGCTAAATGCGCAGGAACGTCGTCGCTATGTGGAGACGTCACCACCAAAGCGGGTAACTTGGTCTGCATGTTGCGTAGGCATGTGGAGCTCACGGAGAGAAGAGGTGGAATACAGCCATACTCCGTCATGGGACGCAGATCTTGACGATAACAGGAGATGAAGTTATCGAACAGGAGAACGCGAATATAACCACGATATGGTATCTGCAAAGGCGTGGAACTATAAGGTTCGGCATTAGACAAGCTGGGGGAATGCTCGTGCTTCGAGCCATGGACGAGGTGTAAACGTAGTCACCTGTTCGCGTGGCCAGAGCTGTCCCCCTATTCAGCGGCATTCACGGGCGGTCATTGCTCCCACGTGTCGTTCGTGGGTCCTCCCGTCAGTCTGACTCAGGACTGTGCGCAAGAGTTGAGACAGAAGTTGAGACTGTTGATGCATCATCCCAGGAGAAGGGTACTGGAACAGCACAACGCTGGTAAGAAGTATAGTATTCAGACAGAGTGTCTTCGGCACGGCTAAGCCCCGGCTGCCAGTCAGATTAGTGATTTATAGTTTCGTCAAGGACGGGACGAAGATGGCAGTCGCATGACCGCGACACGTTCATGTTCATAAGTTCTGAGTACCCCAGAAGAGCATAAATCCAGCATCCACCCAGACCTGAGGCGACATGACGAGCAGGCAGCCGAGTGCAACGGCAGAAAGGCGAGGCGAGGATACTTGGGAAAATCCAAAAATCTGATTGCGCAATGATTGGCCGAAGCGCGCGAGTCGGGGAGATGAAGCGATGCGACGGACGTTTGGCGAATGTTCGTGTGTTGCGGGGCTAGCCGCAAGGGGACTAGAGTCAATAGCCCCCCGGTCAGTGCTTGGCCGAGGAGCGACTCGAGTGGCTGGCAGAAGCGTGATACCAAACCTGTCAGCGCACCACCACGGGCTGCTGATGGAGGTAGAACAGCAGCAGATAGAGCGACGCAGTGCGAGGCCGGGACCTTGCCTGCAGATGCAAGACAGGACGGGTGAGAAAGAGAGGCCAAACGCGACGGCGTTTCAAGGCACCGTGCCTGGATGCTTTGCCGGCTCCAAGCGTCAAGGCCCTCTTCTTTCGATGGGTCCAAAATTTCCATAAACCTTCTAGAAGCGCAGCTAGTCAGACTCAGGCGGGACGGGATTTACGGGAGTCGCATCTGGCGGTGTTGTCGACAGCGCTTCCATGTCAAACAGCGTAGTGCAACAGAGGCTGAGGAGGCGACACCAGGGCCTGCAGCAAGAGCGGGCGAGCTGCAGCGAATAGAGCTGCTGTGCCCGGCGGCCAATAGCGAAGGCCAACTTACGGTGAGCGAACTGGCGAACAGGTGCCAGACGGGCGGACGAACAGGCGGGCACGTCTGGTGGGTGTGGTGTTGGGTCGGCAGTGGGTGGGCTCAGACAGGCCTTCACGTCAAGACAGCGGACAGCCAGAAGCAGCGAAGATGGCGAACCAGCCAGGGGGAATCGGCAAAAGATGTTAGTGATGCTAGCACCTAGTCGTTGCAAGATGGGCATCGGAGGGTTTGGTGGTAGAGTGGCCCGGGAGCAGCTGCAGGCTAGCTAGGCCTGGCGATGCTTCCTTTCGCGGGCAAGCGCCTCTCCTTTCGCGGCCTTCATCAGCCTTCTTCATACTCGCCTCTTGTTCTTTGCTTCTCCCAAACGTCAATCCACGGCTGTACTTCGTCGCAATCGCTGCAGTCCCATTCCCGGCCCTTTTCTGCGCCTCTTGTTTCTTGCTGCGACACGTCGGCGAGCGCGCAGCCAACGTTGCTTCCCCCAGCCGATCCACCACCGAGCCGACCGTGCAGCAACCCTGAGACCTCGGAGCGAAGCGAGCCTCGTCGTCGCTCATACGCCAGCCATCCCTTCACCTTCGTCCTCCACCCTCATCCCTTCCACATCCGACCGCTGCCCACCGCGCCTTCCATTGGGGGTCGTCTTGTAATACCAGGTGAGCCTCCCTTTGCTTCTCGACGCCCCGTCGCGCCTGCCGCTGCCTGAGCTCTGGGACCCAAGCGCCACCGTCGAGCGCGAGCGAGCAAACATCGGCATCGCCTGCCCTCGCCTCGCCCACGGCTAAAGTCGCCAACCCTCTGCACTCGCACGACGCCGCCGCTGTCTGCCATTGAGCTCCTATTGACTCTGCCCTCCAGATTTCCGCATTGGCCGGCCTCGACGGAACATCACCCACCCTACCCTAATAATCACCCCGGACACCGTCCCCTACCGCCATCATGGGTTGCGGAATGAGCACAGAGGAGAAGGAGGGCAAGCAGAGGAACGAGGAGATTGAGAACCAGCTCAAGCGCGACAAGATGATGCAGCGCAACGAGATCAAGATGCTGCTCCTCGGTCAGTATTGGGACGCCCGCCACGTCGCCAGCCTCTAACAGCGCGCAGGAGCCGGAGAGTCCGGAAAGTCGACCATCCTCAAGCAGATGAAGCTCATCCACGAGGGCGGATACTCACGCGACGAGCGCGAGTCGTTCAAGGAGATCATCTTCAGCAACACCGTCCAGTCGATGCGCGTCATCCTCGAGGCCATGGAGTCGCTCGAGCTGCCGCTCGACGACCAGCGCGCCGAATACCACGTCCAGACCATCTTCATGCAGCCGGCACAGATTGAGGGCGACAGCCTGCCCCCGGAGGTTGGAAACGCCATCTCAGTCCTGTGGAAGGACGCCGGTGTCCAACAGTGTTTCCAGCGTTCGCGCGAGTACCAGCTCAACGACTCTGCTAAATAGTGAGCATGCTCTGTGCAATGAATGCGCAACACCGCTAACTGCTGCAGCTACTTCGACTCCATCGACCGTATCGCCGCGCCCGACTACATTCCCAACGACCAGGACGTGCTCCGATCGCGTGTCAAGACGACTGGTATCACCGAAACCACTTTCATCATCGGCGATCTTACCTACCGCATGTTCGATGTCGGTGGTCAACGATCTGAGCGTAAGAAGTGGATACACTGCTTCGAGAACGTCACCACCATCCTCTTCCTCGTCGCTATCTCCGAATACGACCAGCTGCTGTTCGAGGACGAGACCGTCAACCGTATGCAAGAAGCCCTCACATTGTTCGACTCCATCTGCAACTCGCGGTGGTTCGTCAAGACATCCATCATCCTGTTCCTCAACAAGATCGATCGCTTCAAGGAGAAGCTGCCCGTCAGCCCCATGAAGAACTACTTCCCCGACTACGAGGGCGGCCCAGACTACGCTGCTGCGTGTGACTACATCCTGAACCGCTTCGTTTCGCTCAACCAACACGAGACAAAGCAAATTTATACGCATTTCACATGTGCCACAGACACTATGCAGATCCGCTTCGTCATGGCTGCAGTAAACGGTACGACTACCCAACACTACTATGCTTGTATCACGCTGACATGTTCTAGATATTATTATCCAGGAGAACCTGCGGTTGTGCGGTTTGATATAAGTGCAATGGCGGCAGGATAAACGAACATCTTCCAACTGATCTCGAATCACGGGTTGCATGCCTCATGTCCTCCACAGGCGTTTGTGGACATTGCTTTGCATGTTTGCGCTTCTTTTGTCGAGAAGTGGTTTTGCTCAGGCCTGGGTCGCTACCTCTTTGATACCCTGCGGGCGGGCTGAAGAGACCATGGAACACACCACCAGCGAAGCGTCTTTTCATCTTCTTATTTCTTTTAACGTTTTCTTGGGCCCAACGAGGGATTGGGAATTGGAACGTGTCCTTTGATATAAAGAATCTTCCAACGGCGTGCGAAGCGTGTGTACAGCGGCTGCCAAAAGAAGCTTTTTTCCTAATACTACCTGTTCTTCCAAGTCTATTTTCACCGCAGCATGCACTTTTTTGGCCTTCGTATGTATACAGCATGTGTGGGATATGTAGTGAAATGATGAATTACTTTTAACCTCCCAATCATCTCCCCTCATCAGATCATATTACAAATCGTCTTGTCCCAGTCGCAACGACTTAAGCCATGCCAATCAATTCGGTCCCAGCCAACAAGTCAATGCTCGCACACCTTGCATAATCGGACCCCAGAGTGCGGGAGCAACCTTGTCTCCGGAAGAAAGAAATAAAGGGACAATTTCGTGGAACAATTACGGGAACAAAGCAAGGGAACCAGCATCGTGCACACCCACACAAACATGGACAACTTTCTGGCAAACCCGACACTCTGGTTTCCCCCCCTTCTCCATAGCAAGTCAGTATTCGGGCCGGCCAAGACGAACTGGTTCGGCTGCTGTTGCCCTTGGAATACGGGCACAGATCGATCTACGATGTGACGCGATGCGATACGACGTGATGCGATTAGTCTCATTACGGTTATTGTGACGATAGTGATAGTGGACATGCGCGGTCAGTCTCACAATGAGCAAGGGTCACGGCCCTCATCCAGTGCTTTTGTTGGTTCGCTACCTTATGTTTGGGTTCGGAATTTACATGACGCATCTTCTGCCTTGCGGGTCTCGATTCTTGACCCGTGAGCATGGTAAATGTGGTGTTGTTTGTGCGGGCTGATTATCAAGGTGAAAGTGCGTTAGGGAATGCGGTTAGCGCGGATGTGGCGCCATTCCAGAGGGTTGGTCGTGACTTCCCTTCTCCACCACATCATTAATTCGACGTCTGTCCCTCAATGATATGCAATGCTCACTGAGTATAGGGTTCTTTATCGGAATCACCCCACGGGCTCATATCTACTCTATCCATCGAGATCTCGGATCGGTGCGATGCTGGCAGCTAGCGGAACGCGACTGGCGGTGCTTAGTCAATGTTTGACTGAAGGCTGCATACACGTCGCCGTCTAGGGAACCTACTTCCAGCTATGGGTTATATCTGCATATGCTATTGCCTAGTTGCAAATTCGCAAGGCGGTGAGTGTTGTCTCGGTCGCGAATCTGCATCAGTCAATGCGGGCACGCATACATACACGGTGTTTGTCTCAGCACTCGCATTGGACTCCAACGACTCCGCGTAGATGCTTCTGAGTTGGCACTCTCCCTGCCTTACGGTCTGAACATCTGGCATCTTCTTGCATACCGTTAGCGGATGAGGTTCCGTCACGCAGCTACGTGGTTGGAATTGTGAGCGGGTAACGGTGGCCGCATTGATGTTGTTTGCCGCGGAAAGGGTGGTCATTCTGCATTGCCGTCTACACCGAAAAATATATGGCCAGCTGCTTGAGGCATAGGTATTTATATCGCCTCTCTCCCACTCAAGTCTCTATCATATCTCCTTTCCTATGTCTTACATGTTGCTTTGTATATCTCCCTCTCTTCGAAGCATATACTTTCCATCTGATCAAGAATATATACGTCTCCTTGTGTTCTTTTCCGGTTCTGTTTCTGGCCCATGCCCCCTCATAGGATCCTTTGTCTGCTGACCAGAGGACTCGTACTCTGTTCTTGACACATACTGTTTGCCCGGATCAACCTTTCGTGCTCACTGTTACTGGGTATCGAAAACTTCTTGAATACGCACCCGGACCGTTACACTCCATTCACTTATATCCCATCTCCTCTGTTCTTATATAGCGCCACCTTCTTAGGCGCAGAGGGCTGCCACGGGGCCTGGAACATGACCCTTGCTTTCATTGCTGCTCCTATCGCACCTGGCACTTGACAACGACCCCGTACCCCTTATGACGCTGATGATCCGCCGGTATTTGGAGCCCTAGGTACCGATAAGATTGGAATCGACTTTGGGCCTGAATTTCTCGGTGAAGAAGCTTATGTCTGATCCTGACGATGGATATGACACCTACCAAGTCTGTCCCGCCAGATGTGCGGGTTCTTCCTTCAGTTCCATCATTCGCATAATGTCGGAGAGACGAAAAAGATGGACGAGCGCCTTTGAACGGAAGAGAGGGTAATACTATTTTGCGCCGAGCTAGCCGTTGCTGTCATAAAGCATTACGTCGATGTCTCGATCCTAGCCTTCCACTCTCCAGGTCTTGGACCTTCGACAGATTCCATGGCGACGTCACCTTACGCGGAATTATCCTAGAGGCAGTTTTGTCGCCTATTGCGTTAAGCTTCTTGCCATCCGCGGCTTTCTCGACTGCGCCACTCCTATCGGCTTTCCCAACCCCATCGTCCAGAGCTCCTGCAGGCATGCTCAGTCCAGAACTCTCGCAACTTCGAGAGCGCCAATATAACTTTGTATATACGCTGCTCCTGAATCCCTCCGCCACATCTTGCGTTCTTTGGCAATACTTCAGACCTATATATATATAGCGCTTTCTCAACTCCAAGCACAGTATGCTGCTACCGCTGCCAATGTCTGCGCAATAGGCTCGTCAGCCTACTCGACTGACTGTTCTTCGATATCACGCCCGCGGAGCCTCCGATTTAGGGGTCAAGCGTGAATCCGACATCTAGTGTGCCCATGAACATCCATATCATTTGCACTACTGTTGTCGGGACCTTCCTCATCCATCCTAGGCTGCCACAGGTCAATCCGCACAATATTAGGGGGTATGGGAATGATCCGAGAAAGAGTCAGGAGCCCACTGTCATGGACAACTAGCTTTTTGGCCTCGCTCGGCACGTCAAATCGCCCACCAGAAACACTGCTGCTCTTCGAGAAGTTTTATATAAAGTCTGGACCATCCCAGCAAGCGTTCAACGCTCGAGCTTGTTGATGTGCCCTGCGGTATGTAGTCTGTCAAACTTGCTAATACGTCATATGCTAATCGCCACAAGGTCATTCTCTCTGCGTTCCCTAGATCCGCACAGCTTCACCGTAAATTAACTCGTTCCCAATAATATATACACGATTCCATTTGCCGGACTTGTTTTCTCGACTGTAAATTCGACATCCAAATCTGGAACCGTCGATAACGAGAACGGAGATAGCTACGAGGAGTACTTGCTTGGGCAGTCCTCTCGTTCAGGAGTTCCTGGCCTTGACATACATCCAAATCATCCACGTATGTGAGAGGCCATTCTACAAGAGAAACCTGCCGTTCGCGGCGCAGCTACCCAGAGCTCTGGTTGCGGTGCTTTCGCCGACCTGGGTTGGTGGCTAAACGAAAAGAGTGGGTTAGGCAATCCTGCCCCCGACGACCCGACGCCACGCCAGGTCTCTGGGGGCGAAGTGAGGGGGGCATCACACCAAGCTCAAGGCGGGAAAGTAAGACATGAAGATGTCAAGCAGAACGCTACTCCGATATCATCCCCACCCCGGAGTCATGTCGAGACGAGAATCGCAAGTCTTTATATACTAGGTATGAAGCAGACCGCTTCGGTGTACCACTACCAATGTTCCCTACGAGGAACGTTGCGATTTGCTAGCTACCAACAACTACGCAGCCGAAGACGTTGAAGACAATGCCATCGCCCAGGAACAAGAGACTAGACGCATATATGAGGACGAGCTTCCCCTATGCTCTTATGTGATATTCCCTCGTTTGAGGAAGGTCGGCGATGCTGCACCTGTTACCATGTCGCATTCATCGTGCAGAACCGCGACCAATTAGCCTATCGCATCCTCTGGCCCCATCCTCGACGAACCTTACCACTCTTTTCTTTACGAGATAAGAAGTTAAGAAAGACGTATGCAGAGGCCAGCGTCACCTCTTCAGAGACCAGCAACAACCGTTACCGAGCCTTGAGACTAGATCGCGCCTCTCTCAAAGCAACCCCAACCATATATATATATCTACATGTGTAGGCTGACCACCTTCGATCCAATGCATCGCAGTGTTGTTACCGTTGCCAAGCCAACTTTCAGTACAATGTACTGTCGACGCACTTGACGCCTACAATTGTCGCCTGGAGGCCGTAGTAGCCATCGCTATATATACATACTCAAAGGATACGCTGTCATCTTGTCGTTGTTGTGCCACGCTGGAGATGTACCACTCTAAAACGGCATCTGCAATGCATTATCATGGCGGCAAGTTCCTTTCGGCTGGCATACTCCTCTACCTTTCGGGCTGTGCCACAGTATAGCGCAGTACAAGGGCTACCGCCGAAGCTGCGTGAAAACGCTTGAGCGACTGTGTACGAGACAACGACGAGATGTCATATTCGCATCTCACGTATATAAATTTCTACCAAAGGGAAACTGTCTTGGAGAGAATGCCGGGCAAAGCGCTAGTAAATTGTCTGGGGAGAGCTACGCATCATTAGCATTTCGAGAGTCTCATCGAGAGCCAGTGTCAGTAAGTGAGCTGATGACATTGCTTGCTTTCGTTGCCACTCTCAATGCATACGTGCCTTTCGGCGGTGACTTGAGGGGGCGGGTTATCGACATTCGCGTGGACGACATCGCCCGTTACATCCCAGCGAATGGAATTGACGCCTCATCGGAGCGCGTCTCTGCGTATGCCGCGGATCCTTCGAGCTGACGTTATACACGTCATTGTCAAGCTCATTACTGGAGTTCAACACGCTCAAATACACCCACTCTTCGAGTCGAGTAGAACACCTCTCATGACTTTACGTACCGTCAGGGATCGCCTATATATCGATGTTGCCCTTTCCTCGGAAGAAAGCCAAGAAAGTATATATAAATGGAAGAAGATCAAGCCCATAGTTCCGGCATGGCTCTTTGAGACATGTTATTCCGCAAGGTACCGACAAACCCTACCAGAACGTTCGTCTATCCCTAAGTCCTGGAATCGCCTTCAACAATAACATCAACGCCCTGGACGGCAAGCGCACGAATTACCTTGTCTTCAATCTTGCATGCGGAGAGAACGTTCGATTCGATATCGATCTTTTATGATGGTTGCGTAACGAAGGAAGTGGTACACCTTTGCGGCAAAGCCCCCCAGAGCCGGGGAAAGTCCGCGAGATGGACCGACTTATCTCCAGACGATCCGAAAGACAGCGTCAGTAACTTCTCGCCAATCGCCCTCGTGCTGATGAAGCGTTGCAACATGACCAGCACTCGTGCCAGGAGCGGCAGTATTTGGATGAGACGAGACAGTGCGGAATGCGAGAACGGCCTGCTACCTGGAGTACCTGAACGAGGCTGCTGCAGTTATATACGGATGACAAGGACAACCCAGGAGAGTCTATACCTGAGACTATGATATTATGGTCCCAGCGCCCTCGACACCACTATCGCAAAAGCGCTATCAACTTTCATACGTCCGACCTCATGAACGATTGAGAGGAGCCCAACCCCCAAATCCACCTTCTTCATCACTGGCGACAACGAATACCCTGACAGAGCTCAGCAGATGAAAATACTGAGGACTCAAGTTTCAAGTCGTGTACGGGTTTTGATCGTAGTCGGCAAGAGGTTCCCGCTTCATAGCTACACAGATAATTAGGAGAGAGAAACAAACAGAATAGAATAAGATCCGGAAGGCTCGATGTGCAAGATATTCCAGAGATTTTTAGTAATCAGTCTAGTTTACGAACGTCGGATAGAGTTGTGGACATGTACTCAATCGACGGCGTGTAATGCAAGGAAGAGTGTTAGTTTCCTGGACGACGATGAAATCAACATCAATTGTTACCACAAAGAGCCTTGCTTTTGAAATCGATTGTTCGAGCCTGTCACGCATAACAGTCTGCAATGGTGTCCCTAGATTATCGATGAGACGATGCAATTAGTAAATTCCACCACAGCCACAGCCACAGCCACGTCATCAGCCACGGCTAGCGGAACGGATGGGCGGACCAAGAATGTGGAGAGGTGGTATGACGTCGCGTGCGGATCGCGACTGCCGGTACAGTATCCAACAAAAGCCCCACCAACGAGGTCGTTTACCCGTAGTCGTTGTTCGTCTTGGAGTTTGGTACGACGTATCTGACGGCATGCAAGGCGCCCAAGGCGCGTGTTGAATTGACGGCAGCCAGAAACTTGACGAATCGGGCCAAGCAACGGGCGTGGTACAAGTCACAGATTCGAGCACAAGCTCCCGGCTGACGACGTAGGCAGTATAATTTGTGGTGCCATGTAGTACATGGAAGATGAGATGCTACAATACCCAGCAAAGATCGGAAGAAGTGATGCGCGGGCTGGGCAGGATCCCACTCGTTCGTATGTACCCCGCTAAAGGTGGAAGGTGGTCTTTGGGAGTACAGTAGGGTAGTGTTGATGCGGTTAGAGGATTTTATTACAGGACGGTTCGCGTAGAGCTGCAGGCTCTCCCAAGTAGCCCCGTTTAGACCCAGTGTAAGGGCCCAGCATAGTCCCGGAGCATCTCAATGGAGATAGGTATCCGCGATGTATACGATGTGTTGTTGGCCCGGAAGCCGTCAGCGCGACGCGTTAGTGAGACATCAGAGACGGCATAGGATATGCGGCATTTGTGACAGGCTTGCGCGCATGTCTATATATACGGCGGCCGGTTGCTCGGATGGCTAGTAGGCGCGGAATGAGGGGTTGCTATCGAGGTAATACGCGCAGGGCTGATTAGGGCTGCTTGCACTGAGTTTTGTTGGTCGCGGCTGCCCTGATGCCTTGCGGTGGGTTTCGGGTGGAGATGGAAGACAGTTCTCGGCTCTGACTATTGGCGGCTGAGTCGCGCTTCGATGCAGCAACTGGCAGCAGGCGGTATTTGCTTTTGGCCGTCTTGTCTTGGGCCATGCATAGAAGTCGAGCATAGTCGTCGATCACACATGGGACAGGCACATCCAGAGGGCCCAGCCGCAAGTTCCGGCAGGCTGCTCCTATCGACGCCGCAAGAGACACATTGCGGGCCTGCCCTCCTTCAGCTGGCTGCGCGTGCACATGTACCGACACTAAGGTATGCGGCGGCCCCCAAGCTTAATTCAATTCACTCTTGACCTGGCCGCTGTCAGCACTCGCACCGCGTCCTTCCTGTTGTCTCTTCTACCTCGTGATATTGCATGCTCTGAGCCACGTTCTGCCAACCGCCGGCGCGACGTCAAGCACTCCCTAGGCACTTGGCTACCGCGGTCCGGCCAGCACGTTCCGATTGAACGCGTAGCCACGCCGGCGCCGGGTGCACCTAAACGTAGCCCACCATGCCGCGACCAGCCTTTACCAGCAAACTCTCGCTCCCCCACCGCCTCAAGCAGCAGTCGAGCTACACCAACGGCGCCAATTCCACCCCAACCTCAGTCCCCGCCAGCCGCACCGGCAGCCCCAAACTGCGCGCCATGAACGAGCAGCCCACGCCCGGCCTGGTCCTGAGGGCCAATGTCATCAAAGTGCGCCCGCCCATGCTTCCCCGCGGAGGAGCCCCAGCTAACAGCGATGCAGGGCAGAGATCTCGCTGCAAAGGACCGCAGCGGCACCTCGGACCCCGTGAGTCGTGCCTCGTCTGAACCACTGCCAAACTCCCGCTGACGTGCATGTCCGCAGTACCTCGTCCTCTCCCTCGGCGACGAGAAATTCACCACGCCCACCATAAACAAGCAGCTGAACCCGGAATGGAACGAGACGCTCGAACTGCCCATCGTCGGCGAGCAGAGCCTCCTGCTCGAGGTCGTCTGCTGGGACAAGGACCGCTTTGGGAAGGACTACATGGGCGAGTTTGACGTCATACTCGAGGAGCAGTTTCAGAACGGCCTCACCAAGCAGGAGCCGCAATGGTTCCCGCTGCAGTCGCGGCGCTCCGGCAAGAAGAAGTCTGTCGTCTCCGGCGAGATCCAGATCCAGTTCTCCC
Organism: Alternaria metachromatica; assembly: GCF_023757995.1. NCBI lineage: Eukaryota > Fungi > Ascomycota > Dothideomycetes > Pleosporales > Pleosporaceae > Alternaria > Alternaria metachromatica. Next base: position 307,227 of record NW_026055496.1, read on the forward strand.
TCATCGACCCCCTCAACCTCGCCGCCACGCCCGAGCAGATCCTCCAGAAGTTCTACGCCATCGCAGGACAAACACCGAGCCCCGACGAAGACGACGAAGACCTCCTAGAGCGCGGCGACAGCAACCTCACCGATGCCGAAGACGACGAATCGAGCTCAGACGAGGCTCAGGACGAGTCCAAGAAGGCCGAGAAGCGGGAGAAGCGACGGAAGAAGCTCAAGCTGGCCAGACTTAGAAGGAAGGTCAAGGGCAAGATTGCCTATGAATACTCCAGTACGGGAGACATAGCTGGTGTGCTCTTCCTGGAGATTCAGAAGTGCACCGATCTGCCCCCACAGCGCAATGGTAAGCCTCCCTCCCCAACAGCGCGCTACTGCCTAAACTTACACATGAATAGTGACCAGAACCACCTTCGACATGGACCCCTTCGTCGTAACCTCCCTCGGAAAGAAGACGTACCGAACCAAGACCATCAGCCACAACCTCAACCCCGTCTTCGACGAAAAACTCATCTTCCAAGTCTTACGGCATGAGACCAACTACTCTGTCAACTTCACTGTCATCGACAAGGACAAGTTCTCGGGCAACGACTACGTCGGTACCGTCAATTTCCCAATCGAAAAGGCCGTTTCCACAGCCCCACAAGAAGACCCAGAGACGGGACTTTACAGGCTACCGGAGCCATCGGACTCTCCTGGTATCTCTCCTTCTGATTCGGGCAGTTCTAAGAAATCCCGCTTCCGCCTTCCCATCTCTCGTTCTGCTTCAACAAACAGTCTATCTCGTCTAGGCCGGCCGTCTCTGAAGAAGGAAACCTCGACAGGTTCATTAACTGCGCAAGAATCTACCGCATCTCTGGGTGCTCCGCCAAACGCTGCAGCCGACTCCAACGGCAATCTTGCTGTCGCTGGCGATGTCAACATCAACCCGTCCTCTGTAGATGATGAGGATCTGAAGATGTATACTCTCCCATTGGAGCTGAAGGACAAAGAGCGCTGGGGCAACAAGCACAACTCTACCCTCTATATTCGCGCAAAGTATCTCCCATACAAGGCCCTCCGACAGCAATTTTGGAGAGCTATGTTGAAACAGTACGATGCCGATGAGAGTGGCCTGCTGGACAAAGTGGAATTGACTACCATGCTCGACACCCTTGGCTCCACTCTGCATGAGTCGACTATCGACAGCTTTTTCGAGCGGTTCGCGGATGCTCACAATGGAGACCTTCTGCTTACGTTCGACGAAGCTGTCATCTGCCTCGAAGACCAGCTCCAGGCTACGGAGGCCAGAGACTCCCGAAAGAACGGTCTCGCATCAGGCACGCAGACTCCCTCGTTGGCATCTGGAATGCTCACACCAATCAACCAGGACAGCTCGACAACATCCATCCCAGTGCTTGAAACAAACACTCTCGGAAAGGAGGGCGAGGAAGGCGACAATATCCAGATTGATGATCTCGCAGACGAAAAGGGAGAAGAACATGTCATCGAGATCCGTGAATGTCCCATCTGCCATCAACCAAAGTTGAACAAGAGGTCCGATGCTAACATCATTACACACATTGCTACATGCGCGAGTCAGGATTGGAGACAAGTTAATAACATTGTCATGGCTGGATTTGTCACTTCGAGTCAGGCCCAGCGCAAGTGGTACTCCAAGGTTATTACCAAGATCTCATACGGCGGATACAAGCTAGGCGCAAATTCGGCCAACATCCTTGTCCAGGATCGCCTTACAGGGCAGATCAACGAAGAGCGTATGAGCGTGTATGTCCGTCTGGGAATTCGATTGCTGTACAAGGGTCTCAAGTCGAACAGCATGGAGAAGAAGCGAAGTAAGTCATCCGGATTTTGTTGGTTCCATGTCGCATACTAATCTGATCGCAGTTCGCAAACTACTCAAGTCCCTCAGTTTCAAACAAGGAAGGAAGTATGACGATCCTGCTTCAGCCTCGGAAATCTTACCCTTCATCAACTTCCATCAGCTTGACATGTCTGAGGTTTTGTTGCCAACAGACCAATTCAAAAACTTTAACGAGTTCTTCTACAGAGCATTGAAGCCTGGTGCGCGTCCGTGCTCTGCGCCAGATGATCCCAGGGTCATCGTCTCCCCCTCCGACTGCCGAAGTGTAGTCTTCAACACAATCGACTCAGCACAGGCTATTTGGGTCAAGGGTCGCGACTTCACTGTCGAGCGGCTGCTTGGTGATGCATACCCTGAGGACGCAAAGCGCTACCACGGTGGTTCTCTTGGTATCTTCCGACTCGCGCCGCAAGACTACCATCGATTCCACATTCCCGTTGACGGTGTCATGGATGAACCGAAGACGATTGAGGGAGAATACTACACTGTCAACCCAATGGCTATTCGCTCAGCCCTGGACGTCTACGGCGAAAACGTGCGCGTTGTAGTACCCATTGACTCTGTCGCCCATGGGCGTGTCATGGTCATCTGCATTGGTGCTATGATGGTAGGAAGCACCGTCATTACGCGCAAGAAGGGTGAGCACGTGAAGCGTGCCGAAGAGCTGGGGTACTTCAAATTCGGTGGAAGCACGTTGCTGGTTCTCTTTGAGCCAGGTCAGATGCGATACGACGAGGACCTCGTAGACAATTCGAACGCGGCTCTCGAGACTCTTGTAAGTCGCCGCCTCTTGCGATGAGTTCGCTTTACTAACTACGACAGATTCGCGTCGGCATGTCCATCGGCCATAGCCCCAACAGACCAGCTCATGTTCCCGACATGCGCAAGAACAACCCCACCAATGAAGAGAAGCAGGACGCGAAACGCCGCATTGAGGGCAGCTTTGCGCCTCCGGGTGTGAAAGGACCCATGCCTGGAGCTGGGATGTAGAATAGTCCCCGTTGAAGTGCAAAAGAAATGGAATACACAAAAGGAAATGGGCAGGCTTGGATATTCAACATTGTTCTGGCGTGTCTGGAGTAACGTGGTTATGAAGTATGAGAGCATATGGATTGGCGGCACGGGTAGTCGCTTGTTCTTGGGCGTTTTTGAGCGGCTTTACCTTCGCTTCCTACGAAGACTTTATTTATATACATGCAGCGCAGCCGGTGCGGATCCTAGAAACCATCAACATCTTCTGAACCTTGGCTTACTGCACCCAAGACCGAGTGAGAGCAGCCGAAGTGACAGCGTTCGTTGGTGTGGGGAGCGCTAAAGGCTCACGTGAACGCGCTAGTCCCAAAACCATTGTTTTGATGATGCTGGCGGCAGGTGCACACACCAGCTTCCTTGCTCCCGTGTGACAACCGTTCCCCTCCACGCCCGACGCCTAAGGATATTCGCATTACCGCCAAATCATTACGAGCCCCGGATACCCAGGCACATACCTAATTGCACGCGTACCAGCCTCTCGCCGATCGCACATCTTGCGTAGCTCGCCCTGTCTGCGCTCGCCCGTTTGTCGCGCCAATGCACGCGCTTTGACCGAACTTCAACTCCCCGAAACTCCCGTGACGCAGCAACTGGACTCATGACTACCGTCTTCGCGCGCCCACCGCTCCAATCGCTTCCTATGGCAACAAACCGACCCACGACGCGACGCAGGAGCGCAAGACAAGCCTTCGACGACGATGATGCGCCGGCGCCGACGACCAAACGAGCAAAGGCGGACGTGAATGGGACGAGCAAAAAGGCGACTGCTGCGCCAAAGAAGACAGCAAAGGCAGCTGCATACGACGAGGACGATGATGGCTTTCAATTTTCGCGTCGCACGTCGTCGCGAAGGACTACCAAGGCACAGGCTGTGATGGCACCAGAACCAATACCCGAGGACGAACCAGCAACATTCGCGCGCGCTGCCGAAGCGCAACCGGCCAAATCCACTGCGCGGCGGAAGAAACAGTCAATCGCGGCAGCCGATCCGGAATCCTCAGACTCGGGAAAGCGTCGGCGTTCAGCGCGCATATCTGGCGACAGTAGACAGCTGGAAGTGCGACCGAAGTCTACAGAACCTCCCCCTGCTAAATCACGAACGAAGAAGACCGCGCCCGTAGAGAAGGAAAGGAAGAAGCAGACCACACCAGCTCCAGAGGCACAGCCAGAGCCTAAGAGCGCGTATGCAGGCGTGCAAACACCGATACACAACAAGATACAGGTTGCGAAGAAGCGCGATCCCAACGCTCAAAAGATCATGCTGCCCTTTGCGGACACCCCAGTTATTACGAGGAACAAAGAGATGCGGAAAGGCGGCAACAAAGATGGGTCGAGAAGGAGTAGCACAGGCTTGCGAGGGAGAAGGGCAAGCTCGCTGATTGACAGCGGCCAGTCGAATGGTGAGTCAAGCAATGATGCACAGGAGGGCTGGGCACAGGACCCTAACGGCATGGAAAAGCGCCCCTGGGAACCAGTGGATACTAACAATTCCGCAGCGCTACCGCACTCAGAAGTCGAAGTCCGAGATTTCTACAAATATATCGAGCAGAGCCTACCCGAACCACGACGGATGAAGCAGCTCTTGACATGGTGCGGATCGCGAGCTTTACCAGCAAAACCATCAGGCGACGTGAAGAACGCGAATGCGATTATGGCTGGTATGTCCAAACGAAGCAGGGCGGACAAGACGAAGACTGACAGGAGCGCAGCGCGAGCTATTCAACAAGAACTCATAGACGATTTCGCAAGCAAACCCGAGCTTTCCGACTGGTTCAGCAGGGTATGGGGATCAATTCCATTGAGACAAGAGCATGAGCTAATATCTTTACAGGAAGGAGTAGCCCCACCACCTGTGGTAAAGAAGCCAAATCCTCAGAACGAGAAGAATAAAGCCACACTGGAGGAATTGGAGGAGGAAGTCAAGCGGTACGTCACAGAATCCGCGTGTTCTATATTTGCTCCATGCTAACAGCGAAGCAGCCTCGAAGAAGAGAAAGCCGCATGGGAAGCCATTGCATCAGCCTCGAAAACCAAGCCCCCGCCACCCGCGCCCTCAATACCGACATCAACACCTACACTATCCGAAATCGACACGTCCCTCCTCGATCCCGCCCAAGCCGCCATACTTTCCTCCCTCCAGTCGACACAAATACAACCACCAACGTCAGCTTTCACATTCACTTCGCCTACAGCACTACAATCACATCTCACCTCCCTCGCCGACTCGCTAGAACCGCACATCGACCTTTTCGCAGATGGTGTTCATAAGATCGAACAGTATCGCGCAACGGCCGAACGGGTAGCGGATCGTGTGCTGGGTACTGCGGCAAAGAGGTTGGAAGAGCGAGATCGGGAAGCGAAGGAAAGAGTGGGCACAGAAGGAATTGGAGTCGGCGATATATTGAGAGGTCTTGCTGGTGTACTTGGCGAGCAATAAGAATAATCTTGCTGCACTCAATGCCAAAGTTGCCGGCAGGAACGGGCAGGGATTGACAATCCGAACAGACACTCCTAGGAGGTCTTATGAGAATGATCTATGTGGCGCACTTTCTTTGACCCTTTTCACCTTGTTTTAGAGAGACAAACCATTGACGCATCTTCGCATGGTGTTTATGGGCCTGGGAATGGATTGGGAGGATACGATATACCCTTCTGTTTTCTAGACTCTTTCGTGTAAATGTTTTGGAGAAGGAATACCATCATACCCATTCTGAGCCACGGCAGGCGGTTCATTCGGTCAAAGTAGTGTGCTTGAACATTTTTGAGATACCATGACAGATTTCGTTTCCAGAACCTTAGATGCAGCGTACATCCTCCTCATCTCTCTCCGTCTCTCCTTCAGTCACTCTCACTCAGCTTTTAACACACCACACAGCCAGCCTCCCAATCTCATCTTCTAGCCTCAACGCGAACCCCATCGAGATACGCAGGAAAAGAAGGCGCTGTTCCAGATAACGAAGGACTTCAAGCCGGGTATCGACGAGTTGCTCTGGCGAGCGACCGAGCAATTGGGTCCACGCGGCGTCTGAGAGAATGAGCTTACCGCTGCTGATCTGGCCGGTTTCGTCGAGGAGGGGACCGAGCTGCGAGAGTCGGGGGTTAGTCAGGAAGGAAGACGAAGTAGGAGATTGTGGGAAAGGCAATGTGCGAAGGGTAGGCATGACTTACTATCCTGGGATTGATCCTTAGTCCGACAAGCTTCTCACACTGCTTACACAAGACCTGTGTGCTGTTGGCGAAGATGGGTATACCACAGCACTCATTACTCATGAGCATATTTCGTTTGAACGGCGTGACGATATTGAGTTCGGTGATGATGACGCTAAGGTACCCAGCGATGGTTTCTTTGGATCTTTTGCTCGACAGCGAGCGAGCGACATCATCTACATCCGCAAGTGTATACAGTGCTCTCACGGCTGCATTCTCGAAGCCCTCGACTACATCGTCAGCGATGGGGAACGGCGGGTTGACATGCTCTTTCTTCGTCAGTCTTTGTGCTAGGGCTCTCAATCGCCGCGCGTCACCCATGTCGGGGTCGATGTCCACACGTGAGTTGCCGCTGATTGTGAGCTTGGCCATCTTGTCGATACGCCATCCAGGGTTCGAGATGAGGAGGACGGTTTCTGAGGGGACGAACAGGGAGGCCGAGTCGCACATGGAGGAGTATAGGGTGAGGAGCCCGTCGGATGTGTCGTCGAAGATGCCGAGTGTTATGAGTTCAGAGGTTGTGCTGTTGCGGTTTATGTCTGTTGGCAAGTTAGTCGTGAATCATAAGATTGAAGATGTCCGCAGAGAGGAGAAATACGCACACTTCTTCCGCGCGCCAATGCTCTTGACGCATACCAGTAATTTCGGCTCCTCGACATCATAACCACCATCAGTAAATGTCTTCAGCGTCATCAACCCACTCAGCACTCTGTTGTCCCGCACACCATACGGTCTTTTAAACCTCGTCCCATCATCGCTATTCTCATGCACCATGACATGGCAGTGCCTCTCGCCTTCAGGGAATATCGTAGTGAACAGCGGCGCAGTGTTCGGTGCTAGTGAGTTGTACTCTGAAGAGTTCGAGATATGCACCGTCCACACGCTGAGCAGCTGGCCGAGCTTGAGCTTGTACTGGGTATTAGCATACCAAAGGCGCACGGTGAGTACCCCGGTGTCGTCTGCGAGCAGGATTTTGATGCATCCTTGAGCTGCTTTGTGCGATTTGCTGGGTTTGGATTGGTCGTTGAAGTAGACGACGCGGCCCATGAGTGTGAGGTTGCAAGGGCCAGGTTCAAGTGTGTCTAGGTCTGCTTCTTCGTAGTCGAGAGTGGGCTTCAGTACATTAGCGATGGGTTGAGGTTCATTGAGGTAGATACTTTACTGCCCATGGACCTGCCGTGGTCGCTCCTGCCGCAGAAGTGGACTGCGCCTCCCCTGTGAAGACATCGCTGCTTTTTGTCGGCGACGATGAAAAGTAAGATTGTATTGATGAAGACGCAGGCATTCTCTCGTTGGGTGGAAGTTGGAGGTGTTAGTGTGGAGGTATCTGAAGTAAGTTCTGAGGTGAGGATCGAAGCAGGAGCGTTCCTGCCGTTTGCGTAAGTGCGACCCGCATTGGAAACACGACGAGGAAGTCGCACCATCCACACCAGAATCGGCTGTCTCTCATATGTGCACATACACGGGCAGTGAAGCGCATGGTCTGATCATCACTGTAAGCTCCCCCAAGACGGACATTCTTGCATATGCGTGCGGATTTCGTAAACGAATTTTTATTGCTTTAAAGAAAGTAGTGAGTTGGTCAAATCAAATTGTGAGCGACATGTGCTTCTAGAGCTCATGCTTCGTCTGCCAGCTGGCACCACTCCAAATGGGACATGCCCGCCGTCATTTCGTCATAAAACCTAGAAAAGCTTGTGCTCCAAGGTCATGTCGTTCTCCGGCTCAAGACCGACGCAGGCGCGGAAAATGTTGGTGAGAGCCGCGCGTTGCTTGGCAAGAGCGTTGACTACAGGCGTACCAGGAGGAGTAAGAGGAGCCTTGAGCATGTAGCTGAGGACACTGAGCACGCTGTGGAAGTTGTTGAACTTGCCATCGCTGCCTTCGGCAGTGTGGGCCTTCCACTGGACACGGGTCATCATCTCAGCGACCAGAACCAGATCGATGATCAGAGGTGAAGCCAGGAGAGAATCCTCGCAAACGTTGAACAAGCTGATGGTTTGGTGGCCGTCGAGGAAGATCTCCGCGTAGTACTCGTCAAGAGCGCGCTTGTCGTCTCCAACAGCAGGCATGTACTTGATGACGACGCAGTGGTCGGGATGTTCGCCTTCCTTGTACAGGACGTTGTTGGCAGCGACCATGTCGTCGACGACGTTGGACTTGGAGATCTCCTTGGAGCGGAACTGCTTCTGAGAGCTAAGGTTCATGCCGTCATTGTTGCCCAAGTGGTTGTAGGAGGCAATTGAGGTGAGCTTGATACCGGCGCTGATCATGAAGTCGACGAGGGCCGACTTCATCTTGGTCTGACCCGACTTGAAGTCGTCACCGCCAATGAAGGCGTTGTGCTTCTCGGCGAGCTGGATAGCACCAGGAACGAATGTGTTCTGAGGGGAACCGTTGATGAAGGGGACACCCTCAAGAATGGAAGCTACAGCAAAGACAGTGGACGGGGAAACCTCTTCGTGACCAGATTCGATCGCTTTAAGTAGGTTGTCCGCAGTGTCGTTGACGCCCTCGACGATGTCGGCATAGCGCTCAGTGTTAGCAGTCCACTGCACAATGACCTTGTCGAGACCGTTGGCAGACTTGAAGTCACTACAATATCGTCAATAAAGGTGGGTTTGATATGCATCGAGTCTCGGCTTACCGGATGTCCTTGCGGATCTGCTCAACATGGGCATTGGAGGCCTTGGTACCTTCGAGAACATTGTCGGCACGTTCCTCCTGGTTGGCAGCAATGAAATCCGGGTAGTAGATGCTGGGAAGAGGCTTCATGGCGCTCATCTCTTTGCGAACAAGCGACTTGAGGGACGGTGACAGAACCTTGGCGCGGTCCATGGCCTCAGCGAGGTTCATCCCGCTGATGTCCCATCCGCCAACGACGAGGTCGTTGGGGTGGACCATAGGCAGGAGGTCATGGAACGGGATGTGAATCTCTTGACCGGTCTTGCTGTCGACACCGAGCTTGGTGGTTGATCCCATGATGACCGAACCATAGTAGTTAGCGCCACGCTTGCCCTCCTTGGTCTCCCAAACGAGGTTACGCTTGTTCGCGATGATGCCGGCCGTGACCGTAGTACCGTTGTTGCCGCCCCAGCCAACCAGCATAACACCAGTCTTGGGGATCTTGCGGTCGACCTTGAAGTCGTAGAGCGTCTCCTTGGGGATAGCTACATACTTGCCGTCGTCGTTCTTGGTAACGTCGGTGGTACGGTAAGTGTACTTTGACTTGATAGTATCCTCGGTGTATTCTACGTTAGGAGAGCTGACGACAAAGAGATCCTTGGGAGTTGCCTTCGCTTCGAACCCATTCGCGTGACCGACGGCCTCTTCTGCGTGTGGTGCCATGATGATTTAAGTTCTTGTTGAGTTGGTGAACTTAGTTGCGGAAGTCTAAATCCGACGCTGCCCCAGAGGGAGAAGTGCGTCGGCCGGCGAATGGGTTGTGGATCCTGTCAAGTGTAAGTAAAGGCGGTCTCCATGGGGTTATGGCGGGGCACATACGAGCTGAGGAGATTGGAAAACGTCTTGACAGCTGGGCAATGGCCCGGGGAAATCTGGGTGTGGTTGATAGAAGGGAGAGAGATCGTAAGCTTGACAGTGGGCTGTTGTTTACAATCGGTGGTGTGTTGCGGTGGGGTGAGAAACGAGGGAGAGAAGTCGCGATATAAATGCCTCCCGTGTCCGGCTGACTTAGCAATAATCGTACGCAATCGCTCCCGCTTCCTGCCGGACAGCGTGTTCACCCACCGCTTCTTTGCCTGTACCTTCCATACTCCCCACTTTTCATGCTAATGACTATCGCCGTAGCCGTCTTCGGGACGTACAACACCAATGGCGCGTAGCCGTGGTATTCGCGATGCTCGCCTTGCCCCACTATTTCCCTCACTACCTCAACAAGCAGCAGCGACAACCGCAGTAGGGAAGGTGACGATGTAAGCGACGCGACGAGAGCGCTCTGTTGGCATTAAGCGAAGGAACATTGCATGGACAGCTGTCTCTGCATGCTCGAGCGTACCGCTGTGGGAACTGTTTAATTCCTCCTATGAGCTACGTACTGGGCAGGTGTAGCTAGTGCTAGAGTACCTAGGTACGGGTACGGAGATACGGACCCCGCCATCACGTGCACAACACTACGGAGAGGGGATCTCGGGAGCCGGGTGTCGATGTGTAAGAGTTTTCAGGCATATGGGAATTGGCCTGGCGCCAGAATGGCAAGCATGGCATTTGGACGGTGTCTGAGCCACGGACTGTTTCAAAGCACGGTGATGTCGTCAGTCAAGCGCTGTGGTAGCACTCGACACGCTGTGTGCGTCAGACATGTTTACGGAACGAAAAAAAGGCACGCGACACAATCCGCAGCGTTATTTTGTGTGGAGTCTCGGCGATGCAAGACGGCTACTGTTGACAGATGACAGATGCTGCTTGCTGGCAGGGTGTCCACACGAGACCAGTGTTGACATTATTTTCTTGATGTTATTAGCCGCGATGGCAAGCAACATGGGGGGAGACCCTGGGGTCGGCTGGGAGAACGACGAATGCGGCAACCTGCATGGGAAGTTTGCTGATCGACAATCAGCCTCGCCGTTCGCCAAGGGAACCATGTTAGGCCACCATGCTGCATGCAGGCCGAGACAGGCACGCAGGGAGATGGGTCTCCCCAGGGCAGCAGTTGGCGCAACGGCATGCGAGCAGTTCGAAACTTCCAGCACCTGCGACATGTCAAGCACTGTGTGTCGCGGGCCACGCCGACGTGAGAACATGGCTGATGGGAACATTGCGGACGAGAAACTGTTGACGTAGCGAAAGGGGCGCTTAGTTATGGATAATTTGTATCTGCAGCGTCGATCGACCAACGAGAACGATGCCGCGAGTGGCCAATCAAGCCCGAGAGTAATGTCCGGCCCTGGTGGCTGACCAGCGCATGGGCAGCAGGCGACCAGAGCCTCAAGCCACCTGCTCGTCGCTGCAGGACTTGGCTATACACGGTGCACGCATCTGGCAAACGTTGTTGCCGCGATTTGCGACCTCCTGGAGCTTGCGAACTCTGTTGGTCTTGGGTCGCAACCGTGACATCGTCACTGCGACGGTGTTGGGTCCGAGACTTTACGCCAGCGACTACGGTTTCATCGCAGCCGGCCGCCTCTGGTGCGTGCAACTGACACGGAGAGGACCACACGATGTGCCCATGCCCAGGTAGCTAGGTACAGGCCGCCGTCCCGTGCACATGGCCGTCGAATCATGGAGGCCGCCGTGCTCGACCACTGACGCCGCATCTCAGGGACGCGCGAGTTACGTGCAGGACACACAAGGACGCGCAGAAGGGGGCGCGTCGTCCCTTGCGACTGGCTGGCGATTGGGTGTTCATCTCTAATGCCGATCAGCCCTGCTGTGCTCAGCGGGCTGTGGGTGGCCGGCGCTCAGACGCGGTCATTATCTATCTCATGAGGATAATTCATTAGCATCAAATACCCAACATTGCGCGTGTCGATTGTGGGGCCCAGCAGCCTCTTAGACCGCAGGACGCAGCGAGGCTAGCCTTTATCCCGCTGCCGTCCCTGGCTGCTAGCCACTTCAGAACGACGCCCGCATGTGCTTCCCCTGATTCAGCAAGGCCCACCCACACCGTTTCTGAGGATCCAACAACCCTGCACCTTTGTTTCTCGGCGCTCCCGCCCATCATCCGTCCTCGACCACCGCCGCATACCTTGCCTGCTCCCACCTCGTGCCACCATCTTCGAGATAGCCTTACGACGATATTCCGCTGGACGTGAACGGCCTTAATACTGAATGTCCAGGCACGAACCGCCTCGGACTCCCTCTCTGAACCAGCACCGCATACGCGCCCAACATGGAACGAATGAGCACGCTTCCGACTATCAAGTGTTCATCCTGCGCGGTGGACATTGACATCCTCCATTTAGCCGACCATGTCTGCGCTGCAGCACCCCCAGCGGGTGAGTACGCCACGAATGCACACTATAACACACACTCATCAGTTGCAGCAACGCCCGCTCCTGAGCCAATGTCGCCCACCTCGACCATCTCTATGGGTTCCCCGCCCTCTATACTGTCGCCCAAGATGAACCGCGCAGCAACCTTTGGCGGTCCCACGTTCAGCAACCGGTCGGAACGTCCAGCGCAATCGGGTCGCATGCCTCCCCCGCCCAGAATCGATTCAAATGCAGCGAGTAAGCAGCCAAAAGGGTAAACCAACTTGAGTAGTAGACATTGTGCTGACCTTTTTAGACAAACCATTCCGGCCGCTGGAACCATCGCCAATGAGCAACCAAGTTGACTACAAGAGTCGATCCCCAGGTCTGGCGCCGCCAAAGTCTCCTTTCAAGATGAACCGCAGTGTCACAACTCCGGTTGGGCGACCCATGGCACCCCCATCGCCCGATTACAGTTCCAACTTGGACTGCGCCTTTCCCCGATTTCCCTCCAAGAACGGTACTCCTAAGAGTGCCAAACCTCAACCACGAGAACGCCTGGAACCCTTCCAGCAAAACTATGCTCAACCAAGCCCTCTATTCGCACCCCTCAGCCCCCGGTTTGATGGTGGAGAGAACATCGCCAAGCGCATGAACAGCATTGCACCAGGACCCTTCGATGGAACGGCAGACCGAAGGCCGAGCACATCAAGCGCAGCAAGACCATTCGCGGAAGAAGGGCCGGCGCTTGGGCATAGAAGGATGGGCACAAACGGCAGTACCGCCAGTAATAAGAGCGTGTCGAAACAGCGTACTTCCACAACATCGAATGCGTCGCGGAGTTCAGCACACTCCAGTCGCAGCATAGGTCTTCCTGCTCGCCCGAAGCCGGGCATGGGTGGAGCCAATGCGCTGCCACCACTGCCATCCACGTCGGAACAGGCTGAAGGTATTGACGCATTCCTAGACCGCTTGCAGAAGGAATCTGCCAAGCCTTCCAGAGCTTCTCAAGAAAACCTTGCAAGGTCAATTCCGTCACGACCGAACAGCAGAGAGCGGAAAGAACCCCCACCAAGACCTAGGAGGCCTTCAGAAAAAGATCTACCGCCAGCAGACATGACCGATCTGGACCCCCCGGAGTTCATGTCTCTCTCAAACAGCATGTTCCCTTCTCGCGGCTCAAGCCGAAGTGGCTCGGAAAGCGACATGCCACGAGGCCTTGCGCCAACGCATTCCTTACGTCCACCGCCACTAGCAGCTTCTGGGCTCGGTGATGCGCCCATGAACGCACTCCACACCCCTTCGGACTCTGGCTTCTCAGACGATTCATACGCCAGCTCGGGCTACCGCAGCATGACAAGCTCCAGATCAAGCCCCCCAGAGTCCGAGGCTGCGCACTCACGCCAGACTTCCAAGATCAGTCGTCCTGACAACATCGTCGAGGAGAATGTTGAGAGAAGCGCAAGCCCGGAGTCCTACGCCGAAGCACGGCCTGTTCGAGCGCCGAAGAGTTACATGCGGCCCGATGGGGCGGAGCCGTACCCAAGGTCGCTTTCACCGGGATATCGCCAGGACACGTTTCCGCCTGGAGGATATGCGAAATACCCTGAGTCGCCAATGGACCCCGCCATACAGATGGGCGCGTCAACACCGCGTGACACATTCGAAAGAGAGCCGGCAACACCCCAGGACCCGGCGCAAGTCAATGCAAGCCCACCAAGACGCATGGCCGAGCCTGAACCCCAGCAACAAGACGTGCGCCGACCTAAGGCTGCTAGCAAAGGCAACTGTCGTGGGTGCTCGGAGCCAATTGTTGGAAAGTCCGTGAAGGACTCTTCCGGCCGCCTTACGGGACGCTACCACAAGCATTGCTTCACGTGCAGAACGTGCGCTGATCCCTTCCCGACAGCGGAGTTCTATGTCTTCGAGAACTCGCCATATTGCGAACAGCACTACCACAAGCTCAACGGATCTTTGTGCAATGCCTGCAACCGGGGCATCGAAGGCCAATACCTCGAAACCGATTTGCGCCAGAAGTTTCACCCAAGATGTTTCACGTGCACGACCTGCCGCATCGTCCTCCGCGACGGCTACTTTGAAGTCGCTGGCCGGCGATACTGTGATCGACATGCGCAAAGCGCCGCAGCACCTCCGAGAAGTAACCTAGGCCCGGGCAATTACAGACCGCGAAACCTCCAGAAGCGCGGTACAAGGCTCATGATGATGGCGTGAACCATGCACCTCTCGCATAACCGTTGTCGTTGCTTCTTCTTGCTCATATTTTGCTTTTCATTTGTCACGTCCTTTAGCGATCTGGTTTTTGTTTGGGCCTTTTGCATGAATATTCACCCTCTTCATTCTTTCTGATACCCGGCCAGTCCGCTGTTACTTTACCATATGTTCTGCATTATACCCCTTACTCTATCCATTCGCTACATCTTATAATTGTCTTTTGTACCGATGTTGGATGGTGGTCAAGCACCGACTTTTGGGGGTTGCTTTGGGTGGTGCTCCATATACCACCTTTTGTTGGAAGGTTTCAGTCGCTGGAAGACTGTTCTTACTTTGTCAATAACGAGGTCCGACTGCACGTGTACATATATGTAACATACTTAATGTTTACTGCTCACCATGGTGGGCTTATCAATATCGATTGAAGAATCACTTTGCGTTGCCTTGTTGGATGATTCCTTGTCATTCCCGCGATGCACACAGCTAAACACTCAAGGTGTCCACATTGAGTGATTGGGCGTTCCCGCAAACGTGGTCAGGCTTGGAAGAAGCGGCGAACCATCAGTCATCATCAATCAAGGCTACTCCAATATCTGGATATCCATACTAGAACTGGAGTCGTGTGTTTGGTCCATCGATCGCAAGTGCTATAACGGTATCACCTTCAAGTATCGCCCGCTATCGCAATCTCGCCATTCTCTATCCATTTCACGGCATCATCAATACCCTAAACGCTTTTCCCCTTGAAGAGCACAAAATCAAGAAGATTGAATTAGTTAGAGAGGTATATAAACCATGTCCGCTATGGACTCCATTGATTCATACATAACTACCACTGCAACTTCTACCACCAACCAGCTACAGCATCTACTACAATACTAGCAACAGCACTCTATAATTCATACAAGCTACAACCATCAGTAACACAAATACCATGTGCGACATCAACCAACCTCTGTTCAGTGAACAGATTCCTCGTCTTCCGAACTCAAGCAAGGGTCCTGAGCCCAACCCTCCTGACACCCCACCTCCAACACCTCCGGGCGGATATAAATGTGTAAATACCCATGATGTAAAAACACGTACATCACATAGAAGCTGACATTCGTACAAGAACCTTGGTCCGGAGCCTCCAAGGCCTCTGGATCCACGTTCCGGTCTTCCCGCATCGCCCTACAGGCAACGAGAAGACTTTGTGCTTCCAGAGCCGTCTGTAAGGATCTCATTCCGGGAGCCTGATCAGCAAGTGAACTGACTGTTGTCTCAAGGACGCTAAGACTGGCTACACACCTCCTTCTTCGCCAGCACCGCCGCCTAATACGCCCGAAAAGAGACGAGGAGACCTTCCTCTACCAGAGCCCTCTGTAAGTACCATCTTCCGAGAACCTAATCTTGTAGTCGAGCTGACCGTTTTGTCAAGGACGCTAAGACTGGCACCACACCACCACCGAGGCCCAAGACTCCACCAAACACACCCAAGAAGTGTTCCGCGGATTATGGTTCAAACACTCCCAGTCCATCTTCAGGCATGATCTATGTCATGGCTTGCGCTTAAATGTCGAAGACCAGTGTTCGGCTGAGAATCATGAGTGAACGGAAGGGGAGGAGACGCCTAGCTATGGCTATGAACAGTGATTGCGCATGATGATCGTTGGCAGCTCTGCAGTACATGTTTGGACTCTATAGCTCCCAATGATAACTTAAATCCTTTGACATATCAGCAATTGCCTTACAACAATACCAGCAAATGATATCACCTAGACTCACTTCGTAGTAATGACCACCCACTGACTCGCCCTCATCCAGACTTCCTCACCAACCTTCTTCGTACCCTCTTGCTCCAAAAGATGCTTCACCAGCAGATCAACCGCCTCATCCCATCTTTCCCCATCTGTCTCCGCCCACCCACCTATGCCACCTAAATACGCCCAAGATTTCTCCGCCCAATCTCTCAGATCATCAGTCTTCGCCCAAGCCTCGCTCTTCTCCACCCTCATGTTTGTTCGCGAGAAACCCGCCTCCAACATCACTTTCTGGATCTGCTGACCGTCTTTCCACAGTATAGGCGGTGCGGGATACGGTTTGCCTGGACGGAGGGCTTGATGCACGAGTGCGAAGGGTGGGAGCCAGGTGACGTTCTCCCAGCAGTTTACTACTGCGGTGCCGCCGGGTTGGAGAGTACGATAGATTTCTTTGGCGCCATCGAGACCGGCGGAGCTGATGAAGAAGATGCCGATATTGTTGATTGAGTGGGTGAAGTAGTCGTCTGGGAACGATAAACTTTCAGACCTCTGGTTTGACACGTCGATGGGCCAGGAGTTCTTCTGCACGTCTGATTGGAGTGCGTCGAGGAAGACTTGGTCGATGTCTGTGGCGTGGATCTTAAGACCTGATGGCGACTTCGAAGAGAGAATCTTTCGAGAGACTGTACCGGCCCCGCAGGCATTGTCGTGAATGATGGCATTCGGAGGTATGGGTGGAAGGAGCGAGAGGTTGTGTGCTGCGAACTGGGAAGTCACGGCACCACCTGTAGCCTCGTACACATCGACCTTGCGTTGGCCTTCAAGCAGGGCAGCGACTTGCCTTGGTTGATGTGGGGAACTGGAAGTCATTATGATAGCTTTTGAGGTTTTGTCGATGTATGTTTGGGTGGGGTTTGATGTGCTGAGCATACAGCAAGACGGCTGCCTCTACGTCTTATGTAGTCATCTCTATAGCGCCAGAACGCCATGAAGCCTTGAAGATTACGGCATGCATACCGCGTCGGACGTCTATGAGACCGACGAGTCGAACTTAGTCATACTGCTCTGTTTTTACACATTTATAGGATACGCTAGATTGGCTGGTGGCGTTCAAGGCTGACATGCGTTGTGCTTACGCCCGGCTACACCATACTAACGGAAACGACTTTTCGCGAGAACTCGCCAGTGATCCAGGCGTTTCCAGAGCTGCAATCGACGTGGTAGTGTTGTGGTTCAGAGGTGATGTACGAGCGGACATGTGGAAGTAGCGCCCGGAGGAGGCTCGTCCGGACATGTCGGATCCGAAACGGTTTAGGCGCAAGTCCGCCGTCCTCCCGAGGTCCTCCTCTGCTTATCGCGAATAACGCGACTTTGGGGCACATGTCTCCGACCCCTCCTCCAGCGCACGAAAGCAACGTTTGACGCGTCGTGCCAACACTTACGTATCCCATCTCGCCTTCGTGGGTCGTTACCAATCGATACTGAGCTTGCGCGGTGCCGACTCACACGAGCGCGAACCTCCGTCTGCCCAACGCCCGGAGGATCTGCCAGCAATGTCGGAAAGCCATACTCGCGCGCCGAGACCTACAAGGCTGGAGAGACTGGACAATATATGTGGGCTGGATATGTGGAGATATCCGCGCCTGTATGAGGAGGAGATTGTAGGCTGTGGATGACGCGTTGGCTTCCCAGCTGCGTCGAGACGCGACGCGACCGGGTAAGCTTGCACGGTCATCACACGCTATCGATCTGATCAGATGAACTGTCATCTATATCGTACGCAGTGTGGTGTGGGGAAAATACAGGCTTGGAACAGTTGCGCACCTGGAAAAAAGAGACCCACGGCATGCTCATCGTGAGCGCAAGCACGCGGGGATAACTTGATTCATCTACGGTCCTGCCTAGATAGGCATCTACGTTGACACAAATCCCAAGAATCATGTTCTGTATAACACGATGCTGCGAGGAGCCTTATCGAGGTAACGTTCCGGTTGTTGGACACCATGCCTTCTGACAGGCGCTGTGCGCCGTTGAGCACGAGTACAGACCTCTGTCTCTGGATGCTTTCTATATATCACATCATGGAAGACAGTTTCGTGCCGTATGCTCAAGTAATGCCAGACAACATGGTTTCATATCTTCTGGTTCTCCTCTCTTGTATAGGCAACGCCATTGCTCAACAAGCAGCGTAAGACAGCGAATTTGTCTTTTTATAATCCCTGTTGTACATTGCTCACTCTCTCTAGACCGATCTACTCACCTTTGCGACCACCTTCCATCCCGCTCGCAGTCCGCTCCCCATACACTAGCGCTTGGAGCACCACCTCCGGCGGAAGTACGCTTAATAGTCGGAATGTCACCTTCTGGACTGGCGATCCCATAGGATGGAGTGGCATCATACGCGTAGACGGAACGGCTTATGAATACATGGGAGACTCGCCCTCCGTACAAGGTCTCGAGAAAGCAACTCCACTTACCGTGTCTTACGACTCCCACTACAGTAACTTTACATTCGCCGCTGGACCTGTGCGAGTAGTTGCGCGTTTCTTCTCCCCTGTTCTACCGAAAGATCTGTGCAAGAGCAGTATTCCGCTCAGCTATCTGGAAGTCGAATTTGTCGCCACCGATGAGCTTTCGCATGACGTACAGCTCTACTCAGACATCGATTCTATGTGGCTTGCAGGCGGCAACGCTTCATTCAACTTGACCATTGACTGCCCTGGTGAGTCTTTCGGCGAAACTCAATGCCCGCCCAAGGGAACGGAGACCCCCGACACATTGTTCCATTGGTAAGCTGTTGAATCAAAGTATGTTCAGTATAACTCTAACCAGCTTTAAGGGAAGCAGTGATTATAGATGAGATTTCATGGTCCGATCGTGGCCATAAACAGGAACCGTACTGGGGCAGCCTACACTACGTCTCTTCTCCCGGCATGAGCACCAAATTCGATACTGCGAACGGTTTAGCAACCACTGTACGACGGCAGTTCGTCAATGGCGGCATAGTGGATAATTCTTTCGATCAGAATCAGTCTCGGGGACCATCACCTGATCAAATGCCAGTGTTCGGTTTCTTGCATAAATTTGCGTCTAGTCAATCCGGGTCAGCACTGTATAGTGTTGGCACGACTCAAGAGCCTGCTGTGAACTACCGTACTGCTAGCGGGGACGTCGAGCTCCGACCATGGTGGCTTACGAGCAACTGCTATTATAATACCAACAACATGATCCGCAGGCATTACCAAGACTACCCAGCTACCGCAAAAGAGGCCAAATTTTGGACCATGAAGCTGCGAAATGATGTGGAGTACTACTATGCCGAGGATAAAGCGACGGATATGCATGCAGAAGCATCCTCGCTATCTGAAGAGGAGTCATACTATGCCATTGTCGCACTTTCTGCCCGCCAGATCTTGGCTGCAAACGTTATCACAGAATCTGCAGATAACACCACAGGTCCAACTATCTTTCAGAAGGAGATTTCATCAGACGGCAAAGTAAACACGGCCGATGTCATCTACCCCGCTTTACCTTTCTGGCTCTATGCAAACCCGGAGCTTCTCCGCTTACTGCTCAAGCCCGTCTTCGAGTTCCAAGAGTCCGGACTCTATCACGAACGATATGCCATGCACGATATCGGGCGCTTCTACCCAAACGCCATAGGATACTACAGCTCCACCGTTCCCGATGAAGAAGGGGAAGAAGCGATGCCCGTTGAAGAGAGCGCGAACATGGTTATTTTGGCAGCTTCATACTACTTGGCTACCAACGACACAGCATTCCTTGTCAGCCACTACGATATCCTCAAGCGATGGTCGGAATACCTCGTAGAAAATTGCCCATACCCTGAGCATCAGACTACGACAGGCAAGTACAAAGCAGCACGTCAACACCAAGAACGTTTGTACTAACGAACCTGAAGATGACTTCAACGAACCCATCGCCAACAACACTAACCTCGCAATAAAAGGCATCGTAGCCCTAAATTGCATGGGTGTCATAGCCCAAGCCAATGGCGACAGAGGCTATGGAGCAGGCAGATGGATGCGCAACGCGTATTTCTACTATACCCTCTGGTCCGAATCAGCCATAGACCCCGCAACCAACCATACTCTTCTCGCTTACAACCTCCCCGACTCCTACAGCATCCTCTACAACATCTTCCCAGCCCTCCTCTTCAACCTGCGCGCAATCCCCAAATCTCTTTTCACCATGCAGTCGGACTTTTACCCGACTGTCGTCCAGAAGTATGGCGTTCCCCTCGATAACAGACGCCTGTGGACGAAGAGCGATTGGGAGATGTGGGCTGCGGCTACGAGTCGACCTGAGACGCGGGCTCTGTTTGTGAACTCGTTGGCGAAGTGGATCAATGAGACGAGTACGGATAAAGCGCTTTCCGATCACTTTATGACGACGGGTGATGGGGGCTATACTGATTACCCGTTTGTGGCAAGGCCAGTCGTTGGGGGGCATTTCGCGCTGCTGGCGATGGGTCTTTTTGGGAGACATGGGGTTCTAAATGGAGAGGATGAGTAAGCTAGCTGGGTAAGATTGCCAATGAGATGGTGGATAGGTCATGTCACGACATCACTGCACATGCTAGAGTTCACCCGGGATGATTTGAATGGTATCATGTTTCGTATTCATATCGCTTCGATGCGATCACCAGTTGCCTTCTCTACTTCCCATTTTCGCGCCATTCTCATATCATGCATTCGAACATCCCTTCATGTCCTTCTAGTGCTATCTCATCGCGCAAACTTTTAGCGGAAACTGAAATATAACGGATGGGAAGGATCGCTTGGGTACTTGTTGAGGTACCAGAGAGGGGGCCTAGTTGTGCGCCGCTAGCGATCACGCTCCTTGAGCTCCTCTGCAACAGCCTTTAGACCCTTCTCATGTTCCTTCTGGATCTGATCCCAGTACTGTGCCCAGATGCGAGACTGTGAATCGTCCTGACCAATACCGGCTTCGGTGCCCATTTGCTTGTTAAGCTGCATTGACACTTTGAGCACGCCCTTGGCGCCTTCGTGAATCTTCTCGATCTCCTGCTTGACAGCATTCTCTTTTGGCTTGACGGCAAGTACAGTGCGGAAGTTCTCGGCAAGAGAATCCAGACGCGAGCGGACCTGGTCCGGTGCAATGACCATAAGCTTGGTGAGCATGAGGTTGCACAGAACTCGGATGTCATGCTCGTCGGTAATACCAGCGACAATGCGATCGAAGAAGTCGGAGACCTCGATGGGTGACAGACGTGCAAAGGCCTTCTCAAGAAGAGCATAGAGGGTCTCGTATGCGCTCTTACGGATCTCTAAGCCATCATCGACCTTGAGCTTGAATGGACCCATTTGCACCTCACGGATAAGCTCAGGCTTGATGACAGTCTCCTTCATGGCGAGTGGAAGCAGCTGGTCGAGCGCAGGGAGGATAATGTCAGGCTTGTTGTGCATGGCGGAGTTGAACGTCATAAGAGCAAGACGGCGATTCTCGAGATCAGGCTCGTTGAGCATCTGTACAAGCATAGGTACAACGATGGGGCGGAGGTATTCGTCGTAGGCTTCATCGGTATCGGTGAAGGTGTATCGTAGAGCAGAAATGACCATGGCGCGTAAGCTTTCCTTGCGGTCGTTCAAGAACGCCTAGATTATAAGTTAGCTGTTGAAAAAAAAAAAGACTATGAGGGCTTACCTGAAGTTGAGGAAGGTACGTCTTCGGGTCAATGATAGTAAGCCTGCCAATGCACTCTGCACCGATCGCTTTGTTGTCTTCGAGCTGCGAAGCAACAACGAGGTTTTCCCACAGTGTTGACGTGTACGGGATGATCTCCGACTCCGTGTCGTCATGCTGAAGGACTTCCTTGATAGCGTGTAGGAACAGATACTGCGGTGAAGAAGGCTGTCCCATAGATGAAAGAATGACGGGAAGATATTTGCTGACACTTCCAGCACCGGCTCGGCCAAGCGCAACAGCGGCCGCAAGTGGTACGTTCTCGGACTTAGCAGAGAAGTACTTGATGAACAACTTGGGATCAATGGTAGATTGCGAACCAAGGCGCAATGCAGATTCTCCAAGCACTACCAGGGCAAGACACTTGCGCTTGTCGTCTTGTGCCGTCTCAAGCTCGGTGATGAACTGCTCAAGTTTTACGCCAACACTGTTGCCACCATATACAAGCAAGTTACCAATGACCTTGCCTACCACCTCTGGATGCCCAGATACACCGACTTGTTGTAGCAGTGCTTGCATCAAGGCCTTTCCGGCGCCTTGCTCTCCGATAGTGCGTACTAGCTGGAGGAGTGCATCCAACGGCGTTCCGCTTATCGAGCCTTGAGCAACTTGACAAAGGGCATCGTTGAGGCTGGGCGTCATGATGACTTGCGCGTCGTCCTTGACGAATGTAGCCAGGATGATAAGAGCCGGTCCCAGGAGGTGCAGATCGCTGGCGTTCAGCAGCGGAAGCAGCATCTCCACCACCTGCGCTTTTGTCTTGTTGTCGAGTTGGCTCCGTGATAGCGAATTCAATGAGAGAGTGCGTAGTGCGCTTAGGCTGGCACCGCGTAATACGCGACTGGCTTTCCGTAATTGTGCAGCGAGTTCCAGTGCGACATTCTGTACCCATTTGGCTGACAACTCATTTTGCGCCTTGGTGTGGGCAGCGACAGAATCAACAGCACGTACTGAAGCAAGCCTTGTCAATTCGTTCTTCAGGCGCTCTACCAGAAGTTCAAGTCCAGCCGTTCGCTTTGGCGAGGAGAGGAGGCCTTGTTCACCAGAGCTCCTACCAAGCAACAATCCAAGGACGTGAATAGCACTCCGTCGAACTTCCACGTCAGCGTCGTTCGCTGATATGCGGTTGACTAACGCATCGAACAATTGCTCTAGATGCTGCTGGTTCTCCGTTCCTGCTGTAGCAGCTCGGGGAGGTGTGAGGGCCTTGATGACCTGCTCTGTTGCTGCCAGAGCTTCGATAGACAACTTGCTGTACTTATCCTTGACCCCACGGAGGAGCGCGTCAATGATAGCCGCTACATATGGCTGGATAGATTTAGACGAGTGAGTATCGGCGATGGCTCCTATCAGCTGCAAAGCTTGAGTGCGTAAGGTGTTAGCGGTAGCGGAAGCACTACTTGTCGAACCGCCAGTAATCTTCGCAGCTTCTACAACAGGGTTGATCAGTTGGTTGAGGTACCCATCGAGACCACCACGCTGAGTGATGACGATGTCCTTGATCAGAGAGATGGACGCCTGCTTGGTGGTAGGCGGGCATGATGACTGCTTCAGAAGCTGCGCAATGCCCTTGACAATTTCCGGGCTGATCTTAGCTAAGCTTGCGCGAGGGCCGACCGGAGGCGTGCCAGCTGGTGCGGGTGAAGCATAGCCCATTGACAAGGACGAACTACCCTGCAGATCAAACATGCTGGCATCGCTACCGCCGCGACGACGCTTCTTGCTAGGCGGTGGTGGCATTGTGCCACTCTGAGGAGTCTCGTCGGCGAACTTGACAGGCGAGGGTCCGTCACCCGACTTCTTGATCAAGTTGGATAGAGTGGCCAGGACCTCCAAGCGTACGTTGTCTTCCCGCTCTTTGAATCGTGTTATAAGCGCTGGCGCAACCCGGTCGTAGAGAGTTCCGTCGTCGAGAAGATCGCCGTTACTCCGCGTCGAGATCAAAGTGTAAAGCACCTTGGCCGCACACCTACGAACCTTCCAGCTTGCGTCCTCGTCGTCATCATAACCCGTCTCCTCTTCAAAGTCATCGCCCTCGAGCGCGTCTTCTTCGTCGCTTGGCATGTCATCGTCGTCCTCATCGTCGTCGTCTTGCGCCAGATTAGGGTCGTACTTGAGGTAGCGCGTCGCGGCTTCGATGGTTTCGTCGGTGTACATGCGCATGTCTTGCGGACAGGAGGCAAGGAAACCGTCCAAAGCAATAAGGGCGGCTTCGAGTACCTCGTCGATTTCGGGGTCGCGCTCACCCTCGTCGTCTGAGACATCCATCTCCTCGTCTTGCTCCTGTGTGCTCAAGGCGCTCAGGACAAAGGGCGCCAGCGTCTTTAGGTAAGGACCGAATTTACGCGGGATCGACCGGGCCATGGAGCCTAAGATGGTAATGTACAGCTTCCGCTTGCTGCGAGTGAGGTGGGGATCGCGCAGAAGTTCGATGACCTTTGAAAGGAAACTGCTCAGAAGCTGGTCTGAGAAGTAACCGGCCAGGACCGAGATGGCAGTGACGGACTTCTTCTTCATCATAGAGCTAGCCCGATCGTTCTCGAGAATGGCGAAGGTGATCTGCTGCAAAGCCTGGATTTCTACATCCTGCAGCATAGGACCAAAGCACTTGGCGACTTCGATGAGAACGTCGAGAGCGTTGCTGTCCGAGCCTTTCTCGAGGTCTGACTCCAACATGCCCTTGGGCGGTTGAGTCAGGCCCTGTTGTGCTGGTTGTATAACATTGTATCCGATCAGACGCGGTATCAGGACCCTGCTGATGGCGCTGTATGCATCTTGTACCGACTTGCTGCGCGCAGCACCGGTGGTAGGACGGGGAAGGGTTATAACGACTTCGCGGAGGGCCATAGCGGGTATAGACTGGTCGACCGTGTTGCCAGTGGGAAGCGTAGAGAGCTTGTCAATCATGACAGGCAGCGTCTTATCGCTGATCTTGTTGACGAAAGGGCCCAAACACTTGATGGCCTGGTTCTGGACCTCGCCGTTGGTGTCGACCAGTGTTGTGAGGAGACCCTCGACCGTCTTGGCCGAGACGACATCATCGTGGAGGAGGAGGCCGGGGTGAGCTATGAGGAGGATGTCGTGCAGGTCGCTCAGGGCCATGAAGCGGAAATCGGGGTCATCGTCGGCGAAGCGGGGGAGCAGCTGGGCGACATTATGGGAGGTGGGGTTAGGCGGGACCGAAGAGGGCGCCATGGCTGATGTTTAGAAGGCCTGCAGCACTTCGCGCGTCTGGTATCACAGATGTGAGCCCGCAGTCTGGGGCGCGTGTGGTGTGGCGGGGCAGCTTTGGCGGGGTTGACGGTGCTGTACAGCTTCAATGTCGCGGTGGGGAGCGGAAGGGAGGGAGAGAAGGGAAAAAGCTTGTGAGGGAGCTGCCGTTTTAGTATGCGAGGGAGGCACCAGTGGCCGGGTTGGAAGAGCTTTTGGACAATTGTTGCCTGCGTCGCTTTCAGAGCTCCAACCCGCGCACGGCCTCTGTGCAATTACAGGGTATCCAAGAGCTGCTCCCAACGCGTGAACACCTTATACAAGGGGAAACTAAACACCATAGAACCTACATCAAGATCAAGCTATGCAAAGTAGAGACCTGACGTCAACGTAGGCTCTATAGTGTTCAGCTGTTCCCTTGTATCAGGTGTGAGCAGATGGCATTGTTTTCACATAATCTCTTTCATTCACAAAGCATGATGAAACACTCTTACGCGAGCTCTACGGATAATGGTTTGATACTACGTGCACAATCTTTACGCGATGGCTCTGCAGCCTCGCGCAGGTTCGCGAGTGTTCGAGGTCGGGCACACGTGATGCAAGAACGCGGAGCTAGACCTCGGAAGCAGGGGCCACAATGTGACGTACCGATAATTCTGACTGACGTGATCTTTCTCTTGCGCGCAGCCCAACTCCGAGTCTGCCATCAATTGCCCGTCGCGAGCTTCAATTCGTCTCTCTACAGCTTCACCATGTCTTTCATCAGGTCCTCTGCTCTCCGCGCTTCTTCATTGGCACGCGCAGCTCGCCCGGCGAGGTCTATCCGCGCTGCCGAGCTCCAGCCATGGCAACGAGCTGTCCAACGCCGAACCTACGCCAGCGGCCACGGTCCCGAGGGCGAGGCTAAGAGCAGCGACATCCCATGGTATGTCAATCCCATTTCGATTATACAGATGAGCGCGAATGCGGATATAGCATGTTACCGTTAGGAAGCACACAGCCCTCGAATTGAGTAGTTGGGCGTGTGGAAGTGCTATTCCGCTTTCGTAAAGCAGCCAAGCTGTGTACACATTGTGTTGATTTCTATGAAATACCTGATACTGACCGAGATATCCAGGATGGCCTCAGCCGTCGTCGGCACCGGTGTCGGTCTCTACATTGTCCTAACCCAAGACACGAACCACGGCGCTGAACACCACCCTCTTGGCGACCCACACGGCGAGGGAGGTGCCATGAAGACTGGTACCGGATCTACCGTCGGAGAGGAGAACAAGGAGGATGAGCCCGAGGAGGAATCTAAGGACGAGTCTAAGGACGAATCCAAGGATGAGTCTGAGGAGAAGCCAAAGAGCGATCAGCAGAACCCGGACAAGCCTACCAAGGAGAACAGCGAGGAGAAGGACAGCCAATCTCCTGACCAGTCCGACAAGGTCAGTGTATCAACATCCTCATTGCGCACAGGTCGCTAACTAGTACAGCCCGACCCCCGCAAGGACGAGACCAAGAGCCAGAACGAGATGTCTGGCAAGCAAAAGGGACTCTCCAACGACAACACCCACCACACCTCGCAGATCTCCAAGCAGGAAGAGAAGAGCAAAAAGGGCGAGGGCGTTGCCGAAACCGCTAAGCTGCAAGGAACCGTCTCCACTGAGCGTCCAGGCGCGGAGAACAAGGAGGAGCGTGGAAAGGCCCAGCAGGACAAGGACGCATAGATCATACCCTCATCTCATCCCGGCCCTCACTATCTCGATTCATATAATACCTTTACGGCGAGCGCGCATTCCGCCGCCCTTGTATAGTCCTGAATCAAACTTGTCACCACTTCAAACGTGACTTTTGTGTGTCTCACCTGCGAAGGTACATGTGGAGTCCCAAGCACAGTGTCTTTATACACGTGCCCAGTGCTGTCATGGCATTGCAATCGTAGGACACGGCTCGATCGCGTTGAAACACGTGAACAATCCTGGACCCGCAGTTTCTGCGCCACCGGGCTGTGCTCGTTGTTCTTCAAACTGCGGCGTTTTCCAATTATGAGTAGCCTTTGTCCGGATGCAAGAGAAGGGCCATAAATGCGACCCAGGAACGGTGGCCGAAAACGCGTAGTGGAGGGGAGGGCCTCGTGATTGGTCTGCACGTTGGGGCCGAGCCACCCGTAAGCGCCGACCGACTCGCTCCACAACGTTGTCACACCTCACCTCCAACCTCAATTGGCCAAGCCCGCGCCTCACTGCAAGTCTAAAAAGAGAGCCATCTTACGGCGGGAGCTCTACGAATCTGCGTCCACTATGCTGCTCGCCTATGACATGAAGCATGGCCAAGAGCCAACCGGAGCGATAGGCGGCTCTGATGCAGGGCTGCCTTTCTTTGGACCTCGTACTTGTGCATGTACCTGACGTGCAGCCCTTTGACCTGATATCAGACCTCCTGGCCCCCGGCTTGAGCCCACCCATATTCCAGCTCACCTCCAACAGCTCATAACGACTGTGCCACCGGATGCTCCCGCTGACTCTACACTCTGAGTAAACACCGGTTTCATATACGATATAGTACACAACTCGTCTTCTCTGTTAGAAGCACCTCGTTGCAAGCGGATTTCCTTTGAAGACAATCGCGCATCATGGATCCTCGACAGCATGGACAGAACCAGCAGCTCCAGCCTCAAATGACTTCCCAGCAGCACAACAGGTTCTCATGGCAGCAACCTCTTGAGGATGATGCCCCAGCCTATACACAGCCGCAACAGCAACCACCACAGCATCAGCCTCAGCAGTACCAGCAACCTCAGCAATACCAGCAGCCGGCACAGCCTCAGCAACCTCAGCAGCCTCAACAACCCCAGCGGCCTCAGCAACCTCAAGTCAACACAGATTCATCACGGCACTTCTCGTATGCGCAGACACCCGCAGAGATGCGTGCTTTCGTATACACATCCTCGCCGAATGATCCGCCAATGCCACATTCCATGCCCATCTCCCTACCAACATCGCCAGTGGGATACACGCCGATCGACCCTCGCCCCCAATCGATGCTTGACGCGCAGCTCCCGATCATTCCGCCCCAATCGCAAACAGCTTACATGCCGCCGTCTTACGCGCATGACGTTAAACCCCCCGTCTCGCCCAACTCGCCTCAGCATGCTCCGCAAGCGCAACACTTTTCCCCGGTTTCGTCAATATCACAACCAGAACCTGTTCATCATATACCACAGGTTGAGACACAGCAGAGCAGGCACGCTCGGCAGATGAGCAACCTGTCGCCCATCAACACGAACATCCGGACGTATGCCATGCCGCCCATCCCTCCTACGCCGCCGTCGGGCACGCATCAAACCTCGCCGCTACCGCACAAGACACCAATGACCCCCATCTCCGCCAACTCGATGCACAAAGAACAGCCGCGAGATGTTCCAACCTCCCCCACGCTCCGAAACTCGCCGTATCCGAACGAGCCCTATTCACCACACGGTTTCTCGAACCAGAACAGCAACTTCCACGCCGTATTCTCCCCAGACGCCGCACACGGCCCCAACGGCCTCGATTTTGCTGCACACCAGCCAGGCCAGATATCGCACCCAAACATGGAGCTAGAGAAATCACACGAATGGTCAAACGGCATCTGCGCATGCAGCCCCGACCCTTCAACCTGCCTTACAGGTCTGTTCTGCCCTTGCATCTTATACGGTCGCACTTCGTACCGCCTGTCCCAGAAATCCGCGAAGAAAGATCCCACAGATATGCTGGGCCACAGCTCCACGAATGGACACTGCATGGTCATGGGTCTTTCCTGTGGACTGTGGTGGCTGTTCCCTATGCTTCAACGGACACGTATTCGGCGCGCGTATAAGCTTGAAGGCAGTTTCGGAAGCGATCTTCTCAAAGGATGTTGCTGCTGTTGCTGCGTCACTGTGCAGAACGAGAGGGAGGTCAAGCACAGAGAGGAGGTTAGTAGACGGTGGGCTGGGCCGGCGAGCACAGACGCTTATACCAGGACGGGAGGTATGGTGTACAAACCACAGCAATAGACATTGATGGCATAGAATTTGCGGTTGTAGCTACTTTCATTCAATGATACCCACGGTCCTTTTTCGCGTAATATAAGCATGCGCATTCGGTGAACGTAATCCTTACATCGCCTTCACTCTTTCTTGACGCTCCGAAGCAAGAGTGCGAACCCTTCACTCGGACTTTGTCTAGGTCCTCGCGGCTGAGGTCTGCGCAGGCCGTCATCTGACAGGTTCACGGGCGTGGCAGGGGATGTGGTGGAAGCCAAGGGTGAATGTTGGAGTGAGTGCATTGAAGGTGTGACTAGAGTGCTGCTCTGCAACGGAGAAGATGCGGATTTACCCGAAAACGTAATGGAGGGCTGTGTGACAGGAGTCGCAGGTTTGGCAGGCTGGCGCATCTTTTTTGCTGAGACTGGGCTACTCGTATCTTGCTCACCAGAGGTTGAATGCTTTCGCTTCGGCGGATGTTCTGTTCCATTGGGCCCCGTTACTGTCGGTGTGGGAATCGGCAAGACCTTGCGCAAGAGAAATGCCGGCATTTCGTAAGTGACAATATGGCCGGGTCCTTCGTTGATATCTGGTATCGGTTTGTCTCTCTGAGTTACGTATGCGGCCAAGTCCTGTACCTTCAGTTCCGTGATGTCGAATGCTCTAAATTTGACCTTCCGCTCTAGCGAGGAGTGTGATGGTTGGGCCGTTGCAGCCGTCTGTCGTGTGTTCACGAGCGTGAGGCCATATGGAGCCGTCCCGGACAATGGTTCGTTCCAGGCCACAAGCATGCGAGAAAGCAGTATGGGGCCAACATGGTTGAGGTACTTTTTCCAAAACATGTTGATTGGCGGACACGCTTTGAGGAACAAGTGTGTCTCACGAAGTGGATGGTCGTAGTCCATGTTCTCTTTAGCATGGCCCCGGAGCCAGTCATCCGAGTGTACCTTGGGTTGGTTGTAGAACTGCAGAAGCTCGTATCGTGGAAAGTTCGGAGGCACAGTGATTGCCGGCGCCGTTTTCTTGAAGAAGTTACTGAGGGTATTAGCGCCCCATTTGCTACACTCGTCTTGGTTTTGTCTGCTGCAAAGGCTGCGACCAAGACTCGCTTGGGCAGCTTTCAGGGCATTGTCAGCACCGCATTTCGGAAGGCCTCCTCCGTTGTAGTCGCCGCCTGCAAGCATGGCGAACAGCACGCAACCCTGACGATCTAGTCGGCATTTCTCTTTGAGCTTATCAGCGTGGACCACTCTGACCCGCTTCTCGTCTCTCTTGCTTTCGGCATTATGCTGGGTCTTTTTGGACGTGTCCGTGCTTACTCGGTGGTCGCGGATCCAAAAGGTACATCCAAACATCAAGCAATCGGAGTCTGTTGACCATACAGCATCCACAAGACCAAGAGTTTGCAAGCGACAACACTCAGCTTCGGCTTCTCCAGGCGCCTCGATATGAGCCACTCCAAGGCCATCCAGGATCTCGTTCAAGAGCGCACGTTGTTTGCGATCTACCCGGCGTCCAGCATCTCGGCCACGTTTTGGTGGAACATCTGGTCCATCGCTCACGAACACGAGCCGGATGTTCAAGGGAAGGATCTTGCAGATACGATGAAAGATACCCCGTTCCAACGGGTTACAGCGCGGCTCATCTGCGTCAGGCAGTTAGTCATTGACTCTAATAGTAAGAAGCATCTCCAGGCTGTCTGACTCTTGCGCATTGCTTGTATCTGGGCTGGTGACACAGAATGAAATCTCCAATCTGCTTCGTCGACCGCGATCTTCAATGGCCTTCCATATTCTGCGTAATGCTCCTCGGCAAGCCGTGCTATGGGTATAATCTCCTCGCATGCTTCGATTGACCGTCGTAAACTGGTGTAGAGGAGTCAACGTTATTAGTTGATCTAATCTCATGGGGAGCACATACCCCGGAATGCCCATAATGAAGTGGGTCAACCAACGCCCGCGAACGAAGTTAGTGCGGGACGAGCCCTTAGTGTCGCGCACGCGTCGCGTTTGGCGGTAGCAGCGATGCAACTAGCAATGCCAGTACGATGCTTTCGTTTTTGAGCGGCTCCGTTCGAACTGCGTAATTGAGTATAATAGCAAGTTTAGTGCTGCCTGGAGCGATTGTTGAGCGATATGACGCGTATTTTCGACGCGTAGGAGGTTATGGGCGGCGCCGATGCGTCGCTGCGAAGCGAACCTGGCGATGAGATAGTCGATACTTCAGGACAAGGTGTACCGAATTTTTTGAAGGACTTTCAATGTATCCAACGGGTCAATCGATAGAGGGGTTAGATATAAGAAGAGAGGGGAGCTCGAGCCTGAAGTTCCTGCGACGGAAGCTACCATGTTCATCATGTCTCAAACGCGAAGACCCGAAGGTGCCGCACCAATCGTGCGTCCAGGAATTTATCCCGGTAGCGACCAAACGCGGTATCACGTGAGTAGGCGGTTGCGCAGATCTCTGGGAGCTTCAAGTCGTCGTCAGCTCTCATTACCGCTTCTAGAATATTAATGATGCCGTTCGCTAACTAAACGGGCCCATAACTGAGGCGATGGAGAGTTACAATCTCACGACAATACCAGAACGACGAGAATCTTGATCGATCATACCTAGGTGCCTAAGTAGGGTGTTAGCGTAGGTATCTTCGTGTTCTCTTGCTATCCAGGAGTTCTCACTCAAAACCAGTTTACTCGTTTCCGGGTACCTAGGTAGTTGATATCGAGATCGAGAAGCAGAACATTCCACAGGGGATTTATTTCAATCAACAACTGTTTATATTCTCAGGCATGTCCAAACCCCCTCGCATGGCTGTCATCACACTAATGATCACTCTGCTTGCTCTTTCCGCGCATCCTATCGACTATCCCATCTTCCACCCTTGAAACCCTCGTCAGGAACAGCCCCGTTAGCCCTACAGGTGCCGCACATATCCGGATACCCGATGGTCCGCCGCACGCGACTGTACCGCGGACACTGCCTTGCGTTGACATCGTCCTCGAGTCGGTGACAGCGTATAGTTCGCGTCATGGGGGTATGCTCGTGGTTGCAGTCCTTGTACTGAGTCCATCTTTCTTCGCACATGTCGGAAGTAAAAGTTGATGAAGTCCTTGGGTAGAGATGATCTTGTGTATATGGCTTTGCGCACGATGACGTGGGTTTGATGCTTCGGAGCGGAGAAATGCTTTTGGTGGTATAGTCTTATAGCGATTAAAGGCTTGTGCTTAGTAGTTTTGGGGAGTTGATAGCAGGAAGATCATACTTTGCGTACTCGAAACTTCTTATATATCGAGGCGCCCAAGAGTCACAGTTTTGCCAACGAGCTTTCTGTGTCTGTGTCTTTGTGAACATTCTGCTCTGTCTTAAATGCTGGCAGTAATCGATACTCAGATGGCACTCCTTTCCAGAGATATGGTCGCAAACACGTAAACAGATGTTGATGTTCATTAGCCAGTGAAGCAGAGCAAGGCCCGAAAAAGCATCTTGTCATCGAGACCAGCGACTGAGGGTGCTTCACTGATTCGTAATACATTGATCGTTATAGCGGTTGATCTATGAGCTGGCAGCCTTGGCTTGTAGCTGCTCGAGTTGCTTCTTGGCCGCCCACTGCTTCTCTACGTTGATCTTTTTCAAGATCTTGTCGGCGCCCTTCTCGATCAAGACCTTGGCAACCTCTTGTCCCATCTCTTCTGCCTCCTCTGAGCTTCGGACTTTGCGTGCTGCCTCGTACTCAACAGACTCCGTGCCATCTACGCTCACCACCATGGCTCTCAACACTAGTTCTTGATCGTCAACATCTGGCTCTTCCTCCTCGACCGCATTTCCGTGCTTGTCATAGTCCTTTGCTGGTTGTGCACCGATAGTGAGGCCCTTGCCGCCTCTCCATGATGTCTCAACGCCGATAGGCACGCTGCAGCCACCTTCCAGAGTGCGTAGCAGTGCTCGCTCAGCCGAGCATGCTCTTGTCGTCCGCTCGCATCGAACACTGCTCAAAATGTCTTTCATGGCTGCGTCCTTCTTCCTGATCTCGATTCCTAGGGCACCCTGACCGACCGCGTGAAGCATACCTCCGCTCGTACTGCTCAGATACTGCGTGATCCTGTTGTCGAGACCCATTCGCTTCAGACCGGCAGCCGCTAAGATGATAGCTGAGTACGGGGAGTCTTCGGCATCGAGCTTCGCTAGTCTCGTGCCCACGTTGCCTCTGAGGTCGGCGAACTTCAAGTGTGGGTATAGCTTCCTCAGTGTGGCAGCTCGTCGTACCGATGACGTACCGATGGTGGCACCTTGCGGAAGGGTAGCTAGCGTCGTCTCCTTGGGCAGGCGTGGGGAGATCAAGAGGGCATCGCGGGGATCTTCACGCTGGAGTATGGCACCAATCTCGAGGTGGTCTGGCAGCTGTGTGGGCATGTCTGTCCTGCTAGTCAGCCTGACTCGTACCAAGTTTCAATGCGCGAGCTGCAGAACATACCCTTCAAGCAGTGAACGATGATATCCAGATCGCCCGACTCCAGCATGCTCTCCAATTCGCCCGTCCAAAGACTCTTCGCATTCTCGCCTTGACTCAGTTGCTGCAAGGGTGTAATCTTGTCCCTGTCTCCCTGCACCACGACGGGGCAAATGTTGAAGGTCCGGTCCGGGTACGCATCCTTTAAGCTTCGCTCGACTGCGCGGGCCTGGATCTGGGCGAGTACCGAGTTGCGCGTGCCGATGTTGACAGCCGGGAATTGCGTGCTTGCCGATGTGTTGAGGCCTTCCGGGTTTGGGTGAGATGGACCCTGGATGTCGGCTGCTGTTGCGGAGGCCATGGTGAGATGCGTACACGTGGGTAGAGAGGCGTGTTGTCGTGGTGGCTAGGAAAAGATCTCGAGCCCTGGCGGGATGGTGGGGCTCGGCCAACGTCATGTTTACCGCGGCTCGACACTAGCGTCAGGTACACACCAGATGACGGGAACCTTCGGCGCGAACAACCCTGTGACATGTCTTAGAAAGATGAACGGTACGATCTTATCTGCATACATATGAGAACGACGATGGATAGAAACTCAAGGTAATGTCGACTCCAACGTCTTCTGCTTCCACTATCAGCTGTAAGTGGGGGTTCAGTATATTCCTTGAGTACCTAGGTTGATGGCACAATTTCCTCTATGATCAATACAAACAGCAGCTTCAAACACGATGTGGTTTGGATCGACGTTGATTGTTATTATTATGATACAGTAAATTTCCTATTTGCCAATCATGCACTACCTAGGTAGGTAGTAAGACGCGATTACTGGTCTCCGGTGTTGTGGATCGAGTTGGGAAGAGCTTCGTGTGTGTCAGAATCGCGTCATTATTGCATTGTATGTAGAACTCTTACCTCGCTCGACAGACTCGGGAACGATCTCTTGGACCTTCTTGGGGACGATTGAGTCCTCGCCGTCGTTCAGAGCATGGGTCTTGCTGGTAGACTGGCTGTTGGGGTTGCTGCCAGTGGGGTGGACCTGTGGCAATGTTAACATGCTTCACTTCGTGGTAGGTAGATATAATCAACTTACACCTTCAGGGAGGCTCTCCTCGAGACCCTTTGGTGCAGCCTCCTGGACCTTCTTGGGGACGGCACTCTGACCAGTGGCGTGCGATGCACCCTGGCCGTGCTCATTGGTGGAAGACATTCTGATGGAAGTTCGTTTGAAGAGATGTGATTGTTGGATGAAGGGTCGGGAAATAGTGCGGAGCTGTGTGGTGAAAGGCATTTTGGGATGGAATTCGAATGGTATTTGAATGATTTCGATGGAGAGCCTGAAGACAGCAGCTTATGTACATGTGGATGGTGATATGACGCGTGTGGTGACACACCCAAGCCGCATCTCACTTGCACTCTATCATGCGCGTCATGAAAGTGCAGTCCATGTTGCTTTTCGTCCGATCACTAGTGGAGTTTCTACAGGATTGTGAGTGACTATCCGTGGCGAAATAACGAAAACGCCCTGCGTAGTTGTCCAGGTACCTCGCTTGGGTAGGTCAGCGGCAAATGATGCGGTCACGACGATACCAAGGACCGGTCCGCGGCGAGCCTCATGGTGCTCACGAAGCTCATGAAGCCACATTGCAACATGGAAACGCGATCGCCGTAGATTTCGACACAGTTAATTGCCTCCGAGGCGCCGACCTCCCAGATCCGAGGAGCTATACGAAAGGACGTTGATGGCGTAGGTGTAACAATCACCCGCGGTCGGTCTCCGAAGGCCCCGATCGCGCTAGTACGGATGCCTCTCCGCGGGCTCGTATTCTCGTATACCCCACAGGCCATCTTACATTGGATCTGAATCTTGCGCACTCCGCCCAATTTACAATCGTCGTCCTTGCCTTTTGTTCTTACCGCCTAGCGTGACCAAGAAGACGTCATCTTTGGCAACTCATTGCACCATTCCAAGGTTGAGTCTACCTGCATTGTGGTCTTCACGGCCGCATAACTCATGTTGCCCAAGTCTTTCATTCGTACATATGTATGATATCCGAGCTTTCAACAATCACAGCTTCGCCTTGACCCAGCTTTGCACCACCTCTTGACTTCCGGTGCCCGAATCGCCCTTGTAACCCAATATTCGCTCCACGACCATCTCTTCGTGGCACGCTTTTGGCGTTACAACTGTAGTGGCCAGCCCACCATTGCTGCCAAAGCCCTGCGTGAACTTCTGTGCAAATGCCTCAATGCCATCCTTCAACACCTCGTTATCGCCCGCCCATATTAAAACCTCTTCCACAAAATCGGCAACAGGGCCCCACCACTCCGGAGCTGCGAGAACGGGTTCGCTGTAGAAGTCGCCAGCGAATGGAGAAGAGGAGCCGAGGAAAGCAGTGGCCCAGCGGGAAAGGGTTCGCGCGTCAAACATGTCGCGTTGTGCGTTCGTGACGAACGCTGGCGTGTTGGTCTGTGTCAAAGAGCACCATGGCGAGATGAGAAGCGCGGCATGGATCTTGGATGGAAGTTCCAAAGGCGCAATCTCGGGATGTGGATGTGCGAGGTGCGAAAGCAGACCGAGTATAAGGTTTCCGCCAGCCGAATCGCCGCCCAGAATCAGGTCTGAAGGGTTGCGCCCCTCGACGTGCACGAGATGGTGAAGCAGCTCGACTGCCTGCTTCAACTGGCTGGGATATCGGGCTTCTGGTGCGAGATCGTACGCGAGGAGGAGCGCGGATACGCCGGGACCGAGAGACTTTTGGAAGTCATCGAGCCATAGCATATGGCCTGGTGTGCATGGCATCACATATCCACCGCCTGTTCATGTCAGTGAGATGTCCATCATCCTGGAAAGCGGAGACCGACCATTGAAGTACACAAAGACCTTCTTCGCGCTCCTACTACCCAGCCAATGCGCTTGTGTTCCATTGGGCAGCTTGATGCTATCTGGAACAAACTTGTACTTCTCGGCATGCTGAAGGTACGTAGGCGTGGATGATGCGCCGTTCATGTACCGGTCTTGCGCAAGGTCGAGGTTCCCCAGATTGGTCCGGAACATGGCGAACATGATGTCCTTGAAGTACGTGTTGGAGCCATTCTCGCCTTTGAAGGGTGAGGTAACGGAGCGTTGCAGCGCAGAGCCCACTGCCGAAGATGTTAGTGCTTGCTTTTGACCTGATGATGCAGGCGCGTACTGGCTTTGAGCGTCGCCGAAGCGATGCCCAGCTTGCTTACATTCTGATCTGCCATTGTGTTGTGATGGTGCTTGCAATGGCAGCAAGACGCTGCCAGCACCCACAGCACACTAGCTACCCCATGGCGCGCGTCCGAGTCTAGACTCCAGGGAGCCGTGCAAGTGCGGAGAGCGTTACCCGACGAGATTCCCGAGGTTCGCGTCCCCCACGCGTGCTGTCCCCGCGATCGACCAGGGCGGCGATCATCCACTAGGCCTGCTCCGGCTTAGCTTGCTGTAGGCAAAACTCATCGCAGCTGCAGTGTCAGGGTCATGACTCGAGGTAGGATTTGTCCATTTCTGTCCTGAGTCGCAACCCACACGCATCCATGATCAGCATGGCGTCGCCGGCGGAGGCAGACACGCCCGAAGGAGCCCCTAGAGACGATGGTTCGGGCGATGGTCAGCCCAACAAAAAGCGCAGGACTGGCCCCAACTCGCGTGGCGTTGCCAACCTCACGCCCGAACAGCTTGCCCGCAAGCGCGCAAACGACCGCGAAGCTCAACGTGCCATCCGCGAGCGCACCAAGAACCAGATCGATCGCCTCAATCAGCGCATCCGGGATTTGGAGAGCCAGCAGCCATACCATGACCTGCAAGTCGTCCTCCGCGAGAAGGAGGCGGTCCAGGCGGAGAACGGAGACATCAGGAAGAGGCTCGAGAGCGTCCTGAGCATCATCCAGCCTATCGTGCGTGCGACGGGTGGCCTCAATGGTACGATGACTACTCCCAAAGAAGGAA
This sequence comes from Alternaria metachromatica, assembly GCF_023757995.1. NCBI lineage: Eukaryota > Fungi > Ascomycota > Dothideomycetes > Pleosporales > Pleosporaceae > Alternaria > Alternaria metachromatica. The sequence continues at coordinate 344,584 of NW_026055496.1, forward strand.
CAAATGTTGACAGCAGGTAGAATTGGCAGCTGCTGCCGAGCGATCGCCCCTTCCAATCCATCCTCACCAACAGCGCGACGCGCCTGTGCAACCTACCGAACCACGACAGTACCACATCGCGTCCCACGAGCTGTCTACGGCCTCACCTCAAAACGGAGTACATTCTCCAAGCGTGACTGAGGGGGGAAGAGCATGGCTATACCCCAACGACGCGCCAAACAGCCACTTGCGCCGCTACTCCAATGGCAGTCCCGGGCCGCATTTCGACCAGTCGCGAACACCCCATCTACAGTCAGAGATGCCCTTCGATGAGCGTTTAGGCGTAGACTTTATACTCGACAATGGGCAAAGGAGGGCCGTCGATCCAAATCTGCCCCCTCCACAGCAGCCGCGACCCAGCAACGTCAGTAGTAGCCAGCATGCCATGTATGCACCGAGCATGGTCGCCCACCTCACGTTACCTCGCAATCTTCCGGCGACATGCCCTCTGGATGTCATCCTGCTCGACTTTCTGCAAGATCGTCAGAATCGCGCTGCCGAGGGCGTACCCATGAAGACCCTGGTTGGACCACACTACCCCAACTTCACGTCTCTAGCGTATCCCGAGCGCGCAGTAGATGCACACCCCCTGTCAAAGCTCTTTACAGACATCTTGCGCACGTTTCCGGACATCTGCGGCAGGCCGGAACAGGTTGCGATAGTATTCATCATGTTCCTGATCATGCGTTGGCAGATCGAACCTACGCAGGAGAACTACGATCGGCTGCCACACTGGGCTACGCCACGACCTTCTCAGTTGTTCACTGCTCACGCGTTATGGATCGATCATCTCCCATGGTATGCACTAATATCCGCTTCTTGACTCGTTTGAAAACACATAATGACTGATCTATTCTAGGCCTCGCCTTCGCGACAAACTCGTCGCTGGCCACCCGCCAGTATCCTTCGAGAACTTCTTCATACCCTTCACGACTACCATTTCCCTGAATTGGCCTTATGAGCCCCGCGATTGTCTCCTCCCTGCTTCGAAGGTCCATACCTCGGCGCTCTCGACGACCTCCTCCGTCTCGGTCTCTTCGCCTTTCTCCACACATGTCAACGCCGGCTCGCCGCAAGATCCTTCCACCCCGCAGCCTCCTGCGGCACATACCTCCGCCGGTATCACATCCATGGGTCCGCTACCCAAAGAAGATGACCAGTGGCTTATCAACCCGGCTTTTGAGACGCACCTCCGCGATCTGAATAATTGGACACTGGGCCCAAGCTTCAGAGGCAACTTTCCTGCTTTTGCTGATTGTGTAAAGATCAAGGAAGGCAGGTGACGAGAATTGTAGATGCCAAATCGCGCCGCGGTTAGGCCCTGGCGTGCGGGACAGGAAGGTGTTTATCAGGTATTGCATGTATCTTTACTGTATCATTGGTGGGTAATGTGGTGGCTCTATTGTGTTTTATCATCAGCATTGGGTATTGTATCTTTCCAACTGTACACACTTGGGCATGCATCAGAGGGAGCAGTGGGCTGACTTGGGGTCGCGGATGCTTGCGACAGGTGATTTAGCATTATATCGGTATCATAACGACGCCACACGAAATCTATACCAACATTGTCTTAAACTCTGGAAGTTTTCCTGTCATCATTTGCTCACCAACGTAGCACCACTTGCCGCTTCGGAATAACCAAGTAAATGTGGAGAGCAAGTGAAGGTGAGTGCCCTCTGCACTTTTGCTTAGTAGCGTCGCAACGACTGACCTGACCGAGTAGCTTGCTTCACTTCTCAATCACACCGTACCTACAGTCCCCTCCACCAGACCCAGGACAGACGACATACCGTCTCCCAACAATGACGTCCATGGTTCGCGATCCCCAACGGCAGCACATGCTCGCCTACCTCGACCCCCGTCGCGGCAATCTGCCTGCCAACGTCGCCGAGACCATTGCCGGCAAGTCCAACCCTTTCCGGTGAAGAAATGAAGTAACTGACGGCCTACATGCAGGAAACATCACCTTCCTGATCAAGTACACTGTCGGTCCCAACATACCCGCTTCCCAGATCTCAATCACTGTCGTCGATGTCCGCGGCCACAATGATTGCGAAGTCGGTCACAAGGCAACTGTATGCATCCACTACGGCCCAGGTGACTTTACAGTCATAGTGCGGAAGCAAGTCAAATGGGGCCAGAATGTTGTACAGGCACTCGGAGAGAAGGTGGATAAGGCTGTCAGAGAGATCCTGAAGAACGAGGGGGACGATGGATATGGAGACTTCAAGGACTAGGAATTCTGGGTTCGATGATTGAAAACCGGGTGGGTGGTGACAAGCTTGCACATCAGCCACATGGAGATTCACTACAACCTCGCACTTCCGCGATTGGAATTAGTCGACCTGACTGAAGAGGATAATTGGTAGTCAGTGGGCCGGCTTGTAAAGCAAATTTCCTTCGGTATCCGCGTCATACAAATGATACCAGAACCCAAGTCAAAGCTCTTAGATTATTCCGCCGTCCAGCACGACCCTCTATATTTCACCTAGAATTCACTATCAACACCTGATTATACGGTGACACAGGCTTTGTCCTTAGCGCTAACACCCCAGGTCCACTCTGCCGCCTACACGGAAGTCTCGTACGTCCAAATCTCTCCACTTTATCCTCCCCACTTTGTAATATACCAATCAAGTCGCGATCAATCACCTCATCATGTCGACTGATTCGCTTGAACAGCGACTCTATGATCTCCTACAGCCTTACCGCGAGGAGTGCTACAAGAATGCTCCCAAAACCGCACCGGCAATAGAAGAAGAACGCCTGCTTCTCATACTTTGTGGTACGCAGACATACCGTCCATATCGACTCTTCCGCATTACACTGTATCTGACCTATTCCAAAAGAGAACATATCATTCATCATCCGTCACAACCAGTCTTCGTATGGCAAAATCATTGTTCCCATCGACATCTCCATTGGCTCTCGCAACTGGTCTACTATGATCAAAGGCGGCGGCGGGATAGCTGGAATGGGGATCTTCGTCAACGGGAACGGGTATACACACACCGTCATGCGCTGCTGGGCGAGGAAGGAAGACGGGAAAAGCGTGATCGAGATTCTGACGGAGGAGTGTGACAGGGCGTTGGCGAACTTCTTTCCCGAAGTGAAGGTGGAACTATAATGAGAGCGATGGGCAAGCGCGAAGGCAGCCACGGTGTTATCGGACCAGAGCGAAGACCGGCGAAGATCTTGAAACACTATTGGCAATTGCATGAGTGGTGAGGGTGAAGATTCGAGCTTCCAGTCTATAATGTCAGGTGCAACCACGATGTCTTGGCGTTCTCGTCATTGGAAGTTACCATTTCCCACACTTCTCTCTCCTTCCACAAACACCCGTAGACGATAACCATAGACGATAACCAACCTCCCGACGTCAACTCAAACAAGTCTTCTTGCCGATGTCTTCGCCCCAGCCCGCAAACGCGCTCGAACAGCGCATCTACGACCTCATGCGCCCATTCCGCAACGAATGTTATGAAGCGCCCGACACGGTCGATCAAGTCGTCGCCGCCAATCGCGCTGTCAAACTCGAGCGCAGAATCCTCGTTCTAGCTCGTAAGCCCAAGGCACATCTATCTCGCGCTTAACATCTTGATTGACATGTGGCCAGAGAATATCTCATTCCTCGCACACAACAACATTGCGAACACTGAGCAGACGATCAACGCCTCCGATATCTTCGTGGTGATGAGAGGTTGGACGGGAGACGGAGTGGCGAAAAAGGGTGGTGCGATTGCTGTTCTTGCACGCTATCCGGAGGGTACTACGGGCGTTGTCAAAGCTACGTTCGACGCTGGTGTCAGTGTCGTTGACGCACTGTGTACGAAAGTTGACGAGATGCTTGCTGCGAGCTTCTGAAAGATGCAGCAACGGTTGTGAGCAGACGGTAGTGATGTTGGTGGGCAGGGAGCGATTGGAAAAAGCAGGCGAAAGCATGAGCTCCTCAGTGGTTGGGATTTTACGAGATGCCCACTGTGGCTGAAGAGTTCTAGTACCACGATTGTTTTACCCACTGCTTATAATGTCGTGGAATTAAGCTCATGTCCCAGCTCCTGAGGTGTGACGGGATAATCTGGTTGCAGCAAAAGTGGGGCTTGCTAGTCCGAGACCCCCAGACATGGCTCAAGCTAGGTGTCTGACTCGTGGGCTACATCTGAATGGGCTGTCGATGTTTGCGGCTGCTTATTACTTAGCCCAGCGAACGACTGATTAGTGAGCGGAGTAGGTCGCATGATCCAGAATCTTGCGCAACAACCCGAACTGAGCGCTCAATGCGTCCTCGCCCACTCTCGATAGAAGTCTAGGCATTCGGCGTTTGCAACACTCGCGCTCGTCTTGACGTTGAGTCCGCAAAGTATCTGCTTGACAGCACCTTCAACCTTTTTGCCGTTGGTAGTGACAGGTATCTCTGGACACTCATCCACTATAGCTGGAACATGACGTGCGCTAAGCGCTTGCTTGATCGTTGTCTTGATCCTTCCAACGAGATCAGTAGAAATCTGGCGACCCTCTGCCATCTTCAGAAAGAGCACGACAGTCTCATCCGTATCAGTCTCTCTCCTTCGGCCGATGCAAAGCGCGTCCGCGACGTCTTCAGGGAAATGCTCCAGTACCACGTTATAGATCTCAGCTGATCCGAAGCGTACGCCCGCGGGTTTGAGTATGCCGTCGCTGCGTCCAAGCATCCACAGTCCACCGGTTTCGGGATTGAATCGCACGAAATCGCCGTGATGCCAGATCGGCTGATTCTTCTCATTTGTGAATTTGTCAAAGTACGACTTCCGGTACTTTGACTCCCCTTCGGGGCCCCAAAATGCTACTGGCTGACAGATGAAGGGCTTGGTGCAAACTAGGTCTCCTGGTTCGCCTGACATCGAGACATCGGCACCTGTGTAGTCATACGCAGCGATTGCCATACCAAGACCGGCGGCTTGGATTTCGCCTTCATACACGGGCAAGAGTGGGTTGGGTGCGCCAAAGAGCGAGATGATGTCTGTGCCACCGGTGATGCTGCCGAGATTGATGGTCGAAGGGAAGGCGGAATAGACGTAAGAGAACGTGGAAGGAGCGAGCGGTGATCCTGTCGAATATATCGCTTCGAGCTTGTTCATCGCGAGTCCCGCGGCAGATGGGTCGATGGACTTCTGCTCCAGGATAGAAAGGTACTTTGCGGACGTGCCGAAGTGCGTGATGTCAAACTCGTCTATCAGACGATGCATTGCTAGGTCGTCTGGAACGGACGTCGATGCGTCGGAACTGTCTACGTATCGAAACGGAGAGCCGTCATAGAGTACTAGTGTAGCGCCCGATGCGAGCCCGCTGACCAGCCAATGCCACATCATCCAAGTACATGTGGTAAAGTAAAAGAGTCGTGAGCTAGGTTTTATCGAGCAGTGAATGATGTGTTCCTTTTTGTGTTGGAGTAGCGTACCGATGGCCCCATGAACGATACATTTGGGTGCACCTGTCGTGCCACTCGAGTAAAGGATATAAACTGGATGGTCTGGCGGCAATTGCTTGAAGGTGAGTTCTGACGTAACTTTCAGTGATGTGAATGTTGCGTAGTCGTAGGCTTTGCCAGATTGCACCGGGATAGAGGTGACGTCGAATTCTACTGAAGCTACAGTAGGAAAGATGACGACGGCTTCGAGCGATGGGAGATCCCTGACGATTTCAGTAACCTTGGGAAGTACTGGATGACTCCGACCATTATAGAAGGCCGCATTGTCTGCAAAGAGCAAGGTTGGCTCAATCTGGCGTAGTCGATCGAGAACGGCATGGACGCCAGTGTCTGGGCTTACTGCGGTCCATACTGCCCCCAGCGACGACGCGGCCAACATTGCTACCAACGCGTTGGTGTGGTTCGCAACATAACCAGCTACTCGGTCGCCTTCTTTGAGACCCAAATGTATCATGCCGGTCTGACATAGCTTCACTCTATCCCTGAGTTCCTTCCATGTCACTGTTTCGCGTGTAGTCTCTGTAGCGGCGATGACGGCGGGTGATTCGGGGTCGACTTCGGAGGTAGGGAAGAGGAGATTCTCAGCGAAGTTCAGTGTCGCTCCCGAGAAGAACGCCGGTCGGGGAAACATAGGCAATTCTTCATCCACGGCCTATCGTCTGTAAGTAGAGGCTACATGGATGGGTATACGATGACTGACTGATGTGAAGGCTCCCTGGTGTCGGACACCCACAAATTCCCACGTTCGTTGCCAGAATTCGTTGATGTTTTCGATGCTCCATTTTTGTAGTTGCGAGTAGTCGGACAGTTGCAGGTTGTGTGTCTTGTTCACTGACTGCAAGAATTGGTACATGGGTGTCGTCTCGGGAGAGGAGTGCTTCCAGAGAAGCTTGGGGCCTGTTGATGTGCCATTGGCACCCCTTGTGCCGTTCATCGCGTCGTGATCGTTCCGATAAGTGTTCTCAGCAACCGTAAATACCGATGTTGTGAAGAAATTGAGGTTTGCGGCTATTGCAGGCTCCTAATAATTCTTGACGCCGGTCTCGGTTTCCCCGCGCACCCCATGCGATGTTTGGCAGCGGCAAGTTCCGATACAGTAGCGCATCACGAAAACGTCGCGGTTCCCCACCCCAAACACCACAGCACCTCCATCGACTGTGGAGCCATCATCACGTCCGATCCGCGTATTTCTGTTTGGTATCCGTCCTTCGATCGACTCACCAGGCTGCCGGTGCGTTGCCTACGTCACTCGAATAAGGCCGTGGGGTGTCTACGTCGCGCATATGCGGAGGCGTCAACTACGCGCCCAGGCACCCAATAATTTCGGACTACGCCTCGACTCTCAGCAGCCCTCGCAGCTGTATTACAGCTACGCGAACTCAACAGTTTCATCCCCGTTATGCCACGACTACGAAGAATTCGGGCGGTGAAGGCACGCGACATGCGGACGCAACACGGAGCTTAGGAAGGGAAAGAGCGGCCAAGACATCTCCCTACTATCGCCTCGATTTCGAGTTTCAGCGCTGCGACCGGCACTCTGCCTTGGGGCCAAATTCACCGGTCTGCCAGGGTCGTTCGCATCTAAGATAATGGTGTGTAGAGAATGGCCAGCGCATGCCTCGCCTATCCCTGATGGGGGTAGCGCCTGGTCCTTGCACACTCCTCAGTATCGAGCACCTGCCACTCTATCGTCTGGCCTTCTACGTTTGTTCTTCGATAGTTCGTCTCAGGAGATTGCAAGCGTACTTGGTATACACCACTAGCGCTCGGGCAAATTGGGGCGTCGATTACAACCCTCATGGTAAGATTTGGGTGCAGGAACGATTTCACTCCTGTCGCGAATGGGCGTCAGGATCAGATGCTCACTCAGAAATTTCACGCGGTGGCGCCGATGTCTGCCTGCTTTCCTAGCGTTGAATTCCACCACACCTGCACGTGGAACTTTGGGGACGATCCTGTCCGTTTCGCTCCTCCAGCCTGCTTGGTCCTTCTGAGAATCTTGGAACCTTGAGGATTGCCATGGCCACCTACGCTGAAGCTTTGAGAACATTCTCCATTGAGTAACACCGGCCTCGAATGAGCTTAACATGTGTATGATTGTACATTCTTTGTCGAGAAACCAACTGTAATCGCGTATTTTCAATACGAAACTAGAGGAGCCATCGTAAACCAGGTATCCAGGCGAGCTTGCTCCACCCGGCCCACACCCAGACCGACCCTCGAGTTCGCTCTGTCTGCTCCAGGTACAAGGATGTGTGGAAGATTGGTACCTGCATTAGCCTTTCTTGCGCCTCTCACTTGACCGCTACCCGGGGTAATAACGCGCGAACACTCGTATGGTCTCAGGCCACTAAACCAGATCACCATGCGTTTTACGATTCCGCCATCGGGTCTATGGTCCGGCCTACAGTCAGCCTCCCAGGGGTATCGCTAAGATTGACGGCAGCTTTGTTCAACGCAAACGCAAGTCTGAGGCCGAGCCATGCCGAGATGTTGCCAAAGAAACCGGATGCTGTCTCGACGCAGCTCTGGGCATATTGCTGAGCGTGCAGGCGTGGTCTGGTGTCGCAGATCATTGTACTCTTTTGCATGTCTTACATGCGTGCTAAGCGCATGCAGGCTGCATCCACTACCCTTTTATGTTCCCCACGCTCTCAGGTCATAGTGACGGGATGGCTGTGTTTTGGCACGCCCCATCCTAGCATACCAGCATCATGAAGGCGACCAGGGCCTCGCAGCTTGACGTTGGCAAGATACGCGATGCGCGTGCCCGCTTTCGTACGTATAGTACCTGCGTCAGCCGATGCTTGTCCTCAGTGTGTATGCTAGCCCTACAACCCTTGTCCCTGTCCCTGTATTCCTCTTTCACTGGATCTGCGCATCATGAAACCAGAGATTCTCGGGTAAGTCGGAGACTTCTGTATTATCGATCGGTATGAGAGAGGTTGGATTTGAGCTTTACACTGACATCTTCGTACAGGCAGCAAGATGCGCAGTGATCTTCATTACAAGTGTAGAGGCTTGAGACTTTTCTTCACAGCATGCCGACGCCATGTCGAAGAAGTGCAAAACAGAGCGATGCGAGCTCCTTCGTGGACATCGCTATGGAGAATAAGAACGCCACTCAATTGCTGTCACATCCTTGTACCTTACCCCGGCCCTTCGCTGCTCTTGCCCAAACCGCGACGACTAGTGAAGTCCCATGCTTCATGTTGCTGCACCTGGCCCTGACCGGGTGTCAGCAGAGGGAGAAGCTAGATATCAGTGTTTTGCGAGGTCGGTGCGCCGCTTGGAATACATAAGGAGGGTATGAATATAAACAGGCCCAGTGCCACTATGATCTCGACACCAACACCAACAATTCGAGATCTCTGTCGTGCGCCACAGCCAAATCGTCCCTGGAAGTATTGTCTGTCGAGACTTCTGGTGCGTTCAAGATTATTCTCCTCCTTGCTGGAGACACTAGCTCAAAGCATCACATCCAGTACTCTACCCCAACACGCTCACTGCAACACTCGTCTTTTGTCAAGATGGGCAGCAACGACCGAAACGATGCCTTTTCTCTCGAGTTCTACGACCAAGGTCTGTCCTGTCCGGCCACGAACGGAATACGGAGGTTGCCCTCAGATGCGCCATGCACGTATCATGCGGCTGTGCTTGGTCCCCGTCCTCAGCAACTTGGCTTGCATTCAGCGACATTCTCTCGCCAGATGCTCCAATACGTCCCACCGTCATGCTTGACGAAAGACTGGTCTACTGGCACTTCAGCGAGTTGTGGTTGCACGTGTGCATCTGCTATGGGCATTAGAGGAGACAACATGGCTCGCGAAATCGAGACGATCGTTCGAGCTTCAAAGATCGCCGCTACCACAAACACTTCCGGGGAACGATAAGCAAAGCGCAAGCGGATTGACAACTGGGAAAGCATCCTGTCATCAGCTTGGTGAACCTCGCATCCTTGACTTCCGGGAAAGCCTTCTCCCTGAATTCACTGCAGATGCGTCGTTTTCTTATTGGGACAACTTTTTCTTTCTTCAACCGGTGCAGCAGCTGTTACCGAATTTTGTACTTTACAATGTATTACTACACTTTTCCCGCCCGACTACATCCTACTTGGGAGATATATCACCAATCGTCACCTCCCATGCTAAGCGATGCCTTGATTTCGCTAGCATACATGGGTTCCTTGCTGCACATCAATGACGCCGCCACCACAATCAGCACAGACGAGCTTACTACCCACAGACTGCGCCATTGCCGCCAGGCTGGTCGAACGACAGGCGTAGTCTCCACTCTGCTAACTGTAGCCTAACAGCTCTTGTACGGACGGAGCGGAAGTAGCCCGAGCCCAATGGCAAGCGCGTCCAGGTACGGCACTTACCAAATCTCCGTGGACTGTGTGCGCTTTCAGCCATGGACGCCTTGACGATCCAATTTGGATACCCCCACGTCGCCAGTTTGATGAACATAGATCTTCGGTTCGAGATGCAGACTAACACGCATACACCATGAGGTTTGCACTAACTACGAGCAGCTCGTTATATTGAAGGTCGGGACAAGAACACCATAGTTCATGGAGAGTATCGCAACCGCAACGCGATACTGGTCATAGGGGAAGATATTGTATCTCCGCATTACAATGTCAAATCTTCAATCTCACCTTCAGCTCCGTCTTACATCGTACAGCACGTGGCAGACAGATTCCACGAAATGTCCGGTTATGGTCAGCCCGGTGATCTAGCGTCGACTGCACAGGCCTAGCCAACACGCAGAAGGCTGTTCAACGACTCTTAGATCCTTGGCTTGACATAGCGGTGTGTAAAGAAAACGCGCGCCAGTTGAGAAACCTCGCTCCGTTGCTGCATTCGGCCAGCAAATCACACAGCAATGGCCATATCCCTGTCTGCCAGTTGAGATTTCAATAAGATTCGAAACACACCAAGCCTCTTCGGATTCGAGGTACTATTCCTCCTACGCTGCTGCCAGCGTAAAAAACACCGTAAACTTAGCTCAGACACTCTCCGCGGAGCCTTACTAGCAGAGCTGAAGCACCACGGTCTTGAAGAAACGCGGCAGAATAGAACTGCATACCAGACGCCTCGATCTTCCGGGGATTCATGCGCAGCTGCGCAGTAATGTGCGGCTTGAGTCATCTGTCGCACGGTAATGCAGAATCAGTGGCGAGTTTGCTGCGCTGCGGATATGCCACAGCCACACAATGCATTGTCACCCATGATCGAATATGCACATTCATTCTAGGGAAACTGAACTGCAAACGGGGGGTTGGACGGACGCGAGAGAGATTTGGGCTTTGCGCTTCCGGCTTCTTCACATCCAACCAGATAAATTGCCTGCCACACTTCATGCAGGCAGATGCAGGGGAAGCGCTTACAGTTGCGACTGTTAGACTTTCGATTACCGACCATGGCACCCATTTCATAGCAGCAGCACGGATCATGCACATAAGAGCCTTTGGATCTTCAGCTGTGTAGAGGAAAGCGCTTTTCGCCGATGATCTTGTCGTCGATCTCACCCCAGCACTGCGCCTGGGGTCGTCGCGTGGGCCTGAAGAAGTAACGCCTTGCCGCTTCCACAACCGACAGCCTTCTAGAAGCTTCCAACAACTTTCGGTGGAAGGACATTCAGCCAGCCTCAACCTTGCAGTCACCTGCTTGAGAGTTTTGGTCTACCAAACCGTTGGCGTGCGGACTGGTGATGCGCAATACTCTCAACTTCATCCTGAGTGTGCGCAACTTCAATCTTGCGTTTTACTGAGCTAGGAATTCGAAGGAGATAATTGCAACAGCCTTTATGATAGCTTGTGCGACGAGCGACGAGCGTTCGGCCGCCAAAGGACTTGCCGTCCCCTGTTTCCCCGCTGCGCTTGTGTATGAATTTTGCTGTGAATAAATCTTCCTACACTCATACCATTTTGACGCTTTGCAGCGGGTCGAGAGATTTGGGAAGCTGATCGGTAGGCAATGCGACCGAGAATTAGGCTGATGTGGACACACTGCCTCGCGCGGAATCGGCAGGGCTGTGCGTGTCACGGCACCAGGGCAGTGATGCATCTGGGTAACATTACGGGATGACGAAAGTGTGGGATGACGCTGTTGCGCACTTCGAAATTGTCGGGGAAGCGGGTTTGCATCCCTTCCTTCCTGTTTGGACCGTCAAGGCTGAACAGGGCTTACAGACTTGATGGCACCCTTGCATTGTCTTCGCATCGGCTTCTCTCCCTGATGGTGCTTACTACTGAATGGTGTAGATATCTCGGGGAAGCGGCTTCTTCGAGCTGTTGTTCTCGTCACTCGCTTATCAGGTCCCTTATCTATACCACCTAGGGTCGGATCCTAAGGCACAAGCGTGCCTGGGACAAACCCTCAACCCCCTCATGCAACGTAACACCGAACCCTCGTTTCTAGAGGAAGTGGCATGAACCCACCTCCGAAAGACAGTCAAAAGAGTTCTAGTGATCGAAAAAAAAAAACCGCCACTCATCATCCAAAGTTCAGGAGGTCGGATGGCCAGCAAGTAATAAGCAGCGACTTCGGGTCGGGAAAGCTGTGTAACTCTGGTCCGGTGCCACTTCTTGTGTCGAAGCGGGTTACCCGGGCCGTATTTCGTGAACTCCCGACAAGGCCGATGTGAGCAGACCGGCGACCTCGACCGCCTCTTCTGCTTGTGATCCTCGGTACGCCGATCCCTGCTCTATGCACCACCAGGCTGTATACAAATGGTCTCACTGCCTAGTCGGCACTACATCCGCGGCCAGATCGTACCGTCCAGTGGGAGAACGTGCCCTGAGCCCGTTTTTAGCCCCACGGATCTCGCGTCTGGTTTGACCGCGGAAGCTGGCTGTAACTGCCATGATCAGGGGGTCTTCCAATCCGAACAGCTAGTGGGATCTCAGTATCCACAGCCACGCTCCCACCCCGGGTTAGGGGTCCTTCTACTCTTGCCCCATGGGTACAAGAGCATGCAGTGGCTATCTTCCCGCTTCCGCGCAAACGAGGCAAGTAAGAAAACCTTCTAGATACGGCTAAGCGGCATTGCGAATGAGAGATGAAGTGAATGATTCGAGTCATCCTGGCTATGTGCTGTCTGTCAAAGTTCTGCTTGAGGCGCTGCGCAACTAGCACTTGTCTCACACGCGGAGACTGGCTCACTACATCCTAGCAAATGGCATGGCAGCCAAAGTATAAGTAGCACCTTTTGCGCGCCTGTTGGGATGAATTAGACAATCTTTCTACAACTACACTTCTGCTTGATTGAACACGATGGCTTCCTCAGCACCAGTGGTGGTGACTTCGGCCGTGGCTACCCTTGGCTCTTCCCAGCGAGATGGTCAAGAACCTCCTTCATCGTCACTTCATCAGCACGGCACTGCTCAAGCAAACGGTAACAGATCTACTGGTACTACTGTCAGGGCTCATAGTAGTGACCTGATCTGTGTTGGGATGTGGACCACCAAAGAAGAACAGCGGGACACCAACACTGCCACGAATGGAGGTAACACTGACCTACCATCGATTCAATCCAGAAGTTATTGACCTCTCATAGTCCGTCTTCATGTATCCCAATCAGCTTGTACGCGCCACCACAACTTGAGTCAAGCATGCTCTCCCTCCGCCGGTCACCCACAGATTGTCCGGCTTCTCGCAGACCCATACGCGGCCGAATCTGCCGAGAACATACGGGTTGGAGGTGCCAGTGAGTTGTCAACGGCGCTGTGTACATGCGTCGTAGCGATCGAGGTTTACGAGGACGAGGCGGAGCCACGGAAGGCAACGACAAATGGCGTGTCGGCGTCTGAGAAGCGGCTGAACGGAATGAGGTAGTGTAGAGCTTTGCTAAGCACCCTTTATGTATACGAACCATGTGGATGGGCGACATGACACCGGAGGTTTGGTTGAGGGTAGAGCGACGTGGTATTAGGGACTAAAAGCCGTGCTTTACGTTACTTGCTACTTGGGTAGCTTGCGGTATGTCGGTAGAGAAGAATGCATCTAGATTTTTGTGTGTCACACTGCCCACGCGTGGCTGCCTAGCGCCGTTATTTTGTTGGTCGCAATGGTATTGTGGCCCCCATACGCGAGGCTGTGCCGCGTTGGGCTGTTTTTGCTACGCGCTCCAGCCTTGTCCGATCATATTGCATTGGAGCCTACTTCTCATTTAACACACTGCATCACTGTGATGCCTACCAGAATGCGAAGGGTCAACACCGGTACCTTTTGCGGATCGATATCAAGATCGTTGTCGACACTGAACGAAGACTGGCACCTACACCGCCGCGCCCATCCCAACTACTCGTACAATCGTTCTCGCGGAAAAGCCGTCATCCCGCAATGACGACTGCGCTTCGCGTTGAGGGCTCGCGATCCAGTCCATAAAGAACGAGGTATCTGTTACAAGATATGAAGCGCCTCACAAGTACCTATGCAGTTCGACTTCGTCGCGGCTACCTGTCCCTAGCACACCTGCCACGCCCATCTACAATCTCAGAGCATTTATGCGCCATCTGCTAACGCTCATGTATACCTAGACCAGTTTTGCCACAGCCCCCGAAGTCATGCTGATGTCTCGCATCTCAGCTCCGTAGTCCACGAGCCTCACGCGCTACCATAACACACGTCGAACGCTAGCTACCCATCGGCACGACTACAAGCCATTTCTAGCCATAAAGTTGCTAATGGCTTCCTCCAACTCCTCAATGATACACTCGGCCGCGTCCGCTGATACACTAAGAATGCGTTCGGTTCTTCCGCACGCATGTATATAGACGGCCAGCACAGTCTCCAGCGCAACCGGAATCGATACCACAAAATCTACTTCATGACCGATAGGAGTGAGGATCCAGCGAATGATAAATGCGAGGTTATCTGTTGAGTAACTGTCAGAGTGATGACCATAGTTGGGGTTCGGTGCTTACTAGCGACTACCTCGATCTGTCGGTTCATATCCGCATCATTTTTGGTGGGAGGTCGGTGTGGCCAAAGGAGGTTAAAGATGCGTTGCTCGAGGGGCCCCATCGCGGTCTTTGGCATATTTTCTGGAAATGGATACTTTGACGGGTATCAGACGTGGATTACGATATGGGCACGGTAGCACTGGCTACACGGGCCTTTTGTCGCCACGTTATTTGCGTAGCTACCCAGAACATGTGTTTGTCGCATCGGATTGAGGAAGAAGGCCCTGGCAGTCGCAAGAAGCTGGTGCGTTACATGTCCATACAAAGGAAATGTTCAGAGGTACTTCTTTCATAAGGTCTGCCAAATACCTCCACAATCATGTCACTAGTCATGTTGCATTCGTCTCCATCAAAGGAGAGTTAGGTTTTACGAGGGTTTTAAGCGCGCTGGTGACTAGGCGTCTGAATTGAAGATGCATACATCCTCGTATAAATCCACCTTCCGCACGAAGATGTATTCTCAAAGACCTCGAGGCTGACTTCCCGCAGTCGGCCATGATGCCATATTGTGAATTGTGAGTCGCACTTCGCTGTGTGGGTCGAAAGTGGCGAGTGAGAGCATCCTAATCTCCTCGATAGATCGAAGAGAAACTTTACTGATTAGTTAGCAGACCATGGCGACAAACATAGAGCGCCTTCTTGAATGTGCTTTGTGGCATGTTTTGAATTCTTTACCCGCCGGCGTGGACGGACAATTGCGGAAGACGCTAGTCAGCTTATCGATAAGCCGCCGCACGGGCCGACTTTCACTCGATCTTTTCTTGGGTCTGGCTGTCTGGCCGCTCGTGATGCTACTCGTGCAGCACGCGTATTAACCCTATCTCTGCGAACTCTCTGCGATCGATCGCAATTGATGCGACTTCTGGAACGGCTGTATTTCCCATTAAGGAAGCCTCAATTGATCCAGGTGCCGATACGCCCCCTCGCCCGGCCATACCTCTACCATCCTGCCGCGGCTATGGATCTGTCTACGGATGCCAATGAGCGTGTTCGTATGTCACCCTTTCTAATTGAACGGGTCTGGCTGACGATCATGGCAGAAGGGCTCGGTGCATCATGACACCCATGCTACCCCGCCACAATTTATTCAGAAAGAGCATTGGCGATATCAAAGTATGCGCAAAGCCGACCTTGATACCGATCCAAACATATTCGATCTTAGTAAACGCGATGAGTTCAGTGAAGAGCGCAAAGATATCTGGCGACCAGCAGGCATCATCCCAGCCGCTCAAATTGACGCTGCTTGCCAGGCGTATGCAAGGGGCAAACCACTCTCTGTACCTGCACAAGACGCACAGATCTTCGAGCATCGCGACTTCCCTGGCCTTCAAGTCATCTCTGGGCTCCTCCCACCTGAGACGCAAGTTCTTTTCACGTCATGTCTGATGCACAGAGACCTAGCAGATCCAGGCCATAAGATCAACCTCCAGGCGGACTATGATATACCATACCCCCCGAAACCAACGTCAGATGGACTGCGTTTTGATAGTTCCTTCTTCCTTCGCCAACGGTCAGATCCGGATGACTGCCTGACTCCAAAGCTTCCAGACAAGTTGAAACCTCTGAACAACGAGCAATTCTTGTACACCAAGCTTCGTTGGCTGACCCTCGGCGAACAATACGATTGGCCAACGCGTAGTTACGCGAAGCATGCGACGCCGTTTCCGGAAGATTTGACAACGCTTGTGACAGGCCTTTTCCCACATATTCGGCCTGAATCTGGCGTGGTTTTGATGTACTCGGCCAAGGATTTTATGCCTGTGCATCGCGACGTCAGCGAGCAGTGTCAACGTGCGCTAGCGAGCTTCAGCGTCGGATGCGATGGCATCTTCATCATGGCTCGAGGAG
The DNA here is from genome assembly GCF_023757995.1 of Alternaria metachromatica. NCBI lineage: Eukaryota > Fungi > Ascomycota > Dothideomycetes > Pleosporales > Pleosporaceae > Alternaria > Alternaria metachromatica. Next base: position 360,909 of record NW_026055496.1, read on the forward strand.
AAGATGACGGGGAAGGTGAGAACGCCCCACGAAGCGTTGCGATTCGAGTCCACAGTGGCGACGTTGTGCATCTCACTGGCAACGCTCGATGGGCTTGGCATGCGATGGCGCGTTCGATACCAAGCACATGCCCAGATTACCTTGCAAACTGGCCAGCTGGCACACCTGGTTCTACAGCTGCCGAAGAGAAGACTTACAAGAAGTGGAAGGGCTATATGGGAACCAAGCGCATTAACGTGAGTTGTCGGCAGGTCTGGGATTAATTCAACGGCAGCCAGAGGGCCGGCCCGTCTGTGGGATTCCATCGCACTGGACACGAGTGCCTTCGTGACAATCGGATCCGTACGCTCGGTGTCGTAGTTTTGCTGCCGGCGGCTGCGTAGCGCACTCCACGGTGGAGCAGCTCTCGGAGCGTTAATGAACCCAGTTTCAGCAACTTTATGCAACGTCAAACGCACCACAACTCAATTTTCCGAAAGCTTGCACATTCTGTCACAAATCTGCTCATGCATGTGCATGCTGTTCTCCACCTGAGCCCTATCTTCACGCAGCATCCCCACTTCCTTTTCCCGCGAGGTGCAGCGCTCAGCACGGGACTTGAGTTCTCCAATGCACCTCCAATGCACTCCAACGCTCTCCAATTTCTTTTTCCTTGGCCTAGGCCACCAGCTCTCTTCACGGGTTGAGGGCCGCCCCTAGCGAGTCAGCTAGCCCAGTACGGGAACCTGACGCTAGCATCTGGCCAGCCGCTATCACGGAGTTTTGGTTCGTCGGTAAGCACACTGCGCATTAGCTTTCAAAGCCACTTGGATGCTAACGAAGATTAATGCCAAAAGAAGCCAGATGAATGCATGGGGCCTTGAGCACCATGCGTCAGGACCCTGGCGGTTTCTGACGTGGTACTATCTATCGGTGGACGCTGCATCCAGCCCTTGGTCGCCTCGTACTGAGGGTGTGAGTTTGTGCTGTGGGTTAGCGCTTTGCGCCCACTCTTGATTCTTATGGTTCTCATCGAGGCGCAGTCATGGATGGCTTAAAGTTTAAACCCTTCGCACGCCTCCTCGGCCCGTCTGTTTGTTAGTGTAACGTTCACCTCCGCACTTGAAGTTATCCATCCTTCTTCCATCTTGCCTTTGCATTGCGTTGTTCTTTCCGGAAGAGCTGACGTGCGACGTCATGGGGTTCCTGGCCCTCCCCCAGTTTCGTTACCATGGACCGTGGGTGCAGATGCTGATTGCTGGTCTCGGTGTTGGCTCTTCAGCGGGCATCTACGTTGCGCTCAACCTTCTTGGAGCTGGTGGTGGGAAGCCGGACTCAGCGCAAGTAGTTCAGGTTGTAAATGCGACATTATGTGCAGGTACACGATCATTCACAATCTAAGAGGACGACGCATACTGATCATACCGCAGTTTGGTTCTTCTCGTCCTCTTTTGGCGGCTCAATCCTGAATAAGCTCGGGCCCGGTCTGACAATGTGCATTGGTGTCCAGACCTACGCTGTGTACGTTGGGTCTCTCTGGTATTACGATGAGACGGGTAAGACGGGCTACCCTTATGCCGCTGGCCCTATCATCGGCATTGGCGCAGGTATGGTCTTTATCACTGCGGGCTATGTTGCGACAGGATATCCGGAAGAAAGAGAAAAGGGGTCTTATGCGACCATCTTGATGAACATGCAAGCGCTCGGGTCCGTCATTAGTGGCATCATTCCGGTCATCATCAACAGAAAATCGGACACTGTTGCTGGCGTACCGCGATCAGTGTATATCGCCTTCATCACGATTATGGTCATCGGCGGTCTGCTATGTCTGGCTTTGCTTCGGCCACACAAGCTCACCAGAGATGATGGCTCTGTCGTTGCTGTTGATCGACCAAGAGGAGCTTGGGAGGAGTTGAGATCCAACCTGCGGGTCTTCACCGACCCTGTCCTTCTCATGATGTTACCCGCGTTCTTGCCAGCTGAGGGATTCTTGGTATACAGTGGATCGGTCAATGGTATGTCTTCGAGCACTCGTCAATATAACGCTCACACGTTCATAGCCTTCAATAACAACCTCCGCACCCGTTCACTGCTTTCGTTCATTGCTGTCGTTATGCAAATACCAGCAGGATGGATCTTGCAGTATGTTCTTGACTACCCTGGGTGGGGTCGTCGCAAGCGCGGACTCATCGGTCTGACTGGCGTGTGTATACCTCTAGTAATTGCGTGGGTTTGGGAAATGGTATGCCTCGAAGTCGATCACCCACCATTGCGTGCTAACATTATCTAGATTCGCACCCGTAACTATGATCGCAACAATCCGCCCACCAACCCTACAGACTGGGACGAGCTCAAATTCGGTTGGGTGTTTTTCCTTTTTATGCTAAACTGGGTCTTCTCACAGTTGTGGCACAACATAGTCTACTACTGGATTGGTGCCCTCACGAACTCCCCCCAGAAGCTCACACATTATGTCGGCGTCTTTCGCGGCGTGCTCGGCGCAGGAGAAGCAATCTGCTTCGGCCTCGACAGCATCAAAATCCCGTTCATCGCCGAGGCAGGCGGCATCTTGCTATTTTACTTGATGGGTATCGCGAGTTTCTACTACCTGGGATTCTATCACATGACAGACACCAATTACAATCGTGCCGAGGAGGGCGCGGTAGTACCAAACCATATCCTGGAGCAAGAAGGCATCACTTCAGGCCACGAAGTCGTTATTCGAGATCGAGAAGCGAAAGAGGGGTATGTTGCGGAAACCGAAAAGGACGGATCCAGTAGCGGAGAAAAGGTCTGAGTATTTGGTCCAGCACATCTTTTCCTTCTCGGAGTATTTCACTGCAGTACAAGTTGTAATAGGTCGCGTTGCGCACTCTAATGTTTAAACGAAGGTATCGCTTGTAGCGCTCACAGCAGCAAGACTGTTGACCCAATCGGTGCATGCATGCTTTTCCTGCGCTTTTGCTTTTTCACCGTTCAGGCTGGACCGTCCATCACCCGCGCTATGGGACCCCATGCGCATAGAAGTGTGGTATCATGCAGATCAGGCAGGCCATGGGAAGCAGAAACCTGTTCGTGAGTGCACGCATACGATGTAGGTGCGCTAGTAAGAAGCTATCGCTTGGGCCGTTGTTCCGATTCGCTCACTGTCCACCCACCCACGCGGAACTCTCGATTGTGTATACAAAGGTTTACACTCCATTAGAGTTTCCCCTTTATCCCCTGCATTCACTGAGCCTACAGCGACGCACCACCAGATGTAGGTGGTATAATCACTTCCACTGTATCGCGACGGGCCGCCCCTGGAGTTCTGCACGTATGCAGCGTAGGTATCGCTTGGTGATATGGGACGGGCGCGAACACGTGTTGGTGTAGTGAGGGGTGGGTGGGCTGGTAGGGGTCAAGATTCTGGCGCTGACATCACGAGCTAGGTACGAAGCTAACATGCGGGATGGGCGCGCCACGGAAGTATCTCTCAATTTGGCGCGGGAGCAAGGTGCTTGCGTCCGTGTTCGCATTCGGGCGTTTTTTGGCATGTTTCGACAAGTGGAGATTAACGGGTGTTAGTGAGCGGCTTTGTGCTCACTACTGTACTGTCCTGGCAGAGTCGAACCTTCAGGGTCTAGGGTCGTGAGTGCAAGGATCTGCAGGATTCTGCAGAGATCTGCAAGCCTCGGAGAAAACCTCGGGCTATGATGCCGAGGGGCAGAAGCATGCAACCGAAAACACTTCTTTAGAATTAAATCCGGTGCTGTAGGAGGTTTAGGATAGTAATGGAATGCTCAAAATCTTCCTCCGTCACCGCACAACTTCTCGCGCACTTTGGCGACTTTACACAACCAGCCTCTCCCGCAGTCTCCAGGCTCATCACTCTCATACTCACTCCCAGCCCACCACTCCTATAGGTCTAGTTGCTCGAATCTGACAAGCAATGTGCATGTGGTCTCGTGTCCGCCAAGATCCAGCATCCGGATGAAATTCCACCCAGGTGTAACGTACATCAGTCTCACCGCGGCAACGGCGAAGATGGGGTTGCGAGAGAAACTGTCGTCACTCTTGATCAACAGGCGCAGGAATGTCAGTTCATTATCCTCATACTCCCACTCCAGGACGTCTTTCCAGATAGGATCGTTTGCGGGCGAGTTGTCCTTGTGCATAAAACCAGTCAATTTGTGGGGCTTGTAAGGAGCAGTCTTGCGCTTTGGTGGCAGATTGTTCATGTCGTTAGGATGAACGAGTGTGCAAGTCAGGTAAGGCTTGATGTCTTCATGTTCGCGGTCATTGGGTAGGGGAACGTCTGTGGCGCCAGCAACGTGCAAGCGAAGTTTCTTCCGGCGTCCAGTGCTGAGGTTGCCCGAGCCACCAGCACGTAGCGCAGCTGGTTTGAGTACGTAGCCACCAGAACCGGCAAAGAGCGCTTCATTGATTTGGGAGCTTGCGCCAAAGGTCTGCCAATTGAGAGCGCAGATCTGGGCGCCAATACCCCAGAATGGTACCGGCGCAAGATTCTTCGAAGAAATGCGAGTTCCTTTGGGGTAGACGCGCATCAAATGATGCGCATTGTGTCTTGCTATCTTGGCGCTATTGGCGGGAAGATGCGCTTTCAGACCTGACTCCGAGACGTTGATGAGTTGGTGGTGTGGTGCGTTCTCAAGCTCCGCTTCGAACCAAGAGTTGTTGACAGGCTTGACTGATTGAGCATATACTCCTAGCTCGGCCAGTTCAGGGACGATAGTACCAGCATTAGCAGCCTTCTTTTTCGCATCATACTCTTGGCGAGCTTGCTTCTGTTCCTCTTCGTCCGAACTCGAATCACTGCTGCTACTCTCCTCTTCGTTCGGCAGATGGTACTCTACGATGACCGCCACTTTGTTTCCAAGCTCAGCGAGGGTGACATGCTCATGCTTGCTGGGATCGTCTTGTTCGCGCGTGCCCTTGTCGCGGATGGCCTTGCTGAGGAGTCGGGGGCCGAGGACTTCTTGCATGATCTGTGCGAGACGAAGCTGCCCGTGCGCGTCGCAATGGTTCTCTAGGGAGATCATGATAGGTGCAGCATTCTTTTCACTGGCAGCTTCTTTGTCAACGACATCGCGGATTGTCTCGCATACTTGGCGGAAGGGTATGTTAGAGACGAGCGTGAACCCGTGCGTGACCTTCGGCTCTTCCTTGTTGTCGTCGTTGTCCCAGGCGTCGATCTCGACGCAACGCGACCCAGTATGCAACGCGATTTCGTACGCAGAAGCATGCGATTCGCCAAAGAGTTGATGAGCCATCAGATATGTGTTATGAGATGAGCTGATGAAGTATTCGGGAAGTGGATGGTTCCTGTCGATAGCCTCTGGTGGGACGTTGATGTGACTCTTGTCGAGCAATTCTCGCAACGCCGTAGTCGGCTCTTCACTTTTCAATCCAGCCTCGGACTCCTGCAAAACACCTTCCTTGACTAGGAAGCTTTTGAGTGCTCCGCTGACACGTAATTTGTCCTTGGTAATATGCGACTGCCTTGCGGCGTGACCGCCGCCCGCCACAGTCCCCGCGTCGACAAAATCGCCCTTCTCCTCATCATCGACTTCCTTCTTCGCGAAGGGATTGAGCTTCGAGATGCCTGATATTAGTTCGGCCATGGTACGGTATAGAGGGGGCAAGTTAGGTAAGGATGTGTATGAGCAACAGCCACAGGTTTGCGATTCAGCTGCTGGCGGGGTAGGCTGGCTTGGCTTACGCCTGCCCGGAAATGCGGAAAGTGTAGCTGGGGATTGATGACGCGTTGGACCGACCGTCTAGAAAGCGCGGCGCATCTCGAAAACCTGCCACATATCCTGTATCTTATGAGTTCAATGTGTTCAACGATGTTTCCAGCCGGAAGCTATTGCGTTCACTCTTTGCTCCGGGTGTCCACATCGGGCTAGCGAGCGGACGCGTCGGAGCATTGGAGCTAATACAAAACAGTCTGCCCCCTTCCCACCTTCGCACCGTGCCAGCAGTCACGCCAACAGCATCTACGTTCGATAACCACGAGGTCTTATCAAGAGTCACTATCTCTCTCGCTTCGATCTGAACTGTTTTCTCACTCAAGGAATCCTCAAACCACAAATGACACCGACAGAGCCTCATGAGCTAGTGCCATCTGCACAACCCGTCGCGCCTGCTCAGCAGCGACGCGCTTCGAGATCGTCGCAAACCATTGACATGACAGGTCATGCCGTTCGACCAACAACGCTACCCAGGTAACCTAGTGAAGATGTTTCCCTGCGCAATGGATTGCGCACATTGGCCAACATTCATCTCGTATTAAATGAGATGAGCTTCCAGCCCAGCTTTCTAAGCGCTTGGGGGCTCTGCGCCTTAACAGAAGATACATCGCAAGAACCTTCAAACCCAGAGCAAGCGTGTAACTAGGTGACTGGTTGATTTCAAAAGCGCATCCACCCTATACAAGGGAAAAACTAAACACCTAGGAGCCTACGTCGCTGTTAGGCTACTAACTTTGCAAGTTTTTATCCTAATGTAGGCTCTAGGGTGTTCGGGTTTTCCCTTAAATGGGGTGCATCTGAGTCGAAGCCGCCTTCTGACACGTAACCTGTGTTGCGACTGGGCGTAACTTTTAAAGCCGGTAAAGCCGTGGCAGGATCTAGGCGGACGGCACCACTAGAAGGTCTGGTAACGATAAACCGGGCGGCTTCACGTGGACTGATGAGCTGAGTGAGACCACACTGACCGGTACCAGGGAGCACCAATGATGAACAATCCTCCGCCGCCCCCATTTTGCTTACGAGGCGTGGGTCTTGGCAGGGCGGACAAACACCAGTACAAATATATGTATAGATGGCTGCTATGAGATCTTTCAGAACGCTCATACAATCCGTGGAGTTCAACATCATGTTCGGCTTCTTCTCTACAAAGTACAAGCATCGCAAACGCCATCCGGTAGATGACGATATCACAGCATCGGAACTACAACACCTTACCCACATGCAGATGCCGCACTCCGAACCTTTGAACAAGTCCAGAATTACATTCACCAAAGGTTGGAGATTCGGCGCCCTCAACTGCGCGATCGCAGCCTCCATAGTCTTTCTCACAAACCTGATCGCCACTATAGCATGGGCCACCAATACTGATAGCGGTGAACTATTCAGAGGGGACTGTGATCGTGCGCGCAAGATCAACGCAGTACTTCATGTCATCATCAACTTGTTGAGTACAATACTGTTGTCTTCATCGAATTACGTTATGCAGTGTCTATCCGCTCCAACCAGAACGGAGATCGACGTCGCCCATTCTCGAGGACAGTGGATGGACATAGGTGTCCTAAGCGTTCGAAATCTACGTCGCATTAGCAAGAAGCGCGTACTTCTTTGGTCAGCTCTAGCGCTCTCATCACTACCTCTACATCTCTTGTAAGTAATAGATGGATGCAAAACCCTATTTTAGACTAATATAAGCAGTTATAACTCGGTCGTGTATCTGTCTCTTGCAGCGTACAGCTACGAAGTTTACGGCGTTAGACAAAATTTCGTCGACAGCCCAGAATGCCTAGGATGTACGAATCCCATCAAAGGTGCCGACTTTGCTTTCACCCGGGAGATACACCAAAAGATCCAAGAAGACCGCTTCCAAAGGCTTGACAACATTGATTGTATCGATGCGTATGCAACAACATTGCAAACGCATAGAGGCGATCTACTTGTTGTAGCCAAGTCTGATGACATTGTGTGGGGAAACCAAATCGATAATTATAGGACAGACGATGACTACCTAAATAACGAAAACTCGGCGGTTTTCTGGACATACTCGCTCACGAGTGGTTGGGAGTATGTCCCACAGGATACTTTCCAGTGGATTTGTTCGAACCATCCGGATGCGGACCCGAGTTCACGAAACCCAAAGTCCTGCGACGCGGTAGTAGATGAGATCAGGAATTCAGCACAGAACTGGACCATATCAAGCATGACCGAACATAGCCCGAGTGCGTTTCGATTTCACTACATGAGAGGCCCCATACAGTACTGTTTGCGAGAAAGGAAGGAGTCAGAGTGTCGAGTTCTGTGGAGCGTTCCTATCGCATCCTTGGTGACAGCGCTGAATTTCATCAAGGCCATATTGATTTTCCATGTTGCTCTTCGCATCCGGGAGCAGCCACTCATGACAATGGGTGACGCTGTGGTCTCTTTCCTGAAACAGCCGGACCCATGGACTCGGAATATGTGCCTCGCTTCTTCCAAGAACATCGAAAGTGCGAGAGACAATTTCATTGCTGGACCGAAAAGATGGACACGTCGTACGTATAGATGGAAGGATGCTACAAGCCTAACCCGTCGTATTAGCACTTTCACTGTGTAAGTGCGCACGCGTCATTCTGGCATCACAAGATTCGCTAACATCCCCCAGGCTTCTGATCTCGATAGCAACCATAGGAGGATTTCTTTCCTACGGATTACGTTATCTCCGGTCTGGTAAAAGTCACTCCCTTAGCAATCTCGCTGCGTTGGGTTTTGGTGCCATCGACGCTCGGACACTAATCGAGTATCCACGTGAACACAATGTCGACTCCATAGTAGGCAACACTCTCATAGCCAACGTGCCACAGGTTGTGCTCTCGATCATCTACTTCTCATACAACAGCCTGTTGACGTGTATGCTGCTAGGAAAAGAATGGTCATCGTATTCATACGTTCGAAAGGGATTGAGGGTTTCGAGCGCCCCGAGAGGGTTGCAAAGATCGACATACTTCTTATCGCTACCGTATCGGTTTGCAGTACCACTTATGGCAATCAGTGGGTTGCTACATTGGATGATATCACAAAGCATCTTCTTTGCCGCCATAGAGGTAGGCTCTTTGCCTGGACATGTTCTGAACTTAGTGTGATAGCTGACGATTACATTAGTTCTATGGGATCGGTGATAGTGTGCCATCAGATGTACGATATACATGCGGCTATTCTCCCATCGCTATGATATCTGTGATCATCGTTGCGAGTATCCTTCTCATTGTCGGCGTCGGAATAGGATTCGTTCCTTTGCGATCGGGAACCAATCTGGTTGGCAGTTGTAGTGCAGCCATGAGCGCAGCTTGTCACTTGTCAGCCGCTGACAAGGAACGAGGTGATGAAACCGCCGTTAAGAAGTTAATATGGGGTGTTGTTGAAGTACACTCAAATGGAGCGGGGCATTGTTCCTTCTCCGATGAGGCCGTGGGAACCCCTAAAGAAGGCGAGCTATATGCTGGACCGTGTGCGCAGGTTTCTCCACAGTGACCGAATAGATGAAATAGATGGTAATATAGAGCATAGTTAAGCAAATTTGGGTGGTTGCTGGAAAGGTATCTTCGTAGCAAGAGGGATGGTGCCATTGCGCTTTGACTATCTTTCGGATGCCGGACGGAGGGATTACCTAAGCGTGCCATAACCAGCATTATCTCCACCTTTCGGAAGCGGGTCCGGCTACCAACCACCCTGTTTCGGCTCATGACTAGCACATACACGCGACGCACTAAATGATGATTTGCAACGTCATTGAAGCCATAGCGAAAAGGCGTCCACATGATGCGGATCAGCATTGGATGCGGGGTCCGGATTGACCTCGGTGTACAATACCCCACATATCAAGCTTCTCTAAAGTAACTTTGAAGTCTTTTGTAGAGTAACATCTTTGACCTACGATAGCAAAAGTATTGATACAGTGAATATGGCGAAACAAGAGTACAAATTCCCGGCGTTTGACGACCTACCGAAGGTCGAGGGCATGCCACAGGGCAGCATATGGGGATTCTTTGACAAAGACGGGCAAAAGGATGAAGTCGGAAGTAAAACAACTTGTACCTAATACAGCAATCGTGTATCTAACAGGCTACAGCGATCAACTTGCTCACCTCGGATGTCGTCAAAGCGGCCTCCAAAGAGATCACCACCGGCGAGCACATCCAGCTTGACTGGGAACTACACAACGTGCAATTTCCAGGGTTCAACAGAAAAGAGCTCGAGCAAAAGCAAATCGATTTCGCGGACTTCTCCGAGTTCTGTGCTAACGATGACGAACTTCACATCAACACTCAAGCTGGTTCTCAGTGGGATAGCTTGAAGCATTTCGCGCATCAAGCAAGCGGCATGTATTACAACGGTCTCTCGCATGAAGAAGCAGCCAACAGTGTTACTAACGGTACGCACAAGTGGTGCGAAAGAGGTGGCATTGTTGGAAGAGGTGTGCTTTGCGACTGGCTTAGTTGGTACGAAGAGAAGAACGGGAAGAAGGCACCGAGCGCGGTGTCGAGACACGAGATCCCTATCGAGGAGATTGAAGAGACGCTGAAGTGGCAAGGTACCACTTTGAAGCAGGGAGACATTATGATGATTCGTAGCGGATATGTAAGATGGCACAAGTACGTTATCCTACCACGTTGAGGGACATGTCTGACCATTCTAGTAACGCGAACGAAGCGGAGCGCAAGAGCGGTACTCGCGATAATAGTGTCGCGATTGGTCTTCAAGCCAATGAAAAGACGGTACGTTGGCTTTACGACCGTCACCTCGCGGCGATCGCTGGTGATACCGTCGCTTTTGAAGCATGGCCACCAAAGTTTACCGACGGATGGTGCCTACACGAGTGGCTGCTCGTTCATTGGGGTACCGCTATCGGTGAGATGTGGGATCTTGAGAAGCTCAGTCAGAGATGCAAGGAGATGGGCCGGTACACTTTCTTCATGACAAGTGCTCCATTACACGTTAGGGGTGGTATTGGAAGCCCACCTGGAGTTATCGCCATCTTCTAGGCGCATTCGGTCACCGTTGCTTTCGGAACTGTATCAACGTTGTTTCTGTGTATAAGATAGTACCAATCCAAAGAACATCTAGCATTAACAATGTTCGCAGGCTAGCATCAGATCCCGCGAAGATATCGCCATCGACTCCGTTTTCGTGTTTAGCCTCATTTTGGCATACCTAGGTATTGCCCAAAATTGCATTAAACATGTTAGCCATTGAGTCTGACGATGCTCGTGAAGGGAAATTCAGGTGCTTGAACATCCAGAGTTACTATTACCAGAATGGAGCGGACGGTATGGGTGTGGTAGGGTGTTCGCGTGTCGCGAGGCGTATCGGCGCGTATTCTCTTTCGTTACGCGACCCACAGACCAACACGAAACAACCAAGCATGGTGTCAAAAGATGCCGCGCGGCGCTGCGCCTCTTGTAGTAATGCTTGAGAGAGATAAGAGAACGAAAGAGTTGAATGCGAAAAATGTGCCGAGTCAGGATGTGTATATAGTAACGGCGCGCAGTCTTGTCTTGAAAGGTATCTTCATTCGTTCCATCATATTCTACATCTCCGTACATATTCTGTCTTTCATCTTTTGTTTCTTGCTTACCGAACAGTTTCCTTGGCTGTTATCGACCCAAAATCCACAGATGGCGTCTCACGACATTGTTCCTAGAGGCGAAGCCGACTTCGATCTTTACCCTTACACGCCCTCAGCAGGCGCCGGCTACACATTCCTCATACTATTCGCGATCGGCGGCCTGACGCATTTTATCATGCTTATTCCATTACGAAGTTGGTTCTTCATTCCATTCGTTCTGGGCTGCGTAGGTCAGTTACCTGGGTGCTGGACCCCATCACCGAAAAGCACATCGCTGATAATTTGATCCACAGGCGAAGCAGCCGGCTACTACGGTCGCGCCTGGTCCTCAAAGAATATCCGACAAGGCAGCCCTTATCTCCTTCAACTCATGCTTATTCTTGCGGCCGCACCACTTCTCGCAGCCACCATCTACATGACGCTCGGTCGCCTTATTCGCTCTCTCGATGCTACGCACCACGCTGTAATGAATCCGCGCTGGACGACGAAAATATACGTCATCATCGATATCGGATCCTTCGTATGTCAGATCATGGGGTCGGCGATGCAAGCTTCCGGTGACCCAGACGGAGTGAAGACTGGAACCACCGTCGTGATCGCAGGACTGGGTACGCAATTGGTCGCTTTCGCCTTCTTCATCCTAATGGCAGTCGTGTTTCATCGGAGGCTGAACAACGAGCCTACCAGCACGTCACGTCGAACACATGTCAAGTGGCGCCGCTACATGTGGGCTTTGTACAGTGTCAGTGTGCTTGTCGTTGTGCGGAGCATTTTCCGGCTGGCGGAGTTTATCGAAGGGCCAGAGAGTAAGGTGTATCAGACAGAGGCGTACTTGTATGTCTTCGATGCGGCGCTCATGTTCGCGGTGGTGGTTATCATGGCGGTCTTTCATCCGGGGTTTCTGTTCAGAGTTGTTAGAAAAGCTGAGTTAATGCCACTTAGTGATGACGAGGGGAATGGTAGCTATTTACTGCGCGGAGATGGTTCAAGGTAGTTTCTCCGGGTGGATGAACAGATGTACATTATCTAGAAGGTGGTAGCGTAGACATGATAATGCCACTCTCGTTGGCCGTTTTGTATACCGGTTTCCAACCAAACACCCGAGAACTAATCAAACGGCTTACCAAGCGCTTAATTACTGCCAGTGTGATAGTCAACTGAGTGATACCGAATGCAGATATGGTATCAATGGCGTCAATGTTGTGATCATCTTGGCGAAGAGAGATTGGAGTGAATTATCGGCCGCAAAGGTTGCGACAGCAATGAAGGGTCAAATACTGCCCCAACTCCATCGCGAGCTTCTTAGCTCACCTTGGCGGTAACGCAGAGTTCCGAGGGTATATAAATATAGGGTTGACCGTACCCAGACTCTCACTACCCCGCGCACAATATCTACTCCACGATGTCGATATACATGATGTCGGGCTCACATAGTTCCTACACGCCACCATATCCTAATCAGTACTATTCCTCCCTGCCTCCGCGGCCCCAGGATGCCGCCTTCAATAGCCCAGTGCAAAGTTCCGTCAAGGCCTTCAACGTCCCAGTCTCTGACCATACCCTCGAGTACCGAATTCTAGAGCTGCTACAACCTTTTCGAGACACCAGCAGTCTCTTGAACGCCACTAATGAAGCCAAGAACGTTTTATTGCTGGCTCGTAAGTACAACTGTCTTTGAGTCTTTTCGGAGCTATCTTTCCTCGAGGGTATTGTTGTCAATGCTTGAAGTCGATTGTGTTGCACGCGCAATCCCACCACTGGCTATTTCTTCCACCCATGTAAGTAACAAAGCTAAGAGATCTGTCAGAAAATATCGCCTCCATCATTGTCAGCAAACAGTCCAAGGATCTCTCCAAGGCGGGAATAACCGATGTGTATATCATGAGCCGCAACTTGAACACCACCGCAGTCAACGGTACCGCAGCCGGCGGTCCGGCGTATCTCCGCATCTTCTTCCATATCAACTACCAATCGATTACAGTTGTTAAAGCGAAGATCGAGAACGGGAAGAATGCGATCGGTGCGCTTATCGACGAGGTGGACAAGGTCATCGAGAGCCTCATGGAAGACTCATAGTGGTTGTTTGAGGTATGCATGTCGTCGGGTGGTCGAGAGGAGAAGGAGACGAATTTTGGCGCCCGAGTCCATGGGTGACTGCTACATCGCTGGATAGCTCCTAGTCGACTTCAGGGCTTTGTAGAAACTGCTATATTGTGTAGATTATGGCTGGTCGGCGTCTGCAGCAATCAAGGTACTCCCCTCTTCTGTCCACGGTCGCCTCGCCTTCTTCTGGGCTGTAACCCAGGTATGATCCGCCTGCTTGACACTTCCGACATACTTGTACGACAGCACGTTCGCATCAAGTACACGATGAGAACCCTAACGACACAAACCTTCCCGAGCTTAGGCAATGCGGCCATGAAAGGCACAGACTTTAGGGGCAAGTTCTTTGACGTTGAGACGACACTACGACGCTAGTGGGGATAGCCGGTGCGGCTATGGTGTGGTCGGATACATCGTTGACTTCCGAACTAACCCTCTGATGGTTCGTGCATTTGACAACTTTGTACATGAATAATCGGAACGTTCCGAGTACAGGGACAGGAGCAAGATGGTATCTCAAACTTTTAGTAAGAGCGTTTTGTAGGTTGAGGCACAAGTAGCGCCTGACAGGCTTAGTGGATCGGCTGATCTACGCCCTAGCACGCAGGCACGTCGACCAGTTCTGTACAAGATCGGTCAGGGCGGGCAGATCTGAAGGGAGAGCGCTTCCAGGATTGGCCTTGTCTGGAATTTCCCGGTTTCCGCACTTCACGTGCTGGGGTCGGAGCCGTTTGATGCGTGTGTGGCGCGCACGAACTTGGGAACGTGAGGGCGACGCGCCAGCAGGACCCATTGAAGTAGACGGGCGGCGAATGAGCAGGCGCCCCACGAGATTGCATCGTGAACTCGAAGATGGACGTCGTCATCGTGCGAGCGGTGTGGCCGGCGGTACTCGCGCTAGCCGTCTAGCGTGTCGCCAAGGAAAGCTTGGTATCATTCCTCCAGGTGTGGCGCATCGAACTAGACAGAGCGACAGGAAAGGAGAGCATCACGTACTTCGCGAGGGGGTGAGAAGGCGTGGGCAAGCAGGAAGTCCGCAGGAAACGGGGTTGTCTGATACATGCAGGGAAGAGTTTGCTAGGCTGGGCGGCGCCACACTTCGCATCAGACGGAATCGAGATTGCCAGGTAGGTGTGGCGCTGTCGAATTACCCATGACGCAAGCGGGACACATGTTTTGGCATCCTTTGGGAAACCTGGTGCCGATCGAACCCCCAAACATACCTAGAGGCTCCGTCATACAGGCCAGGGCGACCTCGTTTGGGCGTGGCAGGCCTCGTGCCCCAGGCAAAACGTGGACAGTTGTGGCATTGGACGGCACGTCGTCAGGGAACTGGGCCGCCGCGCTCTGTGAGCGTGTCCGCGGAATTCGATCGCTGGCAGCGGGAAAATGGTGGCCGGTAGTCGCGGGGTCAGGCAAGTTGGTCGTGGTCGGTCGCTGTTCCAAGTCCAGGCTCTTCGCAAGCGGCAAGCTACGACGCAGTGACGTAGTTGCTGCAATCGCGCGTGTTACCCAGCCAGCCCAAATACAAAGCTGCTTTCTGCCCTCACCCGCCTCCCTCCCACACAAACCACTTTGATACCCATCCCCTCGAAATACCCATCCACCCTACCTCCATTGTTTTCAGCTCTGCGTCTGCATTTTGATACCCCACCTTGATACCCACAGAAGCAGTCCTACACCATGAGTTCCGTAAATCGTATGTCTAGCTACCCCGCTTTGCCCCCAAACATTGCTAACAGACTGCAGGTCCGGTGGACTTGAAGCAGAAGGAGAAGGATGTCAACAACAAGCTACAGCTGTACGGCATCTTCGAGGGTATGTGAACACGTGCAATGGCGCGTCGATGTCCTTCGCGTCGCACACGCAAATGTAAACAAGCGCTGACCACAACTAGCCTTCTCTAACGGAAAGGTCCCCTCCAACCAGCAAATCGATGTCGCGCTCAACTCCGCGCTGGCCCACAGGTCGCTGAACTCACCATCCAAGAAGCTGTCGAGCGAGGGTCAGCATCTGGTGACCGACCTCAAGAAGGTCATCGAGCAGGCCAAGATCCTACTACTCACCAAGAACGAGGGCAACCTCCTCCAGGACTTCATCTGGCAGGCAGAGCACCTCGGTGGCAACAGCGCCGCCCTCCCCAATGCCCCTGTTGATAAGGACACAGCGAAGCAGCACGGAAACGAGGCGCTTGATGGTCTACGGACTCTCGGTACCCTCCTCATTTCCAACGGCCAGTTCAGGAAGTTGCTTTCAGATGCCACTGTTCTGCTCCGTGACATGGCTGGCGATGCCGCCCAGAACACCGCCAACAAGGTCAAGCCCTCAGAAGACCGTCTCAACAAGCTAGATGAGCCTGCTGAGGACAACACTTGGCACGACACCTCCGACCTGAACCGCGAGAACCTTCGCAATCAAGCTAAGAGCAGTCTGCCTTTCGGCAACAAGAACAAGGACGAGGCCAAGGGTGACTTGAAGGAGCATGCCAAAGACATCAACCAGGCTGCTAACCCTGATGGCTCGCGCGACCCTCAGCACACCGCCCAACTTGGCGCCCACGAGGGTCAGACCGGCCAGAGCACTGGCGTCGACGCCCGTGGTGCTCTCGACGCTGCCAAGCAGAAGGTTGACGCGAACACTTCTGAGGAGGATAAGAACATGGCCCGCGCCCGCCGCGACCAGATGAACAACTACCTCAAGGGCAAGATGCCTGAGGAGCGCCGCGAGCAGACCATCTGGCGTCTTAAGAAGATGGTAGTCGAGATTCAGGGCCACCAGGACTACCAGCGTGCCATCGAGACCCTACTCAACCTCGCCGAGCAGTACTCCGGCCATGGTAAGAACCTTGGCCAGCAGGGCAAGGGTTCTGTTCAAGGTGCGCATCAGAACGATGCCCTAACTACTGCTGAAGCTGATCTCAAGGTGCGCATTTAGGCTTCCTCTCGGAGAACAAGTGGCTGACCAACATGAAGACTCTTCTTGAGCGTTTTGCAAACAACACCTCGTTCGATGACTTGATTGAGTCCATCAACCAGGTCTACAAGGACGCCGACCAGGATCCAGAGCTCAGGAACTGGTTCACTCGCATCAACCAGTTCATCCGCAAGACTCTCCAACAGCAGGGCTTCATCCTCGAAGACCGTAGCAACGAGGAGTGGAACCAGATCTACGATGATGGTCACCGCCTCCTTCGCGGCCGCTACCGTGGACACACTGACCGCATCGCCGACGAGTTCAAATTCGTTGGCGAGCAGTTCGACGCTGACCCGCAGAACAAACAGTTCGCTGAGTCTGTCAACAAGCTCTTCCTTGACCTCGGTCAGGATGAGAACGGTCAGACTGTGTTCAAGCCCCACCTTCTCAAGGACCTGAGCGACGTCATCCTCCCGTCCATCTTCGAGAACGTCCGTTACGTCCCTATCCCGCGTATCGAATACAGCGACCCCATGGTCGACGCCGTCGTTGAGAACCTCGTCATCGAGGGTGATAACCTTGCTCCCAACTCTTTGGAGTTTGGCTCGGACAACTACTGGCGCTGGGGACGCAAGTCCATCTCGAGCAAGAACAAGAACAAGGTCATGCTCTCTGTCTCGGGTGTACAGATGGATCTCAGGGATGTTTCCTACTACATCAAGCGCAAGCAAGGCTTCCCATCCATCACCGACAAGGGTGTTATGGACATCTTCATGGGTGGCTCCGGCTTCAGCTTCAAGGTTGAGATGGAGACAGCTGACAAGGCCCGCGAGAACAACGCGCAGACCCACTTCTTCAAGGTCACCAAGGTTGAGTCTGACATTAAGAACCTTCAGATCAAGATGAAGAAGAGCAACCACAAGCTCCTCTTCAACATGTTCAAGCCCCTTCTTCTCAAGGTCATGCGTCCTGTCATCCAGAAGGTCTTGGAGAAGCAGATCAAGGACTCCGCCAACCAGCTTGACGGCCTTCTCTTCGACATCAAGACTGAGGCTGACCGCGCCGAGGCTGAGGCCAAGCGCAACCCCGACCCTCAGAACATTCAGAACATGTACCAGCGCTACGCCTCTGCTATGCAGCACCGCATCATGCAAGGCAAGCAGAAGAAGGAGCAGGTCAAGGAGAAGACCAAGGACACCCAGGTCAACATGGCTGTCACTCAGCACGACTCCATCTTCAAGAACATCTCCCTACCCGGCGGTATCTCTTCCAAGGCTACTGAGTACAAGGAGCTTGCCGGCAAGGGCGAGAAGTGGGAGAGCCCCATCTTCTCTATCGGCTCCGCCAAGGAGACTTCCAGCCTGCCTCAGGTTGGCAAGGTCACTCGCAAGCCCCACGGTCGCGCAGGCGGCTACGGTAGCACCAGTGAGGAGTCTCGCGGTCTTGGAGCCTCGCAGGGCATCAACCCATCCGCCAACCAGTACGACAGCCAATACACTAACGCTGGTGGCCTCGGCGGTGGTCAAGGCGTTACCACTGGTCAGGGTCTGATGGGTGGTGCTGCTGCTACTGGTCTCGCCGGCGGCGTTCCTTCCACCACTGGCACCCAAGGCTTCGGCACTCAGGTTGACGATGCTTTCAACACCACCGGCACCGCCGCACCTGTTGGATCGTCTGGCCTCGGCTCCACTGGCCTTGGTTCAACTGGTCTGAACGACCCTACTGCCACAACTACTTCAGCAACTCATCCCGCTCACCCCACTGGTGCCCCGGCTCCCGGCGAGTATAACACTACCTTCGGTGACCAGAACCCCGTCTTCCAGGGCCGCGTTTAGATGCTTGTTGGTCGACCAGTGATACCCGATACGCTTGGGGCTGCGAGTCATGATTACGACTTTCCTACCTTTTGATCATGGATGATACCACGATTGCGCCACGGCGCACGCGCACATGAGTAGCAAATAGCATGTTTTCTTGGTTCTTCTTTCTTGCTTTCGGCGGTTTATGAGTGGTGTAGGACGATTGCGCCCGTAATGGGGAGATGGTTGCTGGGGCGGACCCGAAGTCATCAGGAGCTTTTGGTCAACGAAAATTCCTAGTTTGTCGCTATTGCCGTGTTCCCGTAGTAATAGTTAATTAAATGGTGCTTAAAACTACTTCGTCTTTCTTCTAGTGAAAATTGTAAATACTCGATCGTGGGTTTCTACGGACCTCGCTCGGGTCGCATACTGCGGATTGGACTGTCACGTCACGGTCATATCAAAGCACTTATGGAATAGATAGATCTTCCTCACCCAAGCACAGTATGACTCCTTTTCGTTTGAGCAAACATCAACATCGGATTTTAGGCCAAAACGAGATTTGGAGTACCGCAAGTTCTTTACCTAATCTCTACCTATGCCTATGCCGTTTCAGATATTTCCCTTCCCTCTCAGCCTCCTCTCTCAGCCTCTCCATCTCTTCTTCAAGCCCCGCATGGTCCTCCCCTCTTCCCCTTCGTGGGCGGCCTGAGACATTGTCTGCGCCGTATGTAAAAGAGTCCCCAGATGGGACGCGGTGTCTGACACTTTCTACAGGTTCATCTGCATAGTGGACGCGACGCACAGGTGCCCTTTCGTAGAACCGGTCGCGACTCCGGCTTCGACTTCGGCTACGGCTCCAACTACCGCTCCGTGACCTGCCATGTCGTACATATCTAGATCCTACTTCAACACGGCCACCGCGTTCAAACCATTCATCGTCGTCATCGCCGTCGCCGTCGTCGTCATAGTACCTCGAGCGTGAGCGGGTAGTTGTGTCTTTTGTTGACATACGTCGTGGTGGTGGGTAAGGTGGAAGATGAGACATGGGATGACCGTAGATGTTAAGTCTGCTTCGAAGATCACCATCTGCATACGGATCGACATGACTGGTCGGACTGAATGGGTTGAACAGGTCGTTCGAATTGGCGTAGTGACCCTTCATTATGTGGTGTGGACGAGGGCGGACTGGCGCAGCTTCCTTGTAAGGCATGTATGGTGAACTTTTGTAGTCCATACGTGACGATCTTCTGTCGGGTACATGTGGGTATGGGTATAGTGATTGCCGGCGTGCTTCGATTGCTAGGGGTGCCGGACTGGCGTATGAGTGTTGTCCCTTCGCTGGAACACCAGACGAATATGGTTGAGAAAGATATGGGGACTTGCTCATAGGGTGGTCTGGCACATACCACTCGTCAAAATAATCATCGCCATAACTCGCTCTGTATAGGTCACGCCGTCGGCTAGGAAATACTTCGTAAGCTGCGCCAAACGGGTCAATGATACTGTCTAAACCGCCCTTAGATTTGGACGGCCCTTGGCGTTGCGCAACGGTTATACTAGCGGCTTCCACTGTGTCTCTCTCTTTTCTCATCGTTTTGCGATACATGGACGAGAGTAGGTCCCGTATGCTATCGCCATTATAACCGATCAGTAAGCAAGAGCCTACGGTCACGCAGGTTAGTGGTATGGCAACGCTCCAGAAGACAGCTTGTGTTTCGTCCATGCCTCTGATGTCAGAGGCATTCATACCGAAGTAGCTTGTAACGAATGACAATGGCAAAAAGATGACTGTAACGACAGTGAAGACCATGATAGCCTTTCCATGATCTTCTTCGTTGATCTCCAGGATCTGTTTCGTGCGATCGGAGAGCGGGGCGCAACGTCGCATTAGATCAATGTAATCTAGCCGAACTAGGGAAAGGTGATCTCGGCAGGCCCTTCCCAGGGCTTTCTCGTAAGGATGCATAGCCCGGCGAGATGGGCTTAGCTTCTCATATGTGCTCTCATCGATGACCTGCAGATAATTTCGTACCAGATTGGTTTGCCAGGTGTTGACTAACTGTAAGACTTGTAACTCTTCTTGGATCAAGTTGATGGCCCGCAGAAGGCGCTTGCTTGGTCTGTGATTGATTTCGAATTGCTAATACATGTTAGCAAAGTCTAAAAATGTATCACGTCGTATTCTCGCTGCTGTCGAAGCGTGTATAGCTCCTCACTTCTTCTCTCAGAGATGTACTGTTGAAATTGAATGTACTTACAACTTTGGAGACGTACACATGATACATGTCGCCGATAGTCTTGGACTGCTCGAGAGGTTTCATCAGCAACCTTCTCATAAACCATAGAGACACATATTCTGGTCCCAGGGAAAGATGCTTGCGAAGGTTCAATGGCAACTCGGGTCTACCCATGTCGCAGAACAGAAACCGAGCTTTGCGCAGGGACCGCCGCGCCTGGAAACCAAAGCGTCTGAGTACTTTGACATCTCTCGATGAGTATGGATCGTTTGTAAGCTTGCGAGAGTCCTGAAACCGAGGGTCGCGTCCATACGTCTTTTCATTCTCGTGCAAAGCTCGCTCGATCGCCAGGTAGTAGATCACAATCTTTTGAAATGCGTGAATCAGTTCTTGTGGCAGCGTATACAATGACGATAACTGTCCATCTTCATTCTGAACACCCTCGGCAAGCTCTTTGGCTCGAACTAGAAAGTCTTTGGCGATCTCACTAGCATGTGTAAGGATCACCAAAGCGCTCGCATTCGTCAGTTCGCGCCGGTATTGTACGGAATTGATTATCCAGTCTTGCAGTTCTTCGAAACTCGGTATCTCAGCGTCAGGATGTGCAGTCCCAGCCGAATATTTTTCCACATGTCGCACAAGATGTTTCATTGCAGATGTTGCGCTACTGAATGGGCGTCTGCATCTTATACAACGCTGAATCGACCTTTGCAGTGTTTTCCTGGATTCTGGGAGTGAAGATGGAACCTCCCAAGCGGAGGTGCGGATGGACCAGATACGGTTGTTTAGCATGTCAGGGTGTTTCCAATCAGAGTTCGTGTATTCCTCTGGGTCGGGCTCAACCGCTCCACGTTGCGCAATAGTCGTTACTTGCTGATGGATGTTTTGCAGTGCGCCCGATAGCTTTCGAAGCATGATGCTACTATCAAGGTCATCTACGAAAAGAGCTAAAGTTTTGCAGACGGTGTCGAGAAACTCGACTGATCTTGTCAAAATCTTACGGCAATGAGTGGTGACAATCATCTTGTGGTTTATGGAACCCGACTCCGGTAGGGGCGTTGCTTTGCCAAGCTCTTGTAATTCGGACCGTCGCGTGGAAACGCCTTCACATACCGTCTCAGGCAAGGAGTGGTAGTAGTTGGTTGAGGTGAAAGCATCTTCTACAGGACTGGTTGAACGAACAAGAGACCTCGACGTCATGAGCTTCTCCACGTACTCCAGGCAGGCGATGGACCGGTCTTTCCCGGTGGTACCGAGTACTACCGGCTTCCCACTTCTATGAGAAAGATCGTTGGTCTTGGACTGCAACCAGTGAAAGAAGGGCGGAACACACGTGGGGGTGCAGACAGCCGCTGGTTCTGCGGTCGAAGCTTCTTCATCTCTTCCGTCACGAATCTGGTCGTATGGAATTGTAATGGTGATCGAGACAAGCTGGACTGCTCGAGAGACGATGTTTTTCCAGTTCCCGGCCCCGGCTATAGTAGCCCCATCCACATCCTCGACTTTCAAGTTGATCCCTTCGCCAACAAGAGGCCCCTCGAGAGAAGGATTGCTGTGGACAATTCGCGATTCCAGCTGGAAATAGGATCTGAAATCACCTATGGGATATATGAGGCTGCTCCCGTCGCGATTGGTGATGTGAACCTTGGTCAGAGTGTTCTTTGTGATGCTCTGCCTGCCAAGAAGCCTAATATCTTCTTCAACAATGCCGATCGAATTTTTCATCGCTGTAGGCAGAGTTTCGTGTCCGTATGTCACAATAGCAGTAGATCCAATGTTGATGATCCACAGGCTGGGGACATGAACGATGTTATTCATCGGATCATTGCCAAACCTCCTGTATGATTGTTCCTCATCTCTTTCACGAACAGATTCATACGGATACAAAGCCTGCATCAAGGTACGTGGAGAGAACAGTGAATCTTCTTGCCCAGTAGTAGGCTTTACAACCTGTTGGAGACTGAAGTAAGGTACGCAGCTGAAAATCACGGACTGGGTGTCTGTTGGATCGGATTCGTCGGCTCGAAGAACGGTCCCTGGCTCGATGAATCTACCGCCTACAAATGGCCTAGTCTTTTCGCCTCGCAGTTTCAACAAGACCTCGCGGGTAAGGGCCTGGAGGCGGTCAGACAAACGTGGGATATTGAGGCAGACGTTTTCGAAGCGGTCAAAGTCGAGATGACTACCATTGAGGTGGTACCATGTTGTTGCTATGCTTGTCCGCAATCGAGGGCTCGCCAGACTTGGTAGAGTGTGGATTTGAAGCATGTTCTGGGCGCCAGACTCGATCGGCATTGCTCTGGTGATTCTCCGTATCTCCAGATTCTTGTCTCCCGGTTCCTTCTTCTCTGCTCCGAGGCCCTCCTTGTTTTCGGGTTTATCAGATTCTTCACTTAGGGCGATGCTGCTGCTCGAAGGCTTGGTCTGCACCTGAAATGAGAGCCTGTTGCCCTCGATGTCCACTGGATGCATCGCATAGCGGTTGGGCTGTAAAAGAGGGGACTCTCTCGGAGGCGTCTCCTCTTCGCTGCTCAATGACCATGACTCGCTCTCACTAGAGTCTTCGGTGATAATACTGCTTTCTGATTCTTCGGGAGTTGAGACCCGGCGCGGGAGCTCAAATCTGAGCGCCGGTTCGTTTCTAGAACTATTCGTCCCAGGCTCCACACGTGAAGTGTTTCGTGGCTGGGGTCGTGACGGTCGCCGGTAATTCCTCCCTGAACGACCATCGTTGCGCGTGGTAGAGGGTTGCTGATGCCCCGCGCTGGTCGATTGAAGCTCTTGAGCAAAATCGATGGGCTCCTCGGTGAAGTAGTCGGCTATCCATTGGGAGTTTTCTGCGTCAGGAGCCTCGCTCAATGATACGTGTCGGGGCTGGTTTCCGCCCCCATACAAATCATCATGCGCAAGCTCATCAACGGAAGCTTCGCGCACCTCAGCCTGATACTGACGTGGGAGACGCGGCGTGGCTTCCGAATCTTGCGTTTGGCCCTCCATAGATAGGTAATCTGGAAGTTGGCGGGCGGGATTGCGACGGCATGGGAGAGGCGACGAGAAGAAGGCAAGGCAGACATGATGTGTGGGGGCCAAAAGCTGAGCTGAAGGAAGAGTGAGAGTCAGACGCTAATATGTGCATGCAGTTGCAGATGAAGACCTCAGCCTCTCCGGGGTTCAGCTCGACTCCAGCCTAGCGTCAGATTTGGACAGCTATCGTGCCATCCTGATTGGTCGTAAGAGGGGCAAGCGCGCCGTCCCGCCATGCCTCGAACATGTGTTCTCCATCAGTCTGATCGTAAAGTCAAGAGCCAAAAGTTGTGGCAGTCGTCATATCGCACGCAAAATCGCGGAGTCATCAAACATAGCTATGAGATTTGAATTCAAGCCCAGATCAAGGGCGACAAGCATATTACAAAGGCTACTACTGTTGACGACAAGATGGGACAAGTCTGGACAAAGGAAACAATCTGCGAAGGAACATGCTACAATATCCAATATCGTCGAGCAAAAGTATCCAACTGGTATCAAAGGGCCCCGTCAATGGGCGGCGGTAAGGCTAAGTCGTAAATCGTGATGGTATCGTAAGGAGATAGGGTTAGAGAATGTTTGCGCGATTAGTGGTGGCGGTGGAAGGTCGGTTGGTGAGGGTATACGTGTGCCAGCGTATGTACAATTGTTGTCAGAGTAAATGTCGGGTATGTTGAGCGGTGGTCATCTAATTGTGAGAGGCTGCTGAGCTGGCGCGATGGGTGACGGCAAGAACGATTGGGGTTGCTGCTGCGTGTTGATGGCGGTGGGGGTCGCCTGCTGTATGCGTGTCTGTGGTAACTCCTTCTTCTTGACCAGCAAGCTCTTGAACGCGCCGAGCCATTTGGCCAGCGAGTCTTCATTGGAAGCGCAGAATTTGTAGTTCTTCTCCTCAGATATGACCTGCATGCAGTACTGCTTGCTTCGCGAGACTGGGTCTATGTCGACAGCATCGATGATGCTGGAAAAGGGAATGATATGGGTCGCGGAGTATTCGTCGTCGTTTTTGTAAAAGGCAAGGCACTTTGGCCGCAGAACCACCCAGATCTTCTTCCACTGGCGCACGCCGCCTTTGGACTTGAGAACATATAGCCAGCCGTGGTAAACTACGCGCTCGTTGGTGGGTGTAGCGCCAATGTTGCTCTGCTGGCTCGCATTGCGCTGCGTTTGCGGAGTTCGCGGAAGAGACTGGGCGGAGGCTTGGTTGGTGTCGGAGAAGTCGAAGTCGGAGATGGAGCCGCGCTCTCCGCCGGAGTAGTTGAGGGCTTGCGATGGACGCCGGGCGCTGTGCATGTGCTCGGGGGCGATGGAGCTCGAGGGCCTCGGCTCTGTCTCGGAGGAGCTGGAGACGATGTTTTCTCTGGCCGCGCGACCGAAGCCTGAAAACGTCTTCCTCCCGGTGGTCGGGCTCATGACAGTCATCTCGGCCTCGTGCTCGCCGATGCGCGCCTCGGTGCGTATGAGGTGCACCCACTCCTGGGCGTCCTTGTCGGTGGTTGCGCCGAGGTGGTAGTTGCGGGCGGGCGAGAAGATGCCAAAGACATGCTCCATCTTCTTCTTCGAGTCTCTCTGGCGCGCGACGGCCGTGATCTCGGAGAGGTTGATCTGGTGGCGCAGCTTCGTCTCGTCCTTGTCCTTGTATATGGACAGGCAGTTGGGGCGCAGGACGAGGTAGACGGGCTTCCATTGCTGTGCACGTGTTAGTAGACGTCATGGCGTGCCTGTCGGCAGCGTGCGTGCATGCGTGCCTTTGTCTTGCGCGTGCGCTTCACGACGGTGCCGGCCTTGATGATGCGGTCGAACTCGAAGCAGCCGTTCTGGTTGACGGGCGACATGATGTCGACGCTGGCATTCGCAATCTTGAGGCTCTGTATATGGGGCGGGTCCAGCTTCATGCCAGCAGAGCGGATGGCCACGGGTTTGGCGGGCGTGTGCTGGCCGTCCAGTGTCGCTGCCATGTCGGCGGTGGGAGTCACATTCACGGACAGGCAGGCGGGGTCGATAGTGGTACGTATGGGTGAAGGCAGGCAGGCGGGAGGCTATAGGGGCGTTGCGGTGCTCGAGCGCGGTCGTTATATCCAGACTGTTATTCAAGATCGGCAAGGGCGACAGGGGCGATGCATGGGCATGGGGCAGGCACGAACCACACCAGCAACGGCAGGCGCACAGGCTATAAGGACGTGGCCAGCACCAAGGCCCGAGTCGCAGTGGTGAGGTCAAACAAAAGACCGGCGACGATGATCCCACGACTAACACGCACGCGATGCGACGCGACCGCAGGGTGGCCGTTGGGCGTCTGTCGCCGTCAGCAGGGTCTGATGTCAGGGTGCAGCTTGCCCATGAGCCATAGTGACGCGGCGGGGTGGTAGCGCCTCTGTTTCATCCAAATCTTCAACGCCCATTGATCCCAAACCACACAACGAATCTGTAACCTCAACCACTGCTGCATCCCCTCCACCCCTCCAATTTGCCCTTTCTGGCCTGCGCGCCTCTGATCTGCAGCGAGACGGCCCTCCCCGCGCCCGACTGGGTCACATCGACACGCGAAACACGACAACCGCCTCAGCAGTTTTAGCTCCGAGTCTCGACCACGCTCGCCCAGGATGCCCGTCGTTCCGAGCGACAAGCTGGTGTCGCTGCAGCAGGCGGCTGATGGCATCAGGAACATTTGCATCCTCGCTCACGTGGTACGTTGACTGTCCGCGTGACTGCGACATGTGCTGAATGCAGCAGGACCATGGCAAAACGTCCCTCACCGACGCCCTCATCGCCACCAACGGCATCATCTCCCCCAAACTCGCCGGCAAGATTCGCTACCTCGACTCGAGACCCGACGAGCAGCTGCGCGGCATCACCATGGAGTCGTCTGCCATCTCGCTATACTTTTCCCTGCTGCGACGGTCTGCGCCCGAAGCACAGCCAGAGCAAAAGGAATTTTTGATCAACCTCATAGACTCGCCCGGACACATAGATTTCAGTTACGAGGTCTCTACAGCATCACGTCTCTGCGATGGCGCTGTCGTGCTCGTAGACGCCGTCGAAGGCGTGTGTAGTCAGACTGTCACAGTCCTGCGACAGACATGGATAGAGAAGCTGAAGCCCTTGCTCGTCATCAACAAGATGGACAGGCTAATCACAGAACTGAAGATGAGCCCTGGAGAGGCATATACACATCTGAGCAAACTGCTCGAACAGGTAAACGCCGTCATGGGCAGCTTCTACCAAGGCGAGCGCATGGAAGATGACCTCCGATGGCGCGAGAAGATGGAAGAGAGACTAAATGCTGCAGCTGAGAAGACTGACACGCGATCCTCATCCATACTAGAAAACGGCGACAGCATAGACACCACCAACACGCCCGCTGAGTACGAGGAAAAGGATGACGAGGACATATATTTCGCCCCCGAGAAGAACAATGTGATTTTCGGCAGTGCCATCGACGGCTGGGCATTTACGGTAAGACAGTTCGCCAGCCTGTACGAGAAGAAATTAGGCATCAAGCGCTCCATCCTCGAAAAGGTACTCTGGGGCGACTTCTACCTAGACCCCAAGACGAAGCGCGTACTCAGCTCCAAGCATCTCAAGGGCCGCCACCTCAAGCCCATGTTCGTTCAGCTCGTCCTAGACAACATATGGGCCGTATACGAGGCCACCACAGGAGGTAACAACGGGAAGGGGTGCGTGGATTTCCTTCCCTTGCGTGATTTGTCTGCATGTATCATAGCAATATACTTATACTTTCCATTACAGAGATCCTGCTTTGGTTGAGAAGATTACCAAATCGCTCAACCTTAATCTTCCAGCACATATCATGCGCTCGCGCGATCCGCGCGCACTCCTAATGGCACTTTTCGCAGCTTGGCTTCCGCTATCGACCGCCTTACTAGTCTCCGTCACCGAATACCTGCCTCCACCCTCGAAAGCGCAATCCGAGCGCATGCCTGAACTCATCGACAGTTCTCCGGGTGCCGACTACGTTGCTCCAGAGGTGCGCGACGCCATGACCAGTTTCAAGGCCTCCAAGAACGATCCTGTCGTAGCCTACGTCAGCAAGATGATCTCCATACCCTCCAGCGAACTACCACAGAACAAACGAAGGGGTGGTGCGCTCACGGCTGAAGAAGCCAGGGAGATGGGGCGAAAGAAGAGAGCAGAGATCGCCCGGCAGCAGGCTATCGCCAACGGTGAGGATGCTGAGGTCGGTAGTGTCACCGACGCTCTGAGCTCTGCCGCCATCGGCGAGACTGAGACGCCTGTCGAAGAGACACCAGAGCCGGACGTAGAAGCCGAGCATCTCATCGGATTCGCACGTATCTTCTCCGGTACTCTGAGTGTCGGCGATGAAGTCTACGTCCTCGGCCCGAAGTTTACCCCAGCCAACCCACACGCCGCTCCGGAGCCGCAGAAGGTCAAGATCACTGCGCTATATCTGATGATGGGGCGAGGCTTAGAGCCTCTCACAACTGTCCCCGCTGGTGTCGTTTTCGGTATCGGTGGGCTCGAGGGTCACATCTTGAAGTCGGGGACGCTATGTTCTCAGCTTCCTGGATCGCTCAATCTTGCTGGGGTTCAGATGGGTTCAGAGCCTATTGTGCGTGTTGCGCTCGAACCCGAGAACCCCTACGATCTAGACAAAATGATCAAGGGTCTAAAGCTCCTCGTTCAGAGTGACCCATGCGCAGAGTATGAGCAGCTACCAAGTGGAGAGCATGTCATCTTGACAGCCGGTGAATTGCATCTGGAGCGATGCCTGAAGGACCTCAAAGAGCGATTCGCCAAATGCGAGATCCAGGCTGGTGAGCCCATCGTACCATACCGAGAGTCGATCGTGGCTGCAACAGAGATGAACCCGCCAAAGGACCCCAACCTGCCACGAGGTACTGTTGTTGGCGAGACAGCTAGCAAGCACGTCTCAGTTCGCCTTCGAGTCCGGCCACTACCAGCCAGCGTCACCGAATTCCTGGGGAAGAATGCAGGTGCTATTAAGAAGCTGTACTCTGATCGACGAGCCGAAGACGAAGGAGAACATGCTCCACATAATGTACATGGCGTCGAGGACGATGGAATTCAAGAAGCAGAACAGCGCGAAATCGGACAGAGTCTGAGTTTTGAGGAGTTCAAGAAGCAGCTCAAAGAAGCGTTCGCAGAGGCGAAGGGACAGAAGGAAATCTGGACCGAAGTCATTGAGAAGATCACAGCATTTGGGCCTCGTAGGATAGGACCGAACATCCTCGTCGATGCGACCAAGGATGGGATATGTGGTAGAGCGTGCGTACCCCTGTCTATGTCTTCACTTCATTGCTAACTCTTTGCAGGCTCCGCGAATCAACATCCCCAGACGCTGACGCAGACAACCCCGCCGACCGCACCATTTCCGCGCGCACCTTCTCTTCTACAATCTCATACGCATTCCAGCTTGCCACCGCGCAAGGCCCATGTTGCGCCGAGCCCGTTCAGGGTATCGCCGTCTTCCTTGAGGACGTCATACTTAACATTCCCGACGACGAGAGTGCACAGGACCGCGGTCGCTTGACAGGTGAAGTCATCAAAGCCGTACGCTCATCGATTCACCAAGGCTTCCTGGACTGGTCACCTCGCATGCTTCTCGCAATGTACAGCTGCGAGATTCAAGCCTCCACCGACGTCCTCGGCCGCGTCTACGCAGTCTTGACGCGCCGCCGCGGAACCATTCTGTCCGAAACACTCTCATCTACTTCCTCCGCATCTACCACTGGATCGCAGACTTTCACCATCAACGCGCTTCTCCCCGTCGCCGAATCTTTCGGCTTCAGCGACGAGATCAGGAAACGCAGTTCTGGATCTGCTAGCCCGCAATTGCGCTTCGCTGGCTTTGAGATGCTGGACGAAGACCCCTTCTGGGTGCCGTTCACCGAAGATCAGCTCGAGGATTTGGGTGAGTTGGCGGACCGAGAGAATGTCGCCAAACGATACGTAGATAAGGTCAGGAGGAGAAAGGGATTGAGGGTTGCGGGTGAGAAGGTGGTTGTGGATGCGGAGAAGCAGAAGACGTTGAAGAGATAGTCTGGTGTTGTAGGATCGAAGAGGAACACGGGGCCATTTAGATTATGAATTGAAACGAGCATGGCGATGATGAAGGCGAACGATATGATGGATCCTCGTTCAATCGATAAGGTACACGTGACGTTTCACCAGGGCATACATAAAGTCCCCCGAGTCCTTCCACACTTTTCTCTCCTGCACACAAATTGTACAAAATTCAAAAGGATACGCGAAAGCACGTCTGCGCCTTCTCATGCCTTCTTTCCAAAAGGCTGTTGTTTCCCCGTCATGTGTCTGCCTCGACCTCTTTCCTCTTGCACCTAAATGGAAGGAAACCTATCCCATGGCGGGCATGGTGTATAGGTTCCCAAAACATCAGGAAATCAGCCTGATGAGATCTCTAAGGCGTGCCACGAGTTCAAAATTGGCAACGAACGATGTGATGTCGTGTTTGAGTTGTTATCGACCGATGAAAAAATGTCGCATAGCTTGCCCAATGGCTGCACTCCTTCTAGTCTGCACTATGAAGTCTGAATATATCTACAAAAGAACTTTGCAAACTGTGAAGAGCGATACCTGCAAGCTACGCGGTTTATCGTGTCCTCTCTCTCTTTTGCAGAGTCGACACGTCGAAATTCTGGCTCAATAACAAGATGCTGCGCTGCTCCGCGCTTTCTTAAAAAACTACAAGCACACGATTAATGTGTTGGGTCCTTGGCTACGAAATGTACAGACATATCCTTCAGCTGAGACTACTGCGACATCTTCCACTCACTTAGCAAAAACACAAGGACACTGTTATGACTTTATAATAATACTCGCTCTTTTCTCAAAACAGAATGGAAGCTGTGCATGACTTTCGCTGGGTTGCCTGGAACAAAAGTCCACAAGATTTTGTTTATGTGCTGTCGCACCTGTCGCCCGTTCTTAGGTACACACCACGACCAAAATGGACAGCTTCGTTGCTAATGTATATCGAGAGCTCTACTTCATGACATTTGCGAAGAAAAGCAAAAGACGACTATCATCCACGTGGAAGAGACCGTGCGTTAGAGAGAGGGTATAAGATACTGCCCGTCTATCGTTCCTCTTCTTCTTCTTATCTTCATCACTTCCTGTTTGTCAGACCAAAAATAAACGCATCAAGGGAGCATGACATGCGTCCTGTTTCTTTCCGGAACAATACCGCCGAACCTCATGTTTTGTGTAGTTCAAACACATGACGTTCGCTATGTCTTCAATTTCTCGGAAATCGGACCAAAAAAGCACAGATGACATTGTTATGTGTTTGCGGAAAAGTGAGGTCGTATAAAGTGTTGCAAAGTAGACAGGGTTGAAAATTATTTTATCGCTCGTACAGTTCTACAAAATGCTACCCAGCACATTTCATGAAAGTATCCTTTGCCTTGCTCTATGGTCTGTGAAAATGACGATCAATCTATGAAGTCTCCTCCTCAAAGACTGATTGCTTCCCCAATGTCGCTCTCTGCATACGCGCCATTTCAAAATAATATTACGACCATTCATGTTCTTTGGCCTCTTCTCTTGTTCTAGAGACATAATCCTCGCAAGTGAAAGCTACGTGCGATTCCCGTCGCATCTCAAAACAAGGATACAAAGTCACTATGTTTGTCTTTCTGGCCGTGTTGGTACCCGTATTCTGGATGCTCCACTACCAAATCACGCGGCCAGTCATCACATGGCTCTTGTCCGGTCCAGGTTCGTTAGCCAATAAATCCAGTAAGGTCTGAGTACATAAGAGCAACCGCTGGGCTCCTTCTTCACCTCTCTATCTCCATTCATTCTTTGCTCTCCACCAAATAAAAGCCATGTGCATCACATGTTCCGCCTTTCTTCTCCAAAAAAGGTATCCGTATCAACGCATGTGCTTGGCCTCTCCTCTCGCGCAAAGAAACAATGGCACAATGATCAGTAAAAATGCCATTCGAGAATTTATATGGATTTTGCGTGACCCAAAACAGCCTCACAAAACGCGCATGACGTCTCGTTCGGAATACCAGAAGCCATGATACTTCCTGCAGTACCTATCCTACCTGTCATCTTCAAACCCTTGTCTGGAAAACAAATACAAAAATACAAATCCGATGAATCCATGTGCTCTGCTGTTTTCCAAAAGCCCCGTGAACATGGCTCATGGTCCCGTCTAGAAGCCTACTTGCCATAATCCCGACCTTCTGGCGGATTCAACGTTCGTAATGTTCCTTGACTATGCCTATAACTTCCAAAGATGATGATACCAACGCCTATGCGTGTCAAAATTATACCGAGGAAATGCATGGAGTGCAGTGAACCGGCCCGTCGTCGAAAAACCGGAGAGGTTGCGGAAGACCGCAGACATGACATTTCGCAAAGTGGCTTTCGTTGGGTCAAAGCTAAATGCGGTCAGTATTCACATCACATCACCAGGTCTTTCTGGGGGACAAAACTCTCGTGTTCCAAGTAAAAGCAGACACCGTGCTTTTCTTGTTGCAAGTTCTACATGCCTCACGAGAACTAGCACTTCGACAGAATAAAAGCGGAAAGCGACTCGAAACCACAGCCCACGAATTGGTATCGCGTGTGAATAGTTTCCCTTCCCATAACCGTATCAACTAGAGATGTAGACACCCATCCCATCTCCATGACCTTTTCGTAACATCGTGACTCCCAGCCAACCATGAAACTTTAACGTATTCTCTCGTATCAAAACTCATCATCCTTCCCGTCCGCATGGCCCAGAACACATAGCCTAGGCACTACCCGGCGGCCCGCCCATGTTCAAAAGGATATCTAACATGTCCATACCACCGATATCCGGTCCCATAGCCGTCTGGTTGATCTCCGCACCCCACTGATCCAGCAAAGGATCAAGTGGTAGTGCAAGCCAGTCCTGATCTTGGCCGGCGCCCCAACTTGCGCCACTATTCGCCCACTGACTCCAGTTCGTATTGTTATTGCCGTTGGAGTTGTTGTTGTTTGTATTGTTGTTCTGGTAATTCTGATAGTTGCCAGGCGGTGGCATGATGCTAATGGAGTTGCTGTTGGGGTCGTAGGGTTCGGCTGAAATACCCCAAAGAGGTGTTGCGCGACCGCTGGCACCGAGACCCATGCTAGGAGAGCCGGGCACGCTGGTACCAGTACCAGAAAAGCCTGTTTGCTGTGATCCCATGTATGCCGGTGCCAGGTGGTTGGTGTTGTTGAGTGGAGCGGGCGGAGGCATCAATGGTGCCTGGTTCGGGCTCTTGCTCCCAGCGCGGGATATGCCACTCGAGCCGTTGGCAGCAAGGCGCACGAAACGCGAACGGATGCGGTGGGTCAGGGTTTCGACGAGGTCAGCGAAGCGGTTACCGACGTGCACATCATCGACTATGCTCGTTCGTAGGGCATCGACCGAGTCGCTGAGTAGGCTAAGGCTGACGGCCACGTCTTCTTCGGTTGCGCCCAACGCAAATGTCTTGAGCAGTATTATGGCCACACTGACGATGCGGAAGAACGTGCGCACTGGCGCATGCCGTAGATAGCCACCAGGATGCAGCCCCTCCACCACGACTTTCAGTACGTTGCGTGACGCATCGATGACTTCGTTTATGTAGTGGCGATCGTTCGCGTACCACTTGACGAGTGTACTGAAGGGTATAGCGCCGCCGTCATCGTTACCGGTGCCATTACCGTTGCTGTTGCTGTTTGGAGTGCGTCCGTTCATGCCATTGGGCTGAGCATGTGTCTGTAGCGGAGTGTTGTGTGTGCAGCGCTCTACCACCGCCTGGAGAGCGAGCGAGTTGAGATATACACGCGTGTACTCAAACTCGATGATGAGGACGTGGCGGAGTTGCGCCGGAACTAGAGGTTGTTAAACGGAGTACGTAGGAATAGTTCAATCACAATCCTACCTTGAGGCGCTCGGTCGAAGCATTTCCTCCACTCCACCAATGGCCCTTGGAAGAACTTCAGCATCTCCTCGTAACCTCCTGACTTGAGCAACTCCCTGGTCTTGCGTCGATTGGAGAACAACTTCAGGTTTCCCATCTCCATGACCTTGGCAATGCGAGCCCAGAAGTCGAGCACGAGATCTTGAACAGCATGGCGTTCTTGGGTAGCGATGGATTCAAGGGGAAGGCGTTGACCATCTGAGCGCATTCCAAACTGAGCTGGAGGAGCCTTGATGCGACTGATGCGCTCTTTGTATAGCTCAAGTGGTGAAGGGCCGCCAACTAGATTCTCGTCCCGCTCAAGCTTGGGAAGCATGGAGGTGAGACCCAGTCTGCCACTGGTCTGGGTGACGTATATGATGAGCAAGTCGCGAAGATGGTTCTTCCTCCGGTAATAGGCCTTCACTGTCGCATGCGAGAGGTGCTGATTTGCCTCTTCGAATTCGGTCTCGTTCGTCTCGTCGAAGACACCAATCTCGAACGCGAGCGTCATGGCGTTGCCCAGCAGCATCCAGCACATGCGGTCACTGCGCCAGCACGGCTCCAGCCAACTGTCGATGCGCTTATCGCCCACGCCTTTGTACATATCAGCCTTCGGTCCTGCCTCGTAGGGGTCGTCGGGGAGAACGAGTTCGTCGTCGTCATCGCCAGGAGGGAAGTGCAGCGCGCGAGGATGCCATTCGGTGAGTAGCATCAGACTCTCGACAGTGCCAAGTGTACGAAGGCCCTTCCGCGACAGAGGGTTCACGTCGGATCCAGGCTGCTGGCCTGCGCCACAGAAGCCGCCGCCGAACTGCTCTTGTCCGAAGATCATGCGATCTATCATGCCCTGCAGGTACTTCCATAGCTTCTCGTGGATGAGGTATGACCGAGATGTTGCGCCAACACCGCTCGAGCCGCTGGGTTGAGAATACCTCGCCGAGATGGTCAATAGGGTGATGACCAGCATAGGCTCCTCCTTAAGCAGCTTCGCGTGAAAGGCATGATCGCGGTAGTCGGGCACGACGATGGGTGTGAGCGGCGATAGGAAGGCGTAGAAGTAGTCGATGTATGCGATTGCTTCCTTTGCCGTGAGCCATCCTGCGCGCACAAAGCGGAACTTTGACCAGGCTCTCACGGCGTCGGCGAAGGCAGCTTCGTTCGGCGGGTCGGGCAGCATGGGCTGCTGTATAGCCGGATCGACCGAGGGCTCGACGGTGGGGCGCGAGTTGGCGCGCGCATGGGATGTGTTGGGCCGGGGGCTTGCGAAGTTGGTCTGCGAGCCTGGGGTGCTGCCGAGGGTCGGTCGCTGCATGCTCGAGCTGCTTCCGGTGCGGTGGTGGTTGTTCATGCCCGCCGCCTCGAACAGCAGGTTCAGCGCATCGTGGCCGCTGTAGACCTCGCCCGCCTGCAGCGTCGCGACCGTCTCGTTGTTCACCTTCTGGTCCTCTTCCTCGTTGGGCGTGGGCTGGTGGCCGCCCGACGTGTTCGGCCGTCGCAGCGGTTCGTATCGTCCGATGGAGCCGCCTGGGGTCAGAGGCTGCGATATGTACGCCGGGTTGGTCGTCGTGGTGATCAGAGGCTCCGGCAGGCCATCTGAGCGCTGGCGCTTCCGGCCATTGCGCAGCTCGTAGTCGTCGACCTCGTCATAGTCGTCCTCGCCGTCGGCCTTGCGCTTCCGGCGTGTCGCAGAGAAGAAGCACTCCTTACTCTCCCTCCTGCATCGCACGCAGGGCGGATCGTGTGGGTTATCTACCGGGCCAAGATCTGGAGATATCAGCAATTGCGCGATAAGCACTCTGCAGCGTCAACGTACCGCATCGCACCTTGCGCCGTCTGCACGGGATACAGGCCTGGTAGGTGCGCGTGTGCTGGGCATTCTGCGTGCGCGGCGGTGGAGAAGCGTTGGAGCCCGCCGTCGACATGGTGGTGGTGGATTACGGTCGGCTTGCACCGGCTGAGAGCTGGCGGACTTTGGCTCTGATAAGGGCTGGAATACCGCCGAGGCTCCTCAATCCAGCGAGACGGTACCTGCATGCAATGTGCTGCAAGTGTGCGCAACGGTAACGCCTACAGGAAGGTCTTCGTGTATGACTCCGCGCAATTCTGCTATTTGTTATCGTCGACTTGAGCTTACGGTACTGAGGCGTCGAAGGACTCGGGAGCGGGTCACGAGCGCGGGGGCTTTGGCTATTACGGAATGGCGTGTCCGCTCCTCCAATCTTGAACACAACACCACGTAACAGTCGCAAACTCCCTCGGGTACCTCACGATCCACTGCCGGGTCACGCGTTGAGTGTGGCCGTGCAATCCGCTGCTTACGTCAGGGCGACCGATGCGTCCTGGCCGTACCTGCTGCTCGCGGCATGTGATATGCTCGTGCACTCTGCGCGTGGCACAGCACCCAATCCGGCCAATGGGCAGTGAGCGGAGACCACGAACGTCATATCCGTCGTCTTTGTCCGTGTCTCGATCTGGCACGGTTGGTGGCTGGGATGTATATTGTCGCTACTCACGCGTCACGAACAGCCCGAGGTCGCGTCTCGATGACATGCCATAGCTTCTACTAGCGCACAATTGCATAAGCATGTACCAGGTAGGAAGGATGGCTACAGGCCTTTGACAGAAAGCAGAATCATATTTGAGCTGGAGATATGGATGGATGCAACGCCAGCATGCTTAGCACCCGTTGCCGGAAGACGAGTACCTTCAACATATCCTCCAACACCCTTTGGCGGCGCAATGTATTCAGACAGCCATCTCGGTCAATATCGACATGACAACGTTACATCCCTCCAATGTGCCATCGCTGGCTTCACCCCGGGTTTCTTAGCACCAGAACCCACAGGTCATGTCCGAAAGCTGCAACGCCGTTAGTCATCGTGCCATTCAGGAATCCCAGGATAACTTACCCTCGGGTGATCGTTCTGGTGACTCTCATCACAGTCAGTCTCGCCGCGCGTCCACGGGTTCCAAGAGCACATGCCCATCGCATCGGGGGTATTGGTAGTCAGAGTGCTCCAGTAGCCACCCTTCGGCTCAAACGCAAAGTACATCTGTTTGTCTTCCGACCTGTAGAACACAATCAAGCCGCCCATGCCTAACAGCCTCACAGCACTCTTGTCGATACGACCGGTTCCCTCAGGGTACGTGATGACGGATTTACGGTTGTTGTCTTCGACGCTGTAAAGCATGCCAAGCATCTGGTTGTGCCAGCCTTCAGCGGGCGTGTGAAGACACTGCTGGAAGAGTTGCAGCTTGAAGGAGCAGAATCCTGGGGCGTAGTCCACAGAGGGTGAGTTGGTAGCGGCTGGACTGGGTGGCATCGAAAGCATCTCGGGAAGCGCCTCGGAGCGCGCGCGCTTCACGGTGAAGTCTGACTCGGGCTTTGTGCAGTCGAACTCGCAGGTGAGGGCTTGAGACTTCAAGAATGGTCAGTGGGAGTAAGCAGAAGAGTATCTTGGGAACTAACTCGATGATTGCGGTCACTATCGTTGCAATCCAGCGGCAGGTTGTCCCACGGCTTAGTGGTGCAGTTGAACTCGCTGTCTCCATTCTGGTTAGGCCATTCAGCGTCGCCGTAGATGACTATCTCGCGTCAGTTATTTTGCAATTCCAGTGGCCCGCGATAATACACACATCCGATGCTGTCCCTCTCATATCCAATCTTTAGTTTCTTTCCAGCAACCACGCCCGTGAGCGTCTCTCCATCGGTCAAGTCAATGAAGTCGGTTTGCTCCATAAACTGGTAGCCAGCGCCATCATAAACGGGTGAGAGATCGACGTAAGTGTTGGCGTGGTCGTCCCAGCAATCCTGAGTGACGACTGCGTCGAAGGAACAGCGACCGGGTGTGAAGTCGGGACCGACACCTTGAGCGACTACAGAGGTAGTCAACAAGAGGAGCGCGGAGGCGACAAGGGTTAATATGATGAACATGTTGGTAATATTGGTGCTTCAAAGCCGGCGGGATGATTGAGGAAGGTATCAAGGGTAGGAATAGGCTGGGTTGGAAGATAAGTGTTGTAACAGGTGATATGACGTGATCGCTGGTCGCAAACGCTCAGACGTTGGGCATTTCAAGTAATGGATGTGTTGTGGTAATCCTGAGAATGAAGGGGTGGTTCAAGGTTAAGAGTGCCCAGGTACCCACTGCACTTTCCTGGGACAGGGTAATGACTGGGCTTTCAGGATCCACGTTCGAACCGAAAACTCGTCTCCTTACCCGCCCGAGCCGCGATTCTTTGTTTCTGGTGCGAGTCCTCCTGACAGATCCGGCGATCTCGCGTTTGTCATGACGCCAACAAGCCACCTGTCGATGGAATGCTGCCCAAGATGTGAGAAACAACTGTATCGTGTGGTGCATACTCCAATACTTGGCGCTACGTATGTGTAAAATGTCCAACAACTAAGGTGACGCTCACCATTGTCTGATGCTTAGGTATAAGCTTGTAGCATGAGGGCGCGCCGGATCAGGCTGCCAAGGCTGATGCAGGTGTCGTGTCACTTACCCAGGTACTTACCATACGTTCTAGTGTTTGGAAGTTGGAAAGCGTAGTGCATGCAGGAGATTCAAACAAACGATCATTTTCTACCTTCGAACATGACGCGTGACTATGCGTGTACGATCCGTTGCACCGAAGAAGCTACAAAAAGCGTGCTGGCTAGGTATAGTCGCAGCTACCAGTGATTTGTCGTTTTTCGGACAAAGCATGAGAGCAAGCTCGCCATGTTTTCAGACCCTCGGTTGACTCACAATCAGTTTTACTTAACATATAATCTGCGCAGTTCATTAATCATCTGCGAAGTGTCTAGATCAACTCTAGTGATCGATCCGACATGTCACTTAATGCATCCTCATCCCTCGCAGACGACTCGACGAAAGCGCCACTGTACGAGATACGACCAGTTACAGGGAAAGGAAGAGGCATTGTAGCTTGCTCTAACATACCGAAGGGAACACGAATCCTGTGTGAAAAGCCACTTCTTACATTGGCTAGCAAGATTGATAGCCTCGATGATAACATCATGAGGAAAGTTCAAGCTCTCTCCAAGGATCAACAACGCCAATATCTTAATCTCTACAACACCTACACAAACGGCAATAAGTTCACCGGTATCTTTCAGACGAATGCTCTACCATGTGAGTCAACACCACCGACCGTCGGCATTTTCCCGACTATCTGCCTGATCAACCACTCTTGTGTACCCAATTCACAGCATAGCTGGAACAGCATGAAGAATAGCCAGATGATACATGCAGTTAGGGACATTGAACAGGGAGAGGAGATCACGATTTGCTACGGCGAGCAAGGGGCTTTCGACGCGCGACGTGATTTTCTAATCGAATCGTTCGGTTTCGAGTGCGACTGCGGTGTCTGCTCGCTTCCAGTACCGGAGAGGCAAGAGAGCGATGCTCGCCGTATTCGCATCGAGCAACTTGACAAGGTCATGGGTAACATGGAGCACGCCGTATCCAAACCAGGTATTACAATCTCCGCGGACCCCATTCTGAGGCACATTTGGCTAAGTCGTGATAGTAAGCACAACCTTTCAGATCGAAACCAGACACGAGAATGAGTTTCCGCATACCTTCTATGACGTCCGCTAACTTTTGCTCGTGTGCTTTAGGGTGAAGTTTTAGCGCACTGCCGACACATGGTACGTCTCCTGAATGAAGAATTCAGAGGTTGCGCCACTACCATGAAGTCCAGACTATATTTTGACGCCTTCCAGATCGCCATTATGCATGGTGATCAAGCTCGTGCCAGCGTCTTCGCAGGAAGAGGTTACGACGTCCGGCTCGTTTGCGACGGAGAGGATGGTTTGACAACACAGACGATGAAGAATTTCCATGCCGACCCACATACACATCACCTCTTTGGATATTCTTCTCTGAATTGGAAAACGAGCCAAGGTGATATTCCCGAAGGTCTGGGTGAGACGGAGTTTGAAGACTGGCTCTGGCGATCGCAATCAGGTTGATCTGCGAACTCAAAGGTGTGAGAAATACCCACGCACGTGTCACAATGTTGATTTCATGGTGTGGGAGCAAACAGTGGGTTTGAGAGGTGATAGAGCGGCTTGACAGCGTGAGGAGATCCTGGTTTGCGCTTAGCTGGTGTAGAAAAGGTCACTCACTCACTCACTCACTCACTCACTCACAATCTATTTCTTCTACACCCCTGCCATTCTCTTGCCCTCGTTCATCACTCAGCGAGCGGAGTAAAGTCTTTGCCAAAGCAACACCAGAGGGTGATAATCACGAAACTTTGCTTTCGCCTCAGCGGTCGCAAAAGATATACTTAGCTGCTGGAATTAGTTTCACTACTGCCGCATCCCATACAATGAGTTCCTTACTCTACGATGTTCGAAAGATCCCCGGAAAAGGCAGAGGCCTGGTCGCTCGCTCCGACATTCCTGAAGGCACCCGTATCCTCTCCGAGAAACCGCTGCTCATGATACCTAACAACATGTCCAACGAGCAACTGGAGGCTCGACTCGCACGAGATCTAAAGGCCCTGGACAAGACTCAGCAGCGACAGTTCTTTTCTCTCCACAACAGCTACACTGGAAAGTACGTCCTCGGTGGTATCTTCAAAACAAACTCGATGGCTTGCGGCAGCAACTTGTCTGCTATTGCAATCTTTCCTACCATCAGCTTCATCAATCACAGCTGCCTTCCCAATAGTCATTACAACTGGAATGACTCCATGGGGATGCAGACGATCCATGTCACTCGCGATCTTAGCGCTGGAGAAGAGATAAGTATCTGCTACACCGACTCTGGAAGTGCCAGTGTTCGCCAGGCTTACCTGAAGAAGCATTTCGGGTTCGACTGTTCGTGTGCAATCTGCTCGCTCTCAGCTACTCATCGGAATGCCAGCGACGCGCGTCGTGAGGAGATCTCTCGGCTTCAGGACACATTTGAGTCAACAGATCGTGCCAGCTTCAAGCCTGAAGAGGCATTCTTCGACCTTCGGAAGATAGTCGAACTCTTGAACAAGGTACGTGATCACGCTGAGTGAGACCGCAAGCCCATACTAATGGTTTCCAGGAGTTTAAAGGTGCTGCCAAAGTCCCGGAGGCGGATATCTACTGTTATGCGGTACAGCTTAGTCTCTTCCATAGTGATAAGGCGCGAGCAAGCGTATTCGCTGAGAGGGCGTATAAGGCGTTGCTCATCTGTGTGGGCGAAGATGGGGAGAATGCACAAGAGATGAAGGACCTGATAGACAACCCAGCCTCTCACGCAGACTTTGGGTCGTTGTCGAGCAGGTGGAGGTCTAACAGGGCTGATGCTCCAAGAGGTAGAGACTTTGGCAAGAATCACTTCGAGGATTGGCTTTGGCATTCCGTGGAGAGGGTGGAGACGGCGGACCTTAGCGATGATTAGTTCATCAACCGTTGGCGGTGATAGGGCCTCGTAGCCATTTTGGAGCTGCGCAAACTGTGACCCAAATTGCGTGTAGCTACATCTTTGCGGCAAGTAAATTCGGACACCTATGCGAATCAGAAATAGCTTGTGAAAGAGGATGCAACATATTTCCGCAACACCGTGATCCTTCTCTGTGCTGTAGCGAATGTAGTGCATGCGGCGGTGTTGTTGCAGACTTCGCAGGTAGTGCGCACTGCATATCGCGACAGTATCTCAGACGAAGACGATGAGCGGGTGTAGTGCCTGCTGCTTCCAACGAAGTCGATGATGAGTTATGCAGGAGTCGAGGACACGAGAGGTGCGCGGCCTTTCGGGCCGATTTCGGCATAGATCAGCGCGCGAGCTGCACTCCAAGGTGGGCGGCGATGCTTCTGCATCCGCATCCCGCCCCCACCTCTGCACACTAGAGAAGCTCCATGCATGGAGCACCGAAGACCACGCGATGCTCTCTCATGCGATCGTTGTCGCGCGAAGAAGCTAAAGTGCTCGAAAGATGCGCCAATATGCACTTCCTGCGCCCATAGCGGCTCGCACTGCCATTACAGTGGCAAAGTCGCTAGATCACCCTTGACACGGGCATACCTCACGGGTGTAGAGAAGCGACTGCACAGTCTGGAGTCTCTGGTCACGCAGTTGCTACCTGGAGTTGATATTGAAGACTTGTTGTCGTCTCCGAATGTGGCTGGCTCTGCACGATCGGTTCTCATCCAGTCTCAGACGCCAGAAGTAGCACCAAGCCCCCAGGGCAGCACCCACTCAAGCACACATGAGCCTGCGTTACCTGAAGCTGTACCCAACAATGTCGATGGCTTCAATTGGCAAGAAGAAGACGTCAACGTCGATGGGCTGACTGATGGCATGGCCGCCCTGTCAGTCGAGCCTACTGGTGTAGGTTATTTGGGTCAGTTGCTTCACTCGAAGAGCAAAACGCGTGACTGAAACCATCTAGGCTCGACTTCTGGGGTCGTTTTCCTTCGATGTCTGCTTGACTGGGCCGGCTTTCTGCACCAGTCTGTCCCCCGGCCTCAGCAGAGTGTGGCGGCCCCATCCGCTTCCTTTCGAAACGTATTGGCATCGTCGCACATCTCGCATGCAGCCCTCACAACACAGCTGTCGTCGAGCTTGATTGATGCCTACTTTGCCAACTACCACGTGGTCTATCCATTTGTCCATGAAGCAACATTCCGAGCGCAGTACCATGAAGTCGTCCCGCGGCCCTCAAAGAAGTCGTGGAACATGCTTTCTCATGCGATCATAGCACTTGGTGCGTGGTCGTTGAATAACGATCAAATCGGACTGGAAGACTACCTATACCGCCGGGCCTTGACCTTGGGTCAGGAAGAGTCCGTGTTTGAAGCTGCCAGCCTGACTTCTGTACAAGCACTCATACTTCTGAGCAACCTTAGTCAGAAGCGCAATAGCCCAAACACAGGATGGAACCTGTTGGGCCTCGGCGTTCGCACAGCGCTGAGTCTAGCCCTCCACAGAGAACTTCCTCACTGGAACATCACCCTGATCGAGCGCGAGACGAGACGTAGAGTATGGTGGGGCCTCTACATCTTCGACAGTGGGGCTTCGACGACATTCGGTCGCGCTATCATGTTGCCTGACCAAGAGACTATGGATGTTCATCCTGTGCTGAACATTCACGACGAGGTATGGCCGTCCAGCGAAGTTTGTATAGTCCTTGCGAAACTGACCTATGCTAGTCACTTACACCACAAACTACAACGCTACCTACTGAGGTTGACGAACCGACTATATACTCCTCTCTCAGAGTGCAGAGTAGTTTTCACCTACAGACGAACCACATCTCAAACAAACTACTGGCCGAACCCGGGCTCTCTGCGGAGGCCGCGCTTGCTTTGAACGCTTCTATGGATGCTTGGACACACACAGTTCCGACATATTTCCAGCTTTCGCATGCACCAAGATCGACGGCTCCATGGTACTCATTCGCCCGCTCCCGGCTGTGGTGGAGATTCTGGAATCTCAAGATCATCATATTCCGACAGATCTTGTTGCGCCGAGCCATCTCCGAGCGAGGTCAGATCCCAGACCTAGCCATGCAGTCAAGCCAAGAGGACTGTAAGCGAATATGTCTTGAAGCTGCGCATTCTACAGTAGTTTCGATACATCAGTATGCAACACAGGACTTGAATAGACTTGAGGGCTGGTATGCGACGTAAGTACTTGTATTGGACCCGAAATGAACACATATGCTAATGCAGTTACAGGTACTTCCTTTTCCACGCGGCACTAGTAATAACCCTTTGCATCATCAGCTTCCCACGCGCTGAGGAGACTGCAATCTGGTACGACGATGTTCGCTTGGCCCGAACCACCTTCCGCGAACGGCTTGTTGGGGATTCGCTGTCAGCACGCTGCGTGGCCATCCTCGACCAAGTGGTATCTGACGGCGAGTTGGACTCTGGTACACTGCAGGATCTGGAGCTGGATAAAGACGCCTTGAGTACATTTCCATGGTCCGTTGAGTCCAATGAGTTATTCAACTCCTTCGATTGGGATTTTACCACGTCCGGTTTCTGACCTCGGGCGCAATCTTAATGACACGATTCCTCAATTCTCGATGATGACATCCGGCTTTACCATCAAGGATCGTATCAGTTCGCCGTTTGGAATGTCATTCTCCTCTGCTCGTGCGATTGCAGCTGACATCGACGTCTCGATGCCAGCGGCAAGGTGACGTTGTGCTAACCTATCACGAACTGTGTCCACAGGCGCGTCGACAAACCATCTACAGAGTGTCAGTACCAACCCGCCAGGCGATGATATGACCATGACCAACCTTTCATCACACATATCTGCAATCTGATCCCATGGGTCTTGTTTCAAAAGTGTGTAGTTGCCCTCAACAATAACAAGTCGAGTGCGGGAAGAGATCTTGATAGCGTCTTGCACGGGGTCCTTGACAGCATGGTCGAAGCCCGGTGCAGGAATACAGATGTCGGCTTCGCCATCCTTGGTGACGGGAGCTTCTTTGAGTGTCTTGACAAGCGTCACACACGCCTTCGCATCAAATGTAAACGGCGCTCCTCGTCTTTTGAACGCTACTTCGGCATCATCGAAAGTCGACAGGATTTCCCGAGTGTAGTGGAAGCCGTCCTAGTGCTCGTCAGAGATGTGGCATCGCGGGTTGCGGTTGGCTCCTACCATGGGTACAACAGCAACATCTTTGATACCTCGCGCAGCAAGCTCCGAGACGAGCGCATCAGACACCGTTGACTTTCCCGCGCCTGGCACGCCTGCCAGAGCGACAAGCATGCGATGACCGGGATTGGTCGCTTGGCGAGACAGAAGGTTTTCCGTGCGCTTGGCCACATCGAGTATGGCTGCACGCAAGGCGTCCACCTTTGATTCGGCTGGCATCATCGGTAACTCTGGAATAGCAGACACGAAATCCTTAATGAGACACGAAAATGTATGATGTTCGGGTGAAAAGACTAGCATAAAGTGAGCAGTGTTACAGTACTGCATGCGACGAGCTATGATCTAAAGATCACGTTGGCGTTGTGGAGTTCGGGCGACAGCTGTCCGAGCATAAGTCATGTTGGAACCCCAGTTCCCACGACTGAATCAGGCAACTTTACCATGCGGGGATCCCGCATGGCACTTATGACTACCGGCGTAGACGCATGGAGAATCGTGGAGTCGGACGACAGTGCTCCGAAGGTGTCGGA
Source organism: Alternaria metachromatica (assembly GCF_023757995.1). Taxonomy (NCBI): domain Eukaryota; kingdom Fungi; phylum Ascomycota; class Dothideomycetes; order Pleosporales; family Pleosporaceae; genus Alternaria; species Alternaria metachromatica. Next base: position 405,385 of record NW_026055496.1, read on the forward strand.
CCCCAGCTACAATTGTGAAGCCCGATGTCACGCTGCAGAAGACGTTAGGGCATGCCTGTAGGCTTATTAATTACTAGTCTACTTAATCTACCTATTACTTTTACTTACTTTAGACTTTAACTAAAATACATCTTACTTACTTTTATACTCTCTTCTAGAATTTGTCTATAAGTATATTAATAATTATTTTATTAGTAGTAGTAGTGTTATTAGTAAAGACTCTCTTATAAAGTTATTTAAGAGTCTTTAGCTTTACGTATATAAAAAGCTTAATAATATTATTAAAAGCGTTATTAAAAATAAAGATAGTAGTAACCTTATAATAAGTAATTACTTAAAGTAGAAACGTACGTTTTTAGTTAATAGCGTCTTTATACTTAGTAATATAACTAGAATACTCTCTATTAAGAAAGTTAATAAGCTTAATTAGCTTATATTTATTAAAGCTAAGTTTTAATAGTGTTACGTGCGCGTAAAAGTTATATTAAAGTATATTTAAGTGCTTAGATAGAGATAAGTATAGAAGAATTAATACATAAGTATAAAAATTTTATAATTCTATCTCTTTTAGGTATTAGTAGTATATAACTATAATAGTATACTTTAGTTGTTAAGTTAAGATTTTTTTAAATTTCTATAGTTAAGATACTAAAGCTAAGGCTTACTCGGACACGTGATACGATCGTGAAGTTCTCACGCGATCGGCAAAGGTATATAAGCACGCGACACTACCACCACTAGGCTGCCTACTCATAGCTGCATCCAACCATCGGAGTCGACATTGGCATATCCACAAGGAAGACGACCATCATGTCTTCAATACAGGATGTTACCGCCGCTGGAGCTGCGCCAAAGATTGGTGTCTACAAAGAGCTGAGACAAAACCCATATCTCCTTGGGCTGTCCGCTGTAAGTTGGTGTCAAGCCTGACTTACCTCAGTTTTAGCTAACATGCATAGTTCGCCTCGTTGGGCGGTTTCCTCTTCGGTTATGATCAAGGTGTCGTCTCTGGAGTGCTGACCATGGAGTCTTTCGCGGCATCCTTCCCGAGGATCTCTACAGACAGCTCCTTCAAGGGCTGGTTCGTCTCGACATTGCTACTCGCTGCTTGGTTCGGTTCTCTCGTCAACGGACCAGTCGCCGATCGCTTCGGTCGCAAAGGATCCATCATCATAGCTGTCGTCATCTTCACCATTGGCTCTGCGCTTCAAGCTGGCGCGATTAATATTCCGATGGCTTTTGCAGGTACGGAACTTTCAGCATGAAGTGATTGCAATCTAGACTGACAATACACACAGGCCGCGCAATCGCTGGTTTCGCCGTTGGTATGTTAACCATGATTGTACCAATGTACATGAGTGAGGTCTCGACTGCCGGCATTAGAGGTACTCTAGTGGTTCTCCAGCAACTTTCCATCACACTCGGTATCCTTGTCTCCTACTGGCTCGAATTCGGAACCCAGTACATTGGAGGCGTACGTTGCGCGCCCGACATCCCGTATACTGGTGGCACTGCAGCAGAGCCTACCTTCGACCCACGAAACGACGTTGGCCCGAACGGCTGTACCGGTCAGAGCGATGCTGCGTGGCGCGTTCCTTTTGCGCTCCAGATCTTCCCCGGTCTCGTTCTCGGTATCGGTATGCTGTTCTTCCCCGAATCACCTCGCTACTACTGCATGCGCGACAACGAGGATGCTGGTGTGAGAGCGCTCGCCCGAGTACGTCGCACCTCTCCAGATGATGAGTCCCTGCAAAAGGAGTATCTCTCCATCAAAGCCGAAGTCATGTTCGAAGAACAATACAACCGCGAGAAGTTCCCAGGCAAGTCTGGAGTCTCGCTGTACCTTTCCGGATACTCAACGCTCTTTTCGACTTGGCCATCTTTCAAGCGTACGGCTATCGGTTGCTGTGTCATGTTCTTCCAACAGTTCATCGGATGTAATGCGATCATATACTACGCGCCGACAATCTTTGGTCAACTAGGACTCAGTGGTAAGACGACTGGTCTGCTCGCAACAGGTGTTTACGGAATAGGTATGTGATCTGCTGCCAGACGCAACGAGACTTGGTTACTAACTCGATCTTCAGTCAACACACTGTCTACTCTTCCTGCGCTCTTCCTCATCGACAAGATTGGCCGCCGCCCTCTCCTCCTCTGCGGTGCCGCTGGTACTTGCATCTCCCTCTTGATTGTCGGCGGTGTCATTGGCGGTTACGGATCTACTCTCAAAGACCACCCCGCAGCTGGCTGGACCGGTATCGCGTTCATCTATATCTACGACGTCAACTTCTCGTACTCTTGGGCACCAATCGGCTGGGTACTTCCATCGGAGATCTACAACATCGGTAACCGCTCAAAAGCCATGTCTTTGACCACCTCATCGACATGGATGTGCAACTTCATTATCGGTCTCGTCACGCCCGATATGCTGGAAACCATTGGTTTCGGCACATACATCTTCTTTGCTGCTTTCGCTTTGATCGCGTTTGTTTTCACGTGGTTCTTGATTCCCGAGACCAGGGGCAAGAGCTTGGAAGAGATGGATGCTGTGTTCGGTGACAGCACTGCGCACGAGGAAAAGGCGAGGCTGTACAATATTGCGCAGAGTTTGGGGCTGGAAGAAGCCGAGGCTGCGGCATTCGATGAGAAGCCCATGAAGGCGCTACAGACTGAGGTGACGCACGTATGAGAATATTCTACATAGAAGCTAAACAGCGTGAAGCGTACATTAACGCTAGGTCTTCCTGTTTGCTCCATGTTGTCTTAATATAGGCTGCAGGCCTGTTCAGTTTCTTCTTTGTTGCTCTGCTCTCCAATCCCTCAACGCGTCACCTTCCAACTGCTCAAGCATTGAGTCGTCTTCATCTCCATCATCATAATCACTTTCCTCATCCTCGTCATCCGCAAAGTCATCCTCTTCATCCTCATCATCCTCAGAGTCAGCCATCCAGCCCGTCATCCGTACCTTCCTCCGTTCATTACAGATCTGAGCTCGGCATTCAGGACAGAGGTTGAAGTTGGGTGAAGTGTCGTTCATCCATTCCTTGATGCAAGCGAAGTGAAAGTAATGGCCACAAGCGCTCATTTTGGCACCCAATAAACCGTGAGCTTCAAGACACACAACGCAGAGCTGATCTTGAGGGATGTCCAGATCCCATTTCCCATGCTTCAATGGCTCTATGGCAGGTCCGTAGGCCTCTAGATAAGCCTTTCCGTAGAGGTTGCGTAGGGTCTTCGTGTCAAGATTGTATCCATCTTCAGAGTCATCTCCAGTATCTTCTCCGTCGGTTTGCAGGTTGTTTGCATTTTCTGCTGATGATGTTCCAGTCGATGCAGCTACTGGCCCGTTCAGCTTTGCGCACCAAAATGCGTGTATTTCGTCGCTGTCGTAGGAATCGGTGCCAATAGTTTGCCGCTGAGCTAGAGTTCGTGGAATGCCTCCGAACTCGCCCTTTCTAATACCGTCCGCTGACAGTGAAGGAACCGCTTCAGGCATATCTATCCAAGTCCGAAATTGTAAACGTCCGTCTCTCCACATTCGTCTCAACAGAGCCTTCATATCCACAGTCTGCGATTTCGACTGTATCGTGGCTCTGGCGAACTGATCCACCACTCCTTGGTACATATGGTCTGCAATCGGCTTATCCATGGTGAGGGCAGAAGCCTCGGCCCACAGATCATCCCAGATATCCCTAAACTTGATCTTCCTCAATGCGGCTCTTGTATGGTAAGGAAGCACCTCGGCTTGACTTCCGTGAAGTGACGGAGTCGCTTCGACTATGTTCTTGAAGCGAGCGCGTGCCTGTACAAAACCGCCGAGATAGGTCGCATATGATGGATACCAACATGGGTTTCTGTCCCAGACTGCGGCCACGTTGAGTGCGATGTCCATTACGATACCGACCAGGCTTGCTATGGACGCTTCGTCGCAACGGGGCCACATGGTAAAAAGACGGAGCGAGGGTTGGATGGCTTTCATGGTTATGAAGTGGTCCCCCTCTTGGTAGTCTTTACTACTGTTGTATTTTGGTTGAGGCGTAAGAAGTTGCTGCAGCGCCGTCCTCGCCCCGGCATAGTAAGGAACTCCATCCGGTAGTCGTATCAGTGCGCACTCGACAAGCCACTTGACACCGCGAGTTACAGTAGTATAGCCTTCACCTTTGTCCCAAAGTACTTCTCCCGACACCAAGTCTGTCTGATCGGTGTACTCATCCACAACGTTCGAATACAATCCTCGGTAGAAGATACCAGGCAGGACTTGTCTTACGGATTGCCTAGTTTGAAACTGCGGTGCTTCCGGGTCCACGAGTTCCGGTATTGTGGCGCACACATCGTCGTATCGTTGAGGGGTGGGTGTGTACACAAGGCAGTACTCATCGGCTTCGCGTTGACTGAGTATACCTGCGAAGAATCGAATGATGAGCTGGGATCCATGGGGTGCGTCTAGGAATCTCTCGATGGCGTTAGACAGTTCAGGAATATAACATGGTTCAGGCTCGCGATCGTCGGATTCGCAGTCTCGGTCGACTTCTTGCATCGGCGCGGTGTTTACGAGGTCGGACGTGGGATCACGGCGTTTGAGTGCGGCTGGGAAGGAAGGCAGGTGCAAAGACTGTTTTTACCGCCAAAAGCTTGGACGTAGCAAACACTCATTCGTCTAACAATGGCAGTGAAAGCAGTTCGTTCCTCTTCTCATCTCGTGTGACGTCATCTGTCAATAAACGTGTCGCCGAAATACATCATCAGGTTTGCGATGCCTAAGCCATTCGTGCCCGCAGGTTGGCGGAGGGCCTGTTTTTTTCGTGAAAGAGACAGCTTCAAAGCTCTAGAAATTCGTGGAGTTAATACAATCATCAAGTTTGCGACACGAAAGACACACCAAGGCAACAAAGAAGTGTATGGCGAACCTCCACAGGAGGAATATGTTTGTACACTAAATGCTAGCAATACAACGCCGCCACCGAAGAAAGTAAGAGCGCACTGATGCGACTAACAGGTACAAGGCTACTTGTGATACACGAGCAAGGAAAACCAAAAAAGCGAGCGCTATGTCAGAGCAATCAAGAGGGGTATTAGAGACAGTAGCGAAGATATAAACCAGCCACCACCAGGGCTCCTATAAGGATACATATTCCGCGCAGCGAGCGAGCGAATGATGCAGGCCGGAAGAAAACAGAGATGTAAAATGGGGGGATGACAAGCAAAGGTATAAAGAAGCGAACAAGAAAGTAGAACCCCAGCCCAAAAAACCAAAGTTCTCCCAAGATTTCGTTCCACATAATGCGTCCCACAATCCCCAGAACGCCGATTGAAGATAGAGGAAATAAGCCCCTAGGGTATACTGAAAAAGCAAATAATGTAACTCACAACGAACGAGCGTCTAGAATCTTGACCCCGCCCTCAAACTCCCGTTTGCGCTTGTGCTTCGTGCGGTGCTAGCACCACTTCCGGCTCGCTTCATGCGCTTCTCCATAAGCCCGTTGAGCAGACGATCTAGTTCGCCACTCAGGCCTTGCATGGTCTTTGTCTCCTCGGAGAGATAGTCCTTCATCAGTGGATGGTCGCGACCAACAGGTACAACACCCGTAGTGTCGTTGATAACGACGAGCATATCTCGAATCTCGCTACCGTCATCGAGGTAGGCGCGGAGTGAGGCGTCAGACCATGCAGGAAGCATTGTACTTTCTGAGGATACGGGCGGCGATGGTTCGCGATCCTTAGTAGGGATTGGTGCGGGTCTTGAAGGTGGAGGACCGGCCGGTTCGGATGCATGATGCGTGGGTGAGGAAGTGTTGTCAGATCTGAAAGTCGAAATCGTGTTGTTCTCTGGAATGGTTTTCATAGGGCTGTCGTCAGGCGTAGGCGTCGAAATGGGGGAGCTGGTCTCTTGGCTAGAGCTATCGGTAGACAGGCCTGGAGTGTGGTGGGATTCAGACTCTCTTTCTCTGTCGGCAGCACTTTCTTTCTGTAAAGGTTGTGCGTCCGCTGCAGAGACGTGTACTGGAGACTCGGAAAGGCGTCCAGCGGACTCGGACTTTTCAGCCTCGCCTGGCTTATCCTGAGCATCAGGATCCGCGAAAGGATCGCTGCTTTCATCTGAATCGAAATCATCCAACTGCACGCGCTGCTTCGCCTTGGTAACCTTCTCGCGCTTGACCTCTCCTTCTTGTGGTGACTTCATCATGCTACTGAATGGGTTTCTTGAACCTGTAGGCGCGGATGTTGAGTCTGGCGACATGGTCTGTTCTTCTACAGAAGGCCTGTCTGCCTGATCCTGTTCGGGTGGAACTAAACGCATGGTCGACGTAGATTGTTGCGCGGCGGACTGATTGTCAGGTCCATCCGACATGGCATCTGGCTCGGCGCTCAACTCAGTCGGACTCTCGGTCTTCAAGATACCCTTTGTCTTTTGCGGTGAATCGTCTCGGTTACGTTGACTTCGATGCACCTTGGGCTTGCTCAATTGTCTTAGCGGTGCTGGAGCTGTTGCCTGTTCAGCTGACGGTCGTTCTGCGAGTTCATCCGATGGTTTCGATTGCGGCGAGCTGCGGTCCATTTCTTCCGGCTTCTCGATGTCGCTGTCCACCGAGTCTTGTGCGCCCTTGCCTTTACGATCCTTGCGCTTGAACAGTCCACTGAGCATGCCAGACTTCTTCTCTTTCTTCTTCTTGTCGTCCTTGACCTTGTCCGCGAACCCATTCTTCTCCAGACTTTCGAGGCTGGGGCCGCGCTCGCGGGAGCCTGTAGTCGATGTACTGGAGTCGTCGCGAAGCAGGTTGGGAGTGAGGGTGATTTTGCGTGTCTCGGTGTTTTCGTCTTTGAAAAAAGAGTCTGTGTTGCGGAGCGTGCCATTCCGAGAGACTTTGGGGTCCAAAGGTCGATCGACCGCATCTTCGCTACCTCTTTCACGGTCTTCGCTTCGTTTGGCAGATTCCTCGCTTGAGCCTCGTGCTTCACCATCAGTCTGCCCATCCTTCTTCGCTCCGTTAACCTTGAGAGGTTGTACTTCGAGGTTTTCTTCCTGTGCGGATTCGCCATCTTGTGTTGTTGCCTGCTGCTGTTGCATTTGCTTTGGCTCCGGGCCACCGAAAAGCTCGCCTTCGCCCTCGTCAGATGAGTAGTCGTAGTCGGAGGCTTCGACGTAGGTAGGTGGAGCGAATTGTACGGTCTTAGCATTCCTTCGTCGCATAGCCTTCTTGAGCGGGTTCTTGGATTTCTCTGCAGTATCACCAAGCATCGTTGCGGAGAGGTCTATATTCCTGTGCTTGTTGAGGCGGGCCAGACGTTCTGTCGGTGTCTCGATGTGTTCGGCGGGCAGGTAACCTGTAGACTCAGTCAGCAAAAGCTTCAGGTTGGTGACGGGTGCCTACCAATGCTGTTGTCCTTGACTACTCGTACTAGCCACCAGTAGCTGTTACTGTCGTCAAGTAACACCATCGTGTCACCTTTCGTTGCATTTGCCTGACCCTCGACGGTCGCGACAAACGTGTGCAGGGCGTAAACAAATTCGAAGTCGATGTCCTCTGTTTCTCGTAAGCATTCGCCTCCCCATCCTGAGTCGATAAATCTGGAGTCATCAGAGAAAGAGACGTCGTTGGATGCATCATCGTTGTCTTGGTCCATGTCCTCGTTCCAGGAGTCGGCATCGCTGTCGGTGGTCCAAGAGCCCTCCTCGTCTTCGGAGTGACAATCTTCGGGAGAAGGGGTGCTGCTCGTCCCTCGAGGTGGACCTGGGCCGGGTTCTTGGAACGGATCGTCCGGCGTGTCCAGAAGTGCGCGGTTGATCGGTTTCAACATGCTTTTGACCTGCTCCTCGTCCAGTTCGGAGATTAGTGATGCCTGTGAGTCTTCTCTCATCTCAATACGGCGTTCAACGGCCTTGAGTTGTCTCGTCCTCGGGCTCATACCGACCTCGATCCGTATGGTGTCGCTGTCGTCCGGTGCGTTGGTGGCCCTTGTCCAGGAATACTCACCACGATGATGCTCCGCTGACTTGTTTTCCGTGGGTATAGGGAATCGAAAAGAAATGGGAATCGATGTAGGTCGATTGCTTGACATAGGAGAAGTGTCGGACGCTGGGACACTGAGCGGTCTTCGAGCGTTGGCGACAGAAATAGGAAAATGAATGGGCGTGTTCGTAAATGGGGAGGAAGAAGCGACCGTTGAGAGGAACGGCGAAGACTGCGGAGTCGTAAACTCTTGTCTTGCCGACCAGGTCGTGGGGGAACAAGGTAAAGAATACCCACCATCGTCTATCGAGGGCGAACTCGAAATCTTGTCCATCATGTCGTCGTCCATGTCCTCCTCGACGTCGGCGTCCTGCATGTCGCCATCATCACCGTCGTTGGACGTTCCACCATTCAGCCTGACAGCCTGCTCGTCTTGCTGTGAGCCCTTGTTGCCATTGATGACAGTGCGGTCGTCGTCTGAGCCGGGATCGTCTCGTAGCGTGTTGCCAGCATCGCTCCATGCATCGTGCAGACGCGCCTCCTCCGAGGTGCGCTCCTGCTCTACATGCCGTATCGCAGCCTGCTGGTGAGGCGCTGCTGGGCCAATACCGAGCGGCGCAGGGTGTTGGGGCTGCTGGGAGTGGTCTTGGGCGGTGGGCGATGATTTGTCCTGCAGGTCGATGGTGTCTACGCACTTTAGTTAGCCTGCGCACCTCCAATTGCGCGCTCTCTACGGTCTTCGTACCTGCTCTGATGATGTGCGGTCGCGTCATCCTAGCTCATTCCTCTTTGCGCGTGCAACGTTGGGGGATCTTCGTTCGGAGGAATGGCTAGGTGAGATGAGGCGCAATCGGTGGCTGGGTCGACTGGCGCAGGGTCACCGTAGCGCGACTCCAGTTGCCGTGGAAATACAACAATACAAAGAGCAAAGAATCGCAGACGTGGGTCGATGAGGGCGTTACAGGTGTCGCATGCGTTATCCGGGCGTGTTTCGAGGAAGGAGCGGCTGAGGGTCGGGCGAGGGTGAAGCGGAGGGAGATCCGTTGGGGGACATGCGAGTCTCTGACGCGGCAGCGAGGGCGAGACGGCGGCACAGCGAGACAGCAAGAGGGCGAAGGGATGGCGATGAATGCGTCGCTGCTGGCAGTGAGGGGCACGTCGTGGGCGGTGCAGTGGTGAAAGTAACGTCGTATGGCACGAGAGTGAACTGTTTCGGGGTCGCGCCTTCCCGAAGTTGTGCCCTGTAGGTCAACTTGAAACACCTCACTTCTAGTTCCTGCGCTAGCCTGTTCCTGGTCATCCCCATCGCAAAAAGGAGATGCGGCTCGGTCCTTCTATATCACCGCTTTAATGACCGCATCTGCAGCCAACTCCTGTCTGATTGCCCGTCTTGTCCTGAACGCATGATGCGTTCGCGGAGTCGTTTCCACATAGGCGACGTTATGTGGGGATCCCGGCTGCAACAACAAGCCGTCCAAACACTAACTTGGAACAATGTCAAACGTCATTGACTTTGGCAGCTTGCGACAGCAACTGCGCCACGCCGCACAAACTGTCTCAAATTCACGAGTTCTAGAAACATGTTTGAATGGTACAGGACAAGGTTCTTCCTATCTTCTTGCGAGCGCCAAACGGCTTGGTAGTCCATGTATCAGTAGGAGGAGGCTTGTGGACGCCGGATGTATCGCTATCATCCACAACATAACGATTAGTTGTATGTTCGATGATTGTCGCGGATAACAGGCTGCCCAGGTGTTGTAAACATCTAGAAACCCACTATAGAAACCAGCGATGACGAGTGTGTCTCAACTCTATAGCACTATGACGAAGCATGGATATTCCGCATTAGCAATGAATGGGCTATTCACACAAGAAAAAAACTAAACAGTGTTAGAGCCTGGACTGACTTTAGTTTATCTACGTTACATGCTTCCATGTTAATGTAAGCTGCAGACCTGTTCAGTCATTTTCTTGGTTGACGTGTGGGCATCAAATACCAGGATTATGAGCATCTACACATCGTGTCGATTTAGACGTGTCTAAACATCCCAATGGAGCTCAGTACAGCATCTACCAGATCTTTGCCAGCGCTTATTATTCAAACGTCTTTCACAACCTTTTCGAAATATGAAGAGTTCTTCCAGCCACAGATGCGCATGTTGACGAACTTCTCGATGTCTTCGTCGGAAACATGTTTCTTGCCCTCGACTTCATCCAGCATCCATGCCAGGACCATCAGGTCCTCCGGATCCGACCACCCCTTGAAACGTGATAAGCGACTCTGCTCCTCTTCAATAATTCTAGATCTGTCGTCCTTATAATATATCAATGCTGATCCGACTACTACGTATTTGTGATCGTCCAATTCCCTGAGGATCAACCCGTAGCCACCATTCCGAAGAGGAGACAAATCCTCTACCAGACACCAATCACCCGCTTTCGTTTCGACATGTGCACGGATGGTAATTTGTGAGCCCATCCGTGTTAACACAAAGTGTCCGTTCTGCACATGCTCTACATAGCATGAGTTTAGGTTACTCTGCCTTCGGCCATCGGCATGCTCGGAGATTCGATTGCCTTCGATAATTCGTATGCCCATCCAGCTCGTCCGGACTTTGGTATTCTCAGAATCAGGATTGTCTTGTAGTCGAAGGACCGTTTCAGGAGCCTCGCTCGAACGTAACGCAATGGCGTCGCGTAACGATGCTAGTTCCGAAGTGATTTGGCAGAGGTCTAATAACAGAGAACACTGATAAGTTATGGACCCGCGAATACGCTCCTGTGAAGAAAGGCTGATAGCGTACTTAGTGACTTCGAAGTCATCTTTGGTGTAATCCGGGGTAGGCTCCTGTCCATCTGACCACCTTACGAGGCACAGGACACCATACAGGTTGTCTCGAACGTCCACACAATGGTAATCCTGGAGCACATGTATCAATTGATTAAGATCTTGCTTTTTCGCTGATACACCAAGCCGTAGACAGCCCCTGTGCGGTGCTGTTCTATCTAATTCGGATCCCAGAAATTGCCATGGACTATGCGAGAGTTTGTAGTCAGGGATGCCTCTATTCATCATCTTTCTACAGAATCTTCCTATCGATCCAGAAAGACCCCTGAGGTCGTGATAGTTGATCCAGTAATCTACAAGGGAGTCTAAGCCTCGCAAAGACTCGCCTTGTTGTACGTCCGCTCCACAACAATACGATATTCTTGTGGCTAGATGTAACTCCTGTAATATCCATACGCGTCTGAAGTAAGGCCTCCGCATGAACGAGACGAATGCTTCGCTCGTTCGTAATCGTTCCGAGGGACGCATGGTAGAAATACATCGCAATTGCCGGCGCATATGCTCGATGATCGGATTCCCCAAGTATCTACAGGTGTAGACGATATCATAATATATATTCAACTTGCCCCATTTGTGAACAGTCTCAAGAAAGGAGCGCCGTTGATCGATAGTTGCCATCAAATACTCACTATCGTCTGCATGTGGCCCAACACAAGCGAAAACGTGCTTCGCCCCCGAATAGATCTTGCCCATAATGCCGACTTGGTGATTCCTCTCCTGTATACTCGTCTGCGCAATACAAATAGCGTCGACCCAGTAATATCGACTGGCCTTTGTCGCAAAAGCTTGCTGAAGAACGTATTCGCAGTTCCGACGTACAGCCAGCGGCTTGCCGTTGACGGTAATTTCGGTAGTGTCAGCTGGGTCGCCCCAGGTATACGAAATCGCGTAGTAGGACGGCGCATCGTCGATCGGCCATGAGGAGATTTCGCATTCAACATGCTGGCCAAAATCACCGCGCAGAATGTGTAGTAGGCGGAAGTGTGTAGTAGAGTCGACGAGTGGGTCGTGCTCGAAAGCGGAGGATGGGGTTCCGCTGGTCATGCTCGCGCGTAGTTGGGGAGCTGCGAAGCTTAGGGGAAGGTGCGCAACGTGCGCAACTTTGATGTATAGAATAGCGCTCGATGAAGATGTTTTAAATTCTTGTTTCTGGTCTATTGTGAAGATGAACAGACAACCGTCAAAAGGCTGAAGTGCTGCCTACCCACCGATGCAATCAGGCTGAGCTGATCCCCAGCCGCAGTCAGCCATGCGGAAGCCGTGCGGCAGCATCTCACGTCTCGCATCCTCAACCTCCAACAGCATTCTTACCTTCTACACGTCACCCTTCGTGAACTAGACGGTCTCTCGATTTGACTGCGCTGAATCGTCTGAGGCAGCTCCGGTACCTAGGTAGGTAGTGTCGGAATCGCGTGCGGATCCCAGATTCGCCGTCGTCCAGAGTTACTCAAGGATTTGGGGATTTCCTTCGTACAAGGAAAGCCGCTTGCGACAAGAGTAACGGTCAATGCCATGATGTTCCGTTCCTTGACGGAGAAGAGTTGCTAGACACCGACAAGTTGTAGGCCCGCCGACGAAGGAAGGCCATCGCGACGGGAGTTCCGACCTTACACTTGCAAGGCTGGCGCCAACACTACGAGGTGCCGACGAGCTCCGTTCTGTCGTTGCAGACGTGAACGATGTTGCCATCGTGAAAGATCAATCGCACGCATCAGGTCCAAGGTGTAAGAAAGAAAATGACGGTGCGCAGCTCAAGTTCGTGCATTAAGAAAGAATGCGTGGTCTGTACGATCACACCTGAACAAGCGGATCCTGCGGAGATTTGTTCTCACGGATATTCTTCGGCTTATGGACTCCGTGTCGGTATTACGCAGCGATGGCACCTTCGCACTAGCTTTCCTCGACACTCCTTTGAGATCAGTCAAATCCTGTAGAGAGCATCTTCGTTGTTTCATTCTCTGCGTACTTCACGCACGTCATAAATCCGCTCAAAACTCCCTTGCAATTCCCATCCAGCCCTATCCGTACTAAACGGCCGACGTTTGTGGATCTCTCCGGGCCGATGGGCAAGAGCTAGTCCTCGTACAGCCCTTGCGTGCCCCTTTCCGGACAGTGCACATCGGCCCGTGAGCCTCATCTAGCGTTGAAGTCTTCCAGAAGACCACTTTTGTTAATTTTAGAACACGACTGTCATCTTTTGGTCTTCGCGCTCGAATCTCAATGGACAGAACCGTTGAAACTTCGTGTGGGTATCCTTGTAAATACGATTTTCAGGCTGTATTACTGAGTAGCGCGAGCGCAGGTACTAATATATACCTCCGTCATGCCGCCTAGTATTTCCTCCTTCAAGTCAAGAGCATCTCATCTCTTGATACTCACGACTCCGTCTTATCTGAACACCTTCCTTCACCATGGTGTCCCAAATGAAGAAGCTCCTGGCCGTCGCCACGACCGTCTCGGCATCCGTCCTTGAGTTGCCCGTCGTCATCGACAACAGCTATGCCAGCGTCAAATTCGAAATCGGAACACCCCCGAAGGAACACCGGTTGTTGTTCGACACCGGATCATCAACGCTGTTCGTCGTCAACACCGACTGCACTGAGGAATCGTGCCCTGATGGCAGGGTCACGTCATACGTTCGAGAGAAATACAATGCGTCTGCTTCATCAACATCTGTCGACCTCAACATCCCCGCTGCGATTCCGTACCTCGGCGGCGACGTTGCCGGCGATACTATCCAGGACGTTTTCAGCACTCTAGACGGTAGCGTAGAATGGAACCAGACTTTCCTGTCCGCCAACCAGAGCAGCTGGCGTTTCATTACTGCTGATGGTTTCCTCGGCCTGGGTTTCTCCTCCATCGCGGAAAAGAATACGTCGACCCTGGTCGAGACATTGTTGTGGGACGGAAAACTGGACGCACCCCGTTTCAGTCTATTCTACGGGACGAACTTTGAGGATGCGGGTAACGGCACCCAAGACGGTGTGCTGACTGTCGGCGGCAGCCATGAGGACAAGTACGTAGATGGCGAGGTTGTCTCCACACCCTTGAGGAAAGAGGACCCATACCAGCTCTGGCGTGCGCCACTAAGGAGCGTCAACGTACTCGTTGCGGAGAACGTATCGGAAACAAACGCAACCATTGAGATACACAACGGCCACCTTCCCACCACTGCCGTATCGAATGGTGGTGAACCAGACGCCAACGTAACATGGTCAATCTACCAAGGTGGAGCGGTTTTCGATACTGGATCTGGACGTGTCTCCTTCCCGAGCGACATCGTCGACGCCATGTACTTCAACCTCGGCTGGAATTACACCAAGCTCACCAACCACGGCGAGGAGATCATGGAGTGTAAGCACCTGAACGCTTCGTGGGCCATTACTGTGACGCTTGGCGAGGGCGCCCGAGAGGACGATGTCTCATTCACCCTTCGAGGTGACGAGTTTCTCTTGCCGGGCCACCAATGCATGCCGCCATTTGACAGCAGCGAGAGCGAAGGTTTCGCGTTGATCGGCGCTCCGTTCCTGCGAAGACATTACTCCGTCTTCGACTTTGGTGCTGACAAAGTCGAGGACTATCAGCCGACCATTGGTTTCGGAAGGTTGAAGAAGGAGTATGATTTCATGTACTTGTGATCACGGGTCATGCAACTTTGTTCTGTTCTTTGTAAATACACGTAGTTTGCTGCAACATGGAATCCAGATGCGCTTGCGCAACAATATAAATTAATGAGTGCCAGCCTTCCGGTCTACTTCCTTTATCTCCAAATGGGGTCGCCCAGTACCTCTCGCAACTCGCATGTGCAACGTGAGAACTTTTGAATCGGGTTTGATCTTTTCAATCTTTTGCATCCTCGCGTCGCCCATGGTATCGAAGTAACGGAGCTCTTCAAGGTTGTCCCGGTAATGCTTATGGAACTTCTTCTGTATGTTGGTCCACTGGTCTCCGACTACTACCGTAGCTGACCAATGACCGTTCCTGAAGAAAAACACGAATGCGAATATGGGATACGCATCCTTCTTGAACTCCATATAGCCTATGATGGCGCCCGTGTGTGTTGCGTGCAGCCATTTTGCAGCCGGATCCCATATGCCACGAGGTTCGACTCGACTGACATGCACACCGGCGGGCTTCTCTACCCGCATAACCTTTTCCATGATCGTCGAAGCTTGCGGACCCGTCAACGACTTGACCGCAGTGAACTCAGTGTAAGTCACTTCAGACTTGACCCTGGGGCACTCTTGAGGTAGCGCGCGAACGAACAGGTCGGGCCCTACTCTTCTGAGGTAAATTCCAACAGGTCTGCCGACCGCGCCCAGCGAATGTTTCACTGGTAGTATAGCAAGCCCAGTATCGTGATCCCAGGCGAGTCCTAGTTTCAGTCGAATGCCACGGTTCGTCATGTAAAAGTCTCGTGGCTTAACAGCCGGTTCCGGGGTGATTGATCGCATTTGCCGAAAACAGCTGGGAGACGGAGCAAGAAGACCTGATAGCTTGTGATACGAGAAGGCATCATTCCAAAGGAAGAGCGAGTCATCGGCAGTTTCGCTGAGTATGTGTTCCTGCAACCGGATGAACGCTTTTGACCCCTCTCCGTAGAGCATTGCCATGTTAATGTCGAATATTCCCATGAGACTATAGGCAATGTCTTCTTCCCTGGTAGTCTTGCGCGTAGACGCCCACGAAAACCTCTGAGCAACAGGCACCTCGCTTAGCTCCATCTGGTGTTTGAGAATATCGTCCGGAATGCCTGTGATTTCCGTAATCTGATCCGCTAGGCTCGCCTTGGTACCCCTAAACTCCCAGTTTTGATCGAAGAAGACGACGTTCTTCGGCGCAATGAGCTCTTGGAGCGTCCAGCCACGACGGAACCATTTTGATGACTTGAAAGAGAAGGCGGTGTGATCAATGTCGAATAGATAGGCGAAGCACACTGAGGCTTCTTTATAGTACCTGAACATGGAGTTGATTGCCTCGCTGAGCTCTGCACTACTGGACTTGTTTATGCAGCACGTATCGCACCATGCATACTTGAGTTTGTGTCGGGATGAAGAAGCCATCTTACACGTCTCCACGATCTTCTTGTACCCAGGCTTCGAGAGTGTTGTTTCTGGACGGTCTTGCGGCGGCACTAGCATTTCTTCGTAAGTCACCTCATCTATGGTGCGACCCCACACATGTGATAAGATGGCATATTTCTGATCCGGATCTGCATGATCCCGAACGTGGAGGGCCAGTGTCGTAGTGTCGATAAAGATCATGATTGAGTGTATATGTAGAGTAAGATGCGTTCGAGAATTCAAAGGGCTGATGACTTTCCAAGCATCCTTGGGGGCGGGAGGCGAGTTTATCAGATTTCGACCCCGCCGCAACAGGTGCGGCTGAGGCTACATCTGTCCCGAGGTCCTCTAGCGTCTCGCGATATGCATCATGCCGTGTATGTCAGCTTATGTCAGCGGCACATATTGTTGATGAAATCTGATTCGTACTCCTTGTCGTGTACATGTTAGTGATCGCAGCAGTGGTGCATGTCTGCAAAGTGCGGTGGGAGGCGGGTATCGAAAGCACTAAGCTCAATACAGCTAGCTTGGGCTCTAGTAGCGTTGAGCAAGACCTCGGGAGCCCTGGAGACGCATACATCACAAGTATGCTCTGATACGATGATTGCGTGTCGCTGAGTGTAGGAGGGATCTTTCTTTCCTAGGTAGTTCGGAAAGAGTTACAAGTCGATGCATCAGATCTAACCACTACTCGCAACCTTACCCTCCTTGCCTTCCCAGTCTTGCTTCTTCCCGCCTTTGACGTTCAGCTTATTCCTCTGTTTCTCCCTCTCATCCATATCGATATTGATGTTGAAGTGCTGGCCTCTGATCTTCTCGTAGAACCTACCAGCAGTAATACCATTCATAGGTTCAGTCCACTTGCCAGTGACTTCAGTCTCAAAGGAATCAGAGTCAATGATGAGAGGTTCGTGGGCGCGAAGAACGAAAACAATCGAGAAGCGGTACTTTTTGTCGTCCGTCGAGGGTGTGTTTGGCGAAGGCTCCGGAGACCCGTAAGCTACCACTCGATGACCACCAGCTGGGTATCTACCGTTGGAAAGTCTTTCGAGTTGGCGTCCAGCGAGCATAGTAGCACCCTTCCTCCCAGAGTTTTCAACAACTTTCTCAACCTCGAACCAGGTGGCTCCATCCCAAACTTCCAAGCCAGGCACATCACCAACAACCACGCTTAGCAGTCCCAGATCAGCATGCGGTTCAGCCACGACCTTCGCTTCCCACCCCTCATATCTGAACAACCGCAGCATCGTCGCAGTCTTCTCCTTATCAGAAGCTTGCAGCGCACCGCAGGGTCCAACAAACTGTCTCAGCCCTTCGTCTTCGCCATCTGGTAGCCCAAGGGACGTCGAGATTCTACCCAGCGTGTTCGAGCAATGCTGGCCAATGAGGTCCCAATACCTCTTTGCAGGCCCTCTCAAGACTTCTGGACAGTACTCTAGAGTTCGCAAAGTGATGAATTCCTTTTCGCCGGGGATTCTGGACCAGCCTTCTTCAGACTTGAGCTTGTGCTTCCATCGCTGCTTTTCCTTATCGGGCTGGTTGAAGAAAGCCTGGCTTGCTGCGAAGAGCTGTTCGTATGCGGCCTGCAGAGGGTGAGGCCCAAGCGCTGGGGCTTGATACTCGTGATTTGTCGCTTCAGATTGGGATGACGATGATTCAGGGAAAGTGACGGTCGTCCAGCCGAGAGCTGACAGGGTCTGTTGATGTTCTGGTAGGACTAGGGGTAGTGGCGCGGGCTTTAGTGGCAGGCGCGTCTCTTGCAAGATCTCCCGCGACGGTTGCGCATCCGACTTTTTGTTGCTCGTCCCTTTCTTTGACCGAAATTTGGAGATGATGTTTGAGATGGAGAAGTGATGTTCTGATGACCTTGAGGGTAGTGTGGCGGCCATCTTTTCGAAGAACCAGGATGTTGGTAACACGAGACGCGAAAGAGGAATTCTAGGAGAGTGAGTACTTGCAGAAGAATGAGAAAAGGGCAGCGATTATGACTACGGGTATGGCACGGATATATCGAAGTCACGATGTGGAATGGCCTGATGACGTTTCCCCAACCACACGAGCTAAGCCACAATTACACAGCCCCACCCGTCGACCATAGGCTTACTGACTATTGCGAACAAGGCGTCCGGTGAACACAAAACCCGCAGAACCAGATTCGACAGGAAACCCAAGGGTTAATGAGGATCGTGGAGAAAATGTAGCTTTCCGCAGATTAAATAGCTCATTTGTCTATAGGCTAGGTCTATTCTTGCTCTTCTCCCAGAGCTCCCTCTCCCTCTGTACAAACCAACCGTGCAGAATGGGCTTGATTTTGACAACGCCTTCGCCTGTCTCGCATCCGAACTCCATTTCTGGCTTCCATGTGCCTCCCTCGGCACTGATCTTCATGCTGGTCATGTTCTCCAACCGACACATTGCGAGACCTACTTGCCCAATGCCTGCAATGAATTTGCCTGTCGCACGACCTCTTTTGGTTTTGCCATCTGCATCTAGCTGTTTGATATCTGAGCCATGGTCTGGAAGGGCTGCGGATGCGGCAGGGTTGTCAATGTGAATAGGTAAAACGCGCTTCCGCACGATGCCGGTGTGTTTCGTGCGGATGGTAAGTTCCTGACCAACGTAACACCCTTTCTTGAAGTCTATACCATGCCAAAGATCAATGTTGCACTCCATTGGTAACGCGCTTTCTCTTGGTATCTCCTGCGGTCCTTCGGGGATGCCGTTCCTGTAGCGTTGAAGGTGATAATCCTGGATATCCACTGGCTCCACCCCCTCTATTATTGTCGCTACGTTGGAACTTACGAGGTAGCGATGCATGTCTGGTGCACGCGGGTCGCTCATCGCAGCGATGACACCGTCGGTATTGGCATACTCGACCTCAGAGCCCCAAGCTGCCCACACGCGCATTTGGTCCGGTTCTACCTCCTCGATCTGCACCTTGCTCCGAAGCTTGTGTCTCTTCAGATGCTTTCTTAGAGACTCCATCTCGCTCTCGTCCACCTCGATATAGCATGCCCAATGCTCCTTGCCCTCTAGTAATTGTGGCCACACCCAGACAAAGACATCCCACAATACGCGGCCGCGCGCATCTAGAAAGGCCGCGTAGAAGGGCGACTGACGGCTCGAATCGACATTGTTCGTTATCAGCCCCTGGAGGAACTTGACGGTATCGGGCCCAGAGAGGGAGATGAGGCGGCGATGCGGGAGCGGTGCACAGCCTGAGCTGGCAGCTTGCGGAGAAGAGCTCGTTGTGGAGTACTGGCGCCTTTCGAATCGTCTGCGAGCATTTTCGTTATGCAGCGGTGAGATGATAACTCGATCGCGATAGTACGGAAGTGATATCGGTCGCGTGGGGATTTTGCCGTTTGAAGATGACGCGGTGCTGAAGGTTCGGTACGTATCGACGGCCGGTCTGCGTAGAGAGCGCACATTTGTTCGACAAGCGTCGCATATGTATTTGGGCGTCCGCAGCGGTGCGCTCAGTGAAGAGGTCGCCATGGCAGTTGTGAGGGTGTTTAGTGAGGTGCGTGAGGGCTTGATCAGAGCTCAAGGTGCCTCGGCAATTACGGAGTTACGGCTAGAGCGAGATGCGACGAATTGATGTCATCGAATATGCTAGATCTGGGCCTTCAGACCAAATGTACTACGAAAACGCTGAGAACGCCTAATCTATCAAACAACATGTTGGGGATAACGCTAACGTCATGAAAAGTGTTGTTGGCCATCCAACGCCGTTGTTTGACGCGTCAAATCAACACCTAGTCGTTCTTTCGACCAGTTAATCTGGACCGCTCACTGTCCTTCGCTTTTGAATTCGATGGCCCTGACTCGTCTGAATCGTCCGAGTCGTCCGAATCATCCTCCTCATCCTCGCTTTCTTCCTCGTCGCCACTTTCTTCACTGCTCCACTTGTCATCCTCGCCTACAGCGAAGATGGTGTCGCCGTCGAGACTCTCCCTGGGAGGTACGATGGGCTTCTGGGCTTGTGGTGCGGGCAATGGCGATACATCGCGCGCAATGTTGTTGTTGTTGTTCGACCGCTGCGCTGGATCGTACGAAGGGGGTTGATCTGCTCCTCTCTCTTCTTCATCAAGAGAGTCCCTCATCGAGGCAATTTCGAAGCCTTCGTCATCTTGTGCAATCTAAAAGTCGTCAGTAAGGTTGTGGGTGCTAGATTTTCAAAAACGTACCTCATCACTCATGGCAAACCTTCGGTTGTTGGCCGTCGGTCTCCACATGTACGCGACGAAACAGACGTCGGCCAGGTAGACAAGGTTTAGCCAGCCATCGAGCACAAACCATCGTGTTTGCCAATGGGTTGGCGCGAAGTCAGGTGTCGAAGCTCCAGCAAAAGTGAAGCTGTTGATGAAGAAGAACCCAAAGATGACGACAATGCTCCCCAAGATGCACCACCATAATCTCTTGTACATGGTAGCTTTGACGTGCTGCTTGCGCTCCATCAGGTCCTTCATCGTGAGGTTTAGCGAGTTCAGAGTCCAGATGTAGAATGCCGTGAGGGTAGCCGACAGAGGAAGGATGACCAGCAAGACCAGAGGTCCAGCGTCATCGGGACGAACAGTAAGCGAAGCTACAGCGTAAATCACGCCGAAGATGAAGTGAGCTACAGCAAGCCAGCGAACGACGGTCATGGTCTTGCCAAGAGAAGGCTTGACAACGCCGTATCCCATGCACACGATCAACAGGAGGAAGAACGAGAAGGAGTTGCGGAAAGCGTTCAGTACAGCGACGACGATCATGAGAGCTTTGGTACCGACGTTGTTACCGTGCCGGTTCTGGTAGTCGTAGTAGCCCCAGGTCATCAGCATCTCCACGACTAGGAAGACTAGGATGGCCGTGATGTAGTTCTGGACGGCAAGAATGTCGTGGCGATTCTGGAAGTATAGGAAGCCCCAGAATGCCAGCACAACAAAGTACACAATTGTAATGCCGCCGTAAAATGGGAGTTTCGCAATCTGTGCCGCCTGGAGCTCGCCATAGGCATTCCGGAATGTGACAATAGCCTCGAATTCCAGTTCCTTGTCTGCCGCATTCGCAGCCACACAATAGTAGCCCGTCTTGATTGGGACCTTTGTTTCTGCGGTGGAGACTGGGTATTTGATCGGTTTCGGGTCGTCGAGATTGATGGCGTCGGTTCGAATAGGCATCTGAGAGGCGTCTTCAACGTCTTCGGCAAGTACCCATTTGCCTTTATCTTTTTCGTCGCAGAGTTTCAGTTTTATCGATTCGTCGTCGCAAATGTAATGGCGATTTTCCTGGAGGAAGTCAGTTGGGTTATGCGGAGAGTATCGGGACCCACGTACATCATTCACGGGCAAGTCGGAAGGTGCGCCCAGAAGTAAAGTGTCTTTCCATTCCCAGATCACCAGGCTGACAGTTTGGTCCTTGATGCCCTCGTTCTTCTTGGGATCTTTTATGAACTTGACAAGTATGAAGGGATCGACCTTGCCTCCCCACGATTTCTTGCTGTACATGCCGCTGGACTTGTATGAGCATGCTGCCTCTGGCTAACCCAAGATGCACATCTTCCTACATACCTGCACTTTTGCGTCTCCTTATCGGAGAGCGTAACATCCATCGCTGCTACTGCTGTTATCGTAGTGAACAGCAGTAGAGCGATGTTGCGCAGCCGTGCCTTCATCTTGCCGGATGTGAGGCCAGCTGGCGGAGCTGACGGCTGGAGGTTTGCGGCGCTTCAGGCGGAGGTATGCGATTCGATTCGAACTGGCGACAGCGTCTTCCCGTCAATTCCTGGTTAACGGCGGGTCATGGGTGGGAGTTGGTGTTTAGTTGACGATGTTTGGCTTGCGCGTCAACGTTCCCGATCGTCACCTACGGCCGCCTTCCCGGTAGCTGTTAGCGCGCATTCCCAGAGTGTGGCGCAGCCGGGCGTCAAAGGGCAACCACGACCAGAACCGCCGAAGAGTCAGCCCTACCAAACACATTCACCAATATCAATTGATCAGCCCAACACGCGCACATCATGCCAGGCAAACACATTGCTGGCGCCTCTGACGAGCCTTGCAGACGATGCAAAGACCCTTCAGTTCTTGTTGTGCGCTCCGAGCCGCTTTGCCAGTCAGTTTACGCCACCTGGAGGGGAAGAAGAATTCGCTAAATTTACTATAGTGACTGCTTCGCCCGCTACGTGCATACAAAGTGCATCAAGCGCTTGGAATCGTTTCGCGTTAATTTTGGAGCAGAGCAGCAGCGTAAGATCCTAGTACCCCTGTCCTTTGGGGTCTCTTCTACCACTCTCCTCCACGTACTGGACCTGCATCTCAAGACGCAAAAGAGCAAGACTGGCCGTACCGGATTTGAAATTAGCGCAATATATATAGAGGATCCAGAACAGAAAGTGCAAGCTGCGCAGCTACTCGACAAGGCTCGCGAGCAATATCCGGACCACCAGTACGCCTCACTGCCGCTTCACGATGTATTTCGCCTGGTCCCAGAAGATGCGTCGATACGCTCGTTGGTGCCGCAGAACGACCAAAAGGCAGACTTGAGTCCCGAAGAGCAATTTGTTCACATGATCAACTCTCTCACCTCGGCCACGGCTCGTGCAGACGTGCTCTCTACCCTAAGAACACGGCTAATCGTGGAGCACGCGAAGTTGGTCGGGTGCGAAAGTATTCTCTGGGGAGATAGCACGACCAGGCTCGCTCAAAAGACTCTTGCCGAAACTGCCAAAGGCCGAGGGTTTTCCCTGCCATGGCAAGTCTCAGACGGATTGTCGCCCTTTGGTCTTAACTTCCACTACCCACTTCGAGATGTCTTGAAGAAAGAGCTAGTATCCTACACCAAGATGGCGGAACCTGGACTATCAGAACTCGTACACGAAATTTCAACAGGCGCTACCCAAGCGTCGACAAGCTCCAAGAACACAACCATTGACGACCTCATGACGCAGTACTTCGAATCCGTCGAAGAGAATTTTCCAAGCATTGTCGCAAATGTAGTTCGCACGACTAGCAAGCTCGAGACTCGCCCCGATGCTCTCTCAGATCCGCAATGCAGCCTGTGCAGCATGCCTGTGTCTGGCGGCCGGTTCGGCATACACGGCTGGGGTGGCGATCAGCAGGATGGCGATGACTTCGAATCCACAAATAACAGAAGGGATATTTGCTATGGCTGCACAAGATCACTGCCCAAAGCCACGATGAGCGACAAGGGTTCTTGAACGCATTGCTGCGATGTGCACTTCTCAGACTTCAGTGTTTAGGAATGCCGTTAAGTACACGAACCCAGGCGACTGTACGAAAGTATGCAGCCTTTCCAGTTCTCAAACTCTAGCACCGGTGCCAGCAACGGTGTCCTCATAGAAGCGGCCCATAACGCACGGTACTTCCACCTTGAACTCCACGTCGGGTCGTTACCAAAGAAGTACCCGCGCCGCTGCGAAGATCCAACTCGCCATACAGCACACAAGCTCGACCAGCGTCACTTTACGCTGCTTGTGTGCAGATCCACATTGTTATTAGTGATGTGGGCGTGGAAAGACATGGTGCAGTAGTTTATTGCATTCTGCTCGGATGCGGTCGGGAAGTTTATGTTCAAAGGATACGATAGTCGCGAATAGATGCAATATTCACTTCGCCCCCGCAGTCTGCTTTCATGATCCAATCTTGCGCAGGTGGAAGGACTGAAGTGAGGTCTTCAGTGACCCAGCAGTTTGACACCAATGTGTAATTTGCGGATTCATCCTGTCTTAAGACAAGTGGGGTCGGCGCACCGATGGGAAGTATGACTTGGTCTCCAATGGCGACTGATGCAGGGGCCAGCGCCTGGTGTTCGTTGTCTATGTTGATAATCCGACTGAAACCATAGGACAGTTGTCTCTCTGAGATCCGCTTTACTGTTCCGAACGGTATGGCTTCAAGGGTAATGGAACGGCCATCCTCATTTACTACGACACTCGGTTGGTGCCTGAATGACATTCCATTTGTGAACTCAGATGCGCATGCTGTGAACGGTTCCACGTCTAGCCATCCGTCTCCGTCGATCGTAGGAAGATATAGAGGAGTGCATCTCCAATCAGGTACCCATGACGGCATAGTTCGTGGCACCT
Organism: Alternaria metachromatica; assembly: GCF_023757995.1. Taxonomy (NCBI): domain Eukaryota; kingdom Fungi; phylum Ascomycota; class Dothideomycetes; order Pleosporales; family Pleosporaceae; genus Alternaria; species Alternaria metachromatica. Next base: position 429,334 of record NW_026055496.1, read on the forward strand.
CATTATGGGTTCGTTGGAAAGCGCCAGCACATGATAGAAGATTGTAAGCTGAAGTCGAGGCGAGTGCTGCTTGTGCGAATTCGAGATAGACTTGTTCGGTAGTCGTCGTGTATGTGGGCATGTAGTAGATCGTTGGCTCGTTGGCCGTCGACAATTTCGGACGGGTGTCCGTGATCACGACATCACAAGACCCGCCTAAGAGTGCGAAAAGGCGGTCCCGATCATCGCTGCATTGCCTGTCGTTGAAACCATACATCATTGTGAGTATGTGAAACCTTGAATCATCGATCCCCCGCGACTCAGGCTTGTCATCCGATGCTCTATGGTCGTCCTGCCAAAATGAATACCAATCATCGTGACGGTACCACGTGTCCTGTTTTTCATAGTGAATACTAGTCATCCTTGCATTCAGGTATTCTTGAATAACCTGAGTTGGGTAAGTTAGAGTCACGGATGTCTCGTCTGACTTTACGAGTAGTATTTACTTACCCATCTTCGCGAGAACCAGCTACTTGTTGCTGGATGTCTGCCTGACTCCACGGTACCCAGAAAGACGTGCACGCGCTTAGAATAGCCATATATCTTAGCCATTCTCTTGACCTGACTGTCTCGCTCAGCTGAATTATTTTGGTTGATACATATGCTGTCAACCCAGTATCGTTGGTGGCCATTATTCTCGGGCACCGAAGCGAGTCGCTCGATGACATCGCGAAGATTGGAGGTCACCTTGAGATAACTTCTACCGTTATCACAAATAACGTCGTGGTTGCGAATGGGTTCACCCCAAACATACGAGATGGCTTCGTAACTATCCCCCTCTTCAGTCAAGAGACAGTGCTCGATGTCGCATTCGATTTTATTGCCGACGCCCTTACCGGCCATGAATTTAACGACTCGAATCTCCTCATTGAAATCGTTGAGAGGACGATATGTGTATGGTTTGCGCAACGCGATTTCGATTTGCGCTTGATTGTGACCATGAACTATCTTGTCGTCTAGACTGCTATTGGTCATAGCTGCTTTTGTGCTTAGATATTGCTTCGTATGCTGTCAGCTTGTCGTAGCTAGAATAGAAAGAGCAGACTGCGTGTTATTTCAGGCAGCCTTGAGACGGCACCATGTCGGGACTGTGCCACATGAGGGCTATGCTGCGATCGGCGGATGAAAGAACAGGCGCAGCAGTCGCATCCTTCGCACAGGGGTGATTGTGAACGTCATCGCCTTGGTATTCGCGCATCCAGAATTCCAAGCTCTAGGCGGTACATGGCCAATTAATCAGGCGGTCACTGATTGGAGCGGTAACACGCCGTTGGCTAGACCCCGGGCGTACGAAAATGTGTTGACACAGGAGGGATTAAGATGGCAGCATTATTGAGATGACAGCTGGCATGACGTTACGCTTTATTCTTTTCGACGTGAGTGTGCCCAGGTGTGAGTGTAGGGTGTTGAGGAAGCGACCTCCGTGGCCTTCACCCCGCGCTAACCCTTGCTTCTGTTGAAGAGTGGCAACTGCAGGGCGTAAAAGGAAGGAGCACCCAACAAGCCCTACAGCCTATTTTGCAGCCGAGCTAGTACCAGAGTACTTGGTTAACTAATTTATACCGCTAGTGTATTGCGAACCGTACACTCTGATCTAACAGTCCCGTCTAGTAACGTAGTAAGCGTCTAAGCGTCCAATCCATCCCTCTCAACCATGCGTCTAACAACATCAATAACCTCACTCTGCCTATCACTAACGCCCATCCCTGGTTCCTTCACCATGCTCTCCAGCACACCATCCAACATACCCCTCAACCGACTAACCAACACACCAATCCTTGCCCAACCCCTCAGCCTAATCCACTCATCAACCACCAAGCCCCTGCCCAGCGTATCAACCTTGATCTCTCCAGCAAACAACAGCAGACTGTATGCGTTAAACGGCGTGATGTCCCTAATGAAGACTTTACTTGTAGCCATCTTGTTGAAGTACGCAATGAAAGAAGCGTTGTGGGGGAAGGTCTGGCTTGCGAAGAGTGTAGACGATGGGTGAACGAATACTCGCCCATTTTCTTGGTTGAAGTACTTAATTTCGCGGGCTGAAGGATCGAGTTCTACGGCTCCAGCTATACCTGCTGCGAACTTCTTGTCGGGGAGCTGGATGCGTGCGATTTGCGGGTTGAAAGATCCGGCGATCAGAGCGCGTAAGAGCGCGTCATTCGCGTTGTGTTTGTTGTAGTACGAGTGTGTGGAAGAATTGGCGGAGGAGTAGTGTGTCGGAATGAATGAAATCTCCTTGAGAGACGACAAGTACTGGGTGCGATTAGATGCTATGTCGAACATGGTTTGGGGGTTCAGTCGGTTGTCTTGACACCAGAAACGGAGGTCTCGTGTTGATGTGCCTTTGCTGCGCAATGCAGACCACTGTTCGTACGCTCGCAGGTCTACAAGCAGATCTCCCTGATTGTTGGAGAAGGAAGCGCGGAGACGGTCGAATTCATTCCGAGTCTCCTGATCTCGCTCTCGTGGTGATATGAAAGGGCTGCGAGCAGTGAGAACAGACGCGATCGTCAACACAGCTTCAAGGCAGCCAAACGTCGCGCCATATACGAGAAGCTTGCCCAGTCGGAGATCTGCTGGGATCATAGACATGTGTCGGCCAAGTGCAGTGAGTTCGTCGTCTGTGATGGCACCCATCTGCGAGAGCAATTGGATAGCACCCTCTACCGCTGTACTCTCTGGCGGTGTGAGCGCTGAAGCAAGGAAGCCTGTAACGTCCTGCACCCCCATTGCCTTGATGGACAGACACATCTGCTCAAGTGGCACACGGCGAATCTCCGGATCCGGTCGTTCCATCATCTTGGCTTCAGCGTTGCGTGTGTACAGCTTGTAGCAGTCGCCTGCGCGAACACGCCCTGCGCGACCTCGTCGCTGTTTACATGCCGCCCTCGAAGCCCAGGTCTCGGCCAGCCGAACCATATTGTTTTGCGGGTCGTAGCTTGTCTCCTTGACCCTACCCGTGTCGATGACAGCGACGATGTCCTCGATAGTGATCGACGTTTCTGCGACGTTGGTACACGCGATGACCTTACGCTTGCCATGAGGAGCAGGAGGGAACACACGCTTTTGCTCGACTGGCATGAGTGATGCATGTAGAGGCAATGCGTGGAGGTTTGCGAACTGGCTGAGCGCTTGGAGCGTGCGGTCAATCTCCATGGTACCAGGGAGGAAGATAAGAATACCGCCATCCTTGGTACCTAGCTGGCGGTCAATGTGACGAACAGTCTCCGCAATGAGGTCGTAGTTGATGCCAAATCCGATACTGCGAAGGTTTGCCGAAAACGACTTGTCTTCGGAGGCATCTTCGTCGCCCATGCCATATCCCTTGAACCCGGTGAAATGTACGACATCGTCGACATAGTAGTCCGTCACGGGATGAGTGCGGCCCTCAATCTCGACACGGCCTACAGGTCCAACCTCTTTGAAGTATGCTTCGAAAACGGCAGCATCGAGAGTAGCACTCATCAAGATGACCTTGAGATCTTGTCGCTTTCGTAAAATCTGGCGCAAAAGGACGAGTAAAAAGTCTGTGTCCAAACTACGCTCGTGAACCTCGTCGACGACAACGTGACTGACATCAGCCAGGGCGGCAACGACATCGTCCGCGTTGCCACCCGACGTTTGAAGACGTCTTAAAAGTACACCAGTCGTTACAAACGTGATCTTAGTAACTCCTGGCTTCTGTTTAGATTCTCCGCGAATAGTGTACCCAATCTCGTCGCCGACCTGAGAGCATCGCTCATCGGCCACACGATCAGCAAGACCAAGCGCAGAAATCCTGCGTGGCTGGGTACAGATAATATTCGCAACAGCACCAAGCTGTCGCTGTATCAGATCATCGAGGACGAACTGCACCGATTGAGTCGATTTTCCCGATCCAGTCTCACCTGAGATGATCGTGACCTTACAGTCGTTGACGGTGTGGACGATTTCATCCCTCAACCTCCACGCAGGTAGTGACTGCCGAGCGTTCATCATTTTTTGCTGAGCTGGAGATCCCTGCTTAGCTTGCCAATCCGACAATATTCTTTGGCTAGTAGGCGTGGCGGGTGTCCAGTCGATAGGCCTTCTGGGTCGTCCCTTTGCTCTTCGTTTTTGACTTTGCTGTTCCGACGAGTGATCTGCTGCTGCAAGGCCAGATGAAACATCGGTCAATCTTCCTGGGTTCTGGAAGATATCACCAGCGTTCGTTTGGATCCAGTCTACAATATCGTATACCATAGGCATGCCAATAAAGTTGGCTTCAGCGTGAAGAAGCGCTCGGCGAATGATGCTCAAACGAATATATGCTGGGATAGCCGCCTCGAACGTGATGATAGGCACGACCGCGGGGTAAGGACCGAAAGGCTTCCTAACCTGTAGTATGAGCCGCTTTCCTTGTTGCTTAACGTCTAGCTCGATGCGACAAGACTCGGGCGCAGGGCGCGAAAACAGACCGTCGTATATTGCCTCAAGTGACGACATCTCCACTTCCCACGGATCGTCCTCCGGAGACGTCTCAGGCTCACCATTGCTCAGCGAGAGATCTTTCAGATCTTGTACTAGGCTACTCTCTTCCTCATCTGGTCGGAGTAGACGAGCTTGTAGCAACGCCGCGGCCTTTCTCTCATCGCTGCCTTGACTATCGTATGCTTCTTCGCAAAGGTCCATAGAGTATCCGGCTGCAGCAAGGCGCTTCACGGCACCCTCACGCTTGAGGTTAGAGCTAGCCATACTGACGCCAGCAACGTAGCCTTCTGGTAACGACCACGATGGTAGGTCGTCTTCAGGTACATGAATGAGAAGCCATTCAATAATCTCCTCGCGATCTTTGCAAAAATCGGCGGCCTCCTCGACGTGGCTTCTCCGAAAGCCAAGGTTCGCGATCTCCTCGACTAGTCGATTCTTTGTAGACGGATTCATTTCGATGCCGTTCGGGTTCCAGAGTGCGTCCCGGCGGATGAGACGCTCTGCTTCTTTGCGTGTTCTCTTCCCGAGCTCGATCTTGGGCACTCTCTCCCAACCCTTGAGCAAGTTCCGGCTAGAAGCTAGACCGTTAGAACTTGGCATGGCGGCACCTGGCTGTTGGTTGTGGGCTTTCTGCGCCTCTTCCTGCTGCTTCTGTCTCTTCTCACGCGCCTTTGCTGCTGCCTCTCTCGCCTTCTCCCTTTCAGCAAAACCGAAGAAGGGGTCTGCCTCATACATCCATCCTTTGCCCTCTTGTTCATCCCTCTTCTTGAGGTCCATGAATTGTCCCTTCCAAAGGTCTTTATACGTGGGCGGAAGCATGGTGTGGAGGTTCTTCCCGCTGGCGACTCGGAAGAGAGTATAGGCGGCGGCAAAGTTGCGCGCTTCGACGGCAGTAGGCTGATGGGCTTGCTCTTCGAGCTCCGACGGGATCTTGATGGGAGGTAGGGTGGTGGTCTGCCGTGTCTTCTGGTTCATCTTGGAGAGTACCACAGCGTAGGCAAAATGCTGGTCGCCATCTTTCCGCTGCTGTAATTAGCAATGACCTGTTACTACGGCGCGGCTACTTACGATGCGATAGTCAGGCTTGCTCCACTGCTGTTTCTGGAAGTGTTCCGCCAGGAGGTTGACCGGGAGCTTTCCTGTCCATGATGCGCCAGCGATGAGCGTCCTTGTATCCGGCTTCTTGGGGCCATCCTCAGCTGCGGGCTTTCCTTTGCCCTTACTCTCGCTCTGGGCAGCGTCTCCACCAGAACTCTCGCCCTTCTTCTTCTTGGGTTTGGCGTCACCGAAAACAATGAATGATGTATCCTCCTCAGGGGGCACAGTCTTCTTAGCGAGCTTGCCGCGGGGTGGGTGAGCGTTCTTGGGCATCGTATGCGATATGTATAGTGTAGTTGTACGTCCTGGACTCCATAGAAGTATACTCAGGAAGAAAGAGTGGAGGTATGATAATGTGATTTGTTCGTGGGCGGTGAGAAGGGCGCAGTCGCTAATGAAAGGGCTCAACCACCGGGATCAATATTGCACCACCCTTCAGCGAGTCCAAAGAGGAAAGAAGCACCTATGATGGCAGCCATCGCGAGTTCCTGGCGCTTTCACTCGAACGCGATGCGCAATCCGAAATTCCGATGATTGCAGGGATGCCTCGGTACGCTTGGACCCACTCCGAGCCTCATCGTCATCGTTGCTTCACGAAACCCTCACGAAGCATTCACGAGTATCGATGCGCCCACTGGCCCCAAGCTGGATAGCAACCCGATTATTTCGAGCCCCTATCATACAAACCTCGAACAAGCATACGAGATCTTTTCGCAAACCCAAACGCGACAACAAATCGACAATGACGGGCCGCCCAAACATGACGGATACCCACGATGCCATTACGGACAAAGAGATAGCAGGCAGGGAGACGGCAAATCAAGCTCAGCCCGCAATCGACCCTGCCTCTTCGAAGCGCCCCAATGCATGTACGTCTCATCGCATGCCTTCAACAATCTCAACGCGCAACCTTAACTCACGGTGCAGTCACAGAACTCATGACGCAGTCGAAGAAACCAAAATCACCCATCGTTTCCGCCGCAGACGGTCCAAGTACGACACAGAAGGCTGCCAAGACAGCTAGGCGCTGGGACGGACGGAATGGGCTGGGCGTCTATATCGAGAGCCCGGAGACGAACCCAGAGAACAAGATACTGGAGTACGACGATGACTTTGTCGTGATAACCGACAAGTACCCCAAGGCGAGGTATGTGCCCATGGTATTGGATAGCTGAGGAGAACTAGCGCGCTGACGACCAACAAGTGTACATCTTCTACTCATCCCGCGGAAACAGGTCCACTACGATCAACACCCACTCCAAGCTCTCTCCACAGACCCAGCCTTCCTCGCCGAAGTACGAAAACGCGCCGTCCGTCTCAGAGAGCTCGCCGCATACGAACTCCGACGTCAATATGGCGACTTCAGCGCTTCAGATAAACCATACAATGAGGCTTTCGAGACAATGATGAGCTCTCCTGACCCGCCACCTCCACCCGAGGAGCGCACAGCACTGCTCCCACCCGGCCGCGACTGGTCTAAAGATATCGTAGTAGGCGTACATACCCACCCCTCGATGAACCATCTACACATCCATATCTTCAGCCGGGACATGCATTCAGACTGGATGAAACACAAGAAGCACTATTTGAGCTTCAACAGTAGTTTTCTTGTCCAATTAGAAGAGTTCCCCCTGGAAGAAGATAGTAAGAGGTTTCATCCTGGGGATTGGCCTAGCTGGGATATGAAATGCTGGCGATGTGGGAAAAACTTTAAGAATAAGTTTGCGGCATTGAAACAACATCTCAATGAAGAGTTTGACGAGTGGAAGAGGCAATGAATATGGCAATGTTGGCCCTGAACACCATGCCCGAATTCAAAATATTTTGACCCTGAAGCCTACATTGCATCAAGAGTTTGCGAACTTCCGTTGCTGACACCAATGTAGACTGCGGGGTGTTCATGAGTGGCAACTTGATTCAGGATACATTAAAAGTTGCTAATGTCTGAGATTCTACCAAGCCATCTCCCATCGGCGACTTTGTCATACAGACCTCCGTACTCCCCCATCTAGCGAACGACCAGGGTCTTGACGACATTAGTGTCGATATCATGCAAGCTCGCTGGGAACTTGCAAGACTCGCCGAAAATACAGCTCTTCGTGCCCTTGGCGTAGTGAATCTTGTTGGGCGGTGCTGGGCAGCGGTGGCCATAGATACACCTAATATCCTGACAAACACTGCCGTTGCTGCAAGGTGCCATGCGGGCAACAAGACGGAGGGTAGCCAACTCGTCGCTGGTAGGTTTGTACGCGTGGAGATGGGTGCATTTGGTGTCGTAGGGGCATTCGGCTCGAAGGAAATGAACGTTGCACAATTTGATCTTCTTCATGCGGTCCACCTCAGCTTTATCGTAGTCCTTACACGGCGGATCGACGCGTTGGCCGGCGCGGTTACGTGCGATGACTTCTTCGCGGTTCGCGGGCTTGTACACTGGGGTCTCTGTAACGGGTGGCGGCGGAGCAGCGGCCTTAGCGGCCCAGTTCAGCAACGGCGCTGGTGGATCTGGCTTGAGTGCCGGGAACGTACTGTCCGAAGCCAGTGTTGATGTTGAAGGCGTTCTAGGCAAAGCCATCATTGTCGCTCGGTTTGGCAAAGGACTATCCATGATGGGAGACTTCGATGGGGCTGGGAACCGGCTTGGGAGACCGGTCGAAGCTACAGACGCCTTAGAACTATCGTTCGAGTCGATCCTGCCCGGAACAAATGCTGGTGGAAGGCCGTTGGCGTATGTACTGGCGGCGTATGTAGGTCCAGATCCCCAAACCACGAGCTTGGTCTCCCTGAAGAGACCTGGAAACTTCTTCGTTTGGTACGGCAGGCCGACGAGTTCCTACAGAGAGGTGAGGTTAGCGTCCGGGCTGTACGAGTGTTCGTGGATTCATGGCTCGCGCGAGTCAGTCACGTACCTTCTCAAATGGAACACCCTCAAGGAGAACCACCTTGTTTGTCACCTGAAGGCGATCAGAGCACTGCTCAAGCGTTCGCGCGTAGCCATTATCGTGTGAGCACCCGAAGAAGATCCGACGGCAATGATAATCTTGGGAGTATAATTTGAATAATTCTAAGATTGTCAGTACGGTCAGAAGCCTACATGGACGTCTAGACTCGGAAATAGCTTAGGATAGTGGGTTTTGCGGAATACATGGGGCTGGAGATGTAGTAGGACAGTGGTACTCACCGATGATCTTCTCGTCAGCGCGATCTTTTCCCGCACCGACGTCGATAAAGTCGAACAATGTCTTTCCCCGCGTGAAACCACGCACGAAGTCCTCGAACTCGATGATGTCTTCATAAATCCCCCTGCGTACGAGCACGTCGCCCAGCCCCCGAACGTTCGCATAGATGCGGCAGGCGATGCGGTAACCAAATGGGATATCTTGGCACTCATTCTCGATATACTCGTGGATATCGGCGAACAATTGGACAGCAGCCCGGCGGCCACCTTGCTCTCCCTCGCGGAGGAAGTCGTCACTAAACTTGTATGTAGTCAGCAGACTGCACTCAACTCGTAGTACGTGAAGCTCACAATCATGCCGTCGCCGTCAATCAGTACCATAACAAATGGATTCTCAGCCTGTCACGTCCAAGTCAGCTCCAAAGCGATGTGTGGCTGGATGGGATTACCATATTCCGCTGCAGGTTCCGGTGCGACCTCTCGTATTGCTGCTTCTCATTTTGCCATGCGAGGATCCAGTTGCGATCGCGGTCGCGTTCGGTGGCCAATATCTGGTACTGTAGCATACGAAATCAGTACATGCCCCACACGTCTTTCGCACAGTCAGAGCTTACCTGTTGGTGCATATATTCATACCGATTTTTCATCTCCTGTTGCGCATCAGTCACGACTGCGTGATAGTGACAGTTACAGTGCACTTACGGTCATGAACTTGGCCTTTTCATCCTCGTACAGCTGGAATTGCTCGAAGCGTCTGGTAAAGTCTGCTAAATCGGCGTCGGAGGGGCCCGGTGAAGCCAGGCCAAGGCCGCTGAGCGAAGGCGACATATCGCAAAGGGCGCAGGCGATCGGCGAACAGGGTGTGTGACTGAATGATAGATAATCGAATGACTGCGATTTACGTGTATGAGAGAAGGCGGAGAGAAAGCAGGTTCAGGAGGGTCGAGCGCTCTTTCTGCGGTTAGTATAGATTTTTCAAGCCCGAATAGGAAACCGCAAGTGAAGGTGAGTTATTGCGGTGACATAAAACATCACTGGGCAGTGAAGACAGCCAGTCTGGCTTTTAACGGTATGCAGCCATGCGCAACGCCGGCGGGCAGCCACTCCAAGGCGGTGTATATGCAATTATAGCAAACTGCAGAACCATGGGTGCCGCTGGGTTTGAAATAGAAGGAGCGACATTTGCGGCGTGGATGCCATGTACAACGCGATATGGCGCGTACCAGGGAACAGTCTATACTTGGAAGGGGCCAGCCACAGAGAGTGTCAGGCGATAGCTCATCTTGACGCAAGGATGATAGGAATAACATGACCTAGAAGTCTACATTGCGCTCAGGTTTTGCGACATGTCGTGTTCATAATGATGTAGGCTGCAGTGCACCTGTTCACCATCTTCGTTGTAGGGAAGGAGGTGGAGAGACGGTGTCGCCGAGCATTGCCGCGGCTCTAGTTCCGTCCTCCGACGCCAAGAGGCAGCTGCGCCCGGACGTCACTTCCCAGAAGCCACGTTCGAATTACCCCATCTGTTCCCACACGCCGTCCCTCCTCCTCTCATCCCTCTCCCCGTCTCGTGTCGTCTTCATCATGGTCAATTGGAAGTTTTCATCTCTGCTCCTGCTCTCTCTCCGAGCTCTCGGCACCTATGCTGAGCCCGCGGTAAGCTCCAAACTTTCTGACGCAGCATGACATCAGATGGCTAATGGTCGCGTCTCCAGGCTGAGAAGGTGCAACAAGCAGTAGACGAGCCGCAAACGCCCAACCTCAACGTCGCCGTTTCCGTCTCTTTCCCCCAGTCTGAGATCTTCGGCGTCAAGCTCGTCAACGGCCAGGCCACCCAGGCGCGTCTGTCTGTGGTCAACAATGAGCCAACCCCCGTCGGTGTCACCATTGTCGGTGGCTCGTTGATCCAGGAGATCAAGGGAGAATCTCAGATCCTTCGCAACCTCACTCGCCAGCGCTACTCCATCCAGATCCCCGCTGGCGCCAACGAGACGATTCCCTACAGCTTCACGACGGAGATGCACCCCCAGAATCTCCGCCTCCAGCTCGTGACTGTGCTGAAGGACAGCAAGAACAACCTCATCACTGTCCCGGTCTACAACGAAACTGTCAGCATTGTTGAGGCGCCCACTAGCTTCTTCGACCCCCAGATGTACGTAGCAATCCACCACTCAGCCTGGACACATGTACTTACTTCTCTCTAGCATCTTCCTGTACCTCGTCCTCCTTGGCGCCTTCGGTGGAACCGTGTACTTCATCTACAACACCTGGATCTCCACCTTCTTCCCGCAGAAGAAGGGCCGCGGCAAGGGTGGTGAGCGTGCTAAGGCGTCTTCGGGCCAGAGCAAGAAGGTCGACCCCGCCGATCAGGTTGCCGTCGTTGGTGCTGATGGTCCTGCTGTCACTTCCGGCGCAAAGGCCTACGATGAGAGCTGGATCCCAGCCTCGCACCTTCAGCGCCCCGAAGCCAAGCGCGTCCGCAGCGGCCGAGCTTAGATCCCCTGAACTCAACTTTGGATTCTTTGGGACAATTGGATAATACGAACGGCATGTCAGCATGCGTGCCGTGTGGATATGCTTGCATGTTCGGATACCTGGGCGCAGTTGTGCGCTGCAAGATACGTTAATGCTGCGGATGCAGAAGGCTTGGATAATGAGTTGGATGTACTATATCGCGACGTCTAAAAGTTGGCCGACCTTGTACGATATGAAAAGAAATGTCATTTCTCTGACTACGACGTGCCAGACATCCGCCTGAACGTGCTGTCGTGGATGCAGCCTTGGAACACCGTTACACCGCAACAATGACGAGACTGGGCTCACATGTCGGGCTGATTTCTCAATATCCGCGGAGTCTGGCTTCTCGCATGCATTGCTTTGCAGTTACACCCGCAGTATACATGTGCACAACGCATATATATTCGCGCTAGTGCAAGCCGCAAAAGAAACGTTGTAGAGCAGAGCATGTATTACACCGTTCGCTGAGGTTACCTGTGATCCATCAGCTGCCCCGCATCGCGATCTCCATGCCAGTGTCGTACATGCCATCTAAACTTACTCCGCTCAAAACAACATCTCTCGTATCCAGACTCACGGGAGATCCTCCGACGTCGGTGATCTACCTCGCGTCGTATCTTTCATCTCAGGCTAAAACTTGTCCAAACATTCGGTGGAAGCATGCTAGAAGCTCTGTGGCCGTCAAACCAGACGCCGTTGCTTCGCCCTAGCCAGTGTTCGCGGAGGCCCACCCCGCACTTTAGGCTCCGTGCATGACGTGTCGCAGCCTCCCATCTCCAAACAAGCACACACACGAGCACCATACAAAGTTCAAACACGCACCAACTACCATCACACGCCTCGGCACCTTGGCTGCTTCTCGAATTGTGTAGGTGTGTAAGCTGCAAGTACAATGCGCAATGCGATGCGCCTCTCGGCCCTTTTTTGCTTTTCCGGGCGTTTGGGGGGTGGAGGTGGAGGGTCGGCTCGCGCAAACCGGGGGAAAAGACAAATTGCTCAAAGCACCGTAGTCGCACACGGAAAACCCACCCGGGGTAACGGGAGCTAGATGAGTTGGACGCAACCCACGATCGCGTGCATGTCGTTTAGTCTGCGTTGATCGTAGTCGTCTCCTTTGGAACGAGAATTATCCGCCGATTGGGTCCGGATCCGCATGTGCAAGACGTGATGCTCACGATGCCGTGGGGTGATCATGGCTCGAAACGGGAAGGGCTTCACATGTCACGGCACGGGCGGGTTTGGGGGGCACGCGCGCTAGAGGCTTGCGTGGATGGGCGAGTTGCTTGTGACTCCGAGGGTAGAGAGTTAGTGTGGGTCTAGTTGGGTGAGTCAATTTGGATTCGTGGATGGATATAAGATGAGTGGTTGCTGCTCTTGCTACGCTTTTTGCTTATAACAGACATTCCATCAGCTGAGAAGAGACATCCAACATCCGGTTACTACACATCGTGCCATCGTATCGACGACATCAAACAACAAGCCCTGCTCTTACTGCCACCGAACGATCATCACGTTTCATCCTCGAGCATACCACATCAGACCAACAATACAGCTCACATACACAATCACAATGCCGCCAGTCAGCCAATTCCCACCTGCGCGTGTCTTCCTCAAGAACGCAACCTCATCATCTCCATCATCCATCAACATCTCGACATCACGACGAGCCAGTCTGACATCACCACTAAGCCCCAGATACGCAACTTCGTCAGCCTCAAATGCGTCGCAGTCCATGGCACAGATGCTGTCGCAAAGACCAGGGGCTAGGGAGATGGATGGCGGTGCGAGACGAGTGACGAACTGATGATGCGTCGCTTTACTATTCATTTTCAGCGAATAACGCTCGCCCGACATGTGACTCCAAGGACGTCACAGTCGACAGCAGGTCACTTGCTTTTGTCTAGCAGACGGACCTTGATGCGACATGAACGCCGAGACGCGAAGACCTGTGCCACTATAACGCGCCGTCAGTAGAGACGACGCAGAGCGCAGAGAACCGCTTGGATGTATCGCAAGACCAAAATTATCATGCAACGACTTGCACCAAGCGCGGGACGCATGTGCTCACTCACGAAGAGATCGTGGGATGTTTGGCACAGGGCACTACAGAAGTTGTCAACGGCGTACGGGTGTGGTTACATTATGTCTAGATTCATGATACCAAAGAATTCTCTTCAAATACAAAAGTTTACTTACTGCATCATACCTTCTCTCGGGTTTTCGCCAACATTTTGCCTTCAGTTCATCACGAAATTGAGTACGGGTTCAAAGTCATAGTGTTAACTCCTACAATCTGAACCTGCTCCTGCAATCAAGCCAGCGCGGACCAGCTCACTCACGTGGCACAAAGCTTTCTGTGTTTTATCATGGATAGGATGGATTTGTGATAATTCAGATCTATAACGACTGTGTGTATTCATGAAACTACATATGTCATCACCATCCCTTTGAGCTCATGCCTTATCGTTACAATAGAAGACGCACGGCCCAAGCTCTCATCCAGAGATCTTCTTACCAAATGAGCTCCGCGCCACCAAACTCCTGAACCTCTTGCCAAACACATACGCCGGAATGGTAAGCGCACAGATTCCCAAGTTGATGACCGTGATCCCGTCAAACACCGCGCGTGGTCCGATGTTGGCCATGATGCCGTTCGCATAGGTTGTCGCGATAAAGGTGAACACCGCCTTTGTGAAGTTGATGGTGACGAAAGCCTGGTTTGCATCTTTGGGGTGGCAGTCAATGACGTAGGTAAGACTGGCTGTCGACGCGAACGGCACGGAGAGCGAGTGAATCGACATGAATACCAAGGGCCAAACGATGGGGTAGCCAGCAGAAGTACTCATACCAAAGCCGAGAAAACCGATCGTGGCGAAGATGACGGCAGGTACCATGAGAGTCAGGCGGAATTCAGGCTCGAAGACACCCTTGTTGCGGCGGGCCATGAACTTCGCAAGAGCATCGGCTGTCCAGCCGGACAGGGGCGAGCCGATAAGTGCGACAACGAGGAGAGGTAGGTTGGTAAGACCGACTTGTGCTGGGTTCAGCGAGTACGGTGGCGCGGAGAAGATGTTGACGGAGAGGACGGAAATGGTGAGCAGCCATGTCTAGAAGGAAAAAGAACAGTCAGCACATGTCTCGCAGAAACCTGATGAACTACTCACAAAGTACGATCCATACACGATAGTGCTGAAGAGCACTGCGGGGAATGCGATGAGTGGCACAGGCTTCCAAGCGTTCTTCCAAAATGATTCTTGCGACAAGCGGCCACGGAAGAGCGCCAGCTGGCTGTGGTATGACTCTCTCTCCTCTTCGAGTTCAAAAACGGAGGATACGGACTTGTGCTTCTCATTGACGGCAAGCTTGTCCGTAGTAGGACGGGCGCCATAGTAGGTGGTCTCGACGACGAAAAAGTACATGCCGAAGAGGATCGGGATGAAGATCAGTGCAGAGATGCCGAACGTTGCCTCGAAAGAAACGTTCTGAATGATAGCACCGGCGATTGTCTGACTAAGATTGGGTCAGTCCGCGGGTGCGTTAGAAGGGGTGGAGAGAAACTTACCCGAGAAGCACACCGGAGGCTAGCATGCAGCCCCAGACTGCAATCCTGGTACCTCTTTGGTGGACAAAGTACATGTCTGATACTGTGGAGGTGACAAGTGTCTCGAGGGGTGCTGATGCGATACCCTGTACAACTCGCATGACAGCAAGAGAGACGAAGGACTGCTTTATGTCAACGAAGAACCTGTTAGCTCATCTTTCGATACATACCCTGGTGAAGAATCCCCACACGTTCGTTGCAAGAAGGATGACGGTAGAAATGATGAAGAAGGGTCGCTTGCCCCAGATGTTCGCTCCGGCAGCTGTGAAGAACGTGGTGAAACCAATCCAGAAGGCGAGAAAGCCAATGATCAGACTCGATACCATGTCGATGCTAACGTTGTACTTCATGGCGATGAGTGGGAGAGCGGGTGTCACCATGGGTCCGAGACTGGCAGAGACTCAGCTTGTGGAAACAATGGAGTGTCTTCGATGCTTACGCTGTTGTTACACCGGAACTGAAAGCGAGCAGAACCATGATGCATTCCTTCCTCTTTGGTGACCTGCCACGCGTGAGACAATGTATCGTGACAGGAATTTCATAATCTCTCACCAGTTGAGCGGGTCGTTGGGACTATCCGAAGGCTGTGGCTGCAAGATAACATCCCCATCGCGCTTGACGTCGCTAAAGTCAACCTTTGAGTCTACTGAACAGGGATTAGTGACACCGTGTTACTGTTCCGACGGATGTATCCTACGGGCAGGTTCAGAGTCGTTGATGGTAGATGTTCCCGGAGGAGCTGCCATATGGCGGTCTTCTAGAATACCGAAACCCATCTTGGTGGTACCTAGGTCTGCGAACGCGAAAGTGAAAGAATGGTATCGAGAATGGAAGGAATGTAGCTGACTGCCGGCAGTCTTTTCGAACGCGCTGCGTTGAGAAAGAGTAATAAAAATGTATAATGAATGAAGCAGCAGCAGTAGGACAGCTAGGCCAGCTCTGAACGATGAGTGCCTTGGGCCAACCTCTCTTATGACCGCATTGCGATAGGGCTCGAGGCATCAAGGGTAGCCTGATACTAACGAAACTACGCTGAAGCGTTTGAGACAAAGCGATATACCAACCATGCTCGTCGATCGACGCCTTGCATGGGCTCGACTGCCGAAGCCAGATGAGGGCTAGCCGAACGCGACGTCCAACGCGACGTGTTTCAGTATGTCGGAACTTCCCATAGATATATAGGCCCAACTGAAAGCAAAATCCGCGGTCATAGAAAACCCCAGTGTCCGAATACATGCGGAAATCATGCCTGATTGGCAGCATATCTATCGATGCAGCCGTTGATAGTTAGTTGTGGACGCGTCTCAGCCATTACCAGTTGCTCTGGACATTGACATCTGCCAAGACACCATCACAAGCATATCCACGCGGTGATGTGATGACATGGTGGGCCACCGTGCTGTCTTGTTGGGGCCGTTTTATGTTATCGGGAGGTGGAGGTAGACAGGTAGATCCGATGGCGCGTGGGGTGCCTGACCCTGGAACAGATGATACAATCGTTGGCATGTTGCGCGTTGGGTGTGAATGCACAAATCTTCTGTAAGCATTGCGACGACTCTCAGTAATCCAGGCTGCCCTCTGTGACTGTCATCAGCATAGCACACGCGTTCATGCGCGAATGTTGAGCGCTCTTCACGTTTCGCTTCAACTGCCGAAGACAAGACGCGTGATGATCGCGTGTCCAATGCGCGACATGGTATGCATGAAAGTCGCGTCGATCATGCCGGACAGGAAGCTTAATAGATGTGCGATGGGCGTTGTACGATGTCGATGTTGATGGAAGGCCGACTGCGACAAAGTCGGCAACCCGTGGAGCTGATCGCCCTTGACCATTTATGGTATGGTGCCCGACGTCATCGCCATCGTGGGGCAGCGACATGTACCCCGCGACGGGTCATGGCGTAGATGCTATTGGAAACGATTACTATTGGAAGAAATTACTATTTCCTCCGCTACAATTGCCATTTAGCCGCAGTACAGCCGTTATTGGGACTACATATCTCGAGGGGAGTGAGCTGTACAAGACCTTCCAAGAACTCCTGTGCCATCAACTTGCGGAATCTCCATCAAGATGTCTATCGGCGTAGCTATCATCGGAAGCGGCATCTTCGCCAAAGAAGAACACTTGCCCGCCATCCAAGATACCCCTTCATTGAGCCTAAAAGCGGTTTACTCACGATCACTCAAATCGGCAAAAGCTCTATCCGAGAAGCTGTCCGACGTCGAACTTTACAGTGACGACCAAGATGGCAAGAAGTTTGAAGACCTACTGAAGAGGGACGATGTAAAAGGCGTAGTCATTGCGTAAGTATATTGGCTAGAGTACAGAACATGAGTTGCTAACGTGTCGCAACTCAGACTACCGATCCTTGCCCAGCCAGACTACATCAAGAAAGCTCTCGCAGCTGGCAAACATGTCTTTGCGGAGAAGCCCATCGCGAAGGATCTGGAGACCGCACGCGAACTGCTCTCATGGACACAAAACTCCTCCAACACCTCTGCCGTCTACACCGTAGCCGAAAACTTCCGCTTCATCGACTCCTACGTCTGGGGTTCTGAGCAGGTCGCTTCTCTGGGCCGCATCCTTACCTTCCGTGTACGCGTTGCTGCCATGGTGTCGGCGGGCAGCAAGTACTACGAGACGGAATGGCGCAAGAAGCCGGATCACCAGGGCGGCTTCGTGCTTGACGGCGGCGTGCACTTCGTAGCGGCGACGCGTCTTTTGCTACAAGGTGGAGGCCGAAAGATCAAGAAGGTCAGCGCATTCACCGCGCAGCTTCAGGAGCACCTTCCGCCTGTCGACACACTCAACGCCACTATGCAGCTGGACAACGATGCTTCTGGTACTCTGTCCATTTGCTTTGGCACAACTGACACTGGCTCTGAGTACCTGGTTGCCTGCGAGAAGGGCTCAGTTCACGTTGCTCGTGGCAAGGTCACCATCACCAAGGATGGTAAAGACCCAGAGACGAAGGAGTTTCCCGATGAGGGCAACGGCGTGAACCAGGAGATCAAGGCTTGGGCAAAGAGTCTAGAGCAAGGAAAGAGGAACGAGATGCAGAGTCCTGAGGAGGCGTTGAAAGATCTGGAGATCTTGGAGAGTTGTTTGAAGAGTGGAGAGCAGGGCGGTAAGCCAATTGACGTCAAGCAGTAGAGTATGTCGCGTTAGCCATGTGTACATTCCGCAAAGAGATGCAAAAGTAAAGCTTCTCTGCATTTATCTCAAGCCTCTTACAAACTGCTGTCGCTGTAAAGCAAGCTCTTCTTAGCTATCTTACACCTCTCTTTCTTTCTCTAGCTTTTGCGTAACGCAGATTTGTGTAGAGAATGCTAGATGCCTTGCATGTAAGTAAAATATACACGCAGAGCAGAAAGTAGAACATAGTGAAAACAACGTTGCAAAAAAGAGCAAAAAAGCATCTTCTATCCGAAGATAGAAGACGACGTCTAACCATTGCTGGTTTTTCGTTTCTGGACATTGTTGTCTGTTGTATCCTTCAAGGGTCCACATGTTCCTAAAGGCAGACTAGAGAATCGAACAAGGCACCTTGGGTGAGTTGGGTCTGGACCGATTAACCATTCGGAAGCCGTTAATATTGTGGTTGCGGGCTCCTGTCTTTGGTCGTTCCTCTCGAACTTCAGCCAAGGCGGCTTGTTGATGGAAGATTGGGGATTTAAGTGCTATGTATAGGGGGAGATGGTGTGGAGTGTGGGGTGAAGGCGGGTTTGCAGGCGAGCGCGTGGATGCCTGGTGAGAGCGCTGCGTGCGCGTTTGCATTTTGGGTGTTTGTTGTGCGGTGGCGGAGGGTCGGGGCGCCGGCGGGAAGCGAGAGTGATGGTGGTGAGAGTGATGACGAGCTTGGGGGAGGCGCTCGCAGTGCTCAATGGCCGTTTTCCAGAGGGAAGGTCTATCACTACTGTGGAGTCTCGGGCAAAGGGCGGAGGCTACGTCGTGTATCCAAAAGTAATGGTAATGCGTAGTTACTGTGGAGGTACTAAGCGTTAGCTATGAGGCCTTTGACGTGTATGAACTCACTTGTGGCGCGACTCCGAGCTGTGATGACCTTCTACACTCGAGCCACAACTTGAAGCCGATGAGTTCGCATAATGAAGGAGCAGAACTAGACGACCAAGCGCACATGTATGATGATAATGAGGGTCAAGATCAGAAATGGAACGATGAGTAAGACAAGTGTTCGGTGAAATGATGATAACACAGAGCAAGATCACCTATTGCGCAAAGGAAAGGAAAGATAATAGGAATTCACCAAGAAAGAGAAATGGAACATATCTTACATAACGCATCCCAGGTATCACGTTTACGACAAGCATGGCTAGAAAGACATCGTCTCACTTGGTAGTTTGTCCCTGCTCTTGCATTTCCTTCATCTTCCGCTGCGTCTCCAACTCGAACGCTTGCTTCTTCAATGCATCAATCTTGTCGTCAATTACCGCGATCTGGGCCTCCACCCGAAGAAGCTTTTCCTGCATCATGTTCTCGTAGTCGTCATCGGTCAAGACTTGCATAGGACTCCACTTGCTCTTTGCAATTTTTTGCATGAAGTTCTCCTTGGGCTTTGCTTCACCTCTCGCTCGTTCCTGGATTTCGCTGGAGTTTTTGGCGTCGAGGTAATTGTACCCATGTTGTCCTGCCCAGCCGAACAGAGTGAACATGATGGTACCAGGGATGACATTCCGAGGGCCGCGAAAGAGGAGGCCGAGGTTGAATCCAGTCAGTCCACCAGCAAGGGCTGACGCGCGAACCTTGTCAGACGTGGTTGGGTTAAGGTCGGTGCGAGGATAGACGGGTGCCCCGCGAGTGAGGTTCCACCAGTTGAGTAAGCCAGCGTGGTTGAGGACTGACGTGCGGATGCCCCAGAACGTGCTGCCAATGGCGAACCATTGCGCTCCTGACACGATGGAGAAGAGAACCGGAGTTTGCGTGCGGATAGTACCGTAGAAGGCACCAATCACAGTGCCAGGGACGGCTGGACCAGGTTAGGCAAAATTCGTGAGCTGAGAAGAAGCTGACAAGACAACGATTATGCAGAAGTGAAATGGAAGTGCACGACTACAATGAAGCGAGACTACGTGGAGTGGTGAAAAGACCATGTGCGTACCTGAGGCTCCACCAATGTAGAGTGCTTGCCGGGCAACCTCGAGGGGCTGCGTGACCTGTTCTGGGTCATGTTTGGCTTTCATCGCTCTTTCATGGGGGCTGAAGGTCGTGGACCAGATTCGGGTAATGACAATGCAAGGTTCGCCGCCGTTGGAAAAGCAAAGGCGCTGACTAAGCGAGGCCCAACGAACGCACAGCCTGAGCTTAAGATTTCCGTTCGGGAAAGTCTCAAGAACTCACCCCACACACGCTTCAACCACAGACCCCGCAACCACCAAGACCACACCCGAGAGCAAGAGACCGCTCTTCAGACCCGAATCAGACAGCGCGCCGAATCCACTCGCGCACAGTCTGCCAAACCGCAATCATGGGTACGTCGTCGTGGTGCGCACGCAAATTGCAGGCGTCACTCGAGCCGGCTTTTTTGCCCCGCTCTGTACCGCGCCCAAAACAAGAAGCCATGGCTGACGATGTGTTGTAGCGCCCAAGAAGAAGCAACAGACCATGGGCCTGGGAGAATTCCTAAATGACCAATGTACGCCCCGCCTACCTGCCCCCGAGCGCGCAGACGACTGACATGTAGCAGCGCTAGGATCATGGGCCGACGAAATGGAGGACGCGCCAATGCCTGGTGAGTGACACGCATTCTGCTTAGGGAGTGGCCCGGTGTACTAACGTTTGCAGGAGCCGGTAATACACCCCACCAACTGTCGCAGCGCGAACATACACATGACGGAATACTTACACTTTTTCAGGTGCCGGTAGAAGCTCTGGCTATGGCGGCGACAGGCCTACCTTTGGCTCTGGCGGCGGCAGCGGCTTCGGTGCTGACCGCGCTGGCAGCTACGGTGAGGAGAGCACACTTGCACGCATTCGCATATACTAACAACTCCCCAGCCGACCGTGGATTCGCAACTCGCGAGGCGCTCCCCATGCCCTCCAAGCCCCCGTACACCGCCCACCTGGGCAACCTCTCCTTCGATGCCACCGAGGGCGACGTGACCGACTTCTTCGCCGACTGCGAGGTCACCAACGTGCGCATCGTC
The DNA here is from genome assembly GCF_023757995.1 of Alternaria metachromatica. Lineage (NCBI taxonomy): Eukaryota > Fungi > Ascomycota > Dothideomycetes > Pleosporales > Pleosporaceae > Alternaria > Alternaria metachromatica. The sequence continues at coordinate 450,378 of NW_026055496.1, forward strand.
GAGGACAAACTGGACCGAAAGCCCAAGGGTTTTGGCTACGTCGAATTTGGCAGCGTTGATGGACTGAAGAAGGCGCTTGACTTGTCTGGCACATCTTTCCAGGGCAGGAATATCCGTGTCAGCGTCGCTGAACCCCGTACGTCATGTGTCTACAGGATGCACTCAAACTATTACTGACAAGTCACAGCCAAGGACCGCGAAGAAGCCCGCGTCATCACAGACTGGACCCGAAAGGGACCCCTCCCTGATCTACCTGGCCAGCGCAGCAGCTCCGGACGCGGCGGCTTCGGCTCGGGCCGTGACCGCGCTTTCGACGCAGGATCTGACGCCGGCAGCGAGCGTGGTGAGCGTCGCCGCCCACCTCCATTCGAGAGCGACGGAAAGCCCCGCGACTTTGGCAACTGGGAACGTCGAGGACCCCTTTCTCCATCCGCTGCACCTCCTCCCAGCGAAGGCGGCCGCACTCGAGGTGGCTTCGAAGGAGGTCCCCGCGAGGGCCGCCGACAGTCCCCCGCCTGGGGCGAGGGTCAAGGCACTGAGGGCTCTCGTGGGCCCCGCCGTGAGTTCCAGGAGCGACCGCAATTTGAGAGGCAGCCTACTGCGGCAGACAATGACAACCAGTGGCGATCCAAGATGCGCCCCGATGCGCCTATCAAGTCGCCAACATCCACACCCGACGCTAGCACGCCATCATCACCGGCACCGCAGGCCGCTGCACCCGCCGGCCGCCCTCGCTTGAACCTGGCCAAGCGAACCGTCTCTGAGGCTCAACCAGCTCAAGACGCGTCCACTCCTTCGGACAAGCCCAACCCATTCGGTGCCGCCCGACCCATCGACACCGCTGCTCGTGAGAAAGAGATCGAGGAGAAGAGGCAACTTGCTTTGCGCCAGAAGAAGGAAGCTGATGACAAGGCACGCGAGGAGAAGAAGGCCAAGGAAGCCGCTGAGAAGCCAGCGCCCAAGGACTCAGCACAGCCAACGCCGACAAAGAAGGAGGAGAATGATAGCGAGGAGAAGCCCAAGTCCAACTTCGAGATCCTCCAACGGGTGGACGAGGGTAACTCTGCCGGCCAGGATGAGGATGCCGAGGGAGAGATTGTACACGACAAGGACGTCAAGCCGCAAGAAGTCACTCGCGACCCACCGAAGGCTGAACAAGGCTCATGGAGGCGGAAGTCCAGCACAGCTGCGGCCCCTGAAGGCACTACTACCGAGGTCATGGACGACGATGGCTGGAGCACTGTCACCAAGCCCACCAAGAACGTTAAGAACAACCGCCGAGGGGGCGGAGGTGCCCCGGCCCGCGCCATCGCGTCTTAGGTGGACGTATCAATATTGAGACTAGCCCCGATGCTGTATCTGGGATGAACGCAACGCATATTCGACGGCGTGGTGGCGTCCTTCGTGTTTCTGGGCTTTGCTGTTTATCACAGCTGTTTTTGTTCGGCGGTTTTCCCATGTTGTTGCATCACTGCACAATCATCGTCCTTTCGACAGCCCTGTTCATCCGAGCGTGATTTGCAAGGCGTCCGTGGCTGGACTTGGGACGTTTTACGAGCTTCTTTCTGCATGCCCCCTTCACGATGCCGTTCCTTGGCGCTGCTCGTTTCCAAAAAGTATTGGTCGCCCTCCTAGACCTTCCACATTCGGTAAATATAGGATATGCCACATTTTCGATCATCTCCTCTCGCCATCAGTGTCTGTTGTCGTGGTCCAGCCAAGCTCTCTTTGGTGGATCTGTATTAGGGGACTAGAGGGATGGTATGCGCTGGCATGTATTTAGCTGCAACAAGAGTTTCGAAAGTATCTACACTCCAATTTCTGACGCACGTTTGCGATAATGCGGTTCATTACTGTGATGTGTATATAGAGTTCGTATGAGGGTCTGACAGGGGTGGGCCGTTGTCAAGGGTTCAAGCATGCAGACCATGGTTCGAGTTGAGACTAGGAAATCTATTCTTTGGTCGTGGTCATCCTGCCTTGTTATAACTACAATCTTGGAATTAGCAAACAACAATCATCCACACTATGCCTGGCACTATTGTCATCGAGAAGATTCAGGGCCATGATGTCTCGGAAGAGATGATCGCCCAGGCGGCTGAGCTCTTTTCCTCTAACTATGGGATCTGGGGTCCTCTTGCTGAAGAGAAAATGGGCACATTTGGTCAATTCTGCAAGCCAGGTATGTACAGTATTTACTCTCGCTGATGAACACAATGCTAATGTTTGTGTAGGACGCCCCGTGAAGATGTCCAAAAACCGTCTTCGTGAGCAGTCCCTTGCTTCGGGAACTGACAGCGTTCTGGTGCGCGCTACGGTCGACAGCAAACTTGTAGGACACGCCTTTGCAACTTTCTGGGGCTATGAGGGACGCAAAATTGGCTGGATCACTCAACTATGTGTCGGTCGGGATTTCAGGCGCAACGGGCTGGCAACAAAGGTTTGTCTTCACACAACTTATTGACCTTCGCCAGCATTCACTAAACCTTGCAGATCTTGTCTCATTTGCGCGAAAACAAGCACGACCACAGTTTCGGAATTCTCTCTTCTCATCCTGCTACTATCCGTGCTGCTCTGCGAGCCTTCGGACATGGAATCGAGAAGGTGGATTTGAGCGGGATTAAAGAGCTTGTACCCGCCATTATGAAGTCCTCGCCAGTTCCTTACGTCAAGATGGCTAAACCTACGGGCTCCTTGTTTGATCAGGGTGATCGGACAGGCGCTGTTTGCTGCGCTGACACTGCATTCTGGGTTGATCACGCTGAGCCCCTGGCTGCGCTGAATGTTATCAAGGAAGATGGGATAAGGTGGCCGTTTGGAGACTTGCCTGACGGCTGCGAGTTCTTGGCATTTGTCAGTAGACTTCCTGTTACATGATGTTGCAGTCTACAACAACGCACGAGACCGCAGACCTGATGGACTCCAGGGTAATGTAGTCTTCTGGACTATTGATACAGTAGCATTGTGCTTCGATTGCGCCCATTGTAGCAGGCTAGGAGAAAGAAACCCGCTAAAAATGTCTGGTCCTTTCCCTTGCATGTGGTGCAGCGATGCTAACGTCTAGTCGATCGCCGTTGACGTGCCGCGAACAGGGTTCACGACGCAGGATCCCGGTACGTGCGCCACAATACGTCAGATGTGCTCGGCCTGTGTCCAACTTCGATATCTTGCTTTGGCGGCGATCGCCTACGCTATCACTTTCCTTTTCGTGTCTTGCGATGCATATAGTGTTTCATTCCAATTAGTTGAGCTAGGAAATCGACACGTCCATGGGTGTTGCCCCCATTTCGTCATTATACAAACCGAGCGGAAGCGTACTATAGACACGACGCGCGTTGTTAGGGGTTTGGCACATATCATCTCTGGGCTCGACTAGAGGGGACATCTTTACACAATGGCGTCGAAGCCATCATCACCGGGGCCCAATGCGACACCTGCAACGCCAGCTAAGCAGGCACGATCCAGGAAGGCTGCTACTTCAAGCCAGACTGAACAGGGAAGAGCAGGGTCCGCAGGCGGAGTCGTATTACCAAAAGAGCCCGCAGCGAAGGCTTCAGCATCGTCAGCAAAGAAGCCTGCAGCAACACCAGGCACAGATGACGTTACCGCGCCGGCAGCGAAGACACCGAAAAAGAAACCCAGGAAGCTGAATAAGGAGCCCACATCAACATCTACAGATGCAGCAAAGTCTACTACTGCAAGTAAAACGACGGCAAATGTACCATCGCCCTCCGAACTCGAAGCGCTTAAGTCTCGCGTCAGAGGCTTGGAAGCCAAAGTAGAAGAGCTCTACAAAGCCGGTGCGATACCCGACTCGCGGCCTGGCCGCTCCCCTCGCCGACGAGGAAAAGGGCGAAAAGCCTCGTCTACAGCGCAGGTTCCCACACTTAGTACAACGGCCAATGAAAGCGATTCCCGGGTCCAGGAAATTGCCGACGACGAAGAGGAGGAAGCAGACGAAGAACTCGTGCGTCTCGAGGGGGAGTTGGAAGTGGCACGACAGGATCTGGAACAATTCAATCCTCGCAGCAAAGGCGCCACAAGTCGAGGAACAGAATACGTCGAGGAGATCGACAGGGATGCACCCGGAGCAAGAGCAGGTACAGAGAGACAAGTCACCCTATCAGGAAGCTACCGCATCCCCATCCCGGCCAACGTCAACCTCGAAGACGTAAAGACGATAAAATCAGGCGTCTCCGCCGCCCAAAACGTAGCGCGTTCTTTCCTCGAGCAACGTCGCGCCGCCGCTGCTGTACGCGCTACCGAGAACAACGCCTCTTCACCACAACAGCAGTCTAGCAGCAGAACTACAAAAGTCCCCGCTTCGAAATCTTCTTCTACAACCACGCCGAAGCCAAAGAGAAGCATGAGTTCGACGATGGAGGTTGCCGTGGATAACAGCGATGGTAAACAGAGTTGGAGTGAGTGGATCGGTGGATATAGTATGGCGATTACGAGGGCGGTCAGTAAGATTGAACATGAAGCTGCTGTTGAGGCGCAGAGGGGCGGTGGAAGTACGGGTGCTAGTAGGCCTTCGGCAGGTGGAAGGAGGACGAGTGCGCCTACGTCTAAGAAAGCGGCTGGGAAGAGACCTGCTGCCAAGGCTACTTTGAGTGGAGAGCAGGTTCATGGGCTGATGAGTTAGATGGTGGGGGAGATATCTTGTACAATATAGAGGTTCGAAGACTAGGTGCAGGGGTTTTGGTAGCATTGAAAAGCGTAGGTGCAGTCGGAAGTAGTATCGCAAGCATGAAGAAACGTTCGATATGAGCACGCTTACACTATGATACAGTACCCATCTCTCCATCTCCTCATGTCTTTAGCACTCTTTCAGTTCACTTATGAGCCCCACCGTCTCCTTCTGCTGCTGCATTTCCCACGTGCTCGTTCTCATTCTCATTCGGAGCGGGTGCAGCACCCTGATCACCACCGCCCGCAGGCTCTCGTTGCGCATCCTCGGCGGGAGGAGCATCTTCTGCTGGTATTTCTATCGGTGGACCCTCTGCGGCTGCAGGTTCAGCTTGAGGAGAATGTGCTGCTGACGCAGCAGCTTCTTCAGGTACCGAATCCAAAGGTACCTCCCTTTGTGCCTCACCACTTGCGGCAGCAGATTTGTGCGAGTTTGAAGAACGGTGACTACCATGACTCTTTACGCTACTCCTTGATGAAGAGGAAGACCTAGAAGAGTGAGAGTTGCCTGACTTCACGCTTTCTGCCTTCTCTTTCGCTGCAGGCCTGCTTGCTCCGGGTACAACTGCGGCTACAACATGTCGCGGAAGCTCAGAATTACTATTGTCATCTCTCGCACTTTTCCTTGATCCGTACTCGGTACCTGCATCTAGCCCGTGGAGAGCCATTCCAAGCACTCCACCCATTCTCCTTTGGGGCTTCTGACTCTTCCAGCTAGCAGTTGTAATCGGTTTACCCTTCCCACCTGCGAGCCAGAAGAGAGTAGACGGAACACGCTGATGATCTCGTAGAGCGGAAGGTGAGCCGGCGCCGCCCCTAAGGCTGACCGTTGGAGGGAGTGTGGCTGGTTGTATGGTGTGACTCGCGGAGATGGCGGGGGTATCGATAGAAGGGCCTGTGAGGCGAGCAAAGATTGAGGCGAGACCGAACAATGGTAGATAAGAGAAGATCGAGCGTTGCTGCGGGTATGTAGCGGCAAAACTTGCTGTGCGCGAGGTTGGTAAATTGGTAACGTCTCCGCCGCCAGATGTGGATCTGCCCGTTCGTGGTGTCTCTTGACATCCATCGCGTCTCGAGATACCTTTCGGAAGGCGAGATGTACCGTGTGCCCTCCTCAAAGCGCGTGCAACTTCGGCGATATTGGGGGTTCTCGCTGGTGGCAAGTAATCATCGCTACTTGAATCAGTGCTATCACCACGACCAGGCCTGTGACAAGTAAGTAGCAGTTGCTTCATCGTCAGACCACAGGTACGAGTATGGTTGTTTTCGTCTCCTCCACTACCACCTCGCAATCTTGGCATTTCATCGTAAGCAGGACCCTCTTGAAAATCCGGTAGCTGGTCGTTTGTCTTAAAGTCATCTTCAGAGTCTCTATGTCTCGAGCGACGGCGACTATCAGCTGACCGTCTTGAAGCCCGGGATTGTCGCCCTGATTGCTCTGGGGAGCGTCTAGGATAGACACTACTATGGTACAATTGTGCATCGATGCTGGCTTGCTGCTCAGGATGCGGTCGTTCAACAACAACATGTCCACCGGTTTCGAGGTAGCCCTCCACAACTAGGTTGCTGCGCGAAGGTTGCGACGCTTGACGTTGCTCTGCACTGTTAGTGAAGGCGGCTGAAAATTTCTGGCCATAGAAAACCGTCTCGGAGAAGTCTGTAGTCGGATCCGAAGTTTTCTTGCGACGGGCAGCACGGGCGAAATCGATTAGCGGACTTGGGGCTCCGGCACGTATGGCATCCAGGTGCTGCGATACTTCACTTTCGCGCACGTATGGGTAATCCTTTGAGTTGCGTAAGTAACGATGATAATGTAGTTTGGGACTGATTGGCCTCACTTCGTTGAACTCAAGAGCGCTTTGCGATCGCCGGGGAATATCTTCACTCCTGGTAGCACTTCTCTGCTGTAGCGCCGGGTTGATAGCACCAGGTCGCGGCACAGGCAGTGCTGCTCTCCGTGGTGGGTTGCCTATCCTTTTCGCCGCGATTTCTGGAGGGACTATACGCGGACATTCTTCGGATGAAGGACTGTGTTGTGGACGAGGTTCTCGAACTGCTGGTTCCTCATTGACCTTACGACCCGGCTTCCGTCTGAAGGCTGATTTCATGTGCGAAAGTGCGCTTTGGGACTGACATTCATCGCATGGTTCGCTAGAGGGCGACTTCGGTGGCCGCATGCCACAGAAATCGCAGCGTCGACGTTCCACACTGGGGAAGGTATGATATTCACTTGCATCATATGGACAGGGCTGGCTGGTTTCGGACAGCGATGGTACCTGCAGTCGAATGACTGGAGGCAGTTGAGAAGCCTGCTGGTCAGCGCCAGCAACGTCTCGCTGCATTACGACTTCTTCTCCGAGTGACGTGCATGATCGTAGAGTTGAACTGATATGCGGGCTTGATTTTCGTATGGGAAGGGCTGCCAGGATTGTATTAAAACCGGAAGAAATGCGTCGCTTGAGGGTCCTTGGCCGCTCGGGTGGGACTATCGGTGAGTCTGGTTCAGAAATGAGCTTCGCTGGGTTTGGCATTTTCAGTAAATTGAGGCTATGGTTATGGGAGATCTGGATAGCGAAGCGCAGGTTAAGAGCAAGCGAAGGTGTGATTTGAGAGGTTTCGTTACTTCCAAATGGCTCGAACGTCAGAGATCAGTGAACTATGAAAGTGTCGATCTGGACCATAAGTTGGGTACCTTATGAATGGTAGAGCATTTGTAAATATTGACAGCAGCCATGACGTGGTGGAGTGAGGAACGTCTGCGAACGGTCTACTGGTGAACACAGTGGCAAACGTGAACAGGAGGACAACGCCAGAATAACAGCAACCGTGGTCTATACAAGATGCATCGTCTCGTATCTGATGAGATCGTGGCCGTGAAATGCTCCAGCTTTGTACGCAAGGTTATCATTGTTTCCAGCTGCGACCAACGGCATGCTGCCTACCCACAGTCGTTGACAACACTCTCGGTCTTAGTACCTTGAGAGGCGTCCCTCTTCAGGCCAGTCGTACATCTCTCGTAGGTGGTTTCGATCAGATGCGCGTTCTTGCCTCCAGCCATCGTCATCGTCGTTGTTGAAGTAGTCACAGTTGTAGTTGCGTGACGGGCCTGGGGAACAACCAGCGCACCTACCACGACGGTCGCCAACTTGATCTGTGAGAAGTCCGCAAAGGCAGAGTACGTGAACTCGATTGCAGATTGTGAGTAGTGTTCCTGGGACGTACAGCGCATCGCTTACCCCGCATTTGAGACAAAATCTTGTGTGGGCCAAAATACCACTGCGACACCATTTGCCTTTTCTCATATCGTCGGCAAAGGCTTTCCAGTGGTGAAAGCGGATGCAGCCTTTGCAAGTATACAGTTGTTTAGTCTTGGCCCAAGGAGTTCCTTCGGCGGCCAGAAACTCGGCATGCGTCGGGGTGGGTATGATTGATCTGAAATAGCGAGTTGTGAAAGCCCAGTTGGCTTTGTTGCTTAGGTCGAGAAGACTGATTATTTCCAGATGAAGCTCGACGGGCAGGCGAAGGAGGGGCGGAGAAGACATGGTGTGCACACGCTGTGCGCGTCGGACGGGCTTTCGAAGTCGTTTCGTCTAAGACCAGCGCGTCAGTTGGTGTTATGTGAAGATCGGCGTCCAGCTTACGATTGATGCCTTCCAAGTGGTTGCGGACCTCTTCCCCGGCGCCCTTTGCTGTCTGTTGCGCAAAGTATGCAGAACGCGAAGGGTGAAAGCAAGTCGCAGACTCTGCTTTTTGTCGAGAGGACGTGCAATACACTCCTAGGACATGAGGATTGCAAGAGTGAGCAGGCTGTGAGCAAAATGCAATATACGCCTCTTGTGTAATGCCAAAGTCACACGGACCTCCAAGCCCGCGCATCCCTAGGTTCCTCAGGCACGACCAATGGTGGAGCCCATTGTCCGCGGCAGTGTTGCCGTGTTCCGCCAGTTGCCTCCCTTGGTATGTTACACGACTTCAGGGTCCGGAAATTGCGATGGGGTGTTCTTGCCCGTTTGTCAGCCACGCCGCATATGTAGCACATTATCGCCTCAGCATGGGCCTACTAGAGTTCAGACTCGAGGGTCTCGATGGCTACAATAGATTCCCGGTGCGCCTCCCGACACCACTGCAACTACTCCTTCTTCAAATCGTTGAGAACCATGTAGCGCGACAGGGAGATCCAGCCCCAACGAAACCAGCGCATTTGGCTTTCGTGTGCCGTGGTCATGGCTTTCTGGGCAGTCCTGTAACCGACCGGTGAGCTGACGAACAGGAGTGGAGTCGGAAAGCCTCCGAGCTCTTTCTTGCGGAGAATTGCGCCAATAATTGTAGCTGGTGCGTCCAACAAGCTAAGATATTTACGGAATATGGAGGTAGTGGTGAGGGTGTACAGCTTGACAGGGCACTCCCACCCGCTGTGTCGGTGCATGAGCGCCTTCAAGAAGGTATGCGCTCCGTCGTGGAGCGACTTGTGATTGGGGTGGCCGGAGACGCCGTGTGCGTCAAAGGTGATTATGGTGTCGACAGTCGCCTGCGGTGCCTCCTTGGAAGAGATTGAGGTCATGTTCGGGGCGAAGGCGGTAGTGAGTAGGTTGGAGATTAGACGAGGGTGCCATGTTACTGTCATGGAATCGGGGAAGTTCCTGGTCCATAGTCAGTATGCTGCAGTCGGACGTGCATGTTGATGCGTACTTGTCTTCCACCACGAGAATGTCCTCCTTGCTTCCGATTCCCAGCTGCAGCCCACTCTTGACCAGCTCCTTCTTGCGGATTTCGCCAAGGCCATCGGCATCGCCTGTTGCACGAATGAGATGAGTGATTGCCTCTGAGAGCACTGGGGAGCTGTGAGGGCCATACCGCTACTGAGGCACAATATCTTGACGTGATTTCCGCGTTCCGGACGCGTCAATGCCAGTAAAGTCGGCGCAAAGAACATGGCTTCATCGTCGGGATGCGCGATCAACAGTAGGATGCGTTTGTTTTGTAATGTGGGGAAAGACGCGCCGAGGGTGCTGGTGTACATCCAGAAAACAAAGATGAGGACAGGCACCGATGCCCACACAGTCCAATTCATGGTCAGCAAGCGCATATAAGGAGTATGTTCGATTGGGTGTTTGCTACTGTATTGCTGCTATGTACCTGCGTCAGGAGAGGTAGCGCGTTCGCATGAAGCCATTGAGGTTCTGGAACGAGCTTTGACCCACGTCATCTTCGAGATTCCTTAGAGCCGCACGCGACGTGTCCCAAACCACCACACTCCCCGATACACATCACCATGTCTACCGGCAACAGGAAAGAGCGACGCGCCAAGGAGTCCAAGACAAGCGCCAATGGCAAAGGAAGCGGCTTCCAGCCCACCAACGAGATCGATGAAGATGGCGTCGAGATGATTCTGAAGCATCCCGACTTCTCCAAGCCAACGGGCAAGACACTTTTCGATTTGGCCGAAGAGAGGCAGCGAGAGCTGGACAAGATAAACGGCAGAACGCGAGTTGTCAAAGTACCCGTAGCGTCCACACCTGCATCGCCCGACGATGTCCCTCCGATCGGCCCCCTCGGGGACTCCATCCTCTACTCCATTTCCATGGCAGTCCTCCACCTCACCCTCGACGTCCTCGTATACAGCCAATACCGGGAAGATATACTCTGGAATGAGATCCTGTGGCGCGCTTTCACAGCGTGGCCCATATTCATCTTAGCAGTCTACCTCACCCACGTCGACTTTTCGTACCGATTTCCCATACTCAGAAACGCTACATTCTTTGGAGGCTCAGTCGTGGCGGGGTGCTACCTGATATACTCGGGCAACAAGCATGGCTACTTCTACGTCATGAAGTCAGCTCCTCCAGTGGGTACACTCTGGATCTGGAGCGTTGTGGAGATGAGTCTGCCGTTTGCGGTCACAAGCGTGGCCGCTGTGCTTGGATATATCTGGTGGAACGGGTTCGACTTTTTCTAGAGTAGTAGCAAGTGTACTCTCCGGTTCAAGTCGCAAACACCGTTACTTGAGAACGAGGTCTTCGGCACGCATGCCGCTGGCGGACAATATAGGCAATCCCAATTCCATTGTCGGCACCCGGCTTTCTCGAGAACTGGGCCTCCTCTGCTTGGGGCAGCGAACTAGAGATACATTCATTTGCGGCCCCCACGTGAGAGTCTTGGAATTGCTCGGCCGCATAGCAAGCACAGTACGTCTTGCGTCACACAGTACGAGCCGTATCCGCTATTGCTTACGACTGGGTGTTTATACACGCATACCAGTGGCCAACAAAGCGGGATATTCAGAATACGTCAATGCTCTCCGACCAACTCAAGGTTCGAGTTATGACAGCGAATCATCAATATACCCATGTGCGTTCTCACGTAAGGCAGCTGAATACTGTTCAGCCGCAAGTTGTCCACGTCACAAACCCCGCTTCTGTTTGACCTTGAGAGCTCAAAACTCAAGCTTGCCCTAACTACGCCATCACGAAAGACTACGAAAGTATAGTTCTCTGTGTCCTTCGAATCTTTATTGCCTCCCGAATGTCATCCGATCTTGGTCGCGGTGAACAGTCGTTTACCGGCGACCGGTCAACCCCACCGCCAGCTCGTATCCCGCAATTATCATCGGGGCTCCTTAGCATTGATCCTCCTCGTGCCAAAAGATCTTCTATCCCAATCACGCCTACCGTTGATCTCCAGCACATTCAACAATGGCGTCAAGCTTGTCGTGCAACACACGGCGCTTGCTGCAACGACAACTACTCCAACGCCTTGGCAAAGAGCATCGATCAGCTCATGCTGGTCGACGTGATTAGTGGCTCGCTTACCATTCTACCCACTTCGTCGCCAATCAAGTATGTCGCCCTTTCGTATGTGTGGGGCAATGCGCCGATGTTCAAGACGACGACGAACAACATCGAAACTTTGCTGCAGCGAGGAGCTTTGTACGAGCCATCGAACAATGTAGTGCTTCCTGACACAATTCGGGATGCCATTCATCTAGTCAAAGCTCTAGGCGAGAAGTACCTGTGGGTGGATTGTCTATCCGTTGTTCAACATGCCGGTTCAGAGAAGATGGACATTACGTTGCGGGCTATGGCCCGTATCTACGCAAGCGCTGAGTTCACGATCGTTGCAGCGGGTGGCGAGGATGCAGGACACGGTCTGAGGGGTATTGGGGGTCCCTCGACGAACCGGACTCCTAATCCCAGTTCGTTTTACCACCGATGGAATGCGTATCCAAGAGATTCGAAATGGGCAACTAGGGGCTGGACGTTTCAAGAATCGCTGTTCTCGCGCCGTCTCCTTGTTTTCAGAAATACTGTGTCGTGGGTATGTGGACGCTGTGAATGGCGAGAGGGCGTTGACAAGATCACGTCTACGCAAGACAGCCACGATCGCGAAAGCATCACGTCTTTGAGGATGGAAGACACTATATGGCCAGCAGAGCGCCCACATCTCGGCGTCCCAATGGGCATGATGTCCTTGATTCCCAAGATACCGACCCTCGGTCGATGGGGAATGCTTGTGGAAAACTTCTCTTCGCGGGATCTCAAGTACGAGAAAGACGCTCAAGCAGCATTCGCAGGTGCTACTGATATTATGGACGCTACTTTCCCAGACGGTCTACTCCATGGCATACCGAAGTTCTTCTTCGATATCGCATTGCTTTGGCGACCTCAGAATTCCGCACGTAGACGTGAGGGCCAACCTAGTTGGTCGTGGACAGGCTGGAAGAACGGAACCATAGACTGCCTGTCTGCTTGGTATCCCTTTTATCCCAGGATATTTCGTGATACCGGCCTTGAGTTAGATTGGGTCGCTATTGCGACCTTGAAACCGGTGGCAGAGTATCGGTTGGCGAACACGGTGGATGGAAGTAGTTCGCAGTTCAACGGTTTCTACCGATATCAAGCTCTTCGGAAAAACCCTGACGAGACACTTCCCACGGGATGGAGCCGAAATTACGACCCAGAAGGCGACTACTTCACGAACACTGCCTGTTCACAAAGTACTAGATATCCGTTCCCACTTCCTACCGTAGACCCAACCGAGCGAAGGCCACATGTTTCAATTTCTATCGTTCTTCGCTGCCGAGCTCCATGCATACACCTGACTTTTGGGCGTGTGAAGGCTGGCGACAACAGGCACCGTATGCTGCGCAACGATAAGCAGATAATCGGCAATATTACCATAACGTGCGAGATCTTGGGCCATGAACCCGAAGATGGTAGTGATTGTGAGCTTGTCGCTATCTCAGAAGCCGAAACTTTGCAACAAGTGGGAGTAGAAGAGTATGGGTGGCCTGATTTTTCTTTCGAGGAGTACCAGAAGTTTTTTAGCGGAGTATCTTTAAGGAGTAATAGTCGGAAAGCATCGTTCTACAATGTCATGTGGATCAAATGGGTTGGAAACGTCGCTGAGAGACGAGGGTTAGGCGTTGTACTGAAAGATTCTTGGGATGCATTACAACCCGAGATCAAAGAGTTCAATCTGGGTTGATCAACATCATGATATCGAACAGATACTATCTATTTGAACTACTTTTCAATACTATGTCATGTTCCACGAGCCTCCAAGTGTATACGCACTCCTTCTTCAGTCCTCTCACCACAGTGCAAGGAACCAATGAAAAAGCCATCAAAAATTATGCCAGAGACCGCCCACGAAGAGCCATCAGACAAGACCAGTCCCGCAATGGTGCTATGCAGCTGATCTAAGCCGGTCTATGCGAATGCGTGTGCTCGCTGACCCTAGCTGGTAAGTATGAAGAACACAAGTGAAAGTGATGCGAGCTTATATAGACAATGGGTTCAGAAGATAGACAGGTTTAGTGGGAAGGCAGAAAGATGTATACATCACGTGAATGAGGATGCCTAGCAAAGCGAGAAAAGCTAATGACACAGATTCAATAGCGTACCCGCAGTCGTAGGGGCGTTCAATAGTGTAGGCAGAAGCTGACATGCATGGGCACGTGATCGTAGCAGCCTACTAGGCTTTGTTCCGCACTTCTTTGCCCTCCTTTTCATTGGTTTGGACTTGCTTTGGCTCATTCTTGCTGAGCAAATGTGACACCTAGGCGTTCTAGACCTGCACGTATCCCGCGCTACTGTCCCTCCGCCAGTCTCGAGGCTTCCATCCTACTCGTACTTTGTGGATCCAGATATGGCCGCTCACCCAAACTGACCACTCTATACCCCTTCCTCGGGCCTTGGCCATCGGTATCGTACGTCGCTGTATGGAGTACGCTTCTGTTATCCCAGATGGCGACGTCATTTGGGTTCTGCCATCTATGTCTAATCTGCAGATCGTGGTTCTCGGTGATTAGCTGGAGGAACCAGGCTTTAGTTCGCTCTGATTCCTCTGAGCTCAGCTCATTGATACGCTGGACGTGGTGGCCAACGCTGTAGAGTGACTTCCATCCCGTGACGGGGTTCGTGCGGATGCATGGGTGGACAGCGGTCAAAGAGTCACCAGTGTTCTCCGGTGCACCTCGCGCAGCGGTGTAAACGGGAAAGTTGTTTTCTTTCGCCGCGCGATTGAAGTCTGGTTGGGCGTATGTTGCGGTGAGAGATTCGAAGAACTTCTGATACGGCTTTGAGAGGCGGTCGTAAAGGTCGTACCCTGATGCCCATAGAGTATCTAGAGTATTCTTAGCCTAGTCAACGGGGGTATGACTACTTCTCGCACTCACCTCCACCTGACTTTGGTAGCTGCGTCATTCTCAGGATTGCGTAGTCGCTTGGTACTGGCTCAAAAGTGATATCGCTGTGCCAGCCATGCTTGCCAGTCTGTGATCGCTCTTTGAAGAGTTGCTTCGCCAAATCCGAGCTAATGACACTGATCTCGTTGTCGTTGCCTCCAAGACGGTTTCCCGCGTTTCTCACAGGATGGATATGCAGCTTGGATGTTTCTGGTTTACCAGAGAGCTCGCCGAGGCGCTGGGCCAGCTCTTTTTGAAGTTCATCATTCAAATCATCCTGCTTGCGGAAGTAGACAACACCGCGCTGAGAAACTTTCCCGAATGTTAGTGTTCAGTCATTAGGAAAATATTGAGTGTTGCTTACTTGTGATTGCCAGGTCGCGTATCAGATCGTCGGAGTTTGGCGCGCGCAACCACTCTTTCAGACTCACATCCACAAATTCGCGGCCGATGACTGGTGTAACGTCGAAAGACTCAAATGCATCCAGAACGCCTTTGATCTTTAGAGGCTCGCGAGGATATCCAGGCTGCGTCTTGATGCCTGTGTCTTCAATGGTATTGGTGGTCAAGGTGTTCGTAGTCATGATGCTGATTTGCACTGCTACAGGGTATTTCGCATTCCGACAGAGCGATGTCACACTTATCTCTTACTCGCGTTCGCCACATCTACTATCCCTGAGCGAATTCGCATCGAAAGACTGATGAACAGTAGCTCGTCGGCTTGTACATTGGCATCGTAGCATCATCGCATGGATACTATGGTGCAATCATTCTCGGCACACTTATGATAGTGGCGGTAGTCGCTTCCTGCAACCACAATCTTCCATGATGCGCGATATCGACGAGGTGTTGCGGGGTTGAGGCTACGACATGTGGGGGTGGAATGGCGTGCTGCTTGGCAGAGTCCCATTCACAGCTGGCAATGACATCGATCCGGAAATAACGCGTCGCGTCCTTTCAGTGCATGCAACGGCGGATGTAGTGTTAGTACGGCAGAGAGATGCTTCGTCGTTCATGCCTTCCTACCTGTAGGGTGGAGTGAGCACACTAGTCCTCGATTAGTTTGGACCGAACGCGACGCGACCGCGACTTCCCAGCCCCTTGCTATTTCGAGCTGCGTCATTCACGATAACATCGCCGGCATGTACAGGAACCTTCAACCGTCTCAATAAAGACATCGCTACCCTTACAAGGTACTCAGATTGCTAAGTGCAAATTTCGCGTAGGCTATTCCGGTAGTGTCTGACGACATCTTCGCCATTCTCGCAACATACCTCGCTACGATGCACCGGCGATCAAAGACGGATCCTCTTCTCAAAACACTGATATCGATCCTTGTATATGACAATCGAAGTACACCAACAGCGTTCATGCCAAGCCCACGGAGCCGAGGGTGGACTTTTCGGAACGAGCCTGCCAGCATGGATGTCGTATCCTTCCGATGAACGGCTGTTGTATCGATGTTCAGAGACGCCGACTGATCTAAGGCGATAGTGGAATATACGCTATCGTGCGACTGACCTTTCGCATGCGGTCGATTTATAGCTGCACTGTCTGTTTCCCTACGCCAAATTAGGATTCACATGTGGCCGCGGAAGACATTTTCTCGACTCAGATCGCAGGGTCACGGCGGCATTAGAGTGTATCATCAACTGACCTATCAGCATATCTCTGTCTGGATATGTATGCACTGTCAATGAAGTTCCTCGCATGCGATCATCGGTATCGAGTTTCCATCGCATAAACGTCATTCCTTATCTATGGCTTTCGTAACCAAGTCTCTCGGCTTTCAGAGCCTTGTCTAGACGGTAAGGTTCTTCATTTTAGCGCATGTTGTCACATGTACCCAGAGTTGCATCATCTGTCGATACAAGTCCTAAGTATGAACATATCCGGTCCCTTATAACACTCCCTCGGTACATTAGACAATCAGTACCGGCCGATTGGTCTAAGCCAGATCAAAGAGAATCACGAGAAGGAATCCGCTTTCATCTATCCTTGCAGATATGGCTGCATCTACACCAGTAGAAAAGCAGGCCCCCATCACCGAAACCGCTGACTCAAGGTCGTCACACGGCTCGAAGTCACCACCGCCACATCATGGCTCACACGAAGACCATCCGTTCAGTGACCCAGCAACGGCTCAGCGCTGGCGTCAAATATACGACGATGCCGAGTACGAAGGACGTCATCGGTTCGACCCGACGTATACATGGGAAGCCGAAGAAGAGAAACGTCTGGTCAAAAAGGTGAGTAGATGCAGGCATGGCACTAATCAGGGCTGACGCTCTCGGTGTAGCTGGACTGGCGTATAGCTCTCTGGGCATGGATCATGTTCATATCGATGGAGCTGAATCGAAGGAACATCAATAGAGCGATCTCAGACAATCTGCTGAAAGACCTAGGTGCGTTTCATCTAGATGAAGGGAAACATATGGTAGATAACTGATTTGGATCAGGCATGAATACAAACGACTATAATTATGGTCAGACTGTGAGCTTGATGCAGTTCGTCGCTCTTGGAACTCTCGTTGACACAAAGCTAGATCTTTCTCGCTTCTTTCCTCTTTGCCGAGCTTCCCAGTGGCTTAATTAGCAAGAAGCTAGGTGCTGATCGGTAGGTCCATCTGGCCTACTCGCCGTCCCGTCAGGCTTCGAGGACTGACCGTATGGCAGGTGGATCCCAACCATTATCTGCATATGGTCTATTGTCAGCGCTTCACAATGCGCCATGAAGAGCAAAGCCCACTACTTCGCCATCAGGTGTATCCTCGGTCTACTCATGGGAGGCTTCATCCCAGACATCGTCCTCTGGTTAACATACTTTTACAAATCCACTGAACTTCCCCACCGACTGGCGTGGTTCTGGACTGCGCTGAGCACTTGTAATATCGTCGGCTCGCTGCTTGCAGCAGGTATATTGCAGATGCGAGGACTTCATGGCTGGGGAGGTTGGCAGTATCTGTGAGCTTCCAATACTATGTTGCTCAGCTTGCATCATTTTTAACGCAGACAGGTTCTTAATCGAAGGCATCATGACTCTAGCCATCGGCATCCTCTCGTTTGGCCTCATGCCCCCAGGCGCCTGCCAAACGCAACACTGGTTCCGCGGCAAAAACGGCTGGTTCACCCCACACGAAGAGTACATTCTCGTCAACCGCGTTCTCCGCGACGACCCCTCAAAAGGCGACATGAACAACCGCCAAGCAGTCGGCCTCCCGCTCCTCTGGAAAGCAGCCTGCGACTGGGAGCAATGGCCCCTCTACATCATCGGCCTCACCGCTTATGTCCCACCTAACCCACCGCAGAACTACCTCTCCTACATTCTGCGCCAACTCGGCTTCTCCGTCTTCGAAGCCAACTTACTCGCCATACCCAGCCAGTTTCTCTACGCTGTTCAGCTTCTCGCCGTGACCTGGCTATCCGAGAAGTTCAAAGAACGCTCCATGATATCCAGTCTATCAAACATCTGGATCTTCCCCTGGCTCGTCGCACTCGTCGTTCTGCCCGCAGACGCAAATCCCTGGGTCAGGTACGCGCTCCTCACAGGTCTACTGTCTTATCCGTATTGCCACGCCATCCTCGTAAGTTGGAACGCGAAGAACTCGAATTCCGTCCGTACACGCGCCGTCTCTGCGGCTTTCTACAACATGTTTGTGCAGTCTGGCAATATCATCGCTACTAATATTTATCGCGATGACGATCAGCCCTTGTATCGCAGGGGAAATAGGATACTGCTTGGTATCTGTGTATACAACGTTTTCTTATTTTATGCTGTGAAGGCATTTTACATTTGGAGGAATCGCGTAAGGGATGGGCAATGGAAAGCTATGACCAAGGAAGAGCAGGAGGATTATGTTTTCAACACAAAGGATGAGGGGATGAAGAGGCTGGACTTCAGGTTTTCCCACTGATGAGAAAGCGCATGGATTGATGTTGATACCAGCGCCCGGTTGCGTTCACTCAGCATCAATGGCTTCCCCGTTATCTTTGCGCCTTGGTCACGATGAATTGCGATTGGTTGATGGCTTATAACGTGTCCGGCGCAAATGGCGCCCGATAGCAAACAAATCTGACGGGTATTACTAATATTCAGTCTACATGGGCCTTCCTGGGTGACCGCGTACAGACCGCCAGTGTGGATCTTCTTGGCTTGGCGCAAACACTTTACTCATGGGTATAATAAATGTCTTCGTGACCGAGTCCGCCTACCCTCCTGCACCCCACACTTCCGATTCTAAATCCAAGATGTCGTTCTCTTCTACACCCAGCACTGGAAGCGCCTTTCAAGATATCTACAACAGTCCTCACTACTCTGGTGTCGGCAGTGGCAGTGGCAGCGGCAGCGGTAACCAGAGCGGTAACAATGGCACGAACTACTACCCGCCTCAGTTCCCTGCTCCAGCCGTGACAACTATCAACACTTTGGTCGCTCCGAGTGTGAGGCAGCGTCTCATCGAACTCCTCCATCCGTTCCGGGGCGACTTCATCAACTTCGTCGCTACTGAAGCCACACTTCATGAAAGGAAGGTCCTCACTCTCGCCGGTAAGTGTATTTCTTGACCTTCTCTCACCTGAATTACTCTTCTCCTTGCCTGAATGCAAACGTCTCTTACTACAAATAACTAACAATTCTATCAGGGAACCTCGCTGCGATCATCCACCACAAGGAGGCTCAATACGGCGAAGAGATCAAGGCGAATCATGTCCACGTCTTGAGTCGCAATCTTCAAGCCCTCAACGGTCAGGCGTGTATCAGTATCATCGTTCAGGCAGGTGGCGTGGCACATAAGGTCGTCAGTGTTGAGGTTGAGAACAGAGACACTGCCATTGATGCGCTCACCACCAAGGTGGATCACATGATTGGAACTTTGTTCTTGGGAGCTTAGGCAGCGGATAGGGCAAGAGTGGTGATAGAGGATATAACAGGAAGCGACGTTGGCTTATACAGACGATGGGCTGGGGGAATAGGTAGACTCAGTGAAAAGGCAGCAGGGAAAATTTACTTGCTTAAGTCACCACTGTACAAAATTTGCTTTTCACGGTTTTATTCGTTCGTGAGGGCCTTACAATCGTACGCTGTACCCGGTGTACAACGTGGGCCTGAAGGATAACATTCCGTACTTGACGCTGTACCTAGGGTATAGCTTTGGTTTGAAGAGTACAATAGAGCTCAAGTATGGTAGAAATGACTTCCTTGTCTCCCCTGAAAGCGACGTTCCAGCTTCTCAACTCCTTTGAGCAGGTGATGCGCCCTTGTCATATCCTTCCGTCTATCTTCGTATGCGGAGTACCCTGTCACCACACCTCTAAGATTACCTTTGGCGATGTGAAGGCGTTTCTCTTGAGCCCTTATGAGGCAGTATCTGAACTCAAAAGCCTCTTTTGCCGACGGCCACAGCTCTGGGTGGAGTTCGCGGTTCTACCGTCGTTCAGCGAGCCACTTATCTGCTTCTGCCCAGACCTGCTTTGTCGCGTCTGGCACAGTGGAATTATTCGCGGACTTGACACCGGCACATATGGCGTCCCATAGTGAGAATGCGGACTTGAGATCGCCAGCGAGGTTAAGTGATTGCGGGAAGTAGCGTTCTGATGCGGTTTGAATAACACGTGACTTGGTTGTCGGGGAGGTCGGATCGGCATCGCCAGTGAGAAGCTCATCGAGGTACGACTTGGCTGCTATGCTAAGCGCACAATTGTTAGGGAGAAGGAATGGAAGTCTAAGGAGCGTCAGTTTATCAGACTTGGGTTACTGTGATTCGGGACGACTAACTTCATCGCGATGACTGATATATCAGCATGTCTAGTGCAGCAGCCAGTACAGAACATCTGTGTGGCGGCCACCTCGATAATATCTCGAAGTGACTGACGGACTTTGTTGATGATGGAGTTGTAACCGAGCAAGTGTTGACTGAGAGGTCCGGTGAAGCCAATCGGTCGGTGGTGCAGAGTACCTAAGCCAGCAACACGAGACACTAGCATATTGTACTCCTTGTCGTTCGCTAGGCGGCTGTCAGCTATGCAGGACTTGGTCAAGGGCTTCCCACTTACTGCTACCACGCATTGGTGCGCCGTTGTACATAGAAAACATATCGATGTCGGAGTTCAGGAGGCCCAGCCGTATCAGTTCGAC
This sequence comes from Alternaria metachromatica, assembly GCF_023757995.1. NCBI lineage: Eukaryota > Fungi > Ascomycota > Dothideomycetes > Pleosporales > Pleosporaceae > Alternaria > Alternaria metachromatica. The sequence goes on from NW_026055496.1 coordinate 470,885, forward strand.
CGCAATCACTGCAGCCTCTTCGTGCTCTGGCTTGCCCTTTAGGCCAGCGATGACAGAGACAAGGACTTTACCCCATTGTGTCAGGTTATGGCTCTTGGGGTCAATGTACTCCCGTAGGGCGAGGAAGCGCCATATCGAGTTGTACAGTATCTCGGAAGTGGAAGAAAGGGGATTCTTAGGATCTTTCTTAGCGACCGATTTGGTGACGAAGTCGGAGTTTTGCAGTGATAAGATGGCTGCACCGAGAGTTCCGCAGTCCTGTCTGAGTGTTAACAATAATCTGTCAATTCGGTTGCCGCTTTGCTAACCTTATACTGCCCGACAACATCCTTAAATGTAGCTTCCTTCACGTTCCAGGTGTCAACGAGCGAAGGAGCTATGGCTTCTGATGGCTTCTCGACAGGGATGGTTGTGGATGTGCGTTTCCCATTGGGCTCTACAGGAGAGTACCAATGCGTCTGGTGCAGAGATTGGTGCCGATACCAATTATGTAAGGTGCTAGACAAAAGGTTGACAGCGGGTGTTCGAAGTGGGATCAGCTTAGAGCTGACGAGGTCCCTGTATTCTGGAGACAGGCCACCATCCATGGGAGGGACTTCGAATACCTCGCAGGTAGTGCGCCACTGGATGATGTGCGGGCTGATGAGACCTTTCGACATGTAGTGGAGGATCTCGTCTGGAAGCCTTTGACCCAAATACTGACCTGCATCGTTAGGCATCGAGCCAGAGTTCCGAGGCTCGACCTTCCCTTCCTCGGTGTAGACTGGGTGATTTTTGACGGCCAGGCGTGCTTTCTGGTATCGCGTGACGTATTCCTTGCCCGCGGGCGGGACATCATTGTTGTTGACAACCACAGAGTATCCGGACTGACCGTTGTTCATGATGGCCTTGATGGCGCCGTGCGGCTTGATCAGCTCTGCCCTGTTAGGCGCGTCGAGGATCGGGTGGGTCGGGAGGAAGGGCGTGCCGGCGAGTATGCAGGTATCGAGAAAGATGTCGTCTGAGATGTTGGGAGCGCCGACAATCTTCGAGAGGTCGGCTACGCATTTCTCTCGACGGACGAAGTTGAAGTGTCGGGCCTCGAAGTCCCAAGATGTTATGATTTTGGAGCATTCGAAGATGAGGATGTCTGACGAGCCGTAGACGGCGTGGACGTATTCGTGTTTCTCGAGATATGCCAACTGTCGATAATTAGTCACTGCGAACAGAGATTCCAGAGATGCTTGCCTGGGCCCAGGCGCTGTATGGCGCGACTGTCCAACGAATGTTGCGCTCGGTCAGGGTTGACTGTAGGGCGCGGAAGAGGTCCTCGGGCGTGACGTATGCTGTGAAGAGTCAGCACGATACACAGTCTCATCTTGACGGCGGCCATACTTGACTGTCCGAACTTAGCGACAGAGGCTTCCGCCTCGTGACTGTCGTACAGAGTCCACGCATTGATGTTTACCGATGCCTCGGTCTCCTTTTGCCTGAAAGGATCATCGTGTTTTGTAATGTCCAGCCCGCTGAAGACGAAGACGGGTTCGATGTCGAAGCTGCGGAATTGGGCCAGATCGTCCTCAATGTGTTGTGTCAGGGCCAGCGGAAGGCCTCCCAGCGCAGGCACAAGCGGCTCCTTTGCGCGCGGGTGATTGAGGATGCGCTGGTTCAGATATTCGGCGGCTTCGATGCCTACGCGGCAATTGCGCAATTGTTCGAGCTCGCCCGTTTCGCCCAGTGTGGCCGTCCATTGTACGAAGTCGCGGATCATGGTGCCAGTCGCGTGGTGGGGCTGTCTGAAAGTAATGCGAATGAGGGATTGATAATGAACGGAGACGATGGCAGTAAAGTCTCGAGTAGTACTAAGAGATTCGCCTGGCGTGATTACTGTATGTAGCGACGACGTGTGGTAAAGTTGTAGAGGGTTGCGGGGGTGTGGACTGTAAATTGGAAGCTCCGATGCAGCTCCACGCCTTGGCAACTACACGATCCCTGATCAGCCGGGCGCTAGCTCAGGTACAGCGTCTAGCCGTACGAGGGAACGCAATCGCGCCGAGTAGAGGGATGAATGACGGGTAGGCGCAGAATTAAGGTGATCTGCTTCCGTAAAAACACCCCAATTCGAACGTGGCTTCTCTGTTGCTTTCTTAGTGCTTAATCGCGTCTCACGTCTCACCTCTGCCCCTCACCTAGCGTTACTCCAGGCTCTCACGCGTCACATCTCACTCTCTCTCCAAATGGCTAGTTCAGGACACCACTCGGAAGCCATACCGGTTATTGATATCTCAACTCCTTCCGAAGACGTCGCTCGGCAAGTGCTGGTCGCGGCTTCCACACATGGCTTCCTCTACATTAAGAACGATGGTGTGACCATCCCGCCTCAGGACATCGATGACATGTTCAAGTTGGTATGATGTGTCGATTGTCCAAAACTAGACTTGTTGATTGATGAGAACAGTCAAAGGAGTTTTTCGCCGCTCCCAAAGAGCAGAAATCTGAATACGCGATCCACTCTGAGAAAGCAGGGGGTATAAACCGCGGCTGGGTTCAGATGCAAGGCGAATCTCTGGATCCCGAAGGTCAAAAGGTAATTGCCAACAGAACAAGTGATAGAACTATCTGTTGACGGAATGAATAATAGCAAGGTGATCCAAAAGAAGCCTTCAACATCGGACCCCCAAACCCAACCCTCCAACCCCTCCCATCACCTCTACAGGAATCCTCCAGGTTGATTACCCGCTTCCAACATTCCTGCCACACCCTCTGCACCCAAATCCTCTCTCTCCTCAACACCGCCCTCCACATTCCCGACCCCAAATACTTCAGCACGCGACATGACCAATCTCTTGGCCCGTCCGGCACCATCTTCCGCATGCTCTACTACCCATCTACCATCTCCCAAGGAAAAGACTCCAAGCAAGGCGAAACCAGTATCCGCGCAGGTGCACACTCGGACTACGGTAGTCTAACTCTCTTGTTCCGTCTGCCAGGCCAGCCTGGCCTTGAACTGTCTACGCCTTCAGGGTGGAAGGCAGTGCCGGTGAGCCCATCGCCATCGTCATCGCCTCCAATCCTGGTCAACATTGGAGATTTACTGTGTTATTGGACGAATGGCATGCTGAAATCTACAGTCCACCGGGTTACATTTGAGGGCGGGCAGGAACGATACAGTATGGCGTACTTCTGCCACCCGCTAGATGAAGCAAGGTTGGACGCCGTACCCAGTCCCGTGATTGAGCAGTTTGGCAACAAGGGGGAGGAAGAACTAAGGAGTCAAAGGAGGAGATTGGGGTTGAGAGAAGATGGGCTCGGAGAGGAGGTGATAACAGCCAAAGGGCATTTGGAGAGGAGGTTGAAGGTGACATATGGGATATGATGAAATCAGATTCAACTGGAAAAAGGTATTACCATCAAACGCCTGCGCTATGCTCCATTGTTACCTCAAAAAACACCTCGCTATGCTTTGCGCCATCCAATGCAGACAAATCCAAGATAACTTCCTCGCACATGCACCACTTACATTATGACTGAACAAGATGAGGGGCTTCTTCACCCTCGCCTCTTCCTACCCGCCCTTCCCGTAGTATTCCCTCCAACGTCCTTCACGACGCCAATTCCTTCAACTGCCACGCTCTTCTCCTGCATAGTCCCACCCAGCTTCTTGATCATCTGCTCCCTCGCTTTCGCAGCACCAGGAGAATCCCAACCTAGCTCCTGGCTAGGCTGGTATTCCTCCACCAGCACCGTGTTCTCCTCTTCTTCCTCTTCTCTAGCCAGTATGTTCCCGGAGCTATCACCCGCTGACGCGTTCGACCGCGTGGACGTTGCGCGACCAAGCTGCCGCCTCTTCCGCGTCTTGCCAGGTGCCTGATCGACGGACGTTGGCACGGTCTTGCGGTTTGCGCGCATCTGAGCTAAGATTGAAGAGTAATCCTTTTCTTCTTCCGGTCCTTTTGCCTTTATTGTTTCCTTTTCTTTTGGTGCTTCCTGTGGTACCGGCTCGGTATCCGCCGGGATCACGGAGTCGGGTTCAGGAACAGGAACGACCGGATCTGGGATCTGACCAGCCTTGGACTTGCGGGGTGCCGGGGCTATGAGAGACTCGGCCGACGAACTCCTGGGTCGTGAGAATGATTTTGAGGCATGCGGGGACGTTGATGGGCGGCGCGGGGAGTTGGCGCTGGTTTCTTGGAGGGGGTGGGAACCTGCGCCATCCAATCCAGGTATGACAGACTCATCGTCATCGTAATTCAGGCCGTTAGTATCATTGTTGGAAGTATCCGCCTCATCTGTAGTTGATGCAGGCGTTGCATCTGTGGGTGCAGTGAGAGCAAGAGTACCACGCTGCTGTGGGTGCAGAGACGTTTTCACGGCATTGGTAGGCTGTTGCTTTTTCTGACGAAGCTCAAGGCTCTCTTCCGTGGACAACAGTGCAGTGGGCACATCATCTTGTGGTTGAGGCCTCTGTTTAGGCTTCTGTGGCTGAGGCGGCGCTGGCTTGTTCAATTGATACTCGGCATACGACTGTAGCCGACCACTACGCAGACAATCCCAAAGCCATGTGGCATGAACAGCGGGTATCCGTTTGTCCGTGGCGAATTTGAGTTTCGGTGTGTTTATGGTAGGAGGGTTGCAGATCACAACCGAGGTCTTCGCCGATAGCTGTTCATCGTACGAGGCACCTGTCAAAATTGTCAGACGATTTCAATGGAGGCGGAGCTGATCCCGTACCCATAAGCGTGACAACTTTGGTCACATGCAGTAACTCGATGCCGGAAAAGCCCGTAGAGTTGATGGTGAGTCCAGAGAACCCTGGCTACGTCAGCGACCAATAAAACAACCGTGGAGCACGAGCTTACCACTGATACTAAGCTTTTCGAATGGTCGACTTAACACATCGTCCGATGGATCTACTAGACGTTTGCCATACAGGCAGCGCTCGACCCACCAATTAGTGGCCAGGTTCATGTGTTCTCCGGCACGCCCCGGAAGTGCCGCCGAATCGACCTCGACGTCATGTGGTATTACGAAGTAGCCTCGTCTTAGATCGTCGGATGGCGCATTGTTGAGATCGGTCGCATGGATTACGTGCGCGCCGTTGCTCTCGAGGTGTTGGCGCAAAATGCTTGTCTAGCGGGAACGTCAGCCAGGGCTGGAATGTAAGATGGTATGACAAACCTTCTCTGCATCAAATCCATGCGTGCATACGAGTCGTCCTTGAAAGATACCATCATGTTGGGACACATCGTTCGTATGTGGTGGCAATGATGGTTCATGACTGTCTGCATTGTCATCAAGGTGCGCCTCGATAAGCGAATCATTCTCATGGGCGGATGCATGTCTGTGAGGGGACGCTGGGGTATGTGTGCGAGTGCTTGTCCGCGTACTATCTGGCTTCGTAACGATTTCTTCTGTCCATTCATCCTCATCGAGCGGCCGTTCGAAACTGGGCGCTGTGATGCCCGCCCAAAAGGCATCACTTTGGCTGCCAACCTTGGTGCTTGCTGAGCGACGTAGCTTCCTGCGAAAAGGATTGAGGGCCTGGCTCGGCTCTGCATCTCGTGTGCGCTTGCCTATGGCGGGCGACGCGGGCATTTTGCGATCCCAAGCACCTTGGCCGCGCTCTTCGACAGGCATGGTGGGGTTGTAGAGGGCTTCGTCCAGCACCATGCCCCTCTCCAGACTTTGTTCGAGCCACTCCAGCGACACAATCTTCATCCTCCAATTCAGGGCGTGTTCGTACTTCTTGCCCGATGGCGCCGCTGCGATGAGGTGGGTGACGGACTTGGTGAGGTCGCCGTGGTACTCGGCTCCGTTGGCGTCCACTGACTCCTGAATGGTCTTGCGTTGATCGGCTGTAGTAGTCAGTATCGTCGTGTGCGCTTGAAACTCGCGACGTACGGTTGTCGAAGCCGGTAAGGCAGATCTTCAGCCCAGCGAGGGTCGGCATGCGGTACTCCTTTTCCAGCGCAGCCATATCCAGGTCGTCATCGCCAGTCATCCACACCTCCCTCAAGGCCTCGAGCCATTCTGGGGAGAGGACCTTGACGTCCTCGCGAGACTTGGCGACATAGCGGTATTTGGCGCTGTCGGTGCTGCCAACGATGAGGTGGGTTACGTCCGATGTGAGGTCGAGCTTGATGGTCGCGCCCATCTGCGCGCCAATAGCTGCGAGTTTGGCCTATGTGGTCATTAGAGACAGCGAGATATCAGCATGTAGAGTAGACGTACGCGCTGCTCGGGGGCAATAGAGGTGCAACAGAGGATGGCCCCAGCCAGGGGCAATTGGCCTGCTCCTGCATCATGTGAGCATGTGTATGATAATAATGATACCCTATGTATCCTACCATAGCCTCCATCATGCGCATCCATTACTTGCAAAGTCGCGGTGTCGTGTGCTTACGCCGAGCGAAGCGCGTCTGAGCTAAGCCCTGCCCTTCGCCAGACGCGTTGCGGGGAAGCCAGCGTGGTCACGTGGTGCCGCCTCACGCTCGCCATTCCTTCCGCACTGCCCGCCCTGCCGTGTCCGCTCCTCAACCCTCCCCCAGATGCGCCGAATCTCGCACATGCCACGAAAAAAAAAAGCTTTCCACCCCACTGCCGAGGATCCACCGCAGCCAGAATGACGACTGCTTCGTTCCTGGCCTCGAACTTGAGGGCGGCTGAGTTGGCAGCCCGCCTTGTTCTTTGCGCCGATCTGCCCACTCACGTTTGCTGTAACTCCAGATTCAGAACCCCAGGCGCTGATCACTACGCGATTGGGCCGTCAGGTTTCTTTTCGGCGATCGTGGGAGGTGACGCCCTGTTTATGTGGTTGTTCTGATGCACCATGGCACAAGATGCCCGGGCATGATCTATCATCTGTTCGATAGTTCCAAAACAAGGAAGACGAACTCTCCGCCCATGCGCTGGCGGAGCATCGCTTGGTCTGTCGCGAGATTGCGCGTTGCCCATGCCCAGCGTGGCTCTGCCATCTTGGAGTCTAAGCGATGCCATATCCTGTCAGCTATCATGGGCGCGTGCTCGCATACATACTGTAATCAGTGCCTGTCGGGGCTTTGCCCTCCGTGCGTGCGTAGTGGCAGGATGAAGCATGCCTTGTCGTCGTCGATCAAGGCAACGTGCCGGGTATGCCGTAGTCGGTCGCTAGCCGCCAACGGGTCTAGAAGCAGCCTGAGCAGATGCCCATTGAGATCTGACCCCTGCATCGAGTCTTGCAGACTCTTGGTGCTCAGCATGATGTAATGCATCCGAGCCTCCGTCCGCGCAAGCTACTGCTGCGCTGCCATGCCGCTCCTGGTAACGCCTAGCACGCTCATATACCCGCTGCGGGAATATCCTGCCCTGATGCGCTGCTTGCACGCCCTCACGACCATTCCTTACCCCATCCGGGTACCCACTGATATACCTCTGCTAGAGCAGTAGCAGCCCATCTCAAATTCATCATCCTAGCTGCTGCGACCCCGCCGACCAGCAGCGCTGCACACCGTCCACCGTCCGCGTCATCCGTCTGTTCCCTGCAAACTCGACGCTCGCACTCGACGCCGGTACACTTTCGCCGTCCCTGCACTGCCCTAGTCTGACATGCTCGCGTCCTCGTAACATGCCTGCTCGCTGGCTAGCTGCAACTCACTTCAAAACACCCGCGAGTTCCTGTTATTCGCCGTTGTTGTCCTGGCAAGAAACTCCTCTCCGTCGCCAGCGCAAACCCTCGCTCCAGGGTATTCCCGCACGCTTCCGACGCACCGGCGACTTCACCGCTCCACTACCCTACAGTGGCCTGTCGTGCTGATCGCATTTACACATCATTAACTAGGTAGCCTCACCCACGCCTTTGGATACCCTGTCTCTGCTCGTGAGTCCTTGTCTCATCTCCCCCTTCACCGCGTTCGGGCCCTTTGTCCTAGTAGCGCCCAACCTCAACGTCCCTTCCCAAAGCATCCATATGGAACCTGCTTGGGTTACCGTGGTCAAGAAGCCTTTGTACCCCTCTCATGACTCTGCGGTGTTGCACAAGCCAAATTCTTCTCTACTTCCTGAATTACACCTCGTATAAGACACAACACGCCGCATGCCTTGTCACCACACCTTGATCCTGTCCTCCACCTCCACTTCAAGTCACTAACGCATCGTCGCTATGCCAGAGTACCACACCGTCTACTCTGAACGTGGCCGATTACGATATCTACCCGACCACTTAGACACCCCCAAGAAAACATATCGCGGCATCTTTGCTGGCCGCAATCGCAGACCGCACCGCATTCACATCGCACACGTCGGTCCTGATCCGACTTTATTCCGCAGCCAGAGGCGCCAGACGACTAGTCAGTCGTACTTCACAGAAAAGCTGGCGGCCCCACGCGACGGCGCTAAACGTTTCCTACGGTCGTTTATCGACACCCACTTTTCCACCAAGCCCGAAACTACAGACATACCTACCCCTCAATCGTCGACGACTCCTACTAGCAGCAACCGCAACTCGGTTGCCTCTGTTCCAGAACCACGCACCGCCGACATGCGGTCGCTCACGAGGAATTCTGGCAGCGGCGCAGTAGGCGCAATCGGAGGCACATTGGCTGCAGCAGGCATGCCGAGACCATCAGTCGCCGAGTCACATTGGTCTTCCGGTCGTGCATCTGCTAAGAGCATAATCTCCAATGTCAAGAGCCTGCCAGAAGAGAAGCCAGTGGCTTCAGGTGGTGGCGTCAGTGTGAACGTGCAACTCACAGAGCCGGTTCTGTTTCTACGGGGCTTCGAGCAAGCCGAGCACGCGGAGCGAAGTACAGCTATGCTCCGTGGAACACTGTGCTTAAAGATTTCGAAACCCGCGAAATTGAAGGCTGTGACGCTCAAGTTCAGAGGTAAAGCGACGACCAAGTGGCCAGAAGGTACGTTCGTTCATCGTTTTCCCCGTTCAAACTAACAGTAATTAGGCATTCCTCCAAAGAAGGTTGAATTCGAAGAGGTTGATACTCTGATGAGCCACACATGGCCATTCTTTAACTCCCAATTCCCCACTGCCGAGAACGGCACTGGTGCAGATCACGTGGAACTCTACAAGGGCTCTAACGGATTGACTGGATCGCCAAACAACTCTTCGCTGAATTTAACGACAAAAGAGGCCAAAAGACTATCGCTACAAGTCAACCAATCGCGAAGCTTCGGTAAGGGCGACACCCCTGGAGGCGGCCCCTCGGTAGCACAGAAGGGTTACAGGACCTTTAACCCCGGAGAGTACATGTACAACTTCGAGCTGCCTTTGGATAGCCACCTTCCCGAAACTATTGATGTCGACCTTGGTTCCGTAAAGTACGAGCTGGAAGCGACTGTAGAACGCGCTGGTGCCTTCCGCACAAACCTCATGGGAACAAAGGAAGTCACCCTGATCCGCGCGCCATCAGAGGGGTCACTAGAGCAGGTCGAGCCTATTGCGATCAGCCGCAGCTGGGAGGACCAATTACACTACGACATTGTCATCTCCGGCAAATCCTTCCCCCTCGGTGCTCAGGTTCCCATCGCTTTCAAGCTGACCCCACTGGCGAAAGTGCAATGTCATCGTATCAAAGTGTTTGTCACGGAGAATGTCGAGTACTTCTGTAACAACAAGCGAGTGCATCGAATGGAGCCTGTCCGGAAGGTGCAGCTGTTCGAGAAACGGGCGGATGGCCCACCGACCAGTACATTCCCCGGCAGTACGATGCGGATAGTGTCTGGAGGGGGTGTCCCCTATGACCAGCGGGCAGCCGCTTCTCGAGGCGAGGACGTGCAGGTACAAGATCCCACCAACCTACTGGGTGATCTTGGAGGAGATGCAAACATCGGGCCTACAGAGATGGAGTTCAATGTGCAACTGCCAAGCTGTCACAACCTCAAAGAGAAGGACAAGTCATCCAAGTTGCACTTCGACACCACGTACCAGAACATACAGGTGCACCATTGGATCAAGGTACGTCTAATCTTGGGTTTCATTGTCGTACACACTAACAATCGACTAGCTTGTCATGCGCCTTTCGAAACCGGACGCCACCGACCCGACTAAGAGAAGGCATTTCGAGATCTCGATCGATTCGCCCTTCCATATCCTTTCGTGTCAAGCTACGCAAGCCAACACAGCACTCCCAGCGTACTCGTCGCCCGAACCTGCCCTGAGCGGCACACGGGTACCCGAGTGCGGATGCCCCAATGCACCATCCCGGCGCAACTCACCGACCAGCTTTGTACCTACATTGAGCTCTTTGGGTCGCTCGAGAGGGAACTCGGACGCCGTACTACCAACACCATCACCAAACCTCACCCGCCCACAAGCAGCACATATCGGCGGGCCGAATGACTCCACGGTGCAAAGACCCATTCACCTCATGCGCGTACCCTCTTTCAACCCACCCGCATTTTCGGAAATAGAACCACCGCCTCCTCTGGAAACCCCACCTCCTCTATACGAAAGCATCGCATCGCCGACGAGTGGTCTGGCCGATTACTTCTCCCGTTTGTCTGATGCATACGACGATTCTGACAGCGACCCCGAGCGCAACGACCGAGCGCGCGTCGAGATCCCCCTGACGCCAGGAGGTCGCACCGCCAGGAGTATGGACGAGCGCCGAACTTGGTTGCCTGTCGGCCACTGAGCATCACCATGCTCCCATGACGTCATGTGTTACGTTCTCTTTCAAGTTCATGCATATACATTTTTACTTACATTTACGACGTTTCTCTTTTCGCTTTTAGGCGGTCTGTGCATTTATTGTCTGGGAGATATAGGGAATTCCCCCGGTACCACGGTGCATTCGGAAAATTCTGCAGCGCATTTTCGTTACTGTCGCATTGCTCGCTCTCGGGCTGTTTCGCGTGTTTGGGTCAAGGGTTCGCTGGGATGTTCCTTCGCTGGACCAGGCGCTTTGTTGTTTCATGGGCACAAGCTTCATGTTAGATGGGTGGCCCTTAGGTCCCCAACTTCGCGCTTTCACATTTCCCGTAATCATCATATCTAGTCGACCACATAGGTTGTAAATATCACGACGTACATATTATTCATATCCATGACCATTCACGATGTGCGTTCCTCTGAGCTTGGTTGTCGCGTGCAAGGGGTGTTGAAGAACATCAACTCGAACGTATCTTGAAGGGCTGTATCAACAGATGTATTGCTACATACGTCTATCAGACTGATGTACAGCGCAATAGGCAGTCAGGTCGCATGTCTCAAACATAGATCATACCGACATACTAGATCTATTCTCGTCTTCTACATAGCTAATCTCGCATACCTTGATTCAGCATCCATCATGGCCTTTCATTGCTACACAACAACCAACTCACACGTCACTAACGTCCATCTTTCACCCGTCATCCAACCGTGTTCCCCGTGCTAAGCGCCCGCGCAACGCCCATCATGTCAAGCATGGACACATCCATCAAACACGGGCCTTGCCTTGGGTTCCATGTTGCAAGGTCAGCCCGCCTACCGTATGCCAGGCTCACCATCTCTACATCCGCAACTATAACAACTGGGTTCTACCATCTGCTCCTTTAACATTTCAGGCACAGTCCTGGGAAGTTGCATTTAGTTGCCCGTTGCTGAAGTGACGTATGTGGAGATTGTGGAGTAGATAGTGGGAACAAGGAAAGGGGACTTCTTTTTCGGTGCATCTAGATGCGAAGCGCGTGTTGCTGTTGTATTGTTGTTTGTTGTTGTGTTTTTCGCAGTCCGTGAGTTCTTGGCTTTCTCGTATTTGGGTTGCTATCAACGGGGAATTCTGCACGACTACCCAACCTGCAGCCTCATTAATCTGCCCAAGTATGAATTCGCGATACCGCGACTTCTGTGCGCGGAAGCGCGTTTTCTGCCGTAGTTTAGGCTCCTGGATAGGGTGACCAGCGTTTGGTGTTCCTGCCGACCATTGTGTCGACGGCAGACTTGCCATGGTGAAACGCGGCTATCGGACCGTTTGGCGAGATTTTGACAGGTTTTGATGGGCAAGGATTGTTGCGGAGTAAAGTAGGTTGTGTGGAAGGAGGTTATGACGTCGATGGTCGTGGTCATGCTGGCTTTGGTGAGTAGATGGTAGATCGGACATTTGCATGGAGAAATCTAAGGGAACGAGATGGTGTTGAGAGCTACGGTTTCACCTGCATCCTTGCGTGATCGATCGATTAACGCTGGGGAGTTGAACGTGCCAAATTCGCGTGAACGGGACATTGCTAAGGTTAATGTTTTGCGCTGCGCTGGGGTTGCATCGCGTGTTGAAGGCTTATTCCCGGGGTGCGTGGTGTTGAGATCGTGACTTCCTTGTCGCTACTCGATCTACCCTTCAGTCCTTGTTCGCGTTCGAGCCTTGAAGGATATCTACCTTGAAACCATGGGGTAGAGTATCTCCAGCTTTGCGGATGTCCGATGACGTTGGTTCCGCGAGCATGCGAGGCAGTATACAAAAGCCCACCCTCCACCCTTCAGCACACAACCTACCTTCACCGCGAACTCCAGAGCGGAAATCTCTGCATAGCGGCTGTTCGTGGGGGCCCATGTGTTCTCACCGGACTACTTAGCGATAGTCAGTGGACTTCTACCGGCCAGGGCTCATGAATCGTATCATCGAGCCAACCATCGTTCGTCATGTTTGCTGACTGAAGTTCCGTTGGTCTGCCTAGGTGCAGAAAGGGTGCAGCACCCTGCATGCAAGAGCATCATGTGATAAGCATCGTGCAGGAGTCTTTGTCAGGTGGCCTCGCGCGCAGCATTACGACAGATGGAAGTGAAGAGGTCTTCCACGGAACCGCAGAGCGAGTGTGTCCAAGGCTGGGCACAGCAGTTGGGGCGGCTCGGAGCACGGCCTATCGGAGCGAAGTGCTCTCCGCCCCCAGCTTTGGGGAAAGAAGAAGCTGCGATGTTGACTGCCTCTCAACGCTTTTCGCGCTGGACGCACAGTGTAGAATAGTTCTTGAAAGAGCGGCAGTCTTCTCGCATGTTCGGCGAACGTTCGGCATGCAGGATTGAGCAACGGTGTGGCTGTTGAATCTCGGTGGCGTCCGATTAGGCGATGGCTATGCCGTCCTGGAGCCAACCAACGTCATTGCCAAGTACCAAGCGCTTTAGCATAGAAGAAGAGAGATAATCGTATTCTAATCTCTCCCTCTGCCGCTCATTCTCTGTAGAGCTGAAGAGTGCGACAACGACGACGCCCTGCGAGACGCGACTGGAGTGGCTTGATTGGAAACGCGCCTTTGTTTTTGCAATCTGCGCACGAGCATTGAGTGAGTGCTCAACTTTGGTTGCTACCCGACTACCACGCGCACCATCCAAGCTTTCGGATGCAGTTGCCGAGCAGCACTTGAACTCGTAAGCATTCGGCTTGGGTTTTCTTGTTCATCCCATAACATGACTAACTCGTCGCCAGCAGCCTTTTGACCATAGACCCTCGTTCGCCAAACACGGCTGTGAAGGACCGGCGTCTGGGCGGATCCCCATATACATGCATTCGGTCTCGCTACCATCTTTCTCTTCCTTTGGCCGACTCCCACGACAGCGCGGCCCCAGTGCCAACTTCCTCCCTACATAACCCGCTCTCGCCCGCGAGACCCTCGCTCGCCTATCCTCCAACCCATCGAGCGCGTCGAACCGTCTTCGCGCATACACATACACACTTCGTATAAGCCCGAGGGACAGTGAGGGGAACAAACCGTCGCAATGGCGTGGGACCATCTCTCCATCACCAAGCCGCATCTGGTTTACCTGATCCTTGGAGGCTTCACCAGTCTGTTCATGCTGTGTTCTTCCGTGATCAAAGAGCGTCTGTACATTGGTGAAGCCACGGTCGCGACCATCTGTGGTATCATATTCGGCCCACACGCCGCCAATCTGATAGACCCGTCGACTTGGGGCAATGTCGACTTGATCACTCTGGAGTTCTCGCGCATCGTCCTTGTCGTGCAATGTTTCGCCGTCGGTGTCGAGTTGCCTCGCGCGTACATGGAGAAACATTGGAAGTCTATCGTAGCACTACTGCTCCCCGTCATGACCTTTGGCTGGCTAGTGACTAGCCTGTTCATCTGGGGCTTGTTCAACTCCCACCTCAACTGGCTTGACAGTCTGTGCATTGCAGCTTGCGTTACCGCCACCGACCCTGTCTTGGCATCGTCCGTCGTTGGTAAAGGCAAGTTCGCCAAGCGAGTACCCAAGCATCTTCGAGACTTACTCTCCTGTGAATCTGGCTGCAACGATGGCATGGCTTTTCCCTTCGTGTACTTGGCCATTTACTTGCTCCACTACCGGCCAGACGCTAACCAGGTAGCCTTCCACTGGTTCTGCTACACTATCCTCTACGAGTGTGTCTTCGGTGCCTTTTACGGAGTCATGGTCGGATACATTGCGCGTCGCGCGATTCGATGGGCCCACGAGAAGGACCTTATCGATCGAGAGAGTTTCCTCGTCTTCTACTTCGTCCTGGCCTTGTTTTGCGCTGGTTCCGGTGCTCTGCTTGGTATGGACGATCTGCTTGTGGGCTTCGCCTGCGGTGTGGGTTTCTCCAACGACGGATGGTTCCTTGAAAAGACAGAAGAATCTCACGTCTCCAACGTTATTGATCTGCTGATCAACTTGGCCTTCTTCGTCTACTTCGGATCCATCATTCCCTGGCAACTGTTTAACGAGCCAAGCATTGGGCTTTCGCCATGGCGTTTGGTGGTGCTTGGTATACTGGTACTTTTCTTCCGCCGTATACCAGTCATGTTGGCACTCAAACCAGTCATTCCCGATATCAAGACCTGGCGCGAAGCTTCTTTCGCTGGTCATTTCGGACCCATTGGTGTCGGCGGTCTGTTTGTCGCAATCCTTGCAAGGGCCGAACTCGAGACCGATACCACGAGCCCGCTGGCCGAATTGCCAAAGCCAGGAGAGGAAGGATCCGACCACTTGAACATCATCGAGATGATATGGCCAATCACATGTTTCTTGGTCATTGTCAGTATCATTGTTCACGGAAGTTCCATCGCCGTCTTCACCCTTGGAAAGCGCATCAACACTTTGACAATTTCGATGTCCTATACTCAGGCCAACGAGAACGGACCCGGCTGGATGGACCGCCTTCCTCGTATTCAATCACGCTCCAGATCCTCCATGGCTCGCCGCCCCTCTGAATCGTCATTGGATGAAAAGTCGGAACTCGCAGCGGTGGGTTTCGGTAATAGCTTCCTGCGTCGTCAAAAGGAAGAAGACAGCAATTCTGTGAAGCCTACGAGCCGAGGAAGGCGTTGGGATGCTGGTCGAGGTCCAGGTGGACCAATTTCGCAGTCAGCTATTGCCCCCAGTAAACGCGACGAAGAGAAGGCGGAAGCGATACCCCCTGAGGAAGACACCGATACCTTTGCTGACACGATGGCTATCTCTAGCGACAGTTCGTCAAGCGAGAAAGGAAAGATGAAGAGGCGGATACCAGAGGAAGAGATCTACCAGGAGGGCCATGAAACCGTCTTTGAAGACAAAGAAGGGAACGTTCTCGGCGTAAGAGACAGTCATGGCGAGCACGGCATCGAGAGGCAAAGGCACGATAGTGAGAGGGCCCAAGAGCTCATGCGTCAAAAACATGTTCAGGGTGGCGTGTCACAAGATGAGCACGGCGGTGCCCTTGAAGAAGCACCTAGCCGGATTGAGAACGCCATTGAACACCCTCACAAAACCTGGCGCAATCGAATGCAAAGCTACACAGGCCATGGTCACAAGGACAAGGCTGCGGAACCCCCAAAGGCGGAGAAGTCGGCACAAAAGTCCGGAAAGCATGGCCCCGCTCTTGCTTACCAATATGGTAATACCATTATTGTCGAAGACGAGGATGGTGAGGTCTTGAAGAAGTATGACATTCCAGCTGCTCCGAAGAAAGGAAAGGATGGTCGTCCTGCAAACCCTCGCGGTCAGTCCATGGTGGAGACGTCAAGCCGTGCTGTACAGAGTCTGAAACGGATGGGGACTCACATGGGCGTGCCCGCGGGGCAACAAGCTGGAGCATCCGGCACTCAAGCCGCAAATAACAAAAAGAAGCAGAAGGCGGCGGAATTGGCGGCGAAAGAGCAGGAAGATGACGACCTACTTCGCTTCACCGTGACAGCTGGTGGTCGTCGCATGAGCAAGCTTGAGTTTATCCAGCAAATGTCGCAAATGAACCCCAAAGACAGGGCGAAGTTTGTGCAAGCTAGCGATGTTCCTGAAGCAGTCAAGGATGCTGCCCATCAGGACGCCAAAGATCACACTGCAGAACAGCGCCGTCGGGCAGCTTCCGTACAAGCGAACGTTCCCCCGGTTGTCGGTGAAGAGGGAGAGGCAGAACTTCACAAGATCGAGTCGCCAGCAGCCAGGGAGGAGGGTCACGCACGTGGCCCCGAAGGGTTGACGCTGGTGGACAGTAACGACGAGCATGTACCATTCCACTCTGTACGCCAGGATCTCGAGGACCGACCTAATGACCAGGGTGGCGAGACCGCGGCACAACGCCGACGTCGCCTAGCTGCAGAGAATATTCCGGCTGAAACTTCAGGCGGTTCCGCTATTCCACCATCACATGAGCCTGAAGAAGGGTTTGAAGGCGAAACAGCAGCGGAGCGAAGGCGTCGTCTGGGCGCTCTCGGTGTCGGCAAAGACGATACTCCCGAGTCTGACTCCGAAGATGAGGAGACTGGTGACCCAATGGAGACTGGCCGTGGTACACACTCACGTGCCGCTGAGCCTAGCCAAAAGACACTCTCACCTACGCCACGCACACCTGGTATTCGCTTCGCGGACCAGCCCAGAGTACCGACAAAAGACGAGCGTGCCGCTGAGGATGCGCGCGTAAAGGAGGAAGACCAGAAGGAGAAGGACGGGAAGAAGAAGAGTGGGCTCAGCAAGCTCATTGGACGAAAATAGGATGTTGATATTATCATATTTCTTTGGATCGAATGTTTAATTGGGGGGTTGATGGATTTGTGCTTGCATAGCGCCGCGGGGGTTTAGATGAGCTGTTCTAGACGACATAAATGAGCCGCGATGTTGATATGGAGTCGACGTATACATTCGTCTGAGAGACGTGGTATGTCTCGAAATAAAACGCATTTACCCTTGTAATTCCAGGACTAGAGGTCCTTCAAGAGCGCGTGTGTTGGAATATGATGTCACCAACCCAATGTCGTGCATCTGTGATATGTTTCTCCGTCGAGTTCTCACGCTTCATCACAGTCGCAGTTCAGGATAAATTATCACTAATCATCATGATAGGGCCCACAATGGTCGTATTCATTTTCGTTCAGACTCACGCGTGATGCGGGGCGCTGCCTGTAAGCGGCAGCAGCTGAAGTGGCTTGCTTCGGCGACCCAGGCCTAGATCTGGAAGAAATCTTATCAGATTGATAAGATGATCTGATTAGCGCTCGTGGACACCTTCATCGTACCACTCGCGATGCAGCGGCCACAACATCGTGCCTTGATGGTACATGTTCACGGATGCGACTCCGAGCTCGCTCTAGCCCTATACTCTCTTCGCGCGACTGCCTACTTCATTCGTACCAATCAAAAGCTGCATCCTCCGTCGTCTACAATCGTTTTGGCTAGCCAGTTGCCATGAGCAAAAGATGCAGAGCAGAACATGATGAGAAAATACTAGAGTGTGGTCAACGTACCGGGCCTCTTCTGTGCCGATGACGGAGACAGCTCCTACTCGGGTCCCGGCGAGATTTGACATATAGCGGTCATGGTTGTGCCTCAAACGAAGGGCACAGCTTTCCCTACTCCAAGCCTTCAAGTGCTCCAAGTCTGACCCAGACGACGTCGACATGGGTTCTATACAACAGCATGAGATTGCAACACTCAACAGCCTCGCGGCTCAAATCAGCGAGCTAGCTGCTAAGATGACGAAGCAGCTGGAGGCGGAGAATGTGACACCGATCACTCTTGAGGCCGACAGTCCGATCAAGTACGAGAAACTTCCTGGGGATGTCTTCATGACCCGACAACTCCTCGAGGATGCGTTGAAGGACATGTGGATTCTGAGCCAGGGACCAAGCGAGAGTGTGTTCAACTACGTACACATGGCCGTCCCAGACACGGCGTGCTTGAACATCCTGAACCAGTTCGACTTCTGGGGTGCAGTGCCGGTGGATGGCGAGGCGACGTTCGAAGAGATAGCGAGACACACCAAGCTACCTCTTGAGGTTGTGAGCCGTGTCATCGATCATGCGGTTACGATGCGTTTCTTCGCCAAAGATTCGCCTGCAGCAACCTCAGTCAAACACACTTCGCGATCTGCTGCACTGGCCAAGGACCCTGGCCTATCTGCGCTGGTGCAGACAGTGTTGGATGAAACGGGTCCACCTATGCTCTTGCTCCCTGAAGCTCTGCGTCGCTTTTCGCAAGGAAAGGCGGAACCTAGTAAAGATATTAAAGAGACCGCTTTCAGACTCTGTCACTCTGGCGGTGCGTGGGGTGACTATGATAACAGCTGGGACTTCATTGAGAACGATGGCGAAGGTGAAAAGAAGGGATGGCGGCAGAGGAACTTTGTCAAGTTCATGGCGTACATCAAGGACCTCTTCCACACCGAGAACATCATACTCAATGCTGTTGATTGGGAGGCTACCGGTGAAGCCACAGTTGTTGACGTGAGTATCTGCTGATCTCAGCCCTTCTCTGATACTAACGACAATTAGATCGCCGGCTCCGCAGGCCACGACGACGCCGTCCTCGCAGCCAAATTCCCCAAGCTCAAGATCGTCGTCGAAGATCTTCCAGAAGTCGCTCCCGTATTCGAAAAAGAATTCCCATCCGAGCTCAAATCGCGCGTCTCCTTCCGCACACACAACATGTTCGATCCGCAGCCCGTAGAAGCAGACATATACATCCTCAAATGGATCCTGCACGACTGGCCAGACGTCGAGTCAGTAAGGATACTGCAATCGCTACGCCCTGCACTCAAACCTGGTGCGCGCGTCATCTTCATCGACTACGTAGGCAAGCAGGGACCGAGCGAGGAGGAATTGCCGAGGAGTATACAGGGCTTTGGTACGGCTACTGATCTAAGGATGATGGCGTTATTCAATGCGAAGGAGAGGCCGGTAGAGGATTGGAAGGGTATCTTCAAGCGGGCCGACGAGAGGTTTGATGTGGTTAGAGTAGAAGCGGACCCACTGAGCTTCATGTGCGTGCTTGAAGCGGTTTGGCGCGGCTAGGAGTGATTGTTCAAGCCGTGTACTCTAGCGATTGTTTGGCGGTTACAGGGGAAGGCATTGTTTCTAGATAATGATATCGAACCCCACTCAGGTATAGATGTTAGGTGTCTCCGAATCGGTTCATGTCGTGTTCTTCGCTTTGAGTTCCGAGGTCAGCAATGGGCAAATTGGGAACACGAACCGCTTCGACCCCACTCTTGCATATCAACGCGCCGCAACCCGGAGTCAGCGAATTTCGTCGCGCACGCGCCATCATATATCAGAAATTTGCCAAAATTTCCATCCAGCAAGCACGACTTCGCTTTGAAGTATTCTCCCCGTAGCTCAGTTGGTTTAGAGCGTCTGACTGTAATATCTGCTGTTATCAGAAGGTCCCTTGTTCGACTCATGGTGGGGAGACAACTCTCTTTTTGCTCCATTTTTGTCCTTTCGTTTTGCTCCCACTAATTCGAGACGAAACATCCTCTGAAACATGTAATCTATGTGGGAAGCCCGCGGTGTCTGTAGCTCCGATGTAGCGACGGTTGCGGACAAGGCATCCTGTACCATTGCTGCAAGACGTCTTCTTGGGTGTCGGCAGACCTGACGCTTTGCAGGCAACTTTGCCACACCTGTGTTTTTAACATCTCTAGCAACCGTCAGATAAATCGTTGCGATAGAGGTATTCCCGGCGATAGTGGGGATTCCTAATTGCAAGGCTCGAGGCTGGCCAAATGGCTGGTGCTTTTGCTGGCCTTCCCGCTTAACCATCAGCATCGACATCACGAAAGGACCCCTTCCAATTCCACGAAAGACGGTATGACTCAACTAGAGGTTCACGAGATATTCGTTAGGATACCAGTGTGTTGGATATATAGATGCTCGCCAAAGGTAAGTCCGGCGAGGTCATTCCGGTCCGACTAGTCCTCCAGCAAGTCTACTACATCGTCGGTTCTATTGATCTCTGTCGGTATATTCGTCCTACTTGCTTGCTATGGCATCTCCGCTCTCTACCGTCGCCTTCTGCATATCTTTCCTCGTTGGTGTGCAAGTTGCACGGGCGCAAACTCCGAAACTCCTGTCAATACGTATCAAGCATATCGACACCGCGGGTTCATTCATTCCTCTTATCTCAATAGGAGTCGGTACGCCGCCGCAGTCGATAACAGCAGTCTTGGATACGGGAAGCAGCGATCTCATCATTCCAAGGACTGGCAGTCGTATCTGTCAGGACCAACAGCAACAATGCTCCGGCACTCCTTTCGTCACTGGCTCATTCAACACGGACGAAGATAGCAGCCTTAGAGACGTTGGTATCGAGCTAAACACCGATTTCGCTAATGGTGCTGCGTTCCGAGGGCGATTCATTTCTACCGCATTGACATTTGGGAAGCAGACAATATCTAATGCGCAGCTGGGAGTTATCGAACAAGGTTCCCTACCAGCCGACACTCCACTGTTCCCCATCTTAGGTATCGGACCTGTTGAAAATGAAGTCGTCCGGCCGACTTATCAGAACGCGCCCGCCAAACTCAAAGATACTGGTGCGACCGCCGCCAATGTATATGGTGTCTACATGAATGACTTCCGTGAGTCGCGGCATCTACTTTACCATGTAATCCACTGACAAAAGTCTCGACAGGTAGCCCAGAAGGCTCCATTGTGTTTGGCGGCGTTGACACGGCTAAGTTCCAAGGTCAGCTCCAAGATGCAGGTTCGTTCTTGCTGAACAATAATGGAGTCGCATCGAAATTTGTAATCAACTGGAGCTCCATGCAGCTAGTGGGCGGCGACTCATCTCTCTCCGGCTCCAATGTCGACCTGGCACCACGAGGCGGTCTACCCCCAGTGTTAATCGATACCGGAAACCCAGCACTGAACATTCCCTCGGCCTCACTCCGCGCTATAGCTATGGCTGTAGGTACGACCTTCGATGAGCAGGCGGGTCAGCTGGGTAGTGTGTCATGCGATCTAGGCTCTCGCGGAGAGAGCCTTTCATTCGGTTTCAACAATAACCGAGCGAAAGTCAGTACTCCTTTGGCTGCAATGCTGGTACGTGACTCGTCCTCACGCGGAACGCGGTGCTATCTACCGATGTTTCCTTCGGATGGAGACGATTTCGCGAGCCTGGGTGCCCCATTCATGCAAGGGGCGTACATTGTCTTCGACCTGGACCAGAAGAGGATGTTGATGGCAGAGGCGAAGATAAATGCCACTGGCTCGAATCTACAAACTTTATAAGTATCGAGGTAGCTTGTGTGAAAAATAATACCGAACACATGTTGTGTTTCTGTAACAGCTCGTGTCGCATTTTTCGTGCAAAGAAGTATACATGACTCTGTTAAGCAATCATTTTTGAAGATTCTCTGATGTGTATGCAGCAAGATGCGACACGAATTCTGGCCAGCCTTTATGAAGGTCAAATGCGGATACCCGCGGACATTGTTAATGTACATCATAGAAGTTGCTGGTATCTGGAAATGTCGAGATGAGTAATAACCTCGTCGTGAAGCTGTTCTTCAACCGTGACAGTTAGAAAGCCACGTTTGGAGCTTGCCAACTGCCCCTTCGCCCAGCTGCTGAGAGCAAGCAGGCGATTCCACGTGCATGAACATACTCGATAATTTCGGGAAATTGGTGCCGCAAGTAGGACAACAGAAGACAAGAGTGCTACCACCTTGCTCACGGAATATTCGCAGCAAGTCGATGCCCTGCTTGATGGCCTCTCGATCTTCCTTGTGCATGAAGAATTTGCCTCCTTGGAAGCATCTCGCGGTGGTGAGCGCCAAGTCGTACGCGTCTATACCGGAAGAACAGGCACCAGATTCAAGGTGGATGATCATTCCTCCGTAGGTGGTGAAATTGCGTGTGCAAGCGAGGCACTCGTAGGCAGGTTTACGATGCGTCAGCTCGTGCTGTAATACGCAATCAGCCTTGGTTGCGTATCAACAGCTGGCACCGACTTACATGTATTAGGTTCGAGGATGTGTCGAAGTGCCGCTCGCATATCTTGCAGACATTGAATGCTTCAACATGCTTCTGAAAAAGCCAAGCAGTTTCCCAGATTCCATCGCACCCGTCACAGACGTAAGCACATTTACGTTTGCGGCAATGATGCTTCAGCTCTGTCCAGTTGGAAAACTGGTGATCACATTTCTGACAGAAGTTGTGTGTGATCTGTTCGTGTGATCGCAACTCTTCCAATGAAAGAAATACAGAGTCGCATTGGTGACACCCGACCCGTAGGCTTGACAGAACTTGTTAGCTCGCATTGTGGTATATTTGATGTCGGAACAGAAACTTTCATACCTAACGTAACCCGAAAGCATGTACGTCTGACGATACATGCCAGGCAGGTGCGACGATAGCCCTAGGAAGGACATTGCTCCCTCATCCGGCAACCAAGCAACGAACGCGACGTTGCCGGTCAGAAAGTAAACCCGTGAAAGCAACGTCAGCAATACCGACACACTCTACAAAAGCAGGTCTTTGGTGTCGCTTCGGGATGTAATGAAACGCGTGTGCAGTGACAGCGAGAGCAGCACATTCACAGGTGCAACTACCACGGTGCGGAGCAGAACACCGCGTTGCAGCGATGAGCTCCATCAGGGCTCGAGTGCGAAGACCACGAACAGGCCCGTGGAGTGCTCCTATCTGCCCGCGCCTCCGCACTTGGGCAGTCCGGAAGCCGCAATTTGCTCTAGACCCAGTTCAGCTAGCATCAATCATCCCTTCCGGATTGCTCAAGGACTCCCTGCTTCAGTCTGTAAACCCTCCATCACGCAATCGTGGTAACCAGAAACCCGTTAGCACAACATTCGTGGACGAAGAGAACTTATTCCTAACGTTATCGCGATGGTGTGAGTAATCGAGTTTGACGTAACGAAGTTCGGACCGTCGCCGAGGAACCGGCCGTTGTGGCCTGTGCAAGCCGTATAATCAGCAAATCTCGACGAAGATACAGGCGATTGTGAAGAAAGAAAAGTCTAGCCTGGAAATATGATGACTCTAAGCTGCGGTTGTTTGTATAAGTGAAGTGTGGTCTCCTCTTCTCTGATTTCAATCTCTCATGGTCAATCACTCTTGGTCTCTTTCAGCTCCAACCCTTCAGTCAAACATCATCAGGATGTCAACACCATGCGCGATACAACGTGAGGCTCGTATAAGACCAGGCGAAACATGCCGAAGCAAGGAACAATTCGCAGATGCTCAAGTGCTGCCCAAGTGGCTGATACCTGCCGACCGTCGGGGCTGGCGACGCGTTGTCCAGAATTTCACTCCGTCATGGGTACGAGAACCTCTCCGCAATTTCAGCGGAATACGGAACTGACCAATCCCTAGTTCGCTGTCACGATGGGTACAGGCATCGTCGCGATCTTGCTCAATGCCTTCTCTGAGCTCTACCCTCGTTACCATGGCTCACTGAGAACCCTCAGTATCGCGTTTTTCGCTCTCAACGTTCTCATATTCTCCAGCATACTCTTGATATCCATCCTGAGATACGCACTGTACCCCGCCACATGGACACTAATGCTCCGGCATCCGGTGCAATCGCTCTTTCTCGGCACGATACCCATGGGATTTGCCACCATTGTCAACATGTTCGCTGCTGTTTGCGTACCAGCTTGGGGTGGCTCGACACCGTATGTTGTATGGGGCATGTGGTGGTTCGACGTTGTACTAAGCGTTGCCTGTTGCCTCTGGCTACCTTTCCAAATGTGAGTTGATACATGCTTGCTTTCGATCGTAACAGTCTGGCACTGTGTTTTCAAGGTGACAAAACGAAGTAACATCGCCAGCTAACATACCAACAGGATGACGAAACACCATAATCGCCATGAGACGATGACAGCAGCCTGGCTCCTACCAATCGTAGCATGTATCGTTGCAGCAGCTTCCGGTGGCGTTGTCGCGTCAGTGCTACCTGAGCCAAACGACGCCCTCATCACCATAGTCACCAGCTATGTGCTGTGGGGTATGGGCGTTCCACTAGCACTCGTGGTTATGGTGATGTACTTCCACCGTCTCGCCATCCATAATCTCCCATCTCAGGAAGTAATCGTCAGTGTCTTCCTGCCTCTCGGGCCTATGGGACAGGGCGGATACGCCGCTTTGAAACTCGGAATCCAAGCTTCAAAGACCTTTCCAGAGACGAACACGTTGCACCCAATGGCCGGCGAAGTTCTCTACGTACTAGGCTGGATGACTGCTATCACGCTATGGGGGTTTGGCTTGGTATGGCTATTCTTCGCAGTCGCGTCAATCAGTCGGAGCAAGTTCCCTTTCAATATGGGCTGGTGGGGATTTACCTTTCCCATTGGCGTCTTCACGATGTCGACCATTACTATTGGCCAAGAACTGCCATCCGCGTTCTTCAGAGTTCTAGGTACGGTACTTGGTGTCAGCGTCATACTTCTGTGGCTACTAGTCGCTGTCGGTACTGTGAAGAACATGGTGTATGGCAATATGTTCCAAGCACCATGCTTGCGCGAGATGGAGAAGAAAGCATGTGCAGCGTCTGCTGGAATGCAACAGCAGGACGTGTGAAGATGTCTAGTGCAAGAAGTCAGTATATCCTAATACATATCTATGAGGCCAGGGATCATAAAGCAGCCAGCAGCCTGAAAGACTAGAACATGCAGGCGAACCATGGACAATCTGAAAACATCCAGAAGTATTGCGATGTGAAACAGCAAGGGCTCTTTCCTTATATGTGTGCCAGAGAGTAACTGCCATAGCTACCCATGGTACGCATAGGATTTGGCAAGCGTTGGACGGGTACCAGGACTGCTATGGTCTACGTGTACCTGACGGACATGTAGGTTTACTTATCGCGCGCACTGACGAAGGACCGATATGGAGACTTTCTTGGCGTTTTGGTGGCGCGAATGAGGCTGCAGCAGGCTCCAGTCGGACGCGTAACAACGCCAGTCTCACCCTGGAGATGCGGAAAGTAGCACAAAGCGGGCCTGATTGGCCCGCATGGAGCCTTTCCGAGGGAGGCGGGAAGCAATTGACGGTGAAAGGGACACAGTGTTTCCAGTAGGCCGGCTTGTCTAAGCGTTTCCAGCAACTTCCAATGTTGCGGCGGCGGAAGGAGCACGGACCCTAAGGCAACATCAAGCTAGCTCGAGCAGTGAGATCACCGACACTGTTCAAGCTCCAACTTACTTAAACCACCACGCCCCAAACACCAAAGACCCATCACCTCCATCTTACCCCCCACCCCACCCGCAACCCATTACACCGCGCTGCAAATCCCGGCGTCCCTCTTTGCACCGGAAAAGTACAGTCGCAGCATTCCATAGAGACACATCAGCAAGATGTCCGCTGAACCAGACCACTCCAAGCCGAAGGTGGATCTTTCCAAGTACGTGCATTGCCACCAGCCGCCTGTCTGCAACCGCGACTAACAAGACTCCAGGAACCCCGATGGCGCTGAGCCCAAGGATGTAGGCACTGCCAAACACCCATCTGAGACCGCCTTTACTGATCCGCCACAGAACGACGAGACCGCAACTGCCATCCTCAAGAAGAAGAAGAAG
Source organism: Alternaria metachromatica (assembly GCF_023757995.1). Classification (NCBI taxonomy): domain Eukaryota; kingdom Fungi; phylum Ascomycota; class Dothideomycetes; order Pleosporales; family Pleosporaceae; genus Alternaria; species Alternaria metachromatica. The sequence goes on from NW_026055496.1 coordinate 496,570, forward strand.
CCAAACTCGCTGATGTAAGTACGCCACGAAGCGACACAAAGAAGCCATACTGACTTCGCAGTGTCACCGACGCCGTCAACGATGACAACTCGATTATCGCCCTCTCAAACAACACCATGGAGACGCTCCAGCTCTTCCGTGGTGACACAGTCCTCGTCAAGGGCAAGAAGCGGAAGGACACTGTTCTTATCGTGCTTGCCGACGACGACCTCGACGATGGCTCTGCGCGGATAAACCGTGTCGTTCGCCACAACCTGCGTGTCAAGCACGGCGATGTTATCACCATCCACCCGTGCCCTGACATCAAATACGTGCGTAGCTACATCTTTGAGATGCTGATCCAAAGCTAACTCCATTGCAGGCCAAGCGCATTGCAGTTCTTCCCATCGCCGACACCGTCGAGGGTATCACTGGTTCGCTGTTCGACGTTTTCCTCGCCCCATACTTCCGCGAAGCCTACCGACCGGTTCGTCAAGGCGACACATTCACAGCCCGCGGCGGTATGCGACAAGTGGAGTTCAAGGTCGTCGAGGTCGACCCACCAGAGTTCGGTATCGTCGCACAAGATACGGTCATCCACTGCGAGGGCGAGCCCATCCAGCGCGAGGACGAGGAGGGTAACCTCAACGAGGTTGGCTACGACGACATTGGTGGCTGCCGAAAGCAGATGGCGCAGATCCGAGAGTTGGTCGAGTTGCCACTGAGGCATCCTCAGCTCTTCAAGTCCATCGGTATCAAGCCTCCGCGTGGTATCCTGATGTACGGTCCTCCCGGTACCGGTAAGACATTGATGGCTCGTGCTGTCGCCAACGAGACTGGTGCGTTCTTCTTTCTGATCAACGGTCCCGAGATCATGTCCAAGATGGCCGGAGAGTCAGAGTCAAATCTGCGCAAGGCGTTCGAGGAGGCCGAGAAGAACTCCCCCGCGATCATCTTCATCGATGAAATCGACTCCATCGCGCCCAAGCGTGAGAAGACCAACGGTGAAGTCGAGCGCCGTGTCGTCTCGCAACTGCTCACCCTCATGGACGGCATGAAGGCTCGCTCCAACGTTGTTGTTATGGCCGCCACCAACCGACCCAACTCTATCGACCCCGCCCTTCGCCGTTTCGGACGTTTCGACCGTGAAGTCGATATCGGTATTCCCGACCCTACCGGCCGTCTCGAGATCATGCAGATCCACACCAAGAACATGAAGCTCGGTGACGATGTCGACCTACAAACAATCGCTGCTGAGACTCACGGTTACGTTGGTTCTGATTTGGCTTCGCTCTGCTCTGAGGCTGCCATGCAGCAGATTCGTGAGAAGATGGACCTCATCGATCTCGACGAGGACACCATCGACGCCGAGGTTCTGGACTCACTGGGCGTGACCATGGAGAACTTCCGTTTCGCTCTTGGCGTATCCAACCCATCAGCCCTTCGTGAGGTCGCCGTTGTCGAGGTTCCCAACGTCCGGTGGGAGGACATTGGTGGTCTGGAGGAAGTCAAGCGCGAGCTCATTGAGTCCGTGCAGTACCCAGTCGACCACCCCGACAAGTTCCTCAAGTTCGGCATGTCTCCATCGCGAGGTGTACTGTTCTACGGTCCTCCTGGTACTGGTAAGACGCTTCTTGCCAAGGCTGTTGCCAACGAGTGCGCGGCCAACTTCATCTCCATCAAGGGTCCCGAGCTGCTCTCCATGTGGTTCGGTGAGTCTGAGAGCAACATCCGTGACATCTTCGACAAGGCGCGTGCCGCCGCACCTTGCGTCGTCTTCCTGGACGAGTTGGACTCTATCGCCAAGTCGCGCGGTGGATCTCAAGGAGATGCTGGTGGTGCATCCGACCGTGTCGTCAACCAGCTTCTTACCGAGATGGACGGTATGACATCGAAGAAGAACGTCTTCGTTATCGGTGCCACCAACCGACCGGAACAGCTCGACAATGCTCTGTGCCGTCCTGGTCGTCTTGACACTCTCGTCTACGTTCCTCTGCCCGACCTGGCGTCGCGTGCCAGCATCATCAAGGCTCAGCTTCGCAAGACCCCTGTCGCCGAGGATGTCAACATCGACTTCATCGCCCAGAACACCCACGGATTCTCCGGTGCCGATCTTGGATTCGTCACCCAGCGTGCGGTCAAGCTCGCCATTAAGCAGTCTATTGCGATTGACATCGAGCGTCGCAAGGCTCGCGAGGCTGCTGGTGAGGATGTCGACATGGAGGTAGACGAGGAGGACCCAGTACCTGTGCTGACCAAGGCTCACTTCGAGGAGGCCATGCGCTCCGCTCGTCGCTCCGTCACCGATGTTGAGATCCGCCGGTACGAGGCCTTTGCACAGTCAATGAAGAACTCTGGTGGATCAAGCTTCTTCCGCTTCCCCGACGCTGAGAACGCAGCGGGTGGCGGTGAGCAGAACACTTTCGGCGCTGGTGGTGAGGACGAGGACCTGTACAACTAGACAGTTGCAGGATCATGACGGATGGGTTTCCCTTTTTCATCATCACACGGCATGAGGGGCGATTGACGTCTCATAGATAGATGGAGGCGCGCGTAATTGCTAGCGCTTTGACAGGATATCAGTAGTATCTTTCACGAACCAATGGCCTCAATGAGATTGCATGTTATCAATGAACTTTTGCTGCGCCTACTATGTCCTTGTATTGATCTGTGTTACTACCTCTGACCTGACTCCCTTTTCCATCACCGTGCACTTTTTACACCAATCATCCATACTCAACGAACGGCCGAGCCTCCAACATGGTTGATTCAACGCTGTCCATTTGGCGCAGCGGTCATGAGGCAAGGTTTCATGGGCACAGGCGAGGTCTTTGATCACCCGAGACAGCGGCCGGAACCCATCGGTGCCGTTGAACGATGTCGCCCGCCCCACATTGCAACGGTGTCGGCTGTGCGCTCGATAGTATCGTTCGTTAAGGCCTTTGCTTTGAAGACTTCCCCTTCAACTACACTGACTCGGGCGACACGAGCCTGCATTTTGCTGTGGCATGGACGGTGGACTCTTTCTCAGATTGCAGGAGGGGCGATCACTTGTCGTCTTCGTATGTGATGTCGCACACCTTCTCCAACTCCTTCATGACTGTCTTTGCACCGGCGTCGATTGCCGATTTAGGAATCTTCAAGTTGACTTCCTCTCCATTTTCTCCATCCCCATTCGTCGTTCCGTTGGTACCGTTTACGCCATTGGATTGATCCTCCAAACCACGTGTTTGCTCTCTGATCTTCTGCATCGCCAGATTCCGGGCTTCCTCGCAGGTAGTAGCCTGGCCCGAGCGGAACAGATCGGTAATGTAGGCTCTTAGATCGTCTTTGAACCCAGAGGCCCGCAGGGATTCGTCTAGGGTGGATTCAATATTGCGGATGCCATCGCCAGAAAGAAGGGCCGAGTAAATGTTGTTCCGCAGGTCTTGGGAGATGCCGGACTGGGCCTGAGTCGTAGTTACATTGATGGATTGAGACATTGTTCCGAGCTCGTGAGTCGTCAGGTGTGAGATTGTGGTGCAAAAGGAAAAAAGGAGGAGGTTCGTCTAAAGTTGTCAATACCGGGCGAGCTACCTTATAGCGAAGTAGTGGGTGATCCTGTTCGCGTAGACGACGGGGAGCTGGGCGCACGTGGGATTGTGCTCTGAAGCTCGGAGGTAGCCAGATGTCGTAATATGGGATGCAGCGTCTTAAACGACTGGCCGGGGTAGCCGTATTCGGGCAGATGCCGGCAGAGATGGCCCTAGTTCAACGTTGGCGGTGAAGATCGTTAGACGCATGTGCGTGGTTTACCGGGTGCCGTTGCGGGCTCGTGATGCGAACGATAACTTGCAAGATTGCACTTGCCGGATCCGAAAGCGAGCAGGTGCAGCGTGGGCGATGGGGGGAGAGGAGGGGAGATGCCGGCAGCGGCGCCGCGAGAGGGGGCGGCTAGGAGCCTGAAGCAAGAGGGTTCATGTGCAAAGCCGCCCGACGTGGATGGGCAGGCGGTGGTGAGAGCTGCGTGTTTGGTACCTGCATCCTTTATCGCAATATTGGCTCCCAGCTGGTATGGGAAGCTCGGACCCAGAGGGCTCTATCCCGCTTTGGCTTGGGTGGCCCTGCTAGCCGCCTGTCGACGGTATTGGTATTGGCATCCAGAAGCAGGCGAGCCAGTCTACTAAGGCGTCGTGAGCAGAGCGCTCCTCCTCCTGCTGTGCACTGCCTCGTCGTCTCGCTGCTCTCCATAGTCATCCTGGCCGCCTTCTTTCTACCTCAGGCAAAGGCATAGGGCGACTGCAGGGACCATCGCAGCCCCCGAGGATACGCGCTTCCCCATCAGGCGTCGACGACAAAGCGCTTAGGGACCGGCACGCCTGGCCGCCTGCGAAGACCTTCACCCTCCCCGCCCTGCCCTCTTGCGTGCCACGGCTAGCAGTGTATCTGAGACTGCGCCCAGGATAGCCCGACCTGCTCCCGCTGGAGACGAAACACGCCGGCTCAATCTCGCTTCGTCTCAGACAGGGTGCCCTATCGACGACACTGGACCGCCCGGCCTGCGCGACATCGCCATCGATAACACAGACGTCGTCCCCTCGACGAGCAAGCTGCGAGGGCTTGGCAGCATCACCTCCCTCCGCCCTCTGCCAACCCTGCGACTCCCGACGAGGCCGTCGACGTCACGCCCACCATGGCCTACACGACCAAGTACCATGAGGACTCGGACGCCGATGACGAGTTTGAGCGCCAGGGCATCTCTAGCCCGACCCTACCCGCCGAGTACGAGAGCTCCCCCACGAGCTCCGGCCCGCTGAGCACTGAACACACGCCCACCACCTTCACCCATTCGCGCGACAGCAAGAGCAGCCCGACGGGGCACATAATGGAGTGGAACGAGGACCAGACGGCCGACTTCATCGCCGACCTGGGCCTGGAGCAGTACTCGGATACCTTTGCCAGTACGTCGCACCGCGCGCACCAAACGCATTGTTTGCTAATCCATTGTTTGTAGACGAGGGCATCACCGGCGACGTGCTCGCCGCCCTCCAGCATGCCGAGCTGAAGGAGCTGGGTGTCGGCAGCGTAGGCCACCGCCTGACAATTCTCAAGGCCGTCTACGAGATCAAGGTACGGCAGAATGTGCCGATGGACCCCGACGACTACGTCCCGCTATGTGAGTCCATTGCCTTTGCCATGGCGTTGCACGTCTAACCACCACCTCAGCCGCGGATACGTCGGCACAGGAAGCGCCGCCAACCCAAGACGACTTCGCCAAGGTCATTCGCGTAGTCCAGGCGCGCGACGAGCGCATACACACGGCCGAATCGGAGCTGCGACATCTCCGAGAAGACCTCAGCAGGGTCATGGACGAGAACAAGCGGCTACGAGAGGAGATCCTGCCACTCGTGCGCATGCTCAAGGACAACCAGCCCCTGCCTACGCCCCACGAGCACTCCGTCACATCGCCACCTGCAACTCAAGAGAGATCTGGTGGCAGCAGTCTTTCGCGTAAGTTCTCTACCAAGAAGCTTTTCCTTGGATCCGCGCCAAAGAACCCCTCTCCAACAATCCAAGAACATCGCGCTCTTGTCGATCATTCTTCTTTGGACCCCTCCGCAGCAGCCGTCGCAGCCTCCTCACACCTCACAGCATCTCTCGGTGGTGGCCCGCAACTGTCGCCCAACTCCATCGCCCAACCCTCCCCGACATCCCCCGCATACACCCAAGGCCAAGGCCGCCAGTACAACCGCGAAATACCCCGAAGCGGGCACGATCACGACGGCAGCTCAGGGTGGAGTCAGAACACATGGAATTCAGACACAACTGCTGTATCCGACCGCAATCGCGACCCCCGCGCTACGCCCGCACCACTGTCATCACGACAGATGCGAAACAACGCTGCACCAACACCAACCCCCGACGATCGCGACCGCGACCCACCACTCTCCGGCGGCTCAAGTTCAATGAACACCTCCGCATCCAATCCCGCATCCACGCCATCTACGAACCCGCAAGTTGAAATCTTCAAATCGTTCCGAGTCTCAATCGACGATCCGTGCCACAAGGTGCTTCCGGTTGCGCTCAAGAAATACAACATTACGGCAGATTGGCGCCAGTATGCCCTGTATATTGTACACGGTGATCAGGAGCGCTGTCTTGGACTCAACGAGAGGCCGCTGATATTGTTCAAACAACTTGACAAGGAAGGCCGGAAACCCATGTTCATGCTTAGGAAGCATGCAGCACCGCAAGAAGGCCATGTCAGCACTGTGGGCGGAAACGATGTACGGCCCGTCAATCCGCAGACAGAGAGCTTCGGGTGGGGTAACCAGAATAGAGGGACACCCCTGCCCGGAGGCGTTCTGTAGAAGACTACCACGCTACCAAATAGAAGAGGCGTTGCTGTCTGGAAGAGGATAGCATTGTAAGACTATGGGTATTGTTGAGAACGACCTCCTTCAATACTGCTGTCGAACGATTGTCGCTGTTGTAAACGACATCACCACAGCATACACGGTAGAGGGAGTGTTTTCCAAGCACCAGAACTGTGATCAAGGATTACACAAGATGTCATCTTTACAGCATCTTGCGTGGCATGATTAGCGAGAGGCGCTCATCCAACGCGATCAGCGTCGACCCAAGCATGGTCGGAGTTTCGGCGTATCTACGGTTCCTGGTACCATTCACATTCACACCTAGGGAAAGGCTGCGATTTTGGGTGTTTTTGAAGCAAACCTGAGGGAAAGAAAAAGGAGAAGGATTAAGACGGTGCGGTGGGATACAGATGGGAATTTTCAGAGACGACCTCGTTGTGCTATTTCATGACGACATCATAGGGAGATTTGTGTGCAGCGAGCACCTGGCTGATTCATTTAAAAACGTCTTCGACGCGTACAGCGAAAGCGTCAATCGTAGTATATTCTACTTTATTTCTCACAATTGCAACGATGTGTTATTCGCTGTTCATTTCAACTTCACTCTAAATCGTTCTCGTGGTGCAGCTCTACTACATGCATGTGGGAAGCACTAGGACTGCAGTCCTGGCCACTAAACTTAGCTCATTGTTCTCGGGTTACCTTACACATGCTACTACTACCCTTGACCCCGTGTGTTGCCTCGAGTCATGGAACACTACGTGTTGGGTGTGATTCCCCGGCCTTGCATACATGATACGCGTCACGATGCAGGTACCGAGAGTATTGTCACATCCATCGCTGCGACCGTGTTTGGTTTTGCTTCGTTGCTATTTTCGCCACCGGGGGTTTGGAAGAAGGTGGAAAGTGGGAGGTATATTTAGCTCGTGGCCCCTCGCTGTCTCAGCTAGATCTTGGTGTGCAGCGGCTTGTTCCGTTGATGATGCTGTTGTAGAGGTCGCTGTGTGCCTGAGGCCGGGGAAATGGAATAGATAGGGCATGCGGCTAGCGCAAGCAGAAGAATGCGCTCCGTACATTCGATAGCTTTGTCTTTGGATGATACGAAGGCTCTTGGATTGAACTCATACCGTCTTCCCAAATACAAACTAGCTTCGCATGCCAAATACACTTGATCTTACTCTTCATTCCACGTCATGGGTATCTTATCGCCGGCTGCCGTGCTTGTTCCAGCAACCTAATTTTCCTCCCTCTTCATCTCGTCCACAACTTCCATCAAAACGGCTTAGCAGCCTTCCTCGCCTCCGCCTTCCCACTGACCGGATCCCTAAACTCCTTCCAACTAACCGGATGCATAACCCTGCCCTCTTCACTCCTAGCCAGCACAACACCAAACTCGTTGCGATCCGTAGCGACATAGTAGTTTCCGCTATCTCCCAGACTAATGACCGTGCCTCTGACCAGATCACCCACCCTGAAGCTCTCCTCAATCTTTATCTTGTCCTTCTCTGTAGCCCGGATATCTTCGCGTCGGATCTGCGCGAGGAAGGCTTCGCGACATACGGCGTTGTCGATGACGAGGATTTCGCAGCTGGCGAAGCGTGGGCCGAGGCGCGTTATGCGGACGAGGACTGTGCTGGAGACGGTTGGGAGGAGGGGCACGCCGCCGCCAGAGTTGGGACCGAGGATACCGGGGTCGGTGGAGGTCGGTGGACGCGTTATTGAGAGGAGTGGCGCGAGTTTGCCGGACTTGGAAGATGCGCTTTGTGTGGAGGGATGTGATGGCGAAGAGAAAACGGGTCCAGCTATTGAGGCATAGATTTGCGAGTCGTGGATGTGCGTTCCAGGACCTGGACTGTATTTGTCGACACTTCCGAGCAGTTGCCCTGGGAGCGCTATTGAAGGAAGCGCCATTGTGGTGGTGGGTTGAAGCTGTTCTTCTAAGATTGTATCCCCACGAGTCGTTCTTGTTCAGCCTCCACGACGACCCTACTGGTAAGGCAATGGGTTGCTTTTGATATTCGGTGTGTTAATCGGTTTGCGACCCGGTTTCTCGATGTTGTAACCTCGTTCGTGCTGGGGCAAATTCTGTAGACGCGGTTTTGGAGCTGGGGTTGATTGGTGTTGCTTGCTGGGATCCGTAACTTTTTAGCTGCGGCAGCTTACGTCATTCGCCTAAACTTGCCGCTATGCGCGTTGATTGGAAGTCACGCAAACCTAATAAGATGCAGTCGATTCTGACAAGTCGGTATTACACTAGGATGTTTGCTGTAAAGCTACAAATCTTGCGCGTCCTGCGGCGCTAGACTCCGTGCCCCGGCCGAGGCCTTGCTGCCCGAATCATACAATCGCTTCCGCATATACAAGCAGAAGAACGCCGGTTTTGGACCAACCATGTATCTAGCACCTTGCTCCAATCGCCGAGCCATGCAATCCCACGCAAAACAGTCATGAAAATCATTCGCTCATGGTAACGTTTCGGTAGAAGACGCGCCCAATCTGACCCTCGGACAGGTTCATACGTGTTCCCTCTGTCCTGGGCCTGACTCTACGGTCTGCCGGCGACTAAACGGCCTGGTAGAGGAGTAAGGGTTCGCCAATATTTTCTATCTCGGGGATTGTGCATTTCAGATCAAAGGCTTTGGATAGCACGATCTTGAAGATCTGAAGCAGAGTCAGCATGGGCTTAGCAATGGGTATGGACAGCTCTCACCTTCTGCACGTTGATGCTATGGCTGGTTGAGCTGAATATTAGACTGGCCTTCATCGCTCGCGCAAATCGCTTAGCCTAATTGCTGTTAGTCCTGCGGCTCTGAATTGTCTTTGGCAGGGACTCGTACTTGATTAGATATTTCCTCCTGCTCCTCGCGCGGGAAGTTGACAAAGTGGTCGTACTTTGTGCCAACCAAAAACGGGATGGCAGTCTTGTTGAAACCGCGTCCCTGTCTGTACCACTCTTTGATGGAATTCAATGTGCTTTTTCGTGTCAGGTCGAACATGAAGAGTATTGCAACAGCATCGTTGCAGACCAACGGCAACATGTTCACGAATTCACGTTGACCACCTAAATCCCAAATGGAGAAGGTGATCTCCGTGTTCCGGATCGAGATGGTCTTTTCCATGAAGTTGACGCCTGTGGTTGTCAGAATCTGCAGTTTGTGAAACATGCCTGTGTAACCCACCGAGCGTTTGGATGTAGTCTTCGTCCCAGCTGCCCTCAACATACTTGACCATCAGACTGGTCTTTCCGATCTGCGCATCCCCGACCATGCCGACCTTGATGACGACGCTGGCATTTTTGGCGGCCTCCTGTTGTTGCTGTTGGGCGCTCCCTCGCTGGTCTTGATATGAGTTTGACCGCGTGTTGCCCTCCGAAGTCGGATAGCGTCCCATCTGCGAGCTGGGCCGCGAATGCGACTGGCCCATGTGTGTTTCTTTATTGGCATCGTAGTAGCCGTGCCGTGGAGGTGTGTCGGCGTCTGATGATGTGTTGAAGCGCGTCCCGTTGTGTGTCGTGTACTGGTACGCGGTGTCTGAGTAGGACGTTGACGGTCGGTGAGGCTGCTCGTAGGGGTTGGGACTGTTATTAAGGCTCGCGTTCTGGGTGAGGTCTGGTAGCGGTGTGACAGTCGAGGCGGTGATAGTCGAACTCATGCTGTCGTCGGCGACGTCCATGGTCTGGTCCATGTGCTTCTGCGCTTCCTGTTCCGCTTCAATAGGCGCCTGCTCGGGCTGCATGGGCTCGGGTTGCAGTTGCTGGGGCGGCAGCTGCTCAGGCTGCACTTGCTGTACGTGCTGCACTTCTGTGGCAGCTACGTAGGGCTGCTGCGCGGGTTCCTGACTCGAGTATTCTGGCTCCATGGCTAGTATGTCTCAGCGTCCCCGCGGTTGTTGATCTGAGCTGAAAGCGCGCTGGCACGCGTCAAGACGGTGAATGCAACCTGACAATGTGTTTTCTTCTTTCTTGGCGACTCTGCTTCTCGAACAATTCTATGCGACTTTAAGGGGGAGACTCAGTATATGGGCGCGGCCTCTGTGGTGTTGACCTGGGATGTGCGGGATGCGATTGGACTGGGGGTAGCGCGCAGTGTTTCGCTCCAGAGATGCACGCAACAGCCCCGGTGGGCACCTGAGAGAGGGGGGCGTCATAGCGTGGTCCGATACGCCGATCGATAAGCCGCCTCAAAAAACATTTGGCGGGACAAATTCCAGTGCCAACTTTTTTACGCCTGCCACAAGACACCCCAAAACACAACCGCACACACTCACACACCATGGCGAAGCGACCCGCAGACTCAGAGCAAGAGCAGGAGGCTATCAAAAATGGAGATCGCCCCATGGAAATCGATCAACACAACGAAGCGGGCGAGTTTGAGGATGAATTCGAAGATGAATTCGAGAGCGAGGATGAGATTCTCGAGGCAGGTGTAGACGGACGACCAGACGAAGAGCGCGAAGCTGAGGAGCGCGAGAGTAGGTTGCCGGAGGAAAATGTCGAAAATCCAAGAACTAACGCTCCCAGATGGCATGGATGTGGACCAAGATACTTTCATTCCCGGTCGTCACAAACTCTCACCAGGCGAGACATTGAACCCCGATCTTTCCACATACGAGATGCTTCATGCGCTCGAAGCGCCGTGGCCCTGTCTCTCATGCGACATTGTACCCGACAATCTAGGCGCAGACCGCAAAACATACCCTGCAACCGTCTACTCAGTGGCCGGCACACAAGCAGCGCGAGGAAGGGACAAGGAGAACCAGATTATGGTCATGAAGATGAGCAGCCTGTCGCGGATGGAGAAGGAGGATGAAGAGGACGATGACGAAGAATCCGACGACGAGGCCTCAGATCCTATCCTCGAGACAAAGTCGATACCGTTGACGAGCTGCACGAACCGCATACGTGCCCACCAAACACCGCAAGCCACCTCCGCACAGCCTCCTACGACCCTTACCGCCGCCATGACCGAGTCAGGCCAGGTCTTGATTCACGACGTTACCCCACACCTCACAGCCTTCGACACCCCCGGTACCACCATCTCGCCCACACAAAACAAGCCTGTCTGCACGATTCGCGCACATGGATCCAACGAAGGCTATGCGCTAGATTGGTCGCCATTGATACCAGAGGGCAAGCTCCTGACAGGTGACTGCACCGGAAAGATCTTTGCGACAACACGGACACAGGGTGGAGGTTTTGTCACTGACACCACGCCATATACTGGCCACAGTGGCTCAGTAGAGGAGCTGCAGTGGTCACCAACCGAGAAGCACGTGTTCTCTTCTGCGTCGAGTGATGGCACAGTCAAGATCTGGGACGCGCGGTCAAAGTCGCGGAAGCCAGTGCTCAGTGTACAAGTCTCAAAAACGGATGTCAACGTATTGAGTTGGTCGCACCAAACCGCTCATCTCCTCGCTACCGGTGCAGACGACGGCGAGTGGGGAGTCTGGGACCTTCGGCAATGGAAGCCCTCTACCGACATGTCGAGCGAAAAGAAGCCTTCGCCTGTTGCGTCGTACACCTTCCACAAAGAGCAAATCACCTCAGTCGAGTGGCATCCCACAGACGACAGCATCGTGCTTGTATGCGCCGGCGACAATACCCTCACTCTCTGGGATCTGGCTGTCGAACTCGACGACGAAGAGAGCAAGTATACAGCAGGCGTTCAAGATGTGCCACCGCAATTGCTGTTCGTGCATTACATGGAGCAGATCAAGGAGGCGCACTGGCACCCGCAGATTCCGGGCGCCATCATGGCTACAGGAGGATCAGGATTCAACGTTTTCAAAACAATCAGTGTATAAAGTAGAGTCATATCTGCTCAAAATTTCAAACAATTTACCCTTCTTGGGTTCATGCATTCCGATGCGCGTTTTTCTTCTTTGTTCCGCATCGTCTGCACTTCATCTTGATCCGGTCGACAAAGAGCGGAAGACCAGCATGTCCCGCAAGCATCTTTTACTATCGTATTCGGACGTATATCGTATTTTGAGATCGTTCAATATGTGAAGATATCTAGTTAAGAAAATGCTCACGCGTTTTCGCAATGTCAGTTCCCAGTCTCCATATCACAACAGTCCTTGATCTCAGATACCAATGGCACAAGTCAGATCCGGCCTCGACGCCTTCATGCACGAAGCGCTATATATGCACGATCAAGTTGAGATACAACGGTTTACTTCAACGTCTCCATCCTCCAGCCGCCAGCACCAATCTCACCTTCCAGCAACGCAACCTAAACTACACTCCAACACCACTGCCACCACCAGCGTCTATAATTACAGCCAATCTTGGCCCCAAACCACACACTTGACAGACATTTCCTACCCCGAATCCTACCTTCGAACGCCCATCCACGCGCTACCCTTCCCACATCCAAAATGGCATGTCAAAGTCGGCACGGGAGAGGCGTACGAAGTTACGAGTCCGATCTGGGAGGAGTATGATGCTGAGATGGGATATGTGAACAGTGTGGGCAAAGTGAGGGAGAGGATTGAAAGTCGTGTGGGAGATGAAGGTGACAAGGAGAACAGTGTGAAAAAGGACACTAGAAGAGGGAAGAGGAGATTGGACGATATTTGTGAAACGAGCAGCGAAAATGTGAAGAGGAAGCGGTTTAGGTATACGTAGAAAACCGAAAAGTAGTCAACGATTGTACCACGACTCAAGTCACTGGGGCTCTTCATTCCAAAGCAAGTGGGAGTATGAATAGGTCCTTGAATTTACACAGGTCTTTGTATAGGCTTCGGCTGCACTGCCGTCGCCGGAGCACCAGGCACCGGGAACAGCGGCGTAGCCGCCTCGTTCATTTCGCGGATTTTCTTGATCAAGTTGCTGTCAAAGTGTTAGCTTACTGTGCTTGCATCTCCACCTTCGAAAACATTGACTTACCTAACAGGCAGATTCAATCTATCCTGTTCTCTCCAAAGAATGCCAACAACCTTCTCTCGCCCTCGACTGTGATCTTCCAAGTGTTCTGTGATCAATTGTCTACCCAACTCTTTACTGCATCCGTAGATTTTCTGCGTGCAACCGTCGAAATTGCAGATCCAGGAGTCGCGGGGGCCATTAGCTTCGTATGTCGGTAAGGGTGTTGATATTATCGGTGGTGACACTAATGATTTAGTGTTTCCTGATGATGATGCTGGGTTCGCATGGGGAGGGAGATGGGAGGGCCGGTTACGCAGCGGCAGAGGTGGTACGGCGCTGACTCCTTCAGAGGCAGAGTCCGAGTCGCCAGTTGTGGGTGGAGACTCAGGTGCTATGGATGCACTGGCTGTACGTTTTCGTCGATCCTTCTCGTCTTGGTCACCGTCCGTGTCGTCTAGTTTTCTCTTCTCTCGACCTGGTGATAGGGCGTGAGTTGGTGTGTCGATGCCTTCTTCCTCATCGTCTTCATCGCTACTTGTAGCGTTGCTGCTTTGCTCGGCTTCCGAGTCGTCACTTGCCGGCACGGGTGCTTTTCCCTTTCCGCCTTTCTGTCTCCCTGGCTTAATGCTGATCCCTTTGCTCTTGCCAGAAAACTTTCCACTCGTAGGTCTCAGCACAGAAAGCCGGCCTTGCTTCCGTCTACCCGGTGGTCTACGCACAGGTGTTGTTATGGCGTCATCTTCTTCGTCAGACGTATCTGAAGAACCGCTTTCACCGCCTCTCAGAGTTCCGTGATCTTTCCGTGGTTTCAGTTCCACCCCTTCAGCTCGCCGTTGTTCGGCTGCGGGAAGTGTGTGGCCGGCTGACAGCTCTTGATATATAGGTTCGGCGGCAAAGAATTGTATGTTCTTCCGCCGCGGGTGGTCCATCATGTAGCACAGATTCTGTGCGTGTACCAGAAGCACATTCTTCGCAGTGTCCACTTCCTCAATCTCGTATCGCCTGACAATGAGTTCGGCAACGCGATCCACCGTTATGTGATTCCGTCCTGCTCGTAGAACCCGTTGGTTCACTGCTTTCTGCATAAATTCGAAGAGTGCGGCCGCCTCCCACCAATTGTCGTCTTTCTTCGGCGCTTCCGTTGGTTTCGGTGTCGCATTCGCTTGTGCCGTTTTGGAAGCTGCCATTGGTGCAGATGCGGACTTCTGGGTCCTCACTGAGCGTTCGGGTTGGATCTGAGAATAGCGCCCTTCGATCCGTGCCTTACAGTTATCGAAGTCTTTCTAGACGTACGTTAGATTCGGCACATGTTCGAGCTCCATGCTTCCTACCGGAAACCGCCGTCTGAAACGTTGATAGATAGGCGTGTTACTCCAGCTCAGTCCCTGGGCTTTGTTCAGAAAGCACATCATGAGGAACAGATGATGTTGGTCGAATAGTCTCTCAGCCGTGGCCACATCGTTGCAAGGAAAGCGCTCGTCCTCTGCATACTGTGTCGTGTTAGCGCCACAATGTTGCATGATTCTAAGACATGCTGACCTCTTGGAAGACCAGCTCAGCACTGGGCCCGCTACTCTTCTTCCGCGACTCGCCGTATATGTCTGTGACAAAGTATAGAAGTTCCACAGCCTGGACCATCTGGTCGTAGATGGGCTTGTACTGCGCGGTCGGTCGTATCTCGAACCAGCCTGCCTGGCCTTGTGCCCAAATTACGTATGCGCCGTCGGTCATTTCGCCGTAGGAGAAGCGCGTCACATGTTGTATTTCGATTTCCATGGGCTTGTACGGTTTCTTCAAAACTGCAGTCGCGTTAGCCAGAGCGCTTTGCTTAGTCGTCGCGTCCGACAGCCGACAAGCATGTCTCACATACGGTATTTCAGCTGGCTACGCCCTGGAGTCTCCAGTCGCCCTTCCACGCGGAGTGGGGTGTCTGCATACGCAGCAAGAAGGCTCGTAGGCTTGCCATTGCTTTCGAAGACGATGCGCGCATCGCTCAGGACAAAGATCTCCCAGTCGTCGGAATTGGTGTTGGAGGCGTCGAGTGGCTTCAGTATCTCGGATTCTGGGGTCGGCATCTTAAGAAATAATCTCGGGTATACTGCATGCTGCGGTGTTACAAAACAGAGCTGCCTGTCCAAGGTCAGGTAAAAGAAGTAGTGGGATTGAGCAATGCGGGCGGGCGCGAAGGGCGCGAGACGGGATGCGCGTCCAGGGTCAAAGGCGTGTTATCGATAGCTGCTTCCCGAGGTCACTTGCGTCACTCGAAAGCCAAACGTATTAGAAGCGCTGCAGCCTACAACACAATCTATAAGGTAGAAAGTGTTGCATCCAAGTCTATGTAGTCAGCAAACCGATATACGACTGAAGGGTTCCTTGGAAAATGTAGCTATACCAGATCTAACTTTTGCGACGACATGGGAAAGGCCATTTCCGGAAGAGCACATGTTTTCATCTTTGAGGTCTTCGATATTGCACATAGGTATTGCCTAGAAGATCCATAGTGCCTCCGGGCGGATACATCACGATTTGAAAGCAGCATAAACTATGGAGAACGTCAATGTATCCGGCAAATTAAATTATACTAATAGTGGGTATCTTGGATTAACACAACGAATTCATCAAGTCATCTCATCAAACCGCAGCCTCCTCGGCAGCCTCCTGCTTGCGTATCTGATCTTCCAGCCGCTTCTTCTCTGCTTGCTTCAATCTCATCATAGTAACCTCCTCCAAACTATGTGTCTTCGGGCTGAAAGAGAACTTTGGTGTTCCTAGTGGCGTGGTACTTCCAACGCCCTTCCCTATGCCAGGTCCAAACGACGACCTGAAGGATTGGTTCTTCGGCGTAGATATAGGTGTTGACGGCGCTGAGGGCGCGTCGTTGGTTGGTGATTTGAGGTCGGGCTCGCCGTTCGCCCAAGCCACGGATTCGAGCGACGGGTAGTCGGACTTTCCGTCCAGGACAGCGGCGTGCGCGTGATCGAGACGTGTATAGATGATAAACACAATGGCGATGACCTTGCGGTGCTTCTCTCCCGATGATCGGATCTTCTTGTCCTTGCCCATGACGACGCTGTCGATCTTGCCGTATTTCGCAAACATGCTCGATATCTTGTCTTTGTCCCAGTTTGTAGCGTCGCCTTCTCGCTGGAATCGGACCTTGACTGTGCGATCGATCTCGGCGGAGTCTCCAGGCTTGGGTGCCTGTGGCTCAGGGCTTACGTCCACGAAGCTTGCCTCATCCTCTTCTTTGCGCTTCTTCTCCATGCGCTCTTGTGCCTCCTTTCTGCGCCTCTTGCCATCTTCGGCTAATCTTTGTATCTCCTGTTCTCTTCTTTCCGCCTCGTTCATGTCTTCTGCCCTCTTCCTCTTTAGGTTATTCATGAAGTCCTTGCCCTCTCGCTCCCTCCTTTCCAGGTCATCCTTCATTTTGCGCCGCCGACCGTCCAATAGCTCATCCTGGAGCACTTTCTCCCGCCGCCTGGTACGCGCGCGGTCATATTCGCCCTTTAGCTTCTCGTCTATGAGGATATCTCGAGCCCATCCAAGGTAAATAAAGCGATCCGCAGCATCTTTGTTGTCGGGGTTTTTATCGGGATGGTAGCGAATCGAGGCTTTACGGTAAGCCTTCTTGATTGCAGCTTCCGGCGCATCGAAGGCTACACCAAGTAACTCGTAGAAATCCTCGGTGGTTGATTTCGCGAGATCTTCGAGGTCCTTGTTGGTGTCGCTCATGATGTCGGTAGACCAAGGTATACGCGAGCAGTAAGGGGCCCAGAGCGGGACGTTGGCGCGTGGGATCGAGAGGGGAGACGAAAGTCGCAAGTAGATGTGAATAGCGCAAGCGCGAGGCAGCCGTAGAAACATGTGAGATGATCGCCCACTAGCGCGCCTTCCGGCTTGGCGCGTAGGTATTCTCGGAACGGCTACGAAATTTCGCGTTACCGCATACATTGTATTATATTTTGACAATCAAGTAGCACACAAGATGATGTACACTCCAGCCTGATTTTGGAATATATATATCTCTGTGTAGGCTGTAGGCAACACAAGTTCTGTTAACATCTAGTGGCCCCAATACTTCCCACCCTAGTAGCTAGAGCTCCGAGCTTCCTTCTATCACCCCGCTGATGCCAGTCGCGTCTTCGATAAAGCGCGCGATTATGACTACTCCACCGACCGAGAGTCGCAAGGTGCTCGAAGGTATCTTCGCCATCAACAAGCCGCAATGGGCCTCCTCCGCCGGCGTCTTGCGCGACCTCCAAGACCACTTCTCTCGCTCGCCGCTCTTCGCACCCTGGCTCGAAGCCCAGAAACGCTCCCTCATCATCGCGGACGCTAAGCCCAAACACCTCAAGAATATCAAAGCGAAACTCGGTCATGGCGGTACCCTCGATCCAATGGCTACTGGCGTCTTGATTGTCGGCATGGGCAAGGGCACAAAATGCTTACAACGCTTCCTAGAGTGCACGAAGACATACGAATGCGTGGTACTGTTTGGCGCGGCGACAGACAGCTACGATGCTGTAGGCAAGGTTGTCGGCAAGGCGGAGTACGAGCATGTCACAAAGGAATTGGTAGAGGAGAAGCTAGCGCAATTTCGCGGCAAGATCTTGCAAAAGCCAAGCGTCTTCTCTGCACTCAAGGTTGACGGCAAGAAGATGTATGAATACGCTAGAGAGGGCAAGGACATACCAGAGGTGGCTGCGCGACCGGTCGAAGTAGAAGAGCTGGAGCTTGTCGAGTGGTTGGAACCCGGAAGTCATGACTTTGTCTGGCCAAAGGAGGAGGTGGATGGTGCTGAGATGGAGGGCGCAAAGAAGCTGATGGGTATCCGGAAAGAAGACGCGAAAGTCTACTCCGATACAGCGGCGAGAAGAGGACGGAAACGATCGAGGTCGCCAGAAAACGACCACGTTGAAGGCGCAGGTCAGCAACCGAAGATACCTAAGACAGACTCCGAGCCCGCCATGTCTGGCGCTTTACCAGCAGAGGTAGCACCCATTGAGGAGACCCCCGCGGAGAACGAAGTCACAGACGCCAGTGTCGAAGCATCACTACCAACAGAAGAGAAGCCTGTAGCCTCAGTGGAGCAAGCTGAAGCAACCGAAAACACATCAACAATCACCCAGGATAACGCCGCTGAACCCACCGACGCTACCGCATCATCAGCTACGTCTGCGCCCACTCCGCAACCCCCAGCAGCCCGTCTTCGTATGACAGTAACATCTGGCTTCTACGTACGCTCTCTTTGCCACGACCTCGGTCTAGCCTGTAACTCGCTCGGCCTCATGTCGTCTCTCATCCGCTCTCGCCAGGGCGACTACACGCTCGGCCAGAACGTCCTAGAATACACGGATCTGGAAGACCAATCGAAGTGGGAGCCCCAACTTCAGAAGCAACTCGAAGAGTTCATGGAGAAGGAGGGTTGGTCAATTGAGGAACTGGACGACGACGAGAGTTGGGAGGGGAGGAAGAAAGATCTGATGGAGCAGAGGAAAGACAATGACCGGGAGAAGAGTTACAAGGGCGGTGGTAAGAAGTGGAACTCGAAGGGTAAGGGGAAGTATGGACGGAATGGGTACTCAAAAAACATGGACGGTGGACGGAAATGAGGGATTGGTACTACTATGACTTGCATTATGATACCCCATGAACCAATAAGAATGACTTTGGTATTTGGCTATGGAGAATTGTTCAAAAAAAATGTGTATGAACAGGTTGAGTATGCGACCCAGGTATCCGACATCAAACGTCCGTCCTCGAATTCCTTCGACCCAGACTCTGTCTTATACTCTGAAAGCCCCTCTGCACCTCCGTCACAGCATCATCCGCGCCCTGCAGTCCCTCTGCTTCATCTCTCCGATCCTCATGGTTGATAAACAAGAAGGAGAGCACCATGATCGCCGCGCCGACCCAATACAACGCCGATGCATACTGCGAGTCCAACAGCATTTGCCCAACCAAACTGCACGGAATGGTCAAACTAAGACCAACAGTGACAATCAGCGGGGAAGTAAGCAGCATGGCGTACGCCCAGCAAAAGTCGGACACGAGAGATGACGCGCTGTTGATGAGCACGATGTTGAGGATGCGCGATGTGGGCGGGAGCTCAAAAGGTTCTATGCCGGTGAGATGCAGAATGATGAAACCAGGCCAGAGGAGCAGGATGTTAGACAATCCAACGAGGCCGAAGAAGAGAGGCATGTTGACCTTTGTCTCGTCGCCAATTCGGGATTTCATGAAGACTGTGTAGAAACCGTATAGTACAGCCGACACAAAGGCCATGACGTCGCCAATGGCTAATTCTTTTGGTGTCTTGTGCGGGAAGGAACCGCGGTTCTCGTCTGTCTCGCCGGATACGTCGACCATGGAGATGAGGGCTACACCGCCGAGAGACGCGAGTACGCCGAGGAACTTGAGCAGCGTGAAGCGCTCGACGCGCATTATTGATCCCAGAAGTAGGGTCCAGATGGAGGACGTGGAAGAGAGGATGGTAGAGCTTGCGACGGTTGTGTACTCTAGACAGGCGGCCGCAAAGTAGTTTGCCAGGAACCAAAGGAGACAGAACTCCAGCGCCAGTTTCGCTGTATCTCTTATCGTCAAGCCGTCGTCCTCGTCCTGACCACCAGTTTTCCCGGTTGCGAAACTTTGGGAGCCGTGCAGCGAGGATGATAGCAGGACTTCGGTTGCCTCGTCATTGCGAGCTTTGTTCGAGGCTGAGGTCGAAGAGGGGGTCTCGTGTTCGCGGAGGAGCTTCCATTTCCCTGCTCGCCGTTGCAAGAGGTCGCGTGCGTGTGCTAGGAGAGGTTGGCGGTGCTGCCGCGCGCTGTTCGGACGGTGACGGTCGACCCATAGGTGGTGGAGGAACATGGGTAGGAGAGGGATGACGAAGAATGTTGTGTTTACGTATGTTACGAGGTAGGGTTTCGAGTAGGAATCGTCTGCGAATATTGTCTGTTCCGTTGTCAGCTATGCGCTTACCACTACCCATGCCGTCCCAGGGGATGCGAGATACGTACGCTCGCGAGAAAATTACTAGCTGTCCACAGTAGCACCGTCGCAAGTAGGAGGGCTATTCCTACTGCATGTCGCACTTTGCTCGTCCACAGTCCCTTCTTCTGTCCCTCAGCCCACTGGCTGGCCTCGCTCGCTGGGCTCTCGAGATAGTCTTCCCCGCGCAAGTACGCGTTCTCGTCGGAGACGTCGCTAACGCGTGGACTGAGCGGCGTCGTCTCAACATCTTCTTCCCGCCGAGGTATCATGTTGGCAGGGTGTAATAGAAATTATTGTAGGTGTATATGACAGGTCCGTCAAGGAGGGTCTTCGGTGATAAGCGGGCTCACGGTCGGGGTACGTGTCGAGGCATGGAAGAATATGCGAGCGCCCATGAAATCAGTCGGTTGTCAAAGGCAGAGAAATATGCAAGTGATGGACTCGTGGCACGGGGTGGTTCGGCGTAACACGCGGACACTTGATAAGAGGGTGCTAAGTCCCGGGGGTTGCGAGTTTCATGTGTCCTCGTGTCTCAAAGAGGCCCGTTGACGGGATTGTGGCGGTGCCGCCTTAGCCACGGACCCACGTCATCACGGATACGCGGGCGGAAGGCACGCGTCTGATAGCACTCCAGGCAAAAGTACTGTTCATGTATGTATTCATATATTCTTAGGCAGCTATATCGACTAGGTGACCATGACCCCATCCGTGATGATAGATTACAGGAGTAAGAGATCCTCCTGCTCAACAAGCATGTTCAACACCAAACTCCATGCGAACTCCAGATGCAAGACGGCATTGCGGCAGATGAGGTTCCACTGTCGGCTCTCATAAACGTCGCTTATTTCGTGATGGCATACACTAGCATGCGCAACCGCCTTCGCTGCCCTTGAGGTCGATCGGGATTGTCTCGGGGAAGTCGTTGCTGAAGTCACCCACGTCCTCCTGTGCTAGAGCTTGTCGTGCGATAACTACGGGTGTCAGCTTCCGAAAGCGGGGATTCGGATGGCTCTAGGTCTGGCTTACCTTCAAAAGCTTGCTCGACGTTGATGGCCTCCTTAGCACTGGTCTCGAAGTACGGGATACCACCCTTCGATTGGCAAAATGTCATGGCGCGCTTTGACGAGATCTGGCGCTGTTAGCATGGAGCCTTGAACGGTCGCTACAGAGACTCACCATCCTTTTGCTCTCCTCCACATCGATCTTGTTGCCAATGACAACCTGTCCGCGTCAGTACAGATGTACACCCAATCTACGCGTATGCACCTACAAATGGGAAGCTCTCAGGATCCATCGGGCTGGCCTGGACCAAGAACTCGTCCCTCCAGCTGTCCAGGGTATCGAAACTCTTCGAGTTGTTCACGTCGTATACGAGCACGCAGCAGTCGGCACCGCGGTAAAAGGCAACACCAAGCGATTGGAAGCGCTCTTGACCGGCAGTGTCCCAGAGCTATCGTAGGTCAGTAAGATCCAAGCGCGCAGATTCACATGTACACACCTGCATGGTAACCAGCCTGTCGTCGACCAGCACTTCCTTGGTCAGGAAATCGGCACCAATCGTGGCTTTGTAGCTTGCGCTGAACTTCTTGTTGACCTGTAGAGACCGTATAAGCCAGTGTTCATAGCCTCTAGCTATCACTCGTGTCGTGTATAGCTCTACGAGGGGTTCTCCGTACATATTGGTTCATCAAGCTCGTCTTGCCGACCCCGCTGTCTCCGAGGATAATGACCTGCGCGCATTAGCCGCGAAGGGCAGACCCTGTTGGGAGCTAAAGTACCTTAAGGAGGACCTTCTTCCTTGATGCCATCTTGTAGAGAGTGTGTGTAGGTAGGAAGACGAGGTACGGCGCGGTCGATTCGAGGCGCGAAGCTAGATGCTTCGAGGTGGTGCGGAGTTGGCTGCGCGGATACTAGGCCGAGGTAGAGGGTATGCGACGCCAATATCTAGGTCTCCAGGACGTTGGTCGAGTAGGGAAATCAATGCACTGCGTTTATGGCGCAGATACGGTGAGGATAGGTGCAGCTTCGTTGCCAGAGATCGATGATGGTTGATGTCAAGCTGGGCACGGACATGGCGCTAACCGCCCGTCCCACGGTCTGAGGTGGTCAACCCACGCACCCACCTGACACCGCATTCACATAGACCGTCCATCCCCAACGCTGATCCACGACTGCCCCTGAAGCAGAGCTTTATCTATATATCAAGTTATCAAAGTCGCTGGTGTCATCGCCAATCTCCAACCTAGCGCAACCGCGAACCTGACCGATACCCCCAGGGCTACCAATAGATCGCCTAAGCGGTAAAGTTTAAGGCTGCCAATACGGTCCTGCCTACATGTCGCTCGTAGAACTAGCTTTCCAATATCAAAATTCTTGATCTAGATGCAATCCTTGGACACCACACCTGCAGTTACCATGTGTACAAACCTTGCTTTGGATAATTTGGATGGCAATGGGATGTCATCTTGTGTTCTGCTCTAGTGCTGAGCAAGAGTATACTCGAAAGTTCCAGAGATCGTGAAGCGGCCCATCATCTCAGAAAAGCATACCGTATCAAAGAATTAAGGTAAAACAGAATCTAGATGTTTTGCTCCTCAAGCATAACACGAACACTTTGCTTTGTCAGACTACGCATATTTGGTCTCTGATAGCAAAGTTACACAGTCAAACTATCAGTAATCTACTAATTTTGGATGATTGCTGATCGAGTGAACTGGAAGAGACGCGTTTCGGCCAGTGAATACAAACACGTCTTGGCAGAGCGTCGATTTCACTATAATTGTAGCTTTGATAGTGCGTTCTTTCCTCGCCCCAGCCAATACCGCTGATCCTTTCCGCATCAATCTAGAGCGTCACAGCTCCAAAGATCAATCCTTTGCCATGACGAACGCGGATCCCCTTCACTTGTATTTCATGGCGCTCACTAATATTGGAGGCACATTGTCCGAGCAGGAGCGTGTACAGCTGATTAGTAGGTCGCTAATCGCCCCAAACGCTCTTTGTCTATGAGAGAAAACTGACATGAGTATCTAGATACGCTGGTATTTCTGGTCCGTACCGAGTATCCTTCAGTCGCCAGTGTTCGCGACGTCAACCTGGTCACTATCCAAATATCATCCGACAGATATCGCATCGACGTAACATCCCGCAAAGGAACGATCATCTTCGGGTGGGACGTAAGAACACGCATTGAGGTGCTCGAGGGTCTCCGTGATGCCATAGAGAAGCGAACAGCGCAAGTGATCTTAGATACGAGCGGGCCACGGAACGGACGTGTGCTGGCAAAAGACCAGCCAAAGTCCCACAGACAAGACCCTAAGGCGTTATCGGATAACCTGAAGCATGAGACTGGCAACTTTCTTACAAAGAAGGCCGATGGCGATTTTGCAAGTCTAGACGCCATGCTCGTGAAGGGCGACAACAATCATCAGACCCGGATACATATTCGCCCCGGTTTAAAGAGAAAGGCGCAAGATCAGAACGAGTGCGCAAGGAAGAAGTCTCAAGGAAATGACTGTGTCATGAATGACGAAATAGTTGGCGAAACAGGGGAAAGCATGTCAGACCATAAGGGACATGAGGAACCGATGGACAGCCACATCGAAGGTGAACCAGAGGACATGGAAGAAGAAGATCCGCCTCCATCTGTCAGTGCTGTGCTTGCGAATTATGCAGCTGGCGAGCCAAAGCGTCGAAAGTGGAGGGGTCGTACGGCCGACACGCCAATGAGGCACGATAAAGATGGCATTGCTGAAGGGAACGTGTCCGACGACGAGCAGGTTATCATTGGAGAGGACAATGACTTCTGGCGCGAACGGTGGATACCGCGTAGTTAGCATGCTGAGGGCCACGCGAGTGAAGGATGTTTGGCAGTGATGTTGGGTAGTACCTGCCCAGGTAGCGGGAGTGCGAAGTCCGGCGCTAGCACCCTAGCAGTTGCGATCATTCTGCGCGCATGTCCTTCGCTTCCTCACTCGTGTCAATGAAATCCTATGCACAGCGTTGTCAATTAACTCCATTCTACATGAAATTTCGCTGATGATTGATCTTGATGGGTCCTGATGGTTTCCTCATCTTAAGCCGTACACCATGGTCTCTTCGCAGCTTCCCCGTGCGGGGATCCGTACGATAGCCATGGTCCTGGTTGACGACCAGCCGCAACGCAATTGTATATGACAGCGCATCGGGGTTGAAACTCATTTCTGTCTTTTTACCTCTCATTTCTCCTACCACGCACACGTTGTTACTTGCAAGATGTCGCAAACTACTACTACCGGAACCGAGACGATGCGCCTGCCAGCAACGATGAGAGCATGGCAATGGTCAACATGCGGTACCACGCTCGAGGATGCAATACAGCTCAATGAGTCAGTACCGCTGCCGACAGCGAAGCGGCCACTCGCAAGTGGAGAATCTCTGATTCAGGTTCACGCTGCTGCTCTGAACCAGGTCGACTACAAGCTTGCAGAACTACCCATCGTTGGGCGAATGGCCATCCCTAAGCCAGCAACCCCCGGACTTGATTTCGCTGGAAGAGTCGCTGAAGTGGGACCGGATTGCGACCTCACGGTCGGGCAGATGGTTTTTGGCAAGCTCGAGCCGAAGCAACAGTTTGGCACGTTGGGAGAATACATCATCGGTTCAAAAGCGGGAACGGTGCCAATGCCCGATGGTATCTCAGCGGAGCAAGCAGCAACGCTGGGAGTCTGCGGTCTTGTTACATATCAGTGCCTCGCACCGAATGTAAAAGCCGGTGACAGAGTACTAATCAACGGTGGTTCAGGTGGTACGGGTACTTTTGCCATTCAGATCGCCAAAGCTCTGGGATGCTATGTCACAACGACCTGCTCCGGTAAGCGTCCAACAGTCGCGACAATGATGCATTTTCTGATCCCTCACAGCCGCAAATGTTCAGCTTTGCAAGGATCTTGGGGCCGACGAAGTCATCGACTATCGCCAGAACGATGTACCTACCATTCTGGCAAGCAGCTCAAACCACTATGACATGGTTCTTGACAACATTGGACATCAGTTTGAGCTATACTGGAAATCACCCTCCTTCACAAAACCTGCAGCGAAGTACGTCCAGATCGGATCTCAAGTGAGCCTACCCTTTATCTACGATCTCGCATTCCGCTTCCTGGTACCGACGTGGCTTGGAGGAGGGCAACGGCCGTTCTCTTTTGGTCTTGCATCTACGAACTTCGATGACTTCACGAAGTTGGGAAAGCTTGTTGCGGACGGGAAAGTGAAGCCTGTCGTGAGTGAGGTGTATGCTTTCGAGTATGTACCCAAAGCTTATGAGAAGCTCAGAACAGGCAGAGCGAAGGGAAAGCTGGTAATCAAATTGGGAGTGAAGTGAACGACTGGCTGAAGCGAGAGCAAAGCGTGCCACCCTCCAGATCTGAAGCGAGGCCAGGCTGTGGGAACTTGTCGTTCGATGGCCGCAGCTGTGTTCGCGCCTGGAACCGAATTGCTTGCTGTGCACAATCTGTTCAGCCTCAGTTCGCAGAACCTCCCAATGGGGGATTAGTGCGCGAAAATGGTAATCTGGATAAGAAAAGGACCGTTGTTGCCATTCGCTCTGTTTGGGTGGACGCGCTCGTGGCGGCGCTAAGGCTGTTTCAGGCAACGAGGAGGCTGTGTTAAACGCCGATCTGCTCTCAGCTGTGTATACCAATACGAGCATGCATTCTACCAGGTTCCATATGGATCGATTCCAATGTTTCGAAATAACTTGTGCTAGTTTAGAAAGAATGCAGCCCTAGCCCATTACTAACAAGGAGCATGCCGACCATCGCGCATATCACAGAGAAACTGTGATGCGCCTACATTACCCGAATACTTCTATCTTGGAAGCGATATGAGCGCCTCATATTCAAAGCAGGAAGGCAAAAGAAGACAGGAAGCCAGTTCGGAAGACCATGCTGAAGGAAGGAAACGACTTAAACCAACCATCGACCTGACATCACCACTATGTGCGGGATGCCAAATGCTTGACATCGACAACGTGTTCGAAGCGGCCCTCAAGTACTACAAACGCAGAGTGGACGATCCAGACAAGAAGTCGAAGCTCTACGAAGCTAGCGATGGAAGGCACTTTTACGCTGATGCAGTTTCGGTGCATCGGTTTGGCACGAGGCTGTCCAAGCCATCAGACTGTCCCTTGTGCGACTTCCTTCGATCTGTCAGAGTCGAGCCAGATGTACATGAACGCTACAAACTACTTGCGTTCCGTAGCAGCGATGCTTGGCTCTTCAATGCAGATCGGGTGAGAAACGCGTTCAAAGAACCCGACTTCCTCGAGGAACGCCACGAAACAGTGTTCATGGCAGTCGTGCCAGATATAGAGTCGATCCCAACAACCGGACACGATGCCACATGGCTAGACTACGAGATTCCGGCTGTAGGGGCCATCTTCTACAAGCCGGCTGACAAGCCCAGCGACTTTCTCAGCCAGAACCTGCTGGGAGCAAGAGAGCTCAACGGTTCATTCGATCTTGAGAGGTTACGGGGTTGGCTCGATTACTGTCGCAGCGGACACGGTGCCGCTTGCAAACAACGTGCATCGGAAGAACCGGTAACCAGAGGCTTTCGTCTGATCAACTGTACCAAGGATCCTCCCGAGGTTGAAGACAAGCCGTGGGGAACTCCGTACGCTGCTTTAAGCTACGTTTGGGGATCTACGCCTGCCGATCTGGAAGACTGGCCGGCGACTGTCATGGACGCAGTCGAGGTCACACGCAAGCTCGACTTTACCTATCTGTGGGTCGATCGGAGCTGTATAAACCAGGCGGATCCAGAAGAGAAAGGCTACCTGATTTCGAGGATGACCACAATATATGAAGCAGCTGAGTTCACCATCGTAGCAGCTGCAGGAAGTGGTGCTAGCCATGGTCTTCCTGGGGTACGGAACACACCTCGCAAGCCACAGCCAAAGTACTATGCCAATAGCGGAAGTCTGCTTCTTTCTATGCTCCCGGACCCGCGGCGAGAAATACTCCAATCGCAATATTGGACCCGCGGGTGGACATACCAAGAAGGAGTCCTCTCTAATCGCCGTATCGTCTTCACAGAACATCAGTTCTACTGGGAATGTCGATGTATGGCTTCGAATGAAAGCGCGGATGTGTCGCTGTTCCACCAACCCATAAGCCATGAGAACGATCCCAACACCATTCTGGTAGACTTCATGTTGAGCGGCATATTCAAAGGCGGTGCATTCAGCGGAGGCAGTAGTGCGCACCAGGGAGACTTGGTCATTGCTAATGACGAGGAGTATCGGCTGGATTATGGCTTTCCTGTCGTTGAGGAGATAACCGTTGGAGCGCAATTGCGAGGGCTGTGCGAACATATGCGTGAGTTTACGAAACGACGCTTGACACAAGCTACAGACACTCTGCCAGCCTGTAAGTAGTCTGCCTTGGAGAACTGCCGGTGTTACCAATACTAAAGTCTGCGCCATGTCTAGTCCAGGGTATCGTTGGAATGTACGAACAAACCACATCGCTGCATTTGTTTCACGGAATACCTTTGTGGACGGGCGACGTTGCTGGAAGCGCTGCCCCCGCTCAGATTACCTTCGCCTTGGCTATATCGTCATGGTTTCACCGTGCAGGCTCGCATCAGGCGATGTTTATCTCCGAAGAATGTGGGCGACGTAACCATTTACCTTCGTGGACCTGGTAAGAGAGCCATTGCGCGAGCTGCGTGTAAGACATAGACTGACCTTGTGCTTTTGACTTTAGGGCTGGCTGGGGCGGTACCGTCAGTTGGCGGCTACCTCCCAATACTGAATATTGCGCTTATCTGAGTGATCTGATTAATGCCACAAGCCCAAGTCTCGTATGGGGTGCGAATATGTATCTCTCTCATCCTGGACGTCCAGAGGTAGTACGGCTGTTAGACCAAAGCTCAGCGCTTCGTCTAGCCAACGGCACGTTTTCCACACTGGAGATAAAGAATCCGTTTCTCTTGAACAAGTTCCAACCGGTCAAGGAAGTAAATCGAGAATGGTCGTGGGGCAGACTGGTTGGGAGGATTGGTCGCGAACGGTATATGTCTCACCGTGTTGACAAAGCCACAGACTGGTGGAGGATAGGTGGTCGCCTCGCTTTCACCAGCATGTCAATTGACATAACCCAACAAGAGTGGACTGCCAGACACGGCTCTGGCGAGTTCATAAGTGTTTTGATCTTCGTGGGGAGATTCCTCGATGTTGAGCACGGGTAAGTGTATCCGTACGAACTGTATATGAGACATACACTGACGTCGTATACCTTGATGTAGCGCGGCACGATTTTTGACATTGCGAAAGGTACCTCATTCCAATCCTGTTGTGTGGGAGCGAGTCGGCATGCTTTCTTTGGTGCTTGGCTACATAGGCAAGACCCGGAGCGTTTCGGGTCTTTTTTACCTGACGCCAGCTCATGCTCGGAGTGGTTCTATAGTGATCCAATGAAGTAGCGACTGTCGCGACTAGATGTCAAAATCGATTATGCAACCGTAGGAGTTGCTGTGAATTCCCTGGGGCGTGTGCGTTTAAGAAATACGGCTAGCGATGGTAAGATTGATGCTGCAATACCAAAAGAGTGTACGCTTTGTGCTCTGTAGAGCCTCAATATGCATACGGTTCGTTGAGGATATACTTCCAGGGTGCTGATGGCTTGGAACAAAGTTCGTGATGTACATCATGCAGGTGTAGCCGCACCCCACATATACCTCGGCAACAGCATCCATGAGCCGACGTCTTCACACGCCTATCCCGTACTTGACCCTGAACGGCAGAGGCGAAAATTGAGAGAAGAGCCGCGATCCGCAAGCCTTTCAAGTGACACATGCGCAAGCATGCAGAAGGTTTCGGTCTGGGCTGACGACCTCGGTCGAAAGCGGATAACCTGAATAGGAAATCCCATCCAGACTTGTCGCATCTCCAAACATGGAGGAATTCACATTCCCATCTTGTCGCGCACGTCCGAGCCCTGGCATGCCAATTATTCTAGGCCGGCAGCCTCAAAAGTACCGGTTCGGTAGAGAAGCCCGACCATGCGAGTGATCCCCGACAGGGGCCGGGGTGAAGGGTGTAGGGCGAGCAGGTAATGTACCCGCTCAAGTGCATGTTATGTGTCACTGGCGTACGGTACCGAAGTGCCGATGCGAGGTGTGCTGGTGGTACCATGGTGCATGTATCAGGGATGTGGGGAGTGTGTTCTAGAATACTGGCTAGTGTGGAACGTGGTTGCAGGATTTTCATGTGGTGGCTTTGTGGTACGAGTTGTAAGGGGCGAGTATCGTGAGATCCATTTTAGGAAGGCGCTTCCGATTTGAGAGTACTATGAAGCGGTGTGAATTGGTCTGACTGATGAGTGGGTCCGAGGATGCTTTGTAAAGAAGTGTACGCCACGAACAGATCTTGCGCGGCCTCAGCGGCTCATGTATACCGCTTTGTTCATGTGCCCAGAGGTGAAGCTAGTCAATGATTTGTGGGTTACTTCAAGAAAGCATGAGCGAAAGATATGTCAGAGCGTAGAAGTTGATTCTGCTTGTACTATGTATTACTTGCTATTATGCTGGTCACGAATTGTGATCTATGAGTTGAACTTTTCTTTGTGCCAAGGAAAAACGCCTGCTGGATGTCCATTCGATGCAAGAGCGGCTCAACCTGAGCTCAACCCAAATACACCAGCAATGAGCCGAACGCCGTAAAAAAATCCAATAAGAGTGGCGAGCATGTAAACGCGACGCCGGGTATATCCTACAGTCCACTAGTGATAGTTCCAAGCGAAAATAGACCAATGGCACAGTAAGGAGATTCGTGAAGCGTCGATGATCTCATCGTAAAATGGGGTATAAGCGAAGAAAGGAAATAAGAAGCTCGCAGCTATTGCTCCAGGCTGAAGCTTCCGGAGCGGGAGCTGCTGTTGGAGAAAGGAAATTCGCAGTCGTCGACGTAAGTCGGGGGGCTGATAGGAACGTCTTCGTAGAGTGGAGGTTGCTCCTCATCCCAAGCAATACCCATACCAGAGCGCTCAGTGAGCACTAGGTGGAACTGAGTGCGGAGAACGCGAGCGGCGCCAGTAGGAGTTGCTTGGTTGAGCTTCTTGAGGGGTGCCCACTCTTCAGCGACAACCATCTCAATGATGAGGTTGTGCTTGACGCTCATGCCGCTTGGGCTCTCCATGTCGCAAAGAGGCTTCAGGCCGACGTTGCAGGCGGCCTGGAACTCTACGTCAATCTCGCCCTTCTCAAAGTCGGTCTTCCAGCCAGTCTTGACCTCCTCGCTGGCGATGGCGCGAACATCCTCGTGAAGAACACCCTTGCCCTCACCCCCGACCTTGGAAATGTGCTTGGCACAGGCTGGAGCAATGAACTTCTGCGTCTCCTCAATGCGCCAGTTGAGCTTGCGGAGCCTCCATCGTGTTTGTGAGTCTCCTTTGTTCTGCACAATACCAGATAGGCGCATCTCAATGGGGAAGTCACCAATCGGGTGGATGACCGGGGGTAGCTTCACTGAAGCGGTAAGGTTCGTGGGAGGGAAGATGCGAATAGAGTGCTTCTCGGCTCCGGGAAAGATGGCGCGCTTGATGTCCAGATTGCGCTTGTAGGTAATCTTACCCGACGAGGTAGTAGCAACAGCGGAAAGGTAGTAATCGACTGTGGCGAGGCTACCATGTGTAGTCGCAGGCAAGTGTCCCGGCAGCAAGTGGCTGAAGGGGAATGTGTGTGGGCCATGACGCAGCGAAGTAGGATGCGTCAGGAACTCCCACTTGTGGATTTCGGTGGTTTGCGTGCTGCAATCGGGGCAGTGTGGGGCGACAGGCTTCTTAGTGGAAACGATGGCGAGCATGCGCATCTCGAATTTTTCCACGGTGACGTAGGGGTCATGAACGTTGATGACGAGCTGACCCGAGAAAATAGCGCCGGTCGAAGACTGGGGGCTGTTGTAGAAGACAATGGGCGGCGACTCAACGCTCATGTTCATGGAAGCCGCGCCCTGAGCCTCCACCTTGGGGCTCTTCTTTACTTCCTCTTTTTCTTTCGCATGCTTGTCATGCTTGTGGCGGTTGAAGATGTCCATGACGAGCGACTCTTCCGACTTTGACTTTGCTTTTACGCGGGGTGCGTCGTAGGAGTAGACGGGCGGCAGCAGGCCTTCGGCGTGCGGTTTGACGTGGTCCAGTTTAGGCAATGGCGTGGGAGCCACCCTCGCGAGGGTGCTCAACAGGCGACCGGGCATGTCTGATAAAGAATCCGGGGTAGGGCTGAGATTGAGTGACGTGAGTGGATGTTGGCAGCTGTGAATCTGCGAGATAAGGAGCTGTCCAATGGAGTGAGGGAGTGGGCCGAGATCCGATATGCAGGTGCAGCAACTGTTGAATGCGGCGGCGTTCAAGAGTTAACCTTGTGGGAGTGGAGGTGGTTATAGAGAGTCTGTGGCAGGAACATGTTCTAGCTGTCAAAGTAACCAAAGGGGTAGCTCGGGGTAGGGCGTGGTCCTATTTAAAGGCGTTTAGCATTTTGAGGGAAGTTTTACATGAGAGAAACTCGATTTCGCATGATTTCATCGGTTATACCAGATGCAGGGATTGCGCACGCCACGCTAACGGGTTCTGGCAAGCACACCCCTGCGCCTTCCATGGAATTTTTGGGTCAGGAGGAAGGAACGCACGGCCTGCCGCTCTCGCGATCGCCCAGTAGCTGTCGTGCCTGCCAACTAAAAAGACGTCAACACCTGGGCAACCTTCTCAGCTGAGCTGGTACGAGAGCGTCGTGACTGTTGCGCCCTATACCGGTGTATGCAGCACATTCCCCATCACCATGCATTACCAAGCGCTCGCTGCTGACCGCCGATTCATCACCAGGCCGAACGCATTCCGAATTCCAGCTCGTGCTTTGGCCGCCGCCAACAAGCACCGTGGTGGCTTGACTATGCGGCCAACATGTGTGACTCGCCGACGGCCATTCACTTCAGCACACATTGTACCAGAGGGTCTCCACCCGGAAACCCTGGGGTGCTCGTCCATCGCAACGGCACACTGTCCGCCCGCTAGCCATCATTCGCTGACGCACATCTGATGCCCTGTTCCCCGCAACATGGCGTTCTGATCGCCTGCAAAGTGCGACTCTGGGGACGAATATTCGAGCATCTCCTCGGACTGCCCACACACCGGCGCGACTCCCCGCACTCCTCAAGGGCGCGCATCGTCACGTCAGGAGGTGCACCTGACACGTATTTGATGACCGCTAATGCGCCCTACTCGACTACATTGCGCATTGCTAATTGTGCAACGTCTTCGTCAATTCACAGTCATATTCGTGCTCATCGTGATGGCGACAGATGCCAAGCCGCGCCGGCGTTAGGTAATGCAACGAGTTTTTCCTACACCCACCGTGGAGCGAGAAGAAACGCTGACTGGGTACTCCACCTGTCCCAGATCCTTTACAGCTTCTTTGCACACTTTGGCGTTCCGGCCCGATATTGGCTGTTACCTACGATGCGTCGTGTCAAAGCATCCACTTTGTTGAGGGACCAGGCTGGTCTACATTACTCGATGGAAACTGCACCGGTTCCGATCACGCAGCCACTTTCGCGTCGGAAATGCCCGACGAGTCCATGTGGATCAGGGCAGACGAAGCCTCCAAACACCACCTAGAAATCTCACGATACTTCGCTTAACAACGGCGACGCTTGCATGGCGTCCGCGATCTGCCAAGACTGAAGCGCCCGATCCGGTAAAACAATTGCATTCTCTGCATATCCCTGATTACCTCAACCATACACTGAGTCCATGTGGCGCACCCATGGTTCGTTCAAGGATCTCTTTCCCGTTGACATGTGCAACTCAGCATGCCACGCGTAGCTTCAGGGTTGGAGTCATCATGGCGAAATTTGACCTGAAACTGACGCCATCCAATGGCCCGTGAACGTGTCATGTCGGGACCACACTGGCAGCACGAACACCATTTCACCGCTTCTGTGGTTGCTGAATGCAGAAACAACTCGCGGTGTCTAGACCTCTAGAACAGTGCCCTGCATTGCGGCTCTCTGTAGCCTCATCCGGGCGCAAAGCTTCGATCTACGACGGGCCGATTCGGTATACCTCTCTTAATCTCCAATCCAGTATTGCACGGCGCTCCCGCTATGGCGCTTTTTGCATCGGGGTCTATTCCGTCGTATTAAGGCTGTTATTGTCACGAACCAAAGTAAGCATCATGGCTTCTAGCTTCGTCGGTCTCGCTTTCTGTACTGAACGCCGAGCAACCCCGGATCGGTATGCGGAGTAGAATCCGGAACATATCGAACTCATCCATTCCGAGAACCGCTTGTCTTTCCTACAGCACTGCCTCCGGGCATATTCAGAAATCTCTGCGCATGCCACTGACAGCTGGACAGGTAATACACGCAAGCGCGTCACCAGGACACGTCTGAACACGCCTTATACCAAGTGGATCGCGTTTGGCGAGACATGGTTTTCTCGCAACGAGTGTACCCGCACCTACGCATCGCTAGTACCCGCATAGGAACAGTACCAAGATCTCCCACGTACGTCGATCTACCGTGGACAGATTGCAACAGCTTTTTCTAGTACATGTAGCAAGATTTTCCACGCCCCGTAAAACACCAGAACGGCGCAAATCTGCATCCTCACTCCCTACCTGGAATAGCTTCAATTGAAGACATGAAGGATTCGACATCTCGTTGCACATCTTTAGACGACGTATCCCATTTTCCATGAAATTACCTTCGGATTTCAGCCGCTATTCGTACAATTGGAGACAATGCGCTGTGCTTGAGTTCTTTTTGCAGCTGTGTTCAGGATCACGACTGAGTAGGCACGACGCATGCTCCACAGTCAGCGCTTGCGCGGAAGATATTGCAACCTTCTCCCTAGCATCGTGTGGAGTAAGTGGGTATGGCATTCGGTTCGAGCTAAACGTGTTCTCGCGTGTGACATCGCAAACTTTTCTCAGGGATCCCTGTTTCTGTAAACAGACTCACGCCATGTATCCCCACCGTCAGACTCAGAAAACTCCATTAGCGTAGAACGAGTGTTTCGGACATCGCGTTGAAAGCAGGACTTTCAAAGTAGAGAATAAGTCACGCATGAGCATGCAGTTGAGGAAGTGGCAGGTGCATCAATTCATTAGATCGTGCTACGTGCCATGTAGACCTTCACCCAACCTGTTGTCCGAACCCTAGACTCCATACTATGCAAGCCATGTTGGTATCTTCAAGTGGTATCGTAGATCTACTCGTCGTCCTCATCGGCCTCGTCGTTGACGACGTTGAAGAAGCGGAGCTCGTAGACGCCCTTGGAGGTGGAAACGACGCGGAGCCAGTCACGGAGCTGCTGCTTCTTGAGGAACTTCTTGGTGCTGTCAAGCTATTAGCCAACATCCTTCCCTCTGAAGCGCCAGGGTTTCAACATACAGGTACTTCAGGTAGCGGCCAGAGAACTCCTGGTGCGCAATGACCTCGATCTTGCCATCGCCCTGCTGGCTGATCTGGATGGTATCACCAAGGTTACCGGTGCGGCCCTCAACCTTGATGCGGTCGTGCAGGAACTTCTCGAAAGCCTGGATGTCGAAGATCTTGTCGTTGACGGGCTGCGAGCAGTTGATGATGAACTTCTTGGTGACCTTTTGGCCCTTCTTGGCGGCAGCGGAGCGCTTCTGTAACTTGAGTACTTAGCCTACTGTTCTTGTGCGCGTGGGGTGCTCCCTTGCGCTGGACAGCAAAGCGGTTGTACGTACGGTGGTGGACATTTTGGCGGTTTGGGGGTGGGAGCGCAAAGAAATGGATATCCTGCGTCTGATTCGGAGGGGTTGGAGAATGAGGGAGTGTCGCGCGGTGCGCCAGAAGTTCGAGCAGTTCAAAATTGCCGGCACGATGGTGGGATGCTAGTCCCAAAGGGGCTAGTGGCGCCGAGTGTTCGAACAGCTCGGTACCTGAGGTCGTCATCATCGTTGTTGATGCATCCCAGCAATTAAACGCTCTGACTACCTAGGTATCTTCATTACATTTCGAGAACTCAATAACCTCCGCGCATGCCTTCTATGAGGGGCTCGACACGGCTGCTACATTCACATCACGAGCCAGCAACCCTCGTCCTTTAATGCGAGCGCGATCACTCGTCTGTACATCTTCCAACAGTCAAATGCGCGTAAGAAACCCATTACACTATTGAACAGACCGTCTGCCAAGACGATTGGTACTATGTTATCACATGTAGCGTTTCTATTCTAGCCCTATTGCCATCTTTCAAGGCCGTTACCCAGGACATTGCATTCCAAGGTTCACTCCGTCACCCCATCTGCATGATACAGCGCTATCGAAGAGACCGAGAGCCCGGGCGGGAATTAACCAGATATCATTAAGCCGTGTTGCCGACGTGCTTGCGCCTACAGATGACAGTCTTCCTCAGTTCCGGCGAAATCGGCTGCGCAGACGCGCAAACAAACCGCTTTCGCGATTGATGTTGCCCTCAGCGTATAGGGTCTCCTCTTGTATAGAGTCGATGAAGTCGCCATCCTCGGCCTCCTGCGCCTCACTCTGGAGCCGTGAAACAGGCTCACGAGCGCGAGCTTGACACATCTCTGCACGGCATTGCGGGCATGCGTTCGCACCGTTCATAGCTGACTCATTGACCCAGCTGTCTAGACAGACTTGATGGAAGTAGTGAGCACACTTCGTAATCACTGGTCGTTCTTCGTTCTTGTTGTCTTCGTGGACATCGACCATACATACGGCGCATGCGACACCCTCAGGAACGCTCTGCACTGGTTTGCAGAAATCCTCGATCGGAATCCGCTCGCCAGTCGGTTGAAGATCGTCATCCATGTCCGAATTAACATCATCGTCAGAATCTCCTAGGTATGTGAAGGGAAGTTCTATGGTGCTGTGCAACATCCCATCCTTGTAACCCCGACTTGCTTCGACAAACTCGCGGAAGCTCATGTTCGAGCGGCACGTAGGTATGTGCGCTTGGCTCATAGCACTTAACACTTGTACTGTCACGGGCTTAAGGAAAGCTGAAACAATCCAAAAGACTTCTCGATTAGTTAGTGGAGGCAAGCTAGATACTTCCCTGAAAGCTCGAGGGCCGGAAAGGCGTCGACCTTCTAGCTTTGCTTCGCAGAACGTGGCGAGTTCTCTAAGATCCAACTCGCGGAGTGCGGGACAATCACGACATCCCATTTCCAAGTAGTTCTCCAAGTCTTTGCAGTAACGCTGGATCTGCTCCGGAGTCGGATGCTGTGTTAGGAAAGCCGTCAGAATGATGGCAGTCCTCTCTAGTGTCGCGAAGAACCAGCCGACGTTTTTTGCCGATACCTGGGACACTACTCCTGGTACCACGATAGCCAGGCTAGGAAAGTATCTGTGGAGTTCATCGAGATCGGCGCGGAATTCTTCTGGAAAGAGTGCGAGGCTTGCGTGCCGTAACCACCTCATTCTGAGTCCGGAGGGGGTGGCTGCGTAGAGAAACAAGCGAATCATACTGAATCTTGTGTGTAGGTTGAGTTAGAGTTCTTCGGGTGTGTTGATGATAATGAGGAAGGGGGAATAATAGAGACTTTTGTCACTTCAAGGTGACGAGTGCAGGTGAACGTAGAGAGCGTTCGTTAAGAACTTGCCGATCAAAGGTCAACGAAGTCGCCGGACTGTATATTAGTGAAAAGTCGCGAAGAAATGATCTAAGCACATGTGCGCACGAAATAGTAGGCACGATACTGCTGCCTCGAGGTTGGTGGCAAAGTGTGGTGAATTAGGTGCCGTGAGAAACTGGCTCTCTGGCCGACTCTGGTACAAGCTTTCATCCAACAGTATACGAGGCATCCCTTGACTTGACCACCGCATTATCCATCCGCAGATATCCCGGTTTTACCAGCTTGTTTCGCAGGTTACATGCTCTCATCTGGGGTTGTTTGCACGTTGTGCGTCGAAAGATTACATCTGGTCACTCTTAATGTGCGCCTTATGATACCTTGATCGCAATATTCTGAAGCAAAAGATCTTCCTTTACCTGAATGTTGAGCAGAGATTATAGATCGCTCTCGCTAGGCGACATATTCAGCCGAGTTGCCTCTGACGCTAGAGTGCATGCGAGCTATAGGTATTCGCAGCTTTCCGCCTTCCTGCTACACGAGGCCTCACGGTAAAATACGGAAGATAGAAGCAATTGCTCACTTCCAAGCTGGCTTTTCGACGTCTTTCTGAAGCAACACCGGGTGTCGGGAAGGACCCCTGGCACGTGTCGAGATCAGCGCGTTCCGAAAAGAGGATAGTGTCTAAACTGTTCCGAGACCCGGTAGCATCATCGCCTGATGCGATGCGATAGGCGGATGTCCTTGCATCGCCTTCTTGACAACGACATCAGGATGGCGGATAACAGATGCCGTTGCATCATATTCGGACCGCATCGCGTATCAGGCGTCCAATGTGACAGCACTGCAAGGCAGACACGAGTGGCTGCCTAACGCGGCGCAGTATTCATATGACAACCCGCCTTAAGATTGCGTCCATCTCATATTTTCCTTCCGTCATCCATCGCATACCTCTACGAAGAATTTCAATCATGCTCTTCTCGCCAGTGATGCGCAATGCCGTTCTCCAGGCAACCGCCATCTGCACCGTCTCGCTACTCTACAGCCATTATGCCGAGGAAAACATATTCAACGAAGTAACGCAGGATGAAACTTTCAAGACACTTCTCAACCTTCTCACCAATGGGACAATGCCCAATGCTACTATTCCTGGTTTAATAGACCAGACTGGCCAATTAGCAATCGATGCCAAAAGCACGGTCAACACCTCCGACGGTGCCTCGTTCTCCTTTGCCCTCCAGCATGGCAACGAAACTAGAACTGGACTCAATGGGACCAATGGCATCAATGGAACTGCAGGTAGTGAGATATCGGAATCTTTCTATCGGCGAAAGTTGCCAAGAGAAGTGATCATCTCACTGGCGCTCGCTATACTGCAGTATTGGTGGCTCATTAGTCTCGAAAGGATCTTGCCTGCTCGACCGAGATATCGAGACGCCCCGACTCAGCAGAAGGAGCAAATTGAGGAGAACGAAGATAGAGAGGAAGAGGTAGTGAAGAAGTGGATCGCACAGGGTAGAGTGCATCGAGCGTCGTTGAACTGGCGCAATACTTTCGTCAAATGGGTGCTCGATATGACAGTTGGCATGCTGTTCATATTCACCGTGGAGCATATGCTTCGGCAGCTTCTCAAGATGAAGTCACCAATGTTGATCTTCAAGAGCTTGGGCGAAGTAAGTTCTTATCTTCATTTTTCGGCATGGCATCTCACTAACGTGCCGACTAGCACCTTATCTTCAACTTCCTGGGCACATTTTTCTCCGTCACTCCGCTTGTTCGCCTTGCTGCCTTCGTTCTCGCTCCAGCCTACAAGCAGATAATCTTTATCGAAGGTATCCAGCTAGTCTGGACGGTCTTCGCCTTGCAATTCTTACGCATAACAGCCTCATGGGCGGTCAAAACGGAGTTTGCCCAGACCTTCATGCAGAATATGACTAAAGAGCACGAGGCAAACATGAAGTATCAAAAGTATAGAACTATTCGGGACAGAGAGCTGTGAGTCTGTAGACTAGCAAAGACTACCATTCAATCGAACTTTCCACCTCTACACTACTGCCAGCTTGGCGTTACGGGAATAATCGTACTCAGTTTCGTCTACCATGTTTCCATCAAAAACGGTCTTTCCTATCTTCCCCGACTTATCTTCATAATCCAACCACATGAGCGCTTCCTTCACCAGGTCTGATGGCCCAGCAACTGTTGGCACATGCCATTGGTCCGCTCCTTGGCTCACAAAGTTTGCATGTGCACTATCCTGTGCCTGAGCGATGATGCGCGCGCAGTCGATGCGTGAGAAGGAATCCCGAGGCGTTGCAGGAAACTTCCCTTTCGATTCAAAGGACTTGGTGAGAGTTGACATCGATGCGCGAGGTGTGACCGGAAGTGACTTGTCTAATGGTAGGTAAGGAAGCCGGCGGTTCACGTACCAGGCTTCCCAGCCCAGTCTTGAGGGCGCTGGCGCTGCTGGTGTCTGAAAGGCTAGTTTTGAAATACGCTTCTTTGGCTTCCTTTTGGGCTTCGCTCTCGAACCTAAAGTCTCGTCACGAGGAACTCTAGGTGTGTTCATTGGTCTCTTTGACGTCCTGGCCGTCAGTCGCTGACTTAACTTCGCAATATACTTAGCGAGCAAATTCAAGAGCTCTGCACATTTCTTACACAGTCTCTCGCCCAGTTTTGGTCTCGGTACTGGGGGGTTGGGTGTCTGCACACGTCCTGACCTGACGTGTTGCTCATAAGTTTCATCACTCAATATTTCAGACAAAGGCACGTCTCTGCGCCTTGTTCGCGTCGTTATACTGGAGGCATTCTCTGATATGGTGTGATATTCGCCGGCTGGGAAGAACTCATGGCGATCACTTCTGAATGACAGCTCTCTAGGTATCGAATTGGTCTGCGTTGTAAATTTGGATACGCGTGTATCGTTGGAGTCAGCATGATGCATGTCCGTGGTGTCGTGCCGTGTCACAGTGGGACTGCGCTGGAAGGGGATTGGGGGTGCGGGCCTAGGGTTGTCCAGCCAAGCTTCAGCCTTGAGTTCCAATACACTGTCGCTATCCTTGATTGACAGGGTATCGCAGGTCGTAAGTGGCCTCTCAAGGATCGGTTTGTGTCTCGACCTTCGCATTTCCAGTAGAAAGGGATTACTAGTCTTTGATGGCGTCAGGCTGTCAGGGCTCTTATGCCGGGTATTGTATGGTGGTTTAGAGAACTCACCTGCACGGACTTCGCGGCGATCTACATTCCTATGTTCCGTCCTTAGGAACTCTTCGGCGGTACAAACATCCCATGACTGGGGCCAGCGATCTTTTCGGAAGTTGCGGTCAACGGGCGAAGGGGGTGAAGTCGTTGTCTTTGTGGAAAGCGTGCTGGAGTTGCGAAACGTGCGAGGCTGATAACCCGAGAATTGAGTTTGGCTAGCTAGATCTTCCCACTCGGATCGCCAGTCCTCGTTTTCCTCGCCTTCATGTTCCAGATCTCTTTCATTACCGGCACCGCCCCTCAAGCCGGAGTCTGTGTGGTCACCAGCGCGGAGGGTTGTTTCATTGCGGATTCCAGGCCAGATGGTGTTTTCCGAAGATCTCCTAGCTCCTATTGGCGGCTTAGAAGTGACGTCTTCAAAAGTAGATGTTGCATTGCTTCTAGCGTAGTCTTCCTCAATGAACATTGCTTGACAATAGTCGCAGTGCTCTCGGTGTTCGTCCAGCTGCATAGCCCAGACTTCGCATTGAGCACCTCTTGTATACTTGTAACTTCTGGAGCGCTTGTCTCTGAACTGAGGATTCAGTCGCTTAGTATGTTGCCAGTCAAAGCGGCTGATGCTATCCTCGTGCCGTTGAACGAACTTGACAGGGAACATAAGGCGGCCCAGTCTTATGCTCAAAGGACTTTTTGCCGTAATGATCGCCTCGTTTGAACTTAAGCTAGGAGTATTTGGTGCCAGCGTACCATAGGATTTTGGAGTGATAGGTGGGATACCTGGTGCAGCAGGCAACTTGGGATTTTGTAGCGGGAACTCTCGGTTGCCGTGTGCATCATGGTTCCAGTACTCAGAATCGCTACCACCGCCACGAACGGATAACAAACATGGTTCCTTTACCTCTTTCATCTCAGAGAAGCTCTCACTATCATTTACAGGATGTACCCGACACGTGCAGGACTTCGGCAAGCTGGCTTCAAGCTCGTCTTCGACTGCGTCATTGAGCGAATTGACCAAATCGCCAACATCTTGATAGTAGTCGTGCTCTTGTTCGCTCGATGCGGTCCTGACCGAGGCACTGGTAGACGACTTCGATGTATTTACATCGATCTCCAGCTTCGTCAGTAGCTTCCCGAGAACGTCCACATCTTCCTCATGCACCTCCCATGTAGCTATCTTTGTTTCGCGATCCAAGTGACAATCACTGGGAACATCGCATATGCTGATAGTGACACGCTCATCGCTGACGTTCTCGGGCAACTCTATACCCATCTCTTCACGGATCTTCATGATCTCCAAGACGCGCGCGATATATGGATCGTCGGCGAGCGATTGTTCCCCGTCATCGATTTCAAGGATGCGACAGATTTCAGGCAGTGTCGACCTGTGAGGAAACTGGTATAGGTGTGGAGAGGCACCAGCAAAGACTATGGTGGATTGTCTCGGATAGAAGTCGAAAGACTTCGCTGTGATAATGGCACACGTACGGGAAGGGTCGGAGAGGAATGCTCGTGGAGTCGTGTCCTTCGTAGATGTCGCTGGTGATGATGGATCTTCGTTTCCGCCTCGCATCGTTCCTAGGCCTGGCGATTCCACACGGATTTCGTCAGTCAAAACCAAGTCTTCTTTATCATCCGTGCATACCGTACGAGATGTAGTACTCTCGATTAAATGCATCAAGCGGGTCTTGAGAACCTCCAGGTCTTCAGCGATTGCGTCCTTTTCTGCCAGTGCGGCCTCAAGCCGCTCTTCCATCTCTACTTGTACATCCATCTGCCAATGTAGATCCTGCATGAGACTCTGGTTTAGCTCCTCGAAGTTCTCGAGTTCCCGTTCGAGAAAGCAGTTGCGTGTTTGTAGTACATTGGCCAAAGTCATCCAAAAATCTCCACGTTGAGAGGTTGGAGGGCCCACACATAATGTCGCGGCCTCTTGCATGAGCTGCTCAAATATGCTGCTAGAATTGTTCGCTGAGCTCTCGTTCGCGGATGATGGGTCGTTTTCGTAGCCACTTCCGCCCCGGATTTGCGCGCCGGCTACTTCTCTTGTGCGATTCGTGAGAAAAAGGTTGTTGTCGTTGACCATATACATATCACCTTCGTCTCCATCAAAGTCCCAGTCCCCATCCGTCAGGACATTCCAGCTTAGTCCCATGGTCTCCCACCAGCTTGCGATCGCACTCTTGAACACCTGCTTTGACTGTATCTTGTGAATCGCGACTTCTTGCCAGTGTCCGTTTCCGCAAGCCTTTTGCTTCCAGGCTTCTCGTTTTACGAAGTCTTCTGTTGCTCCTGTTGGGAAATAGTAGATTGTCGCAGCGCTGTGGAAAACAAGCTCGGGCTTGTTGGTTCCGGGAATGACGAAACCTGGAGGTAGGTATACGAGGATATAGTGGATGGTGGAATCGCCGACCCGAGTTGCGGCTCGCTGACAGAGCAAGTGTGGTGAGGCTGGGATGAGAGTAGGGACGCTGCTGGTATCGATATGCTCGCGACTGCCATTGTGATCAATCTCCTCTTCTCCACTTCCACCACGCAGACTTGGTTCATCTTCTTTCTCCTCTTGGCGGTCTCTCGATCGAGAAAGACTGTCCTGTTGCGCCGTCTCCACAAGCGTACGCACCTGCTCTTTCAAGCGCTCAACCTGCTGTCGCAATTCTCGGATGATCTCTTTATCGCGACCACTACTCTGGCTTCCATTCATACCCTCCTCTTGCGACGAAGCGTCCATCTGATCCCAGTTCGTGTACCCACCATAATCATACACGAATTCCTCGTCTTCGTCTCTCCCACCCATTCCGCCTCTTAATGTCGCATTCATATCTCCAGCATTAAGGTCATCTCCATGCTCACCGCACGTACAGTATGGCCCGTCGTCGTCGTCGTCATCGTCATACTCATCTTGCGCCTCGTAGATAGTACTGAGTATGTCCTCAAAGATCATCTCTTGTCCATGCAAAATTTCAACTAGCAAGTCGTGCCATTGATCTTGCGCATCGTATCGGCTGGTCAAGGCTCTCATTCCAGCCTCGGTTCCTTCCATACGGTCCTGGAGTCGGAGGATAGCCATTTCCGTTTCGATCTGTCGCAATGTATCTGGACAAGCTTGCTGTGAACGTCTTCCTTCCGGGCTAGGCGCATTGCTGCGCTCGAAGTGGCGTGACGGGTCAGAAGCGTCTGTATCAGTCATTAACTCGTGCGGAAGCCTGGCATCCGCTGGTTGCCGACCCACAGGTGCCCGATCGCTCCTTGCATGATTTGCATTCCCTTCATCTTGACCTTCCCGCCACAACCTCGCCATGTCTTCCCAGTCCCCCTCAAAGTAGACTCCAGACGACTCATTGCCGTCTGTCACGCCCATAGCATCCATGACTGCTTGCAGAATGGCATCTAGGCCCTGTAACTCCTCATGTAGATGTTCAAGACGGCTTTCCATTTCCGATATCACCTCGCGCTCAGCATCGTCTCGGCCGTCCAGGCAGTCCTTCAGCGTCGTGTTATTCTCTCGCAACATCGCGTTCTCCTCTCTCAACAACCTGATCTCTTGATCAGCCAAGCCGAGCTCTCCTTCGAGCACCTCAATCTGGGAAAAAGCGAGGGCAAGATCGTGGCTCAGGTTCATGATTTCCGTTTCGACAACACGTGGATGAACAGTAGAGTGCGCTCGGTGGCCTGTAGCGACATGGTCTTCTCGGTCATTGTAGCCGTGCGTGGAACGGACTCGACGGTGATGCTCCGCACCTGCTGTTCTCGATGATCGCGGCATCTTCGTACAGAAGACTTCCAGCAGTAGTCGTATCTTGATTCTCAGAGAAATGTAGGAGGCTTGCTTGGTTGCGGAAGGGCCTGGATTTAGCAGATGATGATATGCGGGAATGCTGATATGGTAATTGTCAAGAGATCAAAATCGATGTCGTGACAATAGAAGGGTACAAGGACAAATTGCGGAAACAGCGTACTTTATGTAAAGGAAAAGAGCTAGAGACGTGACACTTACTTCAAGGAAGAGATTCTGCGTGAAGTTGTGCGGTATGCGTGAAGCGACTCGCAGTATTGAAGCGTCGCCGCCGTGACAGAAAAGCTAAATTTGATGCTCGTATACTAAAAGAAGAGGCAAGGGTGAATGCGCTCAGCACACAGCACGCGCAAAGATCATCATACCGTTCTACACGTAGGAACCAACAGCTAACAAGGGGTATACAACAGCTGCGAATGTCTAATGACGTGGATGAAAGGCGCAAACAGTATTGCGAACGCAAGGGAAGATGATACATTCGCCACGTTGTACCTACAAAACAATGTCTATGAAGCTTGACAACAGAGCCGCGAAGGGCTTAAACCATATCTGGGTATACCGTGCATGATGCCCTTGTAGTAATGCGCCGTACAGAAGAAGAAGAAGTGAAGCGCCAAAAGTCTAAAACGAAACCTAAACTGAACTCCACCTGGCCTTCAGCCGTACAAGGACCGATAATCGCTAATGAACTGAACACGTTGAACCTCAGGCCGTGAAAAGGAAATCATGACTCTAGAAAGATTACAAGATTGTAAAGGGGAGTCGTAGCACCATGAAGTCGGTACCACCACGTGTTGAATGCCAAGCTCCATGTCGCAGGATAGCCGGGCGCCATCATGTCG
Organism: Alternaria metachromatica; assembly: GCF_023757995.1. Lineage (NCBI taxonomy): Eukaryota > Fungi > Ascomycota > Dothideomycetes > Pleosporales > Pleosporaceae > Alternaria > Alternaria metachromatica. The sequence continues at coordinate 541,204 of NW_026055496.1, forward strand.
CTGTGCCGAACGCCCAATGTAAAACACTTTTAGTTACCAACCCGTTCGGAAACACGACCGCGCTCAATCTGCTCCACGCGACCTTTGGAGTCGGTGCGCTTCATGCGAGATCGAGCCAACGCAGCTGCGGCTTCCTCGTGTTCCCTAGCCAAACGTCTAAGGGCGATTTTGGCTTCTTCAAGAGGTATGCTGTCGCTGCGCTTGGGACTGCTCTGTCTTGAAGGGCGTTGGCTAGTCGGGTTTGACGTGGGAGTCGGAGGCTGGTAACGGAAGCTATTGGCCCGAGTGCTAGCAACGCTGAAGCCGTTCTTGGTGCTACCAGGACGGCTAGTGCGATACTCAGTGCTTACTGACTCTTGGCTGCGGTTGTCGGCATCGCGAGCGGGAGAGTTCTTTCGGGACCGAACGTAGTTGGGATCGTCGCGCTTGATCATGTGACGGAATTGCTGTGTTTGCTGATCGAAGACCCAACGTTGATAGCCCGCGGCGCCATTTGCGTTCCCAGGAATGAAGGTGTCGTGTTCGTCCCAGCACTTGACCCAAGCCACGTCGTCGACCCGGAAGAAGCCGGCTTGTACTTCTTTGCCTTTGTCGTTCTTGATCATGACAGTCTTCTTGCGCTTGTTGAACTCGGGCTCTAGGAAATAACGACCAATGGCATGGGAGTATTTCAGGGGAACAGGACGGTCCAGGGGAACGTACACTCTGCCAGTTGATGACTTGATGTATGAACTGGGGTGGCCTTCTGGCTTGGCATCGTCCTTGAGAGTTGCGATCAGAAACCAGCCTCGTCCGGGGATACTCTCGTACTGGCCGGGTACTGGGCTGGTCCACTCTTCAACGACCTTGGATGACTGCTCTGCCTTGTTTGACTTGAACCACTTGTGGGGCGCAAAGGCCTTTTGAGTGGCTATGAAGAGGTTGGGCGCCATGTCGATGGTTTTCGAATAACGTTTGATAAAACTCCTCTGGTCACTGTCGGTGATGTCCTCCGGGGACAGTCGGCAGTGGTGGTGGATCTGAGATTCCGGGGGTGGCAAGTACTCCGGAAAGTTCTTGAAGCAGAGTCTGCCGTCGGGTAAAGCACGTGGTCGTGATCGTCAGTGGCAACGTTGGATGCTGCGAGGTTCCGCTTGAACAGAGGCGAGTTGGTAGACGAGGTATGGAAATCCGGTACTTCAGGAGTGTGTTGTGAAAGTGACTAGCCGAAGACCGCCGGTCACTGCGTGCAGGTGCACGACTGTGTCGCTATGAGGAGCGAGGCAAGCCTTCGACGAGCGTGGTTCACTGAGTGCGCGTGAAAGGAGGAATCTCGAAACAAAGACGCTGGGGTGTCGAAATATTTAAAAGACGGGAGCTAATTTAGTGCTGGGTCTGAAAATCTTTCCCAGGCTGACGGAAGGAAATTGGGATGCGCTTCGACCTACCGTGGGTACAAGTGTGGACCATGTACCGGGGAGCAATAGTCAGACATCTAAGGCCAATGCCAACGTGAGCACCGAGTCCTCGCACGTCGCCCCCGAGCGTATCGGACCCTCAGTAAAACGGGCCTCATCAGAAATTCGTCATGACACACTGCCTCAATCAGCTCTTCTCAGCGGTACACGTTCCCGGTTCTTTCCTGTCGCGCGCCCACGGATCCGCTGATTGTCGTGGTGGCATGCCAGGCTCCGCATTCGTGCCTCCCTCGCAGCAACCCACATGCGTTGATAGAGTGCCGCCCTGGGCCAATCACCTGGGGTGCCAGCCACTCGTGGACAGATAATGCCAGATAACGCGACGCAGCCAGGTCGATTGTCCAGCAGTCGCCTGGGAGTGTGAAATTGCCAGGGCAGGCACAGACGGAGGGCAGCTTCAGAGCGGTGTGATGCTGGGTTGAGGTGTGCGGATGCGAAAGGGACTGAGTGGACCGACAGGCGTTGCTAGATCGTGCGCGGAAGTTCCGTAAGCGCAGCCGGTAGCGAGGCGCTCAACATGTCCGCCGTCGATGGAACCAGCACCAGCACCAGGAACCATGACAAAACAACGGACTCGCAGCCCCGGGTCGCCTGAAGCAACAAAGAGCTCTCTTCTAAGCAGCCTGCATGTTTCGATAATCTGACGCGTGCGTCAAAGCAGAGTAAGCGCCAGCCTGCGCAATTCAACCTTCCTCAGATCGCCTTCCCCGTACTTGCAACATTCGCTCCGATTCTCCAACTTCGTGAAACATTCCATCTCCACACCCATGCCAGACAAGCAAATAGACAGCCAAAACCCTGCCTACAACGCCCTGTGCCACGCGACAAATACCGGCCTTCCTTTGAGCCCACGCGGCGCCTCACTTGCTCCTACGCGGCTGCACCCAGCGTACGTGCGACGGCGCCAAGAAGCAACCATGGCTCTTGCGCTGCCCCTTTGTGACTCGTACGGCTGGTCATACGGCTTTACTATCAGACTCCTTATCAATGTGCGTCGAGTTCACTCATCAATCTGATGGCGGTGAGTAGGTTGAGGAGTGGATATGGCTTGCGGCTGCGCATCTTCCGAGCAGGCGACGCGCTGAGTTGGTGTGCGCATCCGGAAACATGCCCGTCAGCCATGTTGATGCTTAGGCAGCTCAAGCAATTGACCAAAATAACCGGTAGTATTTCATCCAACAGGCATCTGCATAGTGCTAGCATGCAGGTTCGATGTTGCTTGTTGATGACATGAATGCGAAGTCGACGTCAAGGTACACTGGTCGCCGGTAAAAGGCTTCTGCGATAAAAGTCTAGCTGAATATTGCAACCCACTCCAACACCATGCAGTACCATTAGCTGAAAGGAGAACAGCTCGCAAAACTGAGCAACAACCGGCGCGGCATATTTTACCGCAATCTCTAGTCGTGATCTCGATAGCCATGACCTGATCTGTGGCATGTGAAGAAGATCAGCCTGATTGATGCGCATTCGATGCTTGGCGCAGAGTACATGCAGCACCCAAGGCACTCCACGGACGATACCGCAACACACACGTTTGTTCTGCGCGGCCGGCAGTTGGGGTTGCGATATCGAAGCGGCTCTGCAGTTAGTCTAAGATCAAAAAGCATCACATCCTACGTCATCGAGGAGATCCTGATTTGGCTCGTTTTTTCATTGCATTCCTACTGCTCCTGTCCCTTGATATCTTTGGTCATTCCGCAGTAACATGTCGCAATGCTTTTTGAAGTGCATGCCTCTCCCCATACCGTATCGAAGGGTACCGTGAGCCGGAGAGGATGAAAAGCCTTCCCATTGAGATCGTAACTAATCAGAGAGACGCCTTGTATGCCCCGCCCCAAAGTGAAAATCCGCACCCATCTACGACTCGGTCTTGACGCGGGCCTTGCCGTTGGTAACCTTGACACCGATCTGCTTCGCCCTGGCGATGATTTCGATGCGCTTTCGTGCTGATACAGCGTGGGCGATCCTGAAGGATTCATTAGTATGTTGGATGGTGGAACAGAAGCTGGCGAACGTACTCTGCGGCGAAGGTCTGGTTGTGCATGAGGAGGAGGTCAACATCGGCGACTGCATCCGTTAGCGGAATCCTGGGTTGGTGTCGTACTCGATAGGTAGCATACCGTTGTTGACGACGAAGGCCTTGTGGCCGCTGGGCATCATGTGGCGGGTCTTCCTGTTGGAGCCGTATCCGATCTGTGAGGCGTTCCGTCAGCCCTGGTCCATCAAGCATTCCGTGTACGCTCAGTGTCCTCTCGGTGACAAGATTCTTCCTCCGTCCGGGTAGTTGGTAGTCCGTACCTTGGGCATAGCAGCCTGGCCCTTGAACCGCCTGCGGACGCGGTTGTCGATACCCTTAGGCTTGCGCCATGAGGGGTCGACGCCTGTCCAGTGTCAGATGCCAATTCCTTCACTCCCAGCTCCGGTGTCTCTTACACATAAAGCGGTCCGACTGGTGGCGGTTGAAGCGCTTGCGGTCTGTAAACGGATACGTCAGTCGCGAGTTTTCGAGGTCATGGAGGCAGATTCGGCGTACGCTTCTTGACGATCGGGACATGCTTCTTAGCGGCGACCATCTGGAATATCGTCAGTACAGCAACAGCAGTCCGCCTCGGTATACGCACTTTGACTGCTGTGTGGTTAGTTGTCGATGTGGTGTCGTCAAAAGTTGGCGTTGATGGATTTTGCGAAGGCGCCGCAGCTCAGTGGACACGCTAGTGGCACCTCGCTTACGCTGGCCCTAGCCACACCAAGAGCGCAGCGACCACCACCAACCTTCCTCGCCGAACAACAACGGACGCGACAAACAATGGTCATGTACAGTGGCCGCGGCAGCAATGCAAATATCTTTGGACCCGAATCAATGACCCGTGCGCATCTTATACTTAGCAGCATCTTGTTTCTTTGCCTGCTCTGCGCTGCTGTCGACGGTCACTTGCTCCACTGTATAATCACCCAGCACAAACGAAACAAAATAGATGGCGCACGGTGATGTATCATGCTGAGCTAGTCTATTTACTAGAAGATGCTCAAAGTGCTGTAAATCTGGCCATGGTATGGAATGCTCCCGTGAATCTCGTAACATGCATCAAGTAAACCCGCCTTCTGATGAGCAAAACGCCGGCAGCTGCTATAGCAGCAAAGCATATCCTCTACCATAACTCCCCGCTAGTTTCATAGACCGTCTTGACCCAGATCAATAGTAGTCTTCGTCCATCGGCTGCTCTCCCGTGTCACCCCGCTTCTCCTTCTTGACGAACTCGACAAAGTCGTCAATGACAGACGGCCATGAAGACTCCTCGTTCCAGAAGCCCATAGTCTCATCTTCCAGCGAGAGCTGCGCGAACTTGAGTGTCTCGTTCCACATGTCCTTGTTGACGCTCTTCTTCCACGACGTATTGAGGAACTCAGTCCACCAAGTAAGCCACGGAGTGTTGGGACTTGACCACTGAACAGCAGACAAGGGCGAACTGAAGAGCAACTCCCAGTACACGGTGGCCATCTCTAGTGGAACAGCCCTCTGGTCCGCAGTCTTGGCGATGGTGAATGTGTACTTGTAAACCCGGGTGAAGACGTCTTTGTTGCCCGAGAGCTCGCTCTTGAGAATCTTGAGATACGACTTCTGCTTGTCGATGGTATCGCATCTGCATTTCGGTTAGGTTCTAAACGACCTCGAAGACAATCTGAAAAATGTTGGCACTTACTGGCGCTCCAACCAACCCTTGACGAAGCCATCGCGGCTCATCTCGCCCATGGTAGGGGCCTGGACGATCTCAAGAGCCGCCAACGCATCTAGGCCCTCGGCATCGACGCCAGTTTCGTCGAAATACCGCATCGTGCCCTCTACTCCGACGATGTCTTTGTCTGGTGCACCAGCCTCTTGGCACCGATCGAACAGCTTGTTGAGATTGGTCTTCATCGCAGATGAGCCTTGGGAACCGCCGCTGTTGCTGCTGCTGTAGTAACTGCGAGATTTGTCAGTCTTTGTCAAGGAATTTAATGAGTTGCCAGTTGGCAGTTGTAACGAAAAGCTCGTCGTGAGTGACTTGTAATCCAGGCATATCGTAAAGGTACACGCGATACTGATAATTCTTCAGTAATATGGAAGGATTGAGCTGCACAGACGTTTTCGCAGTCATGAACAGATGCACTGTGTCGATAGGTGACGACGTGGCATCGCTCAGCACGGGCACTTCATCAACCCCTGTCACCAATTTTATTCTTTCGATGATGATGCGGCAGAATTTGGTCCTGCCATCACGTCCCAGACCATGGAAGAAGGCCAGACGCGCCAACTTCCATTTTTCGAAAGCGGGAGCTGGGATCGTTTTGTGGTTGATCAATGGGAGGAGGTTGAAGAGCTTGGCGAACACACTCCGATTCGCAAGTGATAGTGATTGGATGAACGTGTTGTAGTTTACGCCTACGGTTATGGGCAAATGCCACAAGGCCTGTTCGATTCTCGGCCATATTTGGGTGATCCCGATGGACTCGAACCAAAGAGTCTCTTGTTTGCAGGAGTCCACATAGGAAGCATAGTCCATGGGAGCCATACATTTCAAGTAATGGCTCTCGAGAGCCCAGAGCGCAGCTTGTCCTGGGGTGTCTGAAGCTTGGGGACTGCGTCTTCCTGAGATGTCATGCTCGCTGTAGTCGTCGCTGTAGCCCCCAGAGCCGACGTAGTTGCCAGAACCACCGCGCAACGACACAGTCGGCTCTGAACCTAGGTGATGATCAGAGACGGAGGTGCGAAGTGAAGGCACTGTGGTAGTGTGCAAGAGCGCCAGCAGCTCCTCGAGTATAGTTTCCGGCAAGCATGTACTTGGAAGGGGAGTTGTGATACTGCGCGGATGTTGTAGAATGACCGAGTCTGTTCCCAGACTGCCGTATCGGATATGACGGGCTAGCGCGAACTGACTTTCTGGTGCGTTGGTAACGTTGGTAAGACTGAGACTGCTGTGTAGCACGCGGCTTAGGTGTTCCGCTTGGACTCGATGTTGCTCCGTTTGTAAACAGTCCAGACCCTCAACCAGGTGTGGTACGGCAAGCGGTCGGAAAGCTCCCTGAACTGTGTAGGTCTCGATACTGGACGCGGTGGAATCGGAGGAAGCAGCGGTGTTGCCAGAAGAGAGGCGGTCGTCGTCGGCGGTGTTGATTGTGCTGACTGCGTGTACTTGGGCGGGTTGGACGTCCCTCAGATGAGAACTTCGACTTGAAAGGCTCATAGATCGAGAGCTAGAGCATGAGCTGATGGAACTGATGCGTTCTCGTCTATTACGCCCGGCTAGCTGCCTAGCCCTGTCTTGTGAGGAACCGAACATGACGGCTGTGGATGTAGCGCACGACTGAGCTGAACTGACGAGTGGATGTGGCGTGTGTTTGGACGACTGCACCGAGGGAGGCTTATCGAGGGCTTTGTTGTGGGTGAGGAAATGCCGCAGGAGAAAGCGTGCTATTGTGCCAGCGCTTCGGACGGGACGGAGTAAGACCACTTTCAACTGTAGGTGCAGGAGCTTTACAATGGCGTTGTGTTATTGGAAGTCACAGCTGCATGTGCCCGCAGACCGCAGCTGCGTTGAACTCGATCTGTCACCATGACTTGCAGCTTCTTGCGCGACACGAGCCCTCCTGCTTCTTTGTCTGTGATATGGTACTACCCCATTCCCAAGAGGTATTGTGTTGTCCCTTCCCAGATGTGTGCCCGCAAGTATGTTCGTCCTGTGTCCAGGTGCTGGTCGGTTGGTTGATCGGTCGGTCGATACGTCGATTCGTCTGGATGGCGCGACGCGTCCGTAGATATAACAAGCATGCAAAAAATGTGTACTGTATATATGAACAACAAAGGAAAAGCTGTACTTACGCGTTCACGGCGTTCTGTGCATCCCAGCCATGGCTTTTGAGTGCCCTGACCGCGGTGGACTTGTCAAGTTGAGTAAAGCTGATAAACTGCTGGATTGCAGCTTTCTGCTGAGCAGTGTAAACTGTAGGCATACTGTATTAGCGCCTTGTATCGAACTCCAGCTATTGATTGCGAGCTCGATGTGAGGAAGCGGCGGGGTGGAGGGGTGGAGGGCGCGAGTCGGTGCGCAGAATTTGGTGATAGAGAATGGGTGCAGTGTTGAGAGACAAAGAATCGCGCAAAGTGAATTCACAGATTGGGTGCGCGTCTTGGTCGCCGAACCGTGGTGGACAATAGACAGAGTTGGCGATACTTGGGCGAGCTGTGACGCACCGACGAGGCAGCAATTGTAGGGCCGACCCCGCCGAGTCGACTCAACCCTTGCTCGTGCACCCAAGCCCCGGAATTAAGGCCGCGGCGACAAGCTAGCCTTGTATCTTTCGAGCTTGACATGCATCGCCGCCAAACCAATGACGGATAATCATGAATGGAAGGAGGAAACCGTCGACTTACCTTCGGGGGCTGCCTTTGCTCCTTTCTTGGGAGCCTTGGTCTTCTTTTCTGGACGGTCCATAGCGGCGGCGTTGTCTGTGTTTTTGCGCTTGGGCGGCATGGAGGATGTGGAGTCGTCTTCTTGAGTACCGTCGAGGGAGTCGCGTGGACGTTGAGGCGATCCAGCGTGGTGTGGAGGACTGTGATCTGGGATGCTGGGGACAGGCGAACTTTGCTCTGGTCGACGAGGAAGCTCGTGCGTCTCCTTAATACCTGTGCGCTTGCTGCTACAGCAAAGAAACCGACGGAGCAGGTCGCAAAAGACCATCACCAGTCCGCTTGCTCTCACTGGTAAATATTGCTGACGTGCGCGGGTAGCTAGTGCCTTCCTAATACAGGCGCGGGCAAAATGCTCGCAGTGAATGTGCAATGCAGAAAATCTATGGTGACCTTTGGTTAAGGTGCGGGTCCAACCAAGTTCAGGAGTGCATGCGCGAAAGAGGCGCGACGAAGTGACATGGAGCAACATCGGTTTGTCGACCTACTAGTCGCGTCGCAAAAGTGACGCGGCATCATGTGTCCTCCGTCTGCCTAGGGCAAACATGCACTTCTCAACGGTAACCATGCACCTACCATCCCAACTTCCGCGACCAGATCAAGTACCATATGCGATTTGTCCAAGAAAAATGCTGATCACGCACTAGAGGATAGTAGAAGACAGTATAGTCGAAGTCTACATGGCCTTAGAACTTGTTCCTGTTGAGATTCATACTAACGTAGACTGACTGCACTGCAGCGCACCAGCTTAGTATCTTCTTTAATTCTCTCCTAGCATACAGCCAGTGTACGTGGCTGCCTCCTACATGATCATCACGAACACCACACGCTGAACTGCACCTGATAGTAATGGTTTCATGCCCATTGCCACGGGGGAACGCCAGACACATCTCTGATGCTCAATTCCAGGGTATACCTTGACAAACATCCAACGCCTATATCTTCACAATGTCAACACGCGTCCGTTCCCAGAGCTTGTGCGCGACTGCAACCCCTTTCTCCCTTTCTGCGTCACTGACGACAGCTGGTTGTATTATGACGCGGGCATACGTCCCTGCTGCGCGCCGTTTAGCTAAAGTGCCAGGGTTGACGACCAGTACAGACTCCACGACCTAGTCAGGGTTAGCATGTCGCTCTCTAGTGGGCGAGCCATCTTAGCATACCTTGACTGTGCCTTGAAGCACGCTGGGAGTTATGAGTATGTCAGGCCGTACATTCAGCATTTCGCCCAATTTGAGATAGCTCGTGTCGAGCATGGTGCCCAACGGAAGAAATGGGCTGGGTAACTGTTCCTCCTCCAGCTCTTCACCCTCTTTCCGCTCACTGTTCCGTGCCTCATTCTTCATGACCTTCTCCTCAACTGGCGCGGGCATGAATTGCTGCTTTTCTCTTCCAGTTGGCGGGAAAATGGGCAAGAAACTCCGCTGCTCGAGGACGTTTCGAGCACACCGTTCATAGATATTCGTACTTCGTGCCTTGCCGCCTGCCAGCTCTTCCCTACGTAGCATGTCCAAGATATCGATCGACGACATGCCCACGGTCATTTCATTCATGCTGACAGTCATTGGGTTGGTCACACATTGGACCATCTTTCCTGCAGCGCCCAGGCTAAGCTCTTTTTTGATGAACTTGTCCTGCGGAAACGCAGCATGGTGGTGATGCGCGTCTCGTAAGCTGGGAACCAGAAGAACATTACATGTTGGTACGCGTTTGTTGAAGCTTTGGATGGCGCTCGAGACTTGGTGTCTGAACAGATCAGTCATGGTAGCCTGATCTTGGGTTACATTTGGCGGAGCATCGAAGTCTCCTGACCGAATTTGAGGATGTTCTGCGTCGAGGAATGGGCCCACTAGAATGATAGAGTCCGCGTATGCTTCAGCAGCATTGTCAAGGAAGGTGTGTAATGGGGCAAAGTCGAGATTCTGGTCGGTCGTGTAAGGTCCGGACGCAATCATGATGGTGAGAGGTCGGACATTCTCCGGATCGGAATCGGGCGTGTCAAGATATCTCGCGTTGATGGCATCCAATTCTTCGGGTCTTGTAGCAGGCGGATTCAGCAGTGGAAGTGATAGGACTTCCGACACTACGAATGAGTCACCCGAAGCGTTGGTACCACGCAGAGCAACAATCTGGCCGGGAAAGAAGTCATACGACGATAGCCCTTCTACGTTCAGCGGTACACGTCGGCCTGAGCCATGTCTTCGCGAGCCTTCAAGGACAAGTGATGCCGTGTTGAGTTTGCCTTCGCTTGTGTCGCTTGCAATTCTTCCGACTGCAATGATCTCACTCGGTGACGGGTAATTGGGGTTACCGAAGGCGCTTTCGTCCAGACCCGTTGTGTCCCTGAGTAGGTCACGGAACTCGTCAATCCGATCATCCAAGACTTCAGACGCTTCAGAGAGCTTCATGGCCATGGTGCGGTACGAGAACTTGGACATGTCCGTATTCGCCTTGAGTTTAATGCGAGGTTCTTTCGGTTCTTCTGATGGCGGCTCCGGGATGGCAATTTCGCTTTGCATGAATTGTTCGGTGATGTCGTTTGCGTTCGTACGGGAAGCGAAGTCAAAGACACTGAGTAGGCGTTAGAGCATGTCTGCGGTGTGCACCCAGTATACATACGGACCACCTGGGGCTTCAGCCTTCGGTGTCATGAATCCTCCGGGCGAACTCATCTCGTGAGCCTTGGTGGCCTTGCCTCCCGGTGTCTGGAAGTTGGCTTTGCGCTTTACTGTACTGCCATTGGCGCCGTTCGTTGTGCTTTGACGTGGGGTACCCGGCACGAGTCCTTCTAGTCTGCGTCCAGTCAATGAAGATGTCCTAGATGTCTTTCCACTGTTTAAACATACATGTCATACATGTCCCCACCCTTTGCTCGTGGTGTTGGCTGGCCCCGCTTGACTTCGTTTCTCTGCTGGGCCTTCCCTCTGCTCTCGCGCTCCAATGCATCTTGTATCGTCTTTTTGAAGTCTCGTGCCGTCTTGACGTCCATCTTGCTCTCTTCTCCGCCCATCTTCATGTTGTAGGCCTGCCATTTGAAATCCAGCTCCTCGGGCGAGATAGAATACAGCCGTGACATGGACTGCAGTTCAGCGAGGACATCGGCGGGGAATTGGTCATCCTTGGTGTCGCAGTAGCGCTCGAAGCGCTCGGTGAGTTCGGTCGTAAGGTCGTCCATGTTGTGTCTGACTGTGAGTATTCTGGGTGATGGCCGGGAGAGCACTTTGCGCGTGCGAACTCCGAAGACGCGTCGCGCGTGTCGGTGGGGCTAGCATGGAGGCGGCCTAGGGCGATCGACGTGCATGCAGGGACCGCCATGCTTCCCAAAAAGTTGACCAAGGCTGACACCAACGCCAACACGGCAACAAGGACTTCACCCAAGATACTTGAACAATAACGGTAGACGAGACCAACTTGGGCTGATCAATTACACCCTGAACATAATGTCTGCAATTGGCCCCTTTGCGGAGCCTGCACCCGGCTGCAAGCCCGCCGCTGCCCCTGCCTTGACCGCCGAGCAGCAAACCAAATACGACGAGCTTCTCGCCGATGTCCGCACCTGGGAAACACTGCCCACCACCTCTGCAAAGACTGCCGAGACCTCACCAATCAGCGACGATGAGCGCATGTGGCTCACTCGCGAGTGCCTCCTCCGATACCTGCGTGCCACCAAGTGGAACCTTCCCCAAGCGATACAGCGCCTGCGCTCGACGCTGGTATGGCGTCGTGAGTACGGCACCGACCGCTTCACTGCCGAGTACATCTCAGAGGAGAACGAAACCGGCAAGCAGGTCTTGCTTGGTTTCGACAACGAGGGAAGGCCGTGTCTGTACCTGCTGCCGCAGAACCAGAACACCAAGGAGACACCCAAGCGGGTAGAGCACTTGGTCTACATGCTGGAGCGCACCATAGACTTGCACCCGCCTGGCCAGGAGAGTCTGGCACTGTTGATCGACTTCAGGAACACGGGAGCTGGTGGCACCCCTAGCATGGGCATCGCCAAACAGGTCCTTGACATCTTGCAGAACCACTACCCCGAGCGACTTGGTAGGGCATTGCTCACACACCGTAAGGACCACTCCAATGCCCCACGCATGCACTACTGACATCACAAATAGTCCCATGGTATGTCAATGCCTTCCTCAAGCTCATCAACCCCTTTATCGACCCCGTCACCAAGTCCAAGATCAAGTCGAACGAGCCCCTGCCCAACCACGTGCCCACATCACAGCTCATGAAAGTCTCTGGCGGTGAAGTCGACTTCAAGTACGACCATTCCGTCTACTGGCCTGCGCTTGAGAAGATCTCCACGGAGCGGAGACAACAGAGGAAAGAGAGATGGGAGAAGGCTGGCAAGATCATAGGAGAGAGCGAGATCTACCTGTGGGGAGGAGACGAGCCTAGTCTTGGAAGTGCGACGGCAGAGAAGACCGCGGGCGAAGCTGCAGTGCCCGCAGCAGCTGAGACTACCACTACCGCGTCCAACGGGGGAACAGAGCTTGTTGAGGGTGTTGAGAAGCTGGACATCAAAGAAGGCGAGCCGGTCAAGGCTGTTGCGTGAACGGTTGTTAATATTCTAGACTGACATTTTCCCTATGAGCACTGTATATAATAGACCAATCGACCTCGTCCGACAAGGCAACAGATGGTTGCCCGTACCAAGAGCGTTTCCTTGCCAAGTGAAGTACATGCATCTGGGAATCTCACATCTGACTGACAAAGGGGCGGCAACAAGTGCACACAGATGAGACGGAGCGTCAAGGCGACACGTCGATGGCGTAGTGTCAGACGCACGTGCGCGCAACCTTGCACTAAAAGTGCTCGGACATACAACGCGTCTCCCATCACCGTCCCCGCCTCAACTGTACCGATCGCGCCGCGCACTTCCACCTCCACCTCGACAATCATCAACGAGCCAATCGCGCGCAAAAAACATGAGCGCGACCGAATCACCCTCGGGGACTGATCAAGTCGCATCGTCGGCCGCGCGACGCAAATCCGGACGCGTATCCAAGCGACCAGCCAGATTCGCGCCCGGCGCAAGTCCAACCGGCAGCACGAAGCGCAAGCGCGGCGATGACAACGACAGCGGAGTCGACGCGACAGAGCCGCCGTCTGACGATGAGTCTGAGGAAAGCAGCGAAGACGAGCCAGATGAGGAAGAACTGAAAGAGCGCAGGCGCAGGAACAAGGCCAAGGCTTCTGCGCGCAAACCCGCATCCAAGAAGGCAAAGACGAACGGCGAGAGTGTCAGTCTTGCGATTCGGCCCGCCAGCAATGCGACCAAGAAACCGGCTACCAAGCGGCCGCGAAAGGCGCCTGTGCGCAAGAGCGCGCTGCCCGATGAGACTGAAGGCTTATACGGTACGTGTGCGGGTACGCCGGGAACACGCACAAGCTAACATGCGGCAGCCGATGTGTTTGCCAGCGGAGACCGACTCGAGGATGTCGCTGCACGATGGGTCGCCCGCTTCAACGAGCATGAAGCAAAAGCTGTGGCTGAGATTGTCAACCTGGTGCTGCAAGCTTCGGGCTGCGACCTGCGGATAAATGAAGACGACATAGCAGATCCAGACAATGCGCCAAACCGCGTAGCCGAGATTCAAGAAGAATTCCAGCAGGTAGGCTGCGGTACTTCGCACACGACTCTTCACTTGTTAACACATCGCAGTACGAAGTCACAGAGTACCCGCTGATCGCCAAGGCCAAAGACGGCGGAGGCAATGCTTTCAGGAACGCGCTACAGGGCTTTTTCATCACTCTCATACAAACCGCTGCGCAGTCAGGCCTTCTGTATGAGAGCGCAGAGCTTATCGAGAATATCTCGGTGTGGCTGGGCGCCATGTCCTCGACCGGCAACCGTCCTTTCCGTCACACAAGCACGGTTGCTTCGTTAGCCATCACGACTGCACTAGCCCAAGTTGCCGCCGATCTCGTCGAGAACACAGCAAAGCGCGTTCGTCAAAGCGAAGCGGAAGCCAAGAAGTCTAGAGTCAACAAAGCACGTGTCTCCGCGGCGGACCACGAGATAGAAGAGTACAACCAGAAGCTAGAGTTCGTGGGAGGGCAGCTAGATGATTGGTTCGCCGCAGTCTATGTCCATCGTTATCGCGACGTGGATCCTAAGATTAGAGTCGACAGCGTGGTAGCGCTGGCAGACTGGATCATCGCATACCCCGACAAGTTCTTCGATGGCACGAAACTTCGCTACTTGGGCTGGGTTCTCTCAGATCCAAATCCATCGACACGCATAGAGGTTCTCCACCAGCTCGCGCGGCTCTTCAAAGATGAGAGTAAATTGGCTGGACTGAAGACCTTCACGGAACGTTTTCGACCACGTATTGTCGAGATGGCCACGCACGACGCCGAGGTCAATGTGCGTGCTGCAGCCGTGGACTTGCTCGACATTCTTCGCGAGGCAGGCTTCCTAGAGCCTGATGACATCGATTCCGTCGGTAAACTCATCTTCGATTCCGATGCAAAGGTCCGCAAGGCTGTGGTAGGCTTCTTCGCTGAGAACGTCAACGCCGCATATGAGGCCACCGTAGAAGACATGGGAGGCGAAGAGGCTCTCAATGAAGCCTTGGCGCCAGCCGACGAAGAGGAGGAAGAATACCACAACCCCCGACTGGAATGGCTGAAATTGAAATGCCTCATCGATCAGCTGCTCTCATACGACGAAGACGAGGTTGAGCTCCCTTCACAGATCCAACGCATGTCTCCTGGCACAGAATTGGAGCTGATTGCCAACGGAATTGAGACCCGCTGCTCGCTCGCGGCTCAAGCGCTGTACGACGTTGTTCCAGAAATCCGATCATGGGAGGTTGTAGCTGGCTATCTCCTCTACGACCATTCTCAGACTGCGCAGGACGAGAGCGAAGATCCCGAAATCATGCTTCGCCAAACATGTCGGCTCGAAGAGAAGCATGAGACTGTTCTCCTGGACATTTTGAGTGCTGCGGTCCGTATTCGGCTACAGCGCTTCGCAGACATGCAGAAGGATAAGAAGAAAACCAAGACGCAACGCGAGAGCGATAAAGAAGAGCAGTCAGACATGGCTCGACGACTCTCCTTGCTCATTCCTCAGCTTCTGAAGAAGTTTGGCGCTATACCCGAAACTGCAGCATTGTGTCTTCAGTTGGAGCGTGAGCTGAACCTCGACGTATTTGAGGAATTACGGCAGAATGCAGCTCTCATAACACTGCTTGACGACATCAACAAACAGTTCCTCACTCATCACAACGAGCGCGTCCTTGGAGAAGCTATCAAGTCTATACTTCATGCACAAGAGAGCGAAGATTTACGAGAAACCGTGGATCTTAAGGTGCAAGCGCTTTGGGATGACCTGGTCAACACGTTCGACGCGCTTCGACGAGACAAGGATCTGTCCGTGCGAGGTAATCTTGATGAGAATGTTCTTCGTGGGCTATCCAATGTCGTATTGAAGATGTCGCAACTAGCAGTTGTCTCGAACGCTACTCTGCTTGAACAAATTGTTACTCCTGCAAAGTCGAAAGGCAAGGGGAAGAAAGCCGCCCTGAATACGCCACCTGTCGACTCAGTACTGCAGATAATCGAGCGCGGAATACTGGTCGAAGAGGCAGACGGAGGAGTTGAGGAGGCGGACGACACTCTTGTCAGTCATGCAATCTACTTAATGTTCGGATACTTCATGTGGAAGTGCAAGGCTTGCACTATTCATGTCGAAGAAGGTACCAGCATGCCTGAAGACGAACTCATGGCCTTGGTCGAGCGAAGAGATAATTGCGTCGCATCACTGATGAAAATTATGGAGGGTCGAAAAGGCACATCCGAAGTACGACTAAACGCGACAAACCTTTTCCTAGACATCCACACCATGTTTTGCAACCTTAAGGTCAAGAAGGAAAGGATGGTGAAGACGCCCAAGAAGACGCAGGGTCGCGGTTCACATGCAGCCAACGACGACTGGGAAGCTCTCTGTCGCGACATCGATGGTAACACTACGAAACTCATTCTCCAGATCCTTACGGCCTGGGAGAACTATCTGGCTAAGCTCACCCACAAGCGCTTAGAAGAGCCAGACATCGACGATGAGCCTATCGATCCGGACGACGAGCCTGAGAGTGACGAAGAAGACGCTGCGGACGAGCATGGTGTATCCGAAAAGAAAGTGCGCGCTCTTCTGGTAGACGATCAGTTCTGCCGGTTCGGCGCGCGCATTGTACATGCAATACATGCCGGGGCCCTCGACAGCGATGGTTCAGGCGCAGTGCGCAAGCGTCTCGAGCGTAACAGATTGAAGCTCACATTAAACTGGAGAGAGGTTGTGAATCATCTCGATGCCTCCAAACAGCGCAAAGTCACCAAGAAGATATCAAAGTCGGTTAAGCCGAATGCCGCATCGGCTAAGAGCGCAGAAGTAGTTGAGCTAGATAGCGACGAAGAAGAAGAGCAGGAGCACGAACAGGAGGTCCCTGGTGACGGGATTGAGGATGAAGAGATGGCTGATGGCGATGCCGAGCAGACTAACGGTGTGGAGCCAATTGCGAATGGCGAGGAGGATGCCGAAGTTAATGGTGACGAGGAGAGCATTCTCGGTGATTGAGTATGAATGTGGGTTTACGATTGTTTACTTCGTCTCTTCGAGTTCGTTCTCTACGCACATTTACGGCAAAGCACATTCAGAGGCATGTCCTCTGATGTTTCTTATCGATTTGTTGCTGTATATCACGGCTGCAGCATGGCGCTCCGGCGTTACCATGATATCTAGGTAGGCCGTCCGGCCAATGCTACAAGGGTTATGGCGCTTCCTCTGTACGTAGTTCCAAGGGGCGATTTCATTTCGCTTTGACACGATGAAATAGTTTAGAACAATGATCTCCATCTTGCAAACATGTGATGGCACGATAGCTATTGACTGCTGGTTGGCTGAAGTTTCGATGAGCGCCGCTTCATGCTTCAGTGGCCACTGCGACTTCGCAAGTCCTAGGGATGCATGTCAATGCTTCCAGCCCCAGGCCACGTGAATGCCGCGCATAACCTTAGCTTCCAAGGTTAAGCGACTCCGGGAGTCTGGAACCTCACCACCTCCCGTCCACGATCACCTCTGGTCCGGTGAGTCCGCATCATGCGAGGTCGCCTCCACGAAACCCTACTGATCCGAATGCGCATTTGATATTTCTCATGAGCATCCGTAATGGGGGTAGCGCCAATACGAGCGCTCCGCCCCTGCCTCCGCACATGCAGTGCCAAGCCAGACGTCGTCGAGGAAGACCCAGCTGAGTAGCTCTGGATCAGCCACGCTTTTACTTCATCGCTTCTCTCTTCCCGTTTCGTCTTTCGCAAGTCGGAGTTTTCGCATTCCTTCTCTCGCGTCTTGTCAGATCTGCAGGCTGTGAAGCTTAACAGACACCAAAATAGTCCATGATGCAGATCAGACACTGCAAGCCTCATTCTTGGCACGACAAGCTCAAAGCTGAAGACTTTGCCAGCGCATGCAGTCAGCAGCTTCTTGACTTTGTGTTCATGTTACTTCGCGCGCCTTGCCCACGTTTCGCATCACCTCTGATGTCTTCGCGCGTACAACTGATCTTACGGATCTGGGAAATTCCAAGATTACTCCTGCAGCTGTGGTACAGGAAACCACGACTATCTTCAAGAGATGCGGCAATTCGTCGGCAGCGGAGATCCCAGCTCAAGTCACTAGACCCCGATCCAAGCCATCGGCGACCCAGATCTTGGTAGTCGTACATCTGGATACGAGAAGCTTCGTCTTGGCAGTTGTCAGCCGCTTCCGCACCCCAGGTTTCCCCATGTGGGTACGATGGCCCACGCAGGGCTGAGAAGGTCGAGATCAGTCTCTGGTAGTCTTGCGGCGACTAAACTAGCGAGAGGTCATATGGAAGCCTATCATATCTCTGAGAAAAAGAAAAAGATCCTTGTCCTTCTAGAAGGGGAAGTCCAAGCAGTACGCCGGCACCTTGAACTACACCGCAATAAACATCTTGTGGCAGCCCGCTCCATGTTACTACACTCTTGCCGAACGTCTTGGAAATATCGACGGCGTCCGCCATCGATGTGTTACTGGTCACAAAGGCAGCTGTGATCTGGCTGGAGCATTAGGTAGGCTTCGAGGCCAGTACTCGCTTGACTATCTCCATGATACTGAGGCTAGCAAGCTCAGAGTATTCATCTTAGTGCACTAGTACTATGTCGCTCTGTCCGACTTCGAGAAGCAAGACTACCCTGCAACTTGATGCGAGAAGGTAGCCTCCACGACACATATATAACCAGCCCATCTCCCCACCTTGATTACATTCACACCAGACCTCCAACAGAATTCATCAAACTGGACAATAAAAAATGTCTCGCGTTTCAAGGCTCGCCTCTTTCCTTGCGCTGGCCTCAACGGGTCTAGCTCAACTTCCGAACATCCAGCCGTTCACTGTTACTGGATCTCTGGACGGGTACGTCTGTCACGTTCGGATATGAATTCGATGCTAACATAATGCAGTTGTAATGCTAAGAGCACGGAGTACAATTCCGGTGGTTCAATCTCAGTCAACAATTGGAATATCGAAGTGCCACAGAATCTCATCGTTCAGTTCCCCGTAGTGTGGGCACCATTCCGGGAACTCTGCGATGCAGGAGCCCTTGGCTTCGAAACTACCGTCGTTGGTAACATTGTGGGCGGTAAAGTTATTGCTGGACAGGTTTCAGTCGCCCAACGTTTCGGTCTCGAAGGCAGCCAAGGATATATCTCGGCAATCAACGATGACGGTACGCTTCAGATCGCCAGTGGTCCAACTGTCCGAATCAATGACCCTGATGGTCTATTTGGACCCCAGTATAACTCTCAGAAATACTGGATCGCCGACACAGCTAGTCCGTCGGTAACATCGTTCTCGGGATTTCCTATGTGTATTCCATACTCTGGAAACACCGCCAAGTGCTCGAGCTCGAATCGGCCCAACAGTCAGTCGTTCACGCCCCAAGATCCACTCAGTATGGTTCCATTCAAGGTCGGCGACTTCATTGAGTACTCTGGTCTCAAGGTTGGTGGCAATGAAATCCTCGCTTCGTCGATCGTGTGCATCAGCTTGCACATCACGACACAAGCTAGCGAGAGTGTACCCAACTACATTCGCGTTGAGGATTTCCTTATTGGCGTTCCTGACAACTCACCGAATGTGGAGTTTGCCGATATCCGCGTGATCGGTTTCCTGTCCAGCTGCTCTGGCGCTATAGTCACTATCAGTGCTATTGACGTTGACCCTTGCACGGGCAAGGAGACATATCGCCCCATCGGCACAGCCACTCCAAAGCAAGAGACTCGTTGTAAATGGGAGGCTCGCATTGCTTCGCCAGCTCAAGCCCCCTTCACCCGCGAGTACCGCATTACGACCAACACACCGGTCAAGGAGACCAAGGACGGTATCAAGGCTGGTCAGTTCATTGCAGCTGTTAGCGAATGGATCTTCCCTGAGGTCGATGTGCCTGGAACCAACCCGCCAGCCTACCCATTCAACGATATCCGGGGATTGGTTCAGGGTGACTTCCTTGATGGCAAACAGTACGGACCTCTGTCACCGTTCCCAGGTCCCAGCCCGCCATCGCCATCCAAGATCTGCAGTCCCGCAGACATCCCAGACCCCAACGCAACCCCTTCGGCTACTCCCTCAGCTACTCCTTCGCCCAACCCCAACCCAGATGAGCCAGCTACACCACAGACTGCCCCAATTGCCTCTATCGCAAGCTTTGCGTCTGCTCTGCGCGTCGGCACTAGTGTAACACTCTTGGGTTCCAACACCGCTGAGGGCCTCAAAGACACTGATCTGAACTTCAGCTGGACCAAGACCGCGCCTTCCTCGGCGACCGTTAGCATCACCAACGCCAACAGCCCCAGCGCCACATTCCTCGCACCCAAAGTGACAACCGAGACATCCTTTACCTTCGAACTCACCGTCACCTCCAAGACCGACGCCACAAAGACCAGCAAGGCAACCGTCACTGTCAAGATAAACCCCACCTTGGCTGACACCGTCACCCTGGACACGTACACCTGGGAGTCGAAGCAATCCGGCAGCATCACTGCGACATGTACCTCAAATGTGAAGAACGGAGATAACAAGGTCATGACGCTGCTTCTCAACGGTACCATAAAGCGGACTATGGTAGCGGTGAACGGAAGTCCAGGTAAATGGACATACAGTGCTAGGGATACCGCGAGACCGAACAACTTGAAGTGTGTGAGTGATTTGAAGGGAGAGAGTGCGGTGAGGCAGGGTACTGCGACGACGAGAAGAAGGAGAGCTGTCGTTTGGTAGAGGATGATTGATGCATGTAACGATTTACGAATGTTCAATGAGTACGCGAACCTTTTGTTCTTGGCACACGCATGACTGTCTGTGAAGGCTACATCGCTGTTCAGCTCTCGGCACCGGGCTGAGGTTGTGATTTCATGCTTATCTTTCTTGCCAATCACGTCTTGCTGCCTCCGCCCCCATGGCTGAGCCCTGAAGCCTTCTCTGCCTCTGCACCTGACATGCTTATAAGGCCCAGCATGCCCCGCTGGTGGTTTTCGCAATATTGCGCTTGACCCCTCCACATCGCTTCTCAGCCTTGTTAGCTATGGAGTGCAAAAGTGAAAACATTGGAAACGCCATCCCTGATATCGCTGGTGTTGGGGTGAGTTCTTATTCGACGAACATGACGCTTGTTCTTATTCTTTTGAGATCATTCTAGCCTTTGCAATTCTAGCCGGCTTATCTTTGGTATTTGCAGGCATAGGCTACTGTGCAACTCTGCAAGCAAGATGGAAGCACCCCGACGCCTCAGACAATCTAATGTCTGGAAATGATCGGAAAAAGAAACAAATGCAGTTCTTCCGTTTGCGGAGACTTGAACTCACAGAGAAGGTTCTTGGATCAATTAGCGAAGTTCAGCTATTCAACGGTAATAAATTCCCCGTAACTGCTGATGTAGTTGCGCAGTTGATAATCTGAGCAGGGATCGCGCTCCTCATTGCTGCAATAGTCCAGAGGAACAGCCTAAGCCTTTATCATCTTCATGTAGTTTACGACACTGTCAATTTTACAGCGTAAGTGAACGTCACCCCGTATTTCTCTCTCACTGAATGTCGGCAGCGTGTCATTTACGGCCTCGATATTTGTCTTCTGGCTTTCTCGAAAGATCCAAAAGCAGAACGGCGACAACAGGCATCGGAACAATACCCGACGAGAATCTCCACAGATACGGCGTTTACCCTGGATGAAGTTTCTTGTATCCAATGCGCTGTGGATCACCGTCTTTTGCATACTCTATCTGGTCTTTGCGGTCGTTTTCGGTAAAGCCTTGGGAAGATGGGATGTCAATGAATTTGGCTTTTGCTACCGCGACTGGGGTATCACAAGTTCAGTCCAACCACATCCTGAGGCCGATCATATATACGTTAGCATCACCTGCTTGTACATGTTCAGCTTACTATATGCAAGCCTCCTAGAGTCGCATAAAACCACGCTTTTTGCTGGCACATTCTGGCCTCTCCCCTTTCGAGAGGTGTACAACGCATATGTTGGCGGCATGGCTTTGTACGAGACGAAGGTCAATAGGGCGATCGGAGCTTTCTTGACCAAGTGCATCCGCCTCTTCCCAGTCTTGATAAGAACCGAGATCACAGGGATATCTTCAAGAATGCCTTCGCCTTCGATTTTCGTTCTCTACAACTTATCAACAGAACTGGGGTTAGTGCTTGTTCCCCTGTTTCAATTCTTGCTTCATTTGTACATGGTATGGGCGATTCGGTCTGGAAACCGCATGTACCTCCAGGGCGAATCCGAAGACACCTGGGGATTTGGCCAGGTCATAGCGCTTGTTCAAATCCTCCCAATACTGAAGGGCTTTACGAAGGACTACATAGGTAAGACCGCCATAAGGAATTTGCACATTTGCTGATACAGACAGAGTATCGGAAAGAGACAGCGAAGTGGAACCAAGAAAATGGCGAAAGCGGAGGTACTAGACTTACTATAGGAATATGTGACCTTGAGAGCAGTGGATAATAATGCCGGGCCCCAAGTGGAAGTTATGCCAGAGAACTACTCTCATGTAGCGAACGGAGACAATGCCGAAATTATCTAGAGAGGAGATTAAGGGGTGGATGGAAACTTCGATAGCGTACATCTAGTCTCAACTGCGAACCGTGAAAGTGTTGCTGTCTTCAACACTTTACGCTGAGATACCCTTTCTGGCAGTGCTGTTTATAGCAACGTGGAAATTTGGTGCTCTAGAGGAGTCATAGCTGTTGGCACCGCCCCTCATAGTCATCCAGGAAATCGTGACTGTAATCAACGCTTCCCAACATTTTGCCTGACCTGGCGATGTGACCCACGGGTAATGGACGGGAAGAAGACGCCTCGAAAAGAACTCAACCGTGGATCGCATACAGCTTTCGACAGAATGCGAAAGTATTGCCTTTTGCGGGTATCTCAGGGGCTGGCGGGACGATCCAGGGTATTATTGCGGGAGCTTGTGTGGTGTGGATGTCTAGCGTGAACAACAAGACATGTCAACACCTCACGCCGTCTACTCACTCACCCACGATATGGCGACTGCAATCAATGGATACTGTGGAATCTGCTCGTTATGGTAGTATCGTGAAGTACCGTTCCATGGGAGGCAGGTCGGCGACATGACTGCGAGATGCGTCATGCCGCTGTCGTACCGTGGAATTGTTGACATCGAGGCTGCAATGGCTCGTCTCTACACCCAGGTTTCGCAGCAGTGATCAATGTTTTCTTCAAAACTTGCTCTATACGGCGTGTTCGTGCATGCGCGACTGAAAACTCTTTAAGTTGAGTCAGGCGTGAACGGGCGAAGTATATCTTTGTATCGTGGTGCCGCGGGTGGTAGAGGGCGATGGATGGCATCGGTCCTTTTAGCGACCGCGAAAAGTCCGCCGCAATCCATAGTTTTTCATCTAAACTGCCTTGTCAGGAAGTCGCCACGACAAATGGTGTGTAGTACAGAGACGGTATAGGAGTAGGTGGAGCGGCCCAGGTGTCGAAGGATGCGGATTGCCACTGTGGCGCCGTCATGCGTGGCTCACAAGGCACCGGAACGCCAAACCGTCCTCTGTAATTTCCATGGATTTCTGCTATGATCGACGGATAATCTCAGAACCTGCTCAATTGGGAGACATGAAGTGGAATCTTTCTGGTATACGGTACATCAGCTTAGTGAGTCGGTGGCCTTATGACACCAACGCTTGTGAGGTCGGACGTGAGACAGGCTTGTCGCGTGGAGAATTGACCACGGATGCATTGCCGGGCGGTGAAAACGTTCCCGCACAAAAACAAACCATACATCAAGTCGAGATGTCCGTTGACACGGGCTGCCTTGACCTCTGCGTGGTGTTATTTTGAGTTTGGCGTATTCAGGTACGATGCTTCCAGCTCTTCCGGGTGGACTGAGGACGCTGACGCCAGCGTGTAGGTAACGGGGCTAGGGGGGTCCGCCGCACCACGCCCTGTGGGACTGTGACGGCGAAGGGATCCAGTGTGGGCCTCGGATGTGATCGTGATAACAGTGCGATCGTGTCTGTGGCCGCGATTAAGAGTATTTTGCTGTGGGCCTATTTCGGAAATGCTTGCGGGTGCGGGATCGGCCATGTCGAGCTCGCAAGACCAGACGAAAAGCGATAACGAGCGTACTGCGTATTCGGACCGGAGTGAGGTACGCCCGAGAATAGACAGGCAGCAGGCTTTCCAAGGTTCTCTCGTGGCAAGTGTGGCGTTTCGAGAGCATGACCAGAACTGAGCCACAGAAACGTGGTCAAGAGAAGCACAGTGCGAGCAGCGCCTGAGGGCCTCTGCGCGTCCTGAGACGACGCCTCTCCTCTCCCACACCTCCCTAATGAGCACCATGACCCAATGAGTCTCTTCTCGTCCTTTATTATCGAGCCCGTTGTGCGCCATGCACGCCGCTTCTCAGGCGTTGGCGAGGCGAGCCATGACGGAGCTCGGTCTCTGGCATGTGACAATCACGACTCTGCGTCTGCGGCAGTGCCACGGCGGGAGCACGAAACGGACGCGGGCTCCGTGAGCGCACGTGAAAGAAACAGCACCGAAGCCCTGGGCGACGGGTTCCGACGTTACTCGTCGTTCTCGCAGCGGCCTCGCAGCGCGGTTGTTGACGAGGAGCAGAGCCATGACGATCTGCCAATAGACACCCCAGTCGACATGTCCGCGAATCCATCCCGCTCCCTCGCTGATCAGTTCCGGCACCTCGAGGTCGACTCGTCACGCTCGACCACGACTGCACCGTCGCCCTCGTCGCTCCGTCCCGCCAGCACCCCCAGCCAGCATGCCAGCGCCATGGCTGAGCTGCTCCCCGCTGACGATGGCATGGCCCATCTCCGCGAGCGCATCCACGAGATCCGCGCCCTGAGCATCTCCGACCAGGAGCGCGCCCGCATGATCCACAACCTCATGACGGAGAAGTACAACCACATGCGCCCGACGTCCCCCGCGAGCTTCATCTCACACGACCGCCCCTTCACCCCGACCTCCGGCCAGTCCCTCTTCTCCGACGTCCATGCGTCATCGCCCTACTCGTCCACCACAGACGTGACCCCCGAGATCTCGTACAATCTGCGCGAGGGCGACACGAACCCCACGTATCGGCCCCATCACGACCACGGCGCAGAGCACGGCGAAGACGACGAGGAGGACAGCGCCGAGGGGGAGCTTGTGCTCGGCTGCCAGCATTACAAGCGCAACGTCAAAGTGCAATGCTTCGAGTGCCGCCGCTGGTACACGTGCCGACACTGCCACGATGCAGTCGAGGACCACAACCTGAACAGGAAGCTGACACAGAACATGCTGTGTATGGCATGCGGTACGCCCCAACCAGCAGCCGAGGTGTGCAAGAACTGTGAGACGGAAGCCGCATGCTACTATTGTGACATTTGCAAGCTCTGGGATAACAACAGCAAGAAGAAGATCTACCACTGCCCAGACTGTGGTATCTGCCGGCGAGGAGAAGGTCTGGGCAAAGACTTCTATCACTGCAAGGTACGTCCTGCTTTAGACGCACTTTGGACTAGACTGATTGTGTGCAGAGTTGCAATGTTTGCATATCTATCTCTCACGCGACCTCGCACAAGTGCCTCCCGCGTGCCACCGAGGGCGACTGTCCAATCTGCGGCGACCATCTCTTCACTTCGTCTACTGCTGTCGTGTCAATGCCTTGCGGCCACTATCTTCACAAAGGGTGCTACAACCTCTACATGCAGACTGCGTACAAATGCCCAATTTGCAAAAAGAGTGCTGTGTGTATGGATCTGCAGTGGCAGAAGTTGACTCAAGCAATTGAGGGTCAGCCCATGCCAGAGCAGTTCGCAAACACACGGGCAGTTGTCCAGTGCAACGACTGTTCAGCAAAGTCTTCTGTCAAATATCACTGGCTTGGCAACCAATGCGGTACATGCGACTCTTACAACACCAACGAGCTCCGCATTCTGAACGGGCCAGAGAGTGAAGAAGCTGCCAATGCGATACTAGACGCCGACCTTGATTCAGGCTCGAGATCGCCTGTGAGCGTCAGCTCGCCCTCCTCCCAAGCACCACTTCGTTCGCCTCGGTACTATTTTCAACCAGATGAGCCTGAAGAGACATGGCTACCAGGTCAGCTGCCCTCTTTCCCTTTCCAGATGCCGCAGTTTCCTGGCAGACCGCGCATGCCGCAGATGCCTCAGATGCCACAATTTCCATCTCTACCGCAGTTCCCACCGCTGCCAAACTTCCCACAGATACCGCAATTTCCACAAATGCCTCAGATGCCTCAAATGCCTGATGCTGCACAGCAAATGCTTGAACGCGTGCGCCAATCCTTCGATGCTTATCTCAACCCAACGGGAGATATTCGAGCTGAAGATGTGCCCTTCATCGATCTCAGCAACGACGACCGCGCCGAACGTCCCGCGACAGATGGTACCACGGTTAAGGAACCGTCACTCCCGCAGTACGTTCTAGAGCGGTTCACGCAGTCGCTCGTGCGCTTCAGGAACGATTTGAATCCGGCTTTATTCGAAGAAATCCCGACATTGGATCTTTCGCAAGATCGTGATCCCGAAGGATTGCAGTTCTGGGGTGAAGATGGTGGGCGGCTGAATCGCTTCGTTGCCGGCGATGAAGACGATGAGGATGACGAAGATGAAGAGAGTAGCAGCGATGAAAGCGAACACCACGAAGATGAAGACGACGATGAGGATGATCTTGATGTTACCAAAAAGCGTGGTAAGGAATTCGACCTGCCAGGTCATGTGTAAGGAGTTTGCGGAGCGGGCGTTCTGGGAAGGCAAAAGGATGTTCTACGAATATTGCTTTGGTGCGGGCCTGAATAACAACCTAAAAATTCACTAAAAGCCATTTTATAAAGCAACAGATACCCAAATAGAAACACTTTGTTATTGAGCCAAACGCATCATGGTGTTCCAGTTACTCCAGAGCTTGCACAAGCCTCGACTCACGTGCGCCATGGTCCGTGCTCGACGCGCTAAGTAAGCGGGCACACTGGCGGCATCCGATTTTCGAATATCGTGACTTTTCGACCTCCAAGCCTCAAACTCGCATCCTCATCGTCGACTAACCCCCGCAGCGAGAACCTCTGTCAGTATGTATTGCGCTCCCAGTCTGTGTTCAAATCACTCGATTTACGCACTAGTCGCGAATCGCAATCCCAGCTGGTTGCTGTAATGAGCATTTGCTAACACATTCTCCCTCCAGAAATGGCCCCAACCACCAAGTCCGCCGGCAAGAAGTCTGCCGGAAAGACCGGCCGCAGCGCCATCGCCGACGTCGTCGCCCGCGAATACACCATCCACCTCCACAAGCGCGTATGTTGATTCAGTTTTGTGAAGTCCACAGATGGTCTCGCGGAACCTTGGGTGGGTGCTCGACCAGGCCGATCACACTGGCTTGAGCATCTACCTTTGGTTACGCAGGCATTGGGCGGAAGACTGAGGAGAACATAAGGCTAATACATTGGGTATAGGTTCATGGCGTCAGCTTCAAGAAGAGGGCCCCCAAGGCCGTCAAGGAGATCCGCGCTTTCGCTAAGCAGGCTATGGTACGTGCTATGGAAGAACCACTGACCCATGTCACGCGCGCTCCGTGCGTGTGCTGTCATGGTGTCGTCAACCGTACAAACTCAGGCTAATTGTCTCGATGTAGGGCACCAACGACGTCCGCCTAGACCCCCAGCTCAACAAGAAGGTCTGGGAGTCCGGTATCAAGGGCGTTCCTTTCCGTCTCCGTGTCCGCATCTCCCGTAAGCGTAACGACGAGGAGGGCGCCAAGGAGAAGCTCTACTCCTACGTTCAGGCCGTCAACGTCAAGGACCCCAAGGGTCTCCACACCCAGATTGTTGAGGATGCTTAGAGGAACCCCGCGAATAAGTGGGAAGGATGATGTGCATATCAAAAGCATGGCGTTCCGGCGGGTTGTGCTGAGTAGCTACTATGGATATCTAGAGCGAAAGGCTGGTGAAATGATACTTCAATGACAGATCATGCCCCGCCACGTTTGATGGACTTGGAGACTTGAACCACTCTAATTGCCTGTTGCCAAAATGAGTGATGCGTTCGACATAAAATGCTCGCGATGGACAAAGTCTTACCATAACTGACAGCAACGCAGACATTGCCTAGATAATGCCAACTTGTTCACTACTGCGCACAGGAGGTAAGCTTGATAGTATAGTAGTGAGCTGCCACATGCAGGTCATGTTCGGCTTCTCGCGCTTTCCCAGAAAGTACCTTGCATAAGCGGCTCTACGTAGCTCGGCCCTGGGGGGAGCCGAACATTAGGTGCTTACCAAAGCCTTGGATACTGCTCGGCATGTTAGTTGCTCCAATAATTTCTCAGCAGACGATATAGATAAAGCATATAGAGCGACTTCCAACATGCACTTTGTATATTCTCGACCTTCATCAATCATCCCCGGTTGACGTCAGACACTCGTCTTACCCCCGCCTGTAACACGCGAACCACCAACTTTCACAACCCAACTATCGCACCACATAACCATATCCTATCCTGAAGAACGACCGCGAACATGGTAAACTTCAACATAGCTTACACCTCCCGTATCAATCCAGCCGGCGCAACACCGGTCCTCAACCAAGCACAAATCTGGGCCGGCCTACAGCGCAAGATCCGTTTCGCCCAAGAATTCGTCCCTGTAATTGAGAGCTGCGACGTACTCGAAGAAAAAGATGGTGTAGTAACCCGGGATGTCAAGTTCAAGAAGGGAATGGGGCCCAAAGACCAGGCCAAGGAAGTTGTCAGGAGCTACTGGCCGAGTTGGGTAAGCACAAATCGTTCGCAAAGTCGACGTTTTTGGCTGATGATGTTTCAAGGTCGATTTCGAACAGGAGGATGGAACGCATATTCGCAATATCGTCTCTGATGGCCCGTCTGGCGAGATCGAGGACTTGAACATGACGTATATGTTTGAGTTTGTTGTGCCGCATGTGCAGGAGGGGACTCCGGAGGCGGAGAAGGAGATTCAAAAGTTCAAGGGTGTAAGTACTTACTCTTCCGTCGGGACTGCGCACATGAGATGTGCTGAGGTTCGGTTAGTTGCTGACGAAGTGACAGATGGCAAAGAAAGCGGTCGAGAGCAGTATTGATGCTATTCGAGAGATGGTCAAGGACGGGAGGATCAAGGAGTGAAGTCGCTTGTAGGCTCATGGAGAGGCTGTATCTGCACCTGGGTAATCAAACGATTCCACATACTGAAGAATTATTTTTTACTACGACTAGCCAGCAAGCGATAGTGTTGTGCAAAAGCGATGTCCGCTGCATCGCGCGATCCCCACATGTACGACGAAACAACAAATCTCTCTGTCCATTTGTCCTGCTTTAGAGCCTTCATAGCCATCTCTCTGTTGCTCTCAGTGCGAAATAACTGAGCCAATTGCACAATACCTGGTAACATGCGCTTTTCGACAAACTCATCTAACAGGCCCTCCTGTTCACATAGCGCCATCATCAGCACGTTGTATATGAACCTGGAAGATAACGAGATACTGTACGTTTCCGCTACCTTTCTCAACCCAGCATCGACGATGATCGGTCTCGCCCTAGAACCGTGAAGTGAGTCATCTATATGGCGACCAGTGTTGAGGTAATCGAGACCTCTCATGAGGATGCGTCGCATTTCGCTGAGAACGTGGAAGTCTGAAGTTCTGTCACACGCTCGGCAGGTACACTCAAAGCGCAGTATGCGGTGACGCTCGTCCCTAGTTCTGTAATCAAAGTCTGGTTCGTAACAAAAGAGTATCTCGGCGCCGGCTTCGATGTCACGGGTGGCGTAGCTGATTATGGAGTCGTCGGGTTGAGCGTCATCTGGGATCTTGCAGTTGGGAAGGCAAGAATGATTGAATCGAGAATGCAGTAAGAAGAAGCCATGCGCCTTGTCAGGCTGTGCGGGGATAGTGAAGGAGTTTTCTGAAAAAGCCCTCTCCGTGGTTGAAAAAATGCCGTCGCCATTGTCTCGAACAATGAGGAACTGGGCTTTCTCTGTCTTTGACAGTGCGTAGTAGGCGGCGAGCACATCTCTTTCCTCGATCATCCAGTGGGGCTTCCGGATGACGAAGAGAGGCTTTTTTTGTAGGATCTTTTCTCCTTTGAGGATCTTTCGCGTGGCAAATACACCCCATCCTTTTCCAGGTGAGACACCGAGTCTGAAAGGAGCATCGCTGGGGACTTGGATGCTGTGGTAGGCTGCCCAGGTGATGCTGAGGTTAGGCCATGCTCGGCGACGCGAATTCGGTTCGACTTACGGTGGTCAGCAATATTCTGGTGTGAATCCATGGCTCTCGATCATATCTTAGCTCTGCAATGGCGGAAAATGTGAATTACAGTTTGAAGAAGTAGCCGGATAAAACCTGTCAATGATATGCTGTGCCACAAGCGAATCTGCTGCGAAACGATTGGCAGCTTTGTAACGAACAGGCGGCAAGGCACGCATCATGCAAGGAGCCCCTTGATGGATCACTCCATTGTCTCTGGCTTAATACTGCATTCTGATGTATTTAGTACAGGCCTCTCAACATCTCGCGTCGACGTAAGGTTGCATCTGGCGCAGATGCAAGCCATCAGATGTCTCGCATATATCCGACGGGCTGCCTGGTAAGGCGTTCAGCTGTGACCAAGCTGTCCAGTAGTCTGATTGAGACCACCATCGGCCACTTGGTCGCTCGATCGAATCATGACAGATGTGTGTCTTGACGATAATGAGAACATCAAGTTGTGTGAAGCCGTATAACATCTTTAGATACTGCTTTGTTTGGGTGTAAATGGTGCCGTGATCGCAGAGTGGGTAGTCTTGGTCGCCATGGCGGAATTTCAGTGAGCCGGACATACAAGTCAAATGTAGTGACCGTGTCAAGATAGCTGCATCACGTCATCTGCATGCATCGACAATGCGGCGGAAGTGGTGATGGAGGAGGAAGGATGCAGGGTATCAGTCGATCGCGTGTGGAGCCCTGAGCACTAGTGCTTGCCTCTCGGCACGGGTAGTTCCAGTTGACAAACGCGACTTCACCGCGAAACCCGTGCCTCTGCAACAACGTCAGCGCCTCACACCCCCACCACTGCGAGCAGCCAGGAAGACGGACCCGATTCAGGTCTAGCAACGCCCGACTATCAGTAGCCTCAGCAGCAGCTCGGCAAGCGTGCCCGCACAATCTCTCCGCCGCCCAAGTGCCCCACCTTTGTCTGTACACAACTTCTGCAAGGCAGCGAACCTTTGCGCGCCCGCCCTCCGCCCACGCCCCACGCGCCCATACGCAACCGCTGCAAGAAGCTGAGCCCACGCTTGAGCTTCTTGGGGACATAGACGATATCACAAGGCTGATTGGGAGCTTTTCCCGCCGCGCTGCAGCCCGCCATGTCTCTGTCAATTGAAGAGCTCGACGCCACAGTGCGCGCCTTCTACGAGGGCCGCGGTGAGCAAGTACGTATCTATGCGACCCCGGCCAAGGCGTCCCATGAGAACACGGCTAACATGTCGCCCACTATAGCAAAAGCAAGCTCAGGCTACGCTGAACCAGGTAGGCGTCTGCAATCACCATCGCTGTAGGCTTGTCCCGCTAACCCTCGCATAGTTCAAAGAGAACCCAGATGCATGGCTTCTTGTTGACAAGATCCTATCCGATGCGCAGTACCCGCAGACGAAGTGTGAGTGCAGCGACGTGCTACAAGGCTGGTGGTCCTCGTTGCTAACAGTCGGCAGATCTCGGACTCCAGGTTCTCGACAATGTCATCATGACTAGATGGAAGGTGCTGCCTCGAGACCAGTGTCAGGGTATGCTACAGAACACTCTGTCTTCCGAGCGCTGCTAACCCAGTCAGGTATCCGAAACTTCATCGTCAACTTGATCATCTCGCTGTCCAACAACGACGAAAGCCTCCGCAACGAGCGCACCCTCCTAAACAAGCTCAACCTCGTCCTCGTCTCCGTCCTGAAGCAGGAGTGGCCCCACAACTGGCCGACCTTCATCAACGAGATCATATCGTCCTGCCACAGCAGCTTAGGAATATGCGAGAACAACATGGTCATCCTGCGACTTTTGTCTGAGGAAGTCTTTGATTACTCCGAGGAGCAGATGACTTCGGTCAAGCGAAAGGAACTGAAGCAGAGCATGTGCGACGAGTTCACGGCCATCTACCAGCTCTGCTCAGAGGTTCTGCGGACAGCCACCGAGGCGTCTCTGATTAAGGCGACACTCGAAACCTTATTGCGCTTCCTCAACTGGATCCCTCTCGGCTACATCTTCGAGACACCTCCAAGCGGCCAAAGCCTGATCGAGACCCTGCGAAGCCGATTCCTCGAAGTCCCCGATTTCCGCAACATCACCCTGAAGTGCTTGACTGAAATCGCCGGTCTACACACAGAACCTGCATACGACGATAAGCTTGTTTCTATGTTCACCGAGACATTGACGGCCATCTCGAAGATCATACCTCTTTCCCTGGACCTGAAGAGCACATACTCTTCAAGCAATGGTCGGGACCAGGAGTTCGTTCTGAATCTCGCGCTTTTCCTGACAAATTTCTTCACCATGCACCTGAACGTCATCGAAAACCTAATGAATAGGGACTTCCTCACGCATGGCCATTTCTACCTTATTCGCATAAGCCAGATCGACGATCGCGAGGTTTTCAAGATCTGCCTGGAATACTGGACCAAGCTCGTCTCGGAGCTCTACGATGAGATGCAGGCGCTTCCCATAACGGACATGAATCCTCTCCTGAACATGGGCATCCCCGGCAACGGCGGTCGCGAGTTGGCCAACTACCCTCTACGGAAGAACAAGTACACCGAGATTTTGTCCAACCTCCGAACAGTCATGATTGAGAAGATGGTGAGGCCCGAGGAAGTCCTCATCGTCGAGAACGATGAAGGTGAGATCGTCCGTGAATTCGTGAAGGAGAGCGACACGATCCAGCTGTACAAGTCCACTCGCGAGTGCCTCGTCTTCCTTACCCACTTGGACGTTAACGACACCGAGCAAATCATGTCGGAGAAGCTGGCCCGCCAAGTCGACGGCTCAGAGTGGTCATGGGCTAACTGCAATACCCTCTGCTGGGCCATCGGTTCCATCTCTGGTGCCATGAACGAGGAGACAGAGAAGCGCTTCTTGGTCACCGTCATTAAGGATCTACTCGGTTTGACTGAGATGAAGCGAGGAAAGGACAACAAAGCCGTTGTCGCCAGTAACATCATGTATATTGTCGGTCAATATCCTCGATTCCTCAAGGCCCACTGGAAGTTCCTCAAGACAGTCGTCAACAAGTTATTCGAGTTCATGCACGAGACCCACGAGGGTGTACAGGACATGGCTTGCGATACGTTCATCAAGATCGCGAACAAGTGCCGACGACACTTTGTTGCTCTTCAGCCCGGAGAGACCGAGCCCTTCATCGACGAGATCGTTCGCAACCTGAGAAAGATCACCGCCGACCTCTCACCCCAGCAAGTCCACACTTTCTACGAAGCCTGCGGTTACATGATTAGCGCACAAGGACAGAAGAGCATGCAGGAGCGCCTGATCGCCGATCTGATGTCCCTGCCAAACTCCGCATGGGACAACATTATCGCCCAAGCTAACCAAAACCCCGCTTGCCTCCAAGATTCAGAAGTCATCAAGATTGTTGGTAACATTATGAAGACTAATGTCGCAGCATGTGGTTCAATTGGACCCTACTTCTACCCCCAGATCGGCCGGATATACTTCGACATGTTGACAATGTACCGCGCGAGCTCACAGCTTATCGACGAAGCTGTCCAGCGAGAGGGTAACGTTGCAACAAAGATGCCCAAGGTCCGCGGCCTTCGTACGATCAAGAAGGAGATTCTGAAACTTATCAACACATACGTTGAGAAGGCCGACGACTTGGAGATGATCCACAATAACATTGTGCCGAAGCTGCTAGAAGCTGTCTTGATTGACTACAAAAACAATGTTCCCGATGCTCGCGAGGCCGAAGTGCTGAATGTCATGACGACGATTATCAACAAGCTACATGTACGTTGGCGCCCCAATCTGAGCAAGCACATGGTCGGACTCGCTCAGCCACTATCAAAACATATGCTAACCTTATCGCAGAGTATGATGGAGGATCAAATCATCAACATCATGGACAGCGTCTTCGAATGCACCTTGGACATGATCAACAAGGACTTTTCGGAATACCCCGAACACCGTGTCGAGTTCTTCAAGCTTCTACGCACCATCAACCTCCGCTGCTTCCCGGCTCTGCTTCGACTCGATGCCCGATCATTCAAGTTTGTTATCGACTCCTGCATGTGGGCAAGCAAGCACGACAACCGTGAGGTTGAGAGCGCCGGTCTGTCCATGTGCTTCGAGCTGGTTTCCAACATGTCCGAAACAGACCAGCAAACCTGCAACTCCTTCTTCCAAACATTCTTCACGACCATTCTTCAGGATGTATTCTTCGTGGTCACTGATAGCGATCACAAAGCCGGTTTCAAGTCCCAGTCGATGCTGCTGGCTAAAATGTTCTGGCTTGTCGACTCAGAGAAGCTGCAGGGTCCCATATACACGTCGCCAGATATGGCTCAGGCAGGCACCCCGAACCGAGAGTTCCTGCGGAACTTTGTCGGCAACCTGCTGGCGACTGCCTTCCCCAACCTCCAGACGTAAGTTCTATCCATTAGCTTGTATGACCCATGCTAATCAAATTCAGTGCCCAAATTGCATCCTTCATCGATGGACTGTTTGCGACCAACTCCGACCTGAACCGTTTCAAGGTCATTCTGCGCGACTTCCTGATCTCCCTGAAGGAGTTCTCTGGCGACAATGCTGAGTTGTTTGCCGAGGAGCGTGAACAGGCTGCCAAGACCGCGAAGGAGCAAGAGCGTGAACGAGCTATGAAGGTCGGTGGTCTGCTGAAGCCTTCGGAGATGGATGATGATGAGTTGTGACTTGACGTCGAGTTGAACGCAAATGTGGCTACGCGCACGCCCTATGATAGCGCACGCGCTCCCCACGAGTCTGCAGAAAACAAACGCTCCGACGATCTTCTCGATGGATGGGACATGTATGGCTTGTGAGTATCAGTGGTTATGGTGACTGAAGAGACGGTCGCGACGCTGCGTTGGATGGGAAGCGTAGAGTCAGTCGTATCGGCAAACTTGCGAGGGTGGGAAAATGGGTTCGTTTTGGTCTAATACCCTATAGACCTGTTACTTGTTCATTTGATACATGATTACCTAGCTGGCATGGACGTAGCCTGGCTTGGCTCACAGACTAAAACTGATGGGAGCGCTGTAGGCGTCGAGGCAACGTCGTATTGAGAGTGGAGAATAAAGCTCAAGTATTGAATCATCTGCCAGTATTGTCTCCTTGGTCCTGCCCTGCGGCTATTGCGCATGTATGTATGAGCTCACTCCCTGGCCGTCCCACTGTAGGTTGGATGTGAGATAGGTAGCAGCATGCAGTATGACGAGACCTGCCGGAATACATGGCTCTATCGCGGAGAATCTTGCCTTCCCGTATATACAGACCCACATGCCGATGAGCCTCGATAATGGCTGTAGCAGGGCGCGCGTGCGAACATGATGAGCGGCGTGTGCATCGGCAGTCGCGATCAGGTGCCCGGATGCAATCCTCTGCGGTTGAGCTACCTAGCTGAGCTAGCAGGAGCCACAGCTGGCCCTTACGTAACCCGGCGGCGCTGCCACTACAACGTCGGACGCGTCAATTGGGCAGACAGCGCGACGGGACTACTGTTCGGCAGAATATCCGCATGCGACACCTCCCCTGCCCCATGCGACCGACCTAACGACATCCGTCTGTGAGCAGTTGCTGAACCTCGTGGCGGCTATACGCCCGCTGATTCGCCCGCGCTCTCCAGTCGTGTGAACGACATGGGCATTCCGCCCTTCTGCCAGCGTATGCACAATCTCGTGGCCCTCCTACAATGAGTCGTCGGTGGCGTTCTCAAGCCAGGCCCCTCGTTCGGCATCTTCCAAATACCTGCTAACACGCTGTCTGACCAGGCCCAAGCGAGTCTATGGATTGAGCGGTCCACTGCAGGGTACCGCCAGCTGCATCGTGAGTGACTTCACTTCTCGACTTCCCTACCAACCACGCACGGCCGTTCTTTGGGCTGTCACCAGCAAGCCTCATCACGTCTTGAGCTTTTCTCCTGTCTCCACTGCCGAATAGGCGGCGGCCGAAGACCACACACCTGACATCGTGGGTCCTGTATGGTTGGATCTGCAACGCAACCCGGAACTGGATCCATCGCTTGTGCATCATCGTATGCGCATAGCCGCGAGGCTTCGAGAACAACACTTTTGAGTTTCTTCTTGCTACTAGCATCATGTACGTCTCCCCATCATATGGAGACCCTTCAACCCCGCCCACTGGTGGTTTTGAAAAAGACAGCCTCATCGACGAGTCTTGCTTCCAAAGAAGACACTACTGACTCAGCACGCTTTTCCAGGAAGTTCGGAAAGCACATCCAGAAACGGCAACTGGAAATCCCAGAATACGCCGCCAGCTTTGTCGACTACAAAGCACTCAAGAAGGTCCTTATGCTTTCCCTGCTATCGAGGCTTCACTGATCATGAATTCCGTAGCTCATCAAGAAACTTAGCGCTACACCAGTGATACCTCCACAGAGCGAGGGTTTTCAACATGAATCCCTGGATCCGCAATCGTCTTTGCAGGCAAACAAGGCCACTTTCTTCTTCCGAGTGGTAGGTCTTTGTGCCAGCGACGTATACATAGATTCTTACTTGATGCGCAGGAACGTGAGCTCGAAAAGGTCAACACGTTTTACCTACAGAAAGAGGCAGAGGTATGTTCAACTCGTTGTGTGTGGGGTGTTCAGCGCTCACTTCTGTCGCAGTTGCGTCTGCGCTTGACCACGCTTCTCGATAAGAAGAGAGTCATGCAACAACACCCGCAGTCTGTCTCCAAGACATCCTCGCGATATGTTGCCCTCGAGGAGGGGCTAAAGCAGTTTAGCATGGATCTTAACAAGCTTGAGGTGATTGGTCCGCACGCACTCGGGGCTGCCCCCACTAACCTGACTTAGCAATTCGTGGAAGTGAACGAAACAGCCTTTTCAAAGATCCTCAAAAAGGTTCGATGCACCCACCCTCTGTTGTCAACGGCCTGCTAACATTGCCTAGTGGGACAAAACATCCAAAGTCCGTTACCATCACCTGCGCATCATCGACATTGACTGACTCCATACCAGTCAAGGGAAAAGCAGCTTTACCTCGCGCGCGCCGTCGAAGTCCAACCATGCTTCAACCGAGAAGTCATCAGCACGCTGTCCGACCAAGCAACCCAGGCACTCCTTGATTTCTCAGGATGGGCTGAAGGCGAAGGAGTACAAGCCCCTCATCCCACAGCCGAACCACGCGTCTCCGAACCTGCTTTCGAAGCGAAACTCGAGCTCGACAACCAATTTGTGCAAGCCATCAACACCGCGAACCAAGGCAAGATAGAAGAGTGCCTCGCCCGTCTGTCGACCCTCCCCGATGCAAGCGACCACATCTCTAGAGCGTTTCTCAGCACCGTTGCCGAAGCGCCAGAGTCTGCATTGAGGATTTTGCTCGATTCGAATCTTGTGAATCTCCAGCAAGAGGATGAGATCAACGAGCGAAATTGTCTCCATAAGTCGGCCATCAGCGGAAGGATCGAAGTACTCAAACTTGGCCTATCGAGCAACGTGGATGTGCATGCGACGGACGTCTACGGCAGAATACCATTGCATTACGCTTGTATGCATGGGTACGTGGAGCTGGTTCAGGAACTCATAAACGCTGCTCCAGAAACAGTGAACTTCCGGGATCAGGACAGCTTCACGCCCCTTATACATGCCATTGTGCACTCAAAGCTCGCTTGCGTGGAGATACTCCTTTCGCGAGGTGCTGATCTTACGCGTCTGGGTCCTGGAGAGCATGTGCCGCTCAATCTCGCATGCCAATATGCATCGCTAGAGATCCTCGAACTCCTTCTACAAAGGTCAGCAGAGATGCTTTCGGATGCGGAAGGGCTGTTCCCTCAACACTTGGTGGCACGATCGGGCAAGACGCCAGAAGCCTTGCTGATGCTACGGAAATACGGCGCCGACCTCGACCAGCCGGACAAACTCTACCAATGGACGCCACTCTTTCATGCTGCGAGCGAGGGTCATGTGGAGTGTCTTAAGACGCTACTTCAATGTCAAGTCGACGTAGACATTGTGGATGAGAAGGGTCTTTCCGCCATGTACTACGCAACATGGGAAGGGCATCTAGAGTGCATGCAGCTACTTGCTTCTGTTGGACGCGGTGTCGGGCTCATGACACAGAAACAGGCCTCGCCTCAAATATCCTCTCAGCTGTCCAGCTCAATGCCTACAGCCATGGATATTGAAGGCGATCCTGACGGTATTCCCGAGTTCATCCTACCACCACCGATCATACCCTTCCGAAGATATGGCCACAACTTCCTCGACACGAAGACGTTCGTAGTCATCAACTTCGAGAAGGTGGGCAAAGATGCCATTCGATTCTATGACGAGTCGAAGTATCCTGCTGCAAGGCTTACCATCTCCTCGAAGAGCTCCGATCTTATACCACGCAATATCCTGCTACCCATACAAGATGAGTTCAAGGTCATCTCTTTCCAGATCGAGAATCTCGATACCTTCTCTATCGACTTCGACGTGTATCCTACGATAGGATCAAAGGTTATCGCTCGCAGTGTGGCTTCTTCAAAGGTATTTACGGAGCGTTCAAAAAGCACGGGCCGTTGGCATCTCGAACTGTTTGACCCAAGACTACGAGCCATTGGCAGAGTCACCTTCGACTTCCAGGTGGTCAAGCCGTTCCACGGAATTCCGCTCGAGATTACACACTTTGCAACTTACTGGAAGGCTACTAGTCAACTGGACTCACAGCCGCACACACTCATCACCGGATCCAGCCTGTCTGGTGAATACGTCCGCCTGTTCGTCCAACTGACTGCAGATGGCATACCGGTGCTACATCCGAGATGGAAGGTCAATCATCACGGGCTAGAAGTTCCGGTCAACATCCTTACGTATGCGCAATTCGCTGCGATCGGCGTCGCGCAAACCACCACGGCCGCAGACCAGCTTGCTGCGGAACTCGGCAACAATGGTTCGATCAACATACCAAATATCTATCAAATCATGGCTTCTTCGTTCATTACGCTGAAAGATGCCTTGTCGGCACTTCCGGCTCACATTCATGTGGAGCTGCACGTTCTGTTCCCATCCCGGCTCGAAGAAGAACGCCTCAAACTCGGCCCCACGCACGACATGAACGCTTTCGCGGACAAGATCTTATCTGTAGTCTTTGAACATGCACGTCGATTGAGGGAGCAAGGCGCGGGCGAGATAGATGGGACACTGAGAAGTGTGCTGTTCAGCTCCTTCAACCAGGACATCTGCACGGTTATCAACTGGAAGCAGCCCAACTGTGAGTTCAATCATAGAACAATGAATGCAACAGATGCTAACATTGAGATAGATCCAGTTCTCCTCTGCAACGAGCTCGGAGCCGATACTTCGCAGTCGCCTTCTGGAAATACAAACATCATTCAAAGCAGCGGCCGCACAACAACGTCTGTAAAGGAGGCTGTGCAAATCGCTAGAGACAACAACTTTATGGGCCTGATTTGCAGTTCGCGTTTACTGGTGAGAGGAATACGACTCACTACGCAATTCAGTACTAACAATGACCAGTCACTCGCTCCT
Source organism: Alternaria metachromatica (assembly GCF_023757995.1). Lineage (NCBI taxonomy): Eukaryota > Fungi > Ascomycota > Dothideomycetes > Pleosporales > Pleosporaceae > Alternaria > Alternaria metachromatica. Next base: position 580,407 of record NW_026055496.1, read on the forward strand.
GCCCTGATCGAATCGATCAAAACAGCCGGCCTGGTCCTCGTTACGGACATCACCGATTCCCCAGCCGAAGATGCCGCCCAATCCGCGAGCCTTCATGTGGCAAATCCGCGTCGACAGAACACACCCGACGGAGTCGATGGCTATCTCAAGGGCAACGGCGTACTCTGCTTCAACGAAACGGTCGACATGTAGACAGAGGTGGGGATGATGGACAGTTTGGTGGATCGGTTGTGGGCACATGGGTGAATGGATAATGGTGATACAGTTCAGGCGTTGCGCAATAGACTGGATATCTCGTGGGAATTGCTATACCAGTAGAGGGAAGGGTGTCATGATGCTTTCATTAACAAGTAGTAACTGTTAGACGGCGTGTCTTATCCGGTGCAGCTGGTTATGGAAGCCGAATTTGTTTTAAAGGCGCGCGTTATGTTAGCAAATTCGATATGCAAGTGAGATTGTTCAAGCAGTACCGTGTCTGGGCAAGGTGGTTTAGCATGTGATGGGGCTCGGCAGTGTCGATGGTCGCCGCAAACCGACAAGGGTGTGGCGTCCCGGTTCCGATTCGCGCGACGCCTCCATCGAAAAATGTCGAACGACGACATTTGTGGCTAGAAGCGCATGGTCTGTTGCCGCTTGTCGTTCGCTTTCGCATCTCTGTCTGAGCGCCCTACCCTCTGCAGTGCTTGGACCCTGCCGACCATGGTATACACATAATGTCGACTCTGAGCGCCCTTACTAGTCCGCTCCTCCGAAGGACGTGGACTTGCCGAGCTTGTATACGGTCCCAACGACACACGACGCCGCAGCGACAAGGCCTATGGCAACAGCGAAACACGTCGGCCGGGCACAGTGCATTCTCGACCCGCCTTGGAGCGCAGAGGACATTTGCAAGCCAGGCCAATGAGGCAGCCAATGCCACGGCCAAAGCTGCGGGGAGGGGCTCAAAGGGCAGCAAGAGAAGGAGACGACTGCTGATAACTGGAGGTGGAGTCGCAATCGGCGCAGCTATCGTCACAGTAAACGACGATGCTAAACACGCCTATGTGGCAGCGCAGCGCAGCTACAGGGTGGTTGCGACGCTGGTACTCAACATAAGAGAGTATGTGCCTGGTGCAATCCAATTGAACACTCGATAGCTAATATACCTGTTCTCACAGCTATCGCGACATACTCAAGCGTGACGATGAGCCCGACTACAACGAGCAACTCAAAGCCTGCCACCTCCGATGCGCCAAACGTACCCTCCGCACGCTCGAGAAGAACGGCTCCATCTTCATAAAGCTGGGACAACATCTGAGCAGCATGAACTACCTCTTGCCGAACGAATGGTGCGATACCTTTATACCGCTACAAGACCAATGCCCGATATCCTCCTTCGAATCCATACAGGACATGTGCCGGCGAGACACGGGCCTGGAACTCTCAGACTTCTTCTCAGAGTTCGAGGAACGGCCCATAGGCGCGGCCTCGCTGGCTCAAGTGCACCGCGCAACAGTCCGTGAGACTGGCCAGAAGGTCGCCGTCAAGGTACAACATCCAGCGCTAGACGAATGGGCCAAACTCGACCTGGCTTTGACAAGCTTCTCCTTCACCACGCTTAAGCGCTGGTTTCCCGAATACGATTTGACCTGGCTATCCGACGAAATGCAACTCTCTCTCCCACAAGAACTCGACTTCGCCCTTGAAGGGAAGAACGCTATGCGCGCACGTGAGTACTTCTCCCACGTCCGCGATGTGCCCGTCGTCATACCTAAAGTTCTCTGGGCCAAGCGCCGACTGCTTGTCATGGAATACGTATCTGGATTCCGGACAGACGACCTCAAGAGCTTGGATGAACACGGCATTGATAGAGATGAAGTGTCGGCAGCCTTGGCTCGGATATTCAACGAGATGATCTTTGGCAGAGATGCACCACTTCATTGCGACCCTCACGGTGGAAACATCGCCATTCGACACAACCCCGCTCGCGGAGGCAAGTCCAACTTCGATGTTATCCTATACGATCACGGTCTCTATCGCGACATTCCCTTGCCCCTGCGACGCAACTACGCAAAGCTTTGGCTCGCCGTCTTGGACGCTGACGAAGCTGGTATGCGCAAGTACGCCTATGAGGTAGCAGGGATCAAAGAAGAGCATTTCCCTCTATTCGCGTCGGCAATCACAGGAAGAGACTATACCGTGCTGGCGAAGAAGGAGAGTGGCACAGGTGGCGTGATGACGAGCAGGACAAGTGAAGAAAAGAAAGTCATCGGAGATGCTTTGGGAGACGGGTTGATTGAGAGCCTGATTGAGCTGCTTGGACAGGTTCCGAGGGTGATTCTGTTGATTTTGAAGACGAACGATCTGAGTAAGTCGTGCCACTATTCTCCATCAGACCTCGATACTGACTATTCCTCAAGCGCGCTCTTTGGACGAAGGTCTACATACACGCCAAGGCCCCATGCGCACTTTTCTCATTCTAGCCCGGTATGCTAGTCGTACGGTTTACGAAGAGAGTTTGGACAACCTCAACGGCAGCGTGCTTTGGCCGAGCAACTTCCTTAGCTGGCTGGGCGCGTGGACGAGACACATGCGAGTCGAAATGCAATTGAGTGGATATGAGACGTACCTCAAACTACGGGCCCTGCTGGGTATGCAGAAGATTGAGATTGGGGATAGTTTTAGAGAGTAAGACGATGAGCGTGGAGTTTGGCGTGATAGAGATTAGATTTCAGCATATGGTTGCATTGGAGCAGGTGGATGGTTCGCACTAGATTAGGTGTACAGCGAAAAAAGTTCATTCTGAAACTTGAAAGTCATGTCTAGATGGGCACATGTGGCGGTGCAGCATTACAGTGAACTGACGGCAGTACCCACTCGGCCTGAGCATACGGCAATACGGAACAGGCGGGACGTGATCTGAGCTGGATCATACGTGTGGCGGTGCCGTTTACCCAGGAATGTGTGGCCTTGCATGTGGCTCGCGTCTAGACGAATGATAGTCTTGGTGTTTGACTGGTGGTTTGCAGTGTGTTTGAGGCGAGGTCGGGTGATAGGGTGCAGCTGAGGCGTCGCAGTGAGCGCCCAGAAGCTCGAAACATGTACGGACAAGACCAAGAAAACGTAGATGGGACTGGAGACAGTTCCAGCACCATGTGCGGCAGCAGAGATGTGGTCGAGGGATACGCTGTTATTTCGGTCCATGGATATGCTAGCGGGCGGTGACAGGGAGGTCGGGCGGGTTTGACATCATCGATGCCATGCGTCTCGTGGGCAAACGCAATCCTGACAGACACGCGTTCGCCATCCAGACAAGGAGTACACCTGCCAGGACTCTTGTTGCTACTATTCTGAACCCAATTCCCCGTGGAAAGCATATATCGCGAGTCGTTCGGCTCCAGTTGTCAGCAGTTCGCATCGGTCTCCCACCAGGCGGGGCAAGCGCCAAGGCAGCACAAGGCATCCTCGCGCAATCGCATCGTTCACGCCGCAGCGCTCAACGCCCTAGCCGCCGGGCCTGGACAGCAGAGACAGAGGCGGGATAGCGACTGGCAGCGATTGCAAAGGATTGTATAAGCAGCTGCCATCGCAGGCCGGGAGCTCTTCGGGCAGGACCGTGAACGCCCGCCGCGCCTTTGTAGACTACGCACGGCCGCTCTGGCACCGCACAGCCTCCTCCAGTACCTGTACTGCAGCACCCTCGTCGCTCCGCCGCAGCCCAGAGACGCCATACATCACCACCACCACGGCCCTCCGCGAAGAGGCCCCCCATACCACCGCGAGCTCTGAGAGCCGCCCCTCGACCGCCGCCTCCAGCTCCCGCTCTCCCGCACCTGCGCGCCCTGCTCGTGCGCTGCGTATCCGCGCATCATGGACGGCGCCGGCCAGCCCAACCTGCGCATCACCAGTACGTCTGACCTCCCGTGACCCCCGAGACGACACTGACACGATGCAGTCATCGCCGCCGATGGGCTCTACAAGCGCGATGTGTTCCGTATGTATGCCCCCAGCCAGGCCCATGGCGTCACGTCGCTCATGCATGTGCTGCAGGATTTCCGGACCCCTTCGCCGTGGCCACGATCAATGGCGAGCAGACGCGCACCACGAGCGTCATCAAGAAGACGCTGAACCCCTACTGGAACGAGAGCTTCGACATGTACGCTGCCCCGGGCCCGTCCCTCGCCTCCCACGCTTTCCCATGACGCTAACACACGACACAGGAAAGTGAACGAAGAGAGCGTCCTCGCGGTTCAGATCTTTGACCAGAAGAAGTTCAAGAAGAAGGACCAGGGCTTCCTGGGCGTCATCAATGTCCGCATAGGGTCGGTGATAGACCTCGACGCGGGCGGGGATGGTAGGCCTGATCCATGCCGCTCCTGCGCCATATGCTAACAAACCCTCAGAGATGCTTACGCGCGATCTCAAAAAGTCCAACGACAACATGGTCGTCCACGGCAAGCTTATCCTCAACCTCTCTACTAACCTCACCGCGCCCATCAGCCAAGGCGGCCAGAACGCCACCCGCCCGACCGCATCCCCGCACCCATCCGTAAACGGGGCTCCTGCTGGCGCTGTGCCAACTCCACAACAATCGACGACGAACCTCCACCCTCCTGACGTATATCCCGGCCAGCAACGACCATCAGTCGCAGGCCAACCCGCTGCCCAGCGTCTCAGCCAAGCGCCTCCAGCAGGCACGCCAACCGGCCCGCCCGCTGGACCTGGTCCCGCACCGAATGGAGCAAACCCCGCTCGCAACAGCGGCGGTGCATACAGCGCCTTTGAGGATGCGCAAGGAAGACTACCGAATGGCTGGGAGCGCCGTGAGGATCACCTAGGGCGAACCTACTACGTCGACCACAACACCAGGCAGACCACCTGGATCAGGCCAGGCGCAGGCTTCAACGAAGCAGACCAGCGCCGAGATGTAGCTGCGCAGACTCAACAGGAGCGCATGCGACATCAGAACCGCATGTTGCCCGAAGACCGAACGGGAGCCAACTCACCTACCCTCACCGAGCGCCAGCCATCGCCGCCCGCTGGCTCAGCCAACGCCGCAAGCATGATGGCGACTGGAGCGACTACTGCTGGTACAGGAGAGCTCCCGTCTGGTTGGGAGCAGCGGCATACCCCCGAGGGTCGGCCATACTTTGTTGATCACAACACGCGAACGACAACATGGGTGGATCCGCGCCGACAACAGTACATTAGGATGTACGGTGGTCAGGCCGCGAACGGAAGCACAATTCAACAACAGCCCGTCTCTCAACTTGGACCACTACCATCTGGATGGGAAATGCGCCTCACCAACACGGCCAGAGTTTACTTTGTGGACCACAACACGAAGACCACCACGTGGGACGATCCGAGATTGCCTTCTTCGTTGGACCAGAACGTACCTCAGTACAAGCGCGATTTCCGTCGCAAGCTCATCTACTTCAGATCGCAACCTGCACTGCGCATTGTCAGTGGCCAATGTCACGTCAAGGTGCGCCGAACGCATATCTTCGAAGACTCCTACCACGAGATTATGCGCCAGAGTGCTGCCGATCTGAAGAAGCGATTAATGATCAAGTTCGACGGTGAAGACGGTTTGGATTACGGAGGTCTTTCTCGAGAATTCTTCTTCCTGCTTTCCCACGAGATGTTCAACCCCTTCTACTGCTTGTTCGAATACTCTGCGCACGACAACTACACTCTTCAGATCAACCCTCATTCCGGCATTAACCCCGAACATTTGAACTATTTCAAGTTCATTGGTCGTGTTGTTGGTCTGGCCATTTTCCACCGCCGTTTCTTGGACGCCTTCTTCATCGGAGCTTTCTACAAGATGATCTTGAGGAAGAAGGTCGCCCTTCAGGACATGGAGGGTGTCGATGCGGACTTCCATCGCAACTTGGAATGGATGCTGTAAGTTGAGTATCTGGTTTCAGTGGACATGAGCTAACAACAGTAGGAACAATGATATCACAGACGCTCTAGAGCTGACCTTTGCAACCGACGACGAACGTTTCGGTGAAACCGTCAGCATTGAGCTGAAGCCCGGAGGCGATGACATCGAGGTGACTAACGAGAACAAACACGAATACGTTGAGTATGTAAACCTGATCTTGCTCTGTTCCAGAGTCGTGCTAACCGCTTAGGCTCATTACCGAATGGCGCATTCAGAAACGAGTTGAAGAGCAATTCCAGGCCTTTATCACCGGATTCCACGAACTCATCCCTGCGGATCTTGTGAACGTCTTTGACGAACGTGAGCTCGAATTGCTCATCGGTGGTATTGCGGATATCGATGTCGATGACTGGAAGAAGCACACCGATTACCGTGGCTACACAGAAAACGACGAGGTCATCCAGAACTTCTGGAAGTGCATTCGCAGTTGGGACGCTGAGCAGAAGTCCCGTCTCCTACAATTCGCTACTGGTACATCACGTATCCCCGTCAACGGATTCAAGGATCTGCAAGGTAGTGATGGACCGAGAAGATTCACGATCGAGAAGGCTGGTGAGCCCAACCAATTGCCAAAATCACACACATGGTATGATATACATCCAAGTCAATACCCGCGTCAACTACTAACAAGATGCTCAGTTTCAACCGTCTCGATTTACCACCGTACAAAACGTTCGAAGCACTCAACCAGAAACTTACAATTGCTGTTGAGGAAACCGTCGGTTTCGGACAAGAATAAACACATTGCTGTCCAGGAGAAGCCGTGCGCGTTGACTGCAGTTGCGGTCGAGGAAGTGTGGAAGACTACTACATGGCGTTGTCGTCGTTGTACAAAATCTGCGAAAGGAAAGGAGCATCATTAGTATATGGCGAGAGCACGCTCCTTGGGATGGTATATGATACTTGGTTTTCAGAACTTGTCTCTAATCTGGCTCACCTCCAGTGTATGCGTGGGACATATTTGCATTGCTTGCACGTGCGCATGTGGCGTTTTGGGGTTGAGAGGATTGGAAGTAGGATAGCGCTTTTCTTATATGAGCGCTGCGTCAATCAAAGATGATGAGGTATGAAAGGAGTCTACGTGATACTTTAATATGTCTGATGTATGTTGAGTTGGTGTGTGCTAGGTTTCACATCATACTTTTTTGGTGACATGATATCGTTCACATGAACCTGAGCAGTCTGATGGCCTTTCGTGGAGGTAATCCGGAGGAACATATATCAGTCCACCGCGGCACGGCACATGATCTTTCAATGTAATTTCCAAACTCATCGGGAACTCATCTACATGTGCCAGCCACGGGCCTCAAGCGTATGGATAGCGAGATTTGGGGAGCGAACGCCCGTGCTTGCCGATCAGTCACCACGATGAGGCTGTTTGTTGGATGACAATTCAATCGACGCTAGCATACAACGAAGAACCGCAGCGTCTTTCGGCAGAAGCCGAGCTATGGGCACGGAATGCATAGCAACATGTCATGAGATGTGGGTTCACGATGTATAGTTGCCCATGTTAAGATCTTGCAAAGTCCGGAGATGCGCCATAGATCGTTAGCTAGCTGCAAGCATCGAGCCATAGAGGAAGGGGCGCAGTTCCGGCGGCCGTATTATAGCCTCTTCTTGGCGCCCATCCCCTTTGCAACGGCTTTGATCCCCGTCGCTGGTTCGTGAAGTGACCGGCACCCTGGCGTTCATCATGCCCGCTGGCCAATTAACATCCTGACTCGGGTAGCTTCGACAAGCGAAATGCAAGCTGCCTCTGTTGTGGCTTTCCTCCGGCGTCGTCTTCACTTCTTGCACCACCACACGCCCACGCAGGTTGCCGGGCAATGCTGTGCTTGCATGTGCCAGCTCAGCTGCGTCCTACCCACCTGCCTTTGAGCGGCGAAGGAAACAATAGTGGATACAGCAGACAAGAGGCAAAAAAATACGCTCTTGGTGCATTGAAATCCCTAATTTTAGTTTTAGGAGGGAGGAGACAGCGTCCGGCGCGCTAAACCACGTCTCTTCCGCTATTATCTTCCGAGCCTGGCACACACTAAGCGACACGGCGTTAGCCCCGTGTCTTGAGCAGATGCGCGGCAAGGGGAAGCACTGATGCTTTTTGTCTGTCGCCTTGACTCTCAGTCTTGGTACTTCCGGGGAAAGGGGATTAAGGTTATTGGTTTTGTTTGGTGTTTGACAAGAGGGGATTAGGGATTGCGGGTTTCCCGAGGAGTGGAAAGTTTAAATCATGGCCTTTCTTTACTCCCTGTCGCAGCTCTCTTTCCCTTCTTCCTCTTCTTACTCTCGTCGCACTCCTCGAAGTCTATCCGTCCTCCTACCTTTCTCGGTGATATTCACTACTCAGACTACGATACCCACCATTCGCTTTGGGCATCAACGGTTTTACAGCTTAATATCCTTTTAATTTGAACCGACTTCCTCGATATCTATACCTACTTCACCCCTTCCGAACCAAACGTCGAATATCAAGATGCGTTTCATCACCGCTATTGCCTTTGCCGCCACTGCCAGCTTCGTTGCTGCGCAGGACAAGTGCGACGCCCAGAACATTGTCGACACCTGTGTCCAGGGCTACCAAGGTCGTATCGACGACTGCAACAAGAACGGCAATGACTTCATCTGCCTCTGCGACGTCTACAGAGACGTTCTCGTCTGCTACAACAACTGCCCTGGTGAGTCCATTTATTAGACAAGAAAAGAGCCAACAGATGATCTAACCCATTACTGTAGACTCCCTCGAGAAGCCTCCCGTCCAGAACACCGTAACCTCCTACTGCGGTGCCGCCGAGCCCCTCCGCGCCGCTGCTTCCTCCTCCATGGCTTCCGTTGCCAGTGTCGCTGCCACACAATCCCACGCTGCTGCTAGCGCTACCAGCGCCATGACCAGCGCTACTGGCACTGGATCCGAGTCCGAGTCTGCGCCCAGCGCGACTGCCAGCAGCTTCGAGGGTGCCGGTAGCTCGTTCGGTGTACCTGCCGGTGCGGCCATCGTTGCCCTGTTCGCTGGTCTGTTGTAGAGTAGCATGTTCGAGAGAGGGACTTGTGGTTCGTGTAGTTGTGAATAGGATAATCTTTAATCGGGGATACTAAGTGTTGGCGATTGGTTGGATATATTGAGCTGCGTGCGTGAGTGATGTGTGTGTCGTGATGTTCGTCTTGTTGTTGCGGCGGTAGTCGGTTCTTCAACATCTCAGTATTCAAGAGATAGGTCTATACCTTTATGACTTGCGCAGGAAAGTGTGATGCGAATAACAGGATTGAGAAGTGAGCATGATCTTATGTAAGGAAAAGTCTAAAAACGTCTGCGGGCTACAGCAACATAAGAACATACAGAGTAGGCGACCTAACGTCGATGTAGGCTCTAGGGTGGTTAGCTTCTTCCTAGGTTGACGTGGCATGATGTAGGTGATATCTTGTAGAATTTGAATTTGGATTGATCATCTAGGCTCTATATTCTCAGCAACCCTTAGTGCAAGAAAATGACACGCACGTACAACTAAACAGTTCCTATGCTCCTCGCTTTTGCTCGATACCGAAAAGATATGGCTGACCACCGAAGAAACAAAACGCCATTTTTCCATGCACATGCAACTCCATCACCACTTATGTCAACACATCTACTCCTCGTCGACAACACGGCCCCACTCGTGTCCCTCCATACCGTCGCTACCCCACATGATGCCCTTGAGGGAGTTCTTGAAGTAGCTCGCGTACGCGCCAGAGTCGCCCTTGACCATGGGGACCTCGATATCCTTTCCTCGGAAGTGGATCTGGCTGATAGGAGCGACGAACCACGCAGTACCAGCCGCGAAAGCTTCGACAAGACGCCCTTCCTTGGCCGCCTCCTCAATTTCAAAGACGTTGAACTTGCGCTCAACAACCTCGAGAGTCTCCAAGTCGGCTGAAGGGGAGGAAGAAGTGAGTCTTGAGCGGGCGAGTTCTAGGATAGACCTCCTTGTGACACCGTCCAAGACAATACGCTCGTTGAGGTCAGCAGTGACAAGCTGTAGCTTTCCTTCCTTGGTCTTCCACACGACGAAGAAGTTGCTCGCGCCTGCCTCGGTGATGGTGCAGTCGTCGCCGAAGAGCCAGAGGATCTGGTGGTATCCCCGCTTTCTCGCTTCGCCTTGGGCAACCAGCGAGGGACCATAGTTGGCACCAACTTTGGCGTAGCCGAAACCGCCGGGCCATGCGCGGCACATGTCGTCTTGGGAGGCGAGCAACTTGATACCACCGCTCATGTCGCCCATGGGTGCGAAGCAGCATAGGATGACGAACAGAAGAGCCTCTTTCGGTCGCTCAACACCGAGAGCGGGGTCGGAAGCAATCATGGTGGGACGAATGTAGAGGAACTGTCCTGGTCGGTCCTTGGGGAGCCATTTGGCACCATCGGTGGCACAAAGCTTGACAATGAGCTTGAGGAGCTCCTCAGGGTCGAATGCGGGGAGAGCGATACGGTTCGTGGACATGAGCATGCGGCGGCAGTTCAGGTCTGGGCGGAAAAGACGAAGTTTGCCGTCGTATCCGCGGTACAGCTTCATGCCCTCGAAACATTCGGTTGCGTAGTGCAGGCATGAGGCTGTGGGTGCGAGAGAAAGCGGGCCGTAGGGCTTGAGCTCAGGTGCTGCCCAGCCGGACTCGACAGTCCATTGAGCTTGCACCATGTGGTCGGTGCAGACCTTCTGGCTGGCCATCTCTGCTGAGCCTACAGCGGGAACGGAGCGCGGGGTGCTGGTGTATGTGCAAGAAACCTTGGAGGCATCGAGTTCAGCGAGAGGTGCGTCGACGACATCTTGGCTTTTGCTTGCGGGCTCGTTTGGTGGTGTGGCAGTGATGGAGTTTGTGAGCGACGCAGAGTCGATTTGTGCTGGGGCGTTCTTGAGAAGCGCAGATTTGATGCCGTCTTGGGTGAGTTCGGTAACAGTCTCGATATGGTTCGGGGGTGTGACGGCGCTGGGTGCCATGATTGCTGTGTGTAAGATCGGGTAGTCGTTAAGCTATCAATTGAGATAGCAACGGGTGGACAAAGAATTTACGTTTGCTTCTGTGTGGTAGCGAAGTAAGTAGTCCAATGTGGAATGAGAAGACGGGTACCCCGACGTGCTCTTATACAAAGGCCTTGAAAAAATTCGGTCAAGAGTCACACGCGTCCCTATCACACGCGCGGGAGCAAACCCACCTACCCGAACGATCCATCGATGTAATGTCTGCCCAGCCGCCTGCGGATTACGGCGGCGGTCTAGTGTGTTCCCTTCAAGAATGCAAAGATAAAGGGTTCCACTTGCAGCCGATTTAGACCCTCTCTCCAGAGAAACCAGTCTGGAGACTGATTGCGCCCGTTTGCCTCTTCCTTCTATGACATCAAACGTCTTTCTCGTTGGTTGGACATCACACAAGCAATTTGCCGTCGAAGAGAACGCCGAAAGACGCGTCTTCCAGAAGCCGTCGAAACCGGGGTCGTGACGTTAGCGTACCTGAGGACTAAGGATGCGCATGGCGGGCGTAGGGCGTGTGTGCCGAGCCTGCGGTATCCTTGTACCTACCGCTAGTATCCGCGACCAGTTCGCGCGTCCGATCCCCGGACATGGAGATTGGGGATTGTATAACATAGCGGTGCAATATCGGGCCTGTTCAAATGTCGGGGTAGTACGAGTGATGATGCGTAGTATCTGCGATGTCGGACTGAACTTCCAGAAGCATGAAGTTGGAGTCTTGTGGGAGAGGGCGAAGTAGCTCGGTAATCAGCGGTACAAGCGATGGGGAACTTCACCGCAGGGAAAAAATGCTCAAGTGACCTTTTCAAAACAACAGGGTATCATATTCTACGACGGCCATGCCGATTGCAGTCTTTTCAATGGCGCTATCTACCGAAGTCCCGTCACGATGCCTGCACGTACTTCTGTATGTCCGTACATAGCCCGCCACCACCTCTATCCGTCGCAAAGTGAACTTCACGATGCCGGAGATGACGACGGATCGCTGACCTGACTCGCCGCCAATGTCTGGCTTGCCCTCAAGCTATCGATGCCCTTCATGATGCCATCCGCAACCTCGCCAACTCGTCCTTCAAGCGTGCTGAAGTCCATCCTGCTAATTGCAGCATTGATTTGTTCCGTTACAAGTTCGTCCTGCACGACTTCCGCTGTAACCTTGCCCTCCGTTCTCCAGTATTCCTCGCGCACGCCTCGCAACGCTGGATCGCGGTTCACCGAGTTTGTGAGTAGAGCAAGCGCGCGCATCTTGTTGAAGGTGTCTTCGGACGTTCGTGTGGTTGCTTCGATGCGTTCGGCGATGGAAACAGGCTTGGCGAGCCAGCGGTTCGTGCTTGTAGCCCAGAGGACAAATGCGAAAGCCATGTCTACCACTGCGAAGGTGACGTAGCGTAGAAAGCGGACACGCCAGTAGGCCGAATCGATATCTTGCACGTACTGTGCGCGCTTGTTGAGCGTAATATCGTACGTGCCCATGTACCACACTTCCACCACCATCATGAGCAGTCCCACAATCGTTGCGTGTGTGCGGAACCGCGAGCCTTCACTTCCCACAAGCGATGACGTCGCGAGACCAAGAACCCCTAATTGAAATATGTGCGATGTGACGATCTTGGGGAGCGAGTACAAGAAGTGGTTTTGCTGGTCGTTTCCGTTGGCTGTGGTGCACCAGACACAGTTCAACAGCGTGTCCGGGCCATATGCCAGGTACAGCAGTTTGTTGCGCACGCTCGAGGTGAACTTTGTCCGTAAGGCATCGTCCTCATCTGTAAGCGGCCGGAGGTGCCGTAGCCGCGCGAACAGTACACTCGTCTCGGTCCGTATGTGGCTCTGTGTCTTGAGGAATATGTTGTCCGGTGCGAAGCGCGACAAGGAGAGGATGAGGCACGCGACAGCGCTCGCGAAGAGCAAGTTCAGCGCCTGCTGGACTCTCGGGGGCGTCGGCCGTATTGGTACGCTTCGTCCGGTCGCGCGCGCGAGGTTGATCCAGTCGAGGACGCGGGGTATGAGGAAGGGCCCGAAGATGATGAGGATGGAGTGGACATTCTGGGGGAGAAACGTCAGGCGCGGGATGACGACGTAGGACACGACCAGCAGCACAATCGAGCGCACGTTGAACATTGTGGGTGTCGCGTTATCATGGGCGAGTCGGCGAGGGCTGTGGTGTCGCTGAGGACATGTGTCCTCGCATTCGACCAAACGTGTGGGTGACGTGTGAGCGTCGGCGGAACTGAAGCGCGATCACACGTGTTAACGCGCTAGTATTGAATCCCCAACTTCCACACGACTGTCAGACCTCAACACTCACTCGATCCAGAATTGTACAGCTTCATATTTGATTCTCCGCAGAATTTCCCTAGTAATCCAATCTGCCGTCACGCTTATATGCAAGTTCCATCAAAGACTGACAGCTTGACGACCTTCACAACATGTCCGTTGTGGTGGCTTGGGTGACTTTGAGGGATACATTACAGGCAAAATTTCTGTCTTTCTATTTTCTTCGCTATTGCATTACCTGTATCTATCGTAGTAGCCATATATCGCTGAAAATGACTGATCGCCTCCCAAACACTCAGAACCAGGCTACTAGCATAGACCTGCTCTCCATCGAAGATATGCCGGTAGCTCGCGAAAACGACATCCCAGACATCTGGCCCATCGAGTGGGAAAAGACTAAGCTCGATTCCGCACTCGCACTTTTCCACTTAGCACAGTGCGACAAGGCTCTCGATGTGAGAGCATGGGACGACCTTGTAGTGAATTGGACAAGCGAAGATATGGCGGCCGTCGAAGCGGTCTTTCCAAGGAGGACATGGCCCGAGATGCTACCGTATCCAAATCTAGTTGCGTATGCACGATACGTTAACGGATATTAGACTTCTCCGTGGAGGAGTTGGCTCCGGATCCCGTATGTTCTAGCTGTAGCCTGGCAGAAGGGACTTGTAGCAGGTTTGTTGAAGAAATCAAATTACCACTCCTGAGAGATGATAGCTATGCACCGGGATTCGAATATGTTACTTCCACATACTCGTAAATAGCTCACAAATGTATCCATCTCACATATGTCCCTCCTCAACAAATCTTCCCTGTATGGGTCTCCTGTTGTCTCTCCCGGGGGATCCATGTGTTGGTGACTGAGCATAGAAATGCGCTGGAGTGTGCGTAGTGCTGATGTTGCGGGGTTGTTCTTCGCCACTATGTTGAGTCCCTGTCGGACTTCCTTGGTTGTCGGGGAACAAAGGTGGAGAGTATTGCGCACGCGTCGATGGATCGCTGGGTCGTGGGTAGTAAATTGGAACCTGCTGTTGAGGAGCATCACTCGGAGACTGTCGTGCTGTGTTTGGAGTAGGATACGAATGTTGACCGTCTTGGCTCAGTGCAGAATGAGGATGTTGAACCTGGGTGCTCCAAGGACCTGGCGGAGAGTTGCGAACTTCGTCGGTAAAGAATTGCTCTCGAGGTGGTGACCGACCCGTGTGCCCGCCTTCAACAGGAGATATGTATGGGGGAGCGTGACCGTACGAAGGAGGGCCTTGAGCCGAGTAGGGCGAGTTGTATTCGTGGCTAGCGGAGTGTGAGTGTTGTTGATCATGACCAGGATAATGAGCTAGGGCGATAGAACCTGCCTGGTCGTGCATGGAAACGTACTTGCTAGCATCTGTGTCGGCCATCTCATGGGGAACCGTGGTGGCAAGTTCAGCAGGTGGGAGACTAGATGGAGTCTCGGCCTCTTTCTTCTTCAAAGACTTCTTTCGCCGGTGTAAGCAGAAGAGTATAAGACACAGAAGGACAATTAGTGCCACCAGTCCTCCAACTGTGCCGCCAGCGATGGCTGCTACGTTTGACTTCTTTGAGCTTCCACCAGATGCTGACTCTGTAGCTGAGGGAAGAGAGCGAGTTGCCGATCTTGCTGTGAAAGTAGGTTTGAGTGTATAGTAAGTAGCGAGATCTGGATGGCCCCAGGTTGCTGGCGAAGTCTTTGTAGCACCTCCGGTAGGCCTGTTCTTATTAGCTGTGACAACTTTGATATGGATCGTAAAGACGTACCCGCCTCCAACTGCGGCAATAATAGGTGAAGGTACTACGTAGTCGTCTAGCTGAGGGCTAAACTTGTCCCAAAGCTTCGAGTCCCCACCGTTGTATCCTAGAACCATGTTGTGTTGTCCTTGTCCCTCGGGTGCATCGCATTTGTCGTAGAGGGGAAACCAGCCGCCTATGACTAACATCTGCGCATGGTTGACGACGTTTGCGCTACAACCGCCGTGACCAACTTCAGAGGGAACATCATCACTGCTGAAGACTTTGATCCATATGAATGATGGAAGCGATAGGATGTAGACGTCGTCGTACGCTGCTGCTTTTTCGAAGCCGTATCCACCATATAGGTATCTGTTGCGCGTCAGCATAACTTGATCAACACAGCACACTTTGTATACCAAGTCTACAGACGATACTGCAACATTGGCAGCGTAGCGTATCCCAGCGACTTCTTAGATTCTGAACAATCTTGGGGAATCTTGGGCTCTGATGATCTTTCTTTTGTTTGTACATCGACGATCTCCAGAGCCGGCTTCAGATGTTCTACAGCTGTACGACCAGAAAGATTTTCTTACATGTTGAAAGACGACTGGTCATCGGGCCAGGTGACATCAGCACAGAATTGCCTTCGGGTGTCGGGTATATCGCCGGAAGCAGTCTGTGTATACCATTTCGATGAAGCCATGTCGTAGACATGTATGGTCTAGATGGATTAGCTGTGCCAGACATAACACCTCTCTCGATGACATACACTCATGTTTGCCTGATACGACTAGTTAGCACGGAGACTTAGCTGGGATTCCATCTGCACCTACTGCGTCAAAGCTACCGTTGCGGTACGAGTCTTCGATGCCACCGAAATAAACAAGCACGCCGCTATCTGAGACAGGTAGAAATACCAGTTGTCCTTCAGCTCTCCCAATATCGTCTGGACCGGTTGTATTCTGTAAGTCGCCGGTAGACATATCAAATCGCATCAGACCGGTCGTAGCCATTGGGGGTCCAGTCCAACCGGGTGTTGTCTTGTTGCTGAGCCAGCCACCAAAGTAGAATCCCAGCCCACGACTTTCGACTTGCGTTCCTGCGCCATACGATACTCGTTGCGGGTTCTTTTCGCCAATTGTTTCAGTAGTATTCCATTGGTTGAGGAGAGCATCGTAGGTCCACATGCTGAAATCCATGGGACTTGTGCCTGGGGCAAATTCTCCGCCGAATTGATAGAAGCATTTGTTCGTTTCATCTGCCCAAGTATAGCCGCCTGAAACGGTAGGTATATGACCGGGCTTTGAGTACGCGGACTGCATTGGCATTCCCGCATCGACGGTCGAAGTGTTCAAATCACTGAACAAAAGCCAATCATCTAGGGGTCGATAGTTAGACAGCTGAGACAGAATCTAGAAGTATTCCAAGCTTTACTTACTTGAGTAGTTTGACCTGAAGGGGACTTGTCCTATCATGCCGCCATCGATGTAAAGCCTTGAGTCGACCTGCGCCGTTGAGTGGCCCCATCTTCGACAGAATCCTTTGACGGGATCATCCTGCTGTGATGACGACTGGGTGATTAGGCTAAGTAGAACAAGCACGCCTGGAAGATTGAAGGCCATGATATGCATTCATGACGTTCCTGAACATGCACACGTGAGACGCAGGAAATGCGAGAAGTCTGTATTTCAAAGCAATGACAGCTGTAGGATGCCGTAGAAAGAGGGGCGGGCCGCAGACGTTAGAGTGGAGATGTGTAGGCCTGTGATTGTGCTTCACAGAAGGCACCAGGAGCGTGTAGGTGGAAGGTCCGCGATTGTCGTTCGTGGCGCACTTCGTTGGGATGCAATCCGGTTTACCGATCTGACTGCATCGTAATATTGCTAGGCGACCTTCTTCTCAGCCATACAAGCAGCGGTGGGACGCAGGTCGCCAATGAAGTCACAGCATAGGAAACACGAGTGATCTGCAGGCCCGACAGAGGCGTCTGACCGAAGGAAGACATAGGTCTGGGTTAGAGTCAGCGAAAATGCGGCGCCGACCTGCCAAGTGTGCCCTGCTGGGACGAATACCGCGTGTGGCATGGACGACCGAATCAAAGCAACAGGTTAAGAAAATGCCGTTATTGGAACCAGTGGTCTGGCGTCGTACTCAGGCTGAATCCGAAGCCGCTTCTCAGCCGCTCTCTTGTCCGCCAATGCAAAGCTGCGTATCTCGCTTCTTGTGGAGTGACACAGGGTGGAGGCGCGGGGAGTCTTTCAGCTGGGTGTTCCAGCATTACTCGTAGCCATTGACCCCAACAGTCTAGATCCGCACGACAACGAACTTCAGCAGCAAGCCAATCACCACGAAAGGTTGGTTCCTTTTCCAGCTCCGTGCAGCTTATGGTTACCAGTAGGTGGGGGCGGACCTAGATACCGGTGACGGGGCAACGCATATAGCCCCCAGCGCCACGCATAATCATCATCGGGGAATTATCTCCGCCATGAAGTCTACATCTCTTCATCACGGCGGCGTCGACATCAGGGTCATAAGGTCCCTAAGATTGGTGCGCATCGAAGTATGTTGGCCTAAAGCGAACCCGCAACTCCAATACCGACCGAAGTCGACGTGGACGAGTTGCAGGATTAGAACGGCTGTGCATTTCTTCTGGGTCTGCTCTGGAAAAGGCAAATCCATTCGTAAAGGAAGGACCTTAGGGTTATTGGAGACCGTTGACAATATGTGAAGAAAAGAAGAGCAGGAGCTTCGCGGAGAAAATTGAATGGCAAAGATAATTTGCTTGGCGCGCTAGCGGCTTATTTAGCTCGCAATTCCCGTCCGTCTTCGCGTCATGACCTCGGGCGGGTTTGGCCAACAACACAACTCATCATCATTATGTACACTCCGCGGGAGATACTTCATATCACATCTTGATTTGTACAAAGGGCCATCATGTTCCAGTATCTTCTTAGAGTATTGCGTGTCTTGCTCGCGTCAACCAAGGTTCCCGAGGTCTCCATGCACCCCAAGAAAAATCACTAGTCGAACCATAATACCAATGATGCAAGTGAACAGATAATAATCGATAGCATGTATAAATGCTTTCCGATGTCGCAAGGGTACTTTTGTCTTTCCTTAAGAATCGTTCAGTATGTCTTTCTACACAGATCCTCAGCCAGGTCAGTTCTTCGCAGGTCGACATCAATCCAGCTTCCACATGCAATCGGCCCAGGAAGGCGCGAGTCATCACGCCATGATGTTCGGATCTTCTAATCAGCAAGTCCGGAGATCTTCCCGAGATGATACGACGGTGCTGCCCTTATGTTGCGCCCCTAAAGCACCCTCAATCAACACCTTCATGCCACGACCAGGACCCTACGGTACACCATGGTTTTCGTCTGAAGAGACCCTATGGTCACTGGGGCTAATCGAGCATGGTAGATTCAACAAGCCTGATACAGTCCTCTTGGCCTTTATCGTGGACTGCGCGATGAAGCTGTACATATGCGCCAGCATCACCCTGGACTGTCTAGAAAGCTTGACGGATTCGGAACTGGTGCACGCTATCATTGAAGCAGCATACAGCAATGTACTCGGACAGATACAGCGCGCTGACTTGATGAGCCGCCAAGCGCTCGCTTTCGGGAGATTTTACCTGAAGGCCATGGCAGACTTTGGAAAAATCCGGGAACGCTGCAACATCACGCTTGGGCAATATATCCAACATCAACAGACTCGGAACGATTTCGCAGCGAGATTCCTCATTTACGATAGTTATGGGGATGACGATCTTGGAATAATTGAAAATGCTTTCAAGTGGGTGTACGGACAATCGCCCTCCGCAGTCGTCAACTACATGGAAGAGAACATTATAGAGGACTCGTCTGGTCGCGATCCTATCTCGATACGACAGTGGGTCTTCGGATTCAACTGAGAATCCTCGGTAACGCGATTGAGGCCTCGTTCATACAAACCCTAGCCTTTCATCGACGAAGGGCTACGGTTGGAATTCGGTATGTTGTTGGTAATCGTCTGGTAATTAACCATGAGCAGCTCTTTTATTGACATTTGAAGGGGGGGAGTTGATATGGCAGATGGTATGTTAAGACATGGGACGAAGTTTGCACAGAACTGGGATGGTGATCAGGTGAGAAGAGAAGGAATGGGTATCCTACAAAAGTCATTTGCGCAAAAAGAAAGAAGAGGCGTATCAAGAATCGAGAAGAACAATGCAAAAGCTTATTTGATTCTATTCGTTTGACAATTAAATTATTAAGAAACGCCTTCCCACAATGCTTAGAATTGGTCCAGTCCCAGCCCACAGAAGCCAATATGGCGCCTCCGACTTTGATTGCCCATTGTGACCCACGCCAACCTAAGAAAAACTTGAACAGCCTGGAGCCTACATTGGCGCTGGGTCACCGCCTTTGCAAGGCCTTGGCTTAATGTAGCCTGCAGACCTGTTTAGTTTTTTTCTTGTATGAGGTGGACCCATTGTGCTACGACTGTCCTTTGCCCACCGTCTACTTTCAATGCAAGTTTTCAAGTGCCGGTATACAGTTTTGGCCATTTGCCCAAATAACAAAATCCCTGTTCTGTCTACCCTGACTGCATGGCTTTGGTCAAGGCCAAACGCTTGCTGTATGGGCTCAGGCTGCGCTCTCTTTGTGAGGGCGGGGGTGCTTGCGCTGGCGGCGGCGCAACTCTGCTGTTCGCGACGGTTGCCCGATCGTCGAAACGGTTTCTTGCCGGTCCACGCGGACTGTCACGGGCCCGTCCTCCATTTCTTGCCTCGTGTGGGCTACGCGATCGGCGTACGGGCTTGCGCTTGGAGTAGGGACTCGGGCTGCGATCGCGACTGCTATGATATGGCGAGAGTGACCTGGAAGGCTCACGATGTACTGAATGCGAGACGCTTGGCTGGCCTCTTGGGGCTCCGTTTGGTGGGTTGCGCTCGTCTGACGTATCCATGGGATCCGCGCTCCCCGACCGCGATCTTGAGACTGACCGTCGAGCTGGTCGCCGCCTGTCTCTTCTTGCACTCCTGCTCCGCGACCTGTTGTTATCACTCATGCTTCGCGGCGCTCTTCCCCTGGCATTCTCATGTGATATCTGCATGCGCGCTGACCTGGATCTTGACTTGGATCTGGTTCTTCGGCGGCCTCGCTCACCAGGACTGAAGGAGCTCATGCGCCGCCGTGTGTTCCTGTCTGCAGTGTCGGATGCGCGTGAGGAGCGCGAGTCCATAGAGACCGAGCGCCTGCTACGCTTCCGCAGCGCTTTGTCGTGGTCCCCGTGATGTCTTCGTCCGTTGTGCTTGTGTCGTGGGGGAGATCGCGAGCGGGAACGGGAGCGGTTGGTCGAGATGGTGGAGACAGAGTCGGCAGACGACGTAGAGAGTGAGCGCGCGCGCTTGCGATCCTCTTCCTTCTTCTTCAAAATATCATCGGCGACGCCCTTCTTGCGCAGCAGGTCCTCGGGTACCTCGGTGGTGAGTTTAGGCTGCAGTTTGGGGTTGAGTAGTTGCTGTGTCCTAGAAGGTCGAGACTTGTACGGGCGTTCCTGCGCGGGCGCCTTGCACTCGTAGCTGTAGTGTCCTCTCTTCAAGCACTTCTGGCAGAGAGTATCTGCGGAAGCCTTGGAGCGGCCTGCACCCGGGCGGCGGAACATGGCGGACTTGGATGCGGTACACGTCGAATCCAAGGGGTGTTTTTGTTGGCCAAGTCCTTTGGTATTGCTGGTGGGAATGGAGGGAAAGGAGCACGACGCGACTCTTGCGTCAGAGCAGCAGCCGGTAAAGACGCAATCAAGCCTCGCCAAGTTCAATCTTCTTCTGTCACTTTCGGCGAGGAAACGCGACGGGCCTTGGTCGCATGCGGTAAGGCGCAGCTTCAGCTTGGCCGGAGAATTGGGCGGAGCGGCATGACTAAGCCCGCCCACGGGCGGCTTCCATCATCGCTTCTCTATCCTTCACTCGCCTTGCGCTGCACCCCGCATACCAGCCCGGTCCCCGCCCGCCCTGTACTGCTCCCCGTCGACGACCCAATTCACCCGTCGTCTCTTGTCTCGCGCCCTACACCTGGGTGCTTGGCAGCTTCTTACACGCTAGACGTCCAAACTACGTCGTTGCAGGCCTGTCGTCAAGGCTACTTCACCTTGGCTCCCAGCAAACCCATACACCTCTACACTTTTCCCACGAATGTCGGCACACCAACATGTCCAGCTTTCTGGCTCCGGTTATCGCGACTTTCCTTGAGCACCCTATTTCCTGAAAAAAATTACGTCCATCACTTCGGTTAACACCACCTTCATTCTCGTCCACGACGACCCACGTACGGCGCTGAGCTTGGTGATTTTTTCGGCTACACCAGCAGGCGTCTGTCGCTTCATTCAGCAGCCTTACTGCTACGAGACTGCCTGAAAGCCCGTTTCGCCGTCCCCGCGTTTGGGCACCTACCGCGCACTGCGCATAGGCCATCTACGTCGCAACCTACCACCTATCTAGTCTTCTACCGTACCAAACATCGCCTCACAGCCATGGCATCTGCGACACCGGTTTCCACAGAACAAGCGCCTCCAAGGCCTCTGTCGTTCGCCAAGGTAGGATTTCAACAAGCAATTTCCATGGGCGGTGTGCTAACAGCGCTAGGTTGCGGCTTCCGCCATAAAGCCTCAGATGTCGAAGGATTCCGCCCCGAAAGCGAGACCGCCTGTCGCGACACCCAAAATACCCACAGTCGCCCAGAAGGCGCGCGCCACACCCATGCATGGCGAAGCAGCGCCCAAAATACTTGCGGAAAGGCGGGAGGATATCGATGCGAGCAGCAGCGCTGAAAATGCCATGTCGCAGCCCGCGCAGCACACAGTTCCTGCTGAGCTTTCAGAAACACGCTCCACGGATGCAAAAGGAGATGTCCCCGACAGGCCCCAGTCTGCGGCTGTGGTAAAGGTGTCTGTCACCGAGGACAGCAGCACTCAGCTATCTTCATCAGATGGATCTGGGAAACCTCCCAGCATTGATGGAAAGAGTGTTGCTTCTGCGACAACATTTGCACTGGACGAGAAGGAGTCCTTACGCCCGGATGACAGTGCTAGCCTCAGGGCAGTCGAGGAAGAGGATGTCACGTCTCCGCCGGACTCGGTCGTTGCAGACTCCAGGCAGGGGTCTGATCATGGCGCCGCGCGTGCCTTTCGGGATCAGTTACATGAAATAGCTGTGATGAATCCTCAACCCCATCGAGGGGTTCCCGCAGGTCGGTTTCCGACGCTACCCAATGGTCCGCAAACATTGTACGACCCTAACCAGTCGCTGAACGGCGCGGGGCCCATGCCACAGCCTCTTGTCAACGGCATGCCTTCACTGAATGGTGTTCCGAACATGCCCGCCATTCCAGACGAGAAGTTGCTCGAGGCGCTACGGTCTCCACGTGATCGGCTGTTCGTTGTGAAGATAGAACAAGACTTCATTGATTTCATCAAAGACTCTCGGTATGTCATGCGTGGCGGATCTGCTAGAATTTCCTACTAACGGTACGCAGTGAAAACGAATTGTGTCTGCCGAACTGTAATACATTTTACAGGATGCTTGCTCACCGTCTTGCCGACTACTACTTGCTCGGCCATGTAGTTGACAACACCATGACGGGTGTAAAAATTACACGTACCCCTTACTGTAGAATGTATGTATTCATCAAGCTTCGCTCGCGTGCTCTGTTGCTTACTACTGGTAGTCCTCCTCCCGTTTCACAGATGGTAGATCCCGCCAAGGGCACCAATACACCTCCCGTAGAGCTCCCTGCTCGGAAGATCATGCGTCGCGACGATGGCAAATCAGGTACAAACACTGGAGCTAACTCGCAGAATGCCTCGAAGACGACCTCTGAAATGGGTGGCAGCGAGGGCAGCAACGATGGTGAAGGCAACAAAGACAAAGCCGCTCTATCCAGAGAGGAGCGAGAGGCGCGATATCGTGAGGCTCGTCAGCGCATCTTTGGTAGTGCGGAAAGTGAAGAGCCCGGCACGGCCGAAGCCAGCGGATCCGGAGAAGACAAAGAAAAAGGGAAGGACATCTCACGATCAAGTTCAGCTGCCGGGAAGAAGAAACCCAAGAAGCAGCGTAACTACGACGACGACGACTTCCAGGCTCGGTCCCGCTTCAACGTTTACTACCCGCAACAGTACCCTGTGGCTACATATACTGGAGACAATGCGGTCTACTACAACGGCTACCCAGCACCTGCTCAGAACGCGCCGTACGCGACTATGAACCCTGGTGCATCGCCTCCGGCAACATACAGCAACCCGTATCCGGGCATGATGCCCCCGGAAGCGCAGTCACAGTATGGCTGGGCTGGTCAGCAGTACCAGGCTCCCAATGGGTCGATGATGACGTACCCCAATTATGGACAGATGCCGAATGGGTATGATCTATCAACGGACTTCCAGCGGGGTATGTCATCGTTCCAGAACGCTGGTATGCCCTCCCAGGTCACCCCAAAGATGGCCAATCCACAGATGGCCAATCCACAGATGGCGTCTTACCAAGATACCTATCAGCAACCTCAACATATGCCTATGAACTCAGGCTGGTCTCAACCAAACCAGCAGCCATCATTCCATATGGGTCAGGGCGCATATGGCGCCCAAAATGGTCCCGGCAACCGGCCAATGTCCGCACCTCACCAGGCACCTATGCCTGGCTACCCATATGGACAGTTCGCCTCAAATGCGTACAACGGAAAGCCCAACCGCAACCAGCACCCTCTTCCTGGAAGTTATAACCGGGGTCAGTTCAACCCGCAAACCCAAGCTTTTGTGCCCGGTGGACGTAACATGCCCTTTGGAATGCAACAAAACATGATGCAGGGACAGCCTCAGATGAACGGCTATGGTGGATACCAAATGTCTGCCCAGGCTTCTATGCCTGGACAGATGTCAAGACCTAACCCTTCCGCTGTCTCCACACCGCCGTTTGGGTCGCCTCAAAGTATGCAGGGAAACAACTCAGCCATATCCATGAACCGAACTGCTTCTCAGTCTGGTGACCCGGGTTCATCCCAAAGCAGCATCGCAAAGTATGGTACACCTTCACATCTACCTCGAAAGCCTCCAGCTCCTGCACCGGCCCCACCGTTTGCGCTACCCTCCATGACGCGAGTACCGTCATCAGGGATTGCTAACAACGCTCCTGCCATGCCCAATCGAGGCATGTCGGGCACCTTCAACAACACGACGAACCCTAATTAACGCTTCACGAAATGACCTTTAGCATTGCGACGGTGCCTCAATACTACTTACTTGCATCTTTCTCTGGGTGGGTACGGGTAGGTCTCAAAGGAAAATCAAGGCGTTCGTATCACATGTGCTTTCTATGCTTTCCGCCCGGATGCTGAGGATCGTCGACCGCGATGTCTGGATGTCTCGACTCCTTGTTGGGGCCACTAGGTAAAAGTAGTCTTTCCTTGGTCTGAAGTCGGAATGGACGTTGCTCATATAGCTGTAATAAAATTGCAATCTTTGCATCTATACCACGGTATCCAACGATGAACTTCAAGCCCGTACAGACTTATCAACTCCGTCGTTCTCTTTCCCTTCATTGTTGTAACTAGCCATTGTAGCGTCACAGTAACGCCGATAGACTCCTTGGTACACTACATGAAGCGTATCTCGCCGGCAAATGTAGCCGTGTCTGACGCCTAGTTTCGACGCCTGTCGGTCCGAACTGCGAAATTGCCTATTGTGGTACGCACTCAAGACCTGTACGACCAGGACTAAATGTGCCAATACGGATGCACGGGCTGGTATCATATATAGCTTCCCAGGTTTGATCGGTAGGCGGCGCTATACCCGGTTCTTATATCCGCGAGAATGGATCGTTGCCCTCAAACGGATGTATATAGCAAGAGTAATGACAGCAAAAGGTTTTTGTAGTCGCAAATGGCGTTGGTGAGAAGGGTAGTCGTACAGCTGGAGAACTGACTCCAACAAGATCGAGCTGGAGAAGAAACCATGTCTCGGGTACGCTACCCACAGATGTCTAACCGGGTCGAATTGTAATTAATCGGAAGCCGTACCCGTGTCTCTTACCTACGATCAACACTGATCCAGTACAGTTGCCGTATCGGGACAGTTTTCGTTTGATGTGTGGGTAGATAGTAAGTGGTTGGCTCACGCCACGTCAGGAACTGGAGAGGCACGGATCGTGTACCCGCTCTCAACAGTGTATCGCATAGACGAGGTGTTCTTCTCGGCAGGAAACGATGATTTTGGTTTGCAACAGGTTCGTGCACGGAGGTAAGGTTACTTCGATACTCGACAGTCTGGCCACAACTCAGCTGGTATTACTGATGGAATCGGTAGAAATGGCAGGTACGATTGGCGCGCAGGTTTCTGTCTGTCGATGCGAAGTGTGTATGTATACTTTAGCGTCAACGTGAATGAAGAAGAAACGACTACAGCGGACAGTTTATGTGCTTTTGTTACTCATGGAAAAACGAGTGCTTGGGCTGTCGTTGCATGTATGCGTGTGTTACACGAAACCATTGGCCCGAAGACCTTCAACATTCTCCAGTCGCTCCTAACAGTATTGGAACAGCGCTCTCTATAGAGTGTACGATTTCCGATGATCGGTCATCGCTCTTGATGCATCGCTCATGCGCACTCTCGTACGAAGTTCGCAGCTATTGTCATCAATGCAGTAGCTTGCGGCAGAACGCAATTCTCGAACTTCAGATATCGAGGTCCAGATCCGGTAGTTGGGCCGCAGAGGCTAGAACCCTAGAAACGTGAACAACATGCCTAGGGGTGACCAAGCGAGATGACGTGTGTGCTTAGGTACCGGTACTTGGGTACTTTCAGATTCTTCAAATCCGGAGGCCCTTAACGGCAGTGGGAGCCCCATGGTGTGGCGATCGTGACCCACAATACGCATGTATCGAAGGGCCGTAGAAAAGAAAAAAATGGAGAACAACACCGACGAGATCCGCTCCGTAAACGTTCGTCCGATGCGTGTCGTGGTATACGTCCTCCTGCCTGTATCCTGTGGTGAGGATTTAAAATGTCAATGTGACGAGTTAGGTTGCTTGGTATTTATTATTGAATGATCGTCGCACCGGTTGCCAAGCCAGCGCTGGCTGTAGTTCTTGCGGTGCATTGTCATCATCCTCACCTACCATCATTCCCACGACACAGCAAAGTCCGAGCCTCCGCTGACATATCGGCACACCTCGGCTCCGATGCGACGATAGCCAACGAACAACTCAACTGACACACAACGGCTCTTGCGCTACCCCACATGTCCAAGTGAAGATGACGTTCTGCGACGTTGATGTCCGGGGGAAAGAGCATAGGCCAAGCTTTGGAGGCTCTAAGATTGCTCCCGGAGTGTGCCCGCAGCCACTAGGACCGCAGCGCTTGCCGATAGCTTGACTGTATCAAGCATTTGATTGCCCAGGGTCGTCGATGGCGATGCAGTTTAGTGGCCGCCCTGGATCACGCAAACCATGACGTCGGCAACCGCACGGCGCACGACCACGGGATGCCTTTGGATTTTGCTAGACTGCGCAGTAGTCATGGTGAACGCGGTGAAGACTTACGGTTAATCATGCCGTTATGACGGCATTGGGGTCTCCAAGTGCCCCAAAGCGGAGCAATCGTGGGCGCTTTATAGGGACCTGGAGACCCCACGACCCAGATGTCTTTTGATACTTTCCTCCACACTCGATCGGCACTCCTCTTCTCTTCCACCAGCTATGGCGATACTCGATCGATTCCGTGGGCATTCACATGCCTCGCCTGCTTCCTCCACGATGATGGATCAGGATCCGGAGAAGAAGCCGCAGATGTTGAAAGGCGGTGTCAAAGAGATCTTCCGAATGCGCATTATCGCCATGGCGATTATTGTGTCGATGGGTGGTGTAAGTATCAAATGAACGAATGCGCAGGTACCCAGCTAACAGCCCCTAGTTCATCTTTGGATACGACACTGGTCAAATCTCTGGGTTCTTGGAGATGCCCGATTTCTTGAACAAATTCGCGGATCAGACAGACCCTGAAACAGGCGAGCGCGCTTTCAGCAACTGGAAGTCTGGCTTGATTGTTGCACTGCTGTCTATCGGTACCCTAATGGGTGCTCTAATCGCGGCCCCTATCGCCGACAAATTCGGTCGCAAATACTCCATCGTCTTCTGGAACATCATCTTTTGCGTTGGAGTCATCGTACAGATTACCACAACGAACATATGGTACCAGATCTCCCTTGGTCGTTGGGTCGCAGGCTTGGGTGTAGGCGCACTTTCGGTCCTTACGCCTATGTACCAATCCGAAACTGCACCTCGCTACGTCCGAGGTGCACTCGTGTCCTGTTACCAGCTTTTCATCACCCTCGGCATTTTCACGGCTTATTGTATCAACTACGGTACCAAGTCCGATGGTAGCTCAGCATCATGGAAGATTCCAATGGGCGTTGGTTTCATCTGGTCAGCACTCATGATATTCGGAATTCTCTTTATGCAGGAATCTCCACGATGGGAATACCGCAAGGGCAAGGTTGACTCGGCCATACACACCATCGCCATCACGTACGGTGTCCCCCAGGAACACCCGGAAGTCCAGCGCGAAGTCCGGGAGATCCAGGAGAAGTTGGAGGCCGAGCAAGCGGGCGGAGGTCACCACCCTTGGTACGAGATCTTTACAGGACCACGTATGGCGTATCGTGTACTTCTTGGAGTCGGTCTGCAAGCCCTTCAGCAACTCACGGGTGCCAACTAGTAAGTCGATACCGCACATTAACACACATCTTGTACTGACTCTCTTGTAGCTACTTCTACTATGGAACTACGATCTTCCAGTCAGTCGGTATTGAAGACCCGTTCGTCACTTCTATGATCCTGGGAGGAGTCAACTTTGGCATGACATTCCCTGGTCTCTACATCGTGGAGAGATTCGGAAGAAGACCCGCACTGATCACTGGAGGCTTGTGGATGTTCATGTGCTTCCTCGTCTTCGCATCGCTTGGACACTTCGCTTTGGATAACGGCGACGGTACTACGAGCCAGCCTGTCGGATATGCCATGATCACATTTGCGTGCCTCTTCATCGCTGGTTATGCTATGACATGGGGGCCAATCATCTGGGTAAGTTCTGGCTGCACGAAATGCATGTGAGACATATACTAACTTCGTTACCCCTGCAGGCTGTGATCGGTGAGATCTACCCTAGCCGATACCGTGCAAAGGCAATGGCTCTCGCAACGGCCAGCAACTGGACCTGGAATTTCCTCATCTCTTTCTGTAAGTCAATACTACTTCATCCACGTCTTTCCGCGACTGTACTAATACCACTCTCAGTCACACCTTACATTACGTCTGCCATCGACTACAGATACGGTTATGTCTTCGCCGCCTGCTGTTTCACTGGTGCAGTTGTAGTCTACTTCTTCCTCTGCGAATCCCACGGCCGTACTCTTGAGGAGATTGACACCATGTACATTCTCCACGTTACACCATGGAAGAGCAAGCACTGGTCTCCGACTCCTGGTGAGGACCTACCAAACTTAGACAACACATTCTTGACGCCAGGAGGGAGAGGCATTAAGAAAGGCAACGAAGCGAGGGCTCCAGAGCAATTGCGGAGGGAGAGTGTGCCCGTCACCGACGCGGATATGCACGCAAGTGGTGCGAGAGGAGTGGAGTAAGCATCGCGATTTTGACGATTTGAGCCTTGGTCCTTGTTTTGTGATCTGTTTACTAGCAAGTACCATAGCGTAGCATAGCCTTTATTCATTATCCTTTTCTCTTCATCTGACCACAATACTTCCATTCCACCACCAACGTGTCCGCCATTCACACCGACTGACAACTCACCCTGTTCCAACACACAGTGCTCTCGTTCGACAGGGTTTAGAAAGCAATGGTGCATGTGCAAAAAAGCAAGTCAAGGGGCAACGCCAAAAAGATTCGAGGGCATGCATTTCCCTGCACAACACGATCTGTCTAGGTTCACACAAGCGCAAAAACAAAGTTCGAAGAACCCTGAGCGAACTCAGGCACGTTGTCCCCTTCGTGGATCGAACACGATACCTCCAGATTTAGTGACTGAGACTTCAGTCTGGCGCTCTCCCAATTGAGCTAAGGAGACGGTTTTTTGATGAAGAAAGTTAGACGCCGGCTGCTTATAACGCCAGCAAACTAGACTGGGGGCTGCATCGCTGCGGTGGGATGTTTGTATCTTGCAGCGATCCAATTCCAGAAAGGTGGCGCGCTTAGTAGATCTGTTTGAGCGGGTCATTTCATCCGGACCGAAGCGTGATGGAAAGGCACCGCGACCGAGAAAACGGAATCACGCCCGGGCACTTCGGCTTGGCGCGGATGTAACAGTGTTTGGTGACATCATTGTTTTGTGATTTCATCCACACCTGATCACCAGGTTCCCATTAGCAATTCTCTCTACGCGTCGTCAGATCTCATTCTGCGTCGCTATACCTCATCATACAAGCATGGCGATTGTGGAGAATTGGCTGCCGCCATCGCGCGAGAACTGGGAGCTGATTTGCTACATCTGGCAGTTCTTTCCTGTTGTAAGCATACACCCGACAGATTGCTGGGCACCGTGCCGCGACCCAGTGCCACTTGATACTGTCCTTACTAACCTTGTTGGTGAACAAAGATTACTGCAGCGCAATGGGTTCTGGACTGGTACCCACAGGGCAAGACGTCGATTGAGTCGCGTTTCAACATCGATGGCAAGATAGGATGGGCGACCATGGAGTCGGCAGGCTTCATAACCCTGCTGTACATCATGTTTACGCTCCCGAAAGAATTGGGGCTTGAAGAACTACCGTTGGGCAACTGGACCATGGCGGGATGCTTTGTGAGTATACTGGAGACTCTACAGGAACTCTGCTAAACAGACACCAGGTCTTTCATTACCTCTACCGTGCAGTCATCTCACCCCTCTTTCTCAATCCCAGCATGTCCCCAATGCATCCGTTTGTTTGGATCATGGCCTTTGGGTTCCAAATGTTCAACGCCATCTCCATTGGCGGCTACCTCGCGGGCTATGGACCAACATCACGAGACGAGTGGGCAGCGCGACAAGAGTACATGTTTCTAGGGCTCGTAATCTGGTGCTGGGGACTTTTGGCCAACATGTTCCACGACGACGACCTGCGCGAGATCCGGAGATCAGCAGACCGCAAGCAACGCAAGGCAGCCGCTGAGCAGGGCAAGGCCGTGGAAAATGTGGACAAGGTGTACATGATACCGAAGAACGGCCTGTTCAAGTACTCGTTGCACGCGCATTACCTGTGCGAGTGGATTGAGTGGGCAGGGTGGTGGATGATTGGGGGCTGGCAGTGTGTGCCTGCACGCACGTTTCTTCTCAACGAGATTTCTACCATGCTTCCGCGCGCGTTGCAGGGCAAGCGGTGGTACGAGAAGAAGTTTGGTAAGGATAAGCTGCAAGGGCGCAAGGCCATAATTCCGGGCGTGCTCTAGCTAGTTCGCAGAC
Source organism: Alternaria metachromatica (assembly GCF_023757995.1). Lineage (NCBI taxonomy): Eukaryota > Fungi > Ascomycota > Dothideomycetes > Pleosporales > Pleosporaceae > Alternaria > Alternaria metachromatica. Next base: position 610,845 of record NW_026055496.1, read on the forward strand.
GATGCTCTGGTACGCTAGTGATCAAGCTTCTGGCGTTCCGCAGTCAGAGAGTGGACGAGTGATAGATGTGGCTTCCGCAATCTAGTGAAGAATGAAGCGGTGCAGCATTAGCAGTAAGGGGAAGGCGCAGGTGATGGTACACTAAGCATGACAGTGTGGAGAGGGTTCCGAGCAAGGCAGCGAACTGCGACAGGGTAATGGTGTCTAATCACACGAGAATTGGTTGTTTTCACAAGATAGTTCGGTGAGAATTTGTTTGTCACTAGTGAGCGCGCAGGTGGAGAGACGAACCCTGCGCTCGGCAGCAGCAAAAGCAGATGACGAGATACGAAGACAGCTGATAAAAAGCGCGCATCTAGTGGTGGTGTTTACGACGTGCTGCCTCGTAAGATAGCAGTAGCTGCAGCAGTTGCGAAGCCACAGTGCGCTGTCCGTACAGTAGAACAGACGGGAGGTAAGGTGCCGAGGGTACTCTGGCCGTCTTAATATAGAGTGGCACGCCACGGAGCCAATGACGGGCGCACGGGCTGCGAAGAACAGGAAGCTCGCTCAGAACACGAGCGGATGATGTTATTGCGACTGGGGTGGTGGAGAAATTTCAGCCCAGGGCCTGGCGGATGACGGCATGCACCGGCCATGGCAGCGAGGAAAGGCGCATTATCGCGGCGCTGTGCAACGCAGGCGATTCGGTGTTTCGCATGCAGCACAAAGGGAGCAAGCCATCTCAAGGGGCCGCTGTGCCAGATTTCGCATTTCAGACTCCAGATCACGTGTCCGAGTAAGCCTTGGCTTCAGTGTTTCTCAACCATGGGAATTCAGAAAAATCTCAACTCAACAACCAAAGTACACCACAGTCATGTGCTGCTGGTGCCTGGAGGGATGGAATAAAACTTCGCAGATGCGTCGTTCCTTCTTCACCCACCTACACACAGAACTCCAAGATAGCAGCGCAATTAAAGCTTCGCGCCCACCTAACGCTATCGGGACCCGGCTCCGACGAATACAAACTATTCATCATCCCCGACTCCCCTGAGGGGGAGTTCTCCAACTACGTTACTAAGTACAGGTTCGCCGTTAGCTAGAAGCGTACTACTAAGCTGCAAGCGATTACTGTGTGCGAGGTCGCGGCCATCTACATCTCCAACAATGCCGACAACGTTGTTAAGCGCTTCGCACTCGCAGAGCTAAAAGCTCTTAAACAACTTTACAACAAATTCCTCGCTAACAACACCACTACTAACGACGAAGAGGCTATTGAGATGCTTACAGACGATCTTTAGAGGAGGGTGCAGGGATAAGCAAGACGCATCTTGGTTCCGGTTTGAAGTGGGCAAGGGGGATGAGATTAAGCAGACTAGTAATCAATGAGCCCACGGGCATGCACCGTAACGTCTTCCGCAGCGTGACATCAGGCATTCAGACTCCAGACGCACACAGCCACGCCCATGCCGCTTTCGTCGCTAGCCGGCTCAGCAGTTATGAGCTCCCCCTTTGGGACCGCGGCTAGTCAGCGAGGGTGCATTAGAAGCTGCATTAGACACCCGCTTTTCCGTGCGAAGCTCCAAGCCAGTCGCTGCTGGATGCAACACCAGGAGCGGCATCAGGCCTTGGCGTGGGCGTGGTGAAAAGCTGCCAGGCCCGTCGCGTCTGTCGCTGCGTGCGAGCTGCGACGGTATTGTTTCACAAGAGCCAGCGGCCGATCGCAATCAGACGCCAGACGGCGAATCCCCCCCAATTGGCACGGGCGGCAGGGTAAAGCAGCAAAGCAGCGCGCTTGTGGTTGTTGGGCGCTTTCGGTTCGGCAGCTCTATCAACAGGTGCTGGCTGGGGTCGCCTGTCCGCTGCCGTGCAGGTCCACTAACCTTCGTGCACAACCTCGCCCGCCGTCGATTGGCAACCCAAGAGCCTCCGTCGATACATCATCACTGCGGACCCACGGCGGAGACACGAGATCGCCGCGCCTGCTACAGCCCGCCAGCGGTACCACGGAACTCTAACTTCCTCATCTCCAGCGAACCTCTCCCCTTGCTGACTGTCCGACCTCCCTCGCGCGGCACCTCTTATCCGTCTTCGCGTCGCCGCCGTCGTTGTCGTCGCCTCAGTCGCTCCTTTGCCAGGCCCGTCAGCTGCTGGCTGCCATTGTCGCCATCATGTCCAGCAATGTGACCGAGAGTACGTTGTCTACTTCCATTCTTTCTCCCTCCTCTGCACCCGCTGCCTCGTCCGCGCCCGCTGCTACGTCTGCGTCTGCTCCTCCTGCCTCTGCCCCATCCTCAGATCCGCCCTCGTCAGATCTTCCTTCGCCGTCTGTAACACCGTCCGCAGCGCCTGCGCCTACGGAGCCTTCTGCTCCCGCCGCCTCGTCCAGCCCGCCTCAAGACTCTCCTTCAAGTCCTGCGCCGGCTTCTAACACGCCTTCAGCGGCCGCGCCCTCCTCAGAGCCTCCTCCACCCGCCTCGAGCGCTCCTCCCGCATCCAGCGCCGCCCCGACCAGCGACCCTCCCGCCCAGTCGAGCCAGGCACCGCCGCCGGCTTCATCAGCGGCTCCAGCACCATCAACATCGGCAGCTCCTCCCCCAGCCCAGTCGAGCGCACCACCGCCAGCGCAATCATCCACTCAGGCTCCTCCTCCTGCTGCCACGACCAGCGCCGCACCAAGCTTCGTCGACACGAGCGTCTTCACTGCCCCGTCGGCTGAACCCTCGACCCAAGTCATCGTCTCCACCGTGACCCCCACGGGTGCTGGAGAGACACCGTCAGTGGTCACCGTTATTCGCACTTTTACTCCAGATTCTCCCACTGCAGCACCAACCAACAGCGCGTCCCCCTCCGGAACAGGTGCCGCTGACCCTTCCAACACCGACTCCACCCAATTGCAGAATGCACAAAAGGAGAACGATGGCGGTCTCAGCACTGGTGGTAAGACTGCCATTGCTGTCGTCATTCCCGTTGTTGTCGTTGCTCTGCTAGTCCTAGCCGGCATCTTCTTCTGGCGCAAACGCAAGCAGCGCCAGAGCGCCGAGGACGAACGCAGGAAAGAAGTCGAGGAGTATGGCTTCAACCCTAACCACGACCCTACCCTTCCTGCGGTTGGTGGATTGGCCATGGCCGAAGACGACAGCGGTTACCGAGGCTGGGGCAACACCACCACCAGCTCCAACCGCAAGATGTCCACCACCCTCACCTCTGGCATGACCTACTCGGACAGCAACAGCAACCCCGGCGGATACACTAGCCCACACTCTCCCACACACGGTGCCTACTCTGACGCTCACTCCAACGATCCGCTTGTAGACGGACGTCGCCAGACCATGGACTCGGACGGTATCGGCGCCCTCGGTGTCGTCAACGGTGCTGCCGCTGCCAACTCTGCCAACAACCAGGCCGGTGTGCACCGCGGGCCTTCCAACGCTTCGTCGTCATACTCAGCAGCCAACCACTCTGACAACTCTGGCGACTACCCTGGTATGGCCAATGGTCACCCACAGGAGTACTACAACAACCAAGACTACTACCAGAACGGGCCATATGCCGCCAACGATCCATACGCTGCCCAACAACAGCCCATCATAAGAGACGTATCAGCACGACGGAACACGAGGATCGAGAACCCAAGTGTCTTCCCCCAACAAGGCAACTCTGGAATCGCGCAAAACTTCTAGTCGTACGCACTTGTTGTCATCGTATTTTTACATCCATCGCTACCTGTATATTGCGACTCTATCCTTACCCATTTCCTTTAGCTCTCACTCGACATATATCCAAACGGAGGCGTTCATCGGGTGGCCATCAATTCATTTTGCATCGTATCGATCTTCGCGTTTGTTAGTTGTACTGTTGTTGCATGCACATGCAGGTTTGCCCGCATGTATGCCGGAAAACCCTTCCGCATGCCCCACTCCACATAACGGGGAGTCTTCTTCGGAAGATGCGAAAGCTTACACTGCTGAGACATTGATCGATGGGCACAACAAACAAAAGCACGAGCGTTTTTGAGTCTGGACCAGCGCAGCATGCATATCTCACTACACGTTGATTTGTCGGCAAGGATTCAAGAGGTGGGACCTTTTTGATTCTCTTGGATCTGTATGAGATGATGCATGCTGGCAGCTTTTTTCCTTGTCTTATCACCTTTCTCTATCATATTGATGCTGGAATCTCGAGGATTGACGCTTTCTCACGCGACCAATATAGTACTCTTGTAATTAGCCAACGCCTTTTCTCCATCACCATCTTTTTAACATTTAACACGTACGCCAATTACTTGAGCAAACTCTTTTTCTTTTACATGTCCGGGCCCACAGATGACGTTGGAGGTCTCTATCTATATAGGCAGAGAGAAAATAGATTGACAACAAACTTTACTCAGGTCTTTTGCTCACTTTGCCATGTTCAACCACACTACGCCATTGAGCAAGCTATTCCATCACGTTTATCCATTCTAGATCTTGTCAAATCGCTTCCGCGATTATACATCTTACTCGATCTGACCCTATTGCACTGTACGACAAAGAATGTGGTTATCTGTCCCCGCCCAGCCACTCATGTGCTGGGGGTGTACGCGGCCCGACAGCAGGTCTGTTTTGATCTAGACCTAGACCACTAGCTGGCAGCGGCCGGCAAGTAATGTTGAGAGACTCCGGTTCGCTCCCAACGCGTCCGCTAGTACACAGTAGTCAGCAGTAGCTACGTAACGTAGCATGCATGTATGCTGCATGCCTGCGAGGCTGTACATGCAACGTAGATCTTGCCCCGACCCCGCGGTCAACATCCTGCCGAACCGTACCAAACAGTTTGTCGGTTGAGATGTTTGTGTGATGCAACATTGGTAAGTAGTAAGGCATGGGTCGTCACGGTTGCCTACCTTCTTTCCCAAGATCATTTCCATTCGGGTGAGGAGTCATCCTTCTGATTTCCAGAAAATGGGAATATCACTCGGCGTCCCCGGGCTGTCGGTCAGAGTGCGCATGTTCTCTGGTGTCATTGCGGGGTTCGACGGTGGAGTTTGGTTCAACAGCGGCTTGCTAGAAATATGAGCTACCCGTCCTTGGTCCAGACTTCTGAGTGGTTGCGCGTCACAATTATGAGGGAAAAAAGAAGGTCGGCCTACTTGGCATGTGTAATAATAGTAGATGGACGGCGAGGTCTACATACTGTGTGCTGTATGAGTGATCGAACATATTGTGTATTGCAGAGGAGGCTGTGAACACATATGCGTGGATTGCAAGCAGGGTGTAGTTCATCATGGATAACTCCGTCGATAGGCTTGCAGATTACATACATCCAATTGGAACTACAGACACAACCGTCGCAAAGCTGCATTATCTCAAATCACCTCTACCCTTGGGTTTAGCAAGATTGAATCTAGCCCTCTTCCGCATACTAGCAGCTTTACCAGGCTCTGTAACCCTGGGTTTAGACTTGTCCAAGTCTATCATACTCTTGAAGACGGGCGCCGCTTGGAAGGTCTTGGTCGGCTTGAGCGCGACATCATCAACCATGGGAGGGGCAGGCTGGACAAGACCCAGCCGTTCTTGAAGCTTCCTGTATTGGACTTCAGGGTCTTGCAGGTTGGCGCGCGGTGCTTTTGGCTGGCTATGAGGAACCCGAGAAGGCTCCGTTGCAGTCTCGAGATCGCAGGCTCGGTCTTGATGTAAGCCCAATTGTTCTTTGGTTGGAGAAACAGTGGTTTCAACAACAGAAGAGCCAGTGGCGCCAGAACGCTCCTCGGTTGGAGAAGTTGAAGATTCCACTGGAGAGCCAGCCGTACCGGATTGGACCGAAGTAACATCGTTTGTTGGTGCTACTTCGACAGCTTCGAGCGCCCGCTGCCACCAATATCGCTCTGCTTCAGCTTCTTGCTCCGCTCTCTCTAGCGCAATCGCCTCTTTCTGCAGCCTGCTTTTCTCCAATATAGTCATCAACTTTCTCCGATCGACTACTTTCGCCAGGAATCGCAGTAAATCAGGGTCCGACTCGTCCTCGGCGTCAAGATGTGGTAAGATATCGTCGATTTGGTCGACAAGTTGAGCATTTGCATATCCTCGCATCATGACTCCCCAGGTGTACTTGGAAGGATCAGTGCCCCTGTCGCGCATGATCTCGAAAATCCGTTCTGCCGCTTGTATCTGGCCTGTCTTGAAGAAAGCCTGCATAAAGATGTTCCAGCTGTAGACATTGGGCTTTGCTGGGCCATTGGTCATGTCTTGGATGAGCTGAGATGCGTTTGCGAATTGCTGTTTTTGACAAAAGGCGTACAGGAAGGCGTTCCAGATTTGCGGCTGCCGAGCCAGTTCATTGAATGCCGGATGACCCCCCTCTTGCACGACCGACTTGAATTTGAGATACAAGTTGTAGACTCGCATGTTGCTAACTGCCAAGGCCGATTGAATCTCTGTCTGCAGCATAATGTATAGCGTTACATGTGAAGGAGAAATGCGCACAGACTCTGGCGAAGATGAATCTTGTGACATTACGGCGTTTCCTAGGCTTGCGGTTCCATAGCCAACGAATGGTTGCAGAGGCGCTGTCGTGAAAAGTCTGGAATAAGAGTGCCATAGCATGGCCGAGGTCTGTTCGACGTTTCCATCAACTCTGTAGCGTACATACTGATAGTAAAGACACTCCGTTGCTAGCCAAGGGTCCTGGATATCTTGTGCTACCTCTTCGCAATACTGTGCAAATCTTTGGAAAAAGGCTGGATCATTTTGCATGGTACATCCATGGAGCATTATCCCGAATGTGTATTTGTCTGGCTGTAGGTCATTATTTTCGAAGGTGTTGTACACCTTGAAAGCCGTGGCATGATCTCCAGCTTCCATTGCGTTGTGTATGACGACATTGTAAAGAAGTAAGTCCATCTGGATACCCATGTTTACAAAGGCAGCGACGATATATGGAGTGTGGTGAAAGTCTTTGGTTGCAGCCATGCTCCTTCGCAGTATGACAGCGCACACCCAGCGAAGTCTTTGACGCGCCACAACAGACTCCCACGACTTCGCTGAATGTCGGCTTTTCAATGCCTCGAGACATTTCAACGCATACTGCACTTCACCAGCCTGCCCAAATGCAGTGGCATAGTGCAGCACTGTATCGTAGTCAACGCGTACCTTGTGTTCCACGAGGCAATCGAACACTTTCTTCAGATCCTCTATCTTGGCCAGCTCGACAAGATTGTACAGTAAGTCTTGAGAGCAGAAATCGGGCTTGCTAGATAACGTCTTGACAAAGACGTGCAAGAACGCCGGGACGAATTCGCACTTGCGTGCTTCTAGGTCAGTACCCCAACTCTGATCCTGATACAATCGGTGTCGATGGAGTTTTGAAAGGTGACTGAGAGCGTCGGCAATAGCTTCTCGCTTCCGGCTCCAGGTACGTGTATCGTTAACCAGAGCTTGTATGAAGTACAAAGCGCGGCCAGGCTTACGATCGAGGAGATAAATGAGCAACTTATGAGCGTAGGCTTTACGCGTCGAGATGTCGAGAGCCTTCCACCTGTCCGATACTTCGCGCGGACTTGATTCGGTGTCTCCCGCAAAGAGCGTCCAACTCAATCGCGCACATCGTGGGTCGTGTTCTATAACGACGCTACGTGTGTTTCTCCGCAAAGATGCGTAGACGGGGCGATCCAGTGCCGCAAACGCGTATTGAAGCCCATTCTCTTTTGCAGAAGTGTCAGTCAGATCAAGATGCGTCTGGTTCCAGCTGACGAGGTTTGCCACGCGGCGTCGAAGGGACCTGTATCGGCCATCTTGGTCGCGCCTTGCAGGTGAAAACGAGGCAGGTAGTCTAGAGACGTAGTTGTCGAGTCGCGCACGTTCCAAGGCGAGTTGTTTCGAATGTCTCTCGGCTCGCAGAGGTGTGCGTTGAACGGAGGACGAGGGAGGACGAGTGCGATTGGACTGTGCCCGACGAGCTCGAGGTCGCGAGAGCGTCTTCTCATCCGCTACGCCTTTGTTGCTGGATGTGGTCGTTACGTATGAGCGGGCATACTGGCGAGTGAATGTCGATATATCCGCATAGAGGCGATTAACAGAAACAGGACCGTCAGTTCTTTTGTTCCAATGGCCAGACGTCCGTAGGAGCCCCGCAGCAGGAGCGTCTTGTGTCGGTCGCTTGCGACATGTTGGTACAATTGTCTTTCGGGGGCTCGAGATAAGAGCCTGATCTTCCACCCTATTGTGTTCCTCTAAGCTTTTTGATGTATCCTTCTCTTTGTCCCGTGTTGTGCTAGGCCTTCCATGCTGTTGGCTGTGTGCTTTCGGTGTCGATGACTGGGCGAAGACTCTCGGAGCGAGGAACGGCAGGATGGGAAAGTCGGCGCTGGCGATGAGGCTAGCATTGGGAACGCGAAAGCGGGGCATGAGAAGATGCAGGTGCTGTCGTCTTCACGGAGCCATGACGTGTCAATTGCAAGCAGCTGGTGAGGATGGCGAGGAGCACGAAAACTTGAGAAGGTGCGTGTTTGGTAAGAAGCGCTAACCGGAGAAGATCTTGGACTCCCGAGCTGTTCTCCGCAGCCACACGACAACCACGACCACTTCAGCAACCACCCAGCACACTCTCTGTTCTCTCCGCGCATTCTCAGAAGGAATTTTGTGCACACCATCACGTCATAGACCAGCTTTGGACACGTCCCGACCCTGCACGCAAGCACACTACTGCCCGGCGCAACCGCAAAGCTCTCACCATGTCTTCGCACGAAAAGCTATCCGCAGCCGCCAACGACCGGAAGTCGCGCCTCGCACAACTCAAGTCGCTGAAACGGAAACAAGAACAAATATCAGACGCGCCAGAAGCTGCCGACTCGCCATCCACGCAGCTCCAGGCCGAGACGTCGCAAGCCCTGACACGCACAGAAGAAGAGGAAACATCAGTAGCAGCCACATACCTCTCCGGTCGAAACTTCGATGCAACGACGCGAAATGTCAAGTTGGGTTTTGACAACACACCCATCGCCGATCCCACAAACACATTGGAATACAAGGCAGAGCAGCTGGCGCTCGAAACAAAAGCGCAACAAGAAGCAGAAACCGCAGAGGACAAGGGACTGGACCTCTTCAAGCTGCAGCCCAAAAAGCCAAATTGGGACTTGAAGAGGGATTTGGAGCAGAAGATGAAGGGACTCAATGTGCAAACAGACAACGCAATTGCAAAGCTGGTCCGCGAGAGAGTGGAAGCCCAGAAGGCCATAAGAGAGAAGCAGCCGACAGATGGCAGCAATGGAGAAGAGGTGGGCATGGAGGGTAGTGAGCTGGTCGAGGCCATGCACCTGAAGGAGCAGGAGGACGAGCGGGAAAGGAAGAGGGACGAGGAGGACGAGGACGTCAGTTGAGAGTGTAAAATACGGTGGACGCGATTTGAATCAAGACGGGAGTTGGCCGGATCAGTGCATGCAACCTCGACGATGGGGGCTGCCTAAGGACGCAGATAGGAGGGTTTCGAGACGTGAGAAGACGATTGGACGATACCCAAGTCGAGTCACAAGAGGGGACAAGAAATTTACTTTCTACAGTCCATCATGGAGGACCAAAGTTTTAATATCACGATCAAGCCACAATTATCGCACACTCTCAGACGCTATCCTCCCCCAACAACCACGCGAACGATATTTTCTGAAGACAACAATCAGAAACACAATAGACGCGCTTAGACTTGGCTCATTGTATTCGTCTCGAGAGCAACAAAAAAAAAATAGAACACCTGGTCTTCGCTAGTAGTCCGTGGAACCTGACATCCGGCAGCGCGTGGACGGATCGTGTCGCATAGAATAGATACAAGAATTGGTTCTCGTTTGCGCCGTAGACGAGCTCTTGCTGCCCGTGAGCGTCCTCTGCACTGAAAACGTGGTGTGTGGACTGGACAACTGAGGATAATCATTGACCACCAGCATATTGTACTTGCGACATCTCTCATCTGTGAGATTATCCTTTCGTCCAGGTCGTCGATGTTACGGAACTTGTGGTTAGTTTCGTTCTGCGTCATCGCAGTACCATGGGGTGATGTGGATGGCAACCAAGATATGGAATCGCACACAAATGTGAGTCAAAGATTATTGACCACTATGAAATATTTCATAGAGCGAACCTCATTCGAATTCAAGGCAACCATATAACTGAGGTCAGCAGATATCCTAATCGCTGCGGAACCAGGACACCTGTGCGTTGACTACAGAAGGAGCGTACTGCACACCTCCATCATCAATCCCACCACGAAAACCCGAAAATACGAACGTGCGCGATTCCTTCTACCATGACTACTGCCAAAGAAGCTTCGATCTCAAAAATGACGGAGAGACACGCCCAAATCGCTTTTCCCTGGCCCTCGTTGCCTGCAGATATCCGTCTCTCAATCCTCGACGAAATCTCTGGTCAGAAACATCCTGGCTGGGCTCAATGCCCAGCCGTCTGTAAGGAGTGGCAGACCATTCTTGAGCCCAGGAATTTCTCCCGACTATCATTGCAGCCATCCTGTCTAAAAGAACTGGAAACCCTCGTTATCCGACAAAGGCCTCTTGTCAAGCACATCTGTTTCAATATCGCTCTTCCTCGATACGCCTGCACCAGTTGTAAACGACCCGCCATTGCGTCCCGTGATAGATCTACCATGTTTAAGAGGGCTATCGTAAAGCTCTTTTCTATCCTAAGTACCTGGCAGCCTACGGGTCGGTTGACACTCGAACTGAGCGCATCTTCACCGAGTGACTCACAACACTGGTTCAAAAACTACTGTTTTGGGCCTGGACATGAAGACACAAGAGACTGGACGCAAGAGGAGAAAGCCATTAGATGGCACGACCCAAAACACGGTTGGGTTAATGGTCAGCAGCTCGAGACTCCTGGCCGGCCCGCCGTTTTGCGCCTCTTCTCCCTGCTCCCCTGGAACGTCCCTCAAAACATCCTTGCCGTTCATGCCGTTACAGGCTTCTGCATACGTCGACAACTTCGACATGAGCTTTCTCCCGACGTACTAAAGGCCTTGTGGGAGAAACTCCCTCGGCTAGAAAGTATAGTCCACGAGTCGTGGGTTGTCCGGCGCAATCATCAGATCCTGCGTGCATATAGTACGTTGAGCTCTTTCTTCACTACACGCTTATGTGCCTAGAAATGTAGAGGTGCCGTACTCGTTCTGTTGAGATTGTCTTATATTGGATCTGGTATAAGATCGAAGACCCACCCCCACCCTTCCACCTACATCAAACATGTATTTTGGTTTTTTCTGACATCTTAACAGTACTGTTTACCTGGGTCCTGGAAAGCGTTCCAAACTCCGTTAGGAGATTATCTATCTTTAAGGACTTCAACAACCAACTTGAATTGGTAGTTGATAACGCCACGCCACATTTGAACCAACGTGTGGAAACTCCCTCAGCTACAAAACTCTACCTTGCCAGAGCGTTTGCCGCCAAAAGCCAACATCTAGAGCGCCTTTCTATTTCATACATGATCGACGCCCAGCAGTTCTTCACTTCATGTCAGCAGCTGCCATGTACCTGGAATCTCCTACAGTCGTTGACACTCACGTCATCCACACTGGTCCGGACAGCTCCTCGCCAAGATATTTATACACTGTTGCAAAACGCTAGTTCGGTTGCGCTCAAGATGCCGCAGCTCCAAACCATGGTGCTCTGGAACAGTGAACCCGGACAAGCCTGTGCGGTAATTTATCAGCGACATACTGCAAGTGCGATAGCGACACTTACATGGCGTGGTACATGGGATTTTGAGCTCAGCGATGATGTTGTTGAGTCCTGGAAGGAGGTTGCCCCTGGTCCCTGCTACTTACGGTTGGAAAAGGAAGCGTTACATGACGTGGATATCAGGTCTCATGGTGATGCAATTCATTATCTGCGCTTGCCGGATGGAGTTGTTGATTCAGAATCACTGTGTCAAATACGCTACGAGGGAAGGATGCAAAGAATGGCCTAATTGATGCATTTGTACAAATTCTTATCGTCCTGGTAAAAAGAGAAGAAGAAAGGTAGTGGAGAGAAAGAAGAGAAAAGGTGAGTGGAGCATAGAGTGGAAGTAGAAGTCAAGCGTACCTAGGTAGGTAGCGTTTACATTGACCAGGAAGACATAGGCTTCTTCTACAGTAACCTCAGATCTGTGTCGGCTAAATGGTCTTCGATACAAGACATTCATGGAATTGCCCCCAGAAGAATGATCGTGATGCCAAATTCTCGTACTGGATGAGTCGCGTCATTCTCAACGCTGGAATCCACGTACAAAGATGGTTGATTCCTGACCAGAGAATGAGGTGTCAGTATCCAATAGAGCGTGCCCCTTCGAGCTTACTACTCTGATAAACTCGCCCAGAGCGGCTCGATTCTTATAAAACAGTATACGTGCTTCTGCGTATATACCGAGGGGGTCACTATATTATGTAGTGCCCAGGTGGTTGTCTACTATCGCGTCTTGTTAGAAGTCTACCCTTGCGCGGAGTGTCGGTTATTCAGACCCGCCCCTGTCATTCACGAGTCAACCTCGGCATCTCCACGCGCCAAACTTCCACGGGTGTTGCGGATGCGGGGACAACCGTCGCGCTATATACATCACCATGGAGCGCGTCTCGCTATTCTCCACTATCTCCGTTCTTTCAGAACCACCATAGTTCGATTGTACTGCTACGTCTCCATCGCACTTACTCCACCGCTAAAGCTCCTTCGCATCCCAACCTTCACAACTCACAACCGCCATCATGGTCGGCAAGAAGCAGCCCGTCTACGTCCTCGGCGTGGGCATGACCAAGTTCATCAAGCCTCGTGGCAAGGTGGACTACCCTGAGCTTGGTTTCGAGGCAGGCGTCAAGGCCATGCTCGACGCGCACATCAACTACGACGATGTCGACCAAGGCGTCGCATGCTACTGCTATGGCGACTCAACTTGCGGTCAGCGCGTCTTTTACCAGTTCGGCATGACTGGCATTCCAGTATACAACGTCAACAACAACTGCTCGACTGGCTCTACCGGCCTCTACATGGGACGCAACATGATCGCCCACGGAGCGGCCGACTGCGTCTTGGTCGTTGGCTTTGAGAAGATGTTTCCTGGAAGTCTACAAAGCTTCTTCCAAGATCGCGCGAACCCGACAGGCACGACCAGCCTCATGATGAAGGAGACAAGGGGTATCACCAAGGCACCGGGTGCGGCGCAAATGTTCGGAAACGCTGGACGGGAACACATGGAGAAGTGAGTCCCGACGTCGGAATCAATCCCTGTTTCTATCATACTGATCATCTTCGTAGATACGGCTCCGAACTCAAAGACTTCGCAGAGATCGGTCGCATCAACCACGCCCACTCGAAGAACAACCCCTACTCGCAATTCCAAGACGAATACACCCTCGAGCAAGTCATGAACGCACCCATGATCCACGAACCCCTCACAAAGCTTCAATGCTGCCCGACCTCCGACGGAGCTGCTGCCACAGTGTTGGTCTCGCAGGAATTCCTAGACAAGCGCCCCGAGCTTAAAGACCAGGCCATCCTGATTGCTGGACAAAGACTAGCAACCGACACACCGTCACTGTTCAACCGCAGCGCCATTGAGCTAGTAGGATACAGCATGAGTGAGCTGGCTGCTCGCGAGGCGCTCGAAGAGGCCAATGTATCACCAGACGACGTCAAGGTGTGCGAACTCCACGACTGTTTCTCTGCCAACGAGATGGTCACCATTGAAGCCCTTGGCCTGGCTCCCAAGGGCAAGGCTCACGAACTTATCCGCAAGGGTGGCATTACCTATGGCGGAAAGGTCGTCATCAACCCCTCAGGCGGTCTGATCTCCAAGGGTCATCCCCTCGGTGCCACAGGTCTCGCTCAATGCGCCGAGCTCGTTTGGCACATGCGTGGTTGGGCCAACAACCGATCAATCAAGGATACAAAGGTTGCTCTACAACACAACTTGGGTCTTGGAGGCGCCGTAGTATGCACAGTGTACAAGAGGCACGACGGAAGCGCCGCGACTGACAAGTCAGACGAGCAGATCGCCAAGATCACTGGATTGGGATACAACCCAGCCACAGTCGCGAAGGGATTCACAAAGGAACAGGTTGATGCTGTGAGGAGCAAGAAGGCGAGGAGCCAGTGGGCACTGCAAGACACAGAACAGAAGGTTGAGGCGAGGTTTTAGATGAGTTTCGCTGTAACTACTATGGTCTTTGAATAGCGTTATTGACTACATATATCCATCGTACCTACTTCACTCTAGCTCTCTCCATGCTCATTCGACCGTTGACCGTACTCTCACGGGTCAGTACACAAATCGGAAAGGAGACGTACTTACCTAGTCCCATTCTTCCATCTTCCTTCTTCTTCCCACACCCACCAAGCAAGCATCCACCCACCAGCAAACAGTAGGAGATTTCGTTCCACTTACCTGCCAGTAGATGCCAGACGTCTGATCTCGCAGCGCCCAGCGCAATGAGATCAACCCAACGGTATGAATATATTAAAAGGAAAGAGTTTAAAGAAAGAAACCCCAGAGCCCCGTTCAGACCCAACCAAAGCTAAAGATAATAGAGAGATCTAGACCTCGACGCACACCGCAGTTTCTGCTCAAGTTGAACAACTTGAGCTCGAGGGACTGTTGAGAACGGTTCAGCCGCTCTGCCCACAGGTATGAAGAGGGAAAAGGAAGGTCAAGTGGGTGGCGGAGGGGAGGTATGCGCCGGTTAAAGAGCGTGGTGGTTCGGAGATGGATGACTGGACAACTTGGTCCGGTCCGCTGTCACTGAGTGGTAGAAGACACCCGATGTCGATCTTGTCTTCAGTGCCGATGGTATCTTTTTGAGTTTTTGTAGTTATGGCGAGACCGTGAGCTCAGTTGCGCTTTGTGATGGAGGGAGAAGGAGTCCTGGAGAGGGAATGAATGGCGAGAATGGAAGCTTTCTGGAAGCCAGACTGGGATCTATGAAGGTGTTAGTGAGGATGGACAAGGTGGCACGTATGCATTTGGTGGAGGAGGGTCATGGTGGCTGCTTGGTGGAGTTGAAGTGTTGAGTGTGGGAATGGGAGTGGGATGCGGAGGGAAGTCTTATACCGTCTACAAATGTTTGCTGGAACAATGGAATATCAGATTCGCGTGGATGTGACCACTGATTGCTGCTCGATTGACTCAGAACGGGATGCAACAAGGAGAATATAGCAATCCGCTTGTCTTTCGTGCTAGACAGTCATCTAGATGGAAGTACACTCGTACGTCATTGCACCAAGACATCTCTTCACACAAACTGAATATTGAAAGAAATGGCAAGCAGTTCATGTTTGAACTTGTGATCATGATTTGGTATTCCGAGTTATGCTCGAACCTTCGTTTCGCCATATGCAAAAAGACGCCCAATTTTGATGCCCAAAAGCGGCAATTGTCCAGCATAATGCAAGACACAATTAAAGAGTAAGACCGTAGAGTAGAGTAGTATGCAACTTCTTCCAGGCTTGCTTCGTTAACACCCGATAGTGCCATGCCCAATCTGTGCTCAAAACTCAGGATCCTCCATGATGATACCAAAGCTACGACGGCGACTGATCAGAACAGTATCATCGGAATCCCTCTTATATTGGGTAGACCAGCGATTTCTCCTTGTCTCGCGTCCGTCGCGCTCATTAGCGGAAGCATTCTAGGCACCGCTCGCCACACCACGTATGTTGATACCACCACCTCCTCCGCCACGCCGATCAGCAGATCCGCGGATGTTGATTCCTTCCTGACTGCGTGCACGTCCTTGGCCACGGATGCTGATATCGTCATCGCGTGTGATGCGATCAGCGAGACCTCGTCGAGGCTGTGACGGCTCAGAGAAGTCGGTGACATAGGGATCGCGATCGTCACCCTTGAGGCGACCAAACGACTCAGCAGGATCGTCGTCATCGCGTGTGATTCTATCGGCTAGCGAACGCTTCTGTTGCGGAAGCACGGGCTGTCCGTTCTTGGTCATGCGAGAAAGTAACGAATCCCCTCCTCGTGACTTGTTTGATCCGTATGTCGCGTCGATGGCGTTTGACCGGTGGTGGTTATGGCCCATTGGCGAAGTGTCAAGGAAAGAGTCCTTCTGCCAACGTCCACCACTCGCAGGGCCGCCGCGATCATAGTTTGCCCGGTCGTGTGTCCAGCGATCCATGCTGGGTTCACGGCGACGGCGAGTGTTGTTGCGGCTGCGACTCCGGCTGCGGTACCGACGGCGGCCCGCGTGGGTCTCGTTCTCTGCGAATCCGAAGCGACCGTCGCCTTCTTCGTCGGAGGCAGGGGAGGCGCTGCGTCCTCGTAGACGGCCGAAGCGTGGCTCTTGTGGACTGGGTCTGTTAGCTTGTTGACAGGATAATGGGGCAATGCGCTGAAGTACCTTCTTGAGCCGGGTCGGTAGGAATCAACGTCGTCATTCCTGAGTCTACCATCAGCGGGCGGACGACCTCCTCTGCCACCGCGACCTCGGACTTCTCGTCCATCACGGCCATCACGGTTGTCTCGTCCGTTCCGGCGCGGGCCCCTTCGGTCAGCGCCTGAGTCGCCCATGGACTGGTCTCGGCTGTACCCCCGTCTTGATCGGTCCCTGGAGCCCATTTCCTCGTCGCCATAATCGAGATAGTCTTTCTGCGGTTTTTGGTTCCGTCGCGGCTCCCTCTGGTGGTTGCCAGCCACGTCTGGGTTGCGTTGGTAGTAGTTGCTCTTGGTCGCTGCGCCCTTCGGCTTCTGGTCGCCAGCGTTGGACTGCCTGATGACAAGGCGACTGTTGGGCTTCTTTGAGTATGGTTGTGCTGTGCGGGGCTCTTGTAGTGAGAGGTTGCTGGTGTCGCCCACGTCGGAGTGAGTGAGGATGCCTAGTGCGACGGTCGCGTCTTCCTTATTGTAGAATTCGAGGTTGACCGAGTTGTCGTTTACCCAGCGTAGTTGCTTAACGCGCGGGTCTGACTGGCAATGCTCCATCGCCCAGTAGAGGGGGTCGTTGGGGTCAAAGTCGCTCACGCCCTGGAGGTTGAGCGATTCGGGCCATGCTTCGTGGACAATGATGTCCTCAAGGTAGGCGGCGGGTATATTTTGTTCTTGCTCGGCCGACTCCTGCGATGGCGCGCATGTCAGTCAATTGCGCCTTCTCGTGCAGCCTGGCGCAATGCTCACCTGGACAACCTGCTGTGGTTGCGACGGCTGTGCTACCGGTTCAATGTCTGCGCCTACATCAATGTCAATATCGTAAGCGACATCAGTCATGTCCGTGTCGTCCATGATGGCGGCTATATTTCAAAGAGGTCCGGCAATTCGGTGAGGTGGTGTTGTTGGAAGTTCGAGAGCTGTACAAGCAGCGCGCCGCGGTCGGTAAGCTCCAAAGCGCGGGCGGGCACTAACGTCATCACGTGCGTGATTGAAACGCCCCGGCACAATACGATTGCCCGATTTTGTGTCTCACCACCAACAATAGCATAAACATCAGAGTGACGGTGAAACATGCAAGCAAGTCAAGTTTGGGTCAGGGTCGTCATTACACCCTGTAGCGGACCTACCAAGCTTGCGGGCAAGGCCCCTCGAAGCTAGCCACGACGCGTCACAGTTGGAAGCGATGTATATGCTCGAGACAGTCACCACATCCGAGAAGCGCCCACCATCTCACGACTGCTCCTCCAGCGTAAAGGTCCCCGTCTTCGTAATGAGGTACTCATTCACTGCGACATCCTTCCCTGATTCCTTGCCATAGCCGGATTGTTTGATGCCACCAAATGGCGATTCTGCAGCAGAAGAGTTGCCCTGGCACATGTTAGTATACTTTCCGATGTCTTCGTTGTCAACATACTGTGTTCAGCCCGATCATGCCGGCCTCCAGGTTCTCAAACAGTCTCCAGGTACGATCAACGTTCTTTGTGAAGCAGTAGGATGCGAGACCCATACTGGTGTCGTTTGCAGCCTTGACAGCTTCATCTTCAGTCTCGAACTTGATGAATGTACTGATCGGGGCGAAGGCTTCTTCATTGGCAATGTCCATATCTGGCGTAACACCGGTAATGACGGTAGGTTCGAAGAAGTAGCCACCGTCCTTGTCCACCTTATTACCGCCCGAATGAATCTTCGCGCCTTTTTTCTTCGCATCTTCGACAAGAGCGAGTGCTTTCTCGACACCCCGTGGAGTAGTCACTGGGCCCATTGTCGTCTTCTCGTCTGAACCGTGACCGACGACGATCTTTTGTGTCTCTGCGTTCCAGCGTTCGAGGAACTTGTCGAAGATCCCAGACTGAACGTATATCCGGTTCGCCGTAATACACGCCTGACCCGCATGTCGGTACTTCAATGCGAAGATCTGAGTTAAAGCTTGCTCGATATTCGCGTCGTCGAAAATCAGGACAGGGCAATTGCCGCCCAATTCGAGTGTGACTTTCTTCAGATTGTCTGCACACATTCTAGCGACTAGCTTGCCAACGCGCGTCGAGCCTGTAAACGTAACCTTGCTCACAAGCGGATGCCGACAAAGCGCCTCACTGAGCTCTGGTGTCTTGTCGAGATCTGTGGTCAGAACGTTCAACGCCCCCTTTGGGAATCCAGCCTTTTGAGCGAGGTAGGCTAGTGTGAGTACAGTGATTGGTGTCTCCGGGCTGGGTTTCACAATCATCGTGCAGCCCGCAGCCAATGCAGCGCCAGCTTTTCGAAGAATCATGGCGATGGGGAAGTTCCAGGGCACCAAAGCGACAGCGACACCAAGCGGCTGCTTGATCGTGAAGATGCGTCTGTTTGGTAGCGCGGGAGTGAAGACACTGCCTTGGATACGCTCGGCTTCGCCAGCAAACCACCATGTGAAGCCTGTCGAGTAGTCGATTTCCCCATACGCCTCAGCTCTAGGCTTTCCGGTCTCGTACACAAGAATAGTCGCTATATCTTCCCTGTTCTCCTTGATGAGGGCGTCCCATCGGTAGAGCATCTGCGCTCGTTGTCGCGGGCTGATCTTCTTGTACTCCTGGAAACATGCATGCGAGCTCTTAACAGCATCGTCGACATCAGATGCATCGTTCGTAGGACACTCTATCCACGCCTTTCCTGTTCCAGGGTCTGTTCACCTGTCAGATCTCGGTTTTCAGATAAGTACATATGCTACAATGACTGACCGACCACTTCGAACGTCTTTCCCGATTTCGCTCGTACCCAATCGCCATTCACAAAGGATAGGCTATGGAGCAAGTCTGGGTTGTTCAGCTGGGATATATCAGTACGAGTCAATCGCAAGAACGAGTTCGTATTGACGCACCTTGAACGGTAGCTCATGTTTCCTGTCTGACGCCATTTCGTTCTAAGTTTCTACGTATCGATGACCGAAGCTGGTGAGTGTGGAGTGAAGTTGCCTGGATGAGACGATCTTGGAAGGCGCATCGATTCCGCGGCCACCATTATCAGCATCTGCACACAACAGAGCTTCCCCACTTTCCAGCGTATAGCCTACATGATCAATGCGCGTATCTGCAGCGACACCCGGATATTTCAGGAAAGGCGATCCGGAGAGACGCCGCAGACGCAGACATTCAAAGCAGCGAAACGTCGGCGGAGACGGTCTCCAATTGGCCCAAACCTCGGTGGTCCTCCAACACGACGTCAACTCCATGCGGGGCACCACGCTTACCCCTCACTGCTGTGCTCGACTCCGAAGAACGACTAGTCGACTGACGATGATTGGAGACGCGATACCGGTGGCAGACATCAGGGTCCATGAGATGGCAGGCAGGAACGCTTTGCTCTGTTGTAATCAAAACATCGACATCGCCGCTGGCTATTGAGACTCAACCTCGACCCTAGCAATTCAAATCTATATTCGAGAAGACACAGTTGATCTACCTACATTCACACCGTGAGGCGCAACATATCAGACCTCTCATCATGGGCAGACTAGATGGCAAAGTCGCCATCGTGACCGGTAAAGCGCATCCTCATCAATTCTCTCACATCTCACTAACAACCTCATCAGGCGGCGGCTCAGGCTTCGGCGCCGGAATATCAAAAGGCATGGCCTCTGAAGGCGCCAAAGTCCTCGTCTGCGACATCAACCAGTCAGGCGGCGAAGCGACGGCAGCCACAAACCCTTCCTCTCTCGCCTTCCACAAGATGGATGTGACCAAAACCTCCGACTGGAAAGCTACTGTCTCGGCTTGCATCGAGAAGTTTGGGCGCTGCGATATACTCGTCAATAACGCTGGTTGGTCATATACCAGTAAACCTACGACGACGGTCACGGAGGACGAGTTCGAGAAGGTCTTCGACGTCAACGTCAAAGGTGTTTATCTTGGCTGCAATGCGTGGGTCGATCAAGCCATCGAGCGCAAAGAAGGAGGTGTGATCATCAACATCGCGAGTGTTGGAGCGACCAGACCAAGACCAGGCCTCGTATGGTACAACGCGAGTAAAGGCGCGATTTGGAACGTGAGTTGACTCTTGACTCTATCTCAATTTCGCATCGAGCTCCCAGTGATTAATGCATACTTCAGGCGACAAAAGGCCTCGCGGCGGAGTACGGGCCCCATCAGATCCGAGTCGTGTCCATTTGCCCCCTTGTTACAGGAACGGGTCTCTTCTCTGCCTTCACTGGAATGGAAGATACACCGGAGAACAGGACAAAGTTCACGTCCAATGTACCCATGGGTAGAATCGGTGAAGTGGACGACGTGGTGAATGCGTGTATCTTCATGGCAAGCAAAGAGGCTGGCTTCATTACAGGAGTTAATCTGGAAGTGGATGGTGGACGCTGTATCTGAACTAGCTTGTTTGGAGAGAAGAGAACTCAAATTGAGCTTCTAGATGGATCATCCCTAGGAACAGCTCCAGAACGCTGTCGTATCTCATGAATCTGAGCCTAGCCGTCCATATACACATCCTCATCCTCACCGTCCTCCACCTCATTTTCTTCTTCTCCATCATCATCATCGTCGTCGTCGTCATCGCTACCCCCCTCATCATCATCATCATCCTCCTCCTCCTCCATTTCATCCCCGTAATCCTGCTCAACTCCGTCCTCGTCATCGTCGTTCTCGTCCTCCTCATAGTCCCACGCCTCATCCGTCTCAAGCAACTCCTCAATCTCCCTCCTCCTCCTAGCCTCATCACTATTCTCATCAACTCCATCAACCAGCGCATTCTGCACAAAAGCACCCTTTCTGTCCTCTTTATCCAGAGCGATCTCTCTGTCAACCTCCACCGCCCAACCTTCCCAGACGGCACCCCTCTGAGTCGCCGTCATCCTTCCCCTACTAGCCCTCCACCTCTTTGTCAATTCTCGCTCTCTCGCTACTGGAGATTCCATGATCATCATCTCATAAGCTTGCTTGACCTTCTCATAGGCAGCGCGATGCGGTACTGAAGGTCTTCCATTCGGTGCTGCATAGCTCTCCAGTACCTGGTAGTGACCCTTTCGCACTCTATCTTGCGCGTTGGCCCACACGCCCAAGGGTAGAAAAACTGCGCGGTTGAGGGTGATCTTCCCGCTCTTAGGGTGGGTGTATCCAAGGAGGAAGGCGTCGGTCTCGGCTACTCCGTTGTCGCCTAGCTTCAGTCCGCCGGGACCGATGGTGTTTGCGGGTACGACAATCTTAGGCAGATAGATTTGGACGGGAATGCCGCGGTGGGATGTAGTAAAGGGAGAGGTGGCTAGCAGACTGGGTGCAAATGATGAGAGAGGAGAACCCGGTGGTCGAAGATTAAGTGGAGATGGAGCAGTGCGCTGCATAGTCGCCTGAGGAGGAGCCAGCAGAGAATTTGGAGGGGGCAGTTGGCGCTGCTGAAAAGATCCACCCTGACCAACTGGTCTGCTAAGACTTGGCAAGTCTGGTGCCCGTGGTAGGGGTGGTCCCGCATTCGGAGGTCGCTGACCATAGCTAGTGGTATGGCCCTGTGTCTCTTGAGCAGCTACTAGGCGCTGTGCGAAAGCCGGAGGTGGTGCATGATCTGAGCGTCCTAGTGGCGTCGGCCAAGCTGAAGTGTAAGCTTGCTGAGAGAGATTTGGTTGGTGAGTATCAGACTGGAACCAGGCAGGGGGAAGACCCGCCGGCGGAAGTGTCAAAGGATGAGCCCCATATCCAGATGGAGAATGTTGGTGGTGTTCAAATCCAGGTGGTAGCGGCGGTCGAGCATGAGGACCGAAGCCTCCTTGGAAGCTCCCAGGCAGTTGGTGTTGAGGAGGTAACTGCGGTTCAGATACAGTGATATTTGGAGCTTGAGACACCGCCGGAACATGTGGTTGAGGATAAGGATGAGGGCTTTGAGCACTGGCTCCTCCAGCTTGGGCGTTCTGCTGGGACATCACTCGACTCACAGCCAGATTCACCTGTTGCTTAAGCATCCCTATCATTTGGTTTGCGGGATTTGGAGTGATATTTCGCATGAGCGCCGCAACATTTGGTAGTGTCTGTGCTGCAGCAGATGCAACTTCTGTAGTAGGTAGAGCGGCATGGCTTGATCGGTGTCGCAGGTGGGGGAATAACGTCGTGTCAGGAATGAACGTATTTTGAGGTTGAGTGGAGGTCATCGCAGGCGATGGGCGCGGTAGCGGTGGTAGGTTTGGACGAGGAAGCGATGCAGGCGGTGGTAGAGATGGACAGGGAAGCGTCTTGAGCGATGGTAGGTTCGGACGAGGAAGCGATGCAGGCGACGGCAATAAGGGTGTGGGCAGCAGACGCATTCTGGCCCTTGGGGCACTCATGCCGTCGTCCGAATCTTCATCGGTACTCCCATCGCCGTCATGTTTCTTGTTCAGCCTACCGCCGTCAAAGTTGCCTGAAGAACGTGGAATCGATGGGAAACTACTACGCGCGAACATCGCTTGCAAACCCGCTTTGTCTCTTGCACCTCGAAATAGCGTGCTCTTCATCCTACCGACAAGCGGTGTAGGAACGATGTTGATCGTTTGGAGTTCCTCATCTCTGGTCTGCTGGATCTTGCGCAATATACCGTCAGTCACATCCGGGCGATCGGCGTGAATGGTCGTGGTAGGGATGAGAGGGACACCCGATGGACTTCGGGGAGCAGCACTGCGCGCAGCAAACTGAGCCTCGTCCGCCAATTTGTTGCTGATGGAGATTTCCAATTGCTTTGCCCTGTGTCGCTCCTTGAGCGACTTGAAAGCTTGCGCAAGTTTTGCGTCCTTCTCGTAGTTCTTGAGGCCGCCTCCATCGACGAGCGGTGGCGTCTCCTGCAGGCTCATTGTCTGATCTCTGTGGTAGTCTCGCATGTTCTGTGCGGTGACTCCTGCCTCTACGAGTAAGAAGAACGCGCGTTGTCGCGATTTGAAACAAGCTTCGTAATACTTAGCTCGCTTGTACTGGTCTCGGGGGACATTGATGAGAGGTGGCAGAGGCTCGTCTAGCTTTGGGGGCTGGATGCCGAAGTGTACTTCGCGGTACTTCAGACGTTCGCTTTCTTCTGTCTTGCGTTCGAGTGCCGCTAGGTCGGGCTTTTGTCGCGTCTGGGGGGTTGTGTCACCGCCTTGTCCGTCCTTCCCGCTGTCTTGGGCGACACCTCTTGCTTGATTAATTTCCTTTTTGGCTTCCTGAGTGACAAGAAATGGATGATATTCAAAGTCCCACAAGCTTGGAATCTCGCCATGTAGAGCCGCCTTCAGAGCCTTTCCGTCTCCTTCGTAAAAGTCGATCCACCTGTAAAGGAACTCGATGAAGTTGGGTACCACTGTGCTGTCGACCTGCACGATATCGACCAGAATGCGCAACATGTCCTCCTCGTGCAAGAGATCCGGATCTATACAGCGAGCATGCAGAGTCATCGGAGGCGCGTTGCTGGCCGGTTTCGGCGCGGTAGGGGTATTCGGCGGGTCCAAGTCAAGGCGAGGCCTCTTTGCTGATTGCGGTGCCGCGAGGGATTGGCGAGCTGCTGTCTGACTGACTTCCCACTGCACACACCACGTCCACAGCTCCTTGCGCGTCTCCAACGCCTTGCGCTCCGTGAAGTCCTGGAGAAGCGCGAAGAAAATGTCATGGTTCGTGTCCATTCGGTAGGTGATGGCGTGAGCCTTGTACTGCTCATAAGGGACGAGAGTGGGTAGCGGCTCGACGTTGCCGACAACATCTTGCAATTCGAGATAGCGCTCGTCGAAGAGGTCCATGACCTTGCCATGGGACGCCATGGTTGCGCAGGCGGCTGCGTTGTTGTGCAAGACGAAACCAAAGTGTTGTGATGTTGCTGGTTGGGAGGTGAGAGGGGAGCTAGGCAAACGCGCGGTGTTGCCATGCGGACGCAAACGAACAATATCAGAGGGAAACGTGGGGAGTAGCTTGAAAGTCGAGGACCAGGATCACGGAATGACGCAACGAAAGAGATGGTGCACAAGCAGCCTACCATGCTACTCGGAAAATCTATGCTGGTCGTATTGCAAGCCCGAATATTTGTACAGTCGCCAGAGGGGTATCGTCGCAATCGTGCCATAGCGCCGCCTTCACTTGCTCCTAGTATACACGCGCGACCACACGCTCATTTGCTGCTCTCCCTGATCTTCTGCATAATGGCGCTCGCCCTGTCCTCGGCCTCTTCCCGTACTCTCCGCCAATCTGTTGTGTAGACCTTCTTCACGCCCTCCTCGAGGCTTCTGTTCCAGCGGTCCTTGGCCATCTCGGCTAGCCCGACGGGTGCTTCCCGGCTTGTGGGCTCTGGTTCTGGCTTCTTGGGCTCGTAGAATTCGGTGAGGACTTGGCGTTGCTGTCGTAGGAGCGCAGCTTGTGTTATGCGGTTTTGTGTGTGTAGGGAGATGCTGAGATAGAGAACGCCTGTGGTGAGTGTGACGCCTCCGAGCTGCATAGGTTAGCTGATGTTATTGCAAGCGATTGGCAGCACTTACGAAGCCCGTGATGAAGCCCATGGCTGCGCTGGAATTGTGTGGAGGAGTGCGCGAGGATGACGTGCACGGGTGCTTTTGCTGGATGCGTCGGGGGCCAATGGCTGGGCGGACAGATGTGCTGCGTCCGCTTGCTATCCCTCTATCAACGTGAGGGGCTGTCCAGGGCGAATACACGAGAATGTCCAGGCGGTGGAAAGTTGACTCGGGTGTGAGGTCAGCGGAATCGCGCGATGGCCTGCCAGGATTGTTCCGTCCCAAAGCGGCAACATGTCCACGATCCGTTGAACGCTGCTAGCGCCGCTTCCTCCTCCATCGGCGCATCCCCTCACACTCCAGCCTCTCCCTGCAACTATGCTTTTTCTATCGCAAGCCCTTGATTTCATCGCCATCATGCCCATATCATGTTCCGTCGTCGCGCAATCTCAATGGATACCATCAGTCTTTCGTCCGGTGTGCTTACGCATACGTCCTCGCGACTCCTCACGCCAGACTATGCACCTTCAAGCGTGTGCATGGCCAGGTAGCAACTGCACTTCCCAGGATTCATATGCACATGTCGTTCGCAGGGTTCCCAGTGGTACGTAGGGAACTGCCGTACCTACACACCATCACAGAGTGGTTGCACACAAGCTTGGCACATCTACTTAAGAGCGTCCGATGCCTACACCGCAGCTGCCTACTGAACATCCTCGGTTTGATCAACATAATCGCGACAACTGAAAATGGCCTTGAACGAACTTTTGCGAGTGCCTTCTGCAACCAACCTCCTTCTTCTGCTTGCAGCATACTGGGTTATGTGCATCGTCTATTGTCGTACACTACACCCACTTGCACGTGTACCGGGCCCGTTATGGCCTGCCATCTCGCGAACGTGGCTCAGGTGCACACGCTCTAATACACCTTGCGGTACGAGAAATTCTAATTGCTGAGTAGTAAGAACCCCCTCAAATCTGCATTCTTATCGCCACAACGACCTTGCAACCGCTGCTTTCAGTCCCAAACTCGGGAAGTAGCTTGTTTAAAAGCCAATCATTCTGACACAGAACTTACCAACAGTGTACCGCATGTTTCGCGGTGATCTTGAGGTCGTCCAACGCGAGCTACATGAGCAGTATGGCCCTCTTATACGCATCGCTCCAAACGAGGTTAGCTCCAGTGATCCAGACGCGATATCACTCGTCTACAGTACCCAGAAACCTTTAACCAAGACGGACTGGTAAGTCACGCTTACAGGTAGCATACGCACGCGGTGCATGACTGCTAAATCGGCAGGTATGTTTCCTTCCGCCCACGAGGTATCAGCGAGCACGCAGACCTCTTCACCGAGACAGACGAAGAGAAGCACACCAGATATCGTCGAATTGTTCAGCCTGCCTATCAAATGGTCAACATTTTGAAGCATCAAGATGCGATCGATGATTGCACAAACTTGTTGAAAGTGCGACTGGACAAATTTGCCGAAACAAACGAAGAGGTAGACCTGGGGCTTTGGCTCGAACTATTTGCTCATGATGTAATTGGGCACATCCTTTTCGGCCAATCCTTTGGTTTCTTGGAGAAAGGTACACATGTGGATTCCTTTATTGAATCTGTACACAACGCTGCCCCGCTTCTTGCTTTCAGTACTGCGGCACCGACCTACATGCGCAGCATCATCATGCTGGCCGCCATGTGTGTTCCTAGTAATTTAAAGCAGTTCAAAGGCGTACAAGCTACCGTAGTGGAAGCGAAACGCCAGACACAACTTCGACTACAACGCTCGGCAGAAGCGGACGATCAGAGTCAAGACATCCTTTCTCAGCTCCTGCGTAAAGTGGGACAGAAAGATAGTGAAGCTTGGTTCACACACAAAGAAGTCACACTGGAGTCTTGGGCTGGTATTATGGCTGGCGCTGATTCTGTCGCCGTCAACTTGAGGGCAGTTTTATACTACCTTATAAGGACGCCCGATGCCATGTCTAAAGCGACCCAGGAACTACAGACCCAGCAACACCTCCTCAGCACACCTGTCAGCTTCGCAGAATCAACGAAGCACCTACCGTATATCAGTGCGTGCATTAAAGAAGCCTCTCGCCTTTTTCCAAGTACCGGATTCAACATGAGTCGCATAGCTCCTGCACAGGGTATTACCCTGTCTGGCGTCTACATTCCCGCTGGATACCACGTCGGTGTCAATCCGCAGATAGTACAATACGATAAGAAGCTCTTCGGCGAAGACGCTTTGGAGTTTCGACCAGAGCGCTGGCTAGAGAGCGAGGCCAGAAAATTTGAGATGGAAAGGGGGATGCTGCTGTTCGGTGTAGGAACAAGGACATGTATCGGAAAGAACGTAAGTCCTCTATGAGAGATGGAATGTACTAGCGTCGCTTCTATTGTTGGTATACTGATCACACATCTTCCTTAGGTTGCCTTGGCGGAAGTTCACAAACTCGTTCCAGAGCTCCTCCGCTGTTTCGACATGCATATGGCTCATGATCGACCCTGGAAGACATGGAATGCTGGGTTTGTGAGGCAAAGTGATGTCATAGTCAGGCTTACTGTACGCTAGAGATGGGTCATATCCTTTCCTCCAGTCTTGAAACCAGGGCAACTTTTCGGAGTATTCGTGTTCTTTCGCTCCCACATCCATCACATGATCAGCCCGCGACTATGCGACCTAGCTTGCAAATTCATTTGGTATGCGACACAAGAGTTGAAGAGTCAGAGTGTCCAATTGAATGTGTATCTACACAGCTTCCATTTCCTAGACCGCTCCAGGATCTTATGACCATATTCTACGCTTCATCGTTCCACGTGGTACTCTATGATCCACCAATGATATCTGCTGTGTGGGTCGGCTTTCCTTCAGCCCCCGTCTTGTCCGCACCACTATCGCGGTACTCATCCAGCGACGGCGTGTTGGCATAGCACATCTTCATGAAGCTCTCAGGATAGCGTCCACCGCTAACCTCTGCCTCTTCGCACGCCTTGCGAATCTTCTGTTCCTCCTCCTTGCTTAGCTCAACCTTCACACTCCCAACGTTCTCCTCCAGACGCTCAGGCTTGGTAGTACCCGGGATTGGGAAGATATCGTCACCCTGTGCCATCAACCACGCCAGTGTCAACTGACCAGGCGTAACACCCTTCGCCTTTGCAATCTCGGTGATGCGGTCCACGAGCTTCAGGTTTTTGGGGAAGTTCTCGGCACTGAATCGGGGCGCGTAGCTACGGAAGTCGCCTTCCTCAAAGTCGTCGGGGCTCTTGATGGCGCCAGTCAGCATACCGCGGCTGAGCGGTGAGTAGGCGACCACTGCCACCCCAAGCTCGCGGCATGTCTTGAGTAGATCGACTTGCTTGCTCTCGATCTCCAGCGCGAAGGGGGAGTATTCGACCTGTACGGCGGAGATGGGGTGGACCTTGTGCGCTCTTCGTAGAGTCTCAGAGCTGACTTCTGACAGACCGAGATACTTTACTTTCTTGAGATTAACAAGGTCGGCCATGGCTTGCACGGTGAGCTCAATTGGCGTCTTCTGGTCGACGCGGTGACAGTAGTAAAGGTCTACCTGCTCGATTCCGAGACGCTGAAGAGACTTCTCGATGGCCACTTTGACCTAAAAGTGGGATTACGAAGTCAGCGTATGTCTCAGTCGCAGTCTTTATGTCGGTTGACTGACGTGTTCTGGAGAAGTGTCGATTGTACCCATCGAGTCCTTGAAAGCAAACTTGGTAGCAAGAAAGATGTCCTTGCGCTTGTCAGGGTTGGCCTTGAACCACTGTCCTATCAAGTCTTCGTTGTCGCCGTAACTAGAATAGCTGTTAGCTGTTGTCAGACCCAATGTCCCGATAACCATACACATCAGAAGAGTCCCAGAAGCGTTCGCCTAGCTTATGGGCCAAGTCAAGCATTGCCAGACGTTCAGAGTCTGGCTTCGGCTTGCCATAGAATGAGGACAAGCCCATGAGGCCGAAGCCCAGGCGGTTAACCTGAGGGCCATCGCGACCGAGAGCTGCAGTGGGCAGAGACATTGTTGTATTGAGTAATGAGATTTGGTTCAGATAGAAGACAGATTGTTGTGCAATTCGACCGGAAGGGACTTGGTTTTAAGTGTGAAATAGGCACTGGGACGGACGAAGTAAAATAAGCTTAATTATCGGGTACCTGATTGCAATGACGCTGGTATCCCACCCGCATTGACCTCACTTGCCACTAACTTCTTAACCCCGCTATGCATGAGATCATACCTATGCATCTGCCACGAGTACCGTAGCTTCACATCCCGTTGGAACGTAGAAACACAACGGATATTGGGGTTTAAGGGCCGAATTCATGAGCTATTTGTTTGTTCGTCCGAAGAATTGAGTATCGTGAATTGTCCGCTCTGGAGTCGGCGGAGCAAGACGGAGATAGGCCACCAGAACTCCGGTCAGGTCGTGAACTACCCATGGCTCAAGCCTGAAGGAGGTACCAGTTGGTCCGGAGTGAAGCACCAGGCATCCAGGGTGTATTCGACGCGTTGCACGTTGTGTCGCTTGGGAGGTCTCTCACGCGTCACGGCAGGCGACAAGGTTCCTTTCCCAAGGTTCCTGCCAAGCTCCCCGATGACCGAGTTAGCGTCCGTCAAACCTCACTACATCACACCTCCCCCACCAATGCATACCCTAGTACCTTCTTTGTAATGCGGTCGCCATGCTTACGCGACGCCGAAGTTCAACCTCAGACAATCTGCTCGCGCACTTACACCTACGGATAATCTAGTAAAGGCAGCACAGCATGACCGCCGAAGTACGCGACCTCAAGCCGCTCAACATCAGACCCGTCCAGCATCAAGTCCACGACCCGCTCAAGACAGACCCGTTCGCCTTCGACCACCACGATGACACCATCCACGTCCTCCTATGCGCTTCAGGTTCTGTCGCGACCATCAAGATACCGAACATGATCAACGCGCTTGCGAAACACGCGAACGTACGAATACGGCTTGTCTTCACGGCTGCGGCAACCAACTTCTTGCAAGGCCAGAGCGGGGAGCAGCCTTCGATAGAGGAAATAGAGGCGTTACCGAACGTCGACGGAGTATACTTTGACGAAGACGAATGGAGAGAGCCATGGATCCGAGGCAACAAGATCCTCCACATTGAGCTACGGCGATGGGCAGACATCATGGTCATTGCACCCTTGAGTGCTGACCTACTCGCCAAGATCACACAGGGCTGGTCAGATAACCTCCTGCTGTCCGTCGCGCGCGCATGGGATACCACAGGTCTGATCGACCCAGTGAGGAGCATACCAGGCGTGCAATGGCCGCAAGAAGATGGCGGCATACAGAAGAAGAGGATACTAGTCGCTCCGAGCATGAATACCGCCATGTGGTTCCAGCCTATTACCAAGAAACAGTTGCATGTGCTGGAAGAAGAGTGGGGAGTAAAGAATGGAGGCTGGTATGAGGTACTGCAACCTATGGAGAAAGAGCTAGCGTGTGGAGACATTGGTGGCGGCGCGATGAAAGATTGGAGGGAGATTGTGGAAGTGGTTGAGCAGCGGCTAGGCCTGCTACCGTGATAGCTTCTCACATGCACTCTTCTTGTACGGTTAGAGTCCCTACTGCTTAGAAAAATACTAATATCTATGTTAGAGATTTAAGCTACATCGTGCTACGCTATTGCATACATACCCGAGCACAGAACGGCGCAGCAAGAGAGAGGGCATACTGCTTCACGTGAGCAAAAAGATGGCATACACAAAAGAGCAAAAAGACAGAACTTAGATAGGTGCCCCTCTCACGCACCGTATGCTGACAGCCTCCTTAATTTCTTAAACCAGAAGACGGTCTGTGCTGTCTCGCTTCTGTCTTTGTCGATGCTCGAATCGGCGACCTTGACCTAGCGAGCTGAGCAGGCGATATGCCCAACGGCGCCAGGCCGGACTCGAGTCTTGATGAATAACTCTTGAAAGTCAACGTCTTTATACCAGAGGCTACCAGTTATATTATATCAGAGGTGAGGAAATCCATGTTGCAATGTTGACAGTGACGGTGATGGGCGTTGAGCGTTTGTTGTGGTGGTCGGTGTTGCGAAAACTGAGACCTTCGTTCACCTGGTGACGAGAACCAAACGAGACTGAAACTAGAGCAATGAGAGCGCGATGTCGTCATTTACGCGCCTTCACTTTATGGAGTGTAGCAAAGTTCTCGATCACGATAACATGAACTGTCAGCCTGACGATTACCGCCAGCAGAACAACATGGCGCCCAGCAAGTCCACAGCAAACGCAGATGTCCCAGCTTCCCCGAGCGCTACCTCTTCTAGTTCTGTTCTTGCAACCTTGAAGTCGTCGGTAAGTAATCGCTTCTCTCACCTTGGTGTTTGCTTTTGACATGTGGACAGATACAGAACACGAAAGCGAAACTCAACGCTCTCCGGCCAACCAGGCAACCGAAGGTTACCAAACCAGGAACGAGGAGCAAGACGGTCGACGAGCGAGAGCGTCTCCAACGAACAGCAAAACGACTTTCCGTCATCGATGAGCCCGCTACTGGCCCCAATGTCTCCTCCACCAGCGACGAACTGCGGAGCGACCCCGCAGCGTCATCAATCCTATCCACCGGCTCCGATCCCCATCCTTCGCTCACAGCGCGCGACTTCGAAGTCGGCGGTACGCTTGGTCGTGGGAAATTTGGGCGCGTATACCTCGCCCGTCATCTCGCGACAGATTACGTGTGCGCTCTCAAGATCATATCAAAAGCGCAGGCTACAACACAAGAAGAGGAGAAGTTGATACGCCGCGAGCTAGAGATCCATCAAAACCTCGCGCATAAGAACATCTTGAAGTTACTGTCATGGTTTCACGACGACGAATCGATATACCTTGTGCTCGAATTTGCTCCGGGTGGCAGTCTTTACTCGAAGATGAACAAGCAGCCCAAGGGTAGGTTCACAGAGCACCAAACAGCCGTCTATATCGCTCAACTCACGTCCGCACTGCGCTACATGCATAGCAAAAACATCATGCACCGCGATATCAAGCCCGAAAACATACTACTTGGTTTCCACGGCGAGATCAAGCTTGCTGACTTTGGATACTCCGTACACTCAGAGTCAGGGTTCCGATCAACGGTGTGCGGCACACTAGATTACCTAAGCCCAGAGGTTGCGGTCATGACGCTCAAGCCCGGAATGAGCGGAGGGTGGTACACGAAGGCGATCGACCAGTGGAGTCTGGGCGTCTTGATGTACGAGCTTCTTGTGGGTAAGCCGCCATTCGAGATGAAAGACATGAAGAGCACACAAAAGAAGATTGCGAATTTCAAGGGTAAAGGTATCAAGTTCCCAGGACATGTCAGCGAGCGCGCGGAGGAGCTGATTCGCGAGGTAAGTGTCACCCTCTCGCCATACGTGTGCTCACAATGAAGCCGTACTGACTTCGCAAAAGTTGCTCAATTTGGATGCTGAGAAGCGGATGAGTCTTGACGACGTTATGACACACCCTTGGATCGTCGACCACGTCGCAAAGTCGGTTCAGTCAGGCATCCGCTCATTTGATCAGCTGCTTCAGCATAGTGTCTGAGGGCCTGATGAGGCGGTGGAATATCGTTACAGATGGGGGCCGAATTGTATGTCTAGTGTCCTCGCCCTGCCACACAGCGATCTCGTATTTGACGGGCCGAATATGTCGGTTGCCTGATACTTCAGCTTCTGACCTGTCTTGCACCTCGGGAGGCAGCCATATCAAGCCATGTACTACGCACTGTCTCAAGATTTGCGCAGACCGGTAGGGGATCGGGACTAGTGTTGGCGGGTTCGGGTGAGCATCAGATGGCACTTGTCCATGAATGGTATCCCGTTGATATTGTAGTCTACCTCAAGATGATGCGACGAGCATCCAGTGCCATAAGCCTTCCGCCAGGCAGATCCGATTCGTCATGTTTCTAAATGTGGTAAATTTTGAGAGGTAGTGCTTGAGCTGCGTGCACGACATGAGATGTACCTGTCAAACGTGAGGGTCTTGGCACGACCTCAGGGGTATGTTCA
The DNA here is from genome assembly GCF_023757995.1 of Alternaria metachromatica. NCBI lineage: Eukaryota > Fungi > Ascomycota > Dothideomycetes > Pleosporales > Pleosporaceae > Alternaria > Alternaria metachromatica. The sequence goes on from NW_026055496.1 coordinate 643,650, forward strand.
TGTTACAGAACGTAACATGAACAACAACACTCATCCATTACTCTCAGCATCTGAACATTGCACATTTCCACAAATCAGGCAGTTCTCACAGCTTGCCATATTTTGTCAAGTATCTGTCTGGTGGACCCTGACCGGTGGCCGTAATAGCTCTGATCGCTCGCCTAGCCATGCAAGCGCCATGCTGCATTGGATACTCGTCCGCGCCTCACCCTCAATACTGCATGCTACTGAGCCATGCTTGGCGCGCTACTGCTGTGCGGTGGCACACCAGCAAAAAGCGACATAAACATGCGAGAAAAAGCTATTGCACTTAGCGTTTGATGATCTCATTGGCGGTTGGACTCGCCTATGGTCTCGCGCAATTCCAATCCACGTCCCTCAGTAAACGCCTCGATGCACTTGTGTGTTTGAGCCAAGACATAATGTCGCGCCCGCAATGCGCTTTGCAATGGCTTGCATTGTTCCATGGTGCAGAGATGGGCTGTGGACGCCGGATGGGCGGTGCATAGATCGCAGCTGAGCGATGTTTATTGGTAGGTTGTAGATTTTCAGCCTTACTAGCAGGCTAGCTAACTCAAAGGCGGGTGTCGATTGCGGAGATCCTGGCGCTATCACTCATCCATCTGATTGCGGCTCAGGCCTCCCGAGAGCCTAGACCGATGAAGGTAAAGCACATCAGGGTGCGCCTTTGCTCGTTTACTCGTTTATACTCCTATATCAGGTAGGAACATCCTGCTGTCCTTCAGCTGAGACATCACCAGCTTTTGAAGTTCCCAACATCTTGGCCGTCACGTCCCTCTCGGCCACGTGGGTCTCCTACTACTTTGTTGAGCAGTGTACTTTGTTTTATTCACTGCTCGTGCGTCGTCCAATAAATCCTCCTATTTCTTCGGACGAGATCGGCCTCGAGGCCAACACACATCATTATGCTGAAGAACACCCTGCTCTTGGCTTCAACAGCACTCGTCGCAGCGCAATCCTCCTCTTCTGAGCCATGCGCGAGTGTTGCGTCACAGCTCCAGGAATCGACGAGTATCGAGGCACAGGCCGCGTTTGACTGTCTGGATTCAGTCCCCGTTGACGTCCAAGGAAACTCTCAGCTTATCGATGAGCTAAAAGAGCTATGGCAGTTCCAGTCTGAACTCGTATGGCTGAAGAAACCTGGCGATGACTGGGAGTTTGGACCCCTGGACATCGAAGCCGAACTGGACAACGTAAAGAACAACCTCGATTCTTTCTCCAGCGAATATGCGGTTCAACTCGCCATCCAAAACATCACTATCCGGACCGGAAATTTCCATTTCAACTACCGGCCTGATATACTTCAGGTGTTCTCATTCTTCAGACAGGCCAATGTTGCATCCATCTCCGAGGACGGCAAAGCGCTTCCAAAGCTCTATCTGGCTGATGATGTTGCAAGTGTAGCCGAGGGTAGCTCAGATGTTTCCGAGATCACGGAGATCAACGGTCAGAACCCATACGACTTCCTGACGTCCAATTCCTGGTCACAGTACATCGACTCCGATGGACTGCTCAACAACATGCTGGCAAAAGGAGACACGGATAACACTGGCGCGTTTATGGATCAAACGAAATACGACGGCCCCAGCACTGATATCACTTGGGCAAATGGCTCTACAGCTTCCGTTCCGAACGGAGCTAGCACAGATCGCAGTTTCGTTGGCATAACCGATGGACAGTCTTTCTTCGATACCTTCTGCGTCGGTTCAAGCGACTCACCTCTCTCAGCTAGCACAAAGGGTGCTTCTGACTCGTCCGATGTCGCTCTTCCAAAACCCATGCTACCTTCTGTATTCAACCACATTATTGCGCCCAGTGCTCCCGGACCAGTTCCTCGAATTCCTCTCGGTACAAACCGCAACAAACGACAAACGATGGGAACATCCCCCGGTTCCTATGCGGAGAACGTTGTTGCAGCGGACTCGAACGGTGTTGTTGTTGGTGCCTTCCTCAGTGGAGAAGGTTATGATGATATAGCGGTCCTCAAGATCATATCATTCAGCATCCCGGGTAGTGACTTGACCGAAAGTGAGTTCGGCACGGATTTCCAGGTAAGTCATTGATAAACAGCGTGCATACCAGACATGAACTGACGTCATCTTCTCCGCCACATAGCAAACCGTTTCTTCCTTCCTCACTCAATGCATGGGCGAGAACAAGCAGAAACTCATCATCGATCTGCGCGAGAATGGAGGCGGCAGCACAAACCTACTTCTCGACACATTCATACAGCTGTTCCCCGAGATGGAGCCTTTCTCTGGACAGCGATACAGGGCCAGCGATGCTTTTGTTAAGATTGGCGATGCGGTTAATGAGATCAGAAGTGACTCCGCCAAGGCTAATGAGTATGCCTCATTGCTCAATGAGAGCATAGAAGAGGGCTCCATGTACAGATATTGGTCATGGTGGCACTTCCGCAATGCTGACGGGGCCGACTTCAAGGGCTGGGATGACTTTGATGGTCCGGTCGAATTGAACGGCGACTCATTCACCAGGACGATGCGGTACAACTACACCGATCAAGTGTCCATCCTTCCCCCAGACTGGTATTTTACGAACGGCACTCGTCCCACCCCTTTCAAGGCGGAGAACGTCGTCATGTATACCGATGCCCTATGTGGTTCATCTTGCGCTTCTTTCCACGAAGAGCTCAAGAACATCGCCGGTGTCAAGGCAGTGACAGTCGGTGGCCGTCCAGAGAACAAGCCCATCCAAACTGTGACCGGATCAAAGGGTGGTGGTAAGTAACATCCCTATAAGCTTTACACATGAGACATGCGCTGACATGGTACACCACGATTTAGAAGTAACGCCTCTGTTTTTCTGGCAACAGTACGCCCAAGTCGCATTGAACATAAGCACCGCCCTTTCCCTATCGGCCTACTCCGACAATGACGCCGCCCTCTCTGCCGTCGCCAACGTCCCGCAAGTACTTACACGCGCCGGAGACCGATCATCGCGCCTTCAGTCCCAGGACCAGGTCCGAAAAGGCGATGCTTCTGGAACACCTCTGCAGTACATCTACGAAGCCAGTGACTGCAAGATCTTCTACACCGCGACAACCTACGCTGATCCTGACGCTGCTTGGAAGCAAGCCTGGGACGCCTTCCAGGATGACAGCAAGTGTGTCGAGGGCTCTACGGGACATGCGAGTTCCATCTCTGGAGGCTTCAAGGCATACGGTCCGGGTGAGCTGAAGGCGGAGGATCAACCTAAGGGAAATGGAGGCGGAAGCGGAGGCAGTGGAAATGAAGATGACGACAGCGCTGCGAGCATTGTCGGAGTAAGTGGCTTGATCATTACCGTGGCTGCTATCGTCAGCGCTATGATGCTGTAGATAGGCTTTGGTGTTTCCGCCTTCGCGTTCCAATGTTCATTGCAGCTTCGCCTGTCCTTTTCCTATACATTGCGACACATAATACCATTGCACTTCTTGAAGTTGCAGTATTAACCAAAGTTGAATTTGCGATTAATCTATGATACCAAACCCCCATGTCCCCATCCCATCATTATATAACCCGGGGTATATCGTCATCTATCGTGCTTCACGTTCCGTTTCCAGCCTGGCCTAGTTGGGCCGCAGCACAACATCTCCAACACAAAGCACCATGTTCTTGAAGAACCTTCTCCACTCCAAAGGATCTCCACTAGCTTTGACAAACCTCACCTCCCAGTAAGCACTTCCATCGTAGACCGCCTTCTCGATGACAATATGGCCGTTCAAGCCTTGTCGTCGTCCGTCCGCCATCTTCACCCGTATAGAGGCTGTCCCCGCTCTTTCCGCTTCCTCGATCTGCGTCTCGGTGAAGGACGGTGAAGGGACGCCTAGGCGGTGCAGAGCTGTAAGAAGGAGAGGCAAGAGTAGGCCAAGGTTATGCGGAGAGATGAAACGTGCTAGGGAATAGGATGGAAGGATATCGGCGAACTTTCGAGCTGCTTGCGTAAAAGTCAGAGGCACACCTGGAGTCGAGCTGAATTGTGTCATGGACGGGTCCTGCGATAGCATATCCTGTGTTGATGAGGGAAGCTGCGATAAACAGGGCGTAGAGCTCATGTTGATAGGACGATTGTCAGGGATTGTAACAGGCTGCGAGGCGGAGATGCCGTCGTGAGAGGCGAGACGTGGGGGTCGCTCCCAGTCGAAGGGTGTTTCTGCCGATGGAGTCTCGGGTTGTGTGGAGGAGAGGAAATTCACAGCGCTTGAGCGGCGAGGATCTGCATCAGTGTCTATGTCCATCGCATCGCCATCTTCGTCTGCATCTTGCGAGAATTCTCTTTGTGACTGCGTTGGCGGCCTTGTGAAGTCGATACGTAGTTGCGACAACATCTGTGTCGCCAATCCTACTGGATTCGCATTGCGTCCGCTTGCAGTCAAGTAGGGGTTCTTGCGTGTACACCAGGGGTGTGTGCGTATCTCATCGAGAGTAAAGCGCTCTTTTGGATCGACTTTCAGCATGCCGCGGAGCAGACTGAGTAGCTCCGCTGGGATCTTGCTCCAAAGTTCATCGGTAGTGTGTCCCCCAGTTTCGACGTATTCCTTGAACTCTGCAGAGCGTTTGGTTGGCTCGTCCCAAGGGGTGTTGCCGACTAGGAGGACGAAGAGCACAATGCCACAACTCCAGACATCGCAGATGTTCGCTGCGTAGCCGGTGTCTAGCATGTCGGCCCTCTTGCTCCGCCTCCCTGATACAATTTCCGGGGCGATGTAGGGCGGCGAGCCACATACAGTGTTGCAGAGTCGCAATTGCCCGTCCTTCTTGAACAATGCTGCCAACCCGAAATCGGAGAGTTTGAGATCCCCCTCGGCGCTCAGTAATACATTCTCGGGTTTAATGTCTCGATGCGCAACACCCATGCTGTGCATATATGCCACGGCGTTGACCAGTTGCGTGAAGTAGAGATGCGCAATGTCTTCACCCACACCTTCGTCCGCCTCGATCTTGTCGAACAAGTCTCCGCCCTCGGCCAGTTCCATGGCGATCCACGTCCATAGCGCATCCTCCCCAGACCCTAAGCAGTGTATGATGTTCTGGTGCTTCCCGAGATGTGTGTGTAGGACGACCTCCATCTTGATTTGTTTCGGAGTGAGGCGGCCGGTCTTGAGGGCGTGTTCTTTATTGATGAACTTGATCGCGATGACGGGTTTGGGCGAGTTGTGCGGGACGGCCTTGCGGATGCTGGAGATCTACCATGAGCGAATGACTCCCAAGACTCGACGAGGGGGGATTACAACGTACGAGGCATATGCGCCCTGCCCGATTGTCTTACTCACAAGCCGGAAGGGCAGGTTTGTAGGCAGAGGAGCCATCTGGCTGTTGGGCGGCGCCGGGCCCATGTTGTCGAGATGTAGAGGAGGTATGTGCGGGGAAGCGAGTTGAAAGCGATTGAGGACAGAGAATTCTGAGACGCGCGAACGAGATTCGGTGGTATTTTGTGGTGTTGACTGTATGTTGGTGCCTAATCGCTGCTATCGCAACAGTCTCGACGATCGCGTCAGACCCGAAAACAGAGCGCACGGACTGGATGCCACGCGCAACGCGAACACGCCAGCTCACGTGGTCGCGACGCTTCCAAGGTTTGTCTCGTGTCAACCGATCTGCCTCGGCCCAAGATACCGCATGCCGAAACCTTCTTTCCACCCATGGAACCCTTCCGCACTACCTCCTTAGCTCTAGGACGTCATTACCTCCCTACCCCGAATGTAGCATCAAATCCCGCGATTCCCGCGAGACACAAGCCTTCTTCGTTGCAAGCCACAGATGCCTCGGTTCGCAGAGGCTTGCTCGACGGGGAAAGTGTACCTGTCGATCGCGACTACGCGTCGTACCATAAGAAGCATCGGAGTCCGCGGGCCTAGACGTTTGGCGCTACAAGCAACAACTAGCCATGCATGGCATCGATGACGGAGCGAGTGAAGACCCTGCCCATCAAATCCAGTGGTATGTCTATCTCCACCAGGCCTCCATTCGTACACGCACAGCAGACGCGCAGATCGCATACTGCTCTGTCCCAACATCCAAGACCGCTACGATATCTACGTTTCTCCGACTTCACATGCACAGGTGAGAAACTTCCCGTTACCTTCTCACCTTACACTTTATGAGTAATCTGTGGAGTCAGCTTAGCGCCACTGACATTCGAGTCTCTTCTTCTATCCTACACAGCGACGCTTGCAAAACTTACCACATCCTCGGGACCGAGTGCACGTTTTCTGCCACCCAGCATGACCATGTGGCATTTCAAACTTTAACTACACAATGCAGGGTCCCCCCTTTTCACACTGGACAGAAGAGGATGCTCGTGGACTTGTCGGAGGGTTCATGGGGACAAAACGCTACCACCTGCCACATACATCAAATGCGAGACGCAACCACGGCCGTTCGAGACGGAATTAGTCATCCGCAATCCATGTATATTCCCCTGCATCACATGCATCTGACCGAAGAGACCACGACGACGGAGTACACCAAACTCCATGGGAACTGCGCCGTTTGTTCTAAGAAAACCCTATCTAACAAACCTAATCTGCAACCCACTGAAAGCCACTGCACGGCTATATGCGGTCGGAGATGCACGATGGTCACCGGCCCGAGAGGGTTGTTCCGAAGTCGAGTCGCAAACGCTGACTATGCAGCGCAAGATGCAGATGGCTGACGTACTCAGCAAGTACCGGCGTTTTGATCGCGTTTGATGCATGTGCCTTGTAGATCTGAGCTCGGCATCGAGGCACGAGTACCCGACAATCATCACGGTAGAAATAGATAATGGAGGCTTGGCTCATCGTGTTACCAAGTTACTGGCATCGCCGTTGCGTACCCTGCATTCACTTTGATAGTATGACAGTTCTCACCCCTTGAACCTTATCACCGCATGAACACCCCATCTCACGTACACCTTCCGTTCATTCGACTTTCGGGGCTTTCGCCGAAAGCGAATTCCGACAACGACTCTCGGCACCGAGCTCCGATGCGTAGCCTTGCCCTCCGCCAAACAGCTTCCCCGGTCTTCCTCCGCACCAACCACGGACCCCGGAGCACATTGCCTGCGCCAGCAACGCACCACATCTTCGGTGATCTCCATCGATGTCACCAGCCTACCAGCAAAGCCCACAGAAGTAGCTTTCGGAGTTAACTGCAGAGACCCCTGGCATTTTCGCTGATCAACATGATTCGCGAAGTCCGGTCAAGTCCTGCGTCCTGACTTCTGACAGATGCTGAGGCAGGGTATGTCCGGTCGTGCTGCTGCGAAGGTAACTGCGATGTTGGATCAGAGGGGGTAGCGCTAGGGGATGCTAAAGAGTTTGGGCCCAGACTTGCAAAGGCGTGGTCGATGTTTTCACGAGGGTGGTGCACATGTTTATGTAATGCGGAAGCTGAGGTAAGGCGGCCGTGCAGTCCAACAATGCAGGCATGCCATGACTTGCGACTATTGAGCCCATTAGTTGCGTTGACGTCGTTACCAGCAATAAGACAAAGTGTGTAGTATCGTTATGAGTTCTTCTATAGCATGAGGGTATCATCGGAAACCTCCTATTAGGGTGCGCTAGGGTTCAGTCGCATCGCATCGTCCGTCCGATGCGAATCAAGTGCCTTCGTCTGTCGTACGGGTGCCTTCCCCACATCCAACATCATGGTCACCCTTCCTCAACCTAAACTGACAAAACACTCGGCGAGAGAACCGTGGCTATGTCGACCCAATCATCCTCATTGAGACTCTCGCTTGTCGGAAAGTGTAAAAGTTACGGGAATAACAGCCGGAATACAGCCGCGCGTGGTTACCTCAGATGAGTGATCTGGGTAACCTACTGCGAATTTCGGTCTTAAACTTTCGTATCGGTTGGGGAAAAGAAGAAAAAGAGATCAGCTTCCAGCTTCAGTTGTTGGAAACGTTTCGTGACGAGTGCTCGCAGATCGCCATCCCGCTATGACCGCCTAGGTGAAGAAAGAAAAGAAATGACAACAAAGGTAAACAGAAGGTCGAGTAGGTCTAAGGAAAGAGGAACAGTTCCACAAACGACCACCCGATGCTAATGTTTTGGCCCGGAACCCCAAAAACGCCGCAGTCTATGACTCGATGCAATGGAGTAGGAGAAGAGGTCGATGAGCCGAAAGAAAAATGCACCAAGAAAGTGATGCCAGCTATCCAACTAAGGCGATTAGGCCTGAGATGGTTCAGCACTCGCATATCGTCGTCGTTTTATCTTGCGGAGAGATTCAGAATCGGTCGTGAAGGTGGCGCGATATTCATTCTATGATCGGGTGGCAGTGGGCGAAGCGACGTAGGCAGATGCTGCGGCGGCATCAAGACCACGGAGCTGAGGGCCGTACTTGGCATGCTTGACGAATTTGGGCACAGAGTCCTGTGGTGAGGTTAGCAACCCATCACAATCACAAATGTGGAAGTTAGCACGTACGCTAGACATCAGCTTGAAGATAGACTGCTGAGCCTTTTCGAATAAGGAGGCGACTTCGTTAAGACTCTGCAACATGGCTGCATCGTCGCCAACGGCACGAGTCATGCGAGTAGCCAGCTGTGTGCGAAGACTGTGGTCGATGTTGAGCTCATTCGGAGAGCCGGGAGCCAAGAAAGCATTGTACAGACCTGAGGTTGATTAGAGATTGTCTGTAAATTGGACCGTGTTCAGTCTTACCGTATGCGGCAGCAAGTGTCTCCCGGATTGTTTCGACCTTGTTATCACCCTTGTCGTTGATAGCGTCCCGATATTGCTTGTTGAACTGTTGAACCTCAAGATAGAAAGAGAGGTTCTCCTCGCACATGGTTTCCTTGAGGAACTCGCGGTACAATAGACGCCATGAAGGGTTACGGATGATGACGTTGGTACGGTTGCTGTTGGAATCGCGGGCAACGCCATCTCTTGACTTGACTGCTACATCTCCGCCTGATGGAACTTCCTCGAGGAGCCAGCCGGCGACACGCTCGCCGTGATTGGTGATATAGTAGTGTACCTGCTTTGACGGTTGGAACTGGTGTTCTGAGTTGCGAGGGTCGACTGGGGCAATAAGTTTGAGCTGCAAGAATAGCGAGCCGACCTCGATAGCTTCACGGGGGTCAACCATGGTTGAGCAGTCCATCAACCACTGTGCGGCGTTGCGTCCGTTGAAGGTGTACTCAAACTGGCGCTGAGAAGTGGGTCGGTGTTTGACAAGCTTGACCCCGACATCACACTTTGAAAACTCATGTATCGAGTCAGAATCTGACTGGGTCTCATTGGCAGTGGTACCGATAAAGCGGCGAAAGATGATCTCAACCGTCTGTTCATCATGATGAAGCTTGTCGGTCTCAGTGTTGCGCTCGAGAACAACCAGTTGTCTCGGGTTCCTGTTAGACTCAATGACAGCCTTGACGTGGGCTGAAGCGATGCCGTTGCGGGTACAAAAGCGCTCCAGAATGTGAATGCCCTTGGGCGTGAGTTGCCAGACCGAGCTCTTGTTCATGAAATCTGTCTTGCCTTCTACCGACTCAACAAATTTAGCCTCAAGAAACTTCTGGCAAACGGAGCGAGCCATCTCCTTGGCCATTGAGAAGGTGGTCGTAGTGGTCGTCGTGACGACACGTGATGAGTCCTTGGGGTCTGGCATGCGGTTGGACTGAGAGAATTTGAGGGATCCAAGGTTGGTAATTGCTTCATCCGAAGTGAAGGTGAAGTCGATCATCCTAAAGCGAACGCGGTGTGCTGTGAGGGGAAGCGAAACCATAAGCGTCGAGAAGAGGTCCTTGAAGTCCTGAATTGATGTGTTAGCAACATTCTTGCCCATGCTCAGAATTTGGTACTGCTATAGCAGCGGCTGCGGGAAGTTCCAAGGCACAACGCAGGTGTCAGATTGCGGGCGCATTCCGAGCACGCGGCATTCCCGGTCGAAATTCAAATCGGTCCGAAAAAGCACGCAGTAAATCCAATACTACAACAGACCTCCGCCAATCCATAGACATGTGGATATCTCGGGAGTATGAGATATTGCTCGTCGCAGCTGATCGCTCAGTGGTTCTGCGCAAGCTTCAAAAAGGTGGCCCCTTTGCTCTTTGGTGGCTTTTGGAAGTGGATCATAGTGGTTACTGTGACCAACTTCCGAAGCTTTCCCCAGGTGGTCGCTGTTGTCTCGTAGGAATAGTACCTACTAGGAAATCCGGCTCCATGGGAGGTGACGGAGGTAACGAAATTATGGGCTGGGCCGATCTCGGCGGATTCAAAAAGTTGCTGGATGGTTGTACTCACCCTTGTAAAAGGCCGCTCATCGTCCGTCATGCGGAGTAACCGCGAACTTGTTTGATGCATCTTGTCGGGCTTGCCTGCTCTCGGCCTGTCTGGCAATCGGTGTGTGTTTTCCGCCTCTTCAGCTATGACGTCGCCGTCGTCGTGGGGGCTGGCGGGCTCGCGTGCGGGAGAAAGATCGGGCCCACGCGCAAGAGACTGCGAGGAGCGTGGTGCACCTGTAGCGTAAAAGGGCGATTCGGCAGGGCTCTTTGTGGTGGAAGGCGTCCTGCTCAATTCGCGGCTGCCTTTGCGGAGGAGAGGGAAGCGGGAGAGGGTGTAGCGTCTCGCGTGGTTGATAGCACGGGAGGAAGGTGGGGGCGGGCTGTTCTTGCTCGCTGAAGAAGTCGCGGAAAGTGCGTCTGAGCCGGCGGAGGCAGGTGCGATAGGCAGTCGGTCTGGGTCGTGGTGGTGGTGGTGGTCGGGTCGGGGGTGGAGGGGCTCGCTGGTGGGAGGGCTCAGGCTGTCAGGCACAGAGGAGACAGACGCAGTCAAGGGGAGAAGAGATGTCGTCTGGAAGGGCATGCCGAGCAGAAGATGGTCGCGGAGAATCAAATCGCGGACCTCACTGAAGGGCAATGTGTGGGTACCCTAGCTGGGATTGGCCTTCACAGTCTGGGGGTCCGTGACCACTGAGTCTTCTGCCGCTTGAACAGCCCTCACACCGCCCTCCTAAGACAGCTAAGATGGCCTAGCATGGCGCCGAATTAGCCCTGGAGCTGGGCCATGACAAAGGCACTAACCGCAGCGGCCTCCTAGTCGCATACGAGACACATGGCGGCATGCACGGCCACCAACGCATGGGAATAAAGTATTTGGCCAAGGGCTTCCACGAGGCATCCCTGCCCTCTGCCGCCCCCTGTCTACGGTGAGACGCTGCCGACGACTAGGTCTCTGAGCGCCGCACGCCGACAAAGGGGACCGCCCGCGACCACGCCATGGGCCCGCCGGAAGAGGCTCGCTGCGACGACCTGGACGTCTTCAGCACGCGGCGAGCAGCTGCATGCACTCTGTCGTGGGCGACGATGGCGCCGCCTGCCCCCATCTCAGTCAGCCACCACGCGAGACAAGGCGCTCAAAGGGGACGACGTTGCTGCATGTCCGCGTCTGCACGCAAGACCGGTACGGCCAGTGATACGCGCATCCTGTTGTGCCTCTGTGCTCTGTTGAGAGAGGCTGCTGCCCCTTCCACAAACCTGTCCCAGAGCACCGACCTGTGTCACCAAGCCGCCCCAGGCAGCAAAGCGCCGTTGCGCAGACACAGCAGCCTCTTACATACCAGCGACACCCAGGTTTCGCATCTGCACCGCCGTTTGCTCACCTCCTGGGACCCGTTTTCGCGTAACGTTCTGGTGGCGACCGCTGCCACGAACTGGTCGTACTGTGCCACGGCCATGTGGAACACGTCGCCGTTACTGAGAGGCCCGGAGGTTTGCTGCTGAGGCCACCAAAACGTGGAATGCACGTTGCACCCTTGCCTGGCACCATGTCCGCTGTGGTCAGCATGCCTGCGTTCCTCGACATGCAGGAGGTGCTGCATTGGTCGGGCGCACTCAAATCGCTGACGGCATCTTTGTCAAATCTCGCGACGCTGCGCTGCGAGCAACCATGTCCGCGCGTCATCATGTGTAAAGAGGCTCGGCAGATCTGCATCTCGTCTACAGTCGATCGATGCCTGACTGTGAGGGCCGGTCATGCCTGCGGAGATTGTCGTGTTTCTCAGCCTGGAGAGTGGTAAATGTGCCGCACTTTCCACGTGTGCAACCCCACCTCAGCGACAGCGAATCGTTGCCCGTCCATGCGAGACATCGCCCTCCTTGGCTGTGGCCCGCATTACTGCCACAGTTCCGCCATGCTGGACCCTTCAAGCCTCAAGCCTCCGGTGTGCCCAATCTGCCCATCGTTGTCGCTTTCGGCATTGCTCCGACTTAACTCCCACGAGTCGTAGCCTCTTTACACCTGCGCTGCTGCAGATCCCTCTACGTTGATTGCACGGTAAGCAGAGTATAGCCGACATCTCCAGGCCAAGCAGCGATACGCTCACCATACGGTCCGCCACAATCTCCTCCGGAATAGTCCCGCTCACGATGCCCAGCTGCCCGGCGTGATGCAGCACGTGCTACAAGTCAAAGAAAAAAAAGCATCCACCCGTGCGTTTCAGACTGGCGGTGGGCGCGGACCTAATTTGGAGCCACGCGATGATGACACAGGGACGAAAATGCATTCTTCGCTCGCATCGTAGCGTTCTCCCGGAGCTCTAGGGCGGTTGGCAAAGGGTCCTTCCCGTTCAACCACATTCCGTGGCGAGCGCAGACGCCGCTAGCGGATGAGTAGAGGTTCATTCTCGCCAAGCTCAGCGAAAACGACGATGCAAGTGTATTGATCATCCCAGCGAAGGCTTCGGATCATCAGAATCGACCGTCGTCTCTTTAGCCCCCGGCGCCTCTGTGATTGCGAAGCGATGCCGGTGCAGCATCCTCCGCCGCCAAAGATCCCGACTTGCCGCATGCAAATGCCGTTACCCTGGCAAACATCAGACCATACTGCTGATCTGGGGTCAATTTTTTTTCGAAGGGTTTTAGAATTTTCGAAGCTTGCCCGCTCTAGCCGCGAGAGAATTATCGTTAGGTTATCGTCGCAAGAATCCCATGGTCGCTCTACAGGGCGAAGATCTTCGGCGCTTACGGCATCCTCAGAGCGCGACGACTCATGCAGGCTTTCGTCAAGATAATGCCGTGGTGCCAGGGGTATCAACACGTGGCAACCGATTCCTTTTGCCTACAGTAGCGGCCGCTGGCGTGAACGATGCAATATTGTGTAACACCGAGGCATCTGCCCACGCACTTCCGCTTGTAGATGCCCAGACGTCCACGCGCTGCGACGAACCTCTAGATGTCGTCTTTAGGCACTACTTCCGGCTCGCGTGGATGACAGTGCAGCACACAACCATTACCCGCGTATTAAATGAGGTTCGATAGAGCGCGGTCAGCGTGGCTTTCGAAACGCAGTCCCTGACACGCATCTCATTTGCAGCCTGTTTCAACAGGGGCTGCACATTGCCATGTGCCACGCCGATATTGAGCGTATCCCCCTCACTTTGTGACTTCTGAATACCTTATCTCCACCCATATTGCCTCCGATTATTGGACTTGATATTTTCCTCGACGCATATGGTTTCCTAGGTGGGGCTAGCAGCGCACTCTGCTCGGTGTAGAAATGTCGGTGAGGCGGCGAGCGTCGGTAGACGATAAGATGGAAGAGGGTCGCGATGGGCTTCTTCGATCGTGACGGGTCACGAGCTGCTCTGGATCTTCAGGCGTTTGTGGAGACAGGACTAGACCTCGGGTCCTTCGACAAGGTGCGAACCGAAGGCGTGATAGTGCTGACTAGTGTCTTCGTGGATGGCGGGTATCGTCAACTATAGTAGGTTGAGGCATCCCGCGGCGAGCGTCGAGAGCGAATCTCGACCCTGGTGGCTTGTGGCATCGGAAGATTTTACACGAGGATCTGTAGCCACGCGACAATGGCGCTCCTCAACGACAGTCGCTGTGGGATGAGACCGTAAGAGTGAGGAAGTCTGTTGTTTCTGACTCGAGTCGGCGACTGCGTGGAGCGTATTCGGTTGCCTGTCGCCGAAGGACCCATTCCGCCCTCGGCCTTCAATCTCAACGATGCTGTCTTGGGTAGCCTTCGTCTCGAGGAGGGATGTGCATAGTAAGAGAAGGGTCTCGCAAGGTAATGTTTACTGGCGTTTCTGCGGCTCGGGTGATGCGCGCGGCGATCAGGCCCAGTTCCGGCATCCAGGTCGAGCTTCTGGGCTTCGCGGTCTAATCTCTCTGCTATTGCGAAACGAGTAAGCGGTACTGGCAGTCCCTTACCTGCTGCTTGGCCTTCCTCCTCTGATGTACGATACGGGAGAGGGCCTTCTGCGGTGTCTCCTTCTGCCGAATGTACCACCGGTGACGGCTAATGCGGTTACCGAAAAGAGAGCGGCAGTCACAATATACCAGAGGACGAAGGAAATCGTTCATGACGTAATGTGGTTCAGTGGGAGGGTGGTTGTATCTGCAGTTGGGCAAAGGCGGCAGGTGAGGAAGGAGCTTGAGGGTTGTATCAAGGCCCTGACAACATGCACACCCACCAAAAGCCGATGTGCTCACATTGCGTCTATTGGCACGGAGAACACGACTACATGTCGATTAATCTGGTATCAACACTATGAAGCGGTCGCAAGAGAGTATAACTACCGACGATCGATGAGGAGATGTCATACAAGACGATCGTCTGAATTACAGAGTGCTCCTACAACTACAACTTCAGCAAGATGATGCTCTCACATTACTTTTAGATCACCTAGCAATCCTGCCCGAATCGTGAGGGGCCAAATAGAATCAACATCCTCTCCAAACCAACCATTGCGAACAATTACATGTGCGAATAAGGGTGGCCATAGCCGTCAAACAGTATAGTAGGGCCTATTGACGTCAGTACTCAGCTGTATTCAGAGTATACTGTGTGTCACTTACAATGCTGATACATGCTTGGTGAGTACGGGGCGCCAGCATGTCCATAAACGCCAGTGAGTTGACTGTTTTGGACAGGTTGGCGAAACCCAAACGATGTATGCGGCGGTGGAGGAGGCACGGCTGCCTGGTAGCCATGTTGTTGTGGCAATGACTGGTATCCCACGTTGCCATGTTGGGTTTGTGGAACTCCGTTGCGGAAGGGGTTTGTCGGCCCTACAAATAGCGACCGTGAAGTCGTCTGGAAATTGAAGCGCGCTCCTACGAATGAGCTATAACCACGAAGTATAGCCATCGACTGGGATTGAATGACTACCGGCGGCCAGCACCAGGTCTTGCACATGTCGAAAGTGCTTGTACTGGGAGCTGGGTATACCTCAACATAAGACGACTCACGCATCTCCGGGGAATCAGACTCGACCAACATGATTGGTGTGCCATCATGTCCCCATTTTGGGTACTTGCAGATTTCCAAACACAGATGACGAGGTTTTCCAGTAGTGCGCCGTGATGTTGGGTTGAAGTGAGGGTTGTCGCTAAATTCTTTGACGCGCAGATAGCGGAGGTAAGGGTACTGGTTTTCCACTATGAGGACAGGGGCGCCAAGAGTCGATGATTGCGGATTATTCAACAACATGACGACCGTTCCAGGCTGCAATAAACTCATGTCTCGTGGAAGCGGCTTGTAGAGGAAACGATTCTGGCGTGCCTCAAGTTGCTGTACGCGCCTCCACAGCTTCCACAAATCAACCGTATCGATACGAACATCAATCGCCCAATCATTCAAGTTCTCACACTCGATGTAGAAGCGCTGTTCAAGGTTCATCCATGTCTCGGTCTGCATGGGGAGTGAGCCGTTCGCCAGTCTTAATGTGTAGACACCTTCATCTGCTGTACTATTGCCCATGCGTAGGCACATTGCCATTTCTCCAATGGCAGCTGGTGGAGATTTAGTAAGAGCATAGAAGTACGCGAAGTCATGATCTACATCAGTGACAAGTACTGGATGTTTGAAGAAGCCTTCTTGCTGTTTCTGCATGTGAATGACTGAGGCAGGAAAGTAACCACCATCAGGGATGAAGTAAACCTTACCAACAACGGGTGTGCTGGTAATGGGATTGTGAGTCCATCGAAGGGGCGGGGTCCTGTCCTGGACAGGGTTAAAGGAAGACACAGAAGATCCTATAGTGGAGAAAGGCCTCTGACTTGTCCCATCGGGAGACATAACATGTCGTCGCTGTGGCGGTGAGTGGTACGTTGGAGCTGCATGTTCCATCGTGTTCTTGGTCAACGCACTCGAGTTTGAGTGCATCGCTTCCGTCGCTGTAGAAAACTCCGTTTCCAGAATTGGTACCAGGGGTGCCTCCACACTGAGCGGCAGCTTTGGTATGCGCTTCGTGAGCTCATCGGAGACGGCGGGCTCGTGACTGCGTTGTTCCAATCCTAGCTCTTGGGTCGGCTCGTTCAGTCTGTACACCATGGTGTCGTGCTCTGTTCCATTCAAGGTGTTCGACGGACTATTGGAAGTTCTCCCCTTGTCCACGCTGAGGAGTGCGCCTGCTTCATGCTCAGTCACATTGCAAACTCGGTCGACAGGGCTGTTCACGATACCAGAATACTGATCAGCTCCCATATTGTTTTGAACCTGCTTCTCTTGACTTGCGATGGTAGTGTGTAATAATCGGCGGGGGTAAATACCGTCGAGTTCGTATCCGCCAGAGAAAGAGTGCGTGGTATGATCGTAAGCGTATGAAGCACGTTCAAGGTTCGGTCGAGAAGCAGATGGCTCGTGTGGTCGCTCGTGTGACTGGATGACTATGTGCGTAGAGTCAAGACCTGAAAACAAGTCTTCGGTATCTCCTTCCATCGACTCGTCAGCGGTCGGGCCAGAAGAATTTCGCAGTCGAAACTGTACGCCGATTGTAGGTGGTGAGCGTTGACTCTATGATACAGGGAGAGAAGAGAGTGCGAGAGCTATGTAGCAGCTCAAATCTGGGCGTGCACGTGCTCAGAGCAGAAGGTAGGGATAATGTGACCAAGGCGCGGTGAATGTCGGGTGTAAGGTGGTTTGAATAGGGCGTGCTAACGGGCTGAAGGGCGCTGTGGTTGCGGAAGTATGGTAGCAGATACAGGAAGATCCAGCGCCCAAGTTACTTCGGATAGCGTGTATCGAAGAGAAAGAGACCCTGCGCGGTTGTTAGAACGATATGATGGGACTGCTGCAAAAGGGGGTCGCACGAGGTTTCAGCGAGGCCAGACCTGGAAGCGAACAAGAGTTGGGTGTGAGCAAAGTAGTGGACGAGGAACTTGCTAGGAGTTGAAGAGTGCATGCACTTTTGGAATGCGCTTTTGAGAGTACTCCGGGTGCTTTAGTAATGAATGGCTTGTGCGTAAGGATATACCAAGAGGCCCAGAGAGAGGCGGCCAAGGCACGCAAGTGAACGTCATAGAACTACCAGCTCTATAGCTCTTGTATTTTCTGATGTCATCTCGCCACTACCTTCGCTGTCATGTTTGTATTCACTGGTACAATGTCCATGAACGGATGAAAGGGAGGCTTTTCGTAGGCCATCAGTCGACCCCCTTCGTGGCTAGTGGTATAGTCGCCATGGATATGATAAGGTGGGAGTGACAGAAGAAAACATCAAAAGGAAGAGCATCGCAACAGCGATACAGAGCGTAGGTAGTGAGAGATCATTTGGTGTGGTGGAAACTGTCCCCTTGAGCGACTGGCGAGAAAGAAAAGGTGTGTGCGGTCTCTGTAACGAGGGATAACAATATTAGACCGAGAACGAGTGAGTATATTGTAGTTTGAGATCGAAATAATATGTCGTCAGTAGCCGTCGCCTTTGTCGGTTGCGCTACACAAGATACTACCTGAGTATGGGTCATAACTGAGCTCAGCATGAGGACGCACCGTAGATACGGTTGCGTGTACGGCTGAGATGATCAGAAGACTAGGCGACCTCAGAAACGTGTTTGCATCAACAATGAGCGAAGTTCAGGTCGATGTTGTGTGTGTACGCGCTAGTGTGACCGCGCAACCTTAGTTAGTGCGGGATGACGTAGCTACGTCCCTCACAAATTTCGCACACAACACATCCATCCCCGACACATTTATTATCCGATATTCGTGATCACGAAGCGAGCACGAAGCGAGCATGCAGAGATCTAACAAATGAGACATTAATTATTATAGTACTACAGCGGCGCAAGCAGACGTTATAAACTCCAAGGATCCAACCGCGTCCGCACCATCCTTCGATCACCCAGCTACAATCGCCCGGTAGAAGACTACATGAGACTGTGACTCGTCGTTCTGCCAGCACATGATGCAGCCTGGAGGTCGTCGATGCGTCCCTCGGATCCGTACGACTTCGCAAGGCGTACCGGGAAGACGACAACCCTTTCGGGATTCGGACCTTGACGCTGGGATGAGTGCCGGGGACCTTCAGGCATAAGCCATCGGTGGCGTTCGGCATTGTCGATATAAGGGTGCTGGGGACCTTCAGGCGTAAGCCATCGGTGGCGATCAGCATTGTCGAGAGAAAGGAGCCGGGGACCTTCAGGCATGAGCCATCGGTGGCGTTCGGCATTGTCGGAAGAGGAATTTAGGTGTCGGATCATGCGCTCTTGATATATGAGACTGACCCGGCGTCAAGCCTCCGCAGTGGATCCTTTCCAAAGGCCTCGAGATACTCGTATTCTACCTGGAAGCGAGAATTGGGCGAGAGGTTGACGTAGCTCCGTCTCTTCAACGCATCGAAACCTGGAGCCATTTTGGCTACCGGGTTGATCGTGGAGTTAACCATATCTTGATGGTTCTCAACCATCATAAAGAACTTTCTTTGATATCTTCGATCGCCCTGTCTCTTCTCCTCAACTGTGTGGCCGTTGAAGGTGGTAAGCAGCCGGAAACTGACGATCATGGTGCCCTTTCGTCTCTCCTTACCCAGGACGACTATAGGGTGATTTTCAAAGCCGCTCTGGTTTACGTGACTCCTAATGATGGAGGAGTCTGGGATCGTCTTTGGGGTCAGGTAGACGATATCCCCTTCCATCAGCTCATCAGGTGGTGGTAGTCCTGCCTGATTGCGGATGGGTCGAGGTGGTGACCCCGTCCTCCAGTTGGACGAAGAGGAAGAGGATTCTGATGATGATCGGCTTCGCGAATCATCTGATGGCGACCGCCATGATGGCGTAGTGGGGCGTGTGGTGGGAGGAGAAGGGGAAGTCGGAGGAGAGGTCCTGTTTGGTTGCCTCCAATCTTGCAAGAATCTGGATTCCTGCCTTTTGGCGCCGGCAGTGTGTGTCTTCATAATCATGATGACGGTGGTGTGATGGGAAATGATGAGTTGTGGTGAGGGAGTACTGCGGCCTTCAAACGACAGTGGAATGATGGGTAATGATGGTAAAGATCAGGAAGCTTTTGGTATTTGGGATGGCTCGATCGGATGATGATGATACGAAAGAGAAAGAGAGAGGAGAGGGAACAACCTTTTAAAAGAGGGAGTCCCCGAAAGTTTGGAAAGAAAGAGATGGTACTGCTTTGCAATACCAGAGGGCTCCCATGTTACCTCCATGAACGAAACTTCCTACTCCACTACGATACGATTGGAGACCCAACGACATGGAGGAAAAATATGCTGGGCACGCGCATAAGTGAGGCCAATTGAGGGCACGCCTTCTTTCAAAACACCGAGATGAAAATACCTCAAGTTTGACACTGGTCAGAACTCATTGTTGGACTTGTGGTTGACGAGACGCACCAGCGTAGAGCCTATCACAGCTGAACTGATTACGGCACAACAGTAGGGTACGGAAAGGTAGCTATGTATAGCAGTCAGGAGGACATTTCCGCACCTATCAACAGTGGAACGGAGCCAGCTTCACGGACAGGATAAGCAGATGGTTGCATCGCTGACAAGTCACCACACAGATTTCCTGGAAGCCGAGACCTGCGAGACGCACTTAATGTGCAGGAGCCGCTCCGCGAGCGGATTTGTAACCCAGTGCCTGCCATAACCACCGGAACACGACTTCCGAGAGAACTCTATCGAGGAAGAGAAGGAGCGAGATGAAATCACGAAGAAGGCAAAGAGTCACGACACTCTGGGATGCGTGAACGGCGGACCTCGAGATAGGCAAATTTGCACAACCAAACTTGCCAGCAGCCATTATGAATCACAGCACCACTGGAAGGAGGTCCTGGCGTCGAGCTGAATATCCTTCGTACCCTACCAGCTCGTCGCAACATTTCAAGAAAGCGGGTTCACGTGTCATGATCGAACCGCAGGGGCACGGGACTACAGCACGAAAAACCTACAGACCTATCGAATTCGTTTATGAGCTAGTTGATGGAACCGTGGTCGTCTATTGTATGACGATGGGGGTTATCAAGATGCTAGAGCGGATTGATACGCGAACGCACAACTCGAATATACTACATCTGATAACGGTGGCTGTGCGAGGAAGGCACTAGCGGTTCGTTGTATGGATACCCAATGGACGTTAGTTCTACCAAAGGCATCTTTACTCGCGCGCAGCCAATTGCACCTCCCCCAATTATTAAGCCAATGTTTACGGTGAGCTGGGTGCCAGCGCTAAGCGGAACGGCGCAAACGCGATTTCCCTGCTACAGACTTCCGCGATTCCCTCTCCAGGATAAAAAAGTAAGAGATACTACTGCGCGAGAGGTATGCATTTGATGGGGTTTTTCTACCAGGGGACAACACATCTTAAGACACTACATTGGGTCTCTCGAAGAGACAGGAGCTGATTCGAGTGCAGTAATATGCGCGTGCAGTTGCGTTCGCACTCGTGATTCAACCTCACTAGACCAGAAGCACGGCCACCAACAAACCTCTAAGCACCGACGATGGAACGTCTACCGAGCCTGGAGGTTCAATAAAGCAACATTGGCAGATTCATACGCCAGCAACGCGGCGGGCCTTCTGCCAGCCTTGATTTCGGCGGGCTTGTATGGGTGCGCATGATGCGGGCATGATTTTGCCGTGAGCGAGATAATACACCCACTCGAAATTCGACGCGAATGTGCGGCTGAATGCTCTGAACTACACCCTCACCTGTCAGGATGTCAGAATATCGGTCTACATCACAACGCATATTATGCATCCTACAGGCACGAAAACGGGTCGAGCGCGCTGGAGTTGAGAGAAGCGAGCGGGATTGCCTATATTCCAGGCTTCCCGGAGCGTAGGGCACCTGCAGTATTAGAGCTGATTAACGCGTGGAAGGCGCTACAGGACTGGAAAGATGCACATGAAGAAATCGAAGTGGTTGTTTGGTGGGAACACGGAATGTTCTATTATGAGTGTGTCTATTAGTGGTGTAGCAGAATATTATGTACTCTCTGCAAACGCGTACGAACGTTACTCGATTGCCTATTGCTCCGTGTCTTTGATTACACATCTGCTGTTCTCTTCTATACTCCACTATGCTTGGAGCTGCCGATCTGTACATGTAGCTTTCTAAACATAAAGTCATTCTTTACTGTATATCTAGCGTATTCCTAACATGTAATTCGAGGATTGACCGCACGCTTCTAAACATGTGCTGAGTGGGGTAGTCACTATTGATCAAAGTCAACGTAGCACATGCGGAAGGGCTAATCAGCCCTGTAGAGCGCACGCAGAAACGCAAAACCATTCATCATTCTGTAGTCTACTGAATCACAGGGAAGTCCTACGGCTCGCATGTTACGAGCAATTCACCAAAAAAGCATCGGCTCCTTACCGGCTCGTGATATTCCATGGTGTCCAAAAGAGCAAAAAGAGAGAATGTTGACAGAAGTGGGATCTATTCTGCTGTTAGTGACTGTCACAGCGTCTTAATTGTTGGGGAACGTACTCGAACCCACGCAGATTGCTCTACTAGCACCTGAAGCTAGCGCCTTAGACCGCTCGGCCATTCTGCCGGAAAGATACGGGTTGTATCTGATGTATGACTAAGCCGAAAAAATGACGGTTTATACCAGCAGCAAAAATGATCCATGTAGCGAGTTGAGGTATGAATAATTAGAGTCTCCAGCAGCATCCTGCTTGAGATGAGGTTCCATGGCGCAAGATATGACTCAAAGGAAGGTGGGGGGTTGAGGCGGGGCACGTAGCCGGCGGTTCACAGATCTACTTTGTCTGTTTAGTACCCACAGCAGAAAGCGGCTTCGTGAAACCTGGAAGCATGAACTCGGTAGCAATGCGCGCATTGTCTGGGTCCCAACATACGACCATGCAGTTAGGTAATGTCTATTGTTGGAGAAAGTGGTGGAAATTGTTTGTGGTGGCCGTATAACCGCGCCCCCCGGGTATCGGGCATCGTTCGCGGTGGTCTAGAATCGCTACTGAGTTCAATACTTCCGGGTAAAATTGCAGTGGGAGAATAGCCCCAGGTAGATTGTTGTTGTGGCTTGCTAGGTAGAGCGAGTTTGTTTTCATCCTTTAATGTCGGAACTTTGGTAAGATTCGAAGCATCGCATGCTGCATATGCACTAAGCAGAAGTAACGCACAAGGAAAGTGACTTTGAGTAGCACGATGTGCAACATTCTTCCGGTTTATGCAATTACGCCTCTATTCCATTTTCGATACACAGCCCAGTGTTCCCATCTATTCCATATCTGCACACTATCTCCCTCGCAAGATGTATCATTCTCCCATCTACAAAGCAGCGACCATCAGACCAGCAACAACAGCGGCAAGGCCGAATTCGACCTTGCCAGCAGCACCGGTGGCCTCGGGAAGACCGCCAGAGCCAGTCGCGCTGCCGGAGGGCTTGGGTCCTCCAGTGGCAGCGGGGACAGTGCCGTTGCTGCTTCCTTGTCCGCTCGAGCCGGTAGGGTACATGGAGACGAGGGTAGAGCCAGAGGTGCCGGTGGGCTTGTGGGATGAACCGGTAGCGGTCTTTGAGCCGGAGGCAGAGGAGATGGCGGTTGCTATTGCATGTCCTGTCAGCATGCGATCATGGAAAGTAGAGTTTGCTGTGCTCGATCTTCTCGTCCGGCGTGTAACAGCGCATCCGCTTCTAAAGGCTGTACTTACAAACATCAACATCCACGTCGTTGCAAATGTCCGCAATCGCCTCCATGGCAGCCTCGGCGTCGTTGCCGCAAAGCTCCGCAACCTTTGAGCTCAGGTCCTTGGACTTGCAGACAGCCTTGATGTCGGACGGGTCCTCGTACTGGTTGACAGCGCCGAGGAGGCAGCCAGGGGGGCTAGCCATAGCGAACTGAGCGAGCGCGAAGAAGGTCGCGGCGAAAACGGTACGTCCGAGCATAGTTGCGGTTGAAGTGGGAGTGTTGGTTGGTTGAAAAGGTGAACGGAGAGGTGGTAGAAACGGCGACTTTGTATTAACGATAGTGTAGTCTAAAGAGTGACTGTAAGAGACCGGTTCTAAAAGAATGACTGTACAACGGAGACTGTTGATGAAGAGAGAAAGAAGAGCAGAGCGGCTCTATGAGTCTCGACCTGATCCCCAAGGCAAGGGGCTCGGCACACGCGGACGCTTGCCAAGCTTAGCGACGCTTGCCCCAGAGGGGGTGCGCTAAAACGCTAGTCAGGAACAGCAAGAATAGAAACACGTGCGTGATTGGACGGGTTCCTGCATCTTGTGGCAGTGCTAGGAACGTGGTACGCGTTGTTTCGAATCGCGTGGGCGATAACAGAGTTTGGAGGGATAAGGACTTTCTAGGGGATGACTTTTGTTCAGCATTCCATGCTGTAGTAAACTTTGTCCATTAGTTGGATTCTTTCTTCCACTCCTCATGTTATGCTTAATGCAATAATATACAAAAGAATCTCGCCGCTTCCTAGCCATTTGGTGCCAAAACATCTTGCATGTGGCAGGCAAGAACCAATAGAATATGCCAATCTGGGGCGAGAGGGCAGGAAACGCATTACAAAGGTATACTCGCATAAAGACCAAATGCTTCTTTTGCGCCGCCCAGTATACAGCCGAGAGAATACGCACTGGAATCCAAATCGATCCGCGCAAAAAGCATTTCCAAACCACCCCATGTAATGCAAGATGGTTTCGGAGATGACATTCTATCCTTCCATCAGATATCCAATCTGAGAAACAAGCACCGGCCAGCGGACTATCGAGGTCCACTCGCAATGCCGTGGTGCGCCGAAAACTCCGTCGCTAGGTATGTTACATGTAGTACAATGATGAGACGGAAAGATATGGGGTTGTGACGAAGGAGGGAGAGGCATGGAGGTCGGGTTCGTCGTTATAGAGAGCGTAATGTTTTGATGTAGAGATCATGAGGTATGGATTTGTGGCGGGCTGTTGCCGTTAGGCCCGAGCATGGATGGAATGGGCTTGCGGCGGGCTTTGCCTTGAGGGACGCGTGGCACGCCTTGGATGACACGCGGTTCTTTCATGAGTGTGGGATCAAGCTTCGCGGGGACTGCGAACCTGTTAGCAGTGTCTGGCTGAGGGAGTGTAGATGACATACTTCGGCTGATCACAGAGCGATAGTCACCCGGGAAGCGAGAATTCGGTGGAGTCGCAGACGCAGTGCGCCAAAGATGGTCCGTTGTGTCGGACAAGAAGTCGACCTTGGACTTGTAAAAGAACGAGGATTTTCCGCGGTTTCGCTTTGCCAGGATGACTTCATCAAAAAGTTTGATGGTGGGATCATCTGCAGACTTGCTCTCGCGCTCATGGATGAATTCGTTGAAAGCTACTGTAGGTTAGTATGTGGTGCAAAAACTGTAGTAGCAATACTGACCTTGTGTCTGCTGCAGCGTTTCGATATACTGCACGTTTTCGGCTGGCAGGCTCTTCACAAATTCATCCATCTTGAATTGGTAGGTCATACCAGACTTCTTGCGCTCGCCACTAGCCGGTACAAGATAGCGTCTGTACGTGTAGAACAGGCTAGCGAAGCATCGTACAAACGATGCGCGCACCTGATCAGGTCGAAATGCTGTGGGGCAGACAATGCAGATCAAGTCGACGCACCTACCATGGGCGTATGTGCTACATCCTACACATTGTTAGAAAAGTAAGTTGCACTAAGCGGATCTGAAACTCACCGGTGCAACGATACAACCCGTCATCCGACTTTTCCTCGCATATTGAACACATGGCTTTGTCCTCATTCGGTCTCCACTGCAAGCAATGACCTTCTTGCCATTGTGTTGTTGCAGTGTTGCGCACCTGGTGCGTAGCCATACCGGGCATGATAGTGGATGCAGCCAAAGTCGACTGAGCATACACTGATGGCGCATACGAGGACCCCGCCTTGTATTCATGGCTCAGGGATGATGTCGATGCGCTCGGTGCATGGCCAAGGAACGGCTGAGAGGGGCGCCGGATTTGAGGGACACGTTCGAAACCAAACTAGCCACATTAGTCAATGAGCTATCACAGTGTACAGAGTAGAGCAAACTTACCGATGAACTTCGCCGACTTGAGGTCTCGAAGTGAGCGGAGCGTTTCTCACGCAGATTGGCCTGGAGAGCGTAACCAGAATCGCTACGCGAGATGGGAGTACTGGGCATGGGTGGGAAGACGGTCGATACAGGAGAAACCTTGGGCGAAGGCGGAGATTGGTATGTCTTTATGGTAGTCGCTGTGGAAGGACGGTCGTTTCCGCGACTGGACGCACTTGACTGTAAGAAGGCGTTGTAGATTAGAGGTCTGGAGCTTGGTGATCCGACCATTGTCCCAAAAGACGTCGAGTTCAGCCCGACGTAGTTCTGGACAGTCGAGGGATGTGCTCTGTACGAGAATACCCCAGGATTCTCGGAGGCGAAAGTGTCGTATGGGAAGGCTTCTACCGCATAAGCAGGGGGGCCAGTAGGTACACCGTAGCGCATATGATGCGGTGCAGATTGTTGAAGGAGAGACATAAGTTTCCGTCGCTGTTGGCGTGGTAGTGGTGGCGGTGGTGGACCGTTCGAGACTATTGAATCAGCATCCAGGTCGACGAGCACATAGTCGTCGTCGGGGTAATCGGCGGGCTCGTAACGACGCTCGATTCCTACGATGTATGGGCATGGCGCTTCTATCGTCTGCACCAGACGAGCAGGCAAGACTGGAATGAAGACACCAGCCCACTGGAAGGGATACAGCAGGTTCGTTATCGCCATACTGGCCAGATGCAGCATAGCCGTGTGTGAGGAGAGGAGAATGATCCTAGCTTCCGAGAGCACATACTCGAATAGCGTAATGATGTTGGGGATGGACATGCATCGGAACAGGGCATAGATGTCGATGTTTCGGGATCCAGGCAGCTCATTGACTGCCTCTTTGCGGGCGTACATGCGAAGCTCACGGACTGCTAGTTCAACCTGCGTGATGGAGGTAATCGGACTAAGAGCCTCTGCACACAGATTGACTACGTACCGCTCGAGCGGCTGCCACATGCCAACTCGCGGTGAGCTGGCGGGGACTCGCAGGATTGCGCCAGTAGTCATGGGAACAACGACGGCCTTCAGCCACTCTTTCCAGAAAGGCGTCAAACTCGCATCTCGACCCATTACACCGTAAGCACGGGGGATCCAGAGTCCGGTCTCGCCATCAGTCAGTCCCTCAATCTTGGAGGCGGCACCGTGCCTTACGGGACGAAGTAAGTCTGTCATGAGTTGAATCTTCTCTTCAACGGCTCCGATCTGGTCGTCCAAGTCGTCACGCTCTTCCGAGTCAGGGGCCACGGACGGAAGCTTAGTCAGTAGTTGCGATAGTTTTGCGCGCTCCAATGCCAGGCGCTCGCCCAAACTGCTTGCCAGCTCGCGCTCCTCTGGATTCATGTGCAAGTTTCGCCATTCCTCACATTGGCGCTCGAGGCCCTCTGCAGCGGTGGCGTTCAACGGTAGCCAGACGATGATAGTGATGCCGTAAAGTTTGGAGCCATCTCCATTCGTCATGGCGAAACCATGCCATTGGCTCTTTGGGCGCTCGTCAGATGAGACAACACTAACATCATTAGGAAATGCAAACATGGGCACGTAGTCGGGAAAGGGATTGCGCCTCTTGAGTTCCTCGACCATGTTTCGTGGCGGGTAACGATCTAGGAGAACAGGCTCGTAGCGGCGCAGCAGAGGGTGCATGTCCGGCTCCGGGTTGAAGGGCTGCGGTGCCGGTATGACGGAATTGTACCCGGACATGCGCTTCGACGTTCGGATTGAGGCTGCATGCACGTCAGTATGCGTCGATCAAAAAGTAAATAACCCATGTCAAAGCCAGAGGCCAGGGCCCTGCCCTGCACAGATCCTGGTCGGACATAGTGTGGAATGCAACTTACATTGTCTTGCGGTCGACGACTGGCGCTTCAGACTGCTCTGCATTGTGGAGATGCGCCGTCGAATGCTGCCAACGCCGGACCTGAGATTGCCGACGCCATCGTCATTGTTAGCTTGTGACACGCGCTGTGGCCTGGGTCGCGGCCTCGTGGGGGTGGAGCGGGCCTGTTGCGCAACACCAGCAGTAAACTGAATTTCCTCGAGAAAGGTATCACGCTCGGACGCGAACTTGCGCAGTGCAATGTCAAAGTCCTGGTCGCTGAGGCCGGAGCCGCCAAGCTGTACGCCCTTGATGGTGGCGCTGCTCCGATTGCTCGCAGTCTGCTTGGGATCTGGGCCAATGATGGTGCAATTGGACTGGCGGTTCTCGCTGAACCGATTCGCAGAGCGCCGGCGCGTGGAGTCGCCGTTGGAGAGGCCATCCTGGGAGGTTGGGCGGATCGAATCGGTCTCGAGGGCGCGGTCCTCTTCAATGGTCTCATCGACCGGGGGCTGGGCAAGCGGGGAGGTGACTATGCCATTGCTCTGGGTGCGCTCGTCGTAGACCTGCGACGACTCGATGCCGGAGATGAAGAAATAGTCGGCGAGCGGGGTGGACGACTGCTCGGCGGTGGACGAGGGAGCGGGCGCCATGTTAGATGGTGGGCATAGGATATCCAAAAAGATGGGCGATTAAAGAGCGTCGTGGGGTTGCGCGGTCACGGCGTGTGGGACGTCGAGTCGCCTTGTACTCTAGGTCATTGGAGACTGGGGGTCCGCAGCAACGGGTGGTGGTGAGGCTTATGCACGGGAAGGGCAGAGCGAGTGCGACGGTGACTGAGGGCGCGGTTGCACGGGGGCGGGTGGGCGGCGCTGCGTGTAGACAGTGGACGGCAGACAGTAGATGGTAGACAGCGAGGTTGCTCTGGCGTGTCGCGACGGCGGTTTGCGGGCGAAAAGAGTGAATGGGGAGAGGGTTGGCGGAGAAGGGTTCAGTGCGCTGCGCTCGGTCACAGGCCAATTCATAGGGACAGACTCCGGCCTGTTCGAGCAGCTAACCCACAAGCACTCTTATCGCTGGCGGAAGACAGTCTAGCGCTTAACCGCTCCCGCGCTGAGCATTCGACTGCCCCTCGGCCTGGACCGGACTGCTGCACTCTCTTGCAGTGCAGCCTGTCAGCGCTGCCGGCCGCGAGGCGACGCGCGCCTGTCCATGCAAGGCACCCGCGCGCAGCACCTTCATCTGCCCGCAGAGTTTGGCGTAGACACAGCGTCCCACGGTACGCCCTCCATCGCCCAGCGTGGCCGTGTCGCTCCACTCGACGCACAGGCGTCTCCGCCCGTCGCTGTGCCGTCGTCCTATGTCGCGCTGCTAGACCCTGCACGCCGTTTAAGGGAAAAATCCGACACATTGCCACCTAACGCTAGTAGACGCTAGCAGCGCACAGGCTACAACACTAATCTTTTACACAATTACAGCTATAATACTTACCTAAAACTACCTACAACTTACCTATCTCTACTAAAATATATAATTCTAACACGCGTAAATGCCTTGCTAACGCAATCTAAATCGCTCTATTAAATCTTATCTTTCTACGCTAAAAAGAGCTTAATTCTACGCTATTTATAACACTTATAGCGAGCAGAGCGTCTACAGTATTGTAGTAAGCTTCTATATCTACTTTAACACTGCCTACGCATAGCTTTGCAATTGCAAGCGTTATAGTAAGCTTATAGACTATTATAGTAACCTTAAAAAGTATAAATAAGTAATAAGAGAGATAAGGTAGAGCCTAGAATCTCTACTTTTAGATAAGTAGCTTAATTAGATTGTTTAAGCTCTAAAATCTTAATAGTAATAGCGTCTAGAGACTTAAGCTGCCTATATTAGTGTCTTTATATACTAGAAGACTATTTAATAAGCTCTATAATATTACTGCTATACCTAGAAGTATAAGGTAGTAAGGTAGACTTAGATTATACTCTTGCAGTAGAAACAGCGTTGCAATTACGCTAACTAGCTTTGTAGGCTACCTATAGAAGGCTTCTAGAATAGTATTATGTTTACTAACAAAGCTTATATAGCTTTTAACAACTTCTTAGATAAATAAATTCTTTAAGTAATTAGTAAGCGCTACTTAGAGAAAAACCTTATTACTAACTTAATTTAAGAATACAGAGTTGTTTATATAGCTACTTAGGTTAATTACTATAGCTATACTACTAATCTAACGTTCTATAATAATAAATTTAATAATATTAAAGTAAAGAAGTATTCTCTAAAGCCTTGTCGCCGGCCTATATATAGAAATAAGAAGAAATATAATAAATAAGTAAGGTAATAGAAAGCTAAGAAGAAGAAGAATTCTATTATTAGTTAGCTAGGTAACAGTATAACAGTAGCGTATTATACTAAGAAGATTCTTCTAGCTTATAGAGACGCTATGCTTAATCTAAACCTTAAAAGTAATACTGTTTAGACTTACATTTACTCTAATAATTGCTATAACTAGTTCTTTATTAAGAATAATAATTCTAGCTATAGTATATAGAATTCTAATAGTCTTCTTACTATCTATAAGCTTTAAAACAGCATAAATTAGCTTTTATATCTAGCTAATTTACTTAATCTTAACTCTATTAAGAGTATATAGAACATTATTAAGAAACGCACTAGAAGACACCTATATAAGATTAATAGCCTTATAGAGCTTAAGAAGTATCTATAGAGTAAATAAGATTGTATTAACGCTGCCTATATAAGATCTTAGATTAAGAAAATGCCTAATTGCATTACCTAGGTGTAGCACTACCTAGAATCTTAAATAAAAACGCGTTTATAGTAACAGCAATAATTACTACTTTAAAATTTAAGCCTATATAGAGATTATAGTATATATAGAAAGCTTTAATAATAAGATTACACTATCTACATTGCTCTACAATGTTAAATCTATTAATTTTAGGTAGGAAATAAGGCTTCTTAGCATACTCTACTAATGTAGCGATGTGTCGGATTTTTCTCTTAAACGGCGTGCCTGTCTTCGGAAAGCACGACCAGGGGGCGCCGCTTGGTTTGGGAAGGCACGGCCTGAGCCCAGCCTGCTTTGGGCGAAGACGGATTGGCCGCGCTGCATTGCGCGTTCAGGGGTCGTCGACGGCCTTCACCAACACGACGGTTATTGCGCCCACAGCCATGGTGGTGTGCGTGCAATTTGCATGTGTTTCACCTTCAGCGTACAGCACGCATACACGGTATTAACTCTGCGGTACGAATAGGGGCCTGCCTGTCGTGTCCCGGACGCGACCCCATACTCTGCGCAGTGCTTGCACATCTTCAACCTCCCGAGACAAAGAAAATAGACCGCCCCACGCTGACCTGCAAACTGCCGCCCACTCTCCACCCCGTCCAGCATTATCTATGCACCGAACCTGTCATATGTCAGGCCAATGCCACAGCATACTGTACCTCTGGCTGCACATACATGCACACAGGTACCTGCGGTACGCTCTAGCCAGCCCGCCGTCGTATGCTCTGACCACCATCTAAACCGTTGTCGTTTCAACTCTGCTTGCCTAACTGTACAAAACGGTGCACATCGGTTCCACCAGGACATGTCACCGTAGCTATGTTGTCTTCGGTGTTGGAGCTGCATACGCCCGCCCAGACACGCATGTAGCATATAGCCATGTCGATCCGCGGTCGGCTGCCGATTTCGACACACAAGCTCCTCAAACGGTTACTGCTTGTGCTCTCCCATGTAATCTGACAGCTGCAGCCACCTCAAAATACTTCGTCTGTGCTGCTCAATACATACGAGCTCTACTTTCCATCACTCGGCGTCTGCGTATCTTGCATTCCTGGGGCCGACGATCAAACATCTCACGCTCTCGTATTTGACCGAGATAAAATGACTCCCCACGATCGCCCAACCCTCGAGTAGTTCGTCAGACTGTCATGACATGTTCCCGTGTCTGTCGCCTATTCATCTGCGCCATTAAGCCGGAATCATGGGGCTCCTTGCTCCTTCTGCCGCGCTTCACCAACTTTGCCGTTGTTTCCACCAATTTCTTCGGGTTCCCTCAGAGCTGACTGCGCTGTTGTTCGGTCTGCTGGGCGCACTAGTGGTCAATGCCGTAAGACTAGACGTGCTTTTTGAGGAGAATTGTTCGCGTGGCTCCAGCTGCATCCAATGCCTTGATTGTCCAAGTCGATCTTGCTTTTGCGTTCGCTCCACACGTCGATCGTCCAAGAGATCCTCCTCCGCATTCCGGCTGTCTGTGTTGGACTTACCCATTGACTGTGTGACAGCGTTCTGAGCATGTTCGGCATTACCAATTTCCATCGAAATCTCCGCAACCCCACGCATCCATACATGGACCTCGATATAGCCGGTGGTAGACAGAGGTACAGTCATACGCGAGTAAATATAGTCAAGAGGTTGCTTTTCAATCTTCGGCGACGAAGTTCGGGCTACTCGATTCATGTTGACACAGCGCACGGAGCAGGTTCCGAATGACTTCAATCAACGCAAACCTACCGTGGTAGATCGACAATGCAAGACCAAGCGCTTGGAACTGCAGGTACGGGCGTCAGAACTTTCGGTCGGAGATATACAAACCGTACCGACGTTAGAGCGCGACGCAAAGTCTATTGGACAAGACACGCTCAGCGCCGAGCCGTAAGCCATCCGGTGCTGAGAGAGCCCCTGTCGCCCAATGCACTCCGCCACTGGATAGCAAGCTGACCCAGCACTCTTTTGTTGTCTTCCGTCATGGAACCTGCCATCTCTTCGTCCTTGTCGCTAGGCCCATGTTCGAGAAGGAACGCGACTTGCACCACATCCCGTGGGCTCAATATCGGCGCATTGATACCTGAGGCTTGCATATCCCAATTAAGCGACGTAGATCTGAGGGGTGGTTTCGGGTTTACATTGACTGCCTGTTTGGAGTCAGTCGTGGTTCAATGCCTACTAGGGGCAGGGCTGTGGTGGTAGGCTATCTGAAGCAGCGAAATAGCGCCGGATCTACAAGACTGCCGGATCGGACTCTGCGATCGAGCTAGTGATGGAGCCGAAATCCTCAACGTAAAGGAGCCGCTCTGACTCGTTGTTTGGAGTAAATGATAGTACCAACACATGAATCGTGAGACTTAGAACGCGTCGACGTACCTCTAAACAGACTGCAGCTTCGCCCATGTTCTCTAGTTGTGCCTCCAGGAGGTATCGAGAAGATCCACTCTTCTGCCCAATCTCTCCAGCTTTGGTGCGCACACTCAATAACTGTTGAGCCACGAACTGGTACAATTTGCGAAAAGTTCGTACTCTCCCGCTCGCTGCCCTTCCTTCTCCTAATGCTGTCTCTGTATACGTGACAGTCACTGCCAACACATGGTTGCCCTCTTCCTTGAGCTCAAATCGTAGGATACGTTGTAATGATTCCGCTGGTCCCGGGGACACGTTCTCTGCTTCTTCTTGTAAACCAGACAGATCTAGGGGCGACCCTGCGGGATTTGACGGTGTCTGCATATCGCCCTGTATCCTCACACCACTAATCGCCTTTGTGTTGTCGGATGGATCGAGCTCATTGTTCGCGCATAAAGTGCAGGAGAAGGTCTCGCCGACGTAGGCGCTACCAAACGCCTCAGGAAGGTTTAACACGGGACTGAGGACGAACTGGTCTTTTGTGTCGTTGGGTGTGGGGTACGCGAGCGACGCCTTGGGCGATATGCCTAGGTCTTTGGAGTTCGGGAGAGGGTGCTGCACCGCGAGAGATGGACGAGACAATCTGGAAACGACGTCAATACGCTGAGTCCCCAGTTTATTGGCATGTCCATGGCACATGCATAGATAGACAAGTCAGGTGGGCGGTCATGAGATGATGCGACGATCAGCTTTGCGACAGGACGCTGTGCGGAAGCAGCATAGAGGACGTGCCAACATACCGCAGGACCTTTAGGCTGACGGAGTGTGCCGTCTTGAGGGAATCTCCCATTGCTTGCCCTCGTTGCTGGGCCATCGTGCTGGCAGTCGTGTTGCGAGGACCTGTGACGAAAGCGGCCAGCCATGAGCGAAGCTTGAGTGGGGCGCAACCCTCACCTGGGCAGGGTCCAAGCCTTCGGACCGCGGACTTAGCGCGGTGATAAATTTTTGTGATGTAATTACCAAAAGTGATGTCGTGGGTTTGAGAGGAATGGACTGCTGACTGGTGTCCTTATTGTATCTTTGTAACTATTCTTGCTGCTTTGCGAAGTGCCGATCTTCTTGCTAGGTACCATGGGTTTCCAAACAGCGCCGAACGACATCCCACTTCAACGATGTCCAGATATCGTCCTGAAGGTTGATACGCCAAAAGGTACGTTTCTCGAGATGATGGCAGATCAGTTGTAGTGGATGACCAACAAAGCATGTAGGGCGTGGTGTTTTTGCTACCAAAGACATACCATCGGGAACCACGATAGACATATGTCCTGTATTGATCCTAGGAATAGAAGAAAACAAGAAGCACATAGAGCAGACCTCGCTTTATCATTACACTTAGTACGTAATTCTTTGTTTTGAGCTGCTGTGTCATCGCGCTACCACCTCCTCTGGACATATAGCATGCGTACGCATGTGCGGGCATCGGCAGTTATAGCAGGTTGATGGCCTTACATTCAGTCAAAGTATCTATTAGAGGTGATTGGAAGTACCCAAAATCTGACTCATGCTAGCAATTGGCCAATCGTAGATACGGACGGTAACAGCAAGGTCACACAAGCCATCATATTCGGATTGGGAAGCATGTTCAATCACTCGACCCAGGAACAAAACGTAGGATGGATGCGGGATACTCGACGTCAAATCATCACGTATCGAGCTTTGAGAGACATTGCCACAGGCGAAGAGCTTTGTAAGAGGAAGAGCCGAAGCTGATAGCCAAAGACGCTGATAATCGTAGGCATATCGTACGGAAGCCACCTAACCTTCAAGGATGCAGATGTTCCACCACCAACGCCACCAGAAGACGAAATTGAACAGCTTCGAATGATTGACCCATATTAAGTAATATTTAGAAGTACAGAAAGTACAAGGGTTCTACACCTGTTTGCCACAAGAGAGAGAATCGCCGGGAAAAGACAGGTCAGAAGAGATGTGGGTGGCCAGTTTGGGAGCGATCGTTTTACGCCGAGATGTACAGCGCCAATATAAGAGAGAGAGGACACATCAGGTGCTAAGGGGCTCGGGCTTTTCGGTCGATGGCGTGACATCTGCGGAGCTGTTGTTGTCTTCGGCGTCGTTTCTCAGGTCGTAGGCGAGCTCGAAGCATTCCTCCAGAAGTTGTGTTACGCGTCCTTGTCCATCGGGTATCTCTTCGCCAACCATGAACTTGCCGTCTACCCGCATGTTGTCAATTGAGTTCAGCTATATATGAGTCAGTAGACGTATCGATGTATTCATGGCGTGGTGCACCAACCTTCATACTGTATGGGTACAGCTCTCTTGGTGAGGATACACCTCCCAGCTTCTTGACTTCGAGTAAGCATTTCCGAAGTGTGGTCAGCTGGTTGTATATTGGCAGTAATGCCTCTGACACAGGCTCTGAAGTTAAGAGCAGCTGGTAGATGAGAGCGTAGCTCTTCCTGAGAAGATAGAGTAGTGTCTACATCGCGTTAGCCCGTGAGCGTATAGACAATCACGTCTGTGAAAACATACCCTTTGCTCGTAGATCTCAGATGGACGTCCAAGTGCATCAACGAAATTACCGTCAACGCGTGCCTCGTCTATGCGGTCAAGCTGGCGCTGGAAGTCCCATAGATCAGTCTCACGAAGGGACCATGCCTGTGTTAGAGTGAGCTTCTCGAGTTTGTTCCGGATAGCAAGAAGTTTGTCGTAGGTGTCTTTGAAAGCGGGCGATATGCGTCCTTGCCTGCTCAGGTGTTAGTACGGATCGTAAGATTAGCGGGATGCACCAACTTTTGCTTGATCAACGTGACCCAGAGCAAATTACGGCGTAGCAGCGTGCCGATGAGAGTCTTGGCGTCTGGTGCGGCCTCGGGATGTTCGGTGGCTAGTTGCATCTTGTCGACCATCTCGGCCAGTTTCTCTTCAGTGGTTCCCTCCGTCTCATACGCGCGAATTCCGTGTTCTTTCAGCTCTTCATCGAGTTTGTTGAGCTCCTCTGAGTACTCCTCAACCTCTTCAAGTGGGAACTACAGTTCCGGTCAGTACACGGTAACAGCCTATTCGGAGTTTGCTAACCTTGGATCTTGCATTGCAGCCGCAAAGGGATCTTAGTATCGAGACAAGCTTCTCCCACTTCGGTGTCAGTTCGGGTGTCAGTCCGGATAGGTTCAGCTTCAGTTCTGCTAGTGTCTCTTCGCAAACTTTGATACGAGCATCGAGGAGAGTCAGCAGATGAGGGCTGTGACCTTCCTGCCCCCTTTCAACATAACGCCGGCAGTCTTGCAGGTTCTTGTCCAGGGCTTCCAGATCCTTTTGCGAGTAGAAGGTGGCTTCTTTGAGATGGTCCAAGAGGCGCTGTGGGATGTCAGACATTGACGTGCACATGACCTCCAACATGTGTAAATACCTTGATTGTCGATATATATGAGTAGCTGAACTACTGTCAGTAACTTCGTATATAACACATGACACCGCCAAATACTAACACTGCTGGTGGTTCGTGGTTCTTTCCGACGGTCAGATACGCAAGTGATATGAGCTGAAAGCAATCATCGAGCATGTAATCGACTATGCGACGATGTCAGCATCAACAGGCCACATTGGGCAGGTGGCAACGTGACATACCTTTGTTCTGCTCCAGGCGCTTGGTTTCCCGTATCTCGTTGAGAATTATGACCTGCTCGATAACTTGGTCGTACAGCTTCAAGACATCTTGGCTCTTGACATAGGTGGACCGATCACGCTTCAGTAGTTCCAGCTCTGTCCGTATGGACTGCAGCTTGTCGAGGATGGGCTGCTCCTTCGGATCCAGCGGAATCCGTGGGAGTGGGGAGTCGGTCATTGTGTGCTGCAGACGCTGATCGGCGCTGGTTGGGGAATCTTTCGGTGGGGTTGAGGCTAATCCGAACGTTGGTGAAAGCTGGAACTCTGCAATATGCGAACTTGGAAGTAGCCGGTCGGGAAGCCAAGATGCAGCTTGATAGCGGGGAAAGTGCCCGGACGTCACCGAGGGGCAAGTTGCCCTCACCCAACGCGCTAACGCCGGATGCAGCTAGACGTCGCTAAGCGAAAGCCACGATTAGCGCCGTCCACACCATCAATTCAATTCACCAGCGCCGACACTCTCAACATCTCGACTCACGACAGTATCACGATCACATCCGTCGCAATGTCTACCTCCGAGCTCGCCACCTCTTACGCCGCTCTCATCCTCGCTGATGACGGTGTCGACATCACTGTACGACTCCCGAGGTGCAATTCGCAATCGCGGACACAATGGCTAATTTGAACAGGCCGACAAGCTCCAATCTATCATCAAGGCCGCAAAGATCGAGGAGGTCGAGCCCATCTGGACAACTCTGTTCGCCAAGGTGCGCATACACGGACACGCTGGAGCAGAACACGGAATTGATATGTGAATAGGCTCTTGAGGGCAAGGATGTCAAGGACCTGCTCCTGAACGTCGGTTCAGGCGGCGGTGCTGCCCCCGCTGCTGGAGGCGCTGCCCCTGCCGCTGGCGACGCTGCCGGTGCCGAGCCAGCTGCCGAGGAGAAGAAGGAGGAGGGTACGTCTACCAAATATCCCTCGCTGAGCACAGAACGGAGACTAACACACAACAGAGAAGGAGGAGTCAGACGACGACATGGGCTTCGGTCTCTTCGACTAAGCGTCTCGTTTCCCTTCCTTTCTTCGACATTTGCCTTTATCGGGGTTGCAAAACGGATTCATCAGCGGGCATATTCCCATTGCTGGGGTGGGACAGTCACGACTATTCGGTGACACGACTTGCATACGGGCCCTCCCGGAAGAACAACGACGGCGTCATGAGATATGTTAGGTCGGCAGGTCAATGAATACTTCGAAAAGTGCAACAAACGGGTACACGTCGTGATGTTTCGGAGCGGTAGTTCGGTCGCCATACCAGCCTTGTGATGTTCGGTTTGTGGCTATGAAGGGAGCTTGATATAAGTGATACATTGACGTGACTAGGATTCCTAATCATGCACTAGTATCCCTTAGTCGGATAACCTGACTTCGTATTCGCGCATTCATATCATCGCTTACATGGGCACTCCTCTCAACATATCATTGCCCAAAGTCAGTACCTTAGCCTACCTTTACTATGAGGGACAGGCATGAATCCTTATGCTTGTGAAGTCCTTCGCAAGTACAGCTCACATTACATGTCTTCATGCCAGATCCTTCAGTCCTCCAACTCCGAGTTGTACTTTCCATGGCTAAGCGGATCTGCATCAGACACCTATACAGGCGTAGCTTTTGCCAATTACCTCATTCTCTTTCGCTTAGCCGCCATCTTTCCTTTGAGACTACCTCTCAAGGTCAGTCCTGCCAACATCTAAGACTTCCATAGCATGTATTTTGTGCTTCTCACTACTATCCACATTGGTCCTCTAGAACATTAACTGTTCAGAAGACTTTGGACAAATCCTCGCTATACTTGGCGCAGGGGCCTGTCACGCGCGCCAGTCTGATTGTACAGAACATACCCACCAAGATTTGTCGCATGTCTTTGTCCTCATGAGAAGAGCCACTACAATGCTTCATGCATAGTGAAAACTCGCTATATGGACAATGGAAGTAGCTGACGACTTCTGTCAGATCCGCTCATTTACAGGGTAGTAGAGTAATGTGATTGCGTCGTACTGCATAGAAACGATGTACCAACAAATCACGCAAATCACAGTGACAGTGAATCTCAAAGTGGAAAGAGGCAAGCTCGAAAGCCTAGACCAAGACCAATTTACCACCACGTGCAGTAAGCCAGCTTCCCCGACTGCTCCTTCCATTGCAACTACATCCCCGACAACTAGTCTAGAACTACACGAATGCAGGCCTAGAGATCAAACAGAGCTCCAGGTCTACGATGTCGACGGAAAAGATCGCAAGAATGAAGCGCCCCAGGTATTCAAACAGTAATTGTCAAAAGTCTACGGGCTAATTGTCTCCTAGTGAGGCTGCCCAAGAGCCCGTCTTCGTCATCGTCGAAGTAGGCGACGCCAAAACCAGGTATCACGTCCATCGCTCCCTGCTCGTTGAGCACTCCGGGTACTTCAAGAAGGCCCTGAATGGTCCCTGGAAAGAGGCACAAGACGGTGTCGTTATACTGGAAGACGTTGAGTGCAGCACTTGTGAGGGGAAAACATTTCGAAGTATGCATCACTCAACTAACGAGGCGATAGTCAGCATCTTTGTCGACTGGGTGTACTCGCAGAGGCTTCCAAAGAATGATGCTGCGTGGTGCGATGAGGCGGACGAAGACATAGGCAAGTCACAACTTGCACGTACCAAAGCTCTTGTTTTTGGAGACCGAATGCTGTCTCCGGTGTTCCACAAGACGGTTCGCGACAGCTTGGTCGAACACATTATCGAATGGGCTGTGTACTACAGGGCTGTCATCTATGCCTTTCTTAATCTCCCCAAAGATCACGCGATCCTCGATCTCTTTGTGGAGGTGCATTGCCGGGAATTTCAAGATTCACTTGACACGGTTGGAAACGGTGAACTCGAGCTTCGAGCCAGTCTGCCACACGATTTCCTCATGCGCGTCATCGTTCGTTACAGTCAGATCGCCAAGTCAGTGCTACCGGAGGGCGAACTTAAGCCGTGCGATTATCACGGTCACGCGGATGAAGAGGAGAAGAAGCAGTGCCAGGCGGAGGTGGATAAGGACTGAACGAGATCTTTGAGAAGTTCGCAGAGGAGATTGGGAATAACTTCGAGGCCAGGCGCATAATATGTGTGTCATGTTCAGTACTGTGCTCGTAATTGCATACTCAGATCCAGGATAATCTACATATCCACTTGCATACAAGCAAAATATGCACCTACTCCATGCCCTTATGCAGATACAAGTGAAACTTCAAATATGGAAATGTCGAATTAGCTATAGGTCGTTGGCACGAAGCAGCTCCTCGTCGTAAGACATGCCGTTGATGCGCTTCTTGGTGAATTCGAATGCAGTAAAGAAAATGGCGTTGACTATGCAGGAACGAGACATGGAGACACCGAGGCCTTGATTGTGTCAGTAGAAGCCTTGCGAATTTGGGAAGGTGTGCTCACCTCGATACATCCGGCGACTAAAAAAATGGATCTTAGGACGCGTAGCCTTGTCTTTACCTCCGACGAGGCAATTTCGCTGGTAGATACTCTTTGCCGTGTCGATCGGGAAAATCTGCAATACCTATTAGTACATGATTCAAGACCCCATAGGAAGCGAAAGCTTACGCAGGCCCAGCTAACCAGTCCACACAGTCCACCAGCCACGACTACAGCCAGTGGATGTGTAGGTGAAGTACCGCGCGCGTTGGCTAAAACTTGTTTCACACTCTCGTATGTCACAAAGTAGATGCCGGTGCCGATGGAATCTCTTACTGTCTCCTGTTAGCGCTTGCATGTCTTTGCAGCGATCTGCGGCTCGCTCACGTAGATGCAAATGGAAGCCAGAATACAGTCCTGTCCAACCCCGATGTTTGACCAGATTTTGTGCCGTCTTCCAGGTTCCCAAGTTCTGGTAGCTCTTGCGGACCGCTTCGTTCTTGCCGCCGCCATCGTTGCGCTCGGCCATCAATACGGAAATTTGGGCGCTCAATTTCGTCAATTCGAAGGGGCCTGACTGAATTAGCTAGCGAAGCATAAACGGCAGTAGGTCTGTCGTACATGCGATTACCGTGATAGCGGCACCCGCATTGACACCTGCCAGCCCGAAGCATGCAATTGTCGAAAACGTAGGCCACGCATCTCGGGTATTTGCGATAACAAGCGGGGAGCTTCCGGTAGTCTGGTAAATCCAATTGTCGAGCGCGTACTTGGATCGTTGGTATATGGAGAAGGACACGGTGCGGACGAGGGTTATGCTTGCGAGAGGAGACCAGACACCTATGACGCGTACATTAGCGGGTGCTGGCTATGCAGCTGTGAGCGGTGAGGCATACCACGGTAGAAGCCATGGAAGCCTTCAGTCTTGTAGGTGTGGCGAACGCAGTCGGCGAAGGAGTTGAACTTGTAGCTATGTCATGTTAGCCGTGTTCTACGTGAGCCTGGGGGGCTGGCGTACGCTTGCAGGCGGGTCTTGACCGAGTCGAGAGGATACTAGAAGCTATCAGCACTGGCGAAATCGACGACGCCGTGTCTGATAGGGATGCACATACAGCCGCAAATGTAGAGAGCAGACTGCTGGAGCTTGCAGCGACCTCGGTGCGGTACTTCTTGGTCCATCGCTTGGCCTGCTCGCTGCGCAGGACGGCTCTTGAAACCTCGGTCAGATCTCTGGGTCTATTTGGAATGTCCTGTTGTACATTTGGCCTCCCCTCGTCCTGCTTAGGCATACTGGCTATCGCTAGCTGTGGAAGACGGTGCAGTCTTCCTACGGCAATCGCGATCGGGCCAGCAGCCGGGCAAGCTCCATGAAGACCGCGGCGTCGTCAAGCTGGATGGAGGGAACGTGGGTGCGCGATTGGTGTCGAGTGCGGAGGTTGGTGGTGGAGAGGAAGGTCGGGCGACAATGGCTGGTGTTGGCGAGAGTGTATAGATGCGGAGCGCGGTCATGGAATGGTGGGGTTAACCTCACGCTTTGTGCAGCTCGCATCCCCGAAACAGTCTAACGGCCACGGAAGGATGAAGCCATTGGCCGCAGGCGAACGATCGACGCAACGACCTGCACATGTACCTATCTATAATATCCCTCAACCAGCGCTCGGCAATCGATCCCCAACTTGACACCAGCACATGACTTTGCTGTTGAATCGCGCCTGCCATCACTCAACCAAATCTCGTGGCATGGCACGCGTTTGAAAGCTACCACAGCTGAATGCGGGGTTCGCTCCAGCGCTCACATGTGAAGCTTAACACATCCATGTCTATAACTCTGGCAAATCACAGTTTATCATTACGGCAGCTAGCGTTTTCGAGCGCATGTGTTTCGCTGTGAATATATATACCATGTCATGCTGTGCTACTTCGGCGCGTTCAATTGCCAAAGTTAAGCTTTCCCTGCCCGTGATCAAACAGACTGCACATAGGTGAATCAGCTCCGGGTGCGTGTGACAAGACACTACCGGCCGCGGACCGCGTTCGTAGATCGACTTAAATTCGCTGTACCCAAGCTTACCTCTCTGCTGGTGTTGGACAATGCTGAACAAACCGGTGAACGTCTTAGCCGCTAAACGTGCTCGCGTGCAGCTTCATTAGCAGCATGGTGCATTCTTGGCCTTCTCACAGCAACGAACCTGATGATAATGATTCTTCGTTTAACGATCCTTGAGGTTCGTAGACACATATATTGAGGTGTCAATGTGCCTTTCTATAGTTTTTGTTCTTGGTCATGAGATCAAGGCCTACTGAACGACCCTCGTGCGTTGCTACCATCAGGGCTTTGCCTGTTCCTTGGGAATCAGTCCTTCTTTCCCATGATCTTCCTCAATTCGGCGTCGTTATCGGACCTCTCTACTGGCGCCTTCTGGTTCTCCTCGACCTTCTGCTGTTTCTTCTTACGAATGTCTCCCATGAGAGCTTCGCTGAATGTCCCTCTGTCATCGTCCAGCCTGTCCATCTGACCATGCCGCCTCATGCTCTCCTTGTGCCAACTAATTTGCCCACCGTCTGCCTCTCGATGTTTCTTCGCATTGAGCTTCGCCGCGCGTATCGACGTCCGGGCATATACGAAGAGAAGGCCAGCCATGGTAAGGGCCGCTAAGGGTGCCATGACGGTCTGGGACGTGTTAGCCGATGTGGGGATTACAAATCTGGACAGAAGCCTCTTACACGGCCATTGATGATGCCTCCGCCTCGTGAAAGACGGGCTCGCGCATTGGCCGACGTTGGCTTGGAGGTTTCGCTCATGCCATCGGCCGCCTTCGGCATGGAAAGCCTACCACCCATGACGAGGGTAGTTGAGTTAGGTAGAAGTGGGTGTGAAGGCTTTCAGCTAAGAGTGCGACACTCGGCAATGTCGCAAGGTCCGTGGTGGAGATGGTCTGATCTCTTTGGGTGACTGTGGATGCTTCAGGAGTCAGGATTCAGGATCCGAGAAAGTTTGAACCACTCTCATAGGCTGGCATGGTTTCCTGCCAACATCTGTCGAGCTTCAGTTGACTTGACCGACGTGAAGTTGCGTGGAGTCGTGTGTCGCAGGTGGGCTGGCCTGGAAGCGATGATCCAAGTAGCTATTGGAAGCGGTCTAGCGCATGCACCTCCGGGATGTCCGCACGCGTAAGGCCGAGATCGCGTCACCGCCGGCTGCTCCCATAATCGCAAAATCTTAAATCGCAGCATTACCAAGCGACACACATCGGTCGCTGAGATAGCATTGCGTGATAGTCGCAGGCATTGTCTTGTTCGTCCCCGGTCTGGAACTTCTAGCCTGCACAGAAAGCAGCCATACCGCATACCGCATACTGCACCTGCGTGGTTGGATTACTTAAGTCGTCCAATCCAGCCTCTGAATGCAGTAGTAGCTTTGGAATCTAATTATTCTGACGTACTCCATAAGTATCCGCCGTCGGCCGCGCTGCATCTTAATGCAAAGAACAGCTACCTTTAGACTGCGAGCTCTCTCGACGAGTCTCCGTACCATTACCCCTCCATCTACAGGACAAACTTCTCTCCTCCGAACGCACTTCCGCCCTTCACAAACCGCAGTGGCATCCGCACGCTTATCAAACCTCTCGTCTCACTTCTCCACCTCAAGCATCACCATGTCGTCGCAACCCAAGGAGTGCGATTACTTAGTAATTGGAATTGGCAGCGGAGGTATTGCCTCTGGACGACGAGCCGCCAAACACGGCGCAAAAGTCATCGCGATCGAATCTTCACGATACGGAGGTACCTGCGTAAACGTCGGTTGCGTGCCGAAGAAGGTTACTTGGAACGCAGCAGCGATTGCCGAGACCTTCAAGGATGCGCCCGCATACGGTTTCAAGGTTGGCGGGGTACCAGAGTTCGACTGGCCATACTTCAAGAAGAAGCGAGACGACTACGTCAAGCGACTGAACGGCATCTACGAGAACAACCTGAACAAGGACGAGATCGAGCACTTCAGAGGGCGCGCGAAGTTTGTGGCCAAGGACGAAGTCGAGGTTGCGCTTCATGATGGAGGCTCCCAGCGCATCAAGGCGAAGCATATCCTCATCGCGACCGGTGGACGACCGAAGCTACCTGATATTCCTGGCAAGGACCTCTGCATTAGCAGCGACGGCTTCTTCGATCTCGAGAAGCAGCCCAAGAGCATTGCAACGAGTGGCGCTGGATACATCGGTGTCGAGATGACTGGCATGCTTCACGCACTCGGCTCGAAAACACACTTCTTCATCCGCGGCGACAAGCTCCTCCGAACCTTCGACCCCATGATCCAAGATACCGTAACTCAAGAGTACGAGCGTCAGGGTATCAACCTCTACAAGGGTACCCAGATTACAAAGGTTGAGGAT
Organism: Alternaria metachromatica; assembly: GCF_023757995.1. Classification (NCBI taxonomy): domain Eukaryota; kingdom Fungi; phylum Ascomycota; class Dothideomycetes; order Pleosporales; family Pleosporaceae; genus Alternaria; species Alternaria metachromatica. Next base: position 687,322 of record NW_026055496.1, read on the forward strand.
ATTGGCAACGGCATGAAGCGCGTCACCTACCAGAACAACGAGACAAAGAATGAGTCGACCGTTGAGGTCGAAGAAGTTCTCTTCGCAACTGGACGTGACCCCGAAATTGAAGATCTTAAGATCAAGGACTTCGGCATCAAGCTCAACGACAAGAACCACATCGTGACCGACGAGTACCAAAACACCTCTATCCCCAACATCTACGCCATCGGTGACGTATGTGATCGCGGTTTCGAACTCACCCCCGTCGCCATCGCCGCTGGAAGACGCCTCTCTGACCGCCTGTTCAACAACCAGCCCAAGGCACACCTCGAATACGAGAACATTCCCTCTGTCGTCTTTGCCCACCCAGAGATCGGCTCTATCGGTCTAACTGAGCCCGAGGCCCGCGAGAAGTACGGCGACAAGATCAAAATCTACAAGACCGAATTCAAGGCCATGTACTTCGCTATGATGGACCCCGATGAGAAGCAGCCCACAGCTTACAAGATCATCTGCGCGGGCGAAAACGAGAAGGTCGTCGGTCTGCATATCTTGGGACAGGGAAGCAGCGAGATCCTGCAAGGGTTCGGTGTGGCGATCAGGATGGGTGCCACGAAGAAGGACTTTGACAACTGTGTGGTAAGTAATCACCCAACCTTCCATCCCCGTTTCGTCGTGCATCCGTGCATGCATAAGCGGCAATGCATCGGCTGTCGACTGCTGCAGCTGCCACGTTTGCGGGGGAAAGGAACGGCATTGTGCAATCGGCGTTTGAGAACATGGATGCTAACATGTGCTTCTCCCGCAGGCTATCCACCCCGTGTCGGCCGAAGAACTCGTCACCATGACTTAGACCGGTTGGCGTCTTGCATAGTCGTCCGACGCATGATACTGTATAGATTAGAGGGGATAGCTTATACTGGCAAAGATCAGAGGAGTCGAAACGATCATCTAGCTAATTACACACTCGCACTCCCAACGTGTTGTCTCCCGAACCTGCTTCGCATGACAAACTTGTATCTCACCACTGTGCCACACCGATGCAGTACAATGACGAATCAAAAACCACACCCACACCTCCTCGGAGATCAATACCAACATGCACCAGACCTTCTGACCCCTCTGACATGAGTCCCTGCAGCCCCAAGACCTTGGAGAGAGCTTGTTCCCCCGCCATCACAGGTCCTACCTGTCATCAACTGCCAAAGGGTCCTATTGTCAAACCGAAACTAATGCACGCGCGATACGCTATACGTGAATCCGGGGTTTTAGCGAGCGACCGTGCAAAAAGGGTCTACTGCACGCTGATGGCACATTGTAGCCGGTGGCTTTTGCAACGGGCAAATTGGCCAAACGCCCGTTGCAGGGTGAGCATGCAGGGTGAGGATTGACTCGAGCAGCTTCTCGTCTCGTGGTGTGCGTGTGTACAAGGGCGATCGCTACGTGTACAACACATGCGTGCGTACCTGAGTCTTGCTCGTACGTGAGCAAGACACAAAGGGTTGACGTTCGTAGCGTGATTTTACCCGAAGCGTTGCATGGAGATGGATGATCATAGTCGATCTTCATATCGATTTTGCGACCCTGGTAAGTGGACGATACGCTTCATATCAACGTGTGGTATAGGTCAGGCCATCGTTTTCTAGAGTTGTTCTAGTCAGCGGCGTTCCTGGGTGTCGGGTGCGATATATGGTTAGACGTATAACTACTACGTACACCTCATCCATCACACCTCAACGTCGCAGTCTACAACGACAAGGGTTGTAATGTAATTAATGTGAAGCAGCGACTAGCTAGTTAGGTGAGTAGTTGGCAGACTGGCAGCTTTCATTGCGTGGCTGGCGCTCGTTACCTAGGTACCATCGCTAGCGATTGCAGTTTAGCCCCTGCCCACAGCTGCAACATCGGCGTAATGTACCGCGATACCACCGAGCTGCCGGTAAGCTCTCGCTCAGCCAGTTCTCTGTCACTGCTTCATCAGAAACACGCAGGCCGCTAGAGCAGAGTTCGGTTAAGGCCTTATAAATCTGCCCTAAGCTCTTGTAGCTTGGAGAGCAAGTCTTTTTGAGGTTTTACAGACATTTGCACAATCTGTAATAGTAGCGGATTTCTGTAGTCTTTCGTCTGCTAGGTGTATATAAGCTGAATGACGTGGCTATACAAAGCCAAGTAGGGTATTCTCGCTCACTTCGTAAGTTTGCATCTAACTACTCGGCCCTACAATGTCCGCGAGGTTCCGAGCCAAGTGAGAAAGAGGTAACCTATGTATATATCTCAAGCTCTAGTCCATCTAGAAGTACCTCACTATCCTCACCCAATACGTACCAACGGAAACCATACCATCAGAATTCGTTTACCTTAACAATACTTCCTAAGATGCAGTTCTTCAGTTTTCTACTCGTAACTGCCATTACGGCTGCAACGGTCAATGCAGGGTGCTGCAATTTTGGAGGGAGTAATGGATGCGCAGATACTCCTAGTCGGTCCAATTGTGAACAGGCTGGCGGGTCATTTAGGGATTCTGCTTGCACTTCTCAATGCTAAACGTGAGTAGCCCAGCATTTGCCAGGATTCAAGATCTAACAGGCTTTATAGGCGGTCTTCCAGCAAGCTGAGCAAGTCACCCTGAAGGTGGTTGACAACATGCCAGTCCATTGTTACAGTCTACACAGAGGCGGCGCAATCGAAAGGACAACCAGAACCGGGAGCCGATGACTAGATGAGCTCCATCACGTCCAGCATTAACGCTAAGGGGGCTTCTTGCTAGATTGTATAATTTCAGTACTCACAATAGAATCTGAAACTCTCCACAGCCCGCCCATTTCATACTCGCTCAGTCTTTTTCTATACAATTGCAAGCATGTCAGTGTATAGAGAGTATCTTGTATCGTGTTGTATGTTGTACCGATTCAACCTCGCAGCTCACCAAGTAGCCTACCATAGCCGAGATCCAAATAAGATCCAATTCGGATCCGTATCGGCAGGTTTAGGTCAAAGCCACCTCCCATAGTTGTTCAGTAGATTGTTGATATCCTTTCGTACAAGGCCTATATGTGTCTACTCGAATCAAGGCTCATTTGTTGTCCCACGCACTCACATATGCCTCTGAGTGATACTACTGCCGATACTAATTCCGACTAGTCTTGCCTGCGCCGTTACGCCCCTGTTCTCAGGTTGGCGTAAAGGATGTTGCACCTGTGAGCAGGGGCGAAACTGCAATCGCTAGCGACTGGATCATGCGAGTTTGCCAATTCTCATCACAAGCTCATTTCCCACTTCATTTGCCGCTCAGCCCTGGCAGCCCTGCATTGACAGCAAAGGACCAACGGGTCCTCCCCGCCTTCGCTTGGAGCTTTTCGCGGGGTGGCTTCCTAACCATCATCTAGCATGCTGTCCGAATCTTCACCGTGCATTACCACCGGCACCATCGGACCCACATTTGCAACCTATCGCAACTAAGCTACTAGCTAGCCAGCACACCTTCTACACACGAAATGACTTGTGACAGGAAATGAACTTTGCTGACGTTCCAACAATATCATCATTCTCGTTCGTTAATGGACCCTGCAGTAGATGCCGCAATGCTGTAAAGCGGAGAATCTCGGTTCCACCACTTAGAGTTTTGCCAGCAACCTGGTTCCTAGCAGCTGTCTCCTGTGGCGCGAACGCCTTTCCGCCCATGTGAGTGGCAGTTTGTGCCTTCCAGAACGTGGTTCGGCGGTGACGACGATTCATCGCACCTAAACGTTATTTTTTGTCGGTAGGCACATTAGGCACCGGAAGCGCGTTCTCCGCGTTAACGTCACGAAGGATTCGATGCTCCCCGGATTCGCACTCTACAAGCGCACACACTTTTGCAAGCCACGGTGTGGAGACATTTGCTGTGCTGTAGTGCGGCGGAGAGGAGGGCCAAAACGGCTATGACCTGCATAGCACAGACACCTCGTGCCTGCGTCGAGCGTCCAGAATCTTGCTACGGACTCACCGCTCCGTGTCAATCAGTGTTCTAGACAGCTAGAAAGGAGGTGGTGTGTTTTGATCTGATGCTATTCATGACCATCCCACCCAAGCAAGGCAGGTCCCTGGGGTACGAGTGTTTGGAGATCCCCCATGACAGCGCCGAACCCCGGGTTACTCGTATGCGAGATACACCGCTAATGCGCATCGAACCGGGGTACACTTAGCGTCAACGCGAACACCAAGCCGTCACCCTGCACGTTGACTCGATATGGCCTGCTTCCGCACTTTAGCGGCTGAGCTGCCGATAAAGGCACCGAGGCCGCTCTCCGTCATGACACACAGCACTCAATACGGGCCTCCACTTCGACGCCGACACTAAGGTTCTGGTGTGGGCGTCTAAGGAAACCAACGGTACCTTGTCCGCAAGGTGGTGGAACTCGTTTGACGATTGTCTGGTCCATGTGGACCTGACGGCACTTACTGTTATCGATTGCTCTTCTGAGAGCACCTGGTCAATTGTTATTGATGATATTATACATTTTTACATATGGCGGCCGTGACATTCGTTTTCCGTAGATCCTAGGCTGTGAAGCTAGCCTTCCTGTATTCCGACTCCTTCTGTTTTGCGCCGCGCTGGTTTTGGTTGCAAGACCCCGGACCGGACCAAGCCGGTCGACAATGAGCCGTAAATGATAGCTCTCGAAGCTACTACAAAATGTACTGTGAAATGAAGACACAACCAAATTTAAACCCTTGTGATGATCGTGGCACGGTCGTTCCGCGGTTCCGCTGTGATATTGCGGGTGTTCATACTTCGCCGCCTTGATTTCGGCGCAAGCGGCAGTAAGCTCAGGTGCTCTGTCCGCTCAAGAAAAAGTCCAGCTCGCTTGGACCGCCCCTGCTGACTTCGTTCTCGGCAAGTTGTTCTAGCAAGCTGAGGAAAGGGTCCTTGCTGTCAGGGTCTGTGTGCACCGATGTGCCCGATGTGCTCCCTGCGCCGGGGGTCGGGTGCTGCTCGTACGGCGTCGGCATGCTCAGCATAGGGTCGAAATGAATTGCATGGTTGTTATCCTGGTTTTGGTGGAGGTTCGCTGCACGCGACACCGGTGATGGCGCCAGACTCGCAAACTGCGGCAATGGAGAAAACGAGAAGTTCGGCGAGAATGGAAGAGCAAGTCCGCCACCGTTAGCATTCGGTGGATTCAGGGAGTTGTTTGGCAATGGTGGGGTGTAAGGCCGTGCACCGGAGTCATTAGGATGTGTTCTAGAGTCCCCCGGGCTTGGGTTCGAGTTTGACTCCGAGGTACCAGCATCCGACGGTCGGTGAGTATGGACAGTGGGAGGATGAGTGGCTGATGTGGGTGTTGGAGGGATAGCTTGTGGTTGGGCCTGGGGTTTCGAGGATGAAGTCGTAGCTCTCCTTCTCTTGTTCGGGTGTGCGTTGGAGTATTGTGGTTGTTGTGAGGGTGCGGAATGCTTTTGGTAGCCCTGAGCGTTCCCGATGACGCCGCTGGTCATGTACATGTTGTTCCGTTGTTCGATGTTAAAAGTGGCAAGGCTACTAGTTTATTAGCGTTATGAACATATAGGGAAGGGTCTGGCTCTCTACCCTTCTTGAATGGATTCGACCGCAATGTCCATAAACGTAATGTGCGCTCCGTCGAAGACCTGGCCCGGATATCTGTCGAAGAAATCCTCAAGTTGGAAGACCGGAGCATAGCGCATGGGATTGCTCGCCAACGACTGGACTAGCTCTGTGTGACATCCGTAGATGGTTTGCAGCGTGTCGCGCTGGTGCTGGGCCCCAGCCCAAACAAAACGAAGCTCGGATAGCTGCTGCATCTCTCGAGACAGAAACTCTGCACTGACAGAGAAAACCTCTCCTTCTCTTCCTGGATAATGTGCTCCATGTACATGAATGGTGCCAGCCGTGCATATACAATAGCCGACAAAAGCTGGCCAATCTATAATGGAGGAGGCCCTTCCTATCTCGGCGAGTTCGGCAATTGCGTTGGCATGAAGAAAGCATAAGTTGGTCGCTTCTATTTGCCAGGGTTGGTGCTGCGAGGTCCCGGACAGCTCAGCCAGGTCCACAGGGAGGAAAGGCCGGTAGATGAGGCAATGTATGAGATGGTAGATCAACTTGCTGAGAACAAGTATGGTGCTGTCGGGTTGGCCAAAGAGAGCTTCGATAGAGGTGAAAGTGTCCTGCGTCTCCGATGCCCATATGTCGAGCTCTTGGCGAATTTTGGATAGGTTGGATAATGAGTGCCAAGGGAAATGTGAATCGCCTTTAACACCACCCGCTGCAAGGTAGCGGTTTGTTATGCCCAGGATGCGAGCTATGCCAATGAGCATACCCATGCTTCCTTGTCCACCTTTTCCAGTGCCGCCCATGAACTGCAAATTGCATCCGTTTGGAAAGTAGTCTCCGTCTATTAGCATTGCGCCAGAGTGCAGCTGCCAGCTCGGTAATCGTAGCACAATCGATTCATCCGCAATTAACGAGGGTCGCTTAGAGCCGGTTGCAGCGAAGCGGTCCATGAGGTAACATGACCAGAAGAGCCGGCGTCGTCCTTCGCGTTCGGCGGGTGTGACCTTGATGCCGGTCGGTAGTTCGCGATGCAGATCGAGCGCAAAGGCCATGCTGATGGCAGAATCTTGAGAGCGGAGTCAGTCTTGCGCAAAGTGTAGACAGTAGTGACTTCGTACTTAGCAGCATGAAGGTCTTCTTGCCCTTGCCCAGCTGGAAGCTTGCTTGCGAGAGGAGCATGAGCGTCTGCAGGGTTTCGATAGAGGGCTCATCTATCTCGAGTTCCAGCCGAGCGCGACGGGCATACTCTTGCCCGATGCGCACTGCAGAGCTGTATCCTCCGAAGTGGGGTGCATATCTGGGGTACATATATTAATTGCGATGAAGAATACTCAGGGATGGGCGAATCGTACCTGGCACTCACGGCGTAAATAGCATAGGCTAAGTGGCCGGGAAGCTGATTGGCCTGCAGTCGCTGTCTCGTGGTCGACTCGTCCAGGATGTAGTAGGGCTTTCCATGGATTCTGGCGAAATAGGTGTCTAGAAGTAGGTCGGGAGCCAGGGTCGGAGACTGTATACTAGATGCTGTTAGCAACGTCCAGGGGCGAGAATGGCGGGCTGCTAGTAGGTACCTTGGCTCGATGGGCGACATCAACTGGTTTGCATGGTTGGTGCCACTCGCGCGACGGGGCGTGGACGCATGCGGCGATTGTGAGGATGCGAGATCTTTTCGTTTGACGTCGGCTGAGGTGGTGCTGTCCTGGGAGGTGGGGTCGGTCTCGGTTGGGTCATCGCTCTTGCCTTCGGAAACCAAGCGCTTCTCCAGGCCGTCGACACGTTTCAAGAGGGCCTCGAGAACGTCGGTCTTAGGGCCTCTCTTCTTGGGAACAGCGTCTGAAAGTGGCTGTCAGTCCATGTTTGGATGCACTCGCGTAGTGTTGCGGGTGGAGCATACCGTATATACACGGGCAGTTGAACACTTGACAGGCTTCACAGGTCGGCCGTGTGCGATTGCACTTGATCTTGATTTTCGGTTAGCACGTGAACACGACGAAAAAAGCAGACAGGCACTACCTTTCGCTTTCGACAGCTTTTGCAGTTCATGGCCTCGCGGGGCTCGTTGGAGACGCGGCGGGCGGGTAGTCGGTCGATGCCAATCTGCGGCCTTGCCATTGCGGCCAGTGACTGGGAAACTTCGGTGGACATGGCGACGCTACAGGGCGGTGGACCAGAAGCATTCTCTGGCTGCAAGTGATGTTGATGATGGCGAACTGGACGGTAGGAAGAAGAAAGCACGCCCCAGCACGGCGTGAGATGTAGGTTCAAATTAAGGCCTATGGCAGTGGAGACAGGCAGGGGGTGCGCGGACGGCGAGGCTTGCTCTGGCGGGAGTGCGCGCCCACTCGGATGCGACTCAGCGTGTGCAGTGACTAGGAAGAGGTAGTGATGGAACCGCTGGGGAGCTTTGGACGCGTGACGACGATCTCGGGGTATCTAGCCATGCGCGGTAGAGCAGCCCATGCAGACGAGCGAGGCTTGGAACCGTTGGGCCGAGTCGAGTAGCAAAAACACGGCCATCATGAGGCCACTGGGGTAAGAGGCTAGCCGCACGTCAGGAAATCGCCCATCGCATGCCGTCCCAGACGGCGCACCGTGCCTCGGTTCTCAGCCATGCAGCTACTGGCAATTTGGCACGTAGATTGCGCCCGTCGCACGCACCCAGCTCGTCTCGGCGTAGCTGCAGCCTGTAGCGCCGGACTGCACCAATGTGTTCTAGAAAATCTGGGGTATCGCCCGCCGCCCAATCACGTGCCCCGCCCTAGTGCTAGCTGCTGCCCCGTCCCCGGTTACAGCTTCCACGAGGGCCCCGTCCCCGTCATCAAGAGCCACCCGCCATCCCTGGTGCCACGGCTGCCTCGCTCCTGTCACGCTGCATGTGAAGACATATCAATCATCAAATGTACATTGCTCATTGCTAATTGCTGATTTAAAAATGCCCCCTTCCGGACGCCAGACGTACAAAGTCATAACACACGTTCTGCCCCACGAGCTTCCGGATCGTTTCAACCGTCGTCCACGCTGAGACGTCCGCAATGCCATACGCTGTCCATCCCGCCGACGTCGCGATTGCCAACGGGTCGGCCTTTCGGGGTCCACTGGCCAAGTCAACGAACACCTTGCCTGCAGCCTTCGTTCCTGTGCACCCATGTCCGTTGGGGCTTCCATTCCTTCCGCCAACCCTGTAGTGCTTCAGCAGGGGCACCACCAGTAGCGACTTCTCAGCAGGCAGAGCCGAGATGATAACGAATGGCTGCTGCAGCCGCTTCACGTCCTCTACCGATCGTACCGGTGACACGTCAGTAGATAAGGGCCCGTGGGACTTGAACCCTATGGTATATATAGGCCCGATCCCTAGATTTTTCAGTGCGAATATCGACGCTGACGCATCAGCCTCGTTACTGGCGAGCAGCAATGCTGCCTGTCCACTGTACGCCGACGGGACAAAGTCGCGAGTCAGTGTCGCACGTATACCCTTCCACCGCGTGTTGTCTCCTATGAAGGAGGCGCTGCCGGTCCCGGGAGGCACTAACACTGTATCAACTTGTCCGATGGCCCGGGCAGCATTCGAAAGGGAAGGCAGGTACGGCGCCGAGGCTGCCAACGGCGGGTTGATGTAGGCACCGCCAAAGTTGTTGCGTCGGAGAATGTGCTCGATCGAAGCCTTCGGAGCTCTTTCTGCAAAACCGAACGAATGTGGCAGACTAAGCTCGTTGAAACACTTCTCAAAGAACATGGCTTGCGACGTTGATCGAAAACTGCCGATGCCGTAGATGTCCTGCTTAGGCATCTGGCCCATTGTGTGGAGCGCTGCGTTAATTTCGGCTGCGCTTAGTTGGCCAGGCGCCGCAATCATGGGTAACAGTGGATGAGTAATCGGAGTGAATATTTTGTTCAGCGTCCTTGATAGCTGGCCCATGGGGCCCATATTGAGGCCAGAGAAGGGAGGATGAGGATACTTGGCTTGAATAGTCGACCGGAAATATTCCAGCTCGTAGTTCTCCTGCATCGAATTGACCAGTGCGTACATCTTGACAATGTCCCCATACACCGCTCCCATCTCGAACAGGCGCTGTGTTTCAGGCGAGGTCCACTTGAAGCTGCCCGAAAAGTCGTGGAACGCCGAGATGATCTTGGTGCACGCCTTGTTCTCGGCCAGCTTCCTCCTAATCTCCTCTGGCAGCCACAATTCCACATCAATGTATTCGCAACCCCATTGTATCGCGCGCGCAAGGTATCGGTAGAACAGGGAGGGGTCGTCCATCGGGAACCGGCCATTTTCTTTGGTGCACCTCGTAGTGAAGATGATTGGCAGCTCCGTGCGTTGACGCAGCACCATGACTTGCTCGCCGACATACTTCAAGCTGGGTATCTTGCTGACCGTTCCATCTGGTAGAGGCTCCTCCAGCAGGTCGACTCGGATCTCGATGGCATCCGCGCCGACCGACAGGATGTCAAGATTGGGCAGTGCAGCGTGCACATCGGGGAACGTCGTCGATATCAGCGTCGTGCGCGCCTTCTTGGTGAGGTCGCGGTGGGGCCCGATCTGGCCCAGGACAAAAGAGAGGTATCGCGACACGTCGCGACGGAAAAAGGGCGCGCGCGTGTAGAGGTATTCGTAGTCGCATCGGTCGGTGATGCTCTCGTCCAGTTCATGACCGCCGTCCACTCGATGTGTGTTGATCAACAACCGAGAGCGGTCCCAAGCGTCCAGTTGTGTTTTGGCCAGCCCGCTGCTTAGCCCGTAAACCGTCTCCCGTGGTCCTGCCAGCGCTTCGTCCATGGATGTCGCCGACTCCCATTTCTGGCCCAGGACATCCGCAAAGATGCCCACAATGTCCTCCTCGCCTTCATTATGCAGGATCAACAGCGCCGGCCGGGCGCCGTTCGGGATCTCCTGCACGTCTATGACCGCGCCTTCCTTGAGACGGGAGGTGGTCACGCTCCCGGTTTGCACCATGGTGGCCATGGGTGAGTAGAGTTGTGCGCTGTTCTGCTTAGTAGTGTTAACCGTACGTGTTGAAGCCGTTGATGCGATGCTGGATCTCGGCGAGGATGCGACGGGCGGTATACAACTGGCGGACTCCGGCAACCGTCGCTACCATTTCCGAAACGTCGAAAAGTGTGAGGCGGTGGTGGGGGCTGTGTCTGGAGAAATACAGACGTCTCAGACTGAGCGCTGTAGATTCATCCGTGGGGTGGTGGGATGCAGGACCAGGTCTGGATTTAATCGCGATGTGTGTGAGGTTTGAAGATAGTGAGATAGTACCATGTCAAGAGCAGGTGGAAGCACCAAGCTTCCGTAAAACCCGCGCGTCTGTTGGCTCTAAAGCCGTCCTATGGCTGGACGGTGAATATGCCGTTAGGAAGGCCACTAGGCGTTGCTTGCTCGGGGCAGTAGGATAGTGAACGGACCAGCGCGGGCACCGTGGTGCGCTCGCCGATAGCTGGAGCTCGAATTTATCCGTAGACTCGCCATACCGTCGCAAAAGCCGCCAATTTCGCACCAATCACTTGATTTGCCATCAGTCAAGGTATTCGTGCGCCAAGTATATCACCTCCATCGCCTTCGTCTATTGCTGACGCGAATCTGTGGGGATTGGTGGAGAATGGGGGGTAGCGTCTGTCGTAGTGACATCCAAGGCCTGAGGCGACAACCGAATACCATATCTACGCCTCGAGGCTTGAAATGCCCAGCAACAACACCACAGATACGAGCTTGGTACTCGGATAGGCGTATATCGGTACTCCCTATAGGCGCACCGCTTGTGCGAGGCTGGCTCTGGAACTGCACGAGGCTGCACCCGCAATACAGTGGAGGCGTCGCATCGCAAACTTCAGCCCTACCGGCTTTACCATGAGCGGCATCCCGCGCTCGAGAGTAGTGGAGTAATGGGCCACCGGCGTATCTCGTGTAGAGACCTGTGCCCGCAATCTCTCGGAAAGAGCAGGAAATTCGCACAAGTGCTGTTATTACCCAGGCATCGACCAGAAAACTGTGCATCCACTACAGCTATCGACAACCTCCGTGGACAGCATCGGCATCATGTTTCCTACACGCAGCTCAACATGTCATCAAAGGGCAGTACCGCAATATACCAACATTAGGCTCGGCACCAGTTGAGGCTCCGTTTCATCACTAGACTTTAGCCGGCAACCTGGAGGAGGCGTACGGTCTAACGAGACCTCGATCGCCTCGTCAACGTCGGGTTTGGATTTTCCGACACCAAAATGCAGTGCAACCTAGGTCCACCCCACCTGCTGGAGCATTACATCGTCGATATCTGATGACTAGCTCATCATGACACTGGTTTCTCGCGATCGGGACGTCACGAAGGCCGGGAATACGTTCAGGCCAGTATGGAGGCAGCGAGAGGGGTCGCTGCTCTTCGGGTCTTCGCGCAGTTTCGGCGAGATACCTATCAAACGCTGCTGCGAGGTGAAGCAGATTGATTGATTCACTTCGTTATTCTTCAGCCGTCCGGTCTCGTCCAGGTATCAGAACGGATAAATACAACGAAGTTCAAACATGAACGGGACGCCTTAGAACATCAGCCGTACTGCAATTTTCCGGTCAAAGGTATATATCTATTCGTGGCCACCAAGTAGGCTACCTTCCAGCGTATCTCATGAACGACGCAGCTTTTAAGGGTTTCAGCAACCACCAGCAATCGGTCATCCACGTGGTACAATCTCTGAATGCGCTGTTTTTCGCACTCTGAGCATGATGCGAATCGAGCATCCTTTTACGTGCGGCTCTCACCAGTACGCACGCTTGCGCCATACGAACAGTTACCGCTGCCACGAGCCGTACCGAATTAGCCCTGGGTATCTCATCTCTGTGGAATAGGATTGATCAGGCTCGAGGACACGTAGTTCGTCCGAAGGTTTGTTGTGCGGTCTCAAAAAGGATGGCCATTTCTTGTGTACGGGTGTACATACGCCACATTGTTGGTTGCTGTCGGAATTAGCTCGGTCGATAAATCGAGCATTAGACTAGCACCTCGGGCATGCCCAGGTGGAGTGTGGTGATTCTCAGACGCATCACATCATACGGCCAGTCTACTCGTATCTTAGGGTTGAGCGCCTTCGACAAGCGATAACGTGGAACCTGCCTCTTCAAGATGCTTTTCCTCTGGAACATTTCAAATAAATCAAAACACGGAACGGTAACGGGTGTATATGTGAAGGATTTGAAAACTCCTTCTCAGCTAAGTATCCGAGTTCACGTAACTGCTAATCTACCGCGCCCAGTCTCTCCAACACACTGGCTGCGTTCGGTCGACAACCTGGATCGATCTCCAGCATGTCTTGTATGACATGAACGAGTTCCGCTTCAGTCGGCCCAAGCTTATCTAGAGCAGCCGAAACTGCCTCAGTTCTCGTCATATTCCCATCCTCTACAGTATAATAGCACCAAGCTACGCTCTCTTCCTCCACCTGGGAACGAAACTTCTTCAGATGTTCCCAGCCTTTCCAATACCACACCAAAATGTCGAGGAAGACACATCCTAGCGACCAAACATCATGCGGGCGAGAGCTTGACCCGTTCTTGTACGTCTCCGGTGGTAGCGTCGGTGTGTTGCCTTTGATCTTCGATTTTGCACTACGTCCGGTCGCATCGATACACCCGGCAAAGCCTGCGGAGCCGAAGTCGGTGAACTTCAACCTGTGTTTCACGTTAGCGGCAGGATCGTTGAATACTAGGATATTGGCAGGCTTGATATCGTGATGGTGGTATGTCATATGACCGTGAAGAACGTCTAGAGCACTCGCAAGGCCCCAGAGCTGTGCCAAAAGCCAATCACGATCCAGATCTTTGACAGCCCGGCGTTCAGGGTACTTCGCCATGAACTCATCCAAATTACCATCCGCTAGCTCCGCGATAAGGTATATCTTTTTCTCGAATACGAAGCCAGTGTAGAATGTAGTGATGTGCTCGTGGGAGCCTGGAGAACGAGCCAAACTCTCGAGGAAATCGCATTCCCGCTCAGCGTCTTCCCGAAATTTGCTGACTTTGAGTGCAAGATATCTAGACCAGTCGTGGGCGCCCTGGGACTCTCGTAAAAAGGAAGCACAGCTGTTGTGGATTCTGGCTTTGTAGACTTTCCCTCCGGAACCTTCGCCAACGTCGGGGTTGACACCTCTGTTGAATTCGATCGGAATGGCATGACCCGTGAGATCGGTCCTGTATTGAGATTCTTGAAGTTCAGGGACAGTAAAGAGATGTTGTGCGTCGCAAATAGTACTGTAGACCGAGTCTGATTGTTCTTCGGTCACCCCAAGCCAGTCTTTTGGCGAGAAAGGAAGGGCATCATCATTGTGGTTTGTCAAGACGAAGAGTACGTCAGGTGGCGAGAGACCGCAGTATATAGCGAGAGCAAACAAACGCTCACCGCCTGACCGGATCCTATTCTTCAGTTCGTACACCGTGTCGGTGTCCAGCCCGGAGAAGTGGAAAATACCACTGATGCTGCCTGCAGAAGCGACTTGCCGAATGGTTGTCAACGGAAAGAATTCGAATGTCTTGTCGCCGAATTTTGCGGTGGTAGTGTTGGTGACCAGCCGGGTCCTACACGCTGCCATTATATCATTGTAGTCCTTTAGAGGCTTTCCCATAATGAAACAGGAGTGGTGCGATAGAACAAGGAATGAGGTATTGGAGAGGATATGCGTAGCATTCAGTGGGCTTCTTTATGACCTCTGTTGTTCAACAATCACCAAACACCAAGTCTGCACTCATGGTGAGCTCACATGAATCTGAAGTGATTGTTGTTTGTGGGTGAATGAGTGTCTGACAACGCAATTGAAGGTGGTATTTCGTTGCAGTATTGTTTATGTGACATGCGGGAGGCTCGTGATCATAGAGCATAATATCCACATGACAGGAAAGAAGTTGACGGGCGTATTGATCACAAGAGTTAAGATAATGTGGAGGGTATAGTGTTGAAATTGAGAATTTGTGAACCTGCCATTCCCGTAAACTAGAGCTGCACGAACAAAGGAAACATCGCAGAATGAACGGGATGAGACTCACCATAAAAGTGCTTGATCTTTGAGTGAGCTTCATAAACGCATTTCCAAGAGTTCTCGACCTACTAAGTGTTTAAGAGGCTGCCCAGGGCAGTGACTACATCACTTGCTCTGCTAGTATTCACCACGTCCACCTGTAGCATTTGGCCGATGATATCGACCAGAGTCTTCCACTCAGCACCTCTATCGCCAATCTCTTTCATCTTCTGCTGGACGGTACGTGCAATCCCTCCTGGAGGAGCATCAATCCAACGGTATCGGTGCTGCTTCACGAAGTCACTCATCTTGACCTCACCCTCGTGGAACCATACGAGTACTTCGAGAAAGGCCAGCCCTAAGCACCTGATGTCACGAGACACTGCGATGTTCCAGCCACGAATGACCTCCGACGGTTTGTGTTCATTGTAGGCTCCAATAATCGACTCGTCGCTTGCTTGTTCACATGATGCTTCACTCGTCTCTTCATTCCGTTCTCCATCAGTCATTCTTGCATAGCCCCAGCCGCAGAACTTCAGAGTGCTGTCTTGCAGGTTCAGATCGTTCTTGGCGAAAACAAGGATATTGTCGAGATTGATGTTGCGGTAAAACCCAGTATTACCTTTCGTAGTAGGCCCGTGTATCTTTGCGAGAGCGTCTGCGAGGCCCATGAACTGATGAACAACCCAGTCGTAGTTAAGACGCGCTTGAGCGCCGTCAGTATACTTCGTCATGAACTTCAAAAGGTTTCCTGAGCCGCGCTCGCTGACGACGTACTGTGCTGTCCTGAACCAAAAACCAGTGTAGGAAGTCACAATATGTGGATGTGAGATATCGTTGTTGGCAAGCGCTTGGAGGAATTTGCGCTCCGTAACGCATTTGGTTGCATATGAACATGCTTTCTTGATGACGAGATCTTGGCCTGGGGGTAAAGGAAAATTAGTCCCCGGAAACATGATCTGCATCTCGTAGACGTGCGACTGTAGGCTATCGTATAGACTACTTTTGACGGAGATAGGGACAGTGTGGGCTTCATCGATTTGCTGATGAAATCGTCCCTGTGTTGGCATCTGAGATAGACCCTCCAGTCGAAATTGGGCGCGGAGGAAGCTTGCGAGGAGGTAAGGTGAATTTGCAAATCCTGAGGTGATCCTCTTCTCTGCTATAGGAAGTTCAGAGTCCGTAACATGATCTTCTTCGAGCAACACCCGGAGATACTTCATTGAGATCTTGCCCAGAATGCAGATGACAAATACTCGTCTCCCTGATAGGATAATCTTGGTGATAAGGCCATTTTTGGTGTCGGAGCTACAGTCACTGAGGCTATCGTCGAACGAGATGACAGCTCTGATGTTCTCGTCGGAGGCAACTTGATTGATGGTATGCTGAGGAATGTATGCGAGCTTTGCTCCGCCGAAGTCATATTGTATGATGTTTCCACTGTCGCGGAGCCAATGGGAAGACCATGATGTTGCAGAGGAGTCCTGCCGGGGACAAAGACGCATGGGATGAAAAACCATGTGAGGATGAGGGTGGTAGAGGCCTACGAATCAGGTTCGGGTGAGCTTGGCAATAATCTTATCGAACGCTGGGAGGCCACACTCACTGTTGATATACTTAGACAAGCTTATCGAGTGACCGTATTCCTCAGATATGCATAGCAGTTGACAATCGCAGGTGAGTAAAAGGCGTGATCTGCCGGTCACACACTGCTAACACACATAGGCGTTGTGAGATTAGCAAACTGAGTATAGAACAAGTAGATCAAGTTCGATGCTAGCAGCCTCGATTGCCAATATTTGCCATGGGAACGAGGTTTCCAAATGACAGCTCGTAGCTTGTATACCGTTTCGCTCATGCGCACAAAGGAAGGTCGGATTTTGTCTTTCCAGATATGAGACGCATCACGAGGTCTTGTAGCCTGTCTGAGGCATGCCCTCTTTTGGAACGAACAGTGTGATGCAGACCACCTAATGGAAGTTGAAGCGACGGACTTCATTATGGCGATAGTAGTGTCTACGTTCGCTGAGGCCTAAAGGCGTTGGTTAACATGCACCGTGAGTCTAGCTTTAGGATTATTGGCCATCGCGAAGCCCCAGTGTATAGATAGTCGTTAGTGAGCTGACATTTCGTGAATGAAGCCAAAGTGAGAACGGACGAATGGGAGGTTGGTGATTCAGCGGCCTTGGCGTTGTGACCTCATCCAAAACTTCGGGTGCGGCGAACAGCGGAGGTGATCGCGTCACCCGAACTTCTTCCCTGCACCACTCCAACCACTCATGATGTTTGCAAGACGCGCAATTCCCTCGGTAAGCTCCTGAAATGTACGTCTAATTATCAATTCAATCTGACAGCCACCAGGCTTTCCGAGCCGCCACCCGTGCCAGCACAGCTCGACCCATCCCCTCGGCACGATTCCTCACACCGTTCCAAGCACGATTACTCTCCGATGAAGTCCGGTCTGCCATCGACAAGGCTGTCGCATCATCGCCTGTTGTCCTGTTCATGAAGGGTACACCAGAGACACCACAATGCGGCTTCTCGAGAGCCAGCATACAGATTTTGGGCATGCAAGGTGTAGATCCGGAGAAGTTCACAGCCTTCAACGTGCTGGAAGACCAGGATCTGAGGCAAGGTACGTTTTCACGGTTTCCCCGCAGGTTTGGCCACCTGGCCGTAGGACTCGAGCCTGCGGCGCATTTCGGGTGGCTGCAGGATGGGCAACGGGGCATTACATGCTGACAAATTCGAAAAGGTATCAAAGAATACTCCGAGTGGCCGACCATACCGCAACTATACGTTGACAAGGAGTTTGTCGGTGGCTGTGACATCCTGATGTCGATGCATCAAGATGGATCGCTTGCAAAGATGCTGGAAGAGAAGGGTGTAGTTGTGCCAGCCGAGGGACAGGCACCCTAAGAGGTAGATAATACAACGGCGAATAGAAGAGGCGCATGGAATTTATGCCATACATTATCGCTTTGGTTGCGAATGTCTAGCCAGCTTCTGTCACCCGTGTAACAACTATATGTATACATACGAAGAGCAAGACACGCATGAACTTCATGGCTGGGATGCCTGATATACTTCAAATCACACACTATTTGAAGGGGAAATAACCAATTCCTGCCCTTCTATGATGTGGCTAATATGAGTGCTCTTTCCGTTGTCACCACGCGCCTTCCTCAACGGAGCCGGAACAACCCACAAGCTTTGCGTCTGCACCAAAGCTCGACTTCACCTCTTTCAGTACTCGCAACGCGTCCTCGACACCCCCAAACACAGGTAGCTTGAATGGAGGTCGAGCGCAACGTACCTGAACTGCGGGCGCGCGGCAACATGGGCCCACCGGCGAAGAAGACGGTATCCGCTGCTGCCGTTTTCAGGAACCAGGGTGCTTTCAGGGAACAAGGCAACCTCACACGTCAGACGAATATCAGCAACTCCAGGTTCACCAGGGACGATGCTGACGCTACCACATTGCTGAGCGCCGGGTCTCACTCAAGCGTAGAGAAGAGAGTAGTGAGAAAGAGTTCTTCGAACATGCATCCTCTAGGCGTAGAATTCAAAGGTACAGCTAAGCTCTCTCATGTGCTGAGCGCAGACCGCTAATATCATACTGCACAGATGCCAGCGATAAGTACCGTCGCCATCTCTACAAGACAGCTTCTTCCAGGATCAACAAGACCCTGGAAAAGCTTCTTCATACCCTCTACGAAAGTACCCTGCAGACCGTTACTCACAACAGTAACCAACAGGACCTCATTAGCTCGCCCCTCAAGATTTCTGCCCCAGCAAAGTACGAGCGCCTAGCCACTCAGCTCTACCAACCCATCTCTCAGTTCACCCTATCACTTAGGCGCACTGACAGTGAGGGAAAGAGTGTACGTCTTGATCAGACACTTGAGACTCGCATGATCCACTACGATGAGTTGATAACTAAAGAGACGGCCAAACTAGCGAAGTTGCAGAAGGAGTGGGAGGTTGTTCTCGGCGAGATCTGGAAGCTAGGAGCGGCATGTCTAGGCGAGGAAGCTATGGAACATATGCTATTTACCAAGCAGCCGTCGGACGAATCGGCATTATCTGCTTCGTCTTCGCCATCGAAAGTCACTGACGGCGAATCCACACTCTTCATCCCCGAACACGAGAGCTCTCCAGTACGCAATAAGTCTCATACCAAGAGGAAGCACGTTACCTTTCTCGAAGAAGGAGGATCAGCAGATGCCCATAACAACAAGAACGCCGTCACTCCAACGACCATGTTTCCAAAGTTCATATACCAGCCCTCGAGGTATCGCGAGGACACCCTGCCTCTTCCAACAAGGCTCCCTGATGATGACATCAAAAACCTGGAGAAGGAGGTGAAAGAACTGGGCAGGCAGGAATTGAGTGACATGCGTGAAGTTGAAAAGGAACATCAAGCGTACTGGAAGAAGAAGACGGCACAACTTGCTATTGCGCTGAAGAGCGACTGATAGGGCAGGTCGATGCACGCTCGAGAACATACTCACTTCAATGGCTTGAGCGCAAGTGACTACGATATGTTGGAAGCTACAGACTATCTACGCAACATGGGCATTCCCGCTGCACATAAATCGCGGTATATGAACCCAACGTCAGTCAGAGTGGTTGTTGTCTTATGTGAAAGTCTGCGTTAATCGTCACGACGCACCTCACAGTGAATAGGGACGATATGTACGACCTCTTGTTCGTATACTGTATTTCCAAAGTCTACAAAGCAAGTAACAATAAATGTATAACCTCCAAAAGTGATCTAGCGCATGCTGCCTTTAACTAAGCAACGGTCTAATAGTCTAGATGGATATCTCTGATTCAAAGTAACCCCCAATGCTTCTCTCCCACTCTCGCACAGACTTAGTCGAACGAGCTCTTGAAGACGTAGCGCTGGTCCTCAGGCTGCTGGAACGGTACACCGAGCTCAAACAGAGTCATGACGCTCTCGGAAAAGTCCTTGAAGAAAGCCTCGTTGTCCTTGGCGTACAGGTCGGTGTACTTCCTGAAGCTCTTGTCCTTAACAAGCTCCATATCGGTGGGCAGCATCATCAAGCTCTTAGTCTTGACATCCTCGAACTGCTTGGGACCGTTCCACTTCTTCCATGCCCACTTCTCCTCGACAAGGAGCTTGTAGTAGTCGTTGGTCAGGGTGGTGGGAGAGAAGGTCCAGGGGCCGTCGAAGCCAGAGCGGTCAGTGTGGCAGCGGCCTAGGGCGTGTGCACCGGAAAGGGCGACCATGGCGCGGTCGTCGAAACCCATGCGGCCAAAAATGGCGCGGATGTGGCTGGAGTCCTTGCTGGCGTCGGGCAGACGGCCGTCGGGTGTGCAGAAGGAGACGTCACGGTCGGTGCGGCCAGCGCGGTACGGGATCTTGGGGCCCTGCATCTCTTGGATGGCGCAGACACCGGCGAGAATCCACAGATCGGAGTAGGTGATCCATGGGAAGGCTTCCTTGACGGGCTCGAGGAAGTCGCGGGCGGCCTTGAGACCAGCGTTGGCGCCGTGGTCACCTTCGGGGGCGAAGCGCATGGTAGCACCGTTGGAACCACCAGTTCCCGTCATCTTGTCGAAGCTGTTGTCTGTCAGTTCATGTGTCTGGTAGACAGGAAAGCAGAATACTCACGTTCCCGATGCGTGCCATGCAAGGCGAAGAAGAACAGGACCGTAGCTACCATCATCGTAGTCATCGTGCTCCTCAAGCCTCTTGGCGATGTGGTTGTAGACCTTCTGGTAGTCCTCAAACCTGGGTGTGAAGATCTTCCTGCTGTTGGTCTGGCCGAACAACTCTGGCTTGTATGTGTAGAGGCCGTATACACCAGCACCGACGAGGAGAGCGCCAGCGCCCCAGGCTAGACCAGTTGGGTTGCCCTCATGCTTGTCTGGTCCATTCTCCTCAGAAGCGTATCCGCGTCGTTGGTTGCGGAAGGCGTTCTGTGTGGGCGCGACGAAGCGGGCAGAGGAGCGGGTCGAGGTGGTGCGGAACGAGGGAGCGGCGGTGCGCAGGGCGCGAGAGAAGTTTCGCGAGGCAGATGCCATTGTGCAGACGGTGGATGGGAGATCGAGGCGGCCGAGCAGAATAATTTGTGCAACAGCTGGATGTCTGTTGATAGGCTACTTGTGGAGCAGTTTGCCTCTTAGAAGGTCAATTGACAGTAGCACAAAGGCAGGAAGGTCAAAGAGAGTGAAAACACAAACGCGAATAGGGCGTAGGCACGGGAAAGCTTTTAAAGATAATGTTTTGTTGCCTCGGACTCAGATGGCGACAATCTTTCTGGAAACAACGGCATCGACCCACTTTGATAGCCTCTGCACCAATCAGACGCATTACGGGGCATAATCGTCTGGACCCTTGGGATTACGATATCTGATGCCGCCGCGACACTTTTCCGATCGTGAAGCCATTTCCGCCGATTGGGTTATATAATCCACGCTTCTAGCAGATGACGGTTTCGAGTTTGAGACTATCAGGCAGGGAGACCCGTGGTTTTGTAGCTTCGCAGGGCTGGGCTTTGTCCTCGTGCATAAGCCGACTTCCACGCTCTGTGATTCGCTGTGGTGGCGTCGATCGACGCAGGCCAGCGAGCGAGATGAGGGGTACCTGATGAGGCTCTGCGGCATCTTTGTCTGATATCCTTAGCAGTGGATATCGCCACGCTCGACACGTGGTATCACAGACGATGTCTGGTGTCTCGTCGCTGCTTGTGATCTTGGGTAGGACATGGTGGCCAACCAGAGCTTTCGTGTACTAAGCCGCCGGAAATGACTCGTGCCATGCCCACATGCCGTTGCTCTCCGATGAGCGGCGTGAACGACAAAAGTGGGTGCATCGCTCGAAGAGGCAGTTTTATCGATCCAGCTGTGGTACCTCACTGTCCTCGGCGCAGGTATTTGTCAAGCAAAATTTCGATTCAATTATATCCAGGGCGTACGATACGTATCGGTAATGAAAAAGAAGCCAGTACAGTTAACGCCTGCTATCCCTTGTCCTTCAATGCGGTTCCCAGTCTTGATAAACGCCTTGCAAAGAAATGCTCACTTGGGTTTGTGTGCGTGAAGAAGCCAGAAGCCATACCAAATTTCCAACTCCAGTGCCATGACATTAATGCAATCATTACCCGAAACATTAGCTTTCTCGCGTATTACTCGTCCCAGCGTGAACTCTTAAGAAAATATGATCAGTACATGCCATTGTGCGGAGGCATACCCATGATCATGCCGAGATACGGCTGCGTGTGCGGGTAACCGTCCAGGCTGCCGGTAGGCGTAGAGATGCCGGACGTCGATGCCGTTGCCGGCCGCGATTCTTCCATGTTTCTCTTGGCCGCATTTTCGGCGGCTTCCTTTACAATCTTGGGCTTGAGAAGATCCCAGGAGGTGCTGTTGGGGTCTTTGGGGATGGTAATGGCACGCTTGTATGCCGGACACGCTTCTAGCTCTTTGATACTGATGGGTGGATCGAGCTGGGACGCCTTTTCCTTGAAGAAGTTCTTGCGCCGTAACTTCTTTGCAGTGTAGTCAGAAGTTCTAGCCGTGCGTTGCATCTCTTCCCACTGCTCCATCTTCTTTGCAAACATCTGGCGCTCTTCTACCTTCTTGGCCTTGTCAGCAAGCCATTCAGTCCACCATGTAGCCGTCTCTTCTGTGTTGGGGTCCCTCTCTCTGGACTCCTTGTGGAACTCGGCAACGAGCTTCTGCACGTCTGACCGCAAGTAGATGGTCTTCAGCGCATGCGTACTCGCTGGTCCCACGCCGACAAAGTTACCCCATGAATCGAAGATGCCACTGGGCAAGGCAGCGCGGATATAGGATACGTCTTCGCCGTTTGGACCTCTCAGCTGGGCAACAGCATCGTATTCCCTGATGACTTGGGTGTTGAGACAGTCTTTGCACATGCGGCGCAGGAAGGCCCAGAAGGTCTTGCGAGTGTTTGGGGCGCCGCAGTCCATACAGCCATGCCCATGGCGCAAGTGGGCGAACTGGAACTCGGTGAGACCTGGAGGTGGGTCCGGCATGTCGGTTCCGTAATAGTAAACCCTGCTATGCTTCCAGAGCATGGGGTTATCCCGCAAAAACCGGTAGCATGAGGCAATCTTGCTACGCATCTCGAGCAGCTGCGCAGGGTCCGAGTAGGACAGTATGATGAACCAGCAGTCCAGGTCGACGCCTTTGGACAGGATCTTGCCCCTTCGTAACCGCGTCGGCTTGCGCTGCTGCCACTGCTGGTTAAGCAGTGGACGGGCCGGTGCCGCAGTGAGTGGAGTCGCATCGTTTCCGAAAGAGGCGGCCGGGTTGCCCGCCTGCTCAGAGTCCTTCCTGGACTCGTCGCCCCGCTTGCGCTTCAGACTGCCTTCGACCATGGCCAGCGGCACATTGTGGGATCGCACCTCGTGCGCCAGCCCCGCGCGCTTCCCGCCTGGCCGCCGGCAGTTGATTACGGTGGCATAGGCCTGGTCTGGCGTCTGCAAGAAGGGAGTCTGCTTGTTGACGGTAAAGGCGACATATTTGGCATTCACCATCTCGGGTCAGCAGGCCAGCCGCTCGGGGTATCGTCGACGGGTAACGGGTCGCTCGCAGTCACACTTCCACGTCGTGGTTCGGGCCTGGCATGCGGTGCTGGGAGGATGGCGAGATTGAGAGTGCAGGGTCGAGAGGCTGAAGGAGAGGAGGCACAGGGAAAGGAGTGTGGACGACGCTGAGACTTCCGCGCGCCCAGGCTTGAGTTGATGTCGGCTGCCGAACCAGCTTGCCCGACCAAACCAAAACTACAAGGTTGGCCCTTCGGATATAAAACCTGGCCTTTGCTCAGCGACCGCCGACACGCCCTTCACCACCATGTCGACAGTCCCCAGTTGACATCAGCCCAGACAGTACCTGGCCGCAACTACGTCTGCAGGTGGAGTTCTGCAACTGTTCCGACAATGCCATGCGGAAAGATGCGCGCTTGCTATTCCGCATCAATACGTGCCGACGCATCTTTTCCCTTTAGGCCCGGCGCCACACTGCTGATCACATGGTTACATCACACGCGAGGCGCACGCTTACGGTCCTTTTCCAGCAGGTTTGAGCCGGCCAATGTCGCCTGTCTTTTTGCTTGTTCCAAAGCCGAGCGGTCGACAATTAGTTGCACGCCGTGTTTGCGCCATGTCCTTGGGTACCCGTGACTTCGCGCTGGCGACCGGCAGCGCAGCTTCCTAATGAGGAACTCCATCGCTTACGCATGCATGGGCAAACAGCCAAAGCCAGAGATGCGGGGTTGGCGAGCGTCGACGATGCGAGAGTGGTCAGAATTGTGCTAGGGTACCAGCGACCTCGGCCTTCGCTGTGACTCCATTTCACTGTCCGCTTTCCAGGATATATTGCCTTCGCTCCCGCCTCTGCAAGTGCCATGCAAGTGTGAATTTGGCATCGGACCTACTCCCGAACACTAGGCAACTACCCAGGCGGATAGAGTCAAGCTCACCAACCGTCGTCATGTTCGGAAGGAAAGAGAGTAAGTCGCCGCATCTGCTAAGCTGGCCCCGATGACTCCCGCGGAATGCTTGACGCATCTTGTCAGCTGCAAGCTCATCATCAGCTTCACATCGCACAGATCATAATTGCATCACCCTACGCTCTTTGCCATATATACAGAGTCGTTGAAATATGCTGATCATCCGCAGAAGACGTGCCGTCTCCGGACGTGGACAAGACAGATCCAATCCCTCACTATGACAATACCTACGACGACGACCCGGCGCTTGTCCCATGTCCGCCCAACACCACGGAGTCCAAACTCGTGACCAAGATCGACCTCCATGTCATTCCCTTCCTCTGCATCATGTATCTCCTGGCCTTCCTGGATCGTGTCAACATTGCAAACGCGAACGTCTTTGGCCTCAGCGAGGAACTTGATCTGGCACGAGATAATCGCTACAACACTGCTCTGGTCATCTTCTTCGTCCCCTACATCCTCTTCGAGATCCCGTCCAATGTCCTTCTCAAAAAGATGAAACCTCGCGTCTGGCTCAGCATCTGCATGTTTGGTTTCGGTCTCGTTACTATGCTGCAAGGCTTTGTGCAAAACTACTCTGGTCTGCTTGCGACTCGATTCTTCCTTGGTGTGTTCGAGACAGGCATGTTTCCGGGTGCCTTCTACTTGATTGGTATGTGGTACCGCCGACACGAGGCGCAGAAGCGGTATTCGTTCTTCTTCAGTTCAACGACGCTGGCCGGAGCCTTTGGTGGACTGCTAGCTTCTGCGATTGGCAAGATGGACGGCATGCGCGGATATCAGGGGTGGAGGTATTTTTCGACTGTGCATTTGTGTTGGAAATCACTGACTCTGGCAGATGGATCTTCATTCTGGAAGGACTCTTGACTGTTCTGGTGTCGTTCGCTTTCTTCTTTCTGCTCCCAAACTTCCCGGAAGAAGTGAAGTGGCTCTCGGAACCCGAACGTGCATTTGTCAAAGCCAGACTCCAAATCGACCAAGGACGCTCCGCACGCGAACGACCTATCAAAGCCAAGGACGTTGTGAATGTGTTCAAGGACCCGAAGATCCTCATTGGCGGACTCATGTACTTCGGCTTGATCGTACCTGCCTATGGATATGCCTACTTCTCTCCCACCATCATCCAGAGCTATGGTTACTCCAAGATCCAGACACAGCTGCACAGTGTTCCCCCATGGGCCGCCGCTTTTGGTTTCTCGATGCTTGTCGCGTGGTTCTCGGACAGGCTCAAACACCGCTTCCTTTTCACCATCTTCCCCATCGCTGTCTGCATCGCTGGATTCGCTATCCTTATTACCGTACACGACAACCATGACCTGCAGTATGGAGCGCTCTTCCTTGTCGCCATGGGAGCCTACACCGCCATGCCGGTCATTGTATGTTGGTTCAACATGAACTTGGGTGGTCACCACCGTCGAGCTGTAGGAAGTGCATGGCAAGTCGGCTTTGGTAAGTTTGAAACCTCGTATATGATATCCGAGGTATCAAATGCTAACCGAACATAACAGGCAACATTGGTGGAATCATCGCTGTCTACTCGTTCTTGAAGACTGACGCGCCAAAGTATACGCGAGGGTATTCCATCAGTATCGGCTTCGTGTGCCTCAGTGCACTAAGTTGCTGCGCGTACTTTGTCATGTGCAGTCTTTCGAACCGAAAGAGGAATAAGAGCGTCAGGGATGTAGGATTGACGGAGTACGAGAAGACCGAAATGGGCGATCTGAATCCGGAGTACCGCTATCTCTTGTAGACGGTGTGTGTAGACGTAATGGATAAAGAGTACGAAACAGAGGCGGTAAAGCGTAAATCTCACATATGTAGAAAACGCAAAAGAAGGCACGCAGTCTTCAGTCTATTGACATAATTCTCTTTTTGACTTCGCAATTGATCATTGCGACACTAAATCTGACACGCTACCTGTGTTGGTCGGCGAAGCGACCTCAAGATACCACCCATTGCACGTCCCATTGCGCGTGGAGTACATGTGTTTCCACGTTATACTTTCTGTCGTTGTTGCCGATGGCTTGCATCAGCCTGTTCAGTCTGTTCGTAAATCACCACCAAGCCTACAGCCCATCAGTTTAGCATGTGGTTTCTGCTAGATGCCTCCATAGACGGCGTACATCTTCTCGATGAGACAAGGATGTGCGAGAGCGTGTGCTCCGTCTTTCTAATTGATGGACACAGCTCGGAAAGTCCACCTAAAATCACACTGCCCGTTGATGGGTATAGTGTTTTGAATAATTCCCGTTCAGGCTGCGTGTTGTCTCAAGTGACGCTCGCGGTATCCATACTGTCGTCACTCCCGTGTCCCCAGATCTCTTTGCTCTCGCTCTCAACCCCTCTCATTGCCTTTGCAACCTCTTCCAGTCTTACAACGACTTCTTGCACACCCTTGTTCACTTTCTCGAAGTATCGGTCGTTCTCCTCTCTCCTCTTCCGACTCAGCTCAATGTCCTTTTCTGTTTCCTCCTCAAGCTTGATCCGGTCGAACAGCTTCTCGCCTTTTCCTGACCCTGCGCCGTCATGAGGATGGTTCGCAAGACTCTGGGGTTGCAAGTCGTTCGCTTTGCTGTCCTGTGACTTCTTCTGTTGTTCGGGTGTCTGTTCGTCCTCTTCCGAGCGTGCCCATGCTTTTGCAAGTTCTATCTGCGCTTTCCGCAGCTCATCTAGTGCTCGAGAGTGTTCAGAGCCGAAAACTGTCATGCCTGGGCCCTTGATGGCGCTCAGCTCAACCTCCTCCAACGTGTTTTGCATCTCTGCCCATATCGCTTCGGCGCGTGACGATGCTTCGGCATCTGCGGCTTGGCTGTGCTGTCTTTGGCGCCGTTGGAATGGCGCCGAGGGGTTCGTGGAAGTGAGGCTAAGGTGGTCGCCATCGTTGGTGGTCGTGGGTGGAAGAGGTCGCTTGTTGTCCGGAGAAAGGAGTGAGCGCTGGCGGACTAGAGGCGCCCTTGCAGGTGTTCGGATTTCGTGCAGCGATGTGTTGGAGGCATTGTGTGACGGTGGCCCGACAAAGAGCGCAGGCGCAGGTAGGCGGTTAGTTTGCGTCTTGGTGACTTTCTTGTCGTCTTTGGAAGTCATGGTAGTGCATGCGCTCGGCGCGTTATGAGGTTGGATTAGGGCGACTAAGGATGTGTGGGTATTGCGATGGGCAATTGGACTGGTCACTATGAATCTTGAAGTCTACTGGCTTGAACTGCAATTACGTGCTGGTGTTCATTGGTGTTCTCCCCAGACGCGATGACGATGGCCCGATAAGATAAGATGGCCGTGCTGCGCTAACCCCTTCCGGGCCAGCGCCGCTAAGCTGTGGGGCTTGGCTCTGGCGCACACTGATTCCAGCCGCTCTCGAAAATACTTCGACGTCCGCGATACTAACCACACTTCCCCCAGCACACCCGTCGTCAATACCGCAACCATGGGTAAAGGTACGCAGCCACTCCCTCCAGAAGCCCCCGATCGACGCGAAATGCACAATTCCACGCCTTCGCCGTCCTGACACGGGCGTATATTGGGTAGTTGCTCACAACATCATCAGGAAAGCCAAGAGGTCTCAACGCCGCCCGCAAGCTCCGCAACCATCGCCGCGAGGGACGATGGGCCGATCTCCACTACAAGAAGCGTCTCCTCGGAACCGCCTACAAGTCGTCTCCCTTCGGTGGATCTTCCCACGCCAAGGGCATCGTTCTCGAGAAGGTCGGTGTTGAGGCCAAGCAGCCCAACTCCGCTATCCGAAAGTGTGTCCGTGTACAATTGATCAAGAACGGAAAGAAGGTCACCGCTTTCGGTATGTCACTATGCGGAGATTGAAGAGGCTTCGGCGACGAGCCTGTGGCAACAATGAGAGCGTGGGCTAATAATCTGCCAGTTCCCAACGACGGTTGCTTGAACTTCGTCGACGAGAACGACGAGGTCCTCCTTGCTGGTTTCGGTCGTAAGGGCAAGGCCAAGGGTGATATTCCCGGTGTGCGTTTCAAGGTCGTCAAGGTTTCCGGTGTCGGTCTGTCCGCACTGTGGAAGGAGAAGAAGGAGAAGCCCAGGTCATAGAGGACTCGTCTGCAAGGAGTCAAGGAAGGAAACGAACGTGGACCACAAGCCCGCCATGAACGAATGATGGAATCCGCGGATCACTATGGGGGGTTACCGGAGTCTTTACATCGGGGTTATCTGTGCTTCTACCCGGCATATGAAAAGTCATGATATGCTGGAGAGTTAGATAGAATCTGACTCGTTCAAGCGCCCACTCCGTATGCGTATGCCATGGAGTGATGCTGGGTGCGCTGACATGCCGTTGAGGACTTGGTAGTGAATGTGATGAACCCAATACATTTGAGGTTTACGTTGTCCATGATTCATTGATCTAGAAAGAACACTACTGTACACAAACCTCCGTATAGTAACAAACTCCGACTAATGCAACATACGAAAGAAGCGCCGCCGGGTATCTCAAACAAAACGCCAACCACCTATGCAATCTTAGCAATCCTTGCGTATGCAGTCCATCTTATTTCGTAAACATGGCATTAAACGTGTCCTCCAGTCCAGTGTCCTTCATAGTCCCGTAGTATTCATACTTGAGCTTCGGGCTGGCGAAGAGCTCAGCATCCCTCTTGACGTTCTTCGGTACACCAAAGCCATCTAAACCCGGTATCTCTCCCGCACCTCCTTGCGCCTTCTGGTCTCCTTTGAAGAACTTGGGTGCGTTTTCCTTGAGAGGAGGCGCCCAGACACTTGGTTTCCAGGGGTTAGGCTTTTGGTTGGCGCCGAGCGAGGGTGGCGGCGGTGCAGGGACCCGGTGACGGAATGGATTCGGGTCTGGTTTGGAGAAGATGGAGTGGGGTTCTCTGAAGCGAGGGGGTGTTGCTGGCTGACGAGATGTCGTCTTGGAGAAGTGGTTGGGTATAATTTCTGGGGGTTGTGAAGAGAACCGACTTCCAGAATTCTTGGTCGGTGTCCAGTCCATGTCATCTGCGCCCAAGAATGTAGATCGCTGAGCATAGGGTGTGGTGACGTCGGTAGCATGTGTGGTGAAGGAGGCTTCTGAGATAGTGGGGGACGGGGGAAGAGGGGAGGACTCCTTGCACTGATCCATGCCATTTGCAAAATCGGGCGCTATACTATCGAAAACGCTTGCTTGGGGATGAGCGGGGTGGTAAGAGCCTCTTCTTGCCTTCTGTGCGCTATCGGGTGCGCTGGGTACGGGTTCGCGAGCCGTTTTCAGAAAAGAGGGCGCGGCGCCGTAGACTATGCGGACCGCCTTCCATGTCATGATAGACGAGAAGGTTAATATTCCGAGCATACACACATGTGTGTACCGGAATAGTGTCAACGTGTCGTTGTTGATGGTGTGACCTTTCCAGTAGTATAGGGTTAGGAAACGAAGAGCCACGGCAGTAATTCGAATCATCCATAGTGACATGAGCCCGCGCATCCTGCCCGTAAGGCTGTTCGTCTTGAGCTTCAGCTTGGGGTTCCACCAGATTGTGAGAGCATCGGCGATAATCGCAAAGTTCAGCCACTTGAGTATCACGGGCGAAAGTACACAGATTTCGTCCATCCAACATCCCGACTTTGCCTGAGTCCAACAAGTATCCCAGCTGAAAACTTGGTACGCCCGTATACCCTCATCCGGGCCCATGTACAGTCCAGCAGCATGCCAGACAATTCCTATTGCTGTGCTCACGACATAGGTCCACTTCGCCAGCGAAATGAACCTCAATGTCCACGCTTGTCGGTGGGTGTGTACAGTTGTACGCTTCTGTTTACTCGCTTCCATGATACGCGCCAGGTTGTCTGCTCTGGCAATATGGTTCGCGTTCCGGATCTGATGTTGGACTCGAGGCAGACATTCGCTACAGACCTGCGGGTACCGGGTCTCGAGCTCGTCCTTGTAGTCCTCGTACGCCGCTAAGAATTGCCCATACGTCGGATCATCCTCTTCCGGAAGGTACTCACCCAAGAGCTTTGCGTAGAGGGTCTGGTTGCGCTGGCATGTGTCGCAGAAGATGTCGTCACCGGGTACGGACATGGCGGGTGTTGGGGAGCGGGAGCGCAGGTGTTGGAAGGAGGCTTGAGGGGCGGTCGCGACTTCTTCGATGGGCGGATCGGTGATGTTGCCGCGCTGGGGAACGGGTCAGTTGGAGAGGTTCGGGTGTTGATGCGGTAGAGTAAGTACTTCGTCGAAGTGATTCACGGCGTCGCATTGCGGACAGTGAAATGTCTTAGGTATCTGTGAGACAGTGTCGCGTGACAGTGTATTGCAGTAATGGCAGCGCAGTCTGCGCCGTAATAGCGCCATGGTGGGAAGACACCTGAAGTGCGTGGTGATGGTTAGGGTTGATGCACCATGTCATGGGCGACGTGTTTTGGATTCTGCCGAGGCGGCCACACCGCCCGGGCGCCGGCGCGGAATTTTGGCTCACCAGGTCGAATGCACTGTTCACCACTTCTGGAGGGACGACTGCCGGCAACCCATCGCCGAGGAAACGACACCGGCTCGAACCTCACGACACAGCGTCTCCATCTGATCTCCCCGGTCGTATCCGCCACTACACACCTCGCCGCCCGCCATTCGATGGCTCGGTAGTCCGCAAACCCTCGCATCTCCATCTCCACCGCCGCCATCCCGCCCACCATGAGCCAATTGATCGTCAGGCCGGGGCGCAACGCCGCCCGTCAGGCCAAAAAACTCAAAGAGATCCGCAAGGTCAAAAACGCAATCCAATGGCACGAGCGGGAACGCAAGAAGCGCCAGGGACTCAAACAGGACAAATGGGAAATCAAGCGAGCCATCATTGCGCGTAAAGGGTGGGAACAAGAGCGCATCAAGGGTGTCAGGAAGCAAGCTCTGGCCAATGCAAAAGAGGACTGGAAACTTGGTCCGTTGAGGCCAAATCGCGCCGTCGGCCCAGATGCTGAGAAATACGGTGTCCTCACCGGCGGCCAGGTGCAGAAGCCTGAGATACCTATCGAGGCGCAGAAGAGCCGGAACGCTTTTAGGGAAAAGAAAGGCCTTGAGCTCGAGTACCCGCTGGTCGTGGACGATAAGAAATACTTTCCAATTGTGAAGGGTGATCGTGTCGTAATTCTGAAAGGAAAAGAGGCGGGCAAGGTGGGTGTGGTACGAGAGACCATAGATCGATCACACGACGTCGTTATTAAGGGCATGAACTTGGTATTTACCGCCTGGCTGTGTCATCAAGTTTGAGTGTTAACATTTGCCAGCAATACTTCGACACTAGTCTATTTAGTAGTGCTGCCGAAGAGATGGGGCCCAAGGTAGAGAACGAGGTGCCTATGCCCTTGAGCAATGTACGTCTCGTGGTACCAGCCGAGATAGACCAGGGAGGCCAGAAGCGTTACGAGGACGTCGTGGTCGAGAAGATCTACATGGAGCGGCATACCACCGGCATCGATCCATACACCGGTACTGACTACGGGAACGACACAATACCCGAAGCACACCAATACGATCCTCGAACTGGACTTCCCATCTTCCACCGATACATCGCAGGCACACGGCAACGACTGGAATGGCCATGGGAACGCGTGGAAGGAACTGGAGCTGTTGATACCACAAAAGAGACAAGCAAAGACAAGAAAACATTACTCAAAAAGGCCCTGGCCAAGGTGAGCCAGCCGTTCACGAGCTTGAGTCGTTGGCGGAGCAAGAACAAGGAGGACCAAGCGCAACAAGACGCAACGAATAGCAGGAGCCCAGTCGACCTCGAGGCCAAATTCGCCGAGATTCAAAGGCAAGAGCAGGAACGATTCAAGACCGCCGCTCCAATAAGCATAGACCCTGAGCTTCCTTCGGCCTATGACGTGGATACAAGACGAAACATTGTCGAAGGTTCGCAGTCTATGGCTTATACGCTCGTTGCGCCACCTTTCCCCGACACGATTGCGGAAGAACTCCGTAGCGATATCCACGAGTTCTCCATCAAAGCGAAGAAAGACAGGGACCCCGAAGCACCGCGTCCTATCAAGGTTGCGCAACACTCCGAACAGGGTGTGGTCGCGCGAGAAATTGCAAAGCAAAAGCACAGAGCGGCGCAGGCAATGAAGACGCCCATGCAATTGAGGTGGGAGCTTGAGCATCAGAAGAAGGTGCAGAGCCAGAAGGAGAAGCCGCTTGTGGATCAGGAGAGTTTGCTGGCGGCATTGGGTCAGCACATGCAGAAGAGTGCTACGAAGCCGTATCTGGGCAAGAAGCAGATTCCCAGTCAAACAGCCGACCTCGACTAGAGTGACTGAGACGGTGGCATGATGATGCATCACGCCTGTGACACGAGACTTGTACAAGTATACCTTTTGTATATATAGCATGGATTGAAGCCGAAAACTCAGCTAGGCTTTCTGTGGCCTGTGGGGTATCTTCGCTGTAAATGTACATCAAACGCCTGCATCATGCATACCACGATCTCTTGAACCTCTCCCATGAAATCGTCCTTGAGCTCATACCAGAATGCCCCAGTATTCCGCTCGTCCTCCTGCGCCCTCCAACTCCTCCCACTGCACCAGGAAGCGATCCACGACCTTTAGCAGCAGTTTCCCACTCAAACTCAGTGTCTTGACTCGTGCAAAACTCTCCACGTACACCGTCTTACATTTGCCCCTGCTGTTCGCGCCCTTGATGTTGAAGAAGCGCAGTATGAGGCTTGCGAGGATAAGAATCACAGCCGTAGCTGGGCCGTTGGTGATGATGAGATCCGGGATGTCGGCGGCTGCGGCTTCGTATGGCGTTGTTGGAGCTTGGCCGGTCAGAAGTGGTGGTGCGCGGAGGAGAGGTGTGAAGGAAGATAGGAGGGTGTAAAGTGAGGTGAAAGGCGTTGTAAGGAGTGGTTGGTGTATCTTGCGCGCGCGAGGGATGACGGCGATATTGTAGTGGTCCGGGCCAGTGCATATTGGTCTCTCTGCCCTCTTCTCTTCTAGCGCATGCGTTGTTCCGTCTGCATCTGTAATCTCCATCACAGGTCTTCTTCGCGTGCCGTCTGGTTGCACCACCTCTTTGTCCGATTCTTGTTTTCGCAGCCGCTCCTTCTCCCCATCTTCAAGTCCTCGCTCAAACTCCGCGGCGCGTTGTGCTGAGAACGCGTCTCCGCTGCTGACCACGTATGTTCGGTGTGTGTATTTCCGTGTGTCTAGATCTCGCAGTAGGTAGAACATCTCGTGTGTGTGTCCGCCTGATCCAAGAACGACGAGGATACGTGTTGCGAGCGGGCGCTTGCGCAGTGGTGTAGACTTTGAGCGCACATTTGGAAGTATGGCAAGCAGACGCAGTGTTGCTGCGACAAGCAGGGTAGCGAGGGTTGCAATCGCGAAAGAGAGCGTGTAGAGGGAGGATGGAGGGGGCGCCATGGTGGGGTTGTCGCGAAGGATGAAGGTCAGGTCGTGATGAATTGTTCTCTTGGTCGAATGTGCCAAGCTGAGGAACGGTGAGATACTGCGTCTCAAATTGAGCGCAAAAGCATGGTTGTCGTGGCTGTAAACTTCACCAAGTGAAGGTACGTGTCGCAGCAATTGTCCAATCGTGGGGACCTCGGGACGCGGAATCACATGCTTCAGACTTGGCGTCAGGGTAAGTCATCACACACCATCCACGTCTGCTTCTACATCTTCCCTACATGCTAAGGGCTCGTCCATCATAATTAAATCCACATCGGACATTTCGAGAATCACGATGCAAGCGGACTTGCTGCTAGAGCATCGAAGGTCATCTCTCCTCCTTTCGAGTCCGCAGGAGCCTCTCCAATGAGCAAAACATGTGAACCCCAGAAGGAGGTTTTTGGAAAAGAGACATGGAGATTCTGCCTATCGTTTTGGACGATGAGAACTCAGGCATGGTCTCGGAAAGAGCAGGGTTGAATAGGAAAGAATATTTATACCCATGTGGCCAGACTACCAAATTTTGAGATGGCTCCAGGGCTGATCCAGGAAAGAAGCATGTATGTGTTCGTACCATGGATTTAGTGGATGAGAACTTCAAGGAATGAGGTGGCGTTGTTTTGGATATCTTGTCATCTCCACTTTCCCACGGAGAACATTCACACGCATAGTTTGTGCTATTCTGCTGAACAAGCGCACATCAATTACACAGAGACAGTTTTTGAGTTAGTAAAGAGTTCGGTGCTTGGACGCAAACCTTGCAACTCACACCATGAAGTGGACTGATCTCGTTTTCGATTTGTCCTGCTTTTCACTATGTTTCTTGGTCGAGAGAAGAGACAGATATATACAGGTAGGCTTTCATGTACTGACCGTTTATTCGACTGATGTCCAGTGCTTTTGGTGATGCTCACACCGCGGTCTTTGATACGATCTTTGGAACACCTCCGGCCATCACGGCTACGATAACCGTTTTTGGATACAGACGCAGGTTTGGCCAGTTTAGAGTTCGTTCTGAAGTACGCCATACAAGCATCTTGATACACCTTTACACACTCGAAATCTCAGACCGAGTTGCCGATATGCACATAGATCATGCTTGTATTTTTTTTTCGGAGACCACTAGGAAAGTGAAGGTTTCGTGTTATAGAAATCTCTCAACATCGGTTTTGTCACCAACAACGAAGTATGAGTCCAGCGACATATCTCAGTCGTAAATGCACTTCGTTTGAGACTATCGTTCTCCCGCAAGTCGCCAAAGCAGACCAGACATGCTCATTGTGTGTGTGTTTTTTGGTGAATACACAGCATGGGCATGTGGTCTTGAGTTTTGAAAAAGTGAAGATTGGAATAGGAAATCATGTAAGTTCTGAACCGAAAAGAAGGGTATATATACATCACTAACGGACCTAAACTAGCTAAAGCGACAAGGTACGTATTCAAAAATCTAAATCTGCCCAGATATGTTCATGAGATATGAAGAAAACGCCATCCACCGAGAAAGCATGTGGAAACACATACCGAACTCCGCTGCGACTATCCCCGAATGATTAAAAACAAACTCTTGCGCGCTTTTGCCGTTACCTCCCACTCCCATTTGCAAGAACATCCTCCCAAACCGGCCAATAAGCATTCCCACCCGGCTCATCCATCTGCCAAATCAGACTCGGATTTCGCCTCATGACGCTCTCATGCTCTCTTTTCAACTCCACCAGCCTCTCACTCAGGACCCTCATCTCATGAACAACCAGCCTCAGCTCTTTGCCCTCCACAGTAGCAGGTGATATCTCGCCCTTCAGATCCGACAACGGGCCAATAAGGCGAGTGAGCGTGGGTGGTAGACTGTACCGGAAAGAAGCTTCGACCCAAGCAGTGACGGCAATACGAGAAGCTAGGAAGGCGCTCAATGCGGGTAGGTAGGCGAGTGTATCTGCTGAGGAGGTTGTGGTGTAGTGTGAAGATGGGAGTAGAGCACGGCTTAAATGGATAGGCCAGCAAAGTGCCGCATATCGTAGGAAAGGCAAATGGGTATCGAAAGGCACGGTGCGGATGCTATTCGCCCTCGAGCTGTTGTGTTGAGTTGGTAGTGTCGGCATCGCATGGGTGTGATTGTCTCCGTCTGATGAAGACAGGGACTTGTATCCACTGTCTACTGACGCGCTTGTTCTTTGGCTCGCACCACTACTGGTAGGTATGGTAGGTGGCATGGCTGGACTGTGAAGCTGTAGGGCACCGAGAGGACGTTTTGGTATATCGTGAGCGAGATGTGATAGGCATCGTGCAGCAAGGTGGCCATGGACGCTGCTTGTATCGCAAAGACTGAACTCTGAGCCTTGAGATAGTGGGTTGAGAAGATGATCACGTATGGCTTCGTGGGTGAAAGCAATCTCGTCGTTGGCAACGCAGAGGAGACCGCATGTCAGTTCCGGCAAAGCTTGTATGATATCGGTTGTATGCGAATCCTCGTGGATGTCGGGCTTGTATGCGTTCAGCGCAGCGTGTAGTGCCCCCGGACACATGCGGTTGATCGGGAAAGACAACCATCGAAATGTGTCGGCGATGACGCGTTTTTCTGTTGGTGGATGGCGCGCTAATGCGTCAAACATGATAGTGAAGAGCGCTTCCAGGCCCTGTATTGAATGCACCCCCTGGAGGATATGCAGTCGCTCGTCCGACGACAGTAGCGGCGACTGAAGGAATTTCAAAAACATGTTGGCCCAGAGAAAATCGCCATTTGCCGTCCTCGCGACTTCCGACATGAGCCTTCGATCCATAGAGATACCGAAGAAGCCCTGATCTGCTAGGCGGTTCATTTCCGGTACCACAAATCGATCGATAGCAACAGTATTGTGTTGACCGGTAAGCGAGAGAATATGAGGAGCATCTGAAGCCCATTTCTGATACTCAAGCGATATCTTCAAATTTGGTCTGCTGAAAAGGATAACTCTTGTGTCAGATCCACGACAGAGTCTTGCTAACGATGCAAGGAGCGTATCTGTATCGCTGCACTCATCGATGCCATCAAGTACAAGGAAAGTGGGGTGCTGCCGAAGTAGAAGCAGAAGAACATCGAGCACTTCATCAGAGGTGGCATGCTCTCGAAAGGACGTCTTCCGCAATAAGAGGCTGACAGTATCCAAAGTTGACCGGTCGTGCCGACGAGCGTGAAGTAGCTGGCATGCCATAGCCCGGAAGGCATCTTCGGATTGGTTGTTCTCGGATAGAAGGTGATTGAAATGATAACTTGCAGTGGCCGGCGGTTCGTCGCACAGATCAGGGTCGTCCGCTTCACCAGCTAGATTTTCAACGACTGAACGCGAGATGACGGTCTTCCCAAAGCCGGATTTCGCTGAGTTTTTGTCAGTTTATAGAAGACTTGAATTATGCGCGCGGCGACTTACCCTGCACAAACAGTACGCGATGTTGCCAGTTGCCAAGTAAAGTTTTTTGGTCGTTTGCCATGCTGCTCTCAAAGCGCGAATTCCTCCATTGGGCGTATGCGGCGACACGCAAGAACCAAGCGCAGGACTCTTGATAAGGTTGTTGAGTACCGAGCGATCTCATTGCAATCGAGGTAGAAGAGGACAGCCAATGCTGTACTTTCTCCACTCTCCTCAATCGCTTCGCGAGCCGTTGTTCATCTTGCTCCACACGACCGTTGGCTACGGATCCGTTTTGGCGCTGCAAAAAGTCGATATAACTTCTGCGGTGCTGTGAGACGTCCGCGTAGTATTGAGTCTGGTTCGCGGTTTCTGTTTCTAACCACCTCCTGTGCTGGCCTAGCCGTGTTTCAAGGTGGGCAAACCGGGAATCGAAGGGTCGCCATAGTGTCTCACTGTGGAGGACGTTCGTACAACTGATGGATGTACTTTGTGCCCCACGACAGAAGATACAGTATAGCTCCAAGAACAGCTGTACAAGATCCGCATATACGTAAGACAGAAGTGCAGCCAGATGACGGTCTCCAGCCTCGCCATGGGACTCGGCTCCGTTACGCTTGCAGATGTTGTAAACTTCCTGATAAGGTGGTATGATTTGCGAAATAGCTTCAAGAACATCGGCAATTTTCTCCAGGACAAGCACGCAGTCACCGCTCATCTGCTTCCGTGTTAGTCCAAGTTGTGTGTCAAATGTACTACATGCATACCTTGAAGACTACACGAACAGTTGCCCAGAAACAGCCTGCCCATTCTGGCTGCAATTCGACGCATGTGCCAAGCACATCGAAGTAGGGTGCAAAGGTGCGAATGAACAGTGTAAACTTTCGACTGCATACGACTAGTCTTCGGTCTGCCGACCCATTGCCAGCGGAAGTGCGACGGAGCTCTTCGAGTAGAAGTGTTGAGCTGATGTGATGATCGAAATGCTGACGATGTTCTTGCAGTATGGTGTTGTGTATTGCTTCTATGGCGTCATCAAAGAATGGATGGTCCAAGCTATATGATGTTAGCTACATCCAGGCCACCAGTGGTAGACTAACCTCGAATCAACCATTGCTACGTCCATGTTTTGAGCCTATTGCGACAGTTCTCGGATGGAATCGAACTTGAGCGCAGGCGTCTTCTCTGTAACGAATGCATTGGCACAAGATGTTAAAATGCACGTTGGATAATTCAGAGCGACGGCCACATTGTAAAGGCATGGAAGCGACAGGGGCAGCGGTGTGTTAATGTAATAAGCATTCAACGTGCTCGTTCTGATGGGACCCAAGCGAGAGCAATTACGGCCCTGCATGGAGCCACGGGAGAAGAAATGGGCGTCGTGGGGCTGAAAGGTCGCGGGAGATAAGCGGGATGTGTAAGAACATGGTGAGTGAGTACCCGTCGCCACGCATGTCATGCCCCGGACACAAGGGAATTGACAGGCGTGGGGGAGCAGACTTGAAAACGTGGGCGAGACGACAGGCCCATGCGTCAAGTCGCAAGTGGCAGATCGGAGCTGCATGCCGACGGGCGGGTAATCCCTTGTTCGTAATGAGTAAAAGAAACTCAAAAGGAACGTCTTTCAAGCGAGGCGTGGATCATGAACGAATAACATCTTGGGTATCTCCTCCAACGAGCTACATAGCCAACTGCTCGGCGCAACGGGTCTATAGTACAAAAAGTATTAGAAAGCGAGGTACTAGAGCGAATGCCACTAAAATTGTGGCTACCTGACTAGGCGGATGCGGGCATGCCGAGCCGAAGCGCAAGCAGCGCACGCACATCGGTGACATACTGCAAGCCTTCGAGCAGCGGGATGAGATGCAGCAGATCGTGGTCTGTTGGGTCGCTAATCCAGCCTTCGATGGGAATGGCATTGTCTGGATACACAATCAGTACGAGCACAAGTGGGCGCACTGGACGGAGGGTGAACTTACCAGGATGGAAAACGTAGCTCAAGGGGCTGTTATCAAGAATCATGACTTTGCTGAGATCGGGCTCGACC
The DNA here is from genome assembly GCF_023757995.1 of Alternaria metachromatica. NCBI lineage: Eukaryota > Fungi > Ascomycota > Dothideomycetes > Pleosporales > Pleosporaceae > Alternaria > Alternaria metachromatica. The sequence continues at coordinate 726,189 of NW_026055496.1, forward strand.
TGAGCAAGGTCCTTGATATAAGCCCCGTTGCGAACAGTGCAGTGCTGTCGATAGTACCTGCCTGCAAAATACTTGCGCTCCACCTCCAGCCAGTCGATGACGGGATCTGCGTATTCCTGTACCGAGGCGGTGAATATGATCAGATTGTACCACTTACTAACCTGGTAGTTCCGTTAGTGTGGCATCAGGCGTGCCTGGCTGATGTGCGTACCTTTTTCAGAAAATCGTCGCAATACGGCCGTTTGTGAACATAGTATAGGAGCGGCACCTGGGGACCGATAACCTGCCCGTCGGCACCGACAGATGCCTGGAGCTTGACCTCTACCATGTGGCCGGTCTGGAAGCGACCGCCGTTGACTATGCTGTGGATCAATGTTTCATCGAGATCGATGATGAGCGTCTTCTGGTGCGGCCCGACAGCGGATACGCCTTTAGCGGAGTACGAGGGCTGGCGGCGTGGCACGAGGGGGCGCGGGGGTTGGGGCGCTCGTGGGAACTTGGTCAATTGTTTCGAAGACGCGGTTGCCGGCCCAGTGGGGGACTTGAGGGAAGCGGCAGCCTCGGAGGAGACGGAGTTACTTTTGGACGATTGGGCCTTTTTCGCTGCCTTGCGTTGCCTCAAAGCGTCCTCATTGTGATGTAGCGTGATGCGTATCGACCTCTTGGCCGGGGCGATTTCGTCTGCTCGTGCGGTTGCGCTGGATTTGGAGCGGGTGTGGCGCGACGGGCTGTCGGTGTCTGGATCGCGTGTAGGAGATCGCTCGCTCTCCGAGTCGGACGTCATGGCGGTCGAGGTTGATGCTATCGACAGTGATCGCCTCGTGGGTTGTTTCATGACGGGCTGCGCGACACTCGAACTGCGACTCTTGCGCGTTCCCTTTTCGCTACGGTCTGGGGCAGCCGAGGCTCGTGAAGAGTGCGCCGCAACCTTTTTCCGACGTCCGCGAGTGAATGTCCGCGAGATGTGGTAGATCGGGGCGAGAAAGGAGAAGTGGCCATCCTCTTCGTAGTAGAAGGCGGCCACCAGGCATTGCCCCGTATAGACAAAGGGGGTTGCGAGGACGCCCACGACCGCGACGATGCCGTCGGATATGCGCGACGGATACAGCCATCTCCTTCGCCGCTTGGTGTCTTCGTAGGGGCCCTCCTGGGTTTTCTCGAGTAGAGGTGTCTTTTCGTCGTATCCGGATGCGACCGCTTCCGTGTTCGAGCAGCCGGAGCCGGAGCCGTCACTCCTGTCGGCGCCCATCTTGCGCGTCTCTCTCTGTGCAGCTATTGCACTCGCATCGTCAGCGGGAGATGAGATCGAGGGCCGAGGTTGGAGAATGGCGAAGGACTGTGGGGTAGCCTGGGTGCTGGGTGCGCTGATGCTTATGTCTGGGATGACGGTAGGACCTCCGTGACGGTGATGGTGGGGCTGTTGGGAAGAGTGTGCACAGCGACAGCGCAGTCAAGATGCTCGTCCAGCACTGGCGAAACTAGCAGCAGGCCGAGGCGTGACTTTGTCGAGAGAAGACGGGTATGCAGCTAAGCAGAAGGTTGGGGACATGCCAATGACGAACCGCTGGAGAGCCCGTGCCCAATCGGAACGCTCAAAGCTCAATTTAGTTACGACTCACACTTTCCTCCACCAAGTCTTGAACAAGCAACGCTCCCCAACAGTGCCTTACAAACAAAACCCGCGTGGCCGATACTCTGAACCCCTAAAATTATATTGGTTGTCGGGAACCCTTTCAAGCGCACTCAGACACCCGCAGAGTCATCCAGGAACAACCCCACCACCCCACATAACTGCTATATACCGTTCGAAATCTTGGGACGCTCGAGTACAAATCTGCAAATACTCCCACGATGCAGGGCGCGACGGTACAGGCGCCGGGTCTGTCAACCTACCTGAAGTCACTAAAGAGTACTCCAGTGGACGCCTCGGTGGAGCATTTCATCTCGTGAGATATGACTATCCGCGCAGTAGCGCAACCACAACTAATATTCCCACCTCAGACTTCTCAAACGGCGACAAATACGGAACTCGAGACCATGTGCCATTGCGACGACAGCCCTTCTTCTGCGCGTGGTAGGCGAGTTCAAGGGCAGGGATGCCGCCAAGCTCATTGAGCGCATAAAGCAAGTCGGCAGGCGGTTGACATCGGCGCAACCACACGAGGTGGTGGTGGGAAACATCGTACGGCGCGTACTGGGACTGGTGCGCGAGGTGGTCGACGAGCATGCCGAAGGGCAAACACCAACAGGCAGCGAGCCAGGCTACTCAACACCACATGCACACGCGCAGCACGACTCTCTCCACAGACCAGCGCTCAACTCAAGCATATCCACATTCAGCCCTCTCCGGCATGCCGTTGCCGAACCCATGCCCACGAGCGTCTTCACCGACAACGCCTCTGACGTTAGCGAACCCTCGAGACGGCCCCCGTTGCTCACCTCACATACGTCGTACGCGCCTACCTCGTCCGCTCCCCTCGTCCACTCGCTCTTCGGCCTCTTCTCCCAGCCAGCAGATACACCCTCAACTACAAGCACCCCTACAGGGCAGGCGTCGCCAAACGGCAAGAGCACGCTGACGGCACTCAATTTGGAGCGCCTCGAGGGCATCAACAAGAGCCAAAATCTGGACTTGAAGGGCGAAGTCATGGAGGGCATAAGAGAACTTCAGGACGAGCTCGAAACCTCAGACAAGCAGATTGCCGAAGTCGCCCTCGAGCACATACACGCCAACGAAATCATCCTCACCCACACCGCGTCCACAACAGTCCAGAAGTTCCTTCTGTTCGCCGCACGAAAACGCAAGTTCACAGTCGTGCACGCCGAGACGTATCCCCACGACCACACTGCCACGCATGGCATCCTTCTTACAGGAAAGAAGCGAGAGGCGAATCCAGATGACGACGAGGACGACGACAAGTGGAAGCCCCTCACCGATGCTGGCATTCAAGTCTACGTCATCCCCGACTCCCACGTCTTCGCCATAATGTCCCGCGTCAACAAGGTCATTCTGGCGACCCATACTGTGTTAGCCAACGGCGGTCTGGTAGCCGCAGCTGGAGCACACATGATTGCAAAGGCCGCAAAGGAGCACCAGACACCTGTTGTCGTACTCAGCGGTGTATACAAGCTCAGCCCAGTCTACCCATTCGACATCGACGAACTGATCGAACACGGTGACGCCGGAAGTGTAGTTCCCTACGACGATGGCGAATTCGTTGACAAGGTCGATGTTGAGAACCCACTATACGACTATGTTCCCGCAGACCTTGTGGATCTCTACATCACGAACCTGTAAGTCGCGATTTGAACAGCTCGATGCATTGAATGTAAGCTAATGTCTTCTAGTGGCGGACACGCACCTTCATACCTCTACCGCATCGTAGCAGACCACTACCGCACCGAGGACATCACCTTGTAATTCAACCATGAGCCACGGCGTTATGATACCAACAAAAGTTAAGATGGGAAGCAAAGTGCGCACAATAGCCCATATTACATCATCTAGAGCAGGAGATTCTGCGCTTGCAATCATGCAGTGGCCGGACTCAATGAACATTACTACCAACGTATCACGCATTGAGCTCCAAGCACGTATGCGACCATATTCATCATCGCCGACCCGTGCCCTCGCCCTCTGCCCGACCAACTAACATCTCCTACACACCCTTCTTCTCAATTGGTCGCGTCTTTGTGCCCCTCTGCACGCACCCGTATCCCGCAGATCACCGACCCAATTCATTGGTCACCTAAGCTCTAGCAGTGTGCCCTTCGGCCATCTGAAATCAACGGTTTTTGTCAAAATTACCACGTTGGGCAGTTTGGCGGTCCGTCAGGGTGGGCCGGCGGGGCGGAAGGGCACAGTGGCGTTTTTAGTAAACAAGTACGGAGTCGCGATGTGCCCTTCGAGCCCTTGCGCGTGGGACTCGTCTTACTTTTGTTGAGATTTGGCCGTAGGCGCAGACACCTCATACCCAAAGCGCCTGATGAATTAGGCTAGTTTGTAGAAGCGGTACAATTGTTCTTCGCGTATTCTAGCTCCAGCTCCCTCGAGCTGGGGTATGCGGAAGAGGGGTCGATGTCCCCTCCACATGCTCAACTGAGCCTCGCTATCGCCATCTACACTCAGGATTACGTGTGCACATCCATCTCGATTGCGCGCGGAGAAATAACAGCATGCGACAAGTGCTGGCCGTTGCCCTCTTCGGAAGCTCCTCAAGGTGATAACGTAGGGCTTATCGTGGGCGCCGGGTCGGCTGTTGCTACATTACGTATGCGGGCGCGCATCTTGTGGAGCTGAGTTGATAGAGTAACACCCTGAACTTGACCGCCTGGCCACAGAAGCAGTGAAGGCGTCGTCAAGGTGCATCATGTCGTTTCTCGAACTTGGGGGGTTGCATGTGTTCGTTACCGGGGCTGCCGGAGGAATTGGTAGTGCGATTGTAGATGAGTTCCTAGGTATGTCATGGTCTTGTGCCTTTGATGGTTGTCGGAGAGTCTTTGCACATTGAGTGAAGCCTGCAGGTTCCATGGTAGGCTCAGGGTCTCTGTCAAGTCACCCTGCGGTGGAAGGCACGCTCTAGGGCTTCGGCCTACACAACAAGGAATCAACGCTATCATCTCAATTGATATTTTTGCTCTCATGCAACCGTCACTAACGCCTGCATAGCACAAGGCTGCAAAGTTACTGCACACGATCTTCGCCCAAATCCTCTCGCCTCAACAAACCCCAACCTCCACTGCGTCCAAGGCGACATCAGTTCCGAAGCCTCCATCCAGGACTCCATATCCCAAGCTATCAACCATTTCTCACAGCCTATCAGCATTCTCTGCGCCAACGCAGGTATCACAGATGAATCTTCCAGCTATCCTATCTGGGATATGCCCAGTGAGCTCTGGGACCGTACCTACGCTGTCAACGTGCGTGGCACGTACCTGACCATTAAACATTTTCTCAAATCCATCGAGAAATCACAAAGTGACACTGGCAAGCAAGTTGAAAATGTCAGTGTCGTGGTGACAGGGTCCGAGTGTGGAGTCTTCGGTCAGGCAGGTCATGTGGAATATGCGAGTGGGAAAGCAGGGCTACAATACGGTCTTGTGAAGACAGTGAAGAACGAGATTGTTAGGCTGAATAAGAGCGCGAGGATCAATGCCGTCGCGCCCGGATGGGTGGAGACCAAGTTGATTGAAGGGAGGTTGGACGACCCAGGGGAGATGTGGAGGGAGGCAGAGGCTACGTGAGTCTGACGCTCATACTGACTCTCCGACACCTTGTTAACGATTGCAGTGTGCCGCTCAGGAAAATTGCTCAGCCGACCGACGTAGCGAGAGCAGCTGCTTTCCTGGCAAGCCATCGCGCTGCAGGTCATATCTCCGGACAATGTATATCTGTGGATGGCGGTATGGAAGGTCGCATTGTGTGGTCCGAAGACGAAGTTCGCAAATCACAGGCAACTGCTGTTGAGCCCGAAACACCATCTCTCAACGCGACTGGTGAGGCCGAGATATTTGGTACCGCAACCGAAGGGGTCTCTCTAGCTAGTAGAACCACCTCAGCAATGGCTATCCCGACCATGTCATCTCTCGGCAGTTCTCAACCAACACAGAAGCCGAAGATCAAGATCCTGCTCTCTGTGGATTTTGATGCAGTATCGGGCTGGCTTGGTACTGGCCAACACCCCGACAATAACCTAGCGGACTACAGCACTGGCTTCTTCAGTGGCCATGTCGGAGTTCCACGACTACTCAAGCTCTTCGCAAAGCATGGCATCGCAAACAAAGTAACCTGGTTTGTGCCTATGCATAGTGCAGAATCTTTCCCAGAAGAATTTGCCGCCATCAAGAGCAGCGGTGCGGAGATAGGCTTACACGGTTATTGCCACGAAGGCGCCCCTCAGCTTACGCCCACCCAAGAACGCGAAGTTCTCGAGCACTGTATAAGTCTCTACCAGGAACTACTAGGAAAGCGTCCACTGGGCTATCGCGCACCGCTCTATCAGCTCCGCGAAAGTACCGTGGAGTTACTAGAGGAGTACTCTTTCCTCTATGACTCCTCGCTCTCCCACCACGACAGCAAACCATACTACCTCCCCAACCTCCCACCCATCAAAGCGCCAAAGTACACCGAAGAGGCCTCCGCGAAAGACTGGATGAAACCCCTGCCTAAACCCAGTGCCCCCACAGCCAAAACTCTCGTCGAGATTCCAGCAAACTGGTACACAGAAGACATGACGCCTCTCCAGTATCTCCCCAATGCACCCAACTCGCACGGCTACGTCGACGTTCGCGTTATGGAGAATATGTGGAAGGACAAGTTTGAGTGGATTAAGAGCGAGATGCTTGAGAGTCGTGGAGAGAAAGATGTAGTCGTTTTCCCGTTGGTCTTGCATCCGGATACTAGTGGTATGGCGCATGTCATCGGCATGATTGAAAGGGTGATTAAGTGGCTGAAGGCGTGGGAAGGAGATGTGGAGTTCTGCACTTATGAGGAGGCGGCTGGGGAGTGGAAGGAGAAGAACGCTGTAGAATAGAACGGGACGCATTGACTGAGCCGTCGAAATCGTCGGTTCCATGATTCCCTACCCGATCTATTCTGAACTGTTTCCGTCATACAGTCTAATCACCCGTCCATCCTGCTCCGCCGCTTCCTCCCACGGTTCATCACCACCTACTCCAATACTCTTGACGTTCAGCGTAATGAGGCTAGAGCGGAAATCCGACCGTGCAGTTAGTCTAGGTGCCGTCTCTACATCGTCGTATCCCTCAGATGGCGTAACGAGTACCACTGTCTTATCCTCAAGTGTCTGATCATCCATGATGACGAATTCCGAGCCTACGATACCCCGTTCAGCGCCGTCGAATTGCCACGCGAACTTGACGAGATCGTCCAGTTTCCAGGTTAGGAACGGGTAGGAGAGGTTTTGCGGCACTGGGGCGCGCGTGGGTGAAGTGAGTTTGGTAATATCGGTAGTGGCGACTAGTATGGCTGGGTGTTATGAATTAGTAAGCTTTTTGCTTGACAGTGTGCTGGTTCCGTTTACCTATGTGAGTGCATTCTACGGCCTTCAGCTCGGGCGCCTCGAACGCCTCAACGAAGAACTCGTTAAGAAGCTGAGAATGATGTCAGTTGTCTGCATCTTTTGGGGAAATGGACAGTGGTTATAACATCGTGAGGTATCTTTGCTGTGCAAAATATGGGAATAGTGTTGTCCAGTTGGTCGTTGTTCGCCATAGTGCACGCTGCTACCGATTTGGGTTCGCCCGAACTCGATCTGCTTCGACCTCGCTCTTCTGCCCACCTAGTCTATATCTTCGACAGTCGAAAAGCCATATTTGGGGACTTCGGAGAAAGAAAGTCGATGTGTGTTTGTATGCAGTGGATTACAGTTGTTGCTACCTAGGTACTGCTGATAGCTTTAGCCTGAAGTCGAACGATCGTGGCTTTAGACAGCCGGATTCCGAATGCTGCACTCTTTGGGTATCTCGATCGCTGATTGTTCACTTGCAGAGCTCGACCGAGAGACCCTGCTTATGGAATGCGATACGTACAGTCTGACCCGTCATTCATCCGATATGCAGAAGGTTTGGAAGATGACTACGGCTTTGTGGTGGGGTTAGCCATAGGTACAGGTGAGCGCAGTATGAGAAGTGGGAAGAGAGACATCATGCGATCTACCTAGGTAAGTTTGGGTTCTCAGCTACTACATTATTTGGACAGTGCACCTGTCTTCGCATTTGCTTAATCAGTGACCGTTTACATACTTCTCTGCACCGCCTCAAATCTCAGTCAATCCACCTAAAGAGGTCCTCCTCACATTTTCCCTCCTGAATGTGAATGGAAAGAGTACTCTTTCCAAAAGCCAACTCAAGAGTGTCGGCGATTTCATGGTGGCTGTAGTCATAGCGCTCTTCGCCCTCATCAACATGATTAACCACGATAACATGCTGGAGTGATGGAAGAAAGCCGATGTACATGTCATCTCCACCCGAATACCCAAGAGACTTGCCATTATAGACGTCTGCGAAACAGCACCAGTCCTCCACCTCGTTACCGCGCATCTGAATTGATTGGATTGAGTTCCAAAGGTCTGAGTTAAGAACAACATTGCTCTTCTTCAGCTGACCTAGGACAGAGGTGCTGACTTCGAACACAGCCATTGTGTGGAAAGTTGAAAATGTTTCATGGCGGAGCTGGCGGCAGGTAGACAATAGTGCTAGAGCTCCTCGGTGATGACGATAGAGAGAGTATGTGAATAAGCGCGGCCTTTTAACGCGGACTTTAGTGTTTGTGCACACTAGATCGTAGATTCTGTTGCGGAGTTCGGCGGGGAGACGAAGTAGAGGTGAATCGCGCTGGTTCTTGGTTGTCCTGGTTGTCCTGGGAGATCAGTAAATGAAAAACGGCGGGATTTGATTTGCTTACTTGTCCTCGAAGACACTAAGAGATCTCAAGGTATCGACGTCCATGATTGTGGATTAATGTGGGAGTTACGTGTTGGTCGGCACGTCCAAAGGTCGAAAAGTTGTAGGACCTGGGTGGAGACGAGCAAACGGAGCTAGCGCAAAGGCAGACAGTCTCACCTTGATTATCTGGAGCACAGTCACAACATCGGGCAGGTACAGGCGATGAATCAGAAGCAAGTAGATTGTCAAAGATGACGATTTTGTCTTATTGGAAGTTCGCTTTAGCGTCGCTGCATAAACAAAATTTAGACCTTCACACGACACAATGATCGGAGATCATGAATACGTTGCCGCATTGATGAGATGCTTATAGTAATGCCATAAAATAGTCTCTAACGATGGCCTGAAAATTCCAATAAGATCATATGTTCACCTTCACACGATGTTATCAAGTAGGCTACCATGGAATAGTTCTCGTGTTCGCGATACGTCTTTCTCGAAAGGACCTGATTGGATGGGTGTAATGTATAGATTTCGGAAGTCGTGACTCGCTCCGTCACTGCAATACCATAGGATGGAGTTTTCTACGGACTCCGGCCCGTAACTGTCGAACTAACCATAGCAAAACAGTCATATGCCTACCAAAGTACTGTTCAGCCATTTCACTCACCTATAGTTGGCCATAGTGATATCAAAACCTAGCGAGAGATGGGTAAATCGCCTCACATTAGGTGCAAGCTCCTCTTTCCACTCTTTCCACTGATGATCGTCACCCCTAACTGCATGCAGTGCGCATTTTTCGACCTCTCTCTGGAGAGGATCAGAGAGCCTACTGACGACATTATTCGCGGCAAGCGTCCAAGCGGTGGGGTTATGATGATATGTCTCATAAGCATACTCGATTTCGACGCATAATCTTGCCAGAGACGCACGAGGTAGACTTCGGATGAACGAGAGTGAGGGTCGGTACTCGGTATCGCAGAACTCGTCACATGGCGGGACTCTGAGTTTCATTTGGATCTCAAGTTGTCGCAATGCAACCATGCGTGGGAAGAGATCAACTAATGTTTTGTACTGCTCGGTTTCCTCGTCGAAATGCAGAGTCTCGATCAAGCCTTCCGTTTGGCGAAGATTTAATACAGTTAGATTCACTACTGAAAGAAATCTCGCGCGGATAAGTGCGGGAGCGTGGCGTATCTTGACCTGTCGTGTGACGCCTTTGACGTGAGGAAACTTGTAGCGCATGTCCAGGTCCATGTTGAAGCGAGCCAGATGATAGAATTCCTCGGTAGCCTCCTGGTACATCTGCTTGCTCAAGCGCATCCATGGGATTTGTGCTTTATAAGTATCTACAATAGGTCCCTTGTGAATATGATGCGTTGCTCTTACCGGAGTCTTACCGTGCATAAAGGCAGCGCTGAGATTTCCGAGTGCGTAGCGATAGATCTCATCTCTGATCTCGCGCGGAAGGAGCTCAAAGAACTGACACAGTGTATCTTGTGGATTACCCACATCGGTAAGACCTCTGGAGGCAAGGGCTTCATCTTGCGAAGTCAGATGGCAACTGGATTGCCTATCGCTAGGTGCGTCGCTCAGGATATTCAGGGTGTCTTCCAGGTGGGTCGAATAAGCGATGCGTCTCAACTCTCGTGCGCTCGGCAAGCGGTGGATTTCCATGGGCATGTTGTGCTTCGAGGTGGTTGAGGAGGTGGGATATTGCTGCGAAAGAAGCGTGGATTAGAGCTGGAGCAACTGAAGGGAGATAGGCGGGTCGCGCTGTATAGGAGTAGCAATTTATATCCTCTTGTGAAGATAAGTAAAACCCAAGCGATGATGGAGAAGACAAGACAAGAGATTAGACCGATTTTATAGTTCAGCTTCTGTACGAAGCCCCAGGCTACAGTCCCAAAAACGGCTCGGAGTTTTCGCGCTGGATCAATCAGGCGCCAGCTAAGCCTCGTTGGAGGCACGTGAGACTGCATTTCGTTGGTGGAGAAGATCTCGAGAGGTAGCAAAAGGCTCAGCCGCCCATACTGGATGGAAAACCACCCTCGCAGAAGATTGTAGAACATATGTAGAGAATTAAAGACATTACTATCATGGTTGCAAAGTCGAGTGAGACAGTCGAAGATGATGCATGCAGGTCCAGCGCGCTAATCCCAGGGTCCAGGTCCAGATCTCCCCCACAAACGTCGTCATCCGTTCCGCCGACCCAAACAGTCCAACAACCCGGTTGCCTTGCCGCACGCGCGCAGGCAGCCACGAAAGACCACCTTTCAATCACCCGGTCTCTGTTAATACGTGATCTCGTCTCGTTTAATCCTTTCACACACAACATACACTCAAGTCCCCGAATCCTTCAAGCCCCGTACCAACTAGCGCAAAAGACACAGAAAAAGATGGAGAAGCTCAAGGAAGCCGAGACAGTGGCAGCGCAACGCCTGCGCAAGACGTTCAAGTACCCGTCCGAATCCGACGATGAAGATACCGTAGAAGCGGGTATGGATGAACAAGGTACCCTTCGCTCTACTCCATGCCTCATCCCCGCCTTGCTGACAGGACTACACAGACCGCGCAGCCCTCCTCCAAACTCTCAGCACACACGACACATCCACGACGCACACATATACGCTCTTCCTCCTTGCGCTACCGTTACTGCCCACACTCCTCTACATCCCGCGGCTATTCGCCCTGTCCACCCTCCCGATCAGTCTAGTCTCTATCGCGAGTCTGCTCGCAACAGCGTATACGTTATACTTCCTGCCGCTACCACCGACGCAAATGGAGCCAATCGATGGTGTGGACGTCACACCCTCCACACTTCAACAACCCTTGAAAGGGAAAGGACAGACCAAGAAACCTTTAGGTGGATATGGGATCTACAACAAGACACCGTCGTGGGAACAACCGACTGAGAAGAGTGTAAGGCGGCCTGTACCGTACATCTCGGAAGAGGCAGCAGATAAGATAGCGGATTCTATTGTGCCAATCAACAGGGCCGTTTGTGGGCTATTGGCGTTGTATGAAGTCTGGCAAGGGCGTGGCTGGGGTGAAGGGCTTATGGTGGGAGGAGGCTTCTTGCCAGGCGTAATCTGCATGATCATCTTGTGGGCGAGGACAGAGTTGAGAATCATCGACATGGACTCGTTGGAGAAGATGAACAAAAGTGCTGCACAGGGGAAAGCAAATTGAACACAGATAATCTGCGAGTTTTGGAGTTAAGTCATGGGACGGTCACGACCAAGATACCCATTCAGGAATGCATGATCGGTCTTCTAGCTGTAATAACGATATCATTAGGTTGTATGTATGGGTGAAGGAATATGTCCGTGATCAATGTCATGTCGTGTCGAATGCAAAAGTCCAACGCTGCGCTGTACTATGCTGAGCTGTACCAAAGATGCCAAACCAACGCCGCGCTCGCTGAAAGTTACAGATTCCAAATTTCTCTTTTTGCCTAGCCAGCACTAGGCGTGTCATGGGCTAGCTTCTAGGACTTCAGTGTCCAAGTCGATGTCTGTGCGTGTAATGTGCTCGAAGAGGTTTGAGGTTGATGGAAGAGGTTCCTAACCACGCTTCCAGAACTGGTACTTCTTCTTTTGTGGCTTCTCGTTCGCTTCGCCGGCGACCATGTTGGTGTCCCTGATGCCGCCTGCCTCTGTGCCAGCAGCGTCCATGTGGTACGCCTTCTCGTTTCCTCTCTTCTTGCCCTTCTTGACATCTCTCCTTGACGCGCAGCAGCAGCAAAGCCCCATCTGTACTAGCCAGGCAAAGATGGCGAAAGCACTTGCCACCCACATGAAGGCGAAGAGCGTGGTGCCTATCTCTGCCGATATGTTCAGTTCAGCCACACCACCGATAGTGTTGCGGAAGATGATGAACATGACGGTTGCGATGACCGAGGCGACGGTTACGAAGAGGGCGTTGAGGAAGGCGAGGATTGCGACGACGAGGGTAAGCCAGCGCGTGTAGATGGAGATGGGCATGACGAAGATGAGGACGAAAGACAAGACTGTTGCGGTGAGGAAGAGACCGAACATCCAGTTGGAGACGAGATGAATAAGGTCGAGAATGTCGTTGATGTCGGCGGGAAGGTTGACTGTAGACATGCATGTTAGTTACTCTGTTTCCAATGCGTGATGTCTAAGAATCGGGACGTGAAGCAACTTACTCGAAGCCCCGGAAAGAAGCTCATTACGCAGGATTTGCACAGGGTTGAACCAGTATAGCGTCTTTGGCTCACTGCAGAAAGTCACGCCCTCACCCGCGTATCCCTCGCAGAAACCCCATAGTCCAACTTGATAGAAATCGTGCAGTCCCAGCGTTTGCGCGATAGTGTTGATAAGAGCGAAATTCGGTACGCTGGCAGGCACGATGTGGCTCAGGTCGAGGCGAATGAAATACCAATTCTTAATAACGGCCTTGTTGCGCACACCGGAGATGTTGACCAGGATCAGGAAGATGAGTGTGATGAAGAGGAAGAAGGATGTGATCAGCGCCCATATTTTGCGTGTGCGAGTTGCGCGCTTGATTTGTTCTTTGCTGAGGTCTGGGGCGGTTTGCGTGACGGCGGTGTCGTCCGACTTGCGGCGGCGCGAGAAGATGCCCATGATGGACGACTCGGGAATTTCCAGGCGTTGAAAGGGAGAAGAAGCAAGGCGTGCTGCAGCGGAGGATTGTGAGAGAAGAAAGTGAACAAGCAATGACTGGGCCTCAGACGAACGACGTAGAGAGCGCAGATCCGAAACGTTTCGTCGATTGAATGTCCAGGCCAAGAATGCCTTGAATCCGGGGCAACGCAATCTCCTACGCGCGTGCAGCAGCAGCAGTCGTGTATTTTATGGAGCCTGGTCGAAGATCGCGAGCTATGACGTACGGGACCCCTAACAGCAAAACTAGACACCGCAAGAAGGCGCTGGCGACGCGGCGCCCTTCTCACCAACGACACTCATCGGCACTAGGCCACGCGCCTAAGACACCAGAGGGCAAATCATTGTGCGCGACTGAAGCACCGGCGTGGCGCACGTTTGCTATGAGCAAGGTCTGGCCGGTACGCGCGTGCGTGGCTGGTCATGACGTTGCGCTGGGCACTGTTTACAGGCGATGGTTGGGGGTGGAGTTGACTACTGTGTGGCTGTGCTTGCCCGACTGTGGTGTGGATAAAATGGAGGACAATACATGTAAGAGTGAGATTTTCGCGGGTAATAGAGGAGCGGCGTCGATGATCTACGTGGATAATGCTCTCGATGATGGCGCAGGCGGATGCGGAAGGATGCGAAATTGCGCTAGGCTTCGGATCTGCGCGGCCAGACAGCAGAGGGGGCATCGCGAATCCACACTATTGCATGGCTCGACGTTGAGGCTCCTTACTAGACAAACTCGTGTTCGGGCGGCTAGCATCACTAGTTACGTCTGATGCACAACATCACGCGTGGCCAGTACGATGCGCTTGAAGTAATGTTTTTTCTTTCCATTCCTCTATGTGCTCTGCTAGATGTTCCACAATCACTCAAGCCTCCACGGTCTCCAAACCACCAAGCTGCCCTCCACATCTCAACTTCGCCATGTCGCAGCAACGCAGAAGAATAAAAATTAGACATTGGTAAACGCCAGCCCATCGCTAAACCGCCCTAGAAACGAGTAATCTGCCGGTCATTCGTTGCACAACCGCGATGGAGAAAAATAGGAAAGTGCACTAGACGGACCGTCTGTACAGGTTGTTGCTGTGATGTGAAGATGGAGAGTAGCCAACGCGCGCTGTGTCTATGCCACGATACCAAGGAAATCATCAAGGCCGCTAAAAAGCAGTGTATAGAGGACAAGTTGACATAATGAGCTTTTAATGTTCGGTCGAGTGTGCGGAAAGCTCAGCCAGCGAGCAGGATGTCTGTCGTCAAAGATGTGTGCTGAGGAAGTCGCGACTAGTTTAGGCGCCCTCTACCATGTTCATCCTGGGTTTTAATTGCACCATGAAGTCATCCTTGGTACCCAGAACGTCCCTTGGTATCCTGCTGACACGGTTGGCTCCGCTGCGAACAGCAAATCGGCCAACTGCCGAGATGCCAGAGTGATTTGATCGGATTGAGCCAGCATCTGAGGCACCGCCACCGGCAGGGTCACGTATACGAGCAGGTGGTGCGAAATCGAGCGCAGTGAAGGTACCCGACTTGCGCATCAAGTAGGGACTGGGTAGCGCTGGCAGTTCGTCGTAGGATCCGACGAGGGGTGTGTGTGGTCGTACGGCCGGGCTGTATGGCCTGGGAGTTCCAAGAGGGCTGTCAGGTCGTACGCCGTTTTGCCTCTCGCGGAACGAGACTGGCGGTGCAAAGTCGGCGGCGTCGAAAACCATGGAGCTCTCGGTAAGCTTAGCGGGTGTTGGGAGAGAGGACAAAGCGGATGGAGGAGGCAGCGGCTTCTTCATTGGCGGAGGCAAGCGTCCGCTCATTGAAGACATGCCACGCGGAGGTGGATATTGTGAGGAAGCCATGGAGCCGTTAGACATGTGCGGGCCACGAGGACCAGTGGCAGTGTTGCTTCGGAACCGGGGAGGAGCACGCGGGGGAGGAGTCATGGCACGACGAGTGATGGGCTCAGCGAACGGAGCGTTCGGCTGAGCGACAACGAAGGCACCGGTGCGAGGGTCGAAGACAGTGCCGTCTTGGTACTCCGAGCCGTAGTCTTCAACGTAATCGGTGTATTGGTGGCCGCCAGCAGGCTCAGGCTTCGAGTCGTCAAAGTATTCCTTGTAGAAAGATCGGATACGGTTGGCGCGCTCCTCGGGGTTCTCCTGAGGGTCATCGGAAGGCATGGGACGGAGGCTCATGGACAGACGGTTAGAGCTGGGGGCGAAATCGTCGACTCCAAGACCAACGTTCTGGGGACCAGTCGAGTAGCGAGGCTTAGGTGCAACAATCTTGGGTCCCTCGCTTTCCTTGGGAGACGGCGGTGTGATTTGGAAACCATCGCCGTAGCTCGAAGTGCTGATGATGCTGTGCGTGTTGGTGTTCTCTAACACAACAGCTTGGGACTTAACGCGTGGCAATGTGGGGATGTCGTTGGTGGTCTGGACGGGTGACTTGCTGACTTGCTTCTCGGTGACACCAGGCTCGGGAATGGAGATGGTGGGAACATCGGTGGGCTTGAAGGCGGCGTATTGGGTGGTGGGCTCATCTGAAGGCGAGGTGGCTGACGGAGGCGAGATGGGAGACGACTTTTCTTCAAACCGTGGGTTTAAAGGACTGAGAGGAATACCCGCCTCAGGGAACTTGCTGTCTGGGGATCGCGAACTGTCAGGGGACAGAGACTCGCCGCGAATGGGGTGCGAAGTCGACATCCTCTGTGCATTCTGAAGAAGGCCAGCCTGAAGACCTTCCTTCCTTGTCCCTGCGCTTGAAGTGGTGTACATAGATCTGGCGTCGTTTCCATAGGGGCCGCGGCTTGCGCTGCGGATGCTCTGGTCGTCCTTAAGATAAGCTACGGGGCCGTAGGGGTCGTGAGGATCGTGTTGCGAACGCGATAGCGAGTGGAACGACTCCCGAGAGCCATGCAGGCCGACGGGCAGAATGTACGGGCTTCCAGTCTCGATGGAGAGACCTCGGTCGTGGCCTCCAGGGATTTCCTTCTCTGACACGCTCATCTCAGGACCTCCCTTCTTTCCGGCCTTGGCGACACCCTCCATGCCCCAGTCGTGCGACTTGTACTTGTCCTTGGAGTCTTCCTCAGCGAGCTTCCTCTTGTTCCTGCGATGTAAAAAGAATAGGACGATTGTGACACCGACGACAGGTACACTACATGTCATTAGCGCATTCACAGCTGAACAGACAGCCAACTCACATGATAGCCAGTGCGATAGCAATGGTTGGTACTTGGGTTGGCTTGGTGCAGCCAGGATCGCTGTCGTTGGTACATGTTGCACTGGCGCGGGCCACCAGTACACGTGAGGCTCGTTCAGCTAGTTGGATCGTCTGGCTTGCACTGCTGGGAGAGCCAACGTGGATGTCGCGGTGCACATGGTGCATGTGTTGGTGATGTGAGTGCGGCATGGCTCTAAGACCGATGTCGCATGTGAGGTCGCAATCGATAGAGCTAGTAATGGATCCGGGGAAGCTGGTCCTTGGTATTGTCGACGTGACGCTACGATGCAGGTATTAACAACGTGAAGTCGTAACTCAGTCGTGACAGCTAGCTGGCAGAATAGTATATGCGAAACTCGTTCCGGGGTAGTCGAGGAGTGAGCGGACGGCAATAGCCAAGGTGACAGCAACACAAGCAAACAAACTTCGGCCCAAAAAAGAATGACTGGGGTAAGATACGATAGAGCTGCGAAGGGTGCTGGTGGTGGTTGCAAAAAGAGCGACAGGCCCACGGAGAGGTGAGTTGAAGGAAAGAAGACGGATGGGCGCGAAGGGTAGATGAGGCGCCGCACAGGAGCCTGATCTCCGGTTCTGGCTGACAGGCCTCCTGATTGGGCGGCTGTCTCAAGCCTTGCACGGGTCAGGCCTGTTACGCCGAAGCAGAGAGTGAAGGGCCCGCGTTCGTCCCTAGGCGCAGCCACACGTTTGACCTTGAGCCGGCCCGCTGATTGCATTCACGCCCTCGCCCACCGCCCGCTGCGTCGCGACGTCTTCACTGCTATCGTCTCTCGCTGCACGCAATCGATAGAGCTATCGTCGTATTTTCCCAGCTGCACATCCACCCGTCAGCTGCACCCGAAACCCCTACTGGCCTGCAGCTTCAGGAGGCAGCTAGGCCGCACCGTTTATTTTGGATCGCGCCCGTGCGGTCCCGCTAGCCGCAATGGGCGTCGCTACTGCAGGAACCCTTTCGTGAACTTCCGTCATTCGTCGGTTCTTCTTCAACAACAGATTGTCGACCAGGGCTCCCGTTGTGAGTTCCAGGCCATACGACCGCTCAGAAGCGCCCTGGGCCCCTGAACCATACTATGTACACGCGAACGCCCGTATCTCCACGCTGCAGTATCGTGCTACGTTCCCCGAAGCACAACAGCTCAGCGATCTTTTTTCGCTGCATAGCCACTCTCGTCCTCTGGTCGCCCAGGACCCGCAAAAACACAATCCTCCCCCTTTCCGATGCTGTGGAGCTCAAACTGGTCCAGAACAAACCCGCTCCACGCTGTCTTCATTTCCCGATCCCGCAGCGGCCGAGCGTTGGTTGTGCACGACCTGCGACTGCCTTGCGTTCTGCATGCAGGCTCCCCCGAGCCCGCTTCCGCTTAACAACCGTCATTTATCGAGATTGTGCCCTTCACCCGTCATATTTGTTCTGCTCCCCTTTTGACATGTGAAACTCTTCGCAGCTTTGTGAAACTCATAGGCATTGAATGCGTAGAACGGGGTTGCAGTCGTGCATCGCTTTTTGTACGACGACTGTTGAGGCACGAAGGAACAGCCAAATCTGCCTCACCGCCACGAGCCTCGCCCTACGAGACCCCTTCATCACTAGGGAGATTACCCGTCTTTCGCCATCGGAATCGCCATCAAAATCGGCTTCTGGTGTTTGATGAGCGCATGGTTACCGGCATAATGTCTAGGCCTTTACTACAGCCTCGCGTGTACGGCTTTGTTGTCGGGAGATTACTCCATGTGATGTCATGTTGGACGACAGTGCACTTGAGTAATTCATCGTTAACTTCCAGTTTTGAGTCTACTTGTTAGTGAAAGGGTATATCCTCGTCGCGCACGCACACATCGAGAACGACTCTTTGCGAATCTTGAATCATGGATCGATCGACAGTGGTGTGAACTGTAACCCTAAGCGCCAGAAAGTGGGTTGTACGACAAATATCACAACTTAGACTTCGTGACAGGCGACCTTCACCTTTCCATGCGTTTTGGGATCTACGTATTCCTGGTGGAATATCTCGTTGCTTGTTTTCCGACTTCTGGGCATATGGACGATCAACAACTTCTGTCGTTGGGGGTTCTATGCCCATTGCGGTTCGAAACAAACGTACGAACACCGGCACCTCGAAATGCAACCAGTGCTGGTGGGCCAGCTTCCAGTAATCCCCAAAACGCGATGTCATGGGATCTTCTGCAGACTAAGGTAGACAGAGGTCGGGTTTACACAATCCCAATGGATCTGGGGATACCAGGTTGAGTTTTTACTCGATTGATTCGGCCGTATGCCTTGTGATCCATGCAAGGATTGATTCAATGAAAGACGTTTGCCTGTGAAAGAAGCCTTCGATCGATTCGATAATCACGCGCTTGCTCGAAAGATCCAAACCGGGAGGCGTGAGACCCTATATGGTGCGGAATGATTGGAATACAAGAGAATAATTCTTGCACGCTTTAATGACGGGCTCGTTTAAGAGCCAAGATGTCATCATTCCCGACGGCGTAGATGTTCATGTTGTCACGCCGTTTTTGATTTAATGAGTAGAAGTCGGTGGCGTTGGTATTGTGCGCTTGGAAAGGGATATATCGGCTTCATACGCTACCGGACATTCTCTTCTTTGTCGAAACTTTGATTGGGTCATGTCGTAGGCGCCCATATTCAACAGAAGTCCAGCGGGGACTGTGATCGATTGTATAGCGTCTGCGTAGAAGTCGTGAGATGCTTGGAAAGTGAACCAATATCCGCTGGATATTGGGAGCGACTCTGTTTGAAGATATAGCGAAAGCCAATTCGGTTGCATCCGGGTTTCTAGTATGTCATGACTGTAACACCTTAGCATGTATCCTCGAGCTGATGTTATGCATGCTTTGGTGATGCAATAGCTTTGTGGCGTTGATTACACGGGCAAACTCCGTCTCGCGAAGTGCAACGCAATTACTTCCTGCTCATCCGTACACGAAGGATAAGATCGTGTTCGCAGTACCTTTAAAGCCGTCAGAAGGAGCTCCAACGTAACAACTGATCTGTGCAGGCTCATGGATGTGGTATACACAACTGCCGGATGTTCGAAAGAGGTGGGCTTCCTCGCGAGTCAAACCGCATGCTCTTGCTAGCACCAACGATGATGTCCGCGGACGGGTAGTGGATAGTCCCTCATGACGAAAAAGAAAATATGGCACAGCGAGCCGCGCAGCAGTATATATGCAGCGTGACCTGGGTCACGCCGCACGACGCGGGCTTGCAGGTGTGTGGCCATACAGCATTAGCGATGGAAGCCGACAGAAGCGATCGTGGGGACAGAACGTGGCTGGCTAGGAATGGGTTTCACCGAGGAAGTACCGATTGACTATGACGCATTGGCCATTCTCCTCTCACGAGACAAATCACCATCGAACAACGAAGACGTACATGCAACACGACATTGACCTGTTACCGACTCGCTGCTCACCCCTCACACCCTCTTGCTACTTTCTTTGATTACATTCACCACCACTCCGCCCAAGCTCTGACGTTGGATCTCGATAAGGGCTCATTCCCAGCCCTGCAGCTCGCGATTCCCTTTGGTCCCTGCGCTGCGTAGCTACGCCCCACTGCCACCCCAACTTCTTAAGGGTCCGATCACCCTACACAAGCCGCACCAGCAACATGTCGCATTTCACCAATATGGCCGCCCCGCACACGCTATCTCCTAGGAGTGCCACACCAAACTCTGGGAGTCGAACAATGGAGGTTCGACCTCAGCCCGTATTGCGTCTGTCAGCACCTTCCGGTGTGCTTCGTCTACGCGCAGAGCCATCAGAACGCCGACACATTCAATGGGCCGAAGACGTGGTTGACAACGAAGGCATGGGCAAGAAATCTTCCAAAGGTACGTTGATCCAGTCCGCGCGATGCTGTCATGGCAGGGACTAACAGACTTGAAGTTTGCTGCATCTACCACAAACCCCGCGCCGCTGACGAGTCTTCTGACGACGACTCATCAGACTCATCGTCAGACTCAGATTCCGACTCCGAGCCCGACAACAGCACCGCAAGGCCTGCTGGGCGCATGGGTGGAGCGCGCGGCAGACGGCCACATCAACATGCTCACGACGATTGTGAGGACGTCCACGATCACGGCGAGGGATCGAGTACCCCGCAAAAGCACAAGCGCCAACGGAGGAAGCCAAGCCCAAATGCCTACGAGAAGATGCCGAAGCAGAAGAAGCAAGCTGCGCTCTAGCTGGTAAACTCTCAGTGTCTACTGGGGGTTGGTCAGTACGACTTGGAAACGATTTTCATTGCTTGGAGTTACGGGTGTCCAAGAGGCACATCATGATTTGGACTGCGTCATTGCATAGCGCTGGGAAAGGACTTGGATAGTCCGCAAAACGTCGCCTTTTGTGGCTGGACGTGAGACATTAGATGCAGATAAGCATTATCTTGTAGCATTAGAATTGCACATGCGAGGCTGGGAACCTCAATTCCTACTAGACGTCTTCTCATCCTTCTTGTCTCCGATTGGTGCAGTCTTCACCGTTCTTCCGTGTACACGCTGTTCTGCAGTTGTGAAACCAATCGCAGCAGACGTTGGGCTCGGCTGCGTGCAGCTCTCCTAGCGAGACATCTTTGCTTGCAATGTCTTGCGGATCAAAGTACGAAGACATGCACGTTTAGTCGATCACGCGTCGATTATCGTCCTTGTCGTCCGCCCTTACTCGTAGAGTTTCCAGCAGCGCGAAAACTCAATCAGGTGTCACTCCACGTGTCAGGACCGCTCAGTCGTCTGCAGTGGCTGCATTCGCCTGTTCTATCACCGCAGGAGCGTGTTGTGTAGGAATGCGGACAAGCGTCTGGGGCAATGGTGGCCCATCTTCTGCCTTGTTTTCTGTCTCATCCTCGTCTTTCGGTTTTGGAAGTTTTGCTTTTTCGAATTAGTGCTTGCTGGATTTGTGAGAATGGAGAACATACTTGACGCCATGTTTATAGCTCTTAGCACATTATGCCAGTTTGAGAGCACTGCCGCGACCGCTGATCAACCGCAACATTAGTATGATGTTCCTATTGTGCCGGCTGCCAGTCCTATCGATCCAGCTTTCTGCGTGCAACGCCTGACATACCTTCTGTTCCATCTGACAATGTCGATAGCTTGTCAGCGAGCATCTGCATCTGGTCTGCAAGCCCTCCGCTTAGCGCTTGCAGGTCCTTCAAGTTGGCTAATTCGGCTTTCTTTTCTGCAATGCGCGCAAGCAACACAGGGGATTGTTGCTGAGACCCGCCCATGGACTGGTTGCGGAGATGTGAGGGAAGAGGCCGTGTGAAGTTCGACATATTTCTCGATCGATCGACTCTAGTTGACGTAGTCAGGTTTGTGGTTGACGAAGTCGAGATCGGAAATAGTTGGCAGGTGTTTTTGCTTGTGTAGATGCGTCAACAGGAGGGAAGCCTGGCCTGGATGAGCACCTGAAAACTGATATGTTGAGTTTATCCGTTTTTTCGTCTTGTGAGATGCGTATGCTATCATCATATCAAATGCTGCGCTGCTGCATTGGTGAACGCGTTGGTGCCCCTCTCGTCACGTGGACGCGCTCTTGGCGCTAACCCGTCTGAACTTAGCTTTGTTGCTATGTAAACATGCAATGACGAACACAGAAGGAACACCTACCGACGCCCTAGAGTAGCAACGCCACGACAACTGCGCGACCGTCTACAACACTATAATTAATCTCGACATACCTATCTGCGCATATGGCGCGTCTCAACGAGCCGCCGATTGCACCTCAGCCGTCGGCGGAATCCATCGAAGCCCTTAAACGACGCTTTTTGAGGCAAAACCGCGAACTCGCAAAGACGAACTCGATACAATCTATCCGCATCCGCAGCCTCGAAACTGACTGCTCGCGACTTCTTGCCGAGAATCTGGCATTGCGCGAGCAAGTCTTGAATCTCCATAACACGATTGAGTCGCGTCCGGCACTCGACCAATTTGATGTTGTCAAAACACAGCTTGAAGCCAAGCTATCAGAGCTCAGCAGCCTGGTAGCTGGCCTATCGCAAACAAGAAGTGGGAGTGGGAAAGACAGAGGAAGACGGAAAAGCCAGATGACTGCGAAGAGGAGGAGCGGAGAAGAGCGGCAATGGAGGAGTGGACTGGGTCTACAGGAGGTTGAGAACGCCATGCTGCCTACTATCACAGAAGACAAATACTATCCTCGCAGGACAATGGGGTACGTCTGCATCGCGTTCCAAGCCGTGACACGTACAGACGCGCATGAAGCTAACTTCTTGCAGTGCGGACGAGCTTCAGCAGACCTTAGAAGACCCAGACAGTCAATCCCCAGACATTGGCCCTCCGCCAGTTGCCCGATTCGAAGACGAAGACCCCATCGGTTTCGACCCCAGCCCCGCGATAGAAGAGCAGCGAGAAGAAGCTGCAGACGACGGTGAACCTGCACTATCGGTGAACCTCGAGACGCGTAAGAAGCGACGCGAGAGCGGGCCCAAGCTCAATATACGTCGTGTATCTCTCTTCGAATCACCGGAAGAGTCTGAAGAGCCAGTCGCGAAGCCTCTGCGCACTGGGGCCAAGCGGAAGTTCAGCGTTCAAGAGGATGAGGAAGTGAACCAAGCCAAGAGTGATGCTTTCAGGTTCAGCCGCCGGAATGCCCCAGGTGCTTCGGACGTGGAGGCGTCAAATGATGACTCTAGACCTTCTGCACTAGAACGCCCTCCCGTCCTTTCAGCTAGTAAGTACCCCCAAAGCAATAGTGTACACAAATCTGACTTGGTAGAACCCGTCAATACCGATCCAGTCTTGTCGCCAAAGAAGCAACGCTCTTCAGGTCAAGACAAACCAGATAAGCCAGACAAGCCAGCACCTAAGGCCCGCAGCCGCCCTCGATTGAATATCACGCGCAACACGACGTCAGAACTCCCGCTTCTACCAATGCCTGAACCGGTGCCTACTGCTGAGATTGTGCTTGACTCTCTACCCCCAAAAACACCCGCCGTGGAAGAGACCTTCTCTCCACCATCTACAGAGCCGTCGACACAACGACCAGACAACAAGGATACACCACCACCAGGGGATCTCAACTCAGTCGATCAGACCGGTCAAGCTGGACGACCGGGTAGACGAGCCCGTCCCCAAGTCAGTTACAAAGAGCCCAGTCTCAATGTGAAGATGCGGCGTCCAGACGCCAAGCTGGTCGACGCGGTGATCGATCGCAGGGCCAGTGTAGATACTCAGAATGTACCTTCCACATTGGTCAAACGGGACGCCGATGGCGAAATCGCGTGGAAGCCGGTATCGGCAGTCACTCAACCGAGGGGTGAGGAAGAAGCTGAAGCTGGAAGCCCGTTGAGACAGAAGCTTGACCGGAACCAAGATTCCAAAGCATCGCCCGCGTCAATGGCTGAGCCAGAAGAACGATCAACGACCTCGAAAGCCATATCCGCGCTCATTACCGAGACTAGCACTGCTAAGAGAAGAGTGGCTACTTCAACTGCGGGACCAGTGTCGGAGCCTCTCACCGCCAAATCTGCAGATCTTGCCCTCTCAAGCAAAGATACGATAGCTGTAAGACAAGCACCACCAGAGAAGGACACTTTGGCTGTATTCGACTTCACGGACTCGTCACCTGCTGACACTGGGTCCAACCCACGTGCCCGCGTCAACGAACTTGCCAAAACAGCGAGAAGCGCACGGCGACACTCCGCTATGCCTACATCTTCCTCGTCAACGGTGTCGGACGAGCGCAGAGCTGAAAGGGAGAAGACTGAGGGCACGCTCCCTTCTTTGCATAAGCGCACTGGCAGCGGAAATGTGAAAAGTAGTAGTAGTACGAGCTTAGCGAGAAGCAACAGTACTAATGGTATTGCTAGGAGTACGTCGAGTGCTCGAACGACAGTAAAAGACAAGAAGCCTCCCACCACAGGAAGCTTACCAGCCAATGAAAGCACGAACGACCTCAGGACGAAGGTCGATGGTGTCGAGGACGCAAAAGTACGGGACAGAGATAGGGAGACGAGCACGCTGAGAGCCGAACGCGCCGCTAGTCGACGGAAAAGTATGATGCTTTAGGGATAAGTGCAGAGTGCAATGTAGACATGGAGGCGTTTTTCTGGTGTATTGGCGTTTTGGGGGGCATGACATGAGCCCTTTCTCCATAGCGGTGGCGTTTCTTTGCGAATGATACCTGATCTCACGAGATCGTCTCTGGTTTAGTGTAATTGGATCGCCTTATGACCATCATGAAGTCTGATGTAATGTCGCATTCTACAATTCTTTACCTCGTTGTTTTTGATGGCATGGGCTTTGCACATTTGTGATTCACAATGTTGCCTCTTCGAAGAGATTCCCGTGGGTCGTTCTTGTGTAATTGTGCGTCATCGACTGCGTATAGGATTGCACTCATTGCTTTAGTTAGCGGGGACATGGCTATGGAAGAGTCTTTCTGTTAGCAAACTACGCGCAGACAAGAGTGAATGGTAGTGATGATGCGAGTGATTGTATTGTTGTTCGATATATGTCTCTCCCTCCAATCGCGCCTCTTGCCTTCCCTCGACATGATGAAACGAGTGTCCAGTCCCTTTGCTTGAAGCAGTCTCTCTCTGAGTGCCATATCTAACGGTCCCTGTCCTCGTACCAATCCTTGCTACCATTGTTGCTGAAGACCCTCTTGAAGCCCTTGGAAACAGCGTCAGTGACGCTAAAGTCATTGAAGAGCCACTGGTTGCTGTGCCGGCCATAGTACTTGAACTCTTTAGCTTCCTCGCTCTTCGCACTCCTGCCGCTGCCAACGCTGCTTTGGGTGTTCCTGCGGCTGCGCTTGTGAACGCGCGGCTTGCTGAACTCGCCTGGCGCGACGCCGACACTTTCAGCGTGCGTCTTGGAGCTGGGCTCAGCATGCATGACACGGAGACCAGAGTACTGCGAGTACTGAGAGTCGTTGGTGCCCGTTGTGGACGTTGTTGCTGACTTGGTGAAACGGGGCATGATGCCGCTGTCAATAGAGGTGGATCGGGGACGTCGCTGGGACAGAACTGAATCGGAGGCGGTATCTCCATTGGATTTGGTGGTGGAGTTGTTGTTGTTGGATTTGTTTTCGAACGAGGCAAGCCTTGGAGTCAAGTCTTGTGCGTCGATGCGTTGGTTGTTGTAGTCAGTCATCGGCAGGATGGTAGGGGACTGAGTGGTAAAGGTGATGACGTTGAGGTCTTGGTTGATAGTGGAGTGTGTTTGATAGTCTCGAATCTTGTCTGACTTTGATGTTGAGGCTATTGGTTTGGAACTGATGCTCGTAGGTGGTGCTACCATCGATTGTGGCAGTGTATGCTAGGGGCATTACTCGAGTATATATGCTTTCTCTCAGAGCACGCCAAGACTGCGTCCTTCACCTCAAAATGCAGTCAAGACTTATTCCCGTTCCCAAGCCTCTTGGGTGGAGTCACAGGCTCGACGTAGGGGAAGTCGGCTCGGCACAAACGTCTATCTTGGCCCAACCATAAGCTTCATCCAACGCTAATAACCCACTTTATCCTGCAGTGTTCTCAGTCTCGTTCGGTTTAAACGCTATCGTACGCCTAATACGAGAACACATGACCTCTAACCCTTGCGCGTAACGGTCAGCCTTACGGCTGTATCGGCACGCAAGGAGACCGTGCTCTAGCCACAGCAAGCCACACCCAATCCCCGGTTCAGTAGCAACACGTTATGCAAGGCCGCGAATGCATGCTCCTGCAGCATGACATCGTTTTTACTAGCCACGGGCTGGGCGAGACTCCGATCTTTCCGGCTAGCCACTTAGAGATCTAGCTGTGGCTTGTAAGCTGTGGCTCGTGAAGAATTTATCTGGAAGTCTCGGCCTTGCGGCCTGAAGAGTCGAGCCGCAAGAGTCGGTCAAGCCACACGACGTTGAAGGGCCCTCAAAGTGGACACTAGCTGGATTGGAATGCTCAATAGATTCGTCAGGAATTGAATACGTTGCCGGTGTTCCACGCCGTAGCCATAAAGAAGCTGTCGTCTTCGGTGACAGATGACATCGACGAATGTCAATAAATGCAAGGGCTGAGCGCTGATGAACCTCGAGCGCAAGGATCAACTTTTGATAAGAAGCCCCGAAACGTTGGGCACGTCTCGAGCGGTCGCCGAGGATGTGCTCTCCGTGGTTGATCTCAGGTTCGGACGCGCGTCAGGAAGCATGGAGGATGACGTGCAGAAGGAGACAAGGAAAGAGCTTGCAGCTAAAGCTACTCTGTGGACTTGGAAGGACCATAAGGTGCTAAAGAATTTTGAGCATAGAAAAACAAGAGTAGGAAGCTCCATCTGACCGGAAATGGCTTCGCTTGCAAGCCGAAACGGAGCTTCGATCCTTGGAAGTTAACATTCGAAGCTAAGCTTTCTCTACAGAAGCACAATATCATAACTTGTGTCGTAGTGTAAGAACAACGCCATACGCCGCATCATCGTAATGGGGTATATGGATATCAGAAACACCTGCCAGCGCCGCGCATTGTAATTCAAGCACCAGTTCATACACCTGGGACACCTCCCTTGCTCCGAATGCGCCCGTCCTTG
This sequence comes from Alternaria metachromatica, assembly GCF_023757995.1. Taxonomy (NCBI): domain Eukaryota; kingdom Fungi; phylum Ascomycota; class Dothideomycetes; order Pleosporales; family Pleosporaceae; genus Alternaria; species Alternaria metachromatica. Next base: position 753,013 of record NW_026055496.1, read on the forward strand.
ACCGAACCTATTGTGACACCTGCTTCGCCAGTCATCCAACCTGGCATCTTCTCCCCATCTACAATACCCTCTTCAACCAGTTGTCTGATGCCAGCAAAAACATGCGTTCCTTGAAAAGTGACTCGCACATTTGGTACCCAGCCTTCTTCGCCTCGTATTTCCTCAATATCTTCCGCGGTTCTATCGAGAAGGGAAGGACGGCCACGTCGTGTCTGGTGGGAATTTTGGGCATCGAGGTTCGATGTGTCACCGTCTACTTGCGTCGCAGTGCTGCCATTGACGGGAGACGGGAATGGGTCATCAATGCGAACTTCGACTCGTTCAAGGCCTTGACCATCGTCGGGCTGCGCCGAGCTACCGAAGCGGCCAGCAGCTATCTCTTTTCTACGTTTGGCCTCTGAAGACTCTTTGCCGTCCAGTGGTCGCTTAGGCCTGCCTGGCCCAGTCTTGGGTCCACTGGCGGCACTGCCCTTTTCGCCTGCACTCTTCTCTTGTCCGTCGCCTTTTTGCGTGGTAATGAAATCTAGTGCATTCTGGCTGAAACTATGATCCTGAAAGATGCTCCAACCACCTGCAGCTGCATTGCTCTTGCCAGGACCGCGGTACGTGAGCAGCGCATCGAGTGACTTGGTAGTAAAGTTTGTGCTTGTCAGCTGGTAACGCGCAGAAGGCCTCGAGAAGGCTTTCGGTATTGCTTGTTGCACGATGTCCCTCAGATGCCGCCCCTCATCTCCGACGACCTGGCCGGTGAGCGTTGCTAGCGAAGAATATACAAAAGGCGAGCCATTTGGCCAGACGAAGAATACGGCTTTCGCACTGTCCGTGCTACTGGACTCTACGGTCAACGATGCTTCGTTGCTGTAGGGCGAATCGTGTATGTAGACGCGTAGTATGGTCATGGGCGATGTTTTAATCCGTGTCATCAGATAATGCGCCTTCATCAGTGGGGTCAATTCTCTTGCGAGATTGGACATGAAGGTCTGCGCCTGGAAGCGTGGGAGGTGGTCTGAATCGTTTGTGACTTCCATGTCCGTTATTGGTGATCGCGCATTCGGTATTTTGGTAAGACGCTTGGCTGTCCAGCGCAAGGCATTTGGATGATCGAGGAGGTACTGGATCTCGGCCGTTGCCAGCTGGTACATGGATATGCCGTGTCGCCAGTCTCCCTCGAGTATGCGGTCGAGCACCTCTCTCCTGCCACCTTTGCGCGCGGCAAGCTGCTTGTACGTCTCCTGGAGCACCTCATAGCTTTGCGCCGGCTCGTATATCTCCTCTTCATCTTCATCCTGTATCCGATCGCCGAGGAGGTATGGCTTGCAGAAGTCGCGGTTCTTCTTGCTGAGCCATTGCAACGCGAGCGATACGAGGGACTGGCGGGAGAGCTTGGTGAAGGTTCGCTGGACTTCGCGGTGGTTTACGGGCAGCCGGTGGGAGTGGGGAATGTTCTTGTAGTCGGGGGCGGTAGCCATCACGTCGATGCGCTTTTGGTCTACATGGAGGGGTTGCTGGGCGTTGTTGATCGGACGATGTTATCGATAGTGGAGTCGCGACGCGTCGAGGAGGAACGTGGGACACCACGTGACATGGCCTCCCCACCTGGGCACCTGGCCATCGCACTCAGCCTTGGAGGTACCACGTAGCGACAGACATGTGCTCTCAAGCCACGAATCGCCCCAAAGCGCTTGGATTTGAACACTTTCGATCTGGTGTCTTTGACTTTGGTCCTTGTGCGGCTAGGCATAATGATAGTTCCACTTCCTACGTAGTCTCCAGACCTACCTAGGTACTATGGTGCTGGTCCGTCATAGATGACCATATAGTATTACCTATGTTGATACACGTGAAGCTGTTCCTAACGAGCCTGCAAAATCACTTCAAAACTGTATCCCGTTGACAGCCGTACGTACTGCTACGGTCGCATACAGCTGTATCATGGCTAGGAATGTTTTACCTTATTCGCAAGACTCGAGTGAGGATTGATTACTTGTTTCTTGCCGAAGATAGCATGTAAATGCCGCATGGAATGTGCCGTCTTTCAAATCTGGGATCCACCTAGATCGCCGGTCCAGTCTCGGACAAAGACGCTCAAACACGATTGGCTGTCGGCAATTTGAATGTCTTGATTACAAACAGTCAGTGTTCAGCTGTCGTAAGAAGGAGTCCTGTGTGCTGACGGTGAGAGCGATCATGAGAGACTCATCGCTTCATCAATGTTCAACGTTCTCGGTCCAAGCAGTTACTCACAATTGCCTTTACATTCAAAAACTCGAATTTGAACGCAACAGTCGTTTGCAAGTCCAACCGCACGTGGGGTGAGGCTCGGCGTAAACGCGGCCTGGGGTTTACGGTCGCTAATACTAAGTAGTCAGCTACCGCGGGGCTCCCATTGATCGAGAACGCCCTTCGCACTTTGACGTTCATCCACGTCACGACACCCGCACACATCCCTCTTGCTTTTTGTACTCTCTCCAACGGCTCGCGCAGGAGAACGTGTACACCAATTCAGCGAACTACCCGACGACGCCGCAGCAAATTCGCTTCTCGCAATATCAGCTTCTGCCACGCAAGCGCGATCGGATCGGGCCCGGCAGAGAGCCGACTCCCACTTTCTCAACAGCATATTACCAGCGACTGGACTCCATCGTCGTCCGGATAGCAAACAAACGCTCATGTCCGCCTACAAAGGGCAGCGGGGGCCCAACGTGTCCCAGTACATCGCGAACCTCAACCAGCTGTCGCCACAGCAGGATCTGCTCGCTGATCCAGCGCCCGCCGAGGACTTCTCCGACTTCTTGAACGGCGACTTCTTCGACGCGGACGGCGCTCGCAACGCCAGCGTCGACTTTGCGTCTACCAGTGACTTTGGACTCGGTTTTGAAGCTGAGCAAACACAGCCGTTGAAGACGGACGGAGAGTTTCCGCGCAACCCCAGCACTAGCGTCGACGCGACCATGGACTTCAATCTGAATGGTAAGCATTTTCCCGTTCTTACAGCCGTCATTTTATCCTGTCGATTGGGTTATTGCCAATCGAGTCTTGTCCTTGTCAGGCATCGTACTCTTCGTCCAATTACGCGGACGAGAGGCGCATGCACACCCCGCCTCGTGTGCAGTATGCATCGTCACCCCACACCCTATGTGCTAGCCACTCACCATATGGGATGCTGATGCAGCTAAACATCCCTGCAAGCACGTAGTTGGTTGTTGCGCTGAGCAGAAACACCACACGCTCACATCACCATTCGACTGTAGTAGCCTTGAACACCCATGGCTGACTTTGATACACTCATAGGCGACTTCCCGTTCACCGACTTCAATAACTTCGGTGCGGCTCCAGCCTTTGACCCGTCTATGCCACTGGCGCACGCTCAGCCTGCCCACTACCCGCTCGCACCCAACTACGCTTCGCCTGCCTCCTCACTATCCCCTGCCGCACAAGGCTACGACCAGGCTTCGAAGAAGCGCAAGCTCGACAATGCCGCTCCCGTCATCCCGCAATCACTCGACGAGAACGCCCGCGTCGCCGCTGAGGAGGACAAGCGTCGCCGCAACACTGCTGCGAGCGCTCGCTTCCGCATCAAGAAGAAGCAGCGTGAGCAGGCTCTCGAGCAATCTCAGAAGGAGGCCCAGGAGAAGGTCGCCAAGCTAGAGGCTACCATTCAGCAACTGCAGACAGAGAACGCATGGCTAAAGGGCCTCATCACCGAAAAGAACGGCGGTAAGAGCACCACAGACGAGCTTCGGGCACTTATCAGCAAGCGTGAGCAAGCCGTAAACGGACGGAGTAGCACTACGCACACAGATGGCGTGGGCACCCAGGCCGAGAGCCAAAAGGCAGAGGCCTAAAAGCTGTTCTTCGTTCTTGATCTTCCTTCTCTGTACCCTGTTGCTTACTTGACGTGGTCATTCTTTACTTTCGCGTACTGAGCGTACACTCTGCCACACTACTTCCATGGTTGTAGGTCGAGACGGGATATGCAGTGGGATCAGTAATAGTATGCCATGATGTCCATGTAGACGAGCCCATGAGTAAATAGTCGATACCATATTCAACACATACAATGCAATTTCAACCATCATCGCAGCAAAAGACATTGAGTGAATAAGAAGTAGGTATCAATTTCGCCATATCAACTCGAAGAAGCGCAAGACTATGCACACTGAGGTTTCAACGCCATACCCATGAGAAGAAGAACATCGATCTCGAAGCAAAACCCATCCCAAGCTCACCTCGCACCCTTGAGCAAGCCATTCACATAGCTCTCGCTCGCCCCTACCTTCGCATACTGGGTCTTGGCTTTTTCTATCTTGATCGATCGTCTGTACGGGAGATGCGATCGCTCCCATACGGGAGCATCATTGCCGTGGGCGCTATAATCCCTCTAGATAGCGATCCAGGTAATGGTAATGACGATGTCCATGCCCTTCTTCTCGGCAGCCTCCCACTTGTAGCTGTATGTGCCATCCTTCTCGTTGTTCCAGAAGGCGCCGACTGCGCTGTGCATGCCGCGGCGGCCGTGCTTCTCAGGCTCTGCGGGAGAGCCAATGTGTTGGATTACGGTGCTGTTGGCGATGTACTTGTAGGCGGGTTGCGCGGGAGTTTCAGGGGTGGAGGTCTCGGATGCAGGTGTGGTCTTGCTGATGAGAGTCTTCAGGATGGATTGCTGGTATGGACGTTAGCAGAGGATCTAAGTGAGATGAGGTCGCGTGCGTTGCTGCACAGATCGGTGTCGCAACCATTCGCCGGCGCCTTCTGTTGTCCACCAACAGAGCCTTGAGGCTCTCGCAGGTGTGCGAAGCCGCCTGAAGTTGGCTTCTTCTACATTGGAGACCGGACGCGAACTTTTGACGGGGCTAGTGGCGCATATGGTTGCGCAAGCTAGCGCAGGGAAATATAATTGAGACTTACGATGATCTCGCTGTTCCACTCTCCAACCTTGGTGTGGTCATATGATTCTGCGGAACCGATGGCTTGCTCGCAGGCCTAAATGCCATTGTTAGCTCATGTGACTTCATCCTAGGGTATGTAGGGTGGTATACCTGTTGGGCAATTTGCTCCAGCTCGGAGGTGGGAAGCGGTGACGCGGACTGTCCTCTGTCAGTATACTTTCCATGCTGTAGGCCGGTGAAGATACGTACTGCCATAGTGATGATCGTTCTGTGTAGGGATTATTGATGTAGGGACTGGTTGACTTTAAAAGTATGTCGATGCCTAGGACGGTGATGCTGTGCAGTGAACAGTGTGAATGTCGTGTTTACTCCCAGGATCAGTGTTTGGCCACAGCTAGCGTCGGCGGCCGGAGTTGGACGTGGCACAGAGGGACCGGGCCATCCCCGCATGCAGCCTCACAGCCAATGAGCGTCGCCTATGCAACGCTGTCACGTGGGCGTCATGATAGGCCGACGCAAGTCGCGAGTGCATGGGTTCCCATCGCGACCCGCAACATCGAGCTTTGACGGCACAGTGAAGCAGACTTCTTCTCATCAACTCTCTCCTGCCACCACTCTCTTCGTCTGAAGCTGCACCAAGCATTGGATCCACCCGCGCCCGTCAATTGCCCATTCTACCTTGTCAGGAACACCATCGCAAAGCTCGCGTCGCAACTTCAGTGGGGCTGCTATCACCATCGTCATGTCTACCCAACCGCTTCTCCAGACTGCCCCGGGTGCGTCGCGTCCTTGTGCCCTCCTCAACTGCGCTTACTGACCCTCTTGTCTAGGCAAGCGCATCGCTCTCCCTACGCGCGTCGAGCCCAAAGTCTTTTTCGCAAACGAGCGCACCTTCCTTTCATGGCTCAACTTCACCGTCATCCTCGGCGGCCTCGCGATTGGCCTGCTTAACTTCGGCGACAAGATTGGCAAGATTTCCGCCGGTCTCTTCACCCTCGTTGCCATGATGGCTATGATCTACGCTCTCTTCACCTTCCACTGGCGCGCAAGGAGCATAAGACTTAGGGGCCAGGGCGGCTTCGACGATAGGCTGGGTCCCACCATTTTGACCATTGCCTTGTTCGCCGCCGTCATTGTCAACTTCGTGCTGAGATTGACAATGGGTAATGAGCAACATCATGGCAAGAACTAGAGGAAATGACACAATGGGTGGATGCACGGTGGGCGCATTGGGTGGTACTCATTCTACGTTTCTATGAAGCACGAATGAGTATGCACAGTTCAAGAAGAAGGGGAAAGTATGAAGAAGGGGATCGGAACGGGCAGCCAAAAATCACATGGGCAATGAGAACCGACGAAGACCACATGGTCGGAGCGGTGGAATCGGCGTTTATTCTTGCGAGTGAACATGGTTATGTTATTTAAGAGTATTGTACAACCACGTAATGTCATGGACGTCGAAGTGAGGCGTTTATCATGTTTGCAAAGGTTATTCGACCAAGTTCATGCTTGAACATGTACTAACTATGCAAACTCTATGAGCAGAGCAGGGAAATTGCAAAGCAGTCGCACTTCTCAGATGAATCATGCTGACTATAGGGATAGTCCTTGAGACAGAATGGCGACTTCCTGACATCTGATATAAACGGTTTAGATACAAGTGAATTTAGTTCAGAGAAGGGAAGACCCGCATGAACCACAGGCGTATTATAAGAATGTATCTCTGTGATCTCAAACGAGTACCATGTTGAAAGAGCTGATACTGCTACAATAGCGTAGGTGCGCTCAAGGGCGCAAAGTTACTCAAATCAAATCCAACTGCGGTGGTACTTGCTGCGGATGTGGACCTGTAGAACCGTTGAACGTCGCTGAGATTCGACGTTCATCTCCCTACCAGATGAACCTCTGTAGGTTACCAGGCTCGCTAGCCCAAGTAAACGTGCGGAACAGGAACGTATATGAGACTGCTACGTTAATAGCGAGCAGCCAGACAGTCTCCAGAACCAGTCTGATATCGTATCCGTTTCTCGAGTTCGTGGTTCGACCACACGGCACATAAAGCCGCCAGATGATCCACGGAAGAATGAAATAACGGGGCTCTACAAGAGGGGCAGTAACCACTGATAGAGCTGTCGTGGCTAGCCATATGATAGCAAAGCTTATCTGGCAGGATTGGCGATCAGCTGTGTCTTTGAAAAGGTCGGTTTTGATCTTCTCTTCCGGTGCTTGCTCCACCACCCGTGAGACGGTCTTCGTTGGTAAGGTAAGCGCTTGGATCGTGGACCATGCACAGACGTAGTATATCGGAATCGCGAGATATTTCAGTGCTGGATATAGTCGGAGCATCTTGAAGACGTAGAAAACATAGTGTCGGTTGTCGGCCAAGGTGTACGGGTGGATGATGGTGTTGAAATGAACGGCAAGGAAGCTGCAGGCTTGAAAAAGCCCAGTTGTGAGCAGCGCCGGAAGCCCCAAGCTAAAGGCGATACGGTAGTCGTGACACACTGTCTGCAAACGCATGGGTAGCAAAGGAACAAGCGGTCCAAGCAGAGACCCAACCACCAGTGGCGCTGAAAAGAACGCTATGTATGGCCAGGTATAAAGCATCTGAGGAAGATGGATGGTAGCTGTGTGGGCCGATTTGTCCCCTCTTCATGTCAGCAGTTTGTCAACGTGGAGGCCCAGGGTTACGCTTACCAAGGACAACACTCCCGTTCCAGGCTACAAAGCTAGCGAACAGAACCAAGAGGATGATATAAGGCGAAGCAACCTTGAGCACGAGCAAAGGTTTCCGTAAGGCTGCAACGACCAAGGACAACACGAATATAACAACATCTAACAGACTATCAGCAACTGCTTTAGTAGGGTCCCATAGCGAATCATACCTTGGAGCCCCGCATCTTGAACAGAGCAGTCTTGAACTGTACCGTTTTTCCAGGCGGTCTGTATGGCCAACAAAGGGTCTGCTTTGTCTGACATCGGCGAAGGTGCATCTTTCTTGAGCGCATCGGCAACGGCAAGCCCAGCGGGGAATACAGCCACCCAGAAGATATTAGTTTGCCGGAAAAGAAGTGCAAAGACACCAAATGACACCGCGCTGGAATATCTCGTGACAGTTCGAGTCGATTCCGAATTCGCCAGATACGCATAAAACGCCAGTAAGACAGCCAAAGTCGACCACACATCTGTGTAGTACAATGCCGAGAAGAAGAAAAGAGGAGGAAACAGCGCGACATTGAGAGCGGAATGAACATCAACCATGTAGGTAGAGTCTTGCACGTCATGGTTCGACCTTGCTTTCTCTGCATTCTCGGACAAGCTTTTGCTTGGGTTATCACGCGTCCGGAGTATACGCAGGATACCATAGCTCAGAACCAATATGACACAAAGGGCTTGGGCGTTCACCAGGCGCAAAGAGCCTATTTCACAGCCTAACAGCGGCTTGTGTAATTTGGAGATCAAATATCTTTGGACTTTTATTAGTTGTGTTCAGTAAGCCGTTGTTAGAGGCAGTCGTACAGGCCAGGTGGAGTTGTGATCTTTGGGTCCCATGAGTAGTCGCCTTTACAGTATTTCTGGGCCTGTGGAACATGAAAGTACTCATCCTGGTATTCTGTTAGTGTTGGAATGCTTCCTTAGTGTCGATACTTGCCAGGTAGGGGTTCGGGACTTCGTGCATCACTTCGCCATACCATGTGGCCATGAGCCAGACAATGAACGCTATAGCGCTGGGGAAAGCCCACATCTGAAGCAGAGGTGCCATCAGTCTGCTCTAGTCGATTGACTGGTTAGCTAGAGAGGTGGTGGTGTTGATCAATGAACAGTTTGAAAGACACGGGTAATCCTGATCAAGCTAGCGCACCGCGGCCCGGGCGCGTCTTCAATGTTCGATCCCAAAAGTTAAACCACCACGCGAAGTCGCGAAACCACGCGTCGCAACATGGCATTGCCTCTCCCACCGGGGCTGACGCCCCCAGAAATAGCGTTCCTTTGCGAAATGGAGCTCGTTACTGTCATACCGCGACAAAGACTCGAGGGGCTGGAGCTTCTTGGTGTATGCCTGCCCCTCCAACACCCCGCCATGATTACTTGTATACTCGCACTGCGTGTGACTTAAGATTCTGATGATTTACAGGGCCCCATTAAACCCCTCGTCCCTCCGCACCGAACAGACATCCCTCTGTGGCTAGCCCTACTCCTCAAGCGCCAGCGCCGCGCCAACATACTTCCACCACCATGGCTGAACACGCACTCTCTAAACGCCATCCTCGAGCACGAGATCGAATACGCAGAAACGTTTTCCCCACCACCTCGACTGCCGCCACAGCCTTCAAACAACACGATCCCTACCTCTCCACCCTTCCTACTCAACTCGACGGCGGGAGGATCAGCGGACGCTCTACCATACCACTGGCTCGAGTTAGGTGAAATGCTGCTCGAGACAGCCTCAGACGACTTTGAGGAACCGGACAATGTACGGAAACTGCTGCGAGGTCTGAGGGAAGTGCGCATGGCCAAGCTCAGAAGCGGTGTAGACGTACTAGATGCGGGCGGTGGATTCAAGATGAACGGTGTAGGAGGTATGGAGGTAGGAGAGGGTAGGACATTCATTACCGGTGTCATTGATGGACTGAGGTACGTACTGGGCGATAGTGGTGAGCGGTCAGTGCTAATAGCCAGTAGGAAGATCGCAGCTTCACGAGAGCAGCAACGAAAAGATCGGGACAGAGAAGAGCTGGAGAACGGTTACTCTGGTACAGCCGACTATGATGACGACGAGATGGATATGCAGTGAGCCCGCCCACGCGCTGAAGTGCCACTCCCCTTCGCATCAGGTTTCGACTGGAGGAATTGTTGCACCGGAAGAAGATCGAGCCATCGGCCATGCGCTATCAGCAGCCACGCTCATCATCGACCTCGTCCACGTCCTCTCGCGACAACAGGGTTGTCCCCACAACATGTACAATCCGATGACAATCCGAATACGACCCAGCGTAGTACACTATTATTGTCAATACGCGTTCATCCGCTCAGTCCGGATGTAATCGGCATCGTAGAGAGGATTACAGCATCTAGAAATCTTGCCGAGGTTGAGGGATTTGAAATTCACTCCACGGCCATATACGCCGTTAGACTCGGAACTACGAGTCTGCGAGAGCCACGCTTGAAGCTGACACTTTGAGCGAGCATGAGTTCTCAGATTGGCGTCGCTTTTGCCGATGCCTCGTTCAAGATGCCATTGCAAGGCATCGCACTAGCTGATATATGGAGATGGAGGGATGTGATATTTCCAAAATGAGACTGTCACAGTACAATGCGTTCACTCTTCTCGGCAATGTTGACTGACGTGTTCGATTCGGAGACATCCATTGCACCCGACGAAGACGATCATCTATACCAAATAGAACTTGTTGTACATCCGAGGCGTCGCGAACGTAACCATAACACGCCATTCTCCAGCCGCGATCCACATCGTTCACCTGACTTCTGTTACCCCATGTAAATCGGCCAGAAGTTCCGCTGTGTAATCCCCAGGGACCCTTCACATTCAAGGGACAAAACACGCTGATATGCAAGTCATGACAGCGCGATACTGCCCATGGCGCCGAGCCTAGAACAAGGAGCAACCTTGAAGAAGGCCCGTCAAGGCCGTTCCTCGGCCCGCGAGCGACGTTGCGTGACAGGACCGCAGGCAATATCCCAAGAAGAGGGTTGCGATAACATGAGTGAACGCCTCGATGCGAAGGGGTCCTGTCAGCATGCGCGTCATCATAGCCTGTGCGAAGCGCCGTCTGCATGGCCATTCTACGGCCTCATCGGATGAGATCAGTAGAGAAGATTGGAGCCGCGCCGGAGCCGCACAATCTCACCCAGACCGAGTCTCGACTGCAGATACCAAGGTGTGCATGCTCGATGAAAATTTCAGCAATACTTGGGCTGAGAGGCTCATGTTGATGGGCCCGTGTCGTGGAGGGCGGCAATGCGCGTGACGGGGTCGATCACTGCCCACGGCGCACAAGCAACTGATTCATGTACTTCCGGTGGTAGGTAGCAAGTGATAGGGAGCAGCAGTCTAGACACTGCGCAACACTCCAGCGCAGATACGCTGTTGTGCGCATGTCAGAAAAAGGTCGCGATGTTGCATTGCGAATGCGTGGCGCGTCACGCATTCTTACGAGTTGTCAACTATGAAACGTTAGCTTGACAACAGCAATTAAAAACCAAGATGACCGAGGAATGATCCTAGGCACTCTCTACCCATCCCCATTTGTCCGGACAAGCCGACACGTGGTGAAGACATGGATAGAGCCTTCTGTTCTCGCCTGGCCTTGCTTACCCTCTCCGCGCATATACCCTAGCAGTCCTATTACTCCACTTTGCTAAACACTATATCGCAACACCGCAGTGAGGCTGGCAAGCTGGTGATAATAGTCACAGCCAAGTGTTTCTTCTCGTCATGCCGTACATGTACTCGTAGCAGATCGTAAACTCTGCATCCTTCCAATAGATACAAGAAGCAAATATGACGAAAACGTTATGCGCGTTGTGCGTGACAAAGCACGCAACGCCTGATCAGGCTTGACGCATGAAAAATGCGTGTACGTGAGTCGCGGCTATGCGCAAGGCAATGGCATAACTGACCAGGGTCGTGAGTCGTGTGGAGACGGAATAAAGAAGTATGATACGAAACCAAAATCTGGGTAGACTACGGACAGGTAAGGAAGATGAGAAGGAAAAAGGAAGGTAGGTTTCGTGTATGCAATGAGCTGTAACGGGCGACGTTGTAGCGAAGACAGTACATACTTTGCACACTAGCATCTTGTTAGTATTGTCCGAAGTACCAAGATCTGTTTGATCCGACCTACAGTAGTGTCTCGAGGATCCGATATAGAGAACTTAATTGTAGTCGCCAAGTCGGAATCGTGAAGCGGTCACGATGGCGAAAATAGTCCGCCGCCTGGCGCGATAGTTAGATTCCTTGGAGCATCGTTCTGGGATTGATGTGACAATGGCGCGCATCGCATCGCAACGCATGACGAGAAGCAAATCGATCTCGATGGACGTTTTTGATCGAAACGTGGTCGAGAACTGCGAACTGCGCTGCCGCCCTTTCCGAAGTGGTGTTGCACCTTGAATCGTTTTTTTCTGTGTCGTGTCGCAAGAAGACATTGCTTCTGATGCCAAAAGCAGCAAACTCCGCATGAAACCGACATCTGGAAGCGGTGCTGTCGTTCCTCGCGACAGGAAAAGCAACCCGATACCGTTTATCTGGAGGTACGTTGGTTTCTTTTCCCTTCGCATAGCCACGTGCGCACGTTACATCTCGTGTCGGACCCTCCCGAGGCTCTTTCTCAAGCCAGAACCAACATTCCCCCACAACCACCAACAATGCTCACTGCAGATCCCACATACGCAATACCTTCCGCTTGACCACTGCAATAGCTTACCAGGGTGTTAATAGCAGTCTTCAACACCTCTGTACCATCTTACTTGTTCCAGTAACGGAATCTGAAGAAAGAAGAACGTGAGACAGGGCTCACACGCCTCAAGTATGATCTGACGCCAGCTTTCCCTACACATTGTAAAATGAACATGCGGATACCTTGCGCGGTTCACGAAGAGGCGAGATTGGAAGCGGGTTTGTACATGGAGAGACCGACAGGGATGTGGAATTTATTCCGCGAATGGGGATGAAGCGGATACTGAGACGATAGCTCTGGTCTGTGGATTGTACGGGAACTCGTGTTTGCGCAATCTTGTCCGATGAAGTATCTCAGAATGATAATTGCCTGCGCATGCAGATGTAGCTGTAACGTATGAGTGTTTCTGCTGTGTAGTAATTGGGTTTGGAGATGCGTGTGATGCCATCAGCCTGCAAATTGCATTAGTATCAAATCCTTGAGTAAAATGACGTTTTACGCATGGTGTTTGTAGTTGCATGTAGGAAACCTTGCAGCCGCGTGTACGGGAATGCAGGTACAGGCAGCCTCACAGTATGGGTCAGACCTGCATACTTGCACGACGCTGTGTGCTGCAGCATTGCGCTGTGGCGTCCAGTCGCCTGCAAGAGTAGGTCAGGGGTCTCCCGAGCTCCTTGTATCGCGTCGTAGCCACAGCCATTTTTCCTGACGTAGATGAGGCGTCTTCGAGGCCTAGGGGAGATGAAGCGGAGGACCGATGACTACGCCGCAGGCAGAAACTTATCGTGGCAGGCGGAGCTGAGATCCTGCAGGAACCAAGGGGTCGTTCCTTCAAGATATTAGAGGAACATGCAACGTCAAGGTGCTCTGATGAGTTTCTCCAAGTACTCCAATTCAATCAAGAAAGCGACTTTTGGGAACGCTCTCAAACGCGGGAAACGATACCCACGGCTCTTCTACCTTGGGTAACAGGTATGCTGAACGTCTACAACGTAAGGTGTCGAATTGACTGTTTGGCCGATCTTTGAGCGCGCCCTACGCAACCTTGGTGACAGGGGGCATGAGCCGAGCGCGCGTGGAATCGGAAGACGTGATGAGACGCATGCGTGCATGGCAACCGAGAGGGATGCGCAAACTGGGTGAGGCTGACAGTGGGCGCATCGTACTCGCTATTGCTTGGCATTCTGAATTCCCATCCGCTGGTAAGTTCCCTGGTGGTATTTCAGGCACTTGGCGTCGCCTCACGCCGCAGAGTCATGTGTAATTGATGTTACATACACCTACCTACTTTGCACGAGATGGCCAGATAAGCGGATTTGAGCGCAACAAGACGCCGTTGGTAGTCGCTTAGTGGCTGTCTTACGCCGCCAGCCGTAGGCATGAGCAGTACCATAAAAGATATGTTCGTTGGTAAACCGGTACCGATCGATCGCTCGTTTGTGCAGACGGGGCAACGGTCATATCGATCGCTCGTCTGAATGTGATTCGGAGCTGTGCCACCTCGTGTCCATGTAAACCACGCCGCAGAGGCGCATTCAACATTATTCACATGACGTCCGCAGTCCTTCCAAAGGGATATTAACAACCGAGCCTCGGTAATGCTGCATCGGAGTGATGTCCGTTCTGCAATGGATCCACCATGCGTACCGCGATCCTGGGTCGGTGTTGCACTTCGCATGTGGCTTGTGGTCCGGGCTTGGAGGCTGAGAAAGGGTTTGCGGCACAGCTGTGAGGCCCGTGGCAGAGAAACAGTTCACTTCCATGAATGGACAGCAACGTGTAATGTCGATGTTGTCGGCCATCCTACGAGAGAGCAAGCAGGTTCGCCATGACGTCGTATCAATCCTACCACGTTGGGCTCGTTGTGCTGGTTCCTGCATGGCGCAGTGCAGAGTCGGCGATTTGGCTGCCGGCAGCTAACGCATTCCCGCGGTCGGGAGGTTGGTAAGTTTGGTGACAAAGCTACAGCCCTTAGCTTCCTAGGCGGGAGCTGTTCAGTGGCATGTTTATGATGAAAATCCGAGTGAGAGAAGGGCCGAGTTGTTGAGTAGTTCCGAGAGCGAACTACGCCGGGGCATCAAAACGATGAAACACCTCTCTGCGCCGTCTGCACGCTACCACCATGAAATAGGATTTCGAAATTGTTTACACAAAAACCGCGCCTGTACCAAGATCCACTCGTACTTGAGGGTGAGATGAAGTGAGATGAATGGCCTGCGATGTCGATCTCTCGACCTAGACTTCTCTTTGGGTCTCGTGCGACAATGGGAGATTTCGAGAATGACGATCAACAAAGTTGCACCGTGTGTTGAGATAGCCCAAAGGCTAAGCACGATCGAGTTCTCAATAACGTATCTTGACTCACACCCTCACGGCTGGCTTCCGTCCGCTGTCACCGCGTATCCTCCAAACTCGGCCAGGGTCCGTCGCGCACGGGAGTGTCGTGAACCGAATGACGGCGTTCTCGTTGTTGGCACTGTCCTTGGGAACGTCCACTAATAACTTGCCTGGCTAAAGGGGGTTGGCGGTATGTTACCTTCCGCCGCTTTCAATAGTCGCCCCGCCAGTGCTAGTCTCACACCTTCTTTTGTTGTGAGAACAAGTTAGCAGTGGCGTCTGTCTGTTACTTTGCCCCCGTTGTATGCTGTGCACTTGCGCATACGATGGTATTATCATACTGCATTGTTAAAGAGTGTTGTCAGCCGCGACGATTTGGAGTTTGATATTGGAAAAACAAACTACCCGCGTTTGTACCGCGGAAGGATAGTCCACAGCCCGCTTGCAGCTGCTTTAGGAAGGAAAGGATGTAGATCAAAGTCTCTCTCAGCATGAAAGTCGAAGAGCCAGCCGCTTTTGAGCATATCAACAGGGGTGGAGAATTCGAGTGTGGATTTTCACGAAGGGATCGGCGTCGGGATTGGGCGCATCTTCACTTTGACGATGCGGAGATGCTTGAAGAGACTCACAGAGTGTCTGGCCGGGTCTAGCCGTAGTAGGTTGCTGGACAGGACAGTCGCTCAACAGTGGGGAGTGGGGGTTTAGACTAAGCCTGGGACAAGCGGCCGGCCAGGGCGTTCAAGGGCGTACACTAGAGTTCTAGGAGAATATAGCAGTCTTGGAGGACATCTTCTCTTGACGGCCATTCGAAGCGGTGCTGCGCAGATTGATGGAAATGCACTGTTGAAACAGTCCTTTGAGGATGCACACCGTGTAGAAGTCGAGGTCCACACGCTGTCCGTCAACAGGTTCAGACGTGGTCGTGGAATGCTCGTCGTCAAGTAGGAGTCGCTTAATTGCTGCATCCCAGCAAAGTATATTGTTGTTGACCAAGGTCCCATTGGCAATGGGAAGCGTGAACTGATGGTATATGTGACGATGCTTAAGACGTTGAAGGTAACAAGAGCAGGGATATGTCTAGGCAGTTCAATGCTCTGCAAACCGGCATGTGATACTCGGTAGGGATGCTGTCGTCAGGTCGGCGTTCATAACTGCAGGATGCGCAGAATCGTCACAGTTGCAGATCCATTGCTGCAAGTGGGGGTAGGGCGGGAGGTCGCCTCGATCCCACAACAGCCGGGCAAGAGGCCCATATCGAAGATGACGTTTACGGCGGGCGGGCATTATTGCATCGCCCTTCGCTTCTCGTGTGGTTGATTATGCTCAGTACGGTAGACGGATGGCAAACGGGATAGGCCCGAATCGATTTTTGCGGCGTCCCGACCGTTCGGGGGATTCAGACGGAGGCTTGCAGTGGTGCAGGCGTACGAAGAGCAATGTCGAGATATTCACGCATGTGGCCAATGGGACGGACTGCGGAGGATGCAGAAGAAAATTGGGCTAGGTTGATTCAACTTGATTGGGAGCAAGGCACTTGAGCCGGGGAAGATGAGCCGGCGGAAGTTGCCAAGCCGAGTTAGAGGCGGCGCACGCAGAGGGTTGATCTTTGCCGCATGCAGGTCTCGAGTCTGCGACCGGGGAGAAGGTTCGCGGTGGGTCGACAAGCCTGATGCTGCAGGTCCTGGCTCGCGTCCGCGCGCGTCCGCGTGCTTTGCGGGTACTGTATGTTGTTATGCTTTGATTGCACCCAGCGTGCGTATGAGGGCTGCGGCCTTGCTGCTTGTTCGCGGCGCCAAACAGTAGCGCTGGAAAAGACTCTGCCAGCCTATGAGCAGGCAGCGGCGATGGCGAGAGGCAATGGCGACGACAACCTGCTCCTGTACCCGTCGTCGTGCCGTGGGCGGATCGGCTGGGTGAATGCAGCCAATGCACGGTATCTCAACATGACGAGCGGGCAGGGGAGAAATGCCGGGGACAGGCGCTGGCTTGGCTGGCCTGCACGGTCGGTGGTCTCGCCGCCGCGATTAAGGATGCCTGCGGGCTATAGTCGAGGTTGGGAGCAAGCCGCATCCCACACGCACCAACGCTCCGTTAGCCCTGGCCCAACATCCCTGCATCGCCTGACAGAAGGCCCCTGTCCTGTTCACACGAAGCTTTTCTCGAGTAGGCGGGCGGTAGGATCCTCCATCGGGATGTGATAATAACAGCTCCAGCCGGCCACTGTGGAGAAGGGCAATGTTCCTGTCGTTCGACTGCATCTCGGTCGCCTATCCCCAACCCACCTGACCTGCTGGCAGCGCGTCTGTTTTCCTTTTGGTCGCTCTTTCCTTCGCTTGGGCCGCGACTTCCTCACGAACCGTTGGAAGCAACCCCACGCTCCCCTGCAGTGGCAGGCACGACCCTTGTGCGCCTCTAGGTCTTCGCTGCTCTGCTATTGCCATTACAACACTGGCCCATCCCCCAGCCGCAGCCCCTCCTTCCAGTTAGCTCCAGCGTCTTCACTCTCAAACATCTGCACACTTTCACGAGAGACAGACCGTGTCTGAGCTTCGCCTTGCTACGGTCTTTGTGTAACGGAAACGACGCCCGTCCCAGCTTTCGCCGCAACCACCTCGACGACAGGCCCATCCGCCGGCCTCGCATCCACATCGGGTCATCTGTCACCTGCTTCACACTACAGCGCTAGCTATCGTCACGTCGGGTATGTCAGTCTCCGTTTGTCGCGTGGGAGTTGCCTCAGCACAGTATTAACTTGCAAACAGCCGAGCAAAGCAATCGGTATACGCCAGGACTCCAGAACGTCAAGTATTGCGCCACGCCAATTGACTCTCGTTTTGTATCATCTGCCAAATGCTGCCCAATTAGCGTACTATCGACGGAGCATTCTACTCTAGCATCTCACCCACCTTTCGTTCTTCCACCATGGCGTCCTTTCCTGAGCAAGAAGAGATGGATAAGCGATCGAGCGCACTAGTGGCGCCACTGAACATTCACAAATCGTCACCAGGAAGATCGCGCTCGCGGGCTTTTGGCCACACTCGCCAATCCTCATCAAGGGGAACACATTCCAGTCGGTCGCAGTCGCAAATATCGCCACCTCTGACCCCGAAGACTTCAAGTGAAGCCATGGCTCTGCAACAGCAACAACATCCGCAACCTGTATTCCACAACTACCTCCGTGCGTTCTATCATTACAGCCCGAGTACGACAGTGTCGTCCTCAACCGACGAGTCGTCCATCACCGTCGCCATCAATCAAGGCGATGTAATCCTCGTCCACTCTGTTCATCCCAATGGCTGGGCCGATGGAACACTATTAGCGTCAGGGGCCCGCGGATGGCTGCCCACCAACTACTGCGAACCCTACGACAATCCCATCATCCGGAACCTTCTGACCGCGTTAACATATTTGTGGGATTTGGTCCGCGATGGAGAGAATGGCGATCTTGGTGCCTTCTCGAGACAGGACTATGTCAAGGGCATGATTGTTGGCGTCCGCCTCTTCCTCGTAAGTGAAGCTTGTGGACGGGTATAGAGTGTGTCTGTGTCCCGATTACTGACTCCGAACAGGAACGGACTGAGTGCCTGCAGAAGGATTCACGCCTCATCCTCACACACGTAAGTCTACGGCGCATGCGGAAAGCTCTCTTAGGAGATCTTTCCACACTCGTCAAGACGGCCAAGACCTTGCAAGAAGCCCTGCAGTCGAACGAGCTGCAGGTGCCCGTTTTCGAACACATGGACGAGCTTGTGTTCAAATCATTCAAGTTGGTGACTCGGGCCGTGCGTTTCCTTGACATCTGGACGACGGACGCAGTGGCGCTGTCACTCTTCGAGCTTGGCGACGCCAGTAGTCATCGACCACTCACCCCGCCGTCCGACTCGGTCGATGCTGCTGTGGAACCACGAGCAATATCAGCCCCCTCGGGCGAGAACAGGCTTTCGGCGAACGAATGCGACTCTCCGGTTACGCAAGGTGCACCATCAGTGCACGACGACTGGTACACCACCACTGCTCAGCCGCAGAGAAACCTGAACCGCCTATCAGTCGCCTTTTCGCTGCCCTCGGAGACAGATTCACTTCAATCACCAATACTCCCCTCCCATTCCTCAGTGCAGTCGAAACGTATCTCCATGACACATCGCTTGTCGTACACCGGTAAATCAGCAAGTGCGCGCAAAGGAAACCTAGCCACCGAGAGGCTAAACGCCGCGCACGACGCTTTCCTGGGCTACATCGGCTCCTTTATTGGGTTGCACCTGCAATCACGGTCTTCGGAAGAACTTGCTCAGATTACCCAGCACTCTGTGATTGCGTGCCGCCAACTTCTCAAAGTTGTTGAGGAAGTATGGGAACGAGACTCGCGACGATCCGAACAACTGGCAGAAGCACGAGACACCATGTACACCCGTTTGACGGAACTAGTGCAAGCGACCAAGGACATGTTCATCAACGCCGATACCGACGTTGAAGAGGTGGTGGCGCCTGAAGCAGGGAAGCAGATCGTGGCTGCCGCTACAAGCTGTGTGCGTTCTGCTGGTGATTGCGTCACCAAGGCTAGGGTTGTGATCGAAAGGATTGGCGATTTCGAGTTCGAAGCCGAACCTGCTGGTCTCGGGATCTCAGAAACGATCTTTCAAGAACCCGACGCAGATAGCCAGGAGTCCACAGCTAGGTCCGCATCGCCCAAGCCTACAGACACCGTCCTGGAGACCAACAAGCCACTACCCGCTACGCCAGTTGAGGAACGCGAAATGCCTCCACCACTAGTCATCTCAGAGTCAAAGCCACTACCCGAGGTGCCGCAACCATCACCACTCGAAACCAACAGGCTTAGCCTTCAGCCTTCGTCCCAGGCCGTAATAGTCGAGAGCCCAACCGCAGTGTCGTTCAGATCGTCCCGGTCATCATTACCTCCTCTCAATGCGGTGCCTACTCCGGTTCTGGCTCCACCTCATGCGTCTGATTCCGCCGATAGTCCCTTGAGCACGACACAGGAAAGTTTTGCCGGTTCGACCAAAACTGACAGCGTCTACGTTTCAGTAAACGATGGGAGCAGCACCTACTTCAGTGCACAAGGCGATTCTGCAAGCATTCTTTCTCACACGTCCACACGTGCCACTACCCCGGATCATTCGCCCACGAAGAAGGAGAGTTGTCAAACCTTGATCAGCAGCTTTGGCAGCTCCTCTGAGCTCCGATCTCTAGCAAGCGAAGATGTCGCTGCTGGCGAAGAGCACTTATTGGAGACCACCTATGTCCATGAATTGATCTACAACAAAGAGGGCCAAATCTCTGGTGGTTCCCTCCCAGCGCTTGTAGAACAGCTGACTACCTTCGAATCTACCCCAGATGTCGTCTTCGTCAACGCGTTTTATTTGACGTTCCGCCTCTTTACCACGCCACTCGACCTCGCGCAATGCCTGATCGACCGTTTTGATTACATCGGTAACAGCCAGACCGTGGGTGTGCCGGTACGTCTTCGTGTCTACAATGTCTTCAAGGGTTGGCTGGAAAGCCATTGGTGTGGCGAGAGCGACGCTGTTGCTCTAGGCGTCATCCTCGCGTTCGCCACCGGAAAGCTTAGGGCTGCTATGCCTGCTGCTGGCAAAAGACTTGCGGAGCTTACTTCCAAAGTAACGGAAGTAAGGGCTGGTGCTCTTGTACCTCGATTGGTATCGTCGCTCAGTCAGACAGGTGCTTCAAACCCTGCGTTCACTCTTGCGGATAGCAATGTGCCGTCCCCAATTGTGACTAAGAGCCAACTCAACGCTCTGCGAGGTAGCAAAGAAGGCAGGACGCAATGCAGCATATTGGACTTCGATCCTTTGGAACTTGCCAGACAATTCACCATTATCGAGTCCAGGCTCTTCTGCGCCATCCAACCCGAAGAACTTCTTGCCCTGGAATGGACCAAGAAGAAGAATTCGAAGGCTCGTAACGTCAAAGCAATGTCAACGCTTTCGACCGACCTGGCAAACCTAGTTGCCGACACCATCCTGCAGCTCGAGGACGCAAAGAAGCGTGCTGTTGTTATCAAGCAGTGGGTCAAAGTTGCGGCAAAATGCCTGGAGCTTAACAATTACGACTCGTTGATGGCCATCATCTGCTCGCTCAATTCATCCATGGTCATGCGTCTCAAACGTACATGGGAAATTGTGTCCACGAAAACGAAGGCTCGCCTGGATGAACTGAAGGCGATTACCGACGTAGGACGTAATTATGCTGTGCTCCGACAGCGTCTGCAAAACCATGTCGCGCCATGCATTCCATTCGTCGGTATCTACCTTACCGATCTTACGTTTATCGACGTCGGCAATGGCACCACACGACAGCTCCCCGGAGATTCCGGTTCTGACAGCGTCTCCGTCATCAACTTCGACAAACACATGAAGACAGCTAAGATCATCGGCCAGCTCCAATCATTCCAAGTTCCTTACCGACTGGCTGCCATACCAGAAATGCAGGACTGGATGGAGAGCCAAATCCAGCGAATGCACGCAAGCGACCAGGCCAACGTGCAAAGCTACTACCGCCGATCGCTGCTTCTTGAGCCTCGTGAAGCTCAACACTCTACGAGAGGCTCGCCCTCCATCGACAACAGTGCACAAAGCACATTCTCAGCAGAGAGCCGAACCAATTCGAAAGACAAGTTCGAGTTCCTCAACTTCAATTTCTCGACCGCGAACCTCAAGGGTTCATAGACATGTGTACTGCGCTTCATTGCGCCTTTCTTCATCGACCGCCTCTGGATGGCGCCTGGTCACCGACATACCCTAATGTTTGCGTTTACACTGCATCTATTCTTGTCCTTTATGTCACGGACACTTACGATACCAATGCCCGAGTTCCTTTTGTTTGTTCTATACCACTTCAGCGATTTCTTTTCCGGGTGGGCTCATTTGTATTCTGCATACTCTGCAAAGACAGATCACAGGTATCTGCGCAACATTTCATACTTTTTGCATACCCATTGGGGCTTTTGGGAGCCTGTATCAATCAGGTCTTTGGCGTTAGGAAGAGGAAAGAAGTCGCTATTACAGCAAACGGTGTGTTGCTGCGATTAGCGGTTAAAAGCATTACACGATGGGCACTGGAAGACAAAATACGTTCTTTCGTACCCATAGAACCATGTACTGAGCCGTCTACCGGACTGCAGCTCTCTGAATCAAAGAAATTCTCAAACCAACTACCATCTATTCGCATTGTGACAGCACCTCATACAAGAAGAAAACTAAAAGACATCTAATATAAAAGGCAGTGTGCATGATTGTCGTGTGATAGAGCTAGAATACATCGTGGCAGATCATGATGGCAGCTGCTTCAGGGTGGGATTTCCATGTGGGGTTAAAGCTAGCGATTGCAGCGACCCCTCCACCCTCATTCCATCCGCCATCGCGTCGCATAACTGCCCCGATATCCTCTCTTCTCCCCACGTCTATACCAATCCACGCCATACTGCGCACGCCGATGACCACGATGACCACCCAAGACCTTTTGATCGACGTCCGCTCCCCAGCCGAGTTCTCGACCGGCTACCTTACCTCCGACATCGCACCCACCGTAAACATTGAATACCAGGTCATCGATCAACTACCCGAAATCTACGCAGCGAAAGGCATAAATGTGGGAAAAGACGATCGAATTACGCTGTATTGTCGGAGTGGAAGACGCTCGGGTATTGCGCTGGGAAGGCTAAGGGAGATGGGGTTCAAGAGCGTGAGGGATATCGGAGGCTTCGACGAGGCCAGAAAGGTGTTGGATCGCGAACAGGTCCAAAGGCAGTTGGATTCCGAGCTAGAGAAGAGCATGGTACATGATGCTAAAGATGCAGGGAGTGGTGAGGATCCGAAGAAGCATGTTAGGGTCAAGAGCTTTGGCGCGTTGGTCGACGGATTGAAGGCACTCGAAGAGTGAGATGTCCAAGTTCATATGATGCGATTGAGAATGCAGGCATATGGGGCGCATGCGCTTCTGTCAATGCTCACCGCTGAGCTTCCGGTCAATCATCCTGCGGAGCATCGACACGAGGAAAACCGGAGTTCAGGGCACAATGGGGGTGAGACGATTTTGTCTAGTGGTACACAATATAAAGGTAAAGAATCTTCCTCAAACGAGTGGATGAAGTTGGTTTCCCCCAGTTCAAAACTCTAGCACACTTCGGAATGCCACTGCTAACCCCCAGCTTAGTCCTGCAAGCACCGTGTCTCCACGCTTCAATCTTTCCTCGAACTACTCTGGTCTATCTAGTACTTCCCGATGGAATGGCACCGGTAGGCATGGCGGTGCCAGAAGGCATAGCGCCGGAGGGAGGAGCACCACCCGGGCCACCACCCATACCACCAGAGTTCTCATTCTCGACGCCACCTTCGTCAGTCCAGTACGCCGCTGGGGTGATGTTGTAAGCACTGGCAGAGTCCATGCCAAATGCCAGCCAACCGAAAAGACCCTCTGAGATGTCGTTGCCGAGCATGACATACTCTACGAAGGGGTCAACATCTGCAGCTTCTTCCGCAAGAATAGAATCGTCTGCATTGGAGGTGACTTCCTGTTCATTGCTGGCGTACGGCTCTACTGTATCCGCGAGAGTGATGAGATCTTGGTCGAAGAACATCTGGCCCACGTGTGTGATGTGGCCGCCTGAGAGGGTCGAGTTGGCGTTTACAGTCGCGTTGAGTCGGGACATGACGTGAATGTGCGTCTACAACATTGTCTCGAGTTAGTTTCTATTTACTCAACATAAGGGTGGTAGAAACCTGTGAGCACTTACAGCACGTCCCGTGTAATGTCCTGGGAAGACGGTTTGAAACGAAACGACGCCGTTCTCGTCACTTTGCTGGATGCCACGCAATGCCGTGTTCTGCAAGTTGGACTCGTCGTCCTCGCCAACTCCGTTGCCCTGCGCTACGACACCAGAGTATACGCCGGTAGCGTTGCAGTGCCACATCTCGAGGAAAGCCTGAGGAACAGGCTCGCACGTGTTCACGTCGATGATCTGGATGTCCAGTGTCATAGGAATGCCCTCTTGGTCTTCGGTGACATCCTCACGTACGAGTTCGCCTTCGACCCAGTAAGGGCCTTGGGTCACCTCGGGTGTAAGGACGCAGGAGTTGTTTCCTGCAAAGAGGGTGGCGGGATCAGTATCGGCGGTGATGCCAGTCATGTTTGACTTGTGATCAGTGGCGAGGACGGTATCGAGGTCGCGAACCCGAAGGTACGGTTTATCTGTGCGATATATCAGTATCCAGCCATCAGCATCCTCTGGAAGGGAGTGTACCTTGGGCGATAGCCCGCTTGGCTCGAAGTCTCTCTACCATGGCACTGCGACGGGTATGCATCGCGATATCGTTACCACGCGCCTTCAGTGTATCAGCACAGTGGGCAAGAGACCGCTTGTTGTTCGCGAGGTAGGCTCTTCGCTCAGCAGCTTCCTGTGCATGCTCTGCGGCGCTCTGGCCTGGGTGAGCTAGAGAGCTCTGAGCAAGGAGGGCGACGCTGAGAAGAGCTGTGAGCTTCATGATGGGAAGATACTTGTTGGGTCGAGAGTGCAAAGAGAAGTGATGGTAATGAAGGCTTGTACGGCTCTCGACCAGGAGCTTTATATCTATCGTTTGGATCTCTCGATGTCAAGTCCGGATCTCGATGTAGACAGGGGAAACGAAACAGAGGCATGGTACTCGTCCCCCTACCCTTGCTCTAAACCTTAGGCCCACTGTCCTGCATGTTTCTCTTCTACCTGTATGAGTCGTCACAAGCATACGCAAGACATTGTATTGTTTCGTAGTGTGGTCAGTCTTGGCGAAACCATGAATTTGAAGCTTGTCTAGAAGCACACCGGTAGCTATGCACGATCAGGCCCATCGCTGAAAGCTTCGTCTGTGTTGGTCGGCTTCGTTGTTGGACTACGCACTGTATGGTTGGTGGTAATGTTGCGACATATTTTCCTTATTGATGTGAGAATCTATGCATTTGCATGCATCTATGCTCTCTAAGCGTTTCTCACTATCGGGCAACTTTGTGTGATCTGTCTGTTCCTTGAACTTTCGATACCTAGGTACCTCTCCCAACATCTCAATCTCCACAATCGGCATCTCCATACCGAGTGTCAACGTCAGTCTTCGACCCTGGAACGGGGTTCTTTGCCAAATTCAGTCCATTTCCATTGCGTGATTCCTGATTGGAGGCTTACGTGGCTGTCTGTGTTATACTGGGAAGGGCTGTAATGTCTAGAGCGGGCACGCAAGCGCGAGGCTAACCGATTTTGAGAGGCGATGGGCCCCAAAACCTGCGGTCTAGTCCACAAAGCTCATTGACATGCTTCTAGATTGGTTGCGCTACTGTTGACGTGCCTTACGTATGTGCGGGTCAAGAACCGCTAGCTTCCTCCGAAGAAGACGCGTAGGCATGTCTTGGCAAACGCTTCCATCCCAGCTTCAGCACACTTTGAATGCACGCGCGCATCCGGAGTATCTCTTATCCATATTGTGAGATTACTATGGCCAATGGGAGGTTTCGCGATTACGCAGGTGATGGTTTGGATCCACGGCATGTTCCAGGAACGACGCTTGGTGAAGTCTGTGGGTGCTTGCGTAAGTATGTCAGGAGGCTTGGGTGCGGGACGAAGACGCGAATAAGCAGCTAAGCGTTTCAAATTGGTGCTTGTTGTTTGTACTTAAAGCTTAGGGACGTATGGTATGACGGAAGGGCGGGTTTGCTACATGGATTTGAAGCGAAGTTCGAACGTCAACAACGACCCTGCGTTACGTCAATAGACTTGCGGGTGGTTTCTGTTTGTTTTTGCAAGAGTAGTCTTGATGTGCTTGAGATTTTGTTACCGATGCATCTTGCCGTGGCTGTTCTGTGCACCACTGTACAGCTGGTTCACATCTTTGTAGACTGTGGACTTTCCATCTATCATTCGAGATGCAGCTCGCCTTCGCGCTCGGCATAGGGATAATACTTCTGTGTTTCAGTCCATAACGTTTCTTCGTCCATCTGGCTTGCATCCAGGCCTGCAATGATGTCCCTGAACATGTGTTAGCGCCATCTTTCCAATCGTCAATGCGACTTACTTGTCTTCAGCCAACACTTCGAAGCCCGGTACACAATCAATGAGCGCGTACATAACATAGCTTCCGACGAAAGACCATGAGAATCCGACGAGAGCCTCCACAACCTGAATACCGAGCTGGCGTACGTTCCCATCGAAGAATACTCCACCAACAATTTCTGTGACTCCATCATAACCAGCAACTTCTTTCCGAGCAAAACAGCCTGTCGAAATCGTTGCTAAAATTCCACCAAGGCAGTGTGTCGCAAAGGTGTCGCCATGATCAACCCATCTCCAGCGCCGAGCGAAGTCGCTAAACTTGATGCGAAGCGCTTGACGACAAAACAGTGCACCGAGCACCCCGAAAAAGAAGGCTGTTGGTAGATCGATGAAACCTGCCGAAGGTGTGATCATGATGAGTCCAGAGATGGCGCCCATGAAGCATGAGTCCAGACTCCAGCGCCCAACCTGCAGAGGTAGAGGTACGAAGTCAGCGTTTGTCTCATATGCACTTCGTGCAGCCAGGACTTACCTCCACATATGTGTAGAGCATCCACGTGAGCGCCCCACTGGCAGCACAGAGGTTCGTGACACACAAGGCCATTACTGACTTGAAGTTGAACGCCAGAGTGGTGCCAGCGTCAAAAGCGAGCCATGAGCCCCAGATGCTAATCATGGCGAGAAGTTGGCAAAGAGAATTGACCGGCCGGTGGATGACCAGATGCGCTGGTGTACGGGTCGAGGACTTGCGCGAGCGGAACAAAGGGTATGAAAGGTATACGGAAATCGCCGTTGCTGTTGCTCCGGAATTGATGTGTACGGGCGTACCACCTGCGAAATCTAGAACGCCTAGGTCCATAAGGAAACCTCCACCCCAGACCATATGAGCTAACGGATTGTATATGAATGTAGACCAAAGCTACCATTTGTCAGTGAAGCTCACAGGTATGCCGTCGTTCTACAGGTAGGACTCACAAATATGAATGGTATCAACGGCAGTATTCTCCCTCTCTCACACGCGCCGCCAACCGCAATGGCACAAACTGTGGCCTGGAATACCAATTGAAAGAAGCTGAATAGCACTGCTGGAATGGTACCAACAGGCTCTGCTAGCACATTTCTGTGAAAAGCGTACTTGAAATCTCCAAAAATAGCTCCTCCTTCTCCGTATGTCAAGGTGTATCCAATGAGGAACCATTGTATCGAGCAGACGATCACTGCTAGGATAGCTGGCATAACTGCTGCTAGAGAATTGGAGCGTGTGGTGTAACCTGAATACGCTATGCCTACAGCTGGAATGATGCCCCAGCCTTGACAAGGTTAGTCAATGTAGTGAATAGTTGTCAAGGTATACATACAGAAGACCGAACAGACAAGCACGAAGAGTGTATCAGTCCGGTCGCAAGCTTCCCAGGCCTGCAGGACCTCGGTAGGCAAGCCCATGGTGGAGGTTCTTAGTAGAAGTTCGGTGTCAAGGTCAATAATCCTGCTATAACAGTGTATATAGAGATGCAGGTAGTGAGTACGAGGCTATGCAGCGGGGAAGACGTGGGCAAGGGTTGAAGCTGCAGCAGGTACAAGCAAGCCACCTCGGCTGAGCGTATCCTGTTCCCGGTGTCCGCCTTCTTTCCCTTCCCAAGTGCCCAGCATTGAGGCGCTTGATAGGCAGTAATGTGCAGACGCCATTGGCTTAACTAGGAGATCGTGTCGATCGCTGCGCGACGATAAGATAAGGAAGGCTCTCCATGGTCAATAACAGGAAGGCTGGGTGAAAGGTGCATTAGCCGAAGCCATGTTTAGCACCACTTTCTGCAGCTCGTGACTTCGTGATATGCTTTTGCGGCGCTTCATACGCGAACATGGTAATTTAACAATTCGATGGAGTGCCGGCACCAGATGTCGATGAAGTGTCACAAAGGCCTCGATCGCAGACCGGGGCGGCGCTTTTCCACGTTCGGCAACGCTAATGCCGTTTTGAGCCTACGCAGAGGCACATCCAATGCTCACGAACTGTGACCACGGTTCCTGATCAGCGCGCCAAAAATGTCGGATAGCGAAGAGAACGATTTTTTCGGTGTCAGTCAGGACCTCGTTCCCCCCGCGCCTATCAAACCTGCGGGCGCTTCCGAGATAGATTTTGACGGCTTACTGTCACCCCCACTCAAACTACATGAGGACCTGAAAAACGGCTGCGGCGGTCAACTATGGCCGGCCGGTATGGTACTGAGCAAATACATGCTGCGTAATCATCGAGAAGATGTCGCAGGTAAAGAGATAGTCGAGCTTGGTGCCGGAGGCGGGCTCGTCGGGTTGGCGGTCGCGATAGGATGCAAAGTCGACACCACATTACATATCACGGATCAAGAGCCGATGTTCGAACTCATGAAGCGCAACATCACACTGAACGCTCTGGATTCTCGTGTCAGCGCCTCGATATACGACTGGGGAGAGCCGACGCCGTCACAGCTACCAGCACACCCGGACATCATCCTGGCAGCGGATTGTGTATATTTCGAGCCTGCTTTCCCGTTGCTGCAAAGGACGTTGCAAGATCTGATCGGCGACAAGACTGTGTGCTATTTCTGCTTCAAGAGGAGGAGACGGGCAGATCTGACGTTTATGAAGACGGCGCGAAAACTGTTCCACGTGCAGGAGGTGGACGATGATCCTGATAAGGAGGTATACTCGAGGGAAAAACTGTTCCTGTAAGTGTAGAAATTATCTTATGAGCCATAGCTGACGCATGCAGTTATCGCATAACGAAGAAGACTAGTTGATGGAAGGACAAGATTGTGGTGGACTAGCATCTGAATAGATGGTTGGCTGCAAGTCACGACGTTCAGTGCAGGTCCATGGGTAGAGTGTCGCGAACCCTGGTAGCCCCTTCTGATAGCCAAATTCCCGATTTGTCCCTTCTTATATTATCTGTCCAAGACATCCGCTGTCGAGAAGGATACCATTCATATTTATTCAACCATGTCGCACTGCTGCATGCGCGCTTTAGATTTGCCTGATGAGAATCGATCCACCCCGGACCCTTACGGATACCTCCGGTCACTTCCCGATGTTTCTACAAGTCTTGATATTGCTCGCCATCGGCCTGCACTGGCATTTCTCAACAGCATAACGCCCACAAATGCTACTTGCGAAGACATACATCCGTTATTCCAGCAAGCGCAGTGGATGAACTTAAGCTGCGAGACCTACCTGCAGCTACTACCTGCTCTGAAAGTTGCTACGCAGCTTACTAGGCAAGCATCCTCCCTGTCTTTCCACAACCATGTCCTTCATGGGGAACTCAAGTATCTTAAGGAGAAGCGAAGGTATTATCTTGCTCCATCGGCATATGAGGCAACTCAAACAGCTCACCTGATGACGACTGAAACGCTTGACATCACCCTGCCGAGATATCTAAGGCTCGAGTTTGATGAACTTGACGAGGACGGGTTCCAATTCGATGCCATGACATATTTCGGCGAAGGCGCGAGTGTTTCCGAGATTGTATACTGTCCACGGATCCAGCTCCATACTCATCACCTCTACGCACTCCGTCACGTTATCAATCATGGGTCTCTATACGATCAAGAGGCGATCTTCCTGAGAATCGCTATCGCTCTTTGCCACGAACTTGCCCATGCCGTCTGGCATCATCGCAGCAGCATCGAGAATTCATCCTCGTAAGTCGATCTTTGAACATGTTCATTGCGAGTTGCCACTAACATATTTGTAGACCCACGACTACCCATGGCGACCCTTTTTATCAGTTGACTGACACCGATCCCGAACTAGGGAATGCTTGGGAGCGTTATACCTTCGGCGGCAACATCTGGACTATCGACTATCCGGGCAAGATTACTACGTATTACTACCAGTTGGATGCAACAACTGGTCGCAGCGATTATGATACGCGCATTATCGTACCACGCTGGTGGATACACATGTTCTTCCTCCAGCCGATATGGACCTACTTCAATCGACTACATCATGAGGGGCTACTGCGACTACCGACTGAGCTCGAAAGCGGGTGCGCATTCCGGAAGCATTCACCAGAATCGAGCATGGACTGGACCATGTACATTCATGGCGCGAAGCAGGTGCCAGCTTGCATGATGACGCGTGCGGTGCCATACTTGTTATGGAACCTTCTGAGGCCTGCTCTAGAACGCCTAGAGAATCGTAATAAATCTAAAGACGGATGGAGACGTTCAAGCGAATCGGAACGAAATCGAGAAGAATATGAGGAGATGTGCAGGTCGCTAGTAGATCAATCGGCGGCACCTCATACAATGTCGGAACCAGACGTGTCTCTTTCACAGCCTACATCACAGTACAAACGGTAGATCAATGAATGTAGCGTTCACGTTGGCCTCGAAATTCTCTGCGCATATGATTAATCTTCATACTGATTTCTTCGCCGGGATAGATAGCGATTACACCACTAGCTCAAGCGCTCTCTTTAGTTTTACGTGGATGCGACTCGTGCCGGCTCTCGAAAAACTTAGCCGTAATCCCGATCATGGCGATAACAGCAGAAACCGCGAGAAAGTTGACAATCATGTTGCCCTTTTCCCACTCCTCCTCTACCTTGATGTTCCTACGCAGCTTTTTCCGCCTAGCCCAAATATGCTCGTTCACGTTGTCCTGCGTTTCCTTGTGCCTGACGTTGTCAAAGTGTGGAACTTGATTCCCTTGTTTCTGCTGACCAGGGCCAAATCCACCCCATTCGCCGTAGGATTCTTGACCAGCATGATTGGATGACTCCCCACCTTCCTGTGCGTTGGAGTATGCGTATTCGGCTCGCTTCGCGCCGTGACGTCCATAGCCACCAGCCTTATAGAACGAGGGCGGTGGCCCTCGGAAGGTACTGCGCTTCTTGTTCAGCCCGCTGGCCGGCCTTGAGCCATACGCAGCGGAACTGTAACTCCCTTGCGGATATTCACCCCCGCTCGCTCCCCAGCGTGATTGTCTTTGCGAGTGTTCTAGTTGTGCATCGTACTGCGCGCGTTTCTCCGGTACAGAGAGAATGTGGTATGCCTCGCTGATTGCGACGAAACGTGTGGAGGCTTCGGGGTCGTTGCGGTTATGGTCCGGGTGGTTTTTCTTCGAGAGCGTGTAGAACTGGCGCTTGATCTCAGAAGCAGACGCCGTCGAAGTGAGATGTAGCGTCTCGTAATGATTGACTAGGGCGTCCGCGTATCGTGGGGCCGTAGCATGGAAATGCGAGACTTGTATGCGCCGCGGAAGAGCAGGACCCGTGCGACGGAGACATGAGTGGCAGATGTATGGCGAGGATATGCGCGACAGTCGAGAAGTCGATGTTTGAGCGATTGATCGCAGTAAGCTAGATGGGCGGGGTGGCATTGCCCACTACCAATATCCGAAGGTGAGGGTGCCCATGCAGAAACATGAGTTTGGGTGAATGTTCGGCGCGCATGGAGGACGTCATCGCCAAGCTCCCGGGGCTAAGACAAGCATGGCCTAGCTTCAGAACCCAGTCAGTGGGCGACGCTCCACCGGCGTCAGTTAGCGGGGCGTTTCGAGACGCTCGTAAATTTCGAGATTGTCCACGAGACACGCACTATTATACTCTCGACACGGCCAACATGGCGGCCAAGGTAGCGGACGAAGTCGCCAACATGAAGTGTATGGAAACGCTACCTCTCGCGTTACATCGCCTAACAGCGTACAGTGGACGACACCAACGGCAAACCAGCAAATGGTACAACAGAGAACGGCGAAAAGCCCACAGGCGACGCGGATCACGAAGACTCAGACGATGACAACGAGGTCGAGGATGGAGCACCAGAAGCCGGCGAAGGCGCTGCGAAAAAGAAGAAGAAGAGGAAGCCCAGAAAGAAGAAGAAGGCTGGCGCAGCAGCCGGCGCAGGAGGACCCAAGGTGCAGACATCACCACCACGAGTTCGCATCGATGAGCTGTTCCCCAACGATTCGTACCCCGAGGGCGAAATCCAAGAATACGTCAACGAGAACGCCTACCGGACCACCAATGAAGAGAAGCGCCACCTCGACCGCATGAACAACGACTTCCTCACCGAATACCGCAAAGGCTCAGAGATCCACCGCCAAGTTCGGCAATGGGCTCAGAACTGGATCAAGCCGGGCATGTCGCTTACCGAGATCGCAGAGGGTATCGAGGACTCGGTTCGCGCCTTGACAGGACACCAGGGTCTGGAGGATGGTGACGCGCAAATAGCGGGCATGGGGTTCCCGACTGGTCTGAGCATAAACCACTGTGCAGCGCATTACACCCCTAATGCGGGCAACAAGATGGTCATCAACTACGAAGACGTCATGAAGGTCGATTTCGGCGTACACATCAACGGACGTATTGTGGACAGCGCGTTCACCCTGACCTTCGACCCCGTATACGACAACCTCATCAACGCGTGCAAGGCTGCGACAAACGCCGGTATCAAGGAGGCCGGTATCGACGTGCGCATGAGCGACATTGGCGCTGCTATCCAGGAAGTCATGGAGAGCTACGAGGTAGAAATCAAGGGACAGATGCTGCCCGTCAAGTGCATAAGGAATCTGAACGGACACTCCATCGGACACTACACCATCCACGGCGGCAAGACTGTACCGATCGTCAAAGGCGGTGATCAAACAAAGATGGAAGAAGGCGAGACATTTGCTATCGAAACATTCGGCAGCACAGGAAAGGGATACGTTCGGGATGATGTAAGTCACTCGCCTACTAGTAAGCCTACTCTTGATCTAACAAGTACCACAGATGGAGACATCTCACTACGCCAAAAAGGCCGACGCACCCAAAGTCGCTCTCCGCGTCTCGTCAGCAAAGACACTCCTCAACTCCATTACCAAGAACTTCGGTACTCTGCCTTTCTGCAGGCGGTATCTCGATCGCATGGGCCACGACAAGTACCTCTTGGGCTTGAACAACCTGGTCAGCGCGGGTATTGTCGAAGCCTACCCCCCGCTCTGCGATATCAAGGGCAGTTATACAGCACAGAGTGAACACGTAAGCAGCCAGTCTCATTCGTCAACGCTTTAAAGATATCTCTAACGCAAGACAGACATTCGTGCTTCGCCCCAACTGCAAGGAGATTCTCAGTCGCGGTGACGACTACTAAGCTCCAATTATACGTCAAACATGAAGCGTCTGCAATTTCATAGTAACATGTGACAACAAGTAGAACGAAGCTATGTGTTCCCGCGCTCATGAAGTAACGGTTTCATGACCATGACTGGGCACTGCATATACCGGAAACAACAAGAAGTAAAAAACATACCATACCCGATTGATCAGCTTTCACTTGTCTTCCTCTTCCTTGAACAAACTAATGCCAGCACGCTCCATATCTTTACTAGGGATACAGGTTCAGTAAGTACACATCATCACTACGAGCATATAGATCGGGGTCCAGACTTCCAGTAAATTGTATTGAGACGAATCGTCGCACATACCCAAGGTGTATGCTCCGTTCGCTCATCAGCACTAGATTGATATGATACTGCTTCGCGAGAACCAAAAGAATCTAAAAGCCAGCTCCTTCATCTCTTTTCCACAAATATGTCTCTTTTCGAGGTGCTTAGCCCTCGAAGGTGAAGCTGGTGCCGAGCTTGTGGCCGGCCTCGTTCAGCTTCTGGGTATCGAAAGAGCCACCAATACCGAAGGTCAGACCGCTGTTGACCTTGGTGTTGTAGGCGAGGGAAGCAATGCCGAGGTTGTTGATCTTGGCCTGGATGGGATTAGTACAGACGCCCTCGTGCATGTCAGGGACCGTCATACCTTAGCGAAAGACGCAGGGTCAAGCTTGTACTTGGCAGCGAGCTCAAGACCGACGTTGTTGCCGGACTTTGAGTCCCAGACAGCGCGGGCACCGGCCTCAACAGCGGGGTTGACGCGCTGGTAGTACGAGGCGGTGAAAACGCTCAGGGAGTTGGTGGCAGTCACGGCAGCGTTGTAGAGAGGGGTGGTGTATCCGACAGCGGCGGAGTACTTGGTGATGGCAGCCTTCTGCACATCGTAACCGACTTCACCACCAACAACCATGCCCTCGTGGCTAACGACAGCATCAGCGGTGGTGCCAATGGCGCCAGCAGCCGAGTAGTCGACGAAAGCGCGGCCGTGGAAGGCAGGCTGCTTGAAGTGAAGGTTGACCTTCTGGCCCTTGTTGCCAGCAGCGGGGTTGAAGTTGGAGAGAATCTCAGTCTTCAAGCCGCTGGCAAAGGTGTCGTTGAGCTCGACCTTGGTGGCCAGCATGTTGGCAGTGTTCCATGACTGGGTGATGCTGATGCCTGCGTCGTCCGTTGTCAGTAGGTTGATTCCGTAGCCCGCCACGGAAAAGCCCCCCTTGCCGGGAGGCTGCTTCACGTGGAATATATAAGATTGAAAGTTGGAAGACGCATGAAGGGGTATAGAGAGGCTCGTGGAGCGGGGGAGAAAGGAATCGTTTGTCGTACCGTTGGAAAGCGACTTCTTGCCCTCGAGCTGGTGGACGCGTTAGCCTTGGCGTTTTTCCGCGTACAATGGCGGGCTTACCGAGGAAGTGACGGGGCCATCGTGGGCAGAGGTTCCCTTGGCGGTGAAGTTGACACCGTTGGGGGCCTTGAGCTTGACCTCAAGGGCAGCTGCGGGCGCGTCAGTGGGAGGGCAGGCGGATCAATTGGAGTCGCGGACCTGCGGCAGTGTGGTAGAAGTCCTTGTTGATGAGCTGGAGGGCGGCTCCGTTAGCAATGGCGCCATGGGGAAGCTCGTCGCGGGGAGCCAAAACATACGTCGTTGGAGGCCTTGGCGATGTCGCTGAACGCCGGCGGCGGGAACTTGGGGATGATCTTCTCGACCTTGACGTACTCAGTCATGTTGGGCAGTTTGGTGGGGGATGTGATGGAGGAAAGAGGGGTGTTTAGGGCGTCGTGTTGCTGGCTGCAAGCAAAACTTCTTGAGAAGTCACGGCAGGGTCCGCGCTAGTAATCCCGGATGATCTTCGTGCCTGCCAGTCCACCCACTCTCCATCCATCCCTCAGACACGACCAAACTCTGTTCTCGCCATGCTCGTCGGCGTCGACTACTCTGCGCCCGTGTCGACCAGACGCCCCTTCATCTTACCTGACACTAGCATGATGTGACTGCCACTCCTGCCATCTGCGCCCTCAACCATGGAACCCATTTCCAGGCGCAGTCGCCCGCGCGCGTGGCATCGTCTTGAGTTGTTCGGCCCACTCGCCCACGCACATGTGGTCGCCAGTCTTTCCTTGACCGGACGCTTTGTACAGCGCAAGAACAGCGCATGTCATGTGGTGTGGGGTCGTCTGTCTGGGCGACAACGTTGACCCTGCAAGCACATCCTCACGGCAACATAATCCAGTCACCATCCCGATGGCGAAGACAGCCCACTTACTTGCCATTTGTTCCATGTTTATTCTGAATCTGATCACGCAGTTGAGGTGCCTCAAGTACACGTACGGAGTGGGATCTAGCCCTGCTCGTTCGCATTACCTGTGGGGATATCTCGGTGTCTGCATATCAGCAACTCCATCAATCGCTGAACGAATGACTTTCCTCGCACCGCAATGTTAACTTTGAAGAATGTGCGACATTGCGTTGACGCTCCGATGGGAGGGTACCGTCGTTTGGTTCATACCAGCCTTACCATCGGTGGCCGATCTCGGGTTCCCAGACGGCTGTACTCCGCGCCCCGCTAAATAAATAAAACTCCTAGAGTGACTCTGACGTTGATTATTCTAGCGCACGCGTCTGGACCTGCAACGACACAATAATTAAACCGGCGCTCTTTGGACACATACACAGACGTTTGGATACACCGAGCACGCATCTCATTGACTAGTCGCCGTACACAAGGGAGCCGAATCCCCACTATCTCGCCAACACCACAACCACAATGTCTACCTTCGGCACGCACTTCAGGGTCACCACGTATGCATACGCGCCGTATAGCTGCTCGACGTCTACTGACCTGCGATAGCTATGGCGAATCCCATTGTCTTTCCGTCGGCGCCATTATCGACGGTTGCCCGCCGGGCATGGCCCTTACTGAGGATGACATCCAACCCCAGATGACGCGCCGCCGACCGGGCCAGTCCGCCATCACAACCCCCCGCGACGAGAAAGACCGCGTAGAGATCCAGTCTGGCACAGAGTTCGGCATCACACTGGGCACCCCGATTGGCGTCAGGGTCATGAACGAAAACCAGCGCAAGCAAGACTACGGCAACAAGACGATGGACATGTACCCAAGACCGAGCCACGCCGACTGGACATACCTGGAGAAGTACGGTGTGAAGGCTAGCTCAGGTGGTGGACGAAGTAGCGCACGAGAGACCATTGGTGAGCGGATTCCGGCACAACCACCGTGCAAACGCTAATGGTGCCCAGGACGAGTAGCAGCGGGTGCGATAGCGGAGAAGTACCTGCGCGAAGCCTACGGTATCGAGATCATCGCATTCACCAACTCCATCGGAAACGAGTTCCTCTTCCCTCCTACACCCGAACATCCCACCGCATCCACGAACCCAGAGTATCTCAAGCTAATCGACTCGATTACACGCAATAAGGTAGACGAGTACCTGCCCGTCAGGTGTCCGAGCGACGATGTCACCAAGCGCATGGAAGACTTGATCGCCAAGTACCGCGACGCACAAGACAGCATAGGTGGCACTGTGACTTGCGTAATAAGAGGTTGCCCGACAGGCTTGGGAGAGCCATGCTTTGACAAGCTGGAGGCCAAGCTGGGACACGCTATGCTGTCGATTCCCGCAACCAAGGGTTTTGAAATCGGATCCGGCTTCGGAGGCGCACAACTACCGGGCTCAATTCACAATGACGCGTTCGTCAAAGCTCCTGCTGTCCCGGCAGGCGAAAACCCCGATGCAAGCAAGTACCGCTCAAAACCCAAGCTCACCACCAAGACCAACAACTCGGGCGGTATCCAGGGTGGTATCACCAACGGCGCGCCCATCTACTTCAACGTAGCTTTTAAGCCGGCAGCGACAATTGGACAAGCGCAGTCTACAGTCACATACGACCAAGAGGAAGGAGTGTTGGAGGCCAAGGGCAGGCACGATCCTTGTGTAGTGCCTCGTGCAGTGCCCATTGTCGAGATGATGGCTGCATTGGTCATCATGGATGCCGTACTAGCCCAGCAGGCGAGACAAGGCGCGAGGAGCTTGCTTCCACCGCTAAAGGGCGTTCAACCCGTCAATGGCGCTTGATAGGCCGGATGATGTAAGTCGGGTATAATGGGAGTTAAGGCGCCAGCTGCGAGTGTACGATGTTATTGCGCCGAGATGGATGAAAGTTATTAGACTTGATGTATAGATAAAAGTGCCACGACTCCACAATATCAGAGCCCACAGATGGGCTCAAAGGCTCAAAAGTCATTCCGAGTCGGAATACAGCAAGTTCAGCAGCGAGGACCAGTTTAGATGCTACCCATGATCGTACAAACTTGTCCACAACCCTCGGCCGAGCTGACAGATTCGTCCGCGAGACAAATAGTTCACATGCGAACCGACTGGGCAAAAGTGTAGAACCACATCTCGACCTTCGTGACGTGCATCTTACCGGTAAACTATAGGATAAGGCATGCAACTATAGACTAGTCGAGACATTCCGATAGAGTGGTAATAGGCACCGCCACCTGGTGTCTTTACCCATTGAGAGGCCGATGTTCACCGGCAAGGACTTCCAGCCTCGCGGAAGCCAGTGTGGGGGCCGGCAGAGTCGCCACACTGTAAGAAGAGGGTGACCGGAGGGCGAGGAGGATGCATTGGCAGCGGATGCTATCGGGCCTTCCCCTCCACCAAAAGCAAGAACCCTGGCTGTTGGAGATCCCTTCGCTTGCAGCCGCGAGCCAACATGACATAGGACACGCTCCGCGAACCCCTCTTCCTCCAGTCTATCCTCTTGCCTACAAGCAGCTCTTGTCAATGTCGCTCCCTTGTCTGACCGACATCGAGATCGCGCACAAGCATGTGTGCCGCCTTGCATCATCCGTGTGAAGATAGCCATTGCAAATTCGTCCAGTGCTCGGTGCGCCATGCCGAAGCTAGTCGTTGATGCTGGTGCTGCTCCAAAAAACTCTGTCCTGTCGCAAGCAGATGCTGCGGTACCCGAAACCAGGCTCCACTGATAGAGTCGTCCCAAGTTCGCTTCTATCTCCGCAAAGGCCCCTCGCGTCCGGACATGGACATGTCAGCTGGCCCATGCCTCCGGGACCTCGATTCGAATTCCCACGTGCGGCACAGCCTGTCGGACGCGACCTATTCATCTGTTACAGCCCATCGGCTACTGCAGTAGGCGTTCACCTCCCAATCTAGATCCAGTACGAGGCCAATCGAGCCTCTTCGTCGTGGTCGCGCATCGATCCTTTTGGATGTCGCCTCTGCGTTTGCCACCCTACCGAAAATCATCCATGGGCTTTGATCTTGCCGAACGCAAACTAAGGCAGGCACGTTGAACGTCGCGACGGGCGCCAACGTCACAGCTACCTAATCCGAGCCCGCTGTTCTTCTCCCTCGACATTGGTGGCTAATCATATTACTTTCCCACCCGGCCCAGAGAATGGAATAACTAACTCGTCCTCGGAGCCCGCGCGGACTGCCTCTTCATTCCCCTCGTGATCAACCATGGCCCGCGCCGCTACTGCCACCTCTTCCAACAACAGAGACGACCAAGATAACTCACAGGCGCAGGACACAAAAGCCAGTAAGCGGCGCTGTGTCCAGTCGGCCTGTGTGCCCTGCCGGAAACGCAAGTCCAAAGTAAGCATCAATCTTCCCACTGCATGCACCAATTCCACATTGAGCTCCTACATCTGGCCCGATGCTGGAGATTCGCCTCCGCGGAAGGCTCGTCACCAGCGAGGATTATCCGCAACTCTTGTTTGGGCCATTCTCCGGGCAACTTTCCCGGTCCCTCGCCAAGTGCCCTCCTGCTGACACCTCATCTACAGTGTGACGGTGGTACACCCGTGTGCGCGACTTGCACTGCCGTCTACAAGACTGAATGTCATTACGACGCTGAGAGCGAGAGTCGTCGCACTAAGGCTACTCCGACGATCGCAAACAGTACTGGGATCAAGCGCGACGCCTCCCTTGTCGCCGCCTCCAGCCCTGAGAATGTCTCGAGCGCCGAATTTATCGTCAATTCGCTGAGACATCTACCTGACGAGCATGTCCAAGAATTTCTCAATCATATTCGAAGAGACCCCAGCCTCGACCTCACCTCTCTAGCTGAAACATGGCGCAAGAACGTGACGTTGACGCAGAGCGAGCCCGTCGACGTTCAAAGCCTCGAGTCAGATCTTAGTGTGCTGCTTGGGAAGCCATCTGTTACATCCACCGGCCAGAGCAGACACTTTGGACATTCCGCAAGCCTAGGCCTGGTACCCGAAGATGAGAATTTTGGTGGCGGGCGGCTGCGTACCAACAGCGTGAAGCCAGAGCGTCAAGGGTCAACGTGGACCAACGTAACCGATGACCTGGCTTTTGTTGAGACTCTGCTTGACCTCTATTTCACCTGGAGTCATCCCTTCTACGTGCTCTTCAGCCGAGAGTGTTTTTACAAGGACTTCAGAGCGGGACGCGA
Organism: Alternaria metachromatica; assembly: GCF_023757995.1. Taxonomy (NCBI): domain Eukaryota; kingdom Fungi; phylum Ascomycota; class Dothideomycetes; order Pleosporales; family Pleosporaceae; genus Alternaria; species Alternaria metachromatica. Next base: position 792,304 of record NW_026055496.1, read on the forward strand.
CAAGTATTGCTGCTCTCTACTGGTCAATGCTATATGCGCATATGCATGTCATCTCACGGAAGACCCTGCAGGTCGCACGGATCCTGACAACTTCCGTACTGCAGGCGATCACTTCTTTGCCGAGGCCAGGCGGCTGTTATTCGAAGATGAAACCCCGAGCCTGACGACTGTTCAGGCGCTCTGCATTATGTCGATGCGTGAGCCGAGCACAGGGAGAGAAAGTTCAGGCTTTTCCTACATGGGAAGGTGTCTTCGTATGTGTGTTGAGCTTGGTTTGCACTTGAACTATGGCGCCAATTCTGCGCTTGGCTTGACACCAAGTGAGATCGAAGTGAGAAAGGTCACATTCTGGGGCTGCTTCACCGTGGATACGTGAGTTATCTTGGCTATTTTTACCCCGACTGGGCTAACTCGACGCAGAATCTGGACAATCGTTACTGGCCGCATATCTCAGCTTCCTCGAGCTGCCATTACTCTCGAAAAGCCTATGCTGGAAGAGACGTCTGACCTTCCTGAGGCTTATCCCGCCCCCTCACAAATCGCAGGAGGCGGAGTCGTAACCATCCGCATGTTCCTCCAGGAATTTACATCGCTCGCGGAGCTCGTCAATGACAACAACCACATGTTCTTTGCGCCAAAAGAGCGACTTACGAGCAGTAGATTGCTTGATTGTTATCATAAATACCAAGCCTGGTATAGAAAACTGCCAGCTTTGATAAGCCTGGAAGGAAAGAAGGAACCCGAGCCACACATCTTGGTACTACAGTATGTCTGAACATCCATGCTTACTTTGCGAACAGAACTGACACTCCACGTAGCATGCTTTACTGGACCATCATCGTGCACCTTTTCCGGCCTCTGCTCAAAGTCGATCTTATTCATTCCGATATACGCCCCCGCGACATCTGCGTAGATGCGGCCAACAAAGTGTCTGAACTTGTCCGGATCTATCGGCAGTTCTACGACTTTCGTCAAGCTCATCTACTCATACCACACGTATTACTCACTGTCTGTGTTGTGCACTTGCTATATTCAAAGGATAACAGCATTTCTCGACAAAACCTCATCGAAGGCATGCAGGGCCTAGACGATCTTCACGAATGTCACTATTTCGGGGCGAGGAGTTTCCGCGTCATATACACCCTGGCGAAGACGTGGAAGCTGCCTTTCCCTGAAGAATTAAGCAACTCCTCGTTGATACCAACAAGCGACCCCAACAGGCCCCAAGGTACTATTAGTCCTCCGGCAGATCCTCTTATGATACCTCCCAATACAACAACTATTACCGGCAATCGGATAGGACCTGGCCGTCTCCATCCACCTATCACTCAGAGGAGGGAGAGCCTGTCGATGTTTGCTCCTCAACCAGGGTTGCAATTGGCTACACATCCCGCCAATTCGAGGCCGAGTAGTGTGGTATCGAGCCAGCACCAACCATCACCTGTTGTAGGGCACACACCCACCCATCATAATTACAACACAGGAATGCCTTTACCGACATATCAGTACTCGCAGCCCATGTCGTCTGCACCCAACATGTCTACGGCAATGACATCTCCATCTACCGATACGGCAGAATCTATGTTTTGGAACCCTATTCCTGGCGTACCAGGACCGATTCTGCCACGTCATACCTATCAGCAAATAAGCCCGATGGGCCTGGAGAGTGTTCTCCACAACACAGACGTAGGTGATCGTCTTGGTCGGGATGGGTTCAAAATCAGCGAAGACTGGCGATCGAGCCATATCAACGGCTTCAATCACAACATTGGAAGCAGTGTATACGGCAACCCGCATAGCCAGGCAGACACTGGGTATGCGCACCGAGGGAGCTACGCGCAGCCGACAGAACATGTGAGCTACCCGCAAACTACACATGAGGGGCACCACCATACGCAAGAAGAGTACGACCCGGGATGGTGGCAGAACACGAACGGAAACCAAGGACCGATGAGTTGACAGATGGACGGTTTCAAGATTGATGATGGGAGCATTTCGCATTTGATGCAGCAGTTGGTTCGGTGAGCTTTATCGGGAGAAGCTCATACATTCGAGGCTTGGTGGATTCCGAGTGGCGTTGCATAGCGGCATCATCTAGCGGGGCTAAGGCGTACAGGTACTGAACGACGAGTGTATTTTTCCAATGAAGGCGTTCATGGTCGGTGGACTGAGAGCTCGTACGGATGTGCAAGGTAGAAACTAGCAATAGTAGGCAAACGTCATGTGTTCCGTGTATCCAAGGTCCATTTCATGTGCCCATTTATTTTTCTGCGCACATGAGTCAATGAGACAGAATATAATGGCAGGTACAAGAACATGAATGTTTGTATTAAACACATTGCAGCTACATAGAGACATGTGTAGGTGATATAGTTGAAATGCTGAGATATGAGAGGGTATAGATCTAAATGAAGGAAAAGCCGGGGAAAAATATACAGGCCCAATTAACGGCAAAGTATGCAGCACGCCGGCGACATCGACTCAACATTACACCTCACCCTTAAAACCAGCAACACACTCAAACACCCTTCTGCTTTGCAGTCTGAACAAGCACACTAGCAGTCCCAGCACGCTCTTCATACAAGCGCCTCAGGTCCTCGACAGACTGTTTTTTGAGGTTCATTTTCTTTGGCTTCAATGTTCGTCCTCTTGCAACCCCCGTCTCGGCGTCTGCGTCCTCTTTCTTTGATTGGTCTCTGGCGAAGTTCTCGAAGCTGGGCATGCGTTGCATGAGACTTGGACTCGGGGTACGCAGACGAGGCGCAGCAGCTGGGATGGGGAGCGTGGATGCTTTGGTAGGTGCGTTGATAATGGGAACTTGAGGCGTCACCGGGTATACGGGTCGGGCGAGTGAGTTGATGCTGGGGCTACGGCTTGTTGTTGATGATGTTGCGGAGAATGGAATGCTTGGACGGCGAAAGGCAGGTTCTGATGCTGGTGCCGAGACTGCGCTTTGGGGAGAGGTCAACTGAGGCGAACTCACGCCCTCGCTCGATGCGTATGTTGAGGATGGACCTCTCTTCGCAATAGAGTTGTTGCTGTAGTAATTACCTGTAAGACCTGGAAGCGCCATACCGCCCATGGGGTGTTTGTGAGCTTCATCCTGTGCGACGACGGCCTTGGAGACATTGTCAATCTGCATCGCAGTCAGGGTTTTCCTCTTAGGAATGTTGAGTCTAGGCGCAACAGTAGGAGGAGTAGCAGTAGTAGTAGAAGAAACGTGAGAAAATGGCGCATCTTCTTGTGCGCGAGTAGATGCTGACATAGGAAGGACTGGAACTGGATTGCTCGTACCAGACTTCTTCTCATCCGTTTGTGCACTCCATCGCGGTGGTACATTAGGGGGTTGGCCGATACGGTTATCGTCGTTTCGGGGTGGGGCGAAGCCATCAGTGGTGGCAGCGTAAGTTATGGGTGACTCGGCGACGTCTTCAGGCGCGTCGGATATGACAGTAGAGTAGCGAGGTGGCACTGTAAGGGGCGGTGCAGGTTTTCGCTGAACTGAATCGGCAGAGGATTTGGCCGACGGTGCACGTGAGCGTGGAGGCAGAGGAGGCGGTAACGCCTCGCCTTGGGTTTCCTGTGGTTCGTGATAGGTAGGCATCTTCTCATTGTCGAGTAGCGTTATACCGCTCATCTGATCTTCCAATGAGCCTTTGCTATCTGCAGAATCACGCTTCGCATCCGCAGGGTCCTCCCAGTCGTTCTCGTCCTTGGGTAGCTCAAGCTCGTTGTAGAAAGCCTCCTCGTTCTGCCCGCATGCTTCTCTAAGCCCCTCGGTCCACATGTCGACTGCCTGGGTGAAGATCCTTCTTATTATTGAGGACATTTTGGCGTCTTCAAGCTGATCAGGTCCACACAGTAATCCAGGTGCAAAGCAAACAGCGAGGTTTTCGGCCGTCATCTTGTTTTCTTCTTGTCGTGCGGCTATGGCACTCATGAGAGGCAGAAGATGCCTGCACAGGATCTCGCGGGATATGCCAGGTAGCAGGGACCACTCCGAAGTTGGCGAGAACAGGTCGGTCAGTTTGTCGAGTTCAAGAATCTCCTGGCTGTCGCCATAGAGTCGCTTCAGGTCCCGATATGAGTCGGTTGGGAAGATAGGCTGGCGCAGAGATGCATACCATGCTTTGATCAGAGCTGCTGCCATGAAGACCGAGTATGCGTCGGTGGGGGCCACCTCAGCTAGTATCTCGTCTTGATGTTGGGCGTGTGGGTAGGGTGGTACAGGCAGTGTCACCTCGTTGTCCTTCCAGATGATGTATTTTTGGCCCCTATCGTATGCTTCCTTCAATGCATCGCGCAGCCTTGAGTGTGGTGGTACGCGGAAAAGGCCTTCCGAGGTGATGTTCTGCTCCATGAGCACGAAGCTGGTCGTCTCTCGCAGCACGCGTGGAAAGCGTGTCTTGCCATTACTGCCTGTGGGAAAAGGGGCGCGGGCGCCGAATGCTCGTTTCCCGCTGCCATTGAAAGCGGAGATGTGTTCGCACACGCGACGGTCGGCAAGATAGGTCGAAGGAGGGATAAGCAGGTTCTCGATTTGGATTTCGCGGGCAAGTTGCGTGAGGTTGGATACTAGAAGGAGTCAGCATTGCTCCGCGCTGCGGGGTTGTGAATACGCACAATGATAGATCTTTCTCCTGAACTTGGGGCTGACAATGGTAGAGAATATCTCGGTCAGTATCCGTACCCAAGCTTTCTCGTGCACAATGTACAGGCGCTGGAGCCTCTTGCGCATGGCCCTGGACAGGACATGGTACGCCTGCAGAAACCAGCCCCAGCCAGGCCGGTGCTTCTTGTTTGTCGCTGAGCCATCGCCATCACCGGCAAAGAAAACGACCTCGTATTCGAATCCCTTCAGCAGTTCGTCTTCCTCGGGCAGGCGCGCAAGGACATAAGGTAGCAGCGAGTCGTAGTCGGCTTCGTGCGAGTCGGGGAGAGCGGCGGCGTTGAGGATGAAGACGGGCCTTCCCTCTTGCGACGGCAGCGGCGACCGGTAAAGAACGGAAGCAGCGATTTTGGCCAGGTCTGGTGAGTAGTTGGAACTGTGCTGTGGTGGGGGTACTGCGGAGAGCGAGGAGCTGCGCAGCCGACTGGCGATGTGGGCACGCACGCCGCTCATGGCGACGAGTGAGGGGGCTGGCAAGCTTCAGTCAGGTTTGCCGTTGGCAGTAGGCAGGAACCGAGGGCGAATCAGGAATACGAGCACGTGCGGACAATATACATGTAGTGGAAAGGGTCGATGGACGGCCTGAGGCGGTGCGGTGCGGCTTATGCGGAGATGCAGCACCTCAGCCTGCATCTATAAACAAACCTTGGGTACGTCACTGTCATGAGCGCCACGAGGGTCTCAACTTTCTTAGCGCACCCAAGCACGGACGTGGCTGACTCTGATTTGACTCTATTACTCCAGAGTCCCATGTGTTTCAGATGCCGCGTCGCCTGTACAGGGAAGCTCTGCATGTCTGCACCCTTGCAGACGACGCGTGGGGCTGCACATGTAATATCACGCATTACTATCAAGACATGACATCCATGAATCCATCAGATTAGGCATCATGTGTCGCCTGGGCAGCAAACTCTACTTCCAAGTATCCAGCGTCATTCCGTGACATGAGACGCGTTTGCTATGATGCGTTCCCGTTGATCAGGTCGCACAGTGCGCACAATGACTCTTCAGCGCTACTCATCCGTTTCCGAGCCAGTGCCATTGCCATCAGCTGCTTGCCCGTCGAATTCTAAATGCACGCCTTCTTGTGCCAGCCTCCCTCGTAGAACCACAAAGCGTCGTGTGTTCTCCTCGAATTCCTCCATGTTGCTGCCAGCTGCTTCCAGCGCCCGTACCAAGCCCTGCCCGTCCTCACCTTGCCGCATAAGCCCATCTATCCCTATGCGTTCAAAGTAGGATCGAAACTGCTCAAGTTCGGCGAGCAGCCGTTCTCGTAAGGCGGGGTCATGAGGGCGCCCAGCTACAGAAGCATCGTACGACGCTATATTGTCATCGGGAGCTAGTGGATCGGAAACGGATGTGAATTTGGACTTGACGCGAGGGTCAAGAAGGGCCATAAGCGTTTGGTTATCCGAAAGGATGACATGTCGAGCAAGGTCCGTCTCTGGTATCTGCGCAAGCCAGTATGGATCCTCTCCTGCTCCCAGCTCTTCTTCAAAAGCGTAGCACATCTCCACTAGCAAAGTCGTCCCTTCGGTGTTGTTCCACAGGTCTTTGGCCTTGGGTACATACAGCTGGCATAGCAGCTCTTGATATTCGCCGTTTGGCTCCTTTCCCCACACAGGTTTTGGTATCGGGGAAATGTCCAGCTCCTTGCACAGCCGCGCTGCTAGCCATGGATATTCTTTGATTGCGTTGCGCAATGTTGAGCGTGCTTTCTGTGGCTGTTTAATGCGATCGTGAGCAAGCGCAACGCTGAAAGCGAGATTCGGTGGAACCTTCCACTGCCGCTGGAGGTAGTCTGCTTCAACCAGGTTGACTAAGGCGCCCGGTTCTCGCCCTCTCAAGGCTAGTTGATCGATGAGGAGTCGAAGACAGTAAGGATCATTCTCAGGGTCCATTGCAAGTAGCATCTTAGCCCACTCGAACGATGTTCGCCACGTCGCACGAACACCCAATGTATTGATGTAGCGCCATACCGCAAGCCAGAACTCGCGGTTTTCTGGACGGCGAAAGTCCAACCGGGCTTTGCCAGCCGCCAGGTTCGCAGAGAAGGTAGAATGTACGGAGCGCCCAAAAGTGAAGAGAGCGCGCTCCAACATCTCGGACGCAGCAGCAGGTTCTCGCTGTTGCTTAGCGATCTCTGAGACTTGAAGCAGAGTGGAGATGTGGAAGGCTGTGAATGACGTTAGTACTTTAAATGACATGGAAAGTGGCTCAACTTACGGTTGTGGTGCAAGAGTTGGATCATACGCTCAGAATCCATACTTGCGACACAAATCTGGAACTGCCGCTGGACATCTTGATACATGTTGTTGTGAACAAATCTGTATTCGACAGTGCCGTCCGCTCGTTTTTCGACAATTTCCATGCCGAGGCCACCAGATGTAGCTCGTGGCCACTCCTCTTTACCTTGGATGAAGATGTTCCGTCGAAGTCCCAACGATGCAAGGTTGCGATTACCAGGAGCGTTACGTCCTGCAATTGCAGCAGCGATGCCACCTTGTTGACCACGTTGTCGAGGCCGCGCCTCGTCTTCGGCACTTTGCACAGCGGCTCGACCGAAGAGCCTCTTCATCTCGTTTGCGGCATGTAAATGTTGCGTGTCCACACTCAGCACAGAGAAGAGTTGCTTCTTCTCTTCGCTAACGGGGTCGTGTTGATCTGATCCAGGTCCCGTTTGGCTGTTCATAGAGAGGTTGAGGGCAAGCAATGCCCGATCAATCTCATCAAGATCCGACTTTCCTGTGGTAGAGGCGGAGGGCTTGTCAGCCTCTGCAGCTTTGCCCTTGGCTTTGGCCTTCTTTTTCTTCTTCTTGCTCTTCTTTGAGGGTTTCGATGCAGGCATAGGCTCGACCTCCGCGTCATCATCGGAATCTTCGGCCTTGCGCGCGATGTCTTGATCTGTTCCTTCATCCTCTTCGTCTCCTTCATCTTGGTCGCCACCATCGCCCAACATAGCAAACAGGCTGGGCTTCGCCTTTGTCTTGGGGGCTACCTCAGGCTCCGACTCTTCCTCGTCTTGGTCATCTTGGGCAAGTTGTTCCTGTATCTGCTTCTCTTCAAGCTCCCGCTGGGCCCGCCGCAACGCTCGCGAAGACATTTTGGAGTGTCGAAAATTAAGTGTTTGGGGTAACGTGATGACGTCGTAGTGGTTTAGATTGTTCGCAGGGGATGATTGGGTCCCCGCTTTAAGCGCTTGGACTAGGCGTTCTCCCAGCCTGCACCATGATTTCACCCGTGGACTACTGTTGCTGCCAACCTCACTCCCAATCCCCTTCACCCCACCTGCCAGATGCGGGCTGCCTTCCAAGTGCTTCGCTCTGCACGTCGCCCGTGCCTGCGCAAGCTTGCCCGCAGCCGTGTCGGCGTCTTTGCGCCGAGCAATGGCCTAGGCTTCCGGGCTCATCATCACTACCGCCAGCGCACCTCGCCCATCGTCCTCGCGTCGTCGATGCAGTTCCGCGCCCTCACAGGTGCGCTAGTGGCTGCCGCCGTCGCCTCGGGTGCCTTCTACGCTTACAACGACAAATCCTCCACAGGACACGCGCAGTCCCCCGCCGACCAAGCCAGGAACCTGACCAGCGCCCGAAGCAGCGAGCCCGCGCGCAAGGCACTGGTCGTTGGTCCCGGCGAACTCTACACTGGAACCATCACTGGGCCCATCTCGAAAGAGACGGATGACTACGGCAGGAAGGTGCTGGAGATGCTGGACCCCGACCAAGCCACAGCCAAGCTGAGGAAGAACGAGGAGTCGTGGCTCGTGGGCAGAGGGCAAGGCGTTGTGCGGTACGACGTGGTGCAGATTCCCAGCAACTCCCCCATCGAAGACGACCATGCCGAGAAGATCATCGAGGTACCATCGAACCTGGCAGCCACGGACAATGGCGCCTCGGCCAGCGACTGGATGTTCTGGGGCGTTTTCGACGGACACAGGTAGGTGTCGATCGTGGTCGCGTGTCTCGCCAGTGCTAACCTCCACAGTGGCTGGGTTACCTCAGCCAAGCTTCGTCAGACCCTCATCTCCTACGTCGCACGCGAGCTCAACACGACCTACAAGTCGGCCGTCGAGGACCCTGCGCTCCACTTCCCGAGCCCCGATGCTATCGATCGCGCCATCAAGACCGGCTTCACCAAACTAGACAACGAGATCGTACACGAATCCGTCAAGAAAGTCCGCAAGGCTCAATCCAAGATCGCTGCTGCTGAGCTGCTCGCCCCCGCCCTTTCCGGTTCCTGCGCCCTCCTCTCCTTCTACGACAGCCGATCTAAACTCCTGCGAGTTGCTTGCACGGGTGATTCTCGCGCGATTCTGGGTCGACGAGGGCCCAATGGCAAGTGGACCGTGACTCCCCTATCTGAAGATCAGACCGGTGGAACTACAAGTGAGGCTGAGCGGTTGCGTCGAGAGCATCCGGGTGAGCCCAACGTGGTCCGAAACGGTCGCATTCTAGGTGGACTGGAGCCATCCCGGGCGTTTGGCGATGCATCCTACAAGTGGTCCGCCGAGACCAACGCCGAGCTCAAGAAGTCCTACTTTTCGCGATCGCCTTCAACACTACTCAAGACTCCTCCGTACGTCACTGCCGAGCCGGTCATCACAACTACCAAGGTAGAGCCAGAAAAGGGTGATTTTGTCGTCATGGCTACTGATGGTCTATGGGAGATGCTTACCAACGAGGAGGTCGTAGGCTTAGTTGGTCAGTGGCTCGACGCTCAGGGCAACCCGGCCAGTCAAGGTTCACAGACTCAGTCCTGGCTCAAGAGCTGGTGGTCCACACAAAAGCAATTGCCTGTCGAGCAGAAGGCAACGGAGAAGGGAGAGGGTCAACGTGCACCAATCCGTCAGCAACAGTGGGGTACCAAGACTAGCCTGAACGAGCGCTTCGTGGTTGAGGACAAGAACGCAGCTACCCATCTTGTTCGGAATGCACTTGGCGGAAAGGATCAGGATCAACTAAGTGCTCTCCTCACCCTCCCAAGTCCCTTTTCGCGACGATACAGGGACGACTTGACCGTCGAGGTCATCTTCTTCGGAGAAGGCGCAGGCACCGGTAACGTCACTCGGAACCAGGAAGCCAGTGCTGCAGAACCAGAAGTCAAGCCCAAACTATAGAGCATCTTCTTGTTTTCGAGGCTGAACATTTGAACGGGCGATATCCTTAGGCGACCTCTGATGGTCCCACGGCGTTTACGAGCTCTTCTGAGCAAGGCGTTTGACGGAAGCATGACGAGCATAGCAAGTTTGTTTTTCTGGTTGTACGTAGCATGGCTTGGTCTCTGGACCCTGAATTGAAATGAACCATGTTCCCGGCCTGTCTGTCTGTTTCTCCCCGTGCTCGCGTGTTGTTGGAGCTTTCCCGGTTAGATTCCGCCATGTCCGCATGATGTCATCGTTGCGACTAGAAGCATCACGAACTTATCATGAACTACAAAATTCAGTTAAAAAAGCCCTCGAGTGCCAGCAATTTCCAGTCACTCAACCTCATCTGATCCTACTATCAAGTTTTCTATATCTACGATTACCCAGAACAATAACATGGCTGAGTCACTAGCAGCATTCCGTGACCGTAGGTCGAAAGATCTCCGTCAGCTGGCAGAGGAGCACCTGCAACATGAGTAAGTAGCGCCAGATTTGCGCGTCGATTGGCGATAGCTTATTCAAGATAGTCTCAACCAACAAGACCGCGAAGTACTCAAAAGCGCAGGTGGAAAGGTGTCGATGCACGCTGGTTTCGCGTCAGCAGTCGGACTGGGTCTGGGAATCTACACAGCATATCGGCTGCGAAGCATGCGCCTTGCGTACTTCAAAGCTTTCCGCGCCGCGGAGAAGCCCGTAGAAGTACGCTTCGCTGACGGCCGTACCGAGCCTGTTCCAGACATCACAGCACAGATCTCCGGACCTTCGCGCTGGGGTGATGCAGCGACCTACTTTCTCTTTTCTGTTGGCGGTCTCTTCCTTGGAGGCGAATTGGGTCTTTTGACAGGTACAGCAAGCGCAGCAAGGACCGTGACCAAAGACCCGGCCAGCAAGGAGAGGATTGAGAAGGCGTTCAAGAATTATCGGATCGATGTGTTGCAGAGGGAGATTGAGCAGCTGAAGGGCAAGAGTCGATTTGAAGAGTTCTTTAGCGGTGGCTCGTCTAGTGCATAGAGCCAATGCCACGAAGAATGTACCAGCGGTGAGATGTAGTCATGGTCGCGTACGCGTGGGGAGTCTCAATCAGGCGGTATACTTGCCCATCTTAACATGTACCTGTATATACATGGATTGCGTCGTTCATCAATGCAGAAACCCATTTATAGCCTAACGATCCCGAGTGACAGATGCATTCTCCGATGAATCATTGTTGATATGCCTAGAGATCTCCAGGTGGGCCATTCTTGCAGCCACCCCCAATTTGATGGTTCCAGACTCGCGCACATGACGTGTCGCGCTAAAATGGTGGCGCGGCTGTTGCAGATCGTTGGATGAGAGCAGACACCCGCGTGGCTTGCAACCTTAAAACAGCGCCTTACGTCATGGCACTCTGCCTAACTAGGGAGTCCCGGATGGTCCGTTCGAGCGCTTGGAAAACAATCGTCGTCTGGGATTTCTCAACGGCAGCGGCTCTTCTCCAAAAAGTATTGCTTCTTCATTGCATTCTCTCCGCATCCTTTCACCTGGGGAACTCGGTCGCGGCTTTATTATACGACGTTGTAGTCGATACTCATTTACCCCGTACTCGGATCGGACGGCACTGCGCTGCACTGCATAGCAACCAAAGTCGCCGGCGCTTTCACTGCATACGTCGGGACGACTGCACCATCACGACTATCGCTTGAGCAGGATTGACATAGCCGATATCTGTTCCTGTCTGCGAATCCATAACTCGGTCGTGGATTTAAAGAACACATCACCCCTGCGGCGATCATGAAAGGGGCGATACTTTCCATGGTGTGGCTTGCTGGCCTCACTGCAGCCCAGAGTAGCTCGGCCTCGGTCTCTCCCTCAGTCATAACTTTATCTGGGTCGCAGCGGAGTCTGACGGGCGATGATGCGGCTCCAAACCCAACCGTCCCCTCGGATTTCGAGGGCAGCACCTTTGCGACAATAACATCGGCCGCGTCGTCTGGGGCGTCTGGTAGCACAGCCTCGTCCAACGGCACGGCTTCAATCACAAGCAGCGCACCACCCGTCACAAACATAGGAGGAAACAACAGAACGCTGACACCGACTGGCACCGAGACCGCTCCAGCGCTGCCCTCCAACACTCAGCCTTGCAACAACTACCTCGAGTTCTGCAACCGCAAGTATTCCAATATTACCGAAGTAGCTGCGCACAACTCGCCCTACACGCGAAAGAACAACATTGCGCGCAACCAAGAGTACGGCGTGACGCAACAACTGAATGATGGCATCCGCATGCTGCAGGGCTCAGCCCACTACGTCAACGGCACGCTCTACTACTGCCATTCTTCATGCGACCTGCTCAACGCCGGTACTGTTGAAGACTACCTCCGCGAAGTCACGGCATGGGTAGCAGATCACCCCTTCGACGTCATCACGATTCTCTTCGGCAATTCCAACTGGGATGAAACGACCGATGACGGCAAGCCACTCGTTACATCTTCCAACTTCGCCGAGGCGATCGAGAAGTCCGGTTTGATCGAATACGTCTACCAGCCACCCAAGACCGCCATGGAGCTCAACGACTGGCCAACGCTTGGCGAACTCATTCTCCACAACAACCGTGTCGTCACCTTCATTGACTACAATTTCGACACCGATGCGGTGCCATACCTGCTCTGGGAGTTCTACAACATGTGGGAGACACCCTTCTCCCCAACCGACCCTGATTTCCCTTGCACGCTGGGTAGACCCGAGGGCATGTCCGAAGAAAAGATGAGGGAAATCATGTACATGGCCAACCACAACCTCAACGCCGAGATTTCGTTCGCTGGACTGAACCTCCTCGTGCCCAACGTCGCGGAGATCAACCAGACCAATGCGCTGGAAGGGGAAGGTAGTCTAGGTCGCATGACCAATACCTGCACCAGTATGTATCCCCTGACCCATTTTCTATCTTGCATTTTGCTAACATATCCCCCCACAGCCAACTGGGACCGCCCACCAAACTTCCTCCTCGTCGACTTCTACAACCAAGGCCCCATCAACGGTTCCGTCTTCGAAGTCGCCGCCCGCGCAAACAACGTTACATATGACCGCGAGTGTTGCGGCACTGCGTCTCTGGGCAACGTGCTGCTCCAGCCCAGCGCCACGTACTTTGGTTTCGTGGTTGCGATTGTCGCTGCCTTGATTCTATGACCTTCTTCGACGGTTGAAGTCGTCTAATTGGATAGTTGGTATATAATACACAGGAGGGATTTAATGTGCATATGCATGGCAAGGCGTTTGGTGGTCGAGATCTTGTACACTTTTTGCGTAATGATAGCGATTCTAAGCGATTCTTCATACATTGAGAATATATTGAGCTTTCTTGGCATTCTCTCGCATGCCTATTCTTTGATGCATGGAAGTGTGTGCATCGTAAAGCAACTGCCAGCTGTCTTAGTATGCATACTCAATCGCAAAAGCATACAACGTGTCGTGACTTATAGTATATCGACATGCCATCAGGCATACTTTTTAGGCTAGAGTGTATCTGGGCTCAACGTGTACGAAATGAGCTGCTCCCTCGACAAAGTAAAGTACAGATAGACCTTCTTTGCACATATTCAGGATGCTCAAGTGACGATAAACGTCTACAACATGTCGCGCTTGTGTGCGTAGGTGGTTCCGGTTGTTCACCTGAGTACTGAACCTGAAAGCTACGTTATGGGAATGGGAAATGTACCTTCCTTTTCCAACTTCTACGAAATCCGGAAAATCGTATTGGGACTCCATTCAAGAGAGTGGTACAGCAGGCGGATCTCGCTGCCATCTGGTTGGTTGACATGGCATGTGAGAGATTGGATGGGTGGCACAAGAGTGTGAGTTGAGCATAGGGGAGGCATCCAGATTATGCGCGCGGACACTTCTGCGAGTATGCCCACATTCTCTTGCTCCACACCACTAATGCAATATGAGTCGGAAGATATAGTCTTGATGGTGGTATAGTAAGAATAATTGCATTTTACTCCATGTGTGAATTAGCCACCCATGCTAAGCCGTTAACAGTCCCGTGGTATCTCCCTATAACTCCGTATGCGATATAAATACAAGCCCTCTCAAGCAGAGCCTTCAACTACTACTCACAGAGCTTGATGAGCTCGGTGTACGAGTCTGCACGGGCTCGATGGCTAGGCTATCGCTCCGCGGCGCCAGGCCTTCAGGCCAACTGCGCCTCTCGCGATGTTCAACCGAAGGTAATCTCTCATCCTCTTTATTTACACTCAGCCTCTTCTTGACTTTACTCCACCTTCTGAGCTTTTCGCTCATCGACCCTCGCCGCCGACCCTCGGCTTCTGATTCTCTCCTGGTCTTTTCGTCGCGTACGGGATCAGATAACTGCCGAGACGCGGCAAGTGAGTTGAGGTATATGGGATACAATGCGCCAGCAGCGTAAGCCGCTGCAATGACGCAGAAAGCGTATTGTGCGTTTTTGATCTTGAGCGCGGCATACATTATCGGTGGGATAACGGCCCCTCCACCGATAGCTGCCGTCAGAAGTACGGAAGCGTCTTTGGTGTGCTTGCCCATACCCCGTATCCCTTGTGCAAAAATCTGCGGGAAAAGCGGGCCTTCAAAGAACATGACGATGACAATGACGGCTGCACCGCCACTGCCAGAAGCATGCATTGCTGCGGCAGCGGTTACAATTGCGCCCAGGTAGAAAACCAGAAGACTAAAGCGTGGCTTTACCCAAATGTCGATGAAGGCTGCCAGGAACCGAGACACCGCGAAAGCAGTGTGTCCATAGGCTTGCTGTGACACATAATCCACGGAGGGCGCGACGCGGTTGAGGTACTCCTTGTACGAAGTGGAGGTGGATTCTTGGCCGCCAACGTAACAGAATTGAGATAAGACTGCCATACTCAGACCAATCCAAAGAACTTTGACTGGCTTGGACCCAATCTTGATGGTGGCCTCGCGGGCAAATGGCACAGTGCGTTGACTGGCTAGTTCTAGCTCTTCGTCGGTAGCTTCAGGAAGCGGTACGTAGAAGTATATGATTGCAAGAGCGATGTTGAAGAGAGATATGCCGAGATATGTCCACTGCACATCAATGAGGCTGGCAGCGTTGGCGGGGAAGAGTACTTTCTTCGCCAAAAGTGGGGAAACAATGGTGCCGACAGCCTGAACAGCCTGTGAGAGGTTCAATCGCACTTCCGCATACTCAGGCGGTCCGCATAGTGCTATGAATGGGTTTGCGCCAAGTTCCAATGTCGATAGTCCCGCACCGGTAATGAAGTTTGAGATCAGGAACGCTGGGAAGGAATTGAGCACAGCTGAAGGCCAGAAGACGAGGGTTCCGCAAGCATAGACTGAAAGACCGACCATGTAGCATGCCTTGAACCCCCAGGCCTTGAAGACGATCCGTCCAAAAGTCAAAGGTCCCACAATGTAGCCAACATAATAGGCACTGTGTTGTCCAACTGTCTCCCACTCGCTCGTGCGAGCTACTTCTTGAAAGCGCGAATTGAGTACGTCCAGGAAACCATAGGCAAACCCCCAGATGAAGAACAGTATGGTTACCATGATCACGGGATATACACTTTCTCGGTTGCTCCGGAGGGTGATATTCTTTTTCTGCCCAGTGT
The DNA here is from genome assembly GCF_023757995.1 of Alternaria metachromatica. NCBI lineage: Eukaryota > Fungi > Ascomycota > Dothideomycetes > Pleosporales > Pleosporaceae > Alternaria > Alternaria metachromatica. Next base: position 807,716 of record NW_026055496.1, read on the forward strand.
TGACGAAGTCGAAAAATGTTGGTGGGCGCTGGGTGCGGGTGGTGGTGGCGTAGGTAACAGTGGTGTTGGACGGTCTCAGTTGAGGCAATTCGGTCATGTCAGGCGTAGTCAAAAAGTCCATCATACCCATCGGCTCATCACCACCGCTTCTACGAGCGAGAGGAGGTTTGCTGAGTGGGGAAGCGGGAGGCGTTAAGGGGTCTGAGCGCCGCCGAGAATCGAGTATGTCGGGATGAAGTACAGCTTCGTCGCTTGTATGGGTAGTGTTGTCGCGCATAGTATGGTCGATGACCCAGCTAGGTAGGAATCTCTTGACTAGGGGTTTCAGGGCGGGAACGCATCCACACATGATACCCAAATTGATCTCGATGGTGCTCCACATAAATGATAGAGATGAGAACCACGCAAAATCGCCAGTGTTCCTCTGTTCGTTGCCAGATTCGGAAGACTGCCGTTGTGCGGCTTCAAGAGTATCGCGCTGAGCATCTTGCAGGTATGCGATACGAATGACATCGACGACTGCGACAAAGATACCGAAACCAAAGGTAATAACGAGGATCACCTTCTGTTTCCTCGGCAGCCGCATACTAGTGAGTATTGGCATCGGCAGGAACAATATGGCTATGTCGGTGATGATGTTGAGCGGTGCCGAGGAAAGGTATATCGTGACGATGTTGGTGCAGTGAGCAGTGTCGGGGACGGGAGAAGCCCAAGCGGCGCCAACAGGACGACACTGACATAGATTCAGGATTGTCAGAGCGAGCCCGCCGACATTGACGACGACAAGGGTGGCAATGGTGGCCCATCGGAATACTTTGTGTGTTTTGGACAGCGTGAGGTAGAAGAGGAGGATCGAGGTTTTGGTGGCCATCAAAGCTGGATTCTGTGGGGATTTAGTGCTGGCGGCTTATGTATACAAAGTCATATACGTACGTAGAGTACCGAGAAGACAAAGGAGGACTTCTTCATGGGCTCTTGCCATTGCGCGGGTATGTTCTCTTGCTTCCGCCCCAGGCCTTTGGTAGTGCCGTAGCATATCGAGAAGGATGCGCCAAACGCGAGGACCCAGGCCAGGATCATTGTGTAGTCGTCCCATCCCGGCTTTCTAACCACCAGAAATCGGGAGATGAGACGAAAGCCAACGAAAACGGAGCATATGGCAAGCGTCGCAGCCGACACTCCCAGTACCACAGGTCCTCGCGTAGGGAAGTCGCCATTGGTGAAGTCAAGATCCGTCATGTCGTGCGCCGCGCTATAACGTGTATATCGATGCCATAGAGGAGGACGGGCTATTGTTTACGGAGAACGTTGGTTCTATCGCGGGCGCGGTCGTCTCGGGATCTGATATTCAGGCCACGGCATTCTCTGGCGCCAGCCTCGTCGACGGGTCGTATACGGGCGATGGGTGTGGTCTGGGAAGGAGCGATGGACAGGGTGCCGACAACGGGTGGTGTAGGAGACGGCTGCGTCGAGTCGAGCAGTGTGCAGGGCCACGCGGGTCGATGCGGTGAAGGGACTATCGACCTCAGGAAAGGCGGACGGTTGAGCAGCGGCGAGCAAAGTGGAGTGCGCATCGCTAAGTGCGCGACTTGTAAACGCATTAGACGGCCTTGGGCCGGCGTCTGAATCCTCGAAACGTCATTGGGAGGAGCATTTGTCCACCGTGTGGGGAGAGAAACGCCATTTCGTCACAGCGCCTGTCCCGGTACAATCTCACCGAAATGCCGGCGCTGCCACTGGGCGCCGTTAGGCCGGTCACGGAGTCAGTCCTCGTCCGTGGGCCATGGCTCTCGTGCGCTCAAGTCTCGAAGTTTCTCGGCTTTCGCCTTGGGTGAGCAGCTTTAGATGCAGCGGGTGAGGGCATTGGGCGCGACAGGTGGCACATGCAACAGCGGCCGCCATCATGTCGACGAAGTTTGTTCGCGGCCGCAGCATGAAACCAGCGAGGTTAGGGGGACGCCAGCACGCACTTGACTCGAGAAACCAGCCGCGATCATGCTTCCCCAGACGCCGTCTACACCTCTGCAAACCCTACTGAAGCCCTGTGCACGTAAGCAGAGCGAGGTGCGCAACCTTTGAGCGATCACTGCACCTAGCAATCTCATCCCACATTGCGGGGAACTCTCATCCACACACGACAGCCAGATTTGGATCGGCCTGGAACCGGCGAGCGCTGAACCATTCATGCGGATATGGGGAAGACGTGCACAGACCCACCACAAGACGCGGTAGAGCCTCATTATTGGACTTTGGCGGCTTCCCTCGCTTGGCCTTGTCAAAGCGCATTGAAACGCGACGACAATGAGTCGGAGGCTGACTCACTTCGTTTTCGGCAGACTTTCTACCTGGTGCGGTTAGGCAAGCAGCACACGACACGAGGTGACACCCATCTCCGTCCCGTGTTGCATTCCAAGCGACTACACTGTAGCTGACAGAGCTAAACCAGGATGTATGCTATTGAATGGTGGTGATCAACGGCCAGAATAGTCGATCATGTTCATGTAAGGCACGATCGACGACACGCGAGACACGGCAGATGTACACTGCGATATTTTCAAGCCGGTCAGCCCTGGACCTCGGGCACGGTCTAAACGCACGTGACATAATCCGAGGGAGCGAGTGGGAGAACTAGCTATAGACAAATATTCCGTTGAACTTCTAGCTAGCAACCTTTGACTTTCAGACGCAGAATTTCTCGTTCCTTAAGTTCATGGAGCTCTTCACATTGTCTATACGTGCCAATGAGACGCGATAGTCCAAATATGGTAAGCGCTCTTCGGGGGCACTGTCGGGCCGCGAGCTGTTAGCGCGGAATTTTCACTTTTCTCCCTCTCAAGCTTCCAGTGCGACCATTCCACACCAAACAAAACCCTTCGCTTCCAACGAGATTATACGCATGCGGTTGGACGATGCAGTTTCATGCCAGCTGCCGTGCACCGCGTCGTTCTTTTTAGGATGTTAGTCAAGGAATCTAGATTAGTAGATGGCTCTTTCGAAGACTCGGTGATACGCTACTCTCCACGATCACGAGTTCAATTTGTAGCCTAGAAGAAGCCAAAGGATCTGCCAAGATCATCCCACTCGTGTTGCAGTGTCTGAGCGAAAGCCACGACGACTTTGCGTCTTTTGTTGGGAGACATATTGAATTTTTACTTGATTTGAAGTTGTATGAAATATACACGCGGAATCGGACACGTAGCGCGCTCACAATTCTTTCTTCTCTGCAGGCTTCTGGTCTGCGCTGAAGGCCATAGCATCGTGCTTCTCGCGCTGCTTCTCTGCCGCCACAGGTGTTGGTTTGCGCATGACCAGTACCCAAACCGCAGCTACTGCCTCTGCTGCCAGCGCGATCATACTTGCGCACGCGATACCCCATATGTTTATGCTCACGCTTCCCAGAGGTGCGCGCGGGAAACTCAGCACCCATTCGACGTAGTATGGCACCCACCCAGCAGGTACCCAGAACATAGGCGACTTGGAGAACCAGAACTGTAGAACAAATCGAAGGCCTTGGGTGCCAAGCCAGCGCAGGGTCGAGACGGCGGAAGTGAAGGTGGACTGGTGCGAGCGCAGGGAACCATCTGGAGAGAAGAGCGTTAGCAAGTGCGCTTGACGTGTCCGGTGGGAGCGTCTCCGCGCAGGAGCGCTTACCTAGCTTCTGGAACTCAGCCATAGCCTTGTTGTGCTGCCTGTCGAGCTTGGCCCATTTTGAGAAGTTGTCCTGAGGCGACGTGTTGCCCAGCTCGCGCTTCAAGCGCACAATATCCTTTTTGAGGGCCTGGCATCTCTGCGCAGACCCAGATGTTGGCGTCGGCAGCTTATTGTACAGGATCCATAGCTGCCATGTGTCAGTCCCAGGTTCCTGCGTGTTTGTTTTCGGATGCGGGGCTTACCAGGTCGTTGACCGTGGATGCGCCCACGGTGTTGATGATGTGGAGCAACAGCTGCAGGGTGAAGACAACCAGGAGGAGAGACGGCATGTTGAGGGATGGGGACCAGTATCGCGGTGCAGCGTGTTCTCACTGCATCGTGTTGAAGTCAAGGGTTATGTCATAATGGTGCCCAGGCGGTTTTGAGAGCTGCAAGCTAACGCGGTGGGGTCGTGCGCAAGGGTCCTCCTTCTGCGACAGCTGGGCAGCTTTCACTTTGAACCCACGAAATCAGATCTTCCGCCATGACGACCAAATGCGGGCAGCAAGAGGAATTCCAGAGGCTGGCTTTTGCTTCGTTGAGCGAGTACTTCCAGGAGCATGCAGACGAAGTTATCGAGATCGAGATTCTACCTCCTGCTATACAGCCACCGGATGGCATCACCATGCAAGACGGAATGAGTCTGGGAGTGCCGAAGAAGATACTTGCGTTAGCCTACCTGGAAGCCCGCCAACATTTCTTCGTGCATAGCAAGGCACGTGATCCTATCACGGCTGCACAGACATTGCAAGCGACAAAGGTCATGCTTCTATTCGACCCAGAGCATCTCACTGCAGCAAATTATCGAAAACGCACCTTGTTCCAGCTACAAGAAACTCATGGTCTTCATGTTGGCACTCCATACCATAGGGCATTACGACAAGAGCTGTGCTTTCTGAACAGCATACTTACCTCTCCACTTCATCGTCAGTCCAAGTCGCCGACCCTGTGGTACCACCGCTCCAGCATCGTGGACTCTTTGAGACTCGTAGAACTGGGAGATGCATCGCAAGAACAAATAGCAACGTTTTGGGAGAGCGAATTCGCCGCTATTTACAAGTCTGGAGAGCAGCATCCGAAGAACTATCACGCTTGGCAGTATGCTCGTAAACTAGTACCTAAGCTTGAAGGTAGCGAGATGGTTGTCCATGTCGCCCACGGCGTCAAGGAGTGGTGTTGCAGACACCCAAGCGATATCTCTGGTTGGTCTTTCTTGTTATATCTGATGCCTATCATAGCTACATCGCTACAGCGGGAGCTGGTGGGCGATATACTGAACTATGCAAAAAGTCTCGATCTCGAGCAAGAGTCAATATGGATATTCATACGTACAGTCCTGGCGCTGCATAACGAGGAGCATTCGGCGTCCTACCAGTTACTCGAATCCTATAGGGAAGACCTGAAGGATACCAACAGGCGACCAATAGCACTAGACCGTGTGTGTAACGCCATTGCTTGGATTCAAGCTCACCAAGAGTCCAGCGTGTGAACAAGACACTTCATCATTAAGCAGCAACTCCGATTTTCTACATCGACGCAATAGCTACAGCCATCACACCTTTTGCATCAACCCAGAACCGGGACAACGGACGCCTCACAACAGTCTTTTTAGGCGTCGTTTTCCCCTCAGATACTGCCGCGACGTGCTTTATCATATGGTCGAACGACAACCATACATCGCCGATGAAAGAGTTGCGCGCTGTGGTATCTGCTGTGGTATCTGGCGAAGATATCTCGGGTCGGCTAGTACATTCTTTCACGCCTGCCACCTCGAGATCCGGCTGAGGAGACTGGAGAACTCTGGAATGTTCATACGACTTCTTCGAGGCTCTTTTTGGAGCGGCGTTCCTCCCAACATCATCGCTCCGCGCGGCTTGTGTCGACGTGACTGTGCGCTCAAGGTTCAGGTCTCCAGTACTACGTTTTGGCTCATCCAGATTTTGACCTTTTGCCGAAATTGGTATTGTCAGACGTTGGTTAAGCCGGAAAGAGCGTGTGCTCGAGATGTCCGGATTTGGGTAAATCAGGTTGTTCTCCTCCGCTCGTCTCGAAATTGCAACCACCGGGTATCCGTTAGGTCCTTCAACGATGCCCTTCCGACGAACTGTTTCCATTTTTCGCACGCATGACCCTTCTTCTGCAGGCGACCAGAACATGCGTCCTCGAGCACGGCCTTCATGTGTCGGGCCGATTCGGACGTTTGGCATTGTGAGTGGAGATCCAAGGATTCAAGATTTGCTGGAAAGCTTGGTATATGTCGAACAAGAGGAAGTAAAGATTGCAAGGTTGGTGTCGATAGTGCTGGCGTTCCTACTTATAGCTGGTGCAACATATCTACTTCCCAAGCTAAGCCTCCGCTCACCCCGCAATGTCAGCCATATCGCCCCGACCCGTCGTACGTCGGGCAAATACTGGAGACTTTTTTCGGTCACCCAGCGACTATGCCCGCTATACGCGGTGGACTTGACACGTAGATGCTCGCGTCGTCCACTCAGCCGGTTGTCAATTATAGATGCAGACGTGGCGTTTGTGGCGGTGCACGCCAACGTGCAATGTGATAGGCTGAGCCGGGTTTAACATGGCTTTTTGAGCGAATTGCAGACATCGAATCTATTCACGTACCAATAAACGCCAGCTGATAAAAAGATATGGAAAGTCTAGTTACATCGCCAGATACCACTCGAGGAATAAGAGACTCAGCAAAATCGTTGTAGTGTCGCGGCCTTCCACCAAACCAATTTCGATCTTCTTGCCTGTCTTCCTTTCCCAGCCTCTACCACGCTGCTGCCTTGTACCAGTCATAGATCTCATCGATGGAGTAATGATAAGGATAACCTTCGTCATCAGGTTCAAGGACTTCTTCATCTGTCCGATCTGCCCTCCTGACAAGACCGCTGGAAGGGGTCTCAACCGGATTGGCTGCCTCGGGGGTGGGAGTGGGGGTTGATTGCGGGCTCGGCGTCGATTGCGGACTTTGTTCGTTGCGAAAGCTTTGCAAATGCTCGTTGCCAACTCCATTAGGCCAATACTCCCCCCTCGCCTCAATCTCGGGGGGCTTGCTTCTCTCTTCTGCAGTTAGCGTTCCAAGGTCTTTAAAAGGTACTTGAAGATAACTGATCTAGAGGGACTGTTAACCTAAACATCCATGAATTGGTACCTACGGCGTGGCTCTGTACTGACTTTTGTGATTTTCTTGTCTGCGGGTCGAGCATCATCGATCAGTGTCGGAAATTCAACCTGCCACCAAATTCCATCCACTGGAACTTTTTCTTTTTTTCCTTCGGGGCGAGTACCGCTCAGATCTGAATTGGTCATCAAGAAGACCTCGCCTTTGCACTCCATTGCCATGGCCTTCGACATTGACTTGAAGTATAGCCGTTGGCAACCATCGAAGTTCGCGTCGTAGTCCTGATCCCTCTGGTCCTGGTAGATGCACTTGGCCTCGGGAGTCTTGTCCAGGTCATTCTTGTTTGGATAGAACTTTGGCGGATGTAGCTCCTGTGAGTAGTTAGCATTCTCGCGTGGTTGTACTCTACCTAGCGAGACGTACCCAGATAGTTTGGTACTTGCGCGGTCCTTCCGCAGCCCCCGTCAAAAGTACCTCCTTCAGAACAAAATTGGCCAGCCTTTCTGCCGCTCCCGTGAGTTTCGAGGTGTAGAAAAGGCAGGGCACCTCGCATTCGTTGGCCTCGGGCTTTCGGTTTGCGATGAATTTCTAGGTAGCTTAGTCATTGGATTAAAAAGATTAAGAGGGTAAAACTACTCACATCAACTGTGACATCTGCCATCTTCCAGCAACTACCGGTGTTGGGGCCCTCCAGCGTGCCACGACACGTCTCATCAGGTACTCCAAATTGGGGTCCCAGAGGATTGGAGAAGATAGCTGCTTCGATCTCTCTTTTCGCCAGATCCCATGGTGTAAATGCGGGCCTGTCATCGACAGGGAAAGATGTGGACAGCCGGATGTAAGTCCAGCACAGGATAGTGAGCCATGTGGTCTTCATGTCGTGGTAGCGATGGCAGGATGAAAATATACGCAGTAACGTAAGGATTGACGCAGTCCAGGCGACAAGTGTTGATTCAGTGTACGTTTACCCAATGCTGATAGGAGTTGAGAGAAGATATACCTAGTTCTCAGCAAGGATTTCAGCGAGACTTGTGTCGATATCTTTGGCCACGGTATCTTGATAGTACAGGAACTCCAGTTTGACTATCTGCCTTGCAATCGCGCGTTGAAACAAAGGCAGGCATGTGTCCCGTGGCACATGGCCACATCTCAAGAAGATTCAACACATCCTACCTACCTAGGGAGGTATCGCAAAGCCCTACAGCCCCCAATGCTCACCAAGAGACGCGACCTTGAGGCGTCACACACATAATTCTTGAAATATCGGGATTCGGGGTTGAAACAGCCCTCCCGAGGTCTTCTGTCTCCCTAAATCCTTGCGCGCGCGACGCCTTCTCGGTGCATCGGGTAGTAACATAGATAGAACGTCAATGCCCTGAGTCCGCCTGGGCTAATTAGGTACCTCCAAGGTTGGAATGCGCCACCCTTGGCATGTTAGGCAACATCAAGCCGATGTCAAATAAGCGCTTGTAGGTGTACACCGCTAGCTATGAATCCACTAGCGTCACTGTGCCACCCTCAGGTTAATATCCGCCCGCACACCTCTCAAAATCATCAACTGTAGAAGCCCGGAGTACACGTCTGCGCTCAAAGTACACAGATCTTCGTCGCTCTCTTTCCCGCCCTCTTTCCCACCTTCTGGATCCGACCAGCCTTGAATTTGTTTCACTTCCAAGGTTTGCGTTTCTCACAGACCTAGGCATCATAGTGAGCCTTATCGCTGATAACGATCGCAATGTCAACGACTCTCTCCAGCTTTGGCGAAGCGCGCGATGCGAGATTGAGTGGCGAGAGAACGTTGGAAGAATGTTTGCGGCACATTGTGGCCTACTACAAGCTTCCCAAATCTACGGTAGAGTCTGCCGACAAAAAGGCATGGAATCTGAGGGGCTTCGAGAGAGAAGTACGAGATCTACTGCTCAGCGAGAACTATGAGCCGCCCACAGACGATGGTAAGTGTGATCAAAATGCAGAATGACCGGCTGTGGGTCTCACTGCTTACACGAGTTCGTAGATACAACCATCATCCTTTCGATCTTCCTGAGTGCATTTCAAGGCGACATTCCTGCCATCAGAGAACTTCTTGAATCTTCTGGCATAGACCCAGTATACTATTCCCGTCCTCTCATGAAAATCTCATCAGAAATACGCGACACCCAGCTACTCCGTTTCTGCTTCGAGATCGGCTTTTCGCCCAACTACTTCGACTCCTACACCTTTTGCGGCTGGTATGGGAAAAACGGTGTGGAATGGCTCGATATCTTGTTCGACTTGGACTTTTGCCAATGGCGCACAGACCCACAGCAGTTAAACTACAATTCAACTACGCATAATTCAACCTGGTGTGGTATGGTTCGCATGGGACCTGACGCCACTCGCTGGTGGATAGACCATGGAGGAAGTGTGAGCAGGTTCCGAGGAATGTTTTTTGCACCCTTTGAACAGCCATGGCCGAAGGCTGCGTCAATTCGAGTCCTGTTGGACAGATTCGGAATCGACTGGTTCAAGGACTCGGGGACGCTGCAGCTAGCAGTCAAGAAGCACGACATGGAAACTGTGAAGATGTTGCTAGAAGCGGGTGCAGATGTCAACGAAGATGTCACTGACTGGAACACGGACATCCGTGAGCATCGAGCCGCCCCATTACGAGCACTAGCGACGGCTATGTACGATAAATCTGATGACATGATCCGATACCTTGCAGAGCATGGGGCAAAAGTCCCGCGACATTATGTCGAAGACCTACACAGCTGGATGCCAGAGGAGTTCAAGCCCTTCATGAGGTTAGTGGTAGAGCTGGGTGCTGTGGAAGAGTAGGCATTTTTCTTTTCCTACGCGTTTGCAAATTACATGGTAGTTACACTGTACCTAGTCATTGATTTCAAACCAGCTATTGATTTGGTTACTTGTTCCTGTCATTGAACTTCGGAGCGGTCAAGTAGTTGGCCAATTCCCGCTTTCGATTCCGCTTCTCCATTCTGGCGAATAAGAGATATGCTAGGTAGCACAACACCCTGGGGCCGTATTGGTATACGCTTGTCTCATCGACCAAATTGGCAGCATGGATTCTGCAGACGCTCAAACGTCCTGTTCCGAATGTATCGGATGCATTATGAGGCACTGTCGTCGAAAGGCGATTGCTCAGTATTGAAAAAAGGCCAAAATTGGTCAGCATATATGAGGAGCCGCCGACACTCGGTCTTCAGTAAGACCAAGAAGAGGTCAGCCTTACGTTTCGGATGATGATACGAAACTTCCCACTGCATGCATGAAGATGTCATAAGAAGCTGAGGCATAGGCTTCCAGGATCCCCGACAAAAGCACAGAATGGGGGCGATAGAGTGGCACGGAGTCATTCCACGATCCTAGGACTATACGCAGTACCTCCCGGGGTCAAGATTTGTAATTGCTGATATGAATGCGGCACAGGCTATCTGCGTAGAATGTTTCCAATGCATGTATGGAGATCTCGTAAGAAGCCAAGACGTGAAGTTTCGAAACACTCTGACGCAAGAGTAAGACGGCGGCCGTGCCGCTGCGGGAGAGCCACGGGGCCAGCCCCCGGTTATGAAAAGTGCCCCCACGGGCCAAATGCTTGAGCTGAAGGCGGTGCGGTATCTTCGGATACTCATTTCCGATCCAAACCCCACATTACTTGCATACTGAGGAGTTACAGGGATGCTCTCAAATAGATGCCATGTCCAACTACTTGCCAAATTTAACCACATGAGCGCTACGAGCCACGCGATGTTACCCATGCCTTTTGTCCTGGGGCTACAAACGTACCTTGAGATCCTTCAAGAATCTTCACAGCCCAGATCTACTCTTGAGCAGGCATCAAACGCAATCCACCGCTCATCCTCACTGTAAAGATCGTTGCAATCAAAGACGACTCTTACACCTCTTTCACATACACAGTCTCTATGAACATGAAGGCATTCTTCCTCCTCCAGCACTTGGTCTGCATAGCCAACGCTTATCGCCTCCATCACTAGCAAGTCATCGCCTTCCATAATCCATATGTGTGACAACTACTGACTTTTGGCGTTGGCGTATAGTCAATCTGCGGGCTGCCGCGGTGCCAACCTTGGCTGGCGAGATGTCGATGCCAGCACTGGCTGCAACCGCGACAACGCTGGGGTAGCTGCAGCCATCATTATCGAACACAATGAAACTGAACAAGCCGGAGGTGAAGGTGACAAAGATTTTGGCTCCGTTGTCGTCCTCTTCAATGGCGACGACTGCAAGCCCTCGGATATCTTGGCGTATGGCGACGATGGCTGCCTCGTGGGGAACTATGGAAGTTATGAAGTCTGGGACTTGTGGTCGGTCGATGGCATGGAAGCTCCGGATCTGAAGTGAATGAAATTGCGATTGTTTGCTTAGATTGAGTTTGAAGGGTATTCCTTTAGTTCAGCTGGCAATCCACATGCATCAGTTTCTGCGCGACATGATTTCCGCAAGCTTGATCATGAAGTCTAGACGCCAGATGGTTATAGCCGCAGATGTAGCGATATGATTAGACGCTTTGCTTCGTGTAATGATCTTTCGCTTCAATGTAACGCTCCATATCAAACTATACGCTGATGAACTCTTAGTGACCGAAAGCTCCTTGTTCATGTATTTAGTCTAGCAAGACTTCCCCACCGTGATTAGACGGTGAGTCTAATGTCTTTCGCATCGGCAACCAAACAAGCAAAGAAGTCCTCCTTGATCGACTGTACGTAGGTAAGCATGTGGCGCTCGATACAGCAAGTTCGAAATTCCGAGACTGCCCAGGTGTCAGACTGCACCTTTTGGTTTCGAAAATATGTATGTAAGATGGGGCCTGAACCAGGCCGAGAAGTTTGATTGCACAGCGCGGCCATAGAGGTCTCGGCCAGGTTATGTGGGTTGGGGGCTATAGGCAGCTTCCACCCCACAGGTTCTTACACAGGGCAGAATCCGTGCCTCGTGAAGGCAGTGTTCGTTGTGTTGGGCTCACCCGCCCCAGCGTCGCTTTCGTGGCAGTGTGCATCATGTGGCAGGATGTCTGAGTAGAGAGCAGAGTGGCCTCGCCAACGGTTGAGGCAACGTATCGCGTGCGAAGAGGTTGAGCCGTCCAATGCAGCCCCATACCTTTCATATGATCAATCGTAGGATACGCCACGTATCTTAATTGTTTCGTCACTCAAATTAGATTAGCCCTGCGCAAGCAGTCACAGCATCAGAAAGGCTGGCAGCTTACCTAGGTACATTGATAAGAAAGCCATCGACGTGAGTCCTTCTCAGCTCACATCAAAATCTACCTTTACACTACTGCTAGCTTCTTGCCAATCCCTCATCATGCATGTTGCAAAGACCATCAAAGTACTGTTCCTCCTAACGAATCATTTGATCGCCGCGTATACCCCCAGCGAAGCCACTTTACTTTCGCAACGTGTCCACAGGGGTACGGCATCCGATCTCGATATCTCACAGCCAGGCTCCGTGCTGGGCCGCGAAGCTCGATTTCCCTTAGTTGACAGACAAGCGGGAAATGGAGAGAGCTGTGAAAGAAAGGCTCGATGCAAGAAGAACAAGATTCGAGACCCGTCCGACCCGACCAAATGCATCAAGTGCCCACCGCTCATGAAGTCGGATCCCACGAAGACAGTATGTATCAGAGACAAAGATGTGAGTGAGGAGGACAAGAAGAAAACCTACAAAGACAAGATCAAGGAGAAGATCAAGGAGAAGTTTGAGAAGTTCAAGGACATGATCAAAGAGCGCCTGGAGAAAAAGAAAGAAGAAAAGAACACGGAGTGGGACGAAAAAGACAAACAGAGACGATCTGAAAGAAACCAGAAGAAGTTTCGCCGTATGGCTGTATGTCTTCCTCTTACTGCCGCTGCCATTGGTACGGAGGCCATGCTTGAGATGGCTGACGGCGGCTTCTCATTGGACTTGCTGGACAGCATCAACGGGGATATGCTTGAAGTATGGCCTGGTTCTGATATCGACGACGATTGGCTGGACAACGCATTGCCTGACGATGAGAGCGATATCGTTCAAGAAGACTTTGCGAAAGGATTTCTGGAGGTTGGCGACGCGGCTGCTGAGAATGCAAAGCGATCTATGGAGAAAAGAGACGGCACCACCGACATCAACTCCACCGACATCAACTCCACCAACATCAACTCCACCAACATCAACTTCACCAACATCAACTCCACTTCACCGCAAGAAAGCCCATCTACTGAAAAACGAAACTTTATCAACGCCATTGCCAACCTGTTCAGGTCGGCTGTCGATGCTGTTATATCCGTGGCTAAGGCAATTTCCAGAACGGTCGGAGCAGCTGCCCGTGCTACGAAATTCTTCTCCAATGGTCGAAAACCAAATTTGAAGCAGCCAGGTGAGTCGAAGTGGTCTCGTGCACAGCAGTTAGACAAGGCCAAAGAAATATCAAAGAACAAGAATTGGACAAGATGCCTTCGAGGTGAGAAGGCTGAGAAGTAAAGACAGCACGCTTCGATTCTCAGTTCCCAGTGGCACCACACCGATTGGATGATACAGCGCATTCCTTTGTCTTAGTTCACTAGCTGTAAAACATTTTCGTTATCTGTATTTAGAGTCATGAGACGTTGACTAGAGAGAAGAGAAGTATATGTTAAAGATATCGCTGCCTCCACGATCTTTCCGGTGCTATCATATGGTCCAAGAATAACAACCACGACCTTCTTGCGGTTGAGGACCTCTGACGTACATAGGCAAGAGCATTGGCTTGTATCCATTGTCGGAAGAGTATCATGGTACAGAAGGCAAAGCCCAGACTGGAAATAGCTGAAATAAGAGCGTACGAAAGCATGCACCACAATTCACTCTACTGCCGCGAAAGACGACCTTGAAGTCCTGAGAACCCGCGTATTTCTTCGTCATATATGGGCCGCTTCAGCTCTTAGTAAGCCTTTACCGCAGCTAGTTGCAGAATCCTATCCGTAACAATCGGCTTCTCTAGTGGTTCCGTTCTATTCTGCGGATCAGGCTTGCCATCTCTCTCTGGCGGGCCCTGTTTGCGGATATTGCAGTGCGGCCAGTGTGTCGTACCCTGCCACGTCTTGAAGAGCTCGGCTTTGAGTTCGAGATCCTCTTTCTTCGCGAACTTGGCGGGCGTCATGCAGACATACTGGACATGACGGATGCGGTTGCCTTGAGGAAAGCAGGCGTAGTGCATGGTGCGAGAATCCCTGCGCGATATTAACTCAGGTACCAAATAGGGGAGGAAAGATAGTAAGAACATACCACAGTACCAGATCACCAGCTTCAAGGTTCACCTTCTCGAGTGTGCATCCGCGGTCTTTGAACCACTGGACATCCTCGTCCTTGAAGATGAAAAGATCCTTGAAGTCCTCCTCCTCCGGGGGCTTATCCTCATGGTTGTCCTGTTCCCTCTTCTCGCGGAAGAACTCATCATACAGCTTGCTGCTACCCTTCATCAAGATCAGACCACCATCATCAGAGCCGTTGGGTTGGTAGTTCAACAGGCCTTGGACACACTGCATGCCCTTGCGGTGAGGCGACTGATCGCAGTGCGGCCAGGGGCTCCACTTGAGATCTTTCTGGCGCGGCAGTGTGATGTTCATGCCGTCGAATGAGCAGAGGAGCTCCTCGGTGCCCCAAAGTTTGGAGAAGGTTTCGATGACCTTGGGCTCGGTGCGAGCTTCCCTGAGTCTGCATCAGTATGTTGCAAACATCGCATTCCATTGACAACTTACCAAACGAATTTCTCGTGTGTGCTAGAGTAGGCAAAGTACATCCCGCCCTTGAAGCTCACAGGAAGGTGCTCTTGTGTCCATGTTGACTCATCGTTGGGATCGAAGCCACGACCGAAGGATTGAAGCCACTCAATCTGCTTTTGCTTGTAGTACTCTGCGCGCTCGGGTGAGATGGCGCCTTTAATGATTGCTGTGCCGTTCTTGTGGAAATCGTCGCGCCAATCGCCATATACGGTACCGTCGTACGAGATTAGATCAACACCGCTATCTGGCTTTGGCTCTTCGGCGTGAGGCGCCATCTTCTTAAGACGAGGGCTTGAATGCGTATTGTTAGTGACGAGATCAGAAATGCTCAAATGCAGGAGATGGCGAAACTTATTGGAATGAAGCTGTGGTGGAATAGCCTTTGACTGCACTTAGTTGATGTTATATGTTGGATGTTGAAGAGAAGCTTGTATGATGTTGTGCTCGGGACAATAGTCATCGTTTGGGGATGTCGGGGCAGCGTTGCCGACCGTCTCGGCACATGTGGGCGCCATACCCCGCGATATGTAGCTATGCCGCAGGATTTGTGGGACTCGGGACGTGTGGGGGACGGACAACCCTTCGGGCTAGAACGCTTGCCGAGGTGGACGGCACGACGTCGCAAAGTGCACTCGACGCGTCGCGTTCCGGGTAGATGTGTTTGTTGTTCAAGTAGCTGTCACGGAGCTTGGTATCTTTACCGATTGCGCTCACTGTTCTCCTCCTCTTTCTCGTCCACACGTTTCACCATTGCCAACGTCAAACATGCCAGTCGCTATGCAAGTGGCCTATAAGCCCATCTCAAAGCCTGAGCCGGGTGTGAACAACTACCAAGGCTTCACACCCGGTAAAACCGAAGTTCTTCGCAAAGGCGCGAAACCGTACAACGCCCGCCCTCTCGAATTTGACATACGAATTGATCACGATGTCGAGATCGTGGTCAGAGATGGATGTCGCCTTTATGTCGACATTTACCGGCCCGCCGACGTTCCCGAAGACGAAAAGCTACCAGCAGTGATAAGCTGGTCATGCTACGGCAAGAAGTACTCCGCTCTACACATGCTTCCAATCTGCGTTTGGAATTGCTGCGTGCCGAATGAAGCGCTCAGCGGGTTGGAGAAGTTCGAGGGACTTGATCCAGTTGTATGGTGCCCACGTGGTTATGCGATCATCTCGGTAGATTCTCGCGGCACGGGCAACAGCGACGGTTCCATACCAGTATGCTCAGTATTGCAAACTCTACTATTTAGCTAATCATGGCAGATCATGGGCTCTCAAGATGCAGAAGATTGCTACGATGTCATCGAAGCTGTGGCAGACATGCCATGGAGTAATGGCAAAGTAGGCATGGCCGGCAATAGTGCGCTGGCCATCATCCAGTGGCATGTTGCCTCTCTACGACCTCCACACCTTGCCGCTATTGCACCCTGGGAAGGGTCTGGTGATATCTACCGCGAGCAATTCTGTCGAGGTGGCGTCTTCAGCATGTCAAATTTCGATCTCATCACACACTTCATCATCAAGACGAACAATCCGGGCGGCGGCATCGAGGACTTCGCTGAGATGCATCGGAGGTCACCTGTCGCAAATGCGTATTGGAGCGACAAGCGCCCTGATATGACAAAGATCGAAGTTCCTGTCTTCATCAGCGGAAGCGACTTTTCCAGCATCCATACAATGGGCTCCGTACGTGGATGGCTCGAAGTACCTCATGACAAGAAGTGGATTCGATGGAGCTCACACCAAGAATGGTTCGAGTTATACTGTGATCCTCACGCGGATAAGGAACTGCATACCTACTTCGATAAGTATCTGCGGGGCATTGACAACGACTGGGAGAAGATGGCTAGGGTGCGATGGTCAGCACTCCAATTTGGCGACCGTGAAGCTATTGATGGCATCGAGTTCTCCGATTTCCCTGTTCCAGGGACCCAATACAAGGACTTTTACCTGTCCGGCTCCGGCTTGACCGAACAACCCCCATCCAAGACCGAGATGGTCAGCTACGACTCGCAAGACTCGAAATCGATCGCCGAATTCACCTACAAGTTCACGCAAAAGTCACGGCTCATTGGCCTGCCCAAAGCCGTTTTGTACATGTCAGCTCCTTCACACGACGACATGAATGTCTTTGTCATCCTGCGCAAGAAAGATAAGGACGGAAAGCTGCTTATGCATCTCTGCTTCCCGTTCTCGGCGATACCCTCAGCTTACAAAAGTATCGATGATATTCCAGAGAAGGAACGCGCGAGCCTGAATCTGCACCTCGGCAGCGTTGGCGTATTGCGTGCCAGCCACCGGGCATTCGACCCGGCGCGAAGCATCCATGAGCAGTTCCCCTTCCACCCCCACGAGAAGGAAGAGAAGATCACACCAGGTGAGATCGTGAAACTAGAAATCGGTATTTGGTCCATGGGTGTCGATTTTGACGAAGGAGAATCGATCAGCGTTCAGGTCTCCGGTGAGTTTCCTAGTATTGCAGAGTACACGGCCTTCTCGAAACCGCGACCGGAACATGAGAAGAACAAGGGCGAGCACAGGATACACGTCGGAGCAGACACGCCGAGCAAGATCATACTGCCTTTTCTGCCTGTTGCAATTGTATAGAGCGTTGAATGAGCCCAATATATCGCACAACTTCATCTAAGTTACGTCACTCGGTGTTTGTTCGTGAATATGCTTGCTGTGACACACTCTGCGCATGCAAAGTTCGCGTCCGTGGACGCAGAACCGTACGATGAAATGATAGTAGTGACTTCGACCGTGCATTGGCATAGCGATAGGACTGCCGCGCATCGTCTGCAGGGTATGTTCTCCGCTTGTGACATTGCAAAGGCTCCCTGAGACAACTGCAAACACTCGTAAAGAAGCTCGGCAGTTGCGCCGCGCAGGAGCTGAAGCCAAGAATGGTTGCGAATTGCACGATACTGATTGGTTGAACATGGCCCTCCTTCCGCGAGCTAGCCCACTCTCCGACGCACGCGCTACCCCGGATTACCTACCCCACAGTCATGCCAGAAACCCCAGATAGACATTCGTGCGACACTGCCGCGTAATGCTCGTGAAGTGGAGTTCTGCTCAGCCGGGATGTGAATATGGCATTGATTTCCAGACCAAGGCTTGGAAACGCCAACGAAATCGTCGGCCGTGGCACGAGTCTGGACGCGGGCTAGACGACAAGAAGAAGTGCCACGTACCAATAGGTGAACGTTGAAGAAGAGGAGCCGAAGCGCATACTTAGATATAACCACCGCTCTGCGCGCATAGTACACTCTCATCGAACTTAACAGTCGTTTGTGCTCTTCCGTTTTGGACGAGCGGGTTTATATTTCCGTTGACTTCACCTTCATCTCGCTATAGCGCGAGAACATCGTTTACCTCGCAAAGATGCTCGACGACATCAAAACCCCGAAGACCGTGAAGACCGAAGTCGAACGATATGAGGTTGTTTCAAATGCTGAGACAGGCATCGTGAAGCCCATCCAGGAGCCTGCGGCGATGGGAACTGTGACCATCACCGACCTCGACGAGATCTTCTTGATTCCAGCCCCTAGCGCTGATCCTCAAGGTTTGTGTACTCTGTAGCACGTAGCTCGCGGCCTCACGTACTGAGTCTTCTCGATAGACCCGTTGAATCTATCGACGTTTCGCAAGATTCTCTTCATCGTGTTGGTCTCGATCTTTTCCAGTCTGGGTCTCGCACTCGTGTCCGGATTTGGAGGTCTTCTTACCTGGTATATCCCTATCTATGCCGCAGCTGGAGCTACATATGGTCAGTGATCTCAGCTCCTCACATGCTCTGACTGCGCTGACCGGGTGTGCAGCCGACATAACCGCGCTGATGACGTACCCTTCAATGTTCATGGGCGTAGGCAACTTAGTTTGCATGCCACTCGCTCTTGCGATCGGAAGGCGCCCTGTCTACCTTCTGTCGCTGTTGCTCTTGATAGCATCAGCCGTCTGGGCCGCAAATGCCAAAGACTACAACGAGCACCTTGGCGCTAGGATGCTCCTCGGGTTTGCTGCAGGTCAGAGCGAGGCACTGGTCCCCATGATGATCCAGGTAACGATAGCAAGACAAAGGCGCGAGAAATGTTCTCTAATTAGGGTGTAGGAAATCCACTTCGTTCACGAGCGTAGTACTTTCCTGATGTGGCAATCTGCCACGCAGACAGTTCTGTCAGCCGTGTACATCATCTGCGCATCACCAATCGCTGGAGCGGTTGGCCCATCCAACTGGTATTACCTAGGCGCCGGTCTTTGCGCAGCCACGTTCATTGCTTCCATCTTCTGGGTTCCCGAGTCAAAGTACGATCGCCCTCTGACCGCGTATGGTCAATTCTCAGCCGAAGAGGGAGGTGAGCTAGAAGGATGTAGGGCGACTGCACCACAGCCGGCTAAGCTCTCCGAAAGACCGCCTCTGGATAACACAAAATTTCTTCCCCGCACAGTCTGGTCAGATATGCGCATCTTCGTCAACAAACCGGAATGGATGGAAGGTTTCTACGGCTTCGTCAACACCTTCCAGGTCATGTTGTTCCCCAATGTGCTTTGGGCCTTCTGCCTAAACGGTCTTACTATTGGCGTCAACATCGCCATTGGAACAACGTACGGCACAATAGTACACGCGCCTCCGTACAACTGGTCGGACAGTTCCGTATCATACGTCAACGCTGGGCAGATCGTTGTCGCCTTTGTGGCACTCCCACTCCTTGGTAACGGCAGCGATGTCATAATCAAGTGGCGAGCAAGACGCAATGGTGGAGTTCACGAACCTGAGAATCGCCTGTTGCTGCTCTGGATTCCCCTGCTATGTGGGTGCCTTGCCGCCACGTTGTACGGCCTGGCAGCGGAAAACCCAGGAGATTACCACTGGTTCGTCTTCGTCTTCGCCAATGCAGCGTATTACTTCGCGTTCGTTGGCGCCAACATCGCTGCAATCACGTACCTTCTTGACTCCTGTAAGTGTTTCCGGATGAACGGCATGTGAGACATACACTGACTTTACATATTTACATTTAGATCCAGCACGCGCTGGCCCTATTCTTGTCGTCATCACGGCTCTTCGAGGCTTCGTGTCTTTCGGCACCAGCTATGGTGTCGCCAGGTTCATCGAGACCGATGGCTACGACGGAACGTTCGGAACGTACGCCGGACTAACGGCACTCTTCGGTCTTTTTGGCATACCCGTCTTCCTGTATGGTAAGAAGATCAGGGCCTATACCGGCAAGTGGGCGATGAAGAAGGTGTCAGGCCACCCTTCGATGTCGCACTGAGAAGACAGTCTGTCGTATGCTCGTGTCACGTCGGCGGAAGATCTAAGGAGATACCAGACAGATGAGTGCAGCTGTGTTGTATTGGCGTTGCAGCGAGACTGCTGTGTTGCTGTTTTGGCGTGGCTGGGGAAGCGCGTGCGTCCTAGTCTAATTCAGATATGTTTGAATGTGGATATCGCTCGTAAACCCCTTGATTGGCTTTCGAGCCGTATCGTATCATGTTATGTGACTGCTTCGCCTGATCAGTGACGCTTGTGGCAGAGGTGGGCTAGCAACATACACGGGCAGTCATGTCAACAACGTAGCATTAGCTTCAATGTGCTGTATGTCCGTGGGAGGGCCCTTCAACGGCGGCCTGAGAAAGCCGGTACGTTACGGTCGTATGAATGGGTACCATGGCCTCGCATAGCAATGTCAGTGTCGGTGTTGGCTAGGTCTTCGTTGGTGATGGGTGCGTTAACGCGTCATAGGCATTGTCGGCATCCAGTCGAGTCATTTGGACAGCAGCGCACTATAATCAGAACGCTGGATAGAATCTGGTGATCCTCTTCAGCGCCTTTATCTGGTTGTTGAGCCATGCAGTGATAGATGGGTGTCAGACGGGCACGTTGGGTAAGCTTCGTTGATGTCATAGATTTTCATTTCAGCTAGCGAGAGAAAGCGACCTAATCTGGACTAACGCGTCACGCTAGGCACGCGTACCAGATCAGGCGCGTTGGATGCTACCCATCCATCACCCACCCCTTGGACGCGCTCCAACATCAAGCGCATCAAGCCATCCTCACACTTAGGCCTCCGCCTTGATATACGGGATACCAGTCAGCCTGAATGTCCTCTCATCCATGACCGGCTTGTTCACCGGCTCGAATCGATTGTGCGGGTCGTCCACTCCGTCTCTTTTCGCAACGTTTGAGCCTGTGTGCCTCGCGTTTGGCCAGTGGGTCGTTCCCACCCAGCGCTCGTACGCATCCTTCTTCCTGCGCAAGTCCTCTTGAGTGGCATCTTCCACAGGCATGTAACATGTGTAGATTGCAAAACGAGGCTGCCTCGTCTTGGAGCTCAGGTTGTAGTGAGGGGTGCGGGAGTCCCACACCAGCAGATCGCCGGGCTCTGCACACACCTTCACCCACTTCAGGCCTTTCTTCTCGAGCCACTTCATGCCGTTCTCAGTGAAGCCATACCACTCTGGTGTCCACGCTGGGATGCGTTCCTCGTCCGCCATGTCTTTATGGAACTCGTCGGACAGCAGGTGTCCGCCCGGACACACGATCAATCCGCCGTCTTCTGGCCCATTGGGAAGCAGATTCACCAAGCCTTGCAGACATCGAAATCCAGGTTTCAATGGGTCTTGGTCTTGGTGAGGCCACGGCTTGTTTGGTGCCAGGTCTGAGCGACTAGAGTGGCTGTCAGCTTGTTCGAGATATGGATGCGCCCAACATACGGCAATGTGAAGTTGATCGCATCAAACGACACGATCAAGTCCTTGGTATTGTAAACCTTCTCAAAGGCTCCAACAACGCCAGGCTCTCCTCGGATCGCCCAAGCAAAGTCTTCGTGGGTAACAGCATATTGAAGGCACATGCCCTTTTCAGTTATCAACGGGAGCTTGTCTTTGTGGACCGTGGACAAGTCATTGCGGTCGTAGCCGAGGTTGCTGAAGAATGTAAGTGCTTTGCGATATCATGTCGGTGTCTGTACTTACAATCCTTCCAACCAGCTATACATCTTGTCTGCGTACTTGTCGGCCCTCTCCTTCGGAATTGCACCCTTGATGACTGCATAGCCATCTCTAGCCAGGTCGTCCCTCCAGTCTCCGAACGTCGTATCCGTGCCGTCCACTCTCATGCGCTGATCTTCGACGGCCTTCAGCGTAACCGACGCTGTCTTCGTTGCGGTGGAGATCATGTCGATGCGTACATTGGTCTTGGGGCTGTTTGCCGAATTGGATGAAACTTGATTGCTGTGTTGGGAAGACTGGCTTGGAGTTCATATTCAACATTCTTCTCACACAATATCTGAGCGCCTGTGCGATGTGCAGCCTTTGGCATTGCCCACACGGGCCGAACGTGTGTGGGCCCACCTCTCCGAACCCCGATTACGATGACGGCGCGTGCGAAATGCACGAGCCTGAATACACATTGCGGGGATGTTGAGAGAAGATCTCGTAAAGTGGAGGGTAGGGATCAATTCCAGCAGGTTTCCCGTGCTAGGACGGCAAGAGGTTATCGATTATCAGGTAACCGCTTTCCCGGAATACCACCAGCATGTTTGATAAACCTCCGGCACGGCATCGTGATACTCCATCAACTTCTCTTCCTACACACCCACGACTGCACTCACAATGTCATCGTCAACACCATTTCGGATCATCATTGTGGGCGGTGGCATCGCAGGACTGGCAGCAGCTATAGCCCTTCGGAAGAACAACCGACAGATTACGATCCTCGAACAATCTCGTCTCAGCGCAGAGATCGGCGCTACGATCTCACTACAACCCAACGCCACAAGGATTCTAGAACAGTCGTTGGGGTTGACAGATCTGCTCAACGGCTCGAACGGCACGGTCGACCACGGATTCAGGATCTACAATGCTGACGGCAAGATGGTGAATGAAATACCTCTACGGAGCAAGACGCAGTATGGCGCAGACCGCATCATGTGGCACCGCGAAGATCTCCACGCCTATCTCAAGAAGGCAGCTACATCCATCGAACGGGATGGCCAGCCTGCAATACTGCGTACTTCGGCACGAGTATCTCGGTGTGACTGTGAAGAAGGCAAGGTCATACTTGAGAATGGTGAGCATTTGGAAGCAGACCTTGTCATTGGCGCGGACGGCATTCACAGTGCTCTACGTACTTCTATACTCGGTCAAGAGGCCCGTCCCAAACCCACAGGTTCCTCGGCATACCGGCTTATGCTGCCAACTGCGATTCTGAATGAGCGCGCGCCACAATTCTACGCAAACATCAACCCAGAGGAGCCCTATACTTCTATGATCATGGCACACTCCTGTCGACTCATCATGGGTCCTGCACGCGGCGGATCACTTTACAGTATCGTTGGACTGGTACCGGACGAGCAGATGAACGAGAATTCCGACAGAGCGCAGTCGTGGGTGACGAGAGGACACCCTGAAAAGATGTTGGAAACATTCAAGGATTTCCCCAGCTGGACCAAAGATGCACTCCGGAATGCCGAAAGCATAGGTCTCTGGCAGCTGCGCGATTTGGATCCGCTAGGTAAATGGCACTCTGGACGCGCGATTATCATTGGGGATGCCGCGCACGCTATGCTACCGACCCAAGGCCAAGGTGCAAGCCAAACCATTGAGGACGCCGAAGCTTTAGGGACGCTCTTCAGTCACATCATTGACAGGCCATCCAAGGATGAAGTGTCTTCGATCCTAGAAGACGTCTTCAAAAACAGACACGAACGTGCAAGCTTGATACAGCGATTCAGCCGGGAAGCCGCGAAGCCTGCAACGGAACGAGGCAGCAATGTGATCAAAATGTGAGTGCAAGTCGCGCAGGTTTTTTGACATGATCTAACCGGAACAGGCACCCTGATGAATTCATGGATTACAACTGCACCTATCGGGGAGTGCATGATTGGGAGCAAAGGCGTTCTATGTCAGCAATAACGGTTGGTCTCAAAACAACAGCAGTGGCTTAGACCAGGTCCCACACTTCGGTCGACACGGGTATTGGCGACACCTGAGCCGCACCCTCTGAATCGATGTTTCTGCTGCAATTGTAGACATGGGCGACATGGCTCGATGAGTGAGGCTTGCAATGTGAAACGTGACTACTCCCGAGGATGTTGAAGGTTCGGCAATTGATATGCCGTCGGCTCGATTGATGTGACGGTTCAGACACACCCCGCATCTGAACAAGGGTAGGGGCGCCCACTTTCCGATGGCCGGAAGCCTTGATGCGCTTTGAACTGCCTGCTCGTATCCCACATTTCCGTTCCTCAGTTCTTGAATTATGTCAGTCGAGATAGCGGTGACCCCAACGAATGCGCGACCCTCGAAACGTAAGCGGACTTCCGATGCGTCAATTGGTGGGCTTCAGTGTCAAGTCTGCCACCGATCATACGAACGTGCCGACCACTTGAACCGACATCTAGACTCACGTAAGTTTCGCTCACCGTTGGCCATCACTCAGCGAAATCCTAACGATGCACAGACCGCAACGAGAGGTCGTTTCATTGTGAGGAGTGCCCTGCAGCGTTCAACCGAAGGGATTTGCTACTCAGGCATCAAGCAACTCACACAAAGAATGCTAAAGATGGGCTCGTAGGCCCATATCGCGTAGCAGAACGTGCCACGAAGGCCTGTAACTCCTGCGTCGTATCAAAAGTCAAATGCGACAATGGAAGGCCATGCAAACGGTGCCAAAAGAAAAGCCTACCATGCCTGACAAAGTCGCCCGATCCGTCACCGCTCGCTCAAGCAGGTGTAGGAGGACAGTCAGCGCAAGTGTTTGCAGCATCTGTTGAAGAGCAGAACAACCCATACCAATTTGACGATGACATACAACTGAACGATGTCTACCTCGACGAGACCAATACTGAAGCGCAAGCTCTACTTGATCTGTACAATACCACTGGTTATACCCAGCATACCATCCCGGCCTTTTTCGAACAAATCATGGTTCCCGCACCCGACTTTTTGGGTAGTGACTACATGCAACCGCCTCCAGATCTTACGGCATGGATGCCAGAGACTGACTGGCTTGGTCAGGTTGACATATTTGGCAATGACTTCACTCCAACTGTCAGCCAGATGCTAGAAGCGCAGACATCGCAGGCTACTGCCTTGCCTTCTGCAACGCCGCCTTTTAATACAGATGTTTCTCACGAGAAGATTGATAGCAACTCCGCGAAGAGGCGCCATGCGGTCTTCAAACAGTCTGCCTGGTAAGCCACACTGACCGATAGACTAATCAGCGCTGACCTGCTTTAGGTTCTGGATCCCCGAGCGTAACCAGCACGCTTTCAGCGAGCACGAAAACATCGCTCTGGACGAGCGCAACGTAGATCTTGCCTCGTCACCACACATGCCATATTCTTCCAACGTTGTGATCCCAGATAAGCTTTCGCCGGCAGCCCGTGACCGCATCTTCCAATTGGTGTCGAAGACTGCACAGAGCCATATCACCATTCCTTCTTTCCCTTCGGCAGAGTGCGTCGACAAGCTGATCAAGGTTGGGATTGCAAAACGAACTGAGACTGATGCATGGATCCATCCGTATACCTTCGAAAGCGAGACTGCCCGGCCAGAATATCTCACTGCCTTGGTGGCAGCTGGGTGCGTATGTTTTGGCGTCCTCTCGGTGAGCAGAACAGGCTTGGCGCTACAGGAGATAGTCCGAGTCGCGTTGAACAGGCTGGTAAGTCTTTTGCAAATACCAGGCTTGACACCAAGTCGAAGGATGTCTAATACGTCTCCAGTCCGAGAATGATAACAGTGTGATACGCGACCTTGAATATCTCCAAGCTTCGATGCTTTGGCTTGATATCGGGGCATTCTGTGGGTACAGGAGGAAGATGGAAATCGCGGAGAGTAGCTTGCAATCTCTTGTCACGGTAAGAAGCTCTGATATGATAGTGTGACACACGTTGACTCTGTAGGCACTACGGCGCGCCGGTAGATTCGATTACATCCGGTATCCTGCAGTTACACCGTCTGCAGAGGATGGCGACGAGGAACTACATGCAAAGTGGAAGCAGTGGGTGGAGCAAGAATCTTACAAGAGGTATGACAGACACAGTAGACTCTGTTTACCCAGCATCTAATACAGACAGGTTGGTGTATCACTTGTTCGAGCACGATATCCACATGACTATGGCCAAACATCGCCCGCCACTTATCAGCTACGCTGAACTTACGCTCATGTTGCCTGCCTCGAAGACCCTGTGGTTGGCACCTTCAGCAGAGACATGGCGAATGCGCTATCTTGATATGGACGTCGTCGCCAGCGCTCCCTCACTGCAAACACTTCTGAAAGACGAAGCTGCCATACACTGTCTTCCTGCCACCATCGACATGCAAGTCGCTCACTCATCTTATCTGCATGGCATTGCTGCCCAAATCTGGGAGTATACACAGCAATCTGCGCTGATGAACGAGAGCAGCGACGCCGCTTCACAGCTCTGGGCTCGATCTCGTCAGGAAAAACTGTTGGTGTATCTTCTCTCATACTCGATGAAGCTGACACTCCCCCGCAGATACCAATACCTTCAACGCGAAGATCTTGTACCTAGCAAACATCCAGCCGTGACCTGTCTGTTCCACCAATTCTTGCAGATGTACCTCCACGTCAACCTCGATCTAATCACGCGCTTCGCCGGCAAATGCGGTGAGAGCGCTGCCAACAGCGCGTACACTCACCTCTCACCCTGGAGCCAAACCAAAGAAGCCAGAGTCGCAATCTGGCATGCTGGACAGGTAGTCCGAGCTGCGCGGCAAATCCCGCCATACCAGATCCGCGGCCCAGATTCCTTCATGTTGTACCATGCCATTATGGTCCTCTGGACATACAGCATGATGACGCGCGACCTAGCGAAGAAGACCGGTACTACGACGCCGATGCGCACACGGCCAAGTTCGCTTCCGGGCAAAGTTATCTACCTCGATGATGCCGCCTCTGATAACCAGGCTGGCGTTAATGCCTTCATTGCTACGAACAGCGGTATACCGTGCCTTCGCATCATCTCTACGCACCAACCAGTGGCATCGGTGTCTGGAGCGATTGCTCGGCCCGAAATCTGCAACCTCAAGTATCCTTCGCAGGTTATGAAGGTGGGCGTTATGCTTCTTGAATCCACACATCCCGATGTGGATCGCGAAACTGGGCCGCCTCTTGTAAGGGCGCTTTGTGGATTGATGGAAGAACTTGGAGGTCTTCGATGAAAGGACTTGGTATATTCCATTGCCATGGCAGAACCCAACGCTTACAATCTCGATGGCTGTCATTCCACATTTCCTTATCAATCAGCACCGTGCTCGCGCACACCTTGATCAAAGGTTGGGGGTCAGGCAGCGTAGTCAACCCAGCGCATTGCAACGAAGAAACAAAGACACTGGTCAAAGAGCGATTAAAATGTATTTCGTGATCTCATAAGCCCGAGCACTTCGCGCTAGACCCTTCCATTCCACAGTACCAAGAAAGCAAAAACATGCTTCGACTCAACATCCCCAGACCCACCCGATAGCCATCGGAAGTCCGATACAGTGCGAAGCCCACGTAACCATCAGAACCGCCGTTCGCCGACGGCAATCATGACAGCATATGTACACCCCACTTAAGCCTTGTTAGAGCCGCGCTTTGAGCCACTCGCAAGATCGGCAAGATCCTCCATGAGGTCATTCCAGATCTGCTTTACCATACCCTCACCCTCCTCACGGGTTGAGGTAAATTTGTTGGCGACAGCCTCAGCGATGCCCTGGTAGCCAGACTGGTTTGTGTCGGACACTTCGGTCATTGCGGAAGGGGAGTGGATGTGGGTACCGTCAGCGGAGACAGTGTAGATTGTGGGCTGCATGGGGATCTAGGAAGCATATCGTTAGCAATCTTGCGCGATAAACAAAAGACAGAGAGTGGGACAAGACTTACGGAATCCTCGCTCTCAGCACCCCGGCTGGCAACGTTGGCCCATGGGATGATAGGGACTCTGATGCCCATGGGCGCGCTTCGGCTCTCCAGGTCGAACTCCGGGAAGTGCATAAAGTCCAGGGTACTGGAATCGCCGACGGACTTTAAACTCCTCGATGTGTTAAAGCGGCGGACTTTGTTGCCGGTCTCGGTAGCCTCGGGGACTGGGATGGTTTGCTCGCCATGAAGGCGGATGGGTCCCGCTGAACGATTTGAGGCATAGGGCTTATCGGTTGTGAGGAGCGATGAAGAGGCAGTCGAACCTGTCATTGACAGCTGGCGGACTGTGAGACGAGGGCCCAGAAGGCGGGGGCCGGCGAGGGCGCTGATGATGCGAACGCTAGGTTTTGAGGCGGCCATTGCGAAGATGTGTGTAGTGTTGATGTATGGGGAAGTTGATGTGAACGAAACGCAAGTGCGCGCGAAGGGGAAGAAGTAGTAGTATGCGAAAGAAGCAAGACGAGCAATTAGTGGTAGATTATAAGACGATAAGGTTTCAGTGACGCAAAGATGCGGGCGTCAGTAAGCTTCGGAAGGCGGCGGGCAATGGGAAGCGCTATCAGGCGAACCGATAGACAGGAACAGGTGTTGAGAGGACAGGAATGACAGCTGAGCTCGCGACACAGTGAGGGGAAGCTCTCCCTTTTCTAAGCCCTCGAGCCTCACAACACAGCAGCGGCGACCACCTTCGGATTCCTTGGCCTGCGTTCTGGAATCTCTACAGAGAGCGGTCAGTGAGCTGTGCTGTACAACGACTCAGGACACCCTCGTGGATTGTTCACTTCATAACGAGTGGGCACATCGGGGATGCAGCGTTGGACTCCGTGGTGCTCAGTGGATGGGAGCTTGCTGGGAGGGAGCTTGGGCCACGTACTATACTGCATGTGGCACAAGGGCTGGCCCGAACCAATGGAAGGGACCCACTCTAGCATGCCCAGCACGTCTCCCCCGCACTTTTGATCATGGTCGCAGCGTGCTCAAATAAACCGTCTGATGTCTTGATTACGACTACGGCACTCGATTGAAGTGAAAATATGATAGTCGTTGAACGTCCACGCACAGCATGTTCGTTCGTGATGGCGTCCACCTTGAACGCAACGGCGCCAAAATGTCGGTGTAGCAGTTGTTGAGCGCACAGTTGCAGGGGGGATCGCCATAGGTTTAGCGATGTCGGCTCCCTCCCGTCACCATGCACAGGACATACTTGTGCCTGTATGATCGGCTCTCCACCCAGTGCGCATAAGCTTCGGTGACACTTTACTGGGCAAATGAGGCGTGCGATAAGGAGATGCGCCCAGCCTATTCTATTTTACCAAGACGTCAAGATCGGGGTCTTGTGATGCCTGCATGCCGACCTTGCATGTATATACGATGCAATCTGGTTGTGGTGGTGTTGTGCTGGGCAGTCTGCATCTCGATGTCGTGCTGGGTCTGCGGCTTGATTCTACTATCCTCGCGATCAATGCTTGCAGCACAGACGGTCAAGGTCGACCAGAAGTTCGAGATTTCTGTCGCAAAGTTTTCCCAAAGGAGTAAAGTGAGGCTGTGAATTCCATGATTAGAAGCGTCCCACCCTGACTAAGATATACCACTGCCCCACTGCGCACCATGTCCACGTACCAAATCTGCACCAGCCGCCTCAAACCAACATTCCCACGCGAATCCACTTACTCAACGACCTTCCAGGTGTCTTCGTCATGTCCTTTAGAGGCTGTTTAGCCAAGTACTAGGACTACCTACTTTCGAAATTTGTCATCAACAAGACAAAAGTCGGCCTGATGGTCTAGTGGTATGATTGTCGCTTCGGGAAAATTATCCTGGATACAGAGTATCTGTTATGTGACAGGCCCCGGGTGTAAGTTGTCACAGTCTTGAGTATGTGAAGTTTAGAATCTAACGTTTGTAAAGTCGAATCCCGGTCAGGCCCACTCTCCTTTTTTGCTCCAGTAAAGCTCATAGAAGCTCCGCACTCTCTGCGTGATTCTCTGCATCTTTTTTTTACCCCCTATTTGTAAACTATAAGATTGGAATTCACCTTTTCCAGAAAACGCTTTCTTTTGCTATGCATGTTTGCTGCCTCCAGACGTGGGGACGAGGACGCATGCAACACATGGAACAGCTTACAACGCGCATCTTCGCATATACCCTGCGTGTATTGAGGAAAGTATAGCATAAACCAATGTCACGACGGGAGATCCTACAATTTGCCCATCTATATGCGCCTCTGCAAAGCACAAGCCTACGAAACGCGCATCCAGTAACTAGACTAGACACCCTCTCGTGCTTGCTTTCACAAACACGCGGTACAGGAACACAAGCGAAAAAACGTTGCAAACCATGCGCGTCTAGAATAGCGGTCACATCAGATCTTTGTCTGGCGTCCCATGCTGTATGATTAAACTTACACACATCAGGATAATTCTCCAGCGTAGCCAAAGCACCAGTCACATCACATCTCAAACGACGAAGGATCAAAGTGAAGGCTTGAAGCTACATTTCCTGTGGTATATACTCTGGTCTAAATCAAGCAACACAACGCCACCGAGCAAAGACGGCTACAAGCAGGCGTCGAGACCCATAATCTCCAAAACAAAACTCCCTGATAGTCTCCAATCCGGGGGTATCAATGACCCTTGGGCGCATACGAAGCAATGAAAGTGGTATCCAAACAAGAAACATGAAGTGACAGAAGGCAGAGGCGTGCATGGTTCGTAGAATCAAGTCGTGAATGCGTGGCAGAATCGTAAAGAGATGAGGGCTGCCAGAGAAAGCAGAGCGTGAAGAAGAAAGTCTATCGCCCGTCATACGAGTCACTAACCCACCCGCTGTTGTTTCCACCAGCGTACATGGGCTGTTGACCGCCCTGTTGGTAGTCGCTCTCTTCTTCAAAGTACTCGCCTCCACTAGAAGCATCGAAACTGCTGCGACCGCTAATATCGCCATCGTCGTCAGGCGGCCCGGCTGGGAGCTGATCCCACTGTATGCCCGCGAGTGCTGGGTACTGAGCGAGAATGGCAGCGGGCAGGAATGGCTGTGGGGCTTGCATGCCACCAGCCTGAGGGAACGACTCGAAGCCTGTTTGCCCGGGCATCATACCACCAAAGTTTTGAGCTGGCATTGGTGCGAACATACCATTGCCATTGTTCAGCTGCTGGTTCTGGCCATCCCATTCACCCTTCTCGCGCGCCTCCTCTTCGAGTAGCGGACGGATACACACGCGGCCTGCCTCGGATCGAAAGTGACGTCCAAGAGCATCTGCACGGGCGAATCGTCGACCGCAGCCCCAGTTGTTGCCATTCTTGAGGTTGCCACGGCAGACAAACTTCTTCTCGCCCGAATGAAGACCTTCATGTCGCTTGCGATCGTGCTGGCGCGCAAAGGCTTTTCCACAGACACTGCAGACGAACGGACGCTCGTCCGTATGTGTGCGCAAATGCGATCGGAGGTTGTAGGCTCGAGTGAAGCGCTTCGGACACAGCGTGCACTGGAAGGTTGCCGGATGCTTCTGTGTGCGCTTTGGGTTGGAGCCATCCGCGGGCGCAGGTCGCGACGGATCTGCAAGATCCAAGATGTAGTCGCGATTGGGTACGCTTGATGTAGAAGAACGGCGCGAGGATTTATTCGAGGGCGAAGGGGAACGAGACTTGGCAGCGTGGGGGGAAAGTGAGCGGTTCACGTCCGAGCCTGGTGTTGATGCGCGCGAGCTCGCACTGCTGAAAGGATCGGATCTGGCGCGAGTTCTGTTTCGGCTGCGTGCTGTTTCGCTGTTAGAAATGGTTGGAAGAATTCCTTGGACTGCTTACATCTGTCTGGCGGGCTCAGCGCATCTATCTGATGCTCGGGCTTGGGTGGTTCAAAGCTTGCCTGCCGTGAAGGCGGTGCGAAGTCAATGTTGATTTCCGGCGGCGACATGGCGTCGGCCTGACCGAACTCAGGCACAGGCTGGTTCAGTGAGGGGAACGGCTCAGCTTGACCTGGGTAGCTATTCATGTCTGGAGGCGCATACGGGTTCATGTTCTGTGTGAGACCAAAGGTTTCGGGCTGGAATTGCGGAAGGACTTGTTGATTCGTTGGAAGCAGACGAGGCGAGATGTGAGGGCTGTTACCCGCGCTCATGTGCGCATTGCTGCTGTTCAGATTGAATCGGTCGAATCCTGGTACAGGGTCCTGGAACAGCTGGGGGTCGTTCTGTGCGTTGATGAGGGGTGACGGCTGCTCATTGTCCAAGCTGTCCTGGTGGTGCAGGTACGGCGAGTTGTGCACCGACGATGCGTGTACAGAGGACGCAGCATCGCTGTTGCCCCTAGACCTAGACCTGTGCTGGCCAAACCCGCCCGCCATCTGCCCCCATTCCGTAATCTGACCGTAGGCTGCGTTGGGGTCTAATGACGTGTGTCGCGAATGCCCGGGTGATCTGAAGGGGCCTTGGTTCAGGTTCGGCGAAGCATGTGGGCTCGGAGAATGGTGGTTGTTCATGTTGGGCAGCAGGTGCGGCGGGGTAGGCGCGTTGTGCTGTGTGGCTGCCATCTGGTGCATAAGATCGGAAGGGTCAATGGACTGGTTGTGTTGCGACTGGCTGTCGAGCATGTGCGGGTCAAGCGTGTTCCCAAGATACGACGGCAGCGATTGGTTCTGGCCGAGGTCGTTGGCCTGGAAGAAGTTGGCGTAGTCGGCGTTGGTGGAGTTGGCGATGTCGAGTGGGTCGGGCGAGATGTTGCTGCCTTGGGGGCCGAATTGCGGAGTGTTGTGCTGCGAAATGTTCTGCGCAGCTTGGAAGAAAGCTGGGTCGGCAAAGGTGTTCTGTTGGGGGAATGGCTGGCCTTGGGTCGTGGTGAGGAAGTGCGTGTTGTTTAGCCCCGCGCTGGTGACGGCGTACGAGGATGGGTCTTGAGCAGGATCGAAGCCCAGGCCGACGTTGTGCTGGTGCTGGAAGGGCGCATGTGGGCTGGGCGAGGGAGAGTGCGCCTTATGAATGCGCTGGCCGACTGAGGGAGAGCGCCCTCGCTGTTGGATGTCCATGATGTAGGTGCTGGATTCGCGTGTGCCCAAGAATAGGTGGGATGTGGAGGAGGGAGCCCTGGAGGCCGCGCTTGGGCCAACGTGGAGAGCTTCGTAGACACCAAGAATCAACGGCCGGCTGTGAGTGGTCGAATATCCTCCAGGTACACGCAATGTCGTCGGGTTACTGGCTTGTCTGCTGAGGCTGGTGAGTGTGAAGGAGGCGCAGTGTAGTCGTCGGTCGCAGGACACAGCCCACCTCACGAAGAGCGACGGCGCTGGAAGCGGCCTAGTCCGCTATAATTAGCCCCGCAATGGGAGAGCCCGCTGCAAAGTTCCTTGTGTGTTCCTTGGTTTCAGACTCTTGAGAGACGTGAAACCACGAGCTAGGGGATGCGTTATGCGTTGTTCTTCTGCCCGCCGGTGATGACGTCGGGAGCAACGCGGGCGAGGGCGCTGGACGTGGGCGGTAGCAATGGCGACAAGCAAGCGCGGCTGCGAGTCCCTGAGAGATACGCGCTGGCCGACGTGGATCGTTGTCGCGTGATAGTCGCAAAGCAATTCGCGGGTTTAGGTTCGGTGGAATAGAGCTGACCGCTACTGGCATTCGGTCTTGGGGAATCACTGTGTTCAACTGCTCACTCCGCCCCAGCCTTATACAACGACTTAGCTTGCGCATATTCACGCGGGCCGTCCATTGGTGAAGCGTCTAATAGCCGGCTACGGCGGGCGGTCGACGACACCGCTTGAGAACATCAAAGTGATGCCGAGCCGTCACAAAACGTTCGAATCACACTCTCGGCGACCAATCCGACGGGCAACACTACTGGCCCAATTTCACACACCGCGCGATTCTTTGGCGCGAAGACCATTCGGCGAGCCGTCGCGTCCCTGAGGTCATTACCCGTAGGCCCACTGAGCGTTCTCTGCACTGCCTCGCTCGAACCAACGTCGCAAGGCGCACTTTCTCAAGGCGTACTCCCATGTCCCCACAAACCAAGCCCTCGCTCCTATGCTCGACAACGTTGTGAGATGCATTACTTAGCTACGATAATAATAGCATATTTGGTCCCAATCGTGTGTTTTCGCAGAGCCGCACAAGTGCATGTGCATCGGGTCCACATCTCGACCATATACTACTTGTGCTAATAGCATGACGCTTCAGGCCACCAAATCTACCCAAACTTTAGGCCTTGTGCAGGGTCCCACCGCCCATCTTGTGGAGGACCAGCAGAAGGTCGAGCGTTCCCGGATGATGTAGGCACCCCACCAAACCGGATTCCAACTTCTGGTGTCCACATACCAGACGGCGGGGGTACGTTTGCTCTCGTGGGAGTTGGGGCTGCCAGAGGTTCTTCCGCATGTGCAGTCGCACCATAATGCGGGTTCTGTGCATCTGCCGCTTTCTGCTGATGTAATGAGTTTGTCGTTGCTTGCTGGAGGCCGAGGGAGCTCATTCGAGTAGTGAGATCGCTGGGACCATTAGCATAGGCGTTGGAACTAGTTGTTGCATTTGCATACCTTTCTAGATGTGACGCTTCTGACTTGCGATTGTAAGCAAAAGTGCGCGCCTCATCTCGAAATCGATTTACGATCTTAGCTAGGTCATTGTAGAACTTTCGCCCAACGTCGAGATTCGAGATGATCTCCTTGTACTTGAAGTATGCGTTTTCTAAATTCTGCAACGCTTGCTCACGCTTCTTGGTGGATTGATCGCCACGACGAGCGATCAGGAAAGCCGCGTTTGCATCTTGCAGTCGCTTGATAGCTTCTGCCTGCTCCTTCTCTTCTTCTTGGATCATGTCTTGGTCGGCATCGTACATCTGAAGACGCTTGTCGAAAAGCCCTTCAAACTGCACAGCCTCGATTGTCTGCATAGGGTACTCCCGTTCTAAGCGAGCAGCTTCGCGCAACAGCTCCGGATCTAGCCTGCTGTCAGAATATGGCTCATGTAGGGATGCATGGGACTTACTTATGTCGTCCTGCTTCGCCTTTGTTCGCAACGCCTCGATCTTCCGCCGTCGCCTGCTCTCGAGCCTGCTGACTTCATTGAAGCTGCCACGGAGCTTACCGGCCTCGCGCTCGACATCGCCAGTGATGGCAGGTCTCCGACCGCTCGGGACGTAGTTTTCGAGTTCGTGATCCGGTCCACTGAGCAGTCGTATGAAGTGCTCATTCTCCTTCAACTTCGTCTTTACGATATTATCACTGTTAGTAGCAGCCTTGAAGTAGCCGTCGATTTCGTTGATCTGGGCATAGAGCTTAGGCGCTGCTTGCTCTGCGGGTGGTCGTGTCCAGCGTTCTGTGCCAAACTTGCGTCGTGCGCCTTCGTCCTCTGTCGCTTCGGACCTCAGGATATCGACACCCTCTTGATATATAGCTTGGTCGGTGTACATGAGCTTTTTCGTATCCTCCATTGAGCGCAAGAGACGGTTGATACCGTCTTGTTGACGGATCTCTTCAGCGTGCGCTACAAGACCAGGGGGAAGTCCTAGTGGCTTCTCAAGAGCCTGCAAGGAGCCGGGCAAGTTCAAGCTGCGGAGTACCTCGTGAATCTTATTTGTCAATGACTCTAGCTCTTCTACAATGGTACCGTTGACTAGTCGATCCCGGCGGTCTACGTAGATGCTAGCAGCCAGATGTACTGAGTAGGGCACCAGCTTGGAGAAGAGTGCTGGGCCGAGCTCGCCGCGCTCTCCCAGCATCGAATTAGACTCGGCTATCTCCTTGGGGACTCTCGAGACTACCATGTTGGCTCGATCCAGGATCTTGAGCTCTGCCTTTGGTGGTACAGGTAACAGGTAGATCATGTCATTGTCCTTTTCGGCCCGCTTCAGGTCCTCCGTTATCCGGTTCTTCAAGCCGTTGAGATCTGCAAGCACAACTTTGTTGATGTAGCGCTGCTCCTTGAGAGCCTCGTTGACGCACGTAAGACTGTCGCGTAGCCGTGCGACTTCCTCGCCATACTTGCGCTTCTCGAGAGAATCGCAGGCTGCGCGGTATTGTGCAGCAGCCGCAAAGTGGTGATGTTTTGCCGTCATATGATGTATCCACTCGCTGCTGATAGCGTCCGATTGTATGCCTGCGTCTCCCGCCTCGTTGTATAGATCGGATACGCGGGCGGCTAGTTTGGCGATGGTCGCGTCTTTCATCCCGTCCTTGACAGCCTTCTGCCAGAAGCACTCCTGTCCTTGAGCCAGCATGAGCTTTTCCAAGCACTCAAGTGTCATGAGGTCCATGTCTTCAGGCGGCTCTGTCCGCAGCTCCGGCAGGATAGTATTCCTCAAGTGTGACAAGACTCCGGCTGCGAGGCAAAAGTTGTTGGCTGCCATCTTCAGCCCGTCTGGTGTGCTCCGGTTCGACGACATGGCCAGCTGGGAGTACATGGCCGCGAGGTTGAACATGATATTCGCGAGTTCGAAGCGGAGGTTGTTGCGCGATGTCGGGCGGCTCGTGTTGTACCCCAGCGCAGGATACCAGGGGAATTCGACGCCGATGTCGATGGGGAACTTTCCGCTCAGCCATATTAGCTGTGCGGCGTACTGCTGCAGCTTCGGGATGTTGCTCGGGTGGGGTTCTTGGGCGTGGGTGGCGACGGACCGCAGCTTCTCGATGGTCTCGAGGTCTTTGGTGAACATATCGGGATGCTGGTCATATTTGGAGGATATGTACTGCTTGATGGCGTCGGTGAGGTTCACAGAGTGCGAGCGCCGGAACGGGAGGAACAGGATGTTGCTGGCCATGGTGCGGGTTGTGTCGACTGCTAGCTGGCTGCTGTACTCAAAGTCATGGGCAAGAAATGTTTGGCCGTGTTTACAGGCGGCAGTGGGCGACGTCACCGCCCAACCGCCTGGGCGTGCGAGGCATGCAGCTTGAGCCCCGCGCTAGCCAACGTGGGGCGGGCGCGGCCTCAGGGTTCAGCAATCCACCTGCAGGAACGGGCTCAGCACATGCGAGACGTGGACATGGCAATTTACGGGTCGCGGCATCCAAGACACCGTGTCCCCATGTCAGAGCACCGGCGAGGACACCTGATCGTGTGCTCCCGGACCCTCACTGAGCATGTTTCATGCCACCAGAGTATCGCCATGTCAAACGAGACACGGACTTTGTACATACATGGCTGAGGCGCGCGCGGTTCCACAACCCGGAAATGTCGTGATGGAGGCTCAATATGTCAGCGGGGCGCGACGGCAATCTATAACAATCTAGCCGAATTGCACCACCATCTTGAAACTTGCTCATCCGCTCGTCGCAACGTCCTTCCGCTAGTGATACCTATATATACTAGTCACAGCTCCTCTCTTCGCGGTTATCAAACAAACACAACCACGCCACATCGAAGCCCCGCGACCCGCACTGAACCTCGGACTTTGCCAGCAGCACCACCTACAAACTCCTACACCATGACGCACACCTACAAGTTCAACGTTGCCATGAGCTGCGGCGGCTGCTCTGGCGCTATTGAGCGCGTCCTCAAGAAGCTCGAGGGTCAGTTTCCGATGCAGTATGCGCCGGCGGTCCAGGAATAACGTTCTAACTACTTCGTAGGTGTTGAGTCGTACAACGTCTCGCTCGAGAACCAGACCGCCGAGATCACCGCCGCCGATTCGCTATCCTACGACACCGTCCTCGAGAAGATCAAGAAGACTGGCAAGACCGTCAAGTCCGGCGAGGCTGACGGTGAGGCCAAGGACATCTAGAGAGTGCAACGCAGCATGCACCTACGACAGCCTTTTTCTATATTGTGTTTGGGTCAACGAGCGATGGATTTCACGGCTGTGTTTGTGCGCACGCTCTGACTTTGAGCTGCCGCCACGGCCCTCTACATCTGGTGCGATTTTGTAGATGCAGCGAATAAATGAAGAATACCCTCCCACCCTGAATCCACCCCTGACTATGTGAGATACCAAAGTCGCTTTCGGGCGCGATGCAGGTCAAGACATGAATAATGTAGCACGTTCGAATCATTTCAGGGGGTTCCGATAGAGTCAAGAGCGGTGCACATGCGCCATCACGGTCCCCAGCGTCGCGGCATCTCGGTGTTCCACCAGATTGCTCCTGCCCCAAGCGGCGCGCAGACGTCACATGCCACGAGCTGAAGCCGGGTCGCCACGCATCATCGCGAAGCCACCGTATCCAAGCTCCCCCATCACAATTCCCATTGCTATCTTGGTCACAACAAATCTCCGGCCCTGATGTAATCCCGCGACAGCTAACCAGCAAATTCTGGTGCCTAAGCCTTAAGGCGCTCCGTCGGACCTCTTAGCCTTGAGCTCAATCTGAACTACTCCGACTTCTTCCTTTAACTCCGCTCACAGCCACCGTCTATTTCAGCGAAGCTAAGGCCAAGGTTATCCATTTAATCTAGCTCTATAAACCTTATTTCTACTCTTGCTAGGTATTAAAATTCCTTATAGAAACCTAGGCCTCTAATAGTAGTGATAATACCTCTAGCTTGCCCTTAAGCCTAAGATGCTCTTTATGCGTTTAGCAGTAGAGCTAATAATATAAGCAAATTACTTATAATAATAGCTATGTTATTAAGCTTATTAAGAAGCTCTAGAGAAAGGTAGGTAGCGTAGAGAAGCTATATTTAACTATTGTTAAACCTCTTATATTAGAGTTTTTAGTAGGTGCAGCTGCACTAGAATAGGCTAGCGTTGTTATACTAGCTATAGGTAGAATAGGTAAGGGCTTATATATTAGCTGCTAAGGTGTAGCTAGGGTAGAGAGTAACCTTCTAAAGTTAGACTAAATGTTATATAAGAGAGGGGATTTAATGTACTTATGCAGCTATATTTGTAGTAATCTATATTAGTAGAGGTTTATAGGCTAAAAATTTTAGCTTAAAATACTTAATAAAGGCTAGGCAGTAGTAGTAATATAACTAATAGTTGCCTCTAGTAGGGTACTAGTTTCTAGTAAAGAGAGCTAACGATAACCTTGGCGAATCATCTTGGAGTTGTTTCAATGCGTTCAAGTGCTTATCCGCGTTTTCGGCGCTCCCGTTACGCGTGCCGCTTACCGAACGCGTTCGTCCACTGGCATGGATGCGAATTGCGATGCCTAGTCTCTCATCACGGCAGTCTGCGAGGTGAAGAACAGGCAGTCACGTCTAAACTGGAGCCGCCATAGACGACACACGTTCCCAACTTGATTCGAACGCAAAGCGATATGGGCCTGTATACGCCTTGCTGCACGATAGGAGTTTGGTCGGGAGCAGTCGGTCACGAACGGCTTCTAACCGGACTGAGTCAGCGAGCTTCCAAGGGCACCAAGGGGCTGAGCCGCACCTCACTAATGCAGATCATCGTACAGTGGGGGATGCGTATCCGTATGACGCTTGACAATACTCTTGCCCTGTTCACTGCTACCTTGGTTTCAGGGATGTACGAGAGCTTACAACCTGGAGTGTATAAAGCTATCCTGAGGCCGCACGGTAACATTACCATACATACCAGCTCATTCTAGCAAAACACATATTCATCAGTCAATTTCAATCTCCACTCTATCATACCGACCGTCACATTCCCTCATGCCGTCTCCACCAAGAAGCGCAATATCATTCCCGAGCCAGGCCGACCTCTTCTATTTCTGCACCACCTCATCAACCTCCGAAGAAGACCTTAACATCCACTATGCACCTCCATCAAAGTCCTCCTTACGCATCGGCGTGCTAGTACTCAGCAACGACCAAATCCAACTAGCCGATCTAGCCGCACTTGACCTCCTCGCCATGGTGGGAAGAAACAGAATCAGCAGAATGCACGCCACGGCATCCGCCATGGACTCGGCCGTGGACGAAATCGACATTCGATATGTCAGTGTGACCGGAGAGGGGAGTTTTCCTGTCACGGCTGGCACGCGAATGCCGGTGACGGTGAGCTAAGCTTCGAATTGCTCCGTATCGAAAACACGATCGACACGACCACCCATCCATCCATCCATCCATCCATACCCTCCAAACAGCCATCTCCTCTGGCCAAGAAGAGCCACCCTTTTTGGTCGTGCTGGATTCGCCTGGTCTTGACTGCTCACAAGTAGTCATCTCTGACAAGTCTAGCAGGGAGGTAAAGGTCAACACGAGCCCCTACCCACTATTCGCTTCAACTTCTGTTTCGAGTACTGTGACTGACGATTAACTAGAACTCGTTTGACAATGCGCCTCAATTCGACATCCTCATCATCCCTGGATCCTTCTCATCGACCGCAATGCCAGTAGAAGCTATCTCCTTCCTCACCTCGCAATGTCTAAACCCCAATCTCATCGCTATCATGAGCATATCCTCAGGAATCTATCCCCTCGTCCAAGCAGGCATCTTACACGGAACACGAGCCGCAGCACCCAGATCGCTACTCCCAATGCTGCAGCAACAGTATCCCGAGACGCTATGGCAGCATTCGTCCTGGGCCCGCCACGAGAAAGTGTGGTCGAGCAACTCGGCCGTTTCGGCTCTCGATATGGTTTCGACGTGGATGCGCGAGTACTTTTGGGATAGGAGCGAGACGGTTGACTTTGCGCTTACGGCTGCGGGTATTGGCTCGCTTTATGACTATAATCACTGCGATTATTGATGAGTTTATGAGGATGGTGAGCATGGAATGGCGTTGTTTGGATATCATCTCAACTCTGTATAACAAGGGCACTGTTTTTGGCGACAATGAGGCGTTCTTGGAATGTTATATAGATTTGTAAGAGATTTTGTCGCAGACATGCATGTGAAATCGTGACTGAGCTCCCGTGCCCGTTTGCAGCCACAGAAAGCCACGAAGGGCCATCTTCCCCCCACACGCGGAATTCGTCATGTATAGTGACCCATAATCACCACCCTCGTTCTTTCCGACGGGTTTCCGAGCCCGAATCCCCCTACCCAAAACCATGCATAGCCATAGCCATAGCCCTAGCTTGGTCTTCGTTTCGCCAAGCATTCTCCTTGACCTTCTTCTCCCGCCTGAGCTCCACTGTCGAATCAGTGCTGAAGCTCGATCGTATGTGGGCTTCATCACAATTAGGCCTGTTGTCCCTTCCATCTTCAGGGGTGCCGTTGACTGCAGCAATAGCTTCGTGTGTGACCTGGCCCAAATTGAGATGCATGGACGACATAAGTAGAGCGTCTATATCGGTACTATCGATTGTTTCGTCGCCACTATCCAGACTCATTGCTGCTGACGTGAGGAGATGATGGTGCGATGCCAGACTGCTCGCTTCGTTATACGTGGAACGCATTTCGGAAGTGATGTTACCGTCGCCGCCTCGCATGTTGATCATGGGATGAGGAATTGCATCGGTTTGTGCGCGGATGCCTTGTAGCCATGACATTGTCGTACCATCCACCGTCTTGTGGTCATAGTAGGTGTTGAGACGCGAATGGTACGGATATCCCAGTGCAGGATTGAATGGTAGAACCTCTCCATCGCGGCGGCGGACGTATAACTTCCCCTCGCGATCTGGTGGACCAAATCTTGTTTGCGGTATACCTGCTGCGTCGCTGGGGGTGAAGGCGGGTTCCTGTTGTTGGTACGTAGAAGACTTGGGAATGGGAATAATGGGAGGCTCAGCGGCTCGCCTTAGAGCTTTGGGTGATGAAGCACCTTTCGACCGAGCAGTGTCTTTGGACGCAAAGTCGATGACTTGAGGATCTCCAGTGGACGTCTCCTCATCTGCTTTTCTTCCCCACCTCCCTCTCCTTTTCTTAGTCTCCACCTTCTCGGCTTTCTTCGCTCTCCTGCCTCTTGGATGCTCCCAACCCCTGCTGTCCGAGTTCTTCACATCATCTCCACTAGTCTGCGGCCGATCGCGACTGAACATAGTCCTTTGTGGTGGTGTCTGAGTTGAAATGAACATCCCATGATTTGCTGAAGAAGCTTTTCCACTTCTTGGCCACCCAGTGGCATCGGCACTCATTCCTGACTGCTTTACCGGAGGCTGTCGCTGTGAATACGTCTTGTACTTTGGATCCGAAGGAGCAGCGAGGATTAGACGTGTGAGTTTTCCTGCCTTGGAGAGCACAGTTTGTAAAGAGTGCTTGCGCTTGATGGAAGCTGGCTCAAAGGCTGCCGGGGCTGGTACGACAGACGGGTAGCCAATAGTGTGATTGCGATCGCTTTGCTGTTGGGGTATGACCTTAGCTTTAGCTGTAATAGGACCGTGGCGAGGCAGATATCGCGAAGGTGTCGGTGAACTGGTAGGGCGATATTCGTCCACAGCTGCCGAGCGCTGCAAATCATGCCGTCTCTCGATTTGCTGGCGCCGCATCACTGCAGTGACGCTGTCGTCCGGTGAGATAGTGTCCAGATCAGGCTCTCGCGATCCCAGTACCTCCTGCTGCTGCCGCCTGACGTCTACATCGCGTCTACGATCTGCTTCCTCGTGCCAATCTCGCTGTGCTTGTATACGTCGAACCTCGCGCTCACGCTCAACCCTTCTGTACACATCGGTCTTATTCAGATCCAGAAGGTCAATTAGCTGATCATGCCCCATATTGGCGGTTACCACGGAGGAAATTGGATGACTATCGTCGGTGTATTCGGAGGCATCATCGTCATCATCGTCATCGGGAGGGTCAGTTCGCAGAAATCTGGGTGGATTCGGCGGGGGGAGTCTTGGTGGCGGAGGAGGGTTATTTCTATCCCATCTCTTCTTGTCCCTCGGACTAACTACATGGCTTTGAGCTGTGCCATCAATATTCGAAGTCTCCTGTGTTCTTACAGCATCCCATGGCCTATCTTCAGTCTTCGTTTCCGGTTGTGAGGGGCTTGTAGAGCGGCGCGCATCGTCATTCTGAGAGGAAAACACACTTCGAGAATTGAGTTGAGCGAGCGCCCGGTCGATACGAGGCGAGCGGTGCCCATTCATTAATGGTAAAT
Source organism: Alternaria metachromatica (assembly GCF_023757995.1). Classification (NCBI taxonomy): domain Eukaryota; kingdom Fungi; phylum Ascomycota; class Dothideomycetes; order Pleosporales; family Pleosporaceae; genus Alternaria; species Alternaria metachromatica. The sequence continues at coordinate 850,098 of NW_026055496.1, forward strand.
CAGCTCCGCTATGAGTTGTATGATGTGCACGAACGGTAAATGGGGTCATCTCCGGGGATGTTGGTACGAGTGGGGACAGTTGAGCCCCAAAGTACTGATATAAGACTGCATCGGCACGAGCTCGGGGAACAGAACTATCGTCTGTGCCTGCAGAGTCTGGCGTATTCGAGCCTGGCCTGACGTCGCCCCCTCCAACGGGGAATTGACCATGTCGTCTAGTGTCAATAGGCGATGATCTGGCTGGCAGTCCTTGTGCAGTCCTCGTATAGTCACCATTGCGAGTTGTGGAGAAGTGCGATCGCACACTTCGCGCCGCCTGACTTTCCGGGTGCCCAGCTTGATTGATTGTAGGGAAGTCCCGCACAATAGCATCCTTGCCAGTCAGATGTGGCATAGAAGTTGAACCAGGGCTTTGATCAGGACCTCCAGTATCAGGTGTCTTCCAGAGTCCCTTCAAGTTCCAACCACCACCACGGAGACGCACCATGGGTGACGATCGACCCTGCTCTAAAGAGACTCGGCTTTCCGGGGTGGCCTGCATATTGGGCGACATTGGAGGAGACTGCGGAGCGAAGTAGTCGTTCTTGTTGGAAGGTATGTAATTTCCATAAACATCTCTTCCGTTGTTCAACGGGGACATCGGGCAAGCAGGTCGAGCAAAAGGACTACCAGGTGGTGTATACTCTTTGTTACCAGTCGACGGAGACGTTGGCGGAAAAATCGAGAATGTAGCATGTCTGGGAGGGAAGGCGCGATCAGAGTTGCTGGAGACCTGTCGTGGAGGATCTGATTCCTGAGGCTCAGAGGTGTGGAACCCCTGTGCCAGCCAGTCTGACACTTTCGTGTCCATCGTCTCGACACTGTAGTCAGAGGATAGTGAATCGTGGTGAGAGCGGGTTGTGTGGTTAGTGTGGATGGCAGAAGGTGGGCCGTCGCGACTTCCTCGTTGTGCCGGCACGTGCCCTTGCACCACCATCTGTTCCACAGCATCCCCACTCCTCTCACTTGGTCGCAATGGTTCGGGATAATCGTCTCCATCGCTCGCTTCGAATTCGAGTTCACTGAAGCAGCCGTCTCCCGGAGCACCACCACTGTCACTCTTGAGCCCTCTTTCAGTCGTTGTATCGCTCCCTTCCCAATTATCCCAGAATAGACACTCTCTCTTGTCACCCATGTCCTCCCCCTCCAAGTCGACGCTGACCAGCCTCTGTTCTGTTTCCGTCAATTCCCGATCAAGTTCGTCGAAAAGAATTTGGGAGGCAGGAGACGATGGAACACTAGTTGCAAGGATAGCGCGCAACCTCTTTTGATATTCTGAGCCGTGTCGTAGCTGGCTGCGGATAGGAATGGGCGGTGGGTTTATATGCGGCTCTGCGGGAGCGGTACACGGAATCATGATGGTGTGCCGGCAGAAAAGCCAAGACAATGGACACGATTAACATGCAAGGTATATAGCCTAGCAAAGGGTGTGAAGTCTAATGCGTGAAGCATGTGCACTTTAGGAAGGGTGCGCCTGCATGACGGCGGAACCAGGGCGAGTGGCGTGGGCGTTTGTCAATTCGGACCTCAGCGAATGGGGCTTCGCTCACTTGAAGAATGTAGACACGTCAACTCACCGTTATTGGCGGTGCTCATGACTTCAGCGTATGCGGCGCCGCGTTTGTGACGCAGACCGCCCTGTTGGCATGCTTTGTTCAGGAGACCTGGCAACAATGCACCTGTTAGAAGCAGTGCTCTCCTAGTAGTATATTTAGATAATCATGTAAATGGTGCCTCTCAAACAAGTGCTAAACTTGCTCGCACTTGCGACAGCCTATAGGAAATCAACCATATTGCCCTACAAACGCCAAAGCTTTGATGCTGACAGTGCCCGAAAATGCTGCCCTGTGCGTACAAACGTATGAACAAACAGAACAGGAGTGCTCACTAGGATATCTCCACTCCTAACCATGACTAAACGCCCGGTAATGATGCCGATCGGTTCCTGTGAATTGAGAGACGAAGTTCAGATACTTATCGTCACTCAACATCGTGCTCTATCCTCCTACCCTCGTTCTTAAGCTTCTGGTGGACGGCTTTCAACGATTCGAATGTCAACATGGTAGTGACTGCAGCAGGTACAGCACGGACCATGTTAGTTCCCATTCCGTTGTAGAAGGCTCTCCATCCCTCTTCCTGGAGGATGACTGTGCATGTTCGCAAGATACCGCGATAGCGGGGTAGGTTTATCATACCATCCGACGAAGCCGTGCCAGGAGGGCGGGTATGAAAGCGGTCGTGCTGGCCTCCTCGAAACGATACATTATTATCGGAGTGCGAGGGCAGCGACCGTTGTTGTGTTTGCAGACGCGTGCGTAAGACTTCGTGTGGATATGTCGCCGAGGTCGCCGTCATCTTACTCAAGACTGTTGCCAGTGCAATAGCAAACCAATGCACGTCCTCAGTCTTGCTGTCTGTCTGGCCCATTTCCAGGCCAGTAAACTTCATCTTGAGGAACTCGTATAGCGGGAACTGAATAGCGACGTGGGTGAGGCCAAGAAGCGCAGGTGTAAGGCCCGAGTAGAAGGAGGCAATGCCTTCCTTGAGGTACATTTTGCGAAAGGCGTCAAAGGTGCTGGTGTAGTGCCATGGCGGCCGGTGTTCGGGCGATGCGCGAGCGCTGACCTGGGACATGAGTCTTGTCTTGACGACCCATATGGGATTGGTGACTAGCGTCGAGCAGCCGCCAGCAAACAACGAGGCGATGGTCCTAGCGAGCCATTTGTTCTCTATGGGTTCAGTTTCGTCAGCAACAGTAACTTGCGTACCCCTGTGTATTACTAACCCATCTGAGGATAGAGAACATTTTTCGTAGATTCATAAGTGCTCATGTAGACGGCCCAGGTTGGGATGTACCCAAGCAGCATTGGCCCGAGTCCTCGGTATAGGCCGCGGATGCCATCCTCGATCCATATGACTCGCGCAGTGCCGGTGAGGCCTTTGTACACTGTGCGCGTTGGCCCGGTGTACGTCCTGGGACGGAAAGAGCCTTGCGCCTGCAGGCGGGTCTTAATGACATCGAGCGGGCACGTCACTATGCCCGAAGCAACTCCGGCAGACGCTCCGCACAGAGCATTGACGGAGCTGTCGGGGAGCTTGGAGACCCTGACGGCGAGGGCAGCAACGGGCGAGCTCCAGGTGCGCTGCTGGTTTGGGGTGGACATGTCTCGCGGTTCAACTGTCACGGCGGAAGGCGCATACCGGTCGGGAACGTTAGGCGGGGACGGCGGCGCGGGTTCGTGTGTCGACATGAGGGGTACTGCCATGGCCAACTTGTTAGAGAGCTTGAATCAGAGCGCGGGGCGAGAGGGGTGGGCGCATACAGGCCGTCGTCCCCTGTGCGGTGCCTCAGTGTTGCGGAAACCCCGCAGCACTTGAGTAACACGATGACTAGCGATTGTTCGGCTCCATTGACAGGCGGACGGGCAGTGAGGGAGTCGTGGTGAAAGCGTTCAGTCGCGTGCGGGCCTCGTGCCAGGATATGCGCTCGGAAGCCGGGTGTGAGAGGGCGGTTGTGGGCAGACGTCAGAGCTAGGATGGAGCACGAGTGAAGTTGCTCTGGCGGGTGGGGACAGGCCGCTGATTAAGACCAAGGCCTGCGGCGGGCCAAGCGCTGCCCGCCGGCCTATTGGCGTTCGCTTCTTTCGCATTACGACCTCACCACCTCCGACCGTCAAAACTGCAATTGACGACAGCACCCGTCTCGACCCCTCCGATCCGCCGTCGAACACCCGCAACCATGTCTGCCCCGTCTCTCGCCCCCTACATCATGAAGCGCCCGTGGCTGCAGCGCTGGATGAAGCCGCTCGCCAACTGGTACTGCAACGCCGCCGGCTACAGGCAGCTCGGTCTGAGGTACGGAGCCCCGATCCGGACGCGGTGTATACACGAATACAGAAGGAGACCGTGGAGAAAATGGCCGATTGTGGAATGATGGGCTGACGGGATTTGTGATGCAGGGCCGATGACTTGCTCCCCGAGGAGAACGACGTAGTTCAGACCGCCCTGAAGCGTCTCCGACCACAGGAAGCCTACGACCGTGTCTTCCGTCTGCGCCGAGCTTTCCAGGTACTGTCGAACAAGATATACAGGACATGGCAAATGTGGCTAATCTGCGGCAGCTCTCCATGTCCCACCAGCTTCTGCCCAAGGAAGAGTGGACCAAGCCCGAGGATGTAGGGATATCGCTTCAACCCCGAATACCAGATGCTGACAATGCAAAAGGACACACCATACCTCGCCGAGCTCATCACAGAGATCGAGTCCGAGATGGCCGAGCGCGAGGACCTCGAGGCCATGGTCATCCAGAAGAGGCAGAAGAACGCCGCCCAGGCCACCGGACACTAGAATGTATCTACCGAGTCTGGAGTGATCAATTGGAGCTTGGTGGATTGAGTCGGAGGTTGCGCAATAGATTGTACCATACCAACACATTTCGTACAGGACTCCCCTCTGTTGCGTCTGGAAATACGTTTCTCTTATGCGCTCGCTCCGAAGAGCTTTCACGTATGCGCGCATACTCAGCTGCGGGTATTTGTCTCGCTATCCATGGGAAATGATTTATCGGGGAGGCGGCCATTGCATGACACCTGGTTTTGGCTTCGGAAAGCAACGCACAGATACAACCGGAAAATGATGAATGACATGCACCTTCTATGCACTTCATAGGAACAGTCAGGCATGAAGTGATGAGCTACTGCACGACTAAGACCGAAGACATGGAATTGCCGTAATAACAGATAGAACATGACCTGTTGAAAGACGCAGGAGAAATTCACTTGAACAACTATCTCTGATTCAAGAAATTGGTACCATTTCTGCATGCAAATGCCGAACTTGCAGTACGTTATAGCATTTGCTCTTGGAATGGGGAGAGTGACTACGGGAATCCGAAGTTACTATTCCGTCCTTGGTCACCACAACTAAATGCTCGAACAGGGGGATACCTGCAAATTCGCAGGATTTCGTGTACTCGAGTAAGCGTTTTTGCACCTCGCCATGTTTCTATACAGAGCGAGTGATATGCCGATCCTCTCGCACACGACGGATGCGCAATGTCAGGGTTCCGGATATGTCAGCGCCACGCTGTCATGTGCCCAGGCGTCAGCTCAAGAATAGCTTCCCGCGCATCGCGTCAAGCTCCCCACTTGCGCAACTAACAACACACTCTCTCATTGACCCGTTTTCATGATTGCAATAAGAGTCTTGAAGCAAAAAGTACGTTGTCGCAGTCTCGCAGCCGTCTCGAATCCTAACGCTATGACGTCAGACTATCCCATTCACCAGAACGTTCGACCACCTGTACAACCCTCACACCATGTCTTTGAGACGCTCCGCTCGCGTCGCCAGTAGTAGTACGCAAGTTCCATTGGATTCCAAAGTTCAGAACGGTATTGCAAAGTATGAGAAAGTTAGCAAGGCGAGTGTACCCACGAAGAAGCGCAAAACCACAGCAACATCTGCACCAGACAAGACGAAGAATAAGATCACTGTGGATGGTAAAACCAACGGAGACAAATCTGTAGACTCAGCAGATTCATCTTCATCCCTCCCTGCGACACCACTCCCCAAGAAGCGTGAAACAGCATCAAAATCTGCAGCGTCATTAGAATCACCACTCAAACCACCACCCTTCACACCCACACCAGCTGGTGCCAGTGTCTTCTCTTCAGCCCCCACATTTTCACCGTCAGATCCAACCACCCGTCCAGCAGAGCCCCACACAACAAATGCCAACCTAGCCACGCCCAACGGCTCGCACGTGGTGCAAGCCTACGCATCCTCACCCGCGAAACCCACCGACCCTTCTCCAGCCAAGAAGAGGAAAGCAAAGGAACTTGTCCCACCAGACGTTGGTGCCATTCCAGCCGCGAGCACCGATATCGATAATCTGTTGAAAGAAGCAGAGGACTTTCTTATCAAGACGGATCCCAAACTTGAGAAGGTAGTGCGAGGGCATCAATGTGGGATTTTCAGTCCCGAGGGGCTGAGGGAGGTGGTGAGGCCTTTTGAGGCGCTGGGGAAGGGGATTATTGGACAGCAGGTATGTGGACAATGACATGAGTGAGCTGGTAGATGGAGTCTGGAGCACACCGTTGCAAGTCATATATAAAGAAGGCTTTAGGAAGCACATGCAGAACTAACCACTCCCCACAGGTATCAGGCCAAGCCGCCTCATCCATCCGCGCAAAGTTCACCGCCCTCTTCCCAGACACCCACCCGTCCTTTCCAACGCCCACTCAGGTCCTCACCAAAGACATCGCAACGCTGCGTACAGCAGGTCTCTCACAGCGCAAGGCCGAGTACATCTACGGCCTAGCCGAGAAATTCGCTTCCGGCGAACTCTCAGCCGAGATGCTAGTTAGTGCCAGCGACGAAGAACTCATTGAGAAGCTCGTAGCTGTGAGGGGCTTGGGGCGATGGAGTGTGGAGATGTTTGCTTGCTTTGGGTTGAAGAGGATGGATGTTTTCGCGACTGGAGATTTGGGTGTACAGTGAGTTGAGTTTGATCGCCTGAGAGATCAGCGTGTGCTTCTTTGACTGATAATGTGACTGACGTGTTTACAGACGGGGTATGGCCGTGTATGCGGGCCGCGATGTGAATAAACTGAAGAGTAAAGGTGGGAAGTGGAAGTACGTTTTAATCATCATGCTCTCTCTCACATCGGTGCAAGATGTACTAATGGACGGCGTGTAGGTATATGACGGAGCAGGAAATGCTCGACATGGCTTCCAAGTTCTCGCCTTACAGGTACGTCAAACTTCACTACAAGCTTCCAATGGCAAAGAACTAACGGTAACCTGTAAGGTCACTTTTTATGTGGTACATGTGGCGGATTGCCGATGTAGATGTGAACGTTCTGCAAAAGACCTGATTGCTGGGGACTTTCCTATACAGGATCGTTGGTCCTTGCAGTGGGATACGCATGTACAGTATGAGGCCTATGTGTGTAGTGGAGTCGATGATCTGTTTGGTGGAGATGCCATGTGGGTCAGAGACGGTAGACTACGACGTACATCCATCGTGGATGGGCCAGGTGTATTATATATCAACGCTCGACATTGGCTACTGTGTTAGTATACAACAGCTTGTGGCTTGCTCTCGCCACGAATGTTTACAAACTGTTGTTGCTGTGTATATACGGGATGAAATGCTGAAGAAACTCAGTATCGAGACAGAAAATGCCAATGTATGGTGCACAGAGCCCTTCCATGTGGGCAATGATGTCCCGCGAGAGATTCGCATGTAGGCAGGTCGAGAAATATGTTGTAGTAAATTGGAGTGATGTGATAGGACCGAAACATGAGCAGCCTCTGCTGATGACCCAGCGAATGTTTGGTTCACCAGAAGACTGGCGCAAAGTTTGTATGCGAGAACCGTCAGTAAGACCCCACAAGTGCGTAAACTAAGGAACCAGATCAAACATGTTCGTCTATTCGGCTTCGCGTTCCCTTCGAAAGTGAAGTGTCACTGATCTACAATGTCGCAATTCTCCATGATGTTCGAAGTCGCGAATTGTGGAGGGATCAGAGACGGACCCACTAATCGGCCAGAAAGGCTTATTTCAGTACAGCCGCAAGATGAGGTCGGAAGCGAAAAGCGGCGCGAATGAATAGGCTGCAGCGCTTGCTCCTTGTATGTAAAAAGTAAGCTCAACGAAACGACATGGACCGCGGGCATCGTGAGGGCGGCAAAGTGGATAATATATAGACTTCAGCCCATCGATGGAAGACTCGAATACCTAGCTCTCAAAGGATGATAGATCGTTTCACAATTCTACATTGCCTTAGAAATCTATTGACTGTTACTTATGTGTTCGTCTGTACGGAAGTGCGACTGTTAAGTTTCTTCGTTGTAGGAGGTGGTGGACGATTCTAGAAAAAATCCGAGACTGAAACAATTGTAACTGCCGACGTCATGGCAGGAAACACGACGTTGTGCGTGCGGCGCAAGTGGACCTCTGGAGCCCCAGGCTGGAAATGAGAGGTCAATCAATGCGCGTCAAGCAATAAGCTTGGCAGGAAGGATCGAAGGTGAGGCTGTCGCTTGGGGTGGACGATAAGCGAGATGGTTCATCGCGACAGCCGTCTGGAGAACGAGAATAACGAAATGAGGCGCAATGCAGATGTTGGGGCGAGATGAATTTAAAGGAGAGGCGAGCGCACACGGCTGGATGCAGCAATAGACCTCATGCGCGCAAGGTCGTGGTGTAATTATAACCGCTGTTGGGGTTCGCATCTCATGAGATTGCAACGGCTGCGCTATACCCAACTCGGATCTGGCCCATCAAGGGTGTAACCGCATTGAAACCATTGGACAGGGGTGGCGGATATAGTAAAAGGCCGCGTAATAATCCACGGTGCTTGTTGTGTTTCGTGTCGGCCAGACAGTGGCAAAAGAAGACTCTGGATGGGCGGGCATGGAGCGAAGGTGCCGCATTGCCGCGTAGTGAGCGGTTACCAGCAAAACTAACAGGTCCGTCGACGACGGATGCAGACGTTGGGGAGCAGCGGAATGGTGCGGGCACAGTAGCGGATGGCCGTCTCCTAGGGCGACAGAGCGGCGATCCAGACGCCACCCCTGTTGTTGAGGCTCACGCATGAGAGGCTGCTGTTTGCGGATGCTGCAAGGTGCTTATCAGGGCAGAGGGTTCAGAGCTTGAAATTGGGAGCAGCGTGCTCGGCACGTGAAGCTAAGAGCGACAAGCAGCGTGCGGTGGCAGGCGACGGGCGACGGGCGGCGAGGAGGCATCATGGATAATGGATGCAGAGCTGTGGTAGCCCTCGCCTGTCAAACCACTCCGTCCGCGCGCTCGGTACGGCCGCCGTGGTGCAGTCATGGCAACACGATGCGGGTAGCCACGAGCGTGCAGCATCCACGGCACTGCTGGCGGTGTCGTCGCGCGCAGGCGGCGAAACCATCTGCACCAGCAACCAGTGCGTGGCCCCAGGCCCGCTTGCAACATTCACTCTGGCTTGCTTGCTTGATCGATGATGGTGGGCACGCTCTGGCCGCCTATGATCTCCACCCGGCCTCACTAGCGTTATTAGCGGCTGCCCGGACTGGCACCACCGCGCTCCCCTTTTCTCGCGCCTGCTCCCATTAGAATGCCCTCCTGCCCTTTCTCTCTCAGTCTTCACCCACACTCGCTACCGACGACCGCGCCTTCTTGATCGCGTCTCTGGGACTACTCTATTTAATACTGCCTGCTTTACTTGTTAATTCTTCCCCTCGCTCCAGCATCTTTCCACGCTCGACAACTAGCCCGCAGCACCCGCACAACTGAAACCGGAACGAGCAGTCTTAATATCCCAGGTCCGTGTTGCCAGTCCACATTTCTCAGTCGCCTCGTGGACGCGCCCGCTGACTTTTCCTCCCAGTTACCACACCACTTGCACTACACAAAATGCCTTCCATGATGAAGATCGCCCTCCCGGCCCTGGCTGCTGCCAGCGGCGCGTACGGTATGCTCTCCAACACCAGACCGCGTCAACATTGACTGACAAGACCCCAGCTGCCTGCAGTGTCTCCGCCACCACCACCATCCAGAATGCCGGTGACGCCAGCGCCATCGCTTCCTGCTCAACCTTCTCCGGTAACATCGCCATTGCGACTGGTACCACCGACGACATCTCCTTCCCCGGCGTCAAGAAGATCAAGGGTGACTTGATTGCCGACACCGCGACCGAGCTTAAGCAGATCAGCGCCAGCGACCTCGAGGAGCTCGACGGAGAGATGATGCTCAACGACTTGACCCGTCTCAACGCCGTCAACTTCCCCAAGCTCAAGGCCATCGACTCCATCAAGTGGAACGCCCTGCCCGCTCTCCAGGAGATTGGCTTCACTGGCGAGGTCACCAAGGCCAACAAGGTCGACATCCAGAACACCGCTCTCCGCTCCCTCAAGGGTATCAACATTGAGGAGGTCGACACTGTCTTCATCGCAAACAACGGTTACATAGATGAGATCTCCATGCAGCTCGGCAACGTCTCCACGTCGCTGACTCTTGCCGACAACAACGAGGCCGTCAAGGTCGAGCTGCCCAACCTTATCTGGGCTAGCAACCTGACCTTCCGTTTCTGCGGTTCCGTCTCAGTTCCCTCCCTCGAGCGCCTGAACGGCTCCCTCGGTCTCTACAACAACGGTTTTGAGTCCTTCTCCGCTCCCAACCTTACTTCCGTCGGCGAGGCTGTTGCCCTTGTCGCCAACGAGAACCTGTCCAACGTCTCTTTCCCAGCGCTCACCAAGATCTCCGGCAACCTTCAGATCGCCAACAACTCCAAGCTCATCGAGATTGACGGCTACCCTGTCCTTAAGAGCATCGGTGGAGCTTTCGACATGAGCGGTAACTTCACTGAGTAAGTTTGCTCCATATTCGCTGTACAACATGCCTTGCTAACACATGCCAGCGTTACCACTCCCAAGCTCAACAGCGTCTCCGGTGCCTTCAACCTCCAGTCCACTGACAACGTCACCGAGACCTGCAAGACCTACAAGCCCCTCAAGGACAAGAAGCTCATCGAGGGTGGCTACAGGTGCGAGGGCAAGCTCATCGACCCCGCTGGTGAGGGCCACAAGGGTACCAAGCAGGGTGACGGTGACGACAAGACCGGCGCTGCCACCACTCTCAGCGCTGTCAACGGTGCCCTTGGCCTCGCCGCCATGGCCGCTGTTCTCCTTCTCTAAAAAGCTTATGACGCTGGCGTTCCATCATAATTGCATAGACTACCCCCACCTGACTTTCTTTGATAGCGTATAGAATCAAGCGAACAGGCGCTGACGCAGGAGTTCAGCATTTGAGGACTGAAGGGGCATCGGGGACGGTTTCATGGTTCAGCATGTAACAATTGAATGTATCATTTGGCTACGAGGGTCGAGCAGCCTGTTAATTCGCAGTACATATATGTCTGCCCCGCGACACGGTGTGCAGAATTGCAGGAGGAGTTGCTTTATTTGGGATAGTGGCATACAGTCTTTCTTAAATCTGCTCTGCGTTTTCTTGTGATGTGTTGAAATTAGCATGTGTTTGTCTGGAAATCCTACGTCACGCATTGAGGCCTTTGCGAGCTTCACCGCCTACGACTTGAACTTTGCTTTTCGCCGAACGGAGCTTTCAAATGTGTCATGTCTGTCCATGTCGTCTCATCAAGCCTTCACAGTGTTTCTCAAAAGGAGGATGAAACGCCAACAGTGGTGGGTATTGGCGCATGAGCTTTGACCTCATTGACGCGACGGACATCGATCATGTCATAGTGTTGCCAAAATTAACTGACAAGTGCAAGGGCAAGCGCTCGAAGAACAGCTAGGGCTTCTGTCGAATGGTACAGGAGCTCAGCTCAATCCATCCTCCCGCATAACTTGATCCCATACGTTCTGAGACTGTCTTGCGCCGCTAGTCGGCAGCGCACCTGCAACGACGCCCATGCATTCCAAGTAGAATATTCCATACCGCGTTGTCGTTCATACCTGATCTCTCTTCCGGCTCTTGAATACCTAAGACGAGGCTTTCATGTCTCGAATACCCAGTTCAGGCATCCCTTCAGTTATGGGTGGTAAGACGGAGAGCGGGCTCTAAAGTGCGGGCCGCAGTCACTAAGTTCGTATAACAGATGATGTGGGTAAACGAGTGAGCTTCTTTCGTACATATCGCAGACATGTCCCATGCACGACATTCTGTACCACGCAGCGTCTTTGTTAGGAGCCGGGGGCGCCGCCGGTTTGGTGTTCCCAGCACATGCTTTCACGTGCGGTTACCCAGGAAAATGGAAGGCACGCACGCAGGGCCCAATCGCTACGGAACAAGTTTATTGAGCAACGTTCTAGGCCAAACATGTAACATTGGCACTTCGTTGTGGCCTCCGGTGAATTATGAGAGAATTACCGTCTATCATATTTCCGAGGCGTCGTCATCAGCGGCACTATCGCGATTGATCTGCACTTAGCGTCATTCGCATGCTCGTCGCGCTCAACGGTAATCTGTACTGAACGAATTGCTTCTGCAACGCAATTGCGCCTATCGTTCACCCCTTTCGCAGCTTCCCTCGTGTGTCCCACTGTGCAGCAAGTCAGGACCCTGCTTTCACTAGTCATTACCGTCTGTCGCTTCCGCCGCTGCTTCCCCCCGACCTCGCTGCGACGTCACCAGCAACATTTAGTCCACACCCCAAACGTCGCGCGCCCGGGCGCTCTCAACCGCCAAACTGGAGAGGCCACAGTCGCAATCGCCGCCGCTCCATTCACAGAGGGAAACCAGCAATACCGATAGCGTCCGAGCGCGTAGCTCATCGATACGCATATCACAGGCCCGAGGGGAAGAAGTGGAGAAGGAACACGCGGGATCCTACCGACTCAACATGCTTGCGGGCAAAGGATACTCGTGGAAGGCTGCCAAAGCCCGGCTGCCACCATCAAGACAGGTTATAAGCACAGTACGGAACCCACGCTTCCTCATCTCCATTGGTCTGGTTACAGCAATTGTGCTGCTATGGCGGTCCATGGGGTCAGCAGCTGGGGAGATGCAGAGGTATGCCACGTCTCCCAATGTGTTACATGGAACAATCGCTGATCATACCGTCCCAGGTTCTACTGCTTCGGCCCCTCGAAACCTCCAATGCACATGACAGCGAACGAGAACGAAGACTGGCACGCGCACTTAAACACCCCCGTGATATTCAACCACCACAAACCAATAGAAGTCAACGCCACCGAAATCCAGCACGTCGATCTGAACGGTGTCACTTCGACCATTGACGCAGCCAAGAACAAAGAACGCGTTCTGATCCTCACTCCGCTCCGCGATGCCTCATACTACCTCGCGAAACACTTCGACCTTCTCACGTCACTCACGTATCCCCACGAGCTGATCGATCTGGCGTTTCTGGTCGGCGACACAACAGACGATACCATGGCAGCATTGGCAAAGGAACTGGAGCGGGTCCAAAACAACCCCGAAGTAGCTTTCAGGTCGACCATGATTGTTGAGAAAGATTTCGGTGTCACGCTCTCGCAAAGTGTAGAGGACAGACACAGTTTTGAGGCACAAGGTCCACGGAGAAAGGCGCTGGGCAAGGCCAGGAACTACCTACTCTACACCGCCTTGAAACCGGAGCACAGCTGGGTATACTGGAGGGACGTAGATATCGTCGACAGCCCCTCCAAGATCATCGAGGATTTCGTGGCGCATGATCGGGATGTCCTCGTTCCTAGTATGTGTTGCAGATGTCATCTCCGAAAGCTGTTACTAACACTATACAGACATCTGGTTCCACAGGTACAAGGAGGAGAATGGCAAGATGGTCGACATCGAAGGGCGCTGTGAGTCTTCACCCCACTCGATTCCGCGATCCCCACTAACAAGACTCAGTCGACTACAACTCGTGGCAAGAATCTCCCGAAGGCCTCAAACTTGCCTCCACCCTCGACAAAGACATTGTCCTGGCAGAAGGTACTTTCCCTGTCCTCCACATTTCCTCCCTCGACATCAGCTCACACACCCACAGGTTACAAGCAATACCCCACGAACCGCAAGTACATGGCCACAATGGGCGACTGGCGCGCCGACAAAGACGAAGAAATACCCCTCGACGGCATCGGCGGCGTAAACATCATCGTAAAAGCAGACGTCCACCGCTCCGGCGTAAACTTCCCTTGCTACCCCTTCGAAAACCAAGCCGAGACAGAAGGCTTTGCAAAGATGGCCAAGCGAGCAGGCTATGGCGTTTACGGATTGCCCAACTACGTTGTCTGGCATATCGATACCGATGAGAAGCCCGGGAATGCTTAGCTAGCGCTGAAGAGATGGCGCGAGTAAAGAGTGATTGAGAAGTGGACGAAGAGCATATATACCTTGGAGTCGGGCGTACCTCGCATTAGAGACATGGCTTAGTTGCGGGCGAATCTTGGAGTCTGATATTAGATGGGGGAACATGTTATACTTCTGTACGAGTAGGAGTGCAGAGACTGCGGCGTAGCTCCTTTTAGACGATACGATAACGATATCCCGTTTGCTGCCTTACGAGGTTTTACCATCATATATGCTTGTCAAGTTTCGAGTGCGGAATCTAGACACCACATGTTTGCAGAGCTTGTGTTGTGAATACGGACTTCATGTTTCATGGTGATATACCACAAGCAGAGGCTGGGCATATCTCAGTATCATGCTCCTTGTAGAGCGACCAGGAGGATGCTCAAAGCTCTAATCTCTTGAAGAGACGAGCATGAGACCCCTCCCCGATCCATATATTCATACACATCTGCCTTCAAGCGTATCCAGATCCATACCAGCGATGCCACATGCTCCAACCTCTCATATCCTCCCTGCCGTCATTCCTGTCCCGTCACACCAATCATAAAGTGGAATACTCCAACGATCCTTCGAAGGCTAACGACTAGGACACGCGAATTCGACAGGCCGACACTGATCAGAGCAGTGGCTTCTAGTAGTCGTAGATGCCAGAGTGGAACTTGCGCTCGTCGTAGTACTGGGCACGAATCTTCCTGCCTCTGAACTCCCATCCTTCGTCGAAGCGGTTCACGGCGTTGAGGGCGGCCATCGGGGAGTTGAACTGGATGTAGACTACGCCATCCTTGTTGCTCTCGTCCAGTTGGATACGCTCGACATCGCCACCGAACTGAACTCTGTTAGCATATGCATGTTGACGACCATGTCTTAAGCCTTACTTTTTTGCCGAATGCCTCGCCCATGTCTTGTCGGATGCCACCGTCGTTGCGCTCGGCGTTGGCGTCCCAGTCAACACCGTCGACGCAACCCCATGTGACCACGACACTTGACTTGTCGCCGAATTTGCTAGGCTCGTCTTTCTGGATACGCATACCGCCACTGACATCCCAGACCTGTTGAGACTGGACTCTGCCGTTGGCGTCGAGATTGCCTGCGCCCTGAGGGGCCCTGCGCTTCTTGACTTCCAGATGGGTAACGACACCATCGTTGTTCTTTCCGAGACCTTGGCCCTTCTTGTAACCCATCTTATTCATCATGGCTTCGGCTTTGCTGATCTTGGCGCGTTTGGCGGGACGTTCGTCATGGGCGGGCTCGTTGTCTGCATCTTCCATCTGTACGTCAGGACGCTCATACCGGACTGGAGGCGCAGATATAGTGGCGGCCGCGTATCGGACTGGAGGCGCAGAGATGGTAGCACCTTGATAGCTCGGCGCGGCTGGTGGTGAACCAGCTGGCGGGGGCGGAGGCGGAGGTACATAGTCATCTGTGACCGACGGGGGTGGCGGCGGCACGGCATCAGACTGCTGCTGCGACAGACGCATGCGACGGGCATAGGCATCTTCTCCTGACGGGTCGGACGAGGGCGCCGCAGAGTTGTCGTCGTAGTATGCAGGTGGAGCGAAAGAAGGCTTGGTAGCAACTGAAGCAGGGGTTGAGCTAGACGAAGACGCCGACGGGGTGCCACTGGCTTCCTCACTGCCATCGCGAGACTTGTGCTGAGCGGCAGCTCCACGCAAGAAGGCAGTGAAACCTTCCTTCTTGCGTCGGTAACCACCTTGCGCCTTGTAAGCTAGCAAGTTGGACGGCTTGTCGGGCTTGTGAGCGGCCAGAGGCTCATGAAGTCCGTACATCTTGGTGAACTTCTTCTGCTCCTTCTTCTTCTGCTTCTCCTCATACGCGCGCATCCTGCGCTCTTCCAGAATGGAGGCATCGTCCTCTGCGGTGCTTCGGTAGTAGTCGATGCCATGCTGCTGAGGGTTGGCGGGTCCGGGAACTGACGAAGAGAGCGGGGCAGCCACAGGCATGGTGGCCCTCTTGACAGTTGGGACAGCCTTCTTGGCCTGGGGACGCTTGATTTGATGAGGATTATGGAAAGCTAGACAATCAAATGAGTCGTAGTTCAAGGCAATAGTGTGGAGCAGTTCAGTTAGATACCAGGTTTCTTCAGCTGCTCGGCCTTGGCCTGTTCCTCTGTGTACTTGACAGGCGCAGCGGAGATGGTGGCCGCGGCATACGGATTCGGAAGGCCTTTCTGGGCGTAGGGGTTGGGAAGACCATAAGGGTTGGGCAGGCCTTGCGCCTTCTGCGGCGGCTGGTCGGCCATGTTGATATCGATATACGCGCAAGTGCGGCGCTGAACAATGGCAAATGCGACTGGCGCACGTCACACGTGAGCGGCGGCGGGCTGAGCTACAAGTCTAAGAATGCAGAGGTTAGCAGCTATCTTGCGGATGCAAGATTGAACAATGAGGCGGCGACGGTGAGATTCGACTACGGCAGTGTGTTGGTTGTGAGGGTGGTGGAGCGGCAGGCGCGATGTCAACTGCCGCCAAGCACCCCAGCCCGCGTGCCGGCGTTCGGCGCGCCCTCCACGCTAGAGCTTAGCCGCATTGCGCGGGCATGCAGGAACGCCTGTTACCATGCTGTCATCCAAATCCTTATCCGTGATAAGTCATTTCCACATCTCCGAATACATCTGAGCAGGCTCTGGTGTTTCTTATCAATTGTAGATTTCATTGCGCGTCATAGAAGCATAAAGGTACCATCGCCCAGGAAGCCCGCGCATAGCAGTGTTCCTCTA
The DNA here is from genome assembly GCF_023757995.1 of Alternaria metachromatica. Classification (NCBI taxonomy): domain Eukaryota; kingdom Fungi; phylum Ascomycota; class Dothideomycetes; order Pleosporales; family Pleosporaceae; genus Alternaria; species Alternaria metachromatica. The sequence goes on from NW_026055496.1 coordinate 866,679, forward strand.
ATCGCGACCATCAGATCTCCTATCTAGTAATCCATCGCCATGGCCCCAACCACTCTCGAACACGCCTTCTCCAAGGACTCGAGCTCGACCGCTGTCATCGTGCCCGGTAGCCCTGCCCTGACCGTCTCGTACAAGAAGCTTGCTGCCGATGTCAAGGCTTTCCAACAGCAGCTGGCAAAGGTCGGCGTTTCTGCCGAGGCCGCTGTGTCCATCGCGCTGCCCAACACGTACGAGTTCATCGTCTCCTTCATCGCTGCCTCGTGGCAGAGGGCCATCGCAGCGCCCCTCAACCCGGCGTACAAACAGTCCGAGTTCGAGTTCTACATCGATGACCTGAGCTCAGCGATCGCATTGGTACCAAAGGGTGCATTTGCGCAAGATGCGGCAGCTGTCCGCGCAGCACGGAAATACAATGCCGCCATCGCAGAATGCTACTACAATGGCAGCGAGGTCGTCCTGGACGTCAAAGAGGCTGGAAAGCTTGAGGGTAAAACCGCGTCCGTCCAGTCCGCGCAGCCAGACGATGTCGCTCTTGTGCTGCACACGAGCGGTACCACTGGACGCCCCAAGGCCGTGCCTCTGACGCACCGTAACTTGCTGCGGACGATGAAGAACATCCAAGCAACCTACGAGCTGTCGCCCAAGGATCGTACCATGCTGGTTATGCCTCTCTTCCACGTCCACGGCCTGCTTGCTGGCTTCCTCGCGCCACTGGCTTCAGGAGGCTCAGTCATTGTGCCGCCCAAGTTCTCCGCCACGGACTTCTGGAAAGACTTCAATGAGCACAAGGCAAACTGGTACACGGCTGTTCCGACAATTCATCAGATCTTGCTCAAGAGCCCTCTCCCAAGCCCTATGCCCAACATCCGCTTCATCCGATCGTGCTCCAGTCCGCTCTCGCCCAAAACGTTCCACGAACTCGAGAAGGCGTTCGGTGCTCCGGTATTGGAGGCATACGCCATGACTGAGGCGGCCCATCAGATGACCAGTAATCCCCTCCCCCCGAACCAGCGTAAGCCTGGCAGTGTGGGGCTCGGTCAGGGTGTCGAAGTCAAGATCCTCGACGAAGCTGGCAAAGAGATGCCGCAAGGGAAAGAAGCTGAAATCTGCATTCGTGGTGAAAACGTTACCAAGGGATACCTCAACAACCCAGCTGCCAATGCTTCATCCTTCACCCAGGATGGCTTCTTCCGCACTGGAGACCAGGGCAAGCTTGATGCTGAGGGATATGTTATCATTACCGGCCGCATCAAGGAGCTGATCAACAAGGGTGGTGAAAAAATCAGTCCTATTGAGCTCGACAACGTAATTGCGCAGCATCCCGCTGTATCTGAAGCTGTCAGCTTCGCGATTGAAGATGAGATGTACGGCCAAGACGTTGGTCTTGCGATCGTGGTCAAGGAGGGCCATGCCCTGACTGCGGGAGAGCTGAAAACGTGGCTGACGGATCGCGTTGCCAAATTCAAGCTGCCGAAGAAGGTATGTAGATACCCAATCAAACATGCATATGTGGAACATAGTCTAACAAGCTGCAGATTTTCTTCACCGACATCATGTACGTGAATGATAACATTGCAGATGAATCATGCACTGACTGCGCACTTATAGGCCGAAGACTGCAACAGGAAAGATCCAGCGACGTCTTGTTGCCGAAGCTATGCTCAAGCAAGAACAGCCCAAACCCAAGCTATAGACAGATCACCGGATCGGTGCCAAACGGCCCTGTACCATACTTCGTTATCATTTGGGGGCGATCAGCAGAGTCTCAGACCAGATGTACCATACATGTGCGACAACCTGTCGTACGGATAGATTGCATAGACCAACGCCAAGTGTCTTCTGCACCTAGTCACTCTCCTATTGACCCACGTGAACTTTGTGTTTTTACTAAAGCTACCTTCCACTATGCGGGGGCCGGCCCACGTGTAACGGTGCCAATCACGTTGCAATTTGGTGTTCGCGAGGCTGACTTGCACTGAACTGCGCCTCTTGACACTGCAGACCTTGTGCATAAGTCTTCGAATCCAGCAGCCTGAGATACTTCGATAAACGAATCCTAGCCTGGCTCTGCAGGAAGCTGCTACGGCTAGGGAGTATTTGGTGCTTTAGGGGCGATGCGTTGTGCGGCGTACCTCGGTGTGGGTAACCAGGCCGCATACACATGGCCTTTCCGCCCCCATATGCTGTGCCTCTCATTCTTGTTTGCTTTCCGATATACAGAGTACTTTTAGATGATGCAGATGCCTCGACGCAAGCTGCATTGTCCTTGGCTTGGTCGGCACTCGTCCTCAAGTTTGCTTTTTGGTTGAGCCTTCGTCACCCGCACGCATCATCAATCCACTTTTTTCTCTGGCCAGTTCAGAGACGGACGACCGTTTTCCTGCTGGACCACGCACGTCCGTTGGATCTCCTTTTGTTTCATCGATGAGCCCTGAAAGCCAGGCTGGATTCGGCAGTTTACCGGCATCATCCCCGCCCGTCATGTCTCAGATTCTACATCCAGGGACCAACACTATGCGACCGACACAGCAATCAAAGGGTACACAAAACTCGATAGCCAGCCAATTTTCTCTGGCCAGCACTTCGACAAGTCGCTCCCCAACAGTCACTACCGGTACTCTATCAACAACCAACTTAATGCCTCCTAATATGCCTTTCGCCGATGCGGCTTCCAGTGGCAGTTCGACGCCGCGTTCTTCTCAGTCATCTTTCAGTGACCAGTCTAATACAACGTCAGCATCTACGCCACCAAGGCCTCAACGATCGAGCCTGAAGCCTAGTCTCAAATCTTCCGACGCGGTGACTATGGCATCTAGCAGGAGGTCTTCACCACCTGCGGTACGCTTCGCAGAACCAGATCCGTTGGCCAAGTCAAAGACCTGGCCGAGAGCACGACCGAAGACTATACAGCTACCAGAACCCCTGATAAACAGAATACCAAACTCTTCGAAGAAGGCCCAATACCATCACATACCCTCGTTTACCAGCCCGACCACAACTCTGATGGATCAGATCGATAATTTCCAAGCATGGGGAACGCCAAAGTCGCCAGGTCTCCACCGTCCCGACTCTCTTCCCATGTCTCGAAGTGGATCTTTCAAAGTCATGCGAAAGCGTGTGAGCAGCCTCACGATCAAGTCAACTTCAAACCAAGAATCGGATGCGAGATGGACTGGAATACCACTACCGGCCAATTACAAACCACCAACTCTAAGCCCAAGATCCCGAGTAGTTTCCTATCAGTCCGTCCTGTCCGCGAACTCACGCATGTCCACACAATCTGCCCCAGCAGCCTCGGCACCGTTGTCCCCCTGTAGTCCTCCGCCAGGCCAATACAACCCCCTCGACCATTACATACCTTGCTTGTATCCATCATGTACCTTACATTACACACCTGCCCACACAGGATCAAACTACTACCTCCCCCAGGGCCCATACGACCTGACTCGTCTTCACGGCTACTGTCCGCGCCATGCTAGCCAAGAGATGAAGGAAGCCAACACAGCATGCAAGCAAGCCTACGAGAAATTACGCCAGAGCGCCGGACGCAAGACCCTCAACGACATAGCCTCCGAGTTCGAGATATTCAAAGAGAACTTCCGCCGAGATCGCAGAAGCAAAGACGCCGCACTAGTACGAGAGCACAAGCAAAGAGTGTTGGGCGCCCCTCCCGTGCCCCTAAACCAGAAAAGCAACGATGCAAGAGCGAAACCCGGGGTGCAGGAAGAAGTATGGGATTGGCGGTACACACTCCGTCCTTGCACGTCTTCCCACTGCAAGGCTTACTACACACCATACTCGAACCATTACATTTACTACCGCACACCGTTTTCTGGTACCTCGTTCTTGCCACAGGAGACTCTCTGCTCGGCCTGCGCACAGACTGAGGTTGAAGGCTTCGCGAAGAAGGTTAAAGAGAAGTATGGGAGCAGGTGCGGTTGGGATCATCAGGAGTGGCATGAGTGGTATACCAATGCTTGTAACGATCGTAACATGGAGCAGGACTATTGGCTCAGAGCACAGGAGAGAGCTGTCAGAGAGCGGGGGCCTGCGAAGTGGGTGGGCAGGCTGGAGGAGGTTGTCGTAGTGGAAGAGGAGGTTGATGAGTTGAAGAAGGGGAGGAAGAGCTTGATGAGGAGATGGTTTGGAAGTATGTCTGCGTAACTTAGCATCATATCAGACGGGTGCGATTTCAGATGGGATCCGATTTCGATCGAGGCACGATACACAGGCCTGGTATACTGCACTACATTCCTTTGGGAACTACACAGCAACGCTATCGCAAGAGTACATGACGCAAACGCTTTGAGGGACCGTATAAAATAATACCGTGTATTAATATACTACTCGCGAATACGAACCACAGCTTTCCTATTAGCCGAACTTCTCATAATCTGGTCCCATCCATGGTACTGCGGTGACGCAGAGCGAGAAGAGCCACTCACGACTCCCGAAATACATAACCACCACATACGCAAAAGGTATTCCTCATCAAACAAGAGAGATCGCAATCCTCAGACTCTCTCATAATCTGGTTCCAAGCCCAAGATACCTTGGTTAGCCAGTGGTCCAACATCATTGCGCAGCGAACGCACGCAAATTTTATAGCCATAAATTAAGATTGTATTCCCTTGCTCTTAACATACACTACAAACCCTGCATCCTGACCCTTTGCCTACAACAGGTCAAAGATCGTTGTCATGACCTCCGCCAATCAACCGCCACAGTCACAGTCCCTAAAGCGTCCTGCAGAGGCAGATATACAGCCACCCCGTATGAGGTAACGAAACTTCCATATCTGCAGTCATGAACGGTCGATTAACTTCAACTACAGTAAAATCGCACGTCAAGGCAAATATGGTACTGTCTTAGTCCAGATTGGAACCGAACAAAAGGCATACCTGCTCCACACCGACTATCTCTCGCACTACTCCACCGTCTTCAAGCTACAACTGACGCGCGGTACTCAAATATGTCTCGAAAAGGTAGAGCTTGAAGTCTCCGACATCTTCGTCGACTGGATGTACACCCAAAAACTGCCACAACCCTCCGAATGGGATTGCCTGCTCGTAGCCCAATGCCTGGAATTTGCAGGTCAATACCTGATCCCCTTATTCGCAGAAGCTGTAGGGAACGCGTTCGTCGACAAGGCATTCACCAAAGGAATAACCCCGTACTACCCAACCGTCGTTTTTGCGTATACAAAGCTTCACTCTCACACCGAAGCCTCAGACCGCTTGAGGCGTCTACTCGTGGACTATCACTGCAATATGTATAGACCGGGGGAAGTCCACAACGCGACCCCTGGTATGCACTTGGAAGATGAGATGGCGGAGAAAATTCCAACCGCGTTTTGGAAGGCGGTTATGGATAGGTATGCGAGAATTGGTATTGGCCATGCGGGTTTTCAGATGCGTGCGCAGATTGAATATCATGAGCATATGACGATGGAGGATGAAGATGCTTGTGAGGTTTGCGGGTAGTGTTCAGGAAATGGGGATATGTTGTGCGTGCTGAGCGAAGTTGTGTGCCGGCTGGACGTATGAGAGAAAGCAGGCGTGTTATCGGTATCATGTTAGTGACGATATGTGGAAGTTCAATGAGAATTTAAACCTGTGACAAAGTGAAATGAATTGCGAGTAGAAGCTACAAAGCGATCGCGGGTATCTTAGTAGTACATGAAGGCCGTTGCTCGTAAGTAATGCACGGGCTCGATAGTGCGTAACAAAAAGAGTCCAATAAAAGTGTAACTTGCCGACGATGTCAAATGAGAAGGGGTTCTACATCGCAATATTCTACTTCCTTCTGTCCCATGAACCGAGTGTAAGGATACCGCGACACTTGTCTGGGCCACTCCACATGATGCCTCATGCGACACGGTATGTTCCAGTATATCCCTTCGATCCAGCTCAGCACGGCAGTAGGAGCATGTACGCCCTCAAAGCCCACTCTTTCGAGGTAGAGGATTGGTGTAAGAACAGCTTGGACCGCGATGAAATGAGCCAGCAGAATCTGCGCAACACTGTTGTTGGGATCGATGAAGGCCTGAAACTCATCATGAGTCCACTTGGATGGTGTGTTGTAGAGCATAACAAAGGCCTGATATGTCTCTGGTGGGCGGTCATACGCATGGGTGATTGTGCATACGAGCAACTCCCAGTATGACCGCTCACAGTCGGACATGTTCAAAGTCTGGACAAGGTCGAGGGACAATGATGCCATGTCGAGATCTTCGCGGTTGAAGCAGCTCACTCTCGATGTTCCGATCCGCTTCTGCATTCTCTCAAGGTGGGAATCCGCGCAGAATGCCTAGAAGGGGTCAGCGTGAATGTTCAATTTTGTACACAGATCGCTGTACATACGTTGAAGACTGAGTCGGCGATGAACATCATGTTGTTGCCTGCTATCAGGTTACACCCACGGACCATTGTCATGAATTCTGCCATGCCGTCCTGCAGGTGACTTGATTGGAAAGCAAGTACCAGAGCCGCGGCCATTCTTGCGTCGCGCTCGCAGGCGGTTGTTGGGGGTACTGAGAGCGCTTCGTTGAGCGATTTGACAGCGAGTATTCGGTGCTGTATGGCTTGTTCTGCAACACCCGAATGCGTTACAGCATCCAGATGTGACGCAGCCAGCGCTAAGATGGAATGCATAAGATACTCGTACTGCAATAGTTAGCACCCTTAGCCAAAGAAGCTTCTTCCATGTCTTCCGGGCTCTGGTGGAAAACACATACATTGTGCGCAAAGCCGGGAATCGCCGTGATCCAGATCTTGTCGGCTCCAACCGGGAGATGCGGGTAGGCAGTGATGAGAAAATGATGAAATAAACGCATGTCTGCCATGGACTATGGTCGTAAGTTGCTACACAATTCAGTATACGCTCGAAGTACACTTACGAAGATGCCTGGCGTAGATCCCAGGCTGCCCCCCTCCTGAGGGTGCGGTGAAGTAGGAAGACGTTGCATTGCTTGAATGATGTTTGCTGGATACTCGCACTGCAATCCCGCTTTGGTACAATGGTGGCACTCAGGATGTCTCTCGTTACATTTGATCCTCCTGTGCTCTGATTAGGATACTTGCGCGATACAAACGCCTGAACATCGTTCGAGTACCTTTTCTTACAGTTGAAACAACCGCGGCGGGATTTGGTGTGTCCTTTCCTTGGAATTGGTCTGCGAGGCATCGGTGGTGCATTCCCAATTCCGCTATCCGACAAAGTCGGTGAGTCACTCGAAGAGCTTTCGACTACAGTACTGTGATCCTGTGGAGACGACATTGATATCAGAAGTATGAGAAGAATTCTGCGATCTGCGGGTTCGCTCCCCCTGTGGCGATATATACTCTGCTGTATGCGGTATCCAATGCCTCTAAAGATGTGGATTGTACAGTTTGGGGGCCGAGAGCGGGAGGATGAAGCAACCCCGCGGGTGTGGGTGGTCCGTTAATCAGGGGACGCCAGCTTTACGGCTGAACCGTGGCGGGCTTACAGCACTATACTGTAAAACAAACGGCCCCGACTAATAGAATTGCAGTTCGCCTAGAGCCCTGATAATCAGAGTCCCCAAAGTGGTTTAGCATGGTGAAGCTCTAGATGTTTCCGGTTACTAGCCAGCTCACCGGTATGCAGCTATACCGTTAGATGGCGTCTGGTGGTTCTGAGGGCTGTGCTGCTGATATGCATCAACCGGCGGCGCGTCTATGCCTTACAACCGCTTCAGGCCTACTTTGCGAGTCCAAATCAACATCGCAAGACACCTTCCTCGAGATGATCCCAAGCACATTCCGGTGATGCCGGCTCTGTCGCAATGACGTCGCTGTATCACGAACCAACGATGGCATGGAACGTCTAGCTTTCACTGTTGCCTGCAGCTGTTTGACAGGCTATTTTTGCATTACGAGATAGCGACAAGCATCGCCAAGAGGAAGATGTGCGCCGATAGGTTGCCTTGACACTGGCGGCGTCCAGAAGATGGGTTGCTGAAAGGGCGCAGAAGTGCACATGGCGTCGCCTTTGACTCACCAAGAGCCCATACCAGAGAGCTCTTTAATAATAGTTGTACTTGCATGCAACTATTTCAGAGAATGCTGTGATGTAACGTCGTGGCCACCGTGGTCGATGGGCGCACTGCGAGGTCATGCGAAGTTTCCGTAAATACCAATAGGATCCCTTCGATCGACCGAGGCTGGGAGATTTCGCGTAACATTACCGTCTCAAGCCTGCGAGGCGTACCAGGCACAGATGATGTTCAGGCAGCGAGAGTGTCGAAGCAGCCGCTGACTGGCCTCAATCTCAATCGCCGGCGTAGGGGTGGAATGCCAAGGCGCTAACCTACCCCAGTCACCGTCCGGCCGTGTTCCAGGTTCTTCCCGTCCATCATCACCACTGTGTTCATACACATCCTCTCTACAGCACTATTCTAGTCCACGACACGAGCTCTGCGTTCTTCACAATCCTAGTGAAGCATGGCGGTCCTCGAAATAACCCAATTGCGTCTCAGGAATGTTGCCGCCGACGATCCAGCATTGCTTGAGAACCTATCAGCCGTGCGAGAGAAACTGCACACAAGCTCACAGTTTTACAACTGCATCGAGGACCCCAAGTTGATCTTTATTTTGGGCATATGGCCAAATTTGGAAGCACACTTGAAGTTCCTAGAATCTCCAGCGCGGGACGAGGTTCTCGGCCCCCAAGAAGATATGCTCCAATTTTGTTGGACTGTCCATGTGGAACTAGATGGCATGCATTTGCTTCCTTTAGAAGCACCCGTCTTGGCAATGGAGAGACTTCGTTTTAAGGAAGAGTGCGTCGAGGATCTTGAAAGGGCTTTCACAAGCTATGCGCAACAGCTCCAAGGCAACCACACGTTTAGAGTAGCACACGGCTGGCGATGCGATGCACCGGGAACTCACGAGGCGCTCGTCTTTACTGGATGGGAGACTGCGCAAACTCACGTCACCCTCACAGCAAACGTGGATAATGACCACGACGTCGCCGTATTGCAGGTCCGATCCGAAACGGCGCAAGTCATACGTGGCAGAAATCTGGAGCGGAACGATGGTGGAAATTAGGCTCCAAACTGTTCTTCATTCTTGAGGGTGCATGGGTTATGGGCTTGGAGCTCTCATGGGAAAGGGAAGTTGGGAGAGTCAGTCTTAATGGAAGGCACACGTGCGCCTGCTCTTCCCATGAGATCTCCGACTGGTCGGGTCGTGTACCCGTGCGAGGCCAGCACTCCGATCGTGGGGATCCAGGCCAATCATCGAGCAGAACAGCTCATAGTAAGCACCTAAACTTCGCTGGACTCCCGGCACTGCGTAAGTGCTGCACAGGGCATATCGACCGGGACGATCTTCCCTCTGTCGGTGGTTCCATTTCGGGGTAATGGCTTTGGTTTGATGCATGGCCACCGGAATCCCTTCGCGCTTTCCGTACCGCTGCATAAGGTTTTGCGGCAGGGTCACATGTTCCACAGCAGCACAAGGAGCCGGTTGTGGGGTAGGCAGGACTGGGCGCGATCTTGGCCTGCGACAAGACGAGACGCTACGGCAAGATAGCTGTGCAAGGCTGAACGTGGACTCAGAACTTCAACTTCATGTCCTATCGCTCGCGCTTCGAAGGCCTTCCTCTGATGATTAGATGCTACCTACTATGCAGTTAAGGTTGCAGTACCAGACGGTCGGTTGCTTTACCCCGCAATAAACCCCACTAGGACAGTGTTGAGCTGCGATCACCCCGACGCAAGTCAACTCGCCATGTGGTACTTAGAATGACTTAATAGAGTCGCTACTCTCGCACGTTTGATCGATCATTCTTGCTCGAGTTGCGTTCGCGGAGTGGCCAGTCCTCCCTACCTTGAACCGTAGACGCAATCACACGTGCCATCGACCCGTCTACGAAGCGATCAATCCAATTACACGCAATAAGACGCAACAAGACGCGCCTCGATATTTTTGGTACAACTTCACGGGCACGAGAATCGAGCCTGTATCTCAAAATGGAAAGGCCATGCCGTTATGTCTGGATCTTTACACAGCTTGCAACGTTGTCGACAACAATAGGAACACAGGCGCAGCAAACCGCCGACTTCGATCCTTTACAATGGGTCGACCCATTGATCGGTACTAGAGATGGGGGAAACGTCTTCGCAGGCGCAACACTACCATACGGCATGGCAAAAGGTCGGCTACACGAGCGCAACATTGATAACTTACTGCTAAATTCTTGCAGCCGTTGCGGATGTGGACGGTGCGAATACCGGGGGATTTTCCACGGACGGCAGCAACATCACTGGCTTCTCAGCTTTGCATGACTCTGGAACAGGAGGAAATCCAAGCTTAGGCAACTTCCCCATTTTCCCGCAGTTGTGCTCAGGCGATGACATCAACACATGCAAGTTTCCAATCACAGCACGCGCAACGCCTTATCAAAACGACTCAATCGAAGCACGACCCGGCTACTTTGGAGTAACATTGGAAAACGGCATACATGCAGATATGGCCGTTTCAGAACATGCTGCGCTCTTTCGCTTCGACTTCTCCACAGCATCTAATGGAAATGGAAGCAACGATCCTCTCATCATGCTTGATCTGACAGACTTATGGGCGAGTCGACAGAATGCTTCTATAACCATCGAGGCGGATGCCGGCCAACAATCGGGCAGAATGAGAGGGAATGCTACTTTCCTACCAAGCTTCGGCGCGGGGTCCTACATGGCATACTTTTGCCTCGATGTTTCTGGAGGAATTGTCAAGGACTCTGGAGTATGGGTCAACGACAGAGCCGGCGAGCAACCAAAAGAACTTTACGTGACGCGCGGCTTCAACTTGTTCTACGTGCAAGCTGGTGGATTCATCCGATTGAACGGCCCACTCTCAGGACCGGTACTAGCAAGGATGGGATTGAGCTTCATCAGTACTGATCAAGCCTGCCAGAATGCTGAGAGGGAAATCCCGGGGCCCACTTTTGACTTTGACGGACTTGTCACGTCAGCCGAGGAAGCCTGGCGTGAGAAGCTCGCTCCGATTACCATCGAAACTGGAGAAGTGGACGAGAGCATACAGACCAGCTTCTGGAGCGCAGTTTATCGTACGATGATATCTCCTCAGAACTACACTGGTGAGAACCCGCACTGGCAGAGCGATGAGCCGTACTTTGACAGCTTTTACTGTCTCTGGGATATGTGGCGCGTGCAACTACCTTTCCTTACCGTATTGGAGCCTTCTATAATGTCCAGTCTAGTGCGAAGTCTTCTTGATACGTATAAGCATCGTGGATGGCTGCCAGACTGCATGATGAGCACCTGCAAAGGCTGGACACAGGGCGGCTCCAACGCCGATAACGTCCTAGTCGATGCGTACGTCAAGAACATCACAGGAATAGACTGGGAACTCGCCTATGAAGCTATCGTCAATGACGCCGAGAACGAGCCATTGGAATGGAGTCAAGAGGGACGTGGCGGCCTGACAAGTTGGAAATCCCTAAACTATATCCCAGTGTCGGACTTTGACCCTTACGGCTTTGGTACAAACTCAAGGAGTATATCGCGATCTCTTGAGTACGCGTACAACGACTTCAATCTCGCTACTCTGGCAAAAGGCCTCGGTAAAAACACGACGGAAAAGTACTTCTCTCGCGCAACAAACTGGCGGAACCTCTTCAAATCCGACCAGACCTCCTCAATCAACGGTACAGATACTGGCTTCACGGGCTTCTTCCAACCCAGGAATCTGAATGGAACGTGGGGCTACCAAGATCCCATTGCCTGCAGTCCGTTGACTGACTTTTGTTCATTGACGTCGAATCCGTCCGAGACGTTTGAGAGTAGTGTTTGGGAGTACATATTCTTCGTCCCGCACGATATTGGGAAACTCATCGAGCTACTTGGGGGCGACGAGACATTTGTGCGCAGACTGGATTTCTTCCATACCAGCGGCCTAGCGGACATAGGGAACGAGCCAGTCTTCCTGACTGTGTATCTATCTCATTTTGCAGGAAGACCTGGACTGAGTGCAGAGAGGGCACATTACTGTAAGTCCCCCCACACCAGACATCAAGGAAGTGTCCAGTTTGAATGCGTTCGCTGACATCAGATGTAGACATCCCGTCACGGTTCAACGCTACACCCGGCGGCATTCCAGGCAACGACGATTCAGGGAGCATGGCATCTTTCGCACTCTTCAGCATGCTTGGCCTATTTCCTAACCCGGGCCAGAACGTATACTTCATTATTCCGCCTTTCTTCCCCACTGTTTCCATAGCTAACAAGCTCACGAATGCTACTGCCACTATTCGTAATACCAATTTCGACAAGGAGTACAAGAACATTTATATCCAGAGTGCTAAGCTGAATGGCGAGGTGTACACCAAGAACTGGATTGGACATGAGTTCTTCACGCAAGGGTGGACGCTGGAGCTTGTGCTGGGAGATACGGAGAGTGAGTGGGGTACGAAGAAGGAGGATAGACCGCCTAGTATGTCGGATGGGCAAGCTGAGGTAGATTTGGGTTTGAGGATGCAGTAGAAGATAGCGAGATGGGAAGGGTGAAGAAGTAATTGGAAAGCACTGAGCGCCGAAGATATAAGCGCGATGGAATAACTTAATCAGCGCTGTAAGCAGTATATTGTAGCAGCAACCTTGGAAGTCGCAATCATGGGGAATCCAATCGCTGGTATAACTGCCGAGTTCAGTAGTTTAGGTATAATTGTTGACTTTTTGATTACTGTGATCAGAACAAAGCTTTCGAAGCAACGCTCAATAGCCACGCGGCATCTTGCCAGCCGCCGACCTCTTCATTGGCCGTCGTACGTTGCGAGTCCCCGGTTGTTGGGCGGCTCTCTGTATCTGTAGTTGTCACATCCCCTTCTTGTCTCCGCAGAGCAGACGCAGCAATGATGGCTTCTCGTTCAAGCTTACGCCGCTTGGCTTCGACTTCGCGGCGCAACTTCAGCTCCTCCGTTGTAAGATTGTCTAGTCGCAAGCTCCTGTCATCTTCCGCATCATCCTCATCGGACGCTTCTCTGTCCTCGTCAACAGAGAACAGTGTCCATCCGATAAGACGATCCATCCAACCTCCAAGCCCGAACCCGCGTTCGCGCGCCAAGCGAGCGACTTCTTCCTCATCGCCATCGCTTTCTTCGTCTGCTTCGATGAAATCAGGCTCAATGAAGCGTTCATCTAGCTCAGAGATCTCGAAGCTGGCTCTGCCTGACTGCGGTTTCGATCCGGCAGACATCATGAGATCGGCCCGACTACCTACTCTGCTGCCCCGTCGACTCTGCCGTGCGCTGGGTACGCGAGAGCCTACGCGACTGGGGATACGACTCCCCACCCTGGACATGCGCGGGGAGAAGAACACAGGAAAGTCCGCGTCACCGACATGTTCGCCAGAGAGTAGAGCCATGGGCCTATCCTCATGTGAAGAGCGTTTCTCGTACTCGTCACCTTGTCCGACTAGACTGGTGGAGCTTTCTCGTCTCACAAGCCAACCCTGTCCCTTGCTATCCCTCGTCTCGCCAGCTATTGCCAAGCCAGCGCGGTGCAGCCACTCTTCATTTGACTCTTTGGTGTGATGCTTTACGAGTGGTGAATGTAGAGGTAGAGGCGCTGTGCCTTTCCTCGAATGATGTCTCTTTTTCCCATCATCTACCCTGAGCACTTCGTCGGCAAAGCTGACGCCGGGATGCAGGACACTGGTACTCTTTGCTTTTGGTATGTCACCAACCTCGCGAACCTCGGCACGGGGGTTGACGAAGTAGCTGTCGTATGCGTAGGCTTTCTTCGGGCGCTGCCGGGAACTGCTGCGGCTCTGGCTGAGGCTTAAAACACCGGGCGTTGTAGGTGCCGACTTTTGGGCGATGTACGACGTCCGAGGAGTGCGCGTGCCTTGCTCGTCGGGTGAAGGTGGTACGGATGCATCGAGAGGGTATTTGGCGCTGAGCGGGGCTATGGAGAGATTGTGGAGGTTCGGATAGGAGCGACGCGATCGGGATGTCGAGCGTGGAGGCTCCATGATGCTCAATTGGAGAACGTGGGACCACTGGGATACGCTGAGGATGTGAGAAATGTCACGATGTTTACTGTATTCAGTGGAGTGACCGAGGTCCAGCAGGTCAGCACAGACTCTGGGGAAATGAGGCTTAGCTTTTCATAGTTAGCTGTCGATCACGAGAGTCTTCACGTGAAAGTGGTGCGATAGAACTTTAAAATATTCTCTGTCTTTCGCGCTTAAGCCTAAGAGGTCTTTTTGCGTACTTTAGTTATATATATTAAGAGAGAAGATATTTAGTAATAGTAGTTTGCTAAGCTATTTATCTAAAGTAGTTATCTTTATATATACTTATAGTAGCTAAAAATAACTTTATAATAAATATATAATAAGTTATTATAATAGCTTATAAGGTAGAGATAGCTTATACTATAAAACTAGAGTTAAAGCTTAAATAACATATTTATAAAAGCGCGTCTACTACTACTATTTCTATTTCTTTATTATAATTATAAATACTTTACGCTTTTAAAATCTTTTTAACTACTATTTTTTTATTTTTACTAATAACTAAGTAGCTTATTTTACTTTCTTAGTTTTTACTTTAAATCTTAAATTTAATATAATCTACTATAAAGCTTTATTTACTAAGAAGCTATTAGTAGTAGCTACTTATATATAAAAAAGCTAGTAAATACTTTATAAGCTTAAAGTAAAAGCAGCTTAGTTTATATTTAAGTAGCTTAATAATAGTATATAATTTACTTAAGTAATAGCGTAAAGTTACTAATATTTTAGTCTTTAGCTTTTTTAAGTTTTATACTAATAAGCTTATAAAGCTAAAAATACTACTTTAAAAGCTATTTTTAGCGTAGCTATAGCTTATACTTATTAAAAAGATCTTTCTTAAATAAGTAAAAAAACTTAAGTAGTAAATAGTATTAGTAAACGTATTAATTAATTACTATAGTAAGTAATTCTAGTAGAGGTAAAAAAAGAGTATTATAGGTTAGTTTTAGGCTTTTATAGTATTTTTAGTTTATATAAGTAAGTAGTGTTATAAGAGAAAAAAATCTACTTCTAGACTAGCGCCTTAGCAAATAAAACTAGAATTACATTAATACATTAAGGAGAACTTTGAAAATATTCAACTTAGAGAAATTTCACGAATTCGTGCCGCGACCTCCGACTGCAGTCTGCAGTTGACCCCTTCGAATACGCTGATGTCTACGGAATGTCGCGGAGTCGTCATAGAGATTTCGAGATACTTTCTGCCAAGTTCCACTGAGCGTCCAGGCCCTGGCTACCTGGTTGCAATGATGAGGAAGCGGCCACAAGACTCGGACAGCAGGAGAACTCGGGATGAACGGCTATGAATATTGCCTTGATGATGGCATAGAAGCTGGGCAAAGGCGAAGTATGATATCGTTGTATTCGGATAGTCGGTTTGCTCTGGGAACCCAGCCCATAAGCTTCGCCTACTGGCAATTGCCGTTCTACAGTAATGCTTTGATGCGCTTACTGTGTGATTGGCGTCTCTCTTGTGCCGATTCTTCCGCGCGGTTCTGGCGAACACGTCGTGGTTCACCCAAGCACTAGAGACCCACCGCTCCGTAGGTTGCGAGTGGAGCGATGACGGTGTTAACGGCGCTGGAAAGTATCAAGCCTGTCGCTGAGGCACGGGAGCGAGACAGTGTTGAGACGCGCCGCCCAGGTCGGAGCCATGCAGCGGGGCGGTTCGCCTTGGAACAGAAGCGAATTTAGCGAAGCTTGCCCACTGCCCAGGTGCTACAGTACTGGCGCTTGCTCTGTGCTTGCCGTCATTTGGCAAGGCACGACAAGACTGGTGCGGGGTCCGCGCGCTGTTTGCTGGTACCAGAAGACTGAACTAGCATACAGCCCACAGATTGCTGTCGATGAATTATATGCTCTGCGTTCCTGCATAGCCAAAGTACCGTTGGGAAGGTGCGGCAAGTGACGTACGGCGCTTGGCGGACCCTGGAACCTGCGGTCCAAGCCAGCGGATTGATTCCGACGCATCTGGCTCGGACCAGTGAAAGGCGCGCTAGGGCGACCCGCCCGATTTCTTCCACAACACCAGCCTTCATTATAATCACACTACTTCTCACTCCCCGCGAACTACGGCTGACATCCTTCGCTACCGCCCCGAGCCATCACCACACAAATATCCGTCTACTGCGCACACCACTCCGCCCACAGTACACCCTACCTACCTCACTCACTCACAATGAACATCAACGCCTCTTTGCATCACCGCAAGACGCTCGCAAGATGTGTCCTGTAACCAGCCGGTAACAGCGAAGTAAGTTTCACTCCTTCGTGCAACCTTGGAAGCTGCACTGTCACCAACGCTGTGTGAACTGCCGCATTTTTCAAAGCATGCCCTTCCATTCGCCGCGCGCTCGACGCGACCGCCGGATCCGTGGGTGACAGCGGCGACAACCCATAGTTCGCGAATTCGGAGCTATCCTCCTAACGTACGAGCATTTGGCTAATAAAATATAGGCTGCCCGCGTCGGCTTCTGCCCCCGTGTCTCTTGTCTTCGAGCATCCTCCGAAGTCAGACTTCCATACCCTCAACGCACACAAGAGCACTCGACAAGGCCTACCACCAAGCACCTCCGCATCGAAAAATCCGCGCTGTGAAGGGTACAGGACAAATCGTCCGAGTACAACACTAGCTGAGCTTTCACCTATACCTTTGATACCCTCCTTCAAACACGAACCCGAAGCTCCGCAGCGCTTCAACATGTCTTCATCAAACGGAGACTCCGCGACGTCAGCCAGCCAGGATCAGAACGCTCAGGAAAGCGTATTCGAGAGAATCAGGGAGTTCGTCGCCTCTCTCGGACTCTCTGCAAGCGACGGGCTCATTCAGCACGCTGGCGAGACTACGCACGAGGACCTAAAGGTTGTCGTAGACCCTCAGGGTCACCAGTGTTCCATCACCTGCACAGCCGAGTCTTACGGCACTCTCACACCGGCCGTCTCCATCCGTTCGGCACCCGAACGCCTACAGTCACTCACTCCTCCATCAAACTACGGCACAGTTCTCCCTGGGTGCGTCTATCGTAGCAGCTATCCTAAAGAGGAGAACTACGAATACCTTAAGGAAGCCGGAATCAAGACCATCCTCACCCTGGTTCCTGAGCCACTCTCGCCCGAGTATCAAAACTTCATGAAGGAGGCTGGTATACAGCACTTCCACGTTCACGTCAAAGCCAACAAAGGCGAAGTGCGCGTCGAATCGTGCGAAATGTCACGAGCTCTGCGCCTCATCATGGATCGTACCAACCACCCGATCCTCGTCCACTGCAACAAGGGCAAGCACCGCACAGGATGCACCATCGCCTGCTTCCGGAGGATCCTCGGCGTCGACCCAGAGACAGTCCGCGAGGAATACCATACCTACGCCGGCGCAAAGGCTCGCTTCCTTGATGAAGTCTTTTTCGAGAATTTTGACCTCAATTTGGTCATGTGGATTGCTCGCAAGGAGGGCTGGGTTGCGCCTGCGATCGATATTGCACCACCCACACCCCCGGCTTCAGTCAGCTCAAGCACCAGCGCAAAGGCGGTCGCTTTGGCTTGATATTTTCCTTGGGTTATATTGCATTCTTAGGCGTTCGGAAGGGGGCATTGAGCATACCGGATCACTTGCCGGCTCAGTTGAGGTTTCAGCGCGGCGTTCCCGGCTCAAGAAGCCTATCATCAACAACGGGCATTGGGATCATGGCGTTGATTTCAGAACATTTTTAATTGGGGCCTAGAACATGGCTTCTCTGTCTCCAAGCGAGATATGTTTTCTTTCATTGTGCATTGGGTTGGCTTGTTGCTTTTGAACATTACTGGTTTCTGTTGTTATCGGAAGAGGGGGCAACTGCCGACAAAGAGCATCGGTTTATCAGGAACCTATTCCCTATGTTATACTGCAAGAAAACCAATACGTCTCATACTGTGCGTCTCATACGAGAGCTTCGGTCACTGAATCCAGACTTCTCGTCGATCTTTTTACCACTGTGAAGCCTGCACGCCCAATCACCTACCTCGACCTGGAAGAAAACACTGAACACCATGGAGCCTATGTTACTATAAAGCTCTCTATTTTGCTAATCTTAACCTCAGTAAAGTCTGCAGACCTGTTCAACTTCTCCCTCATATGAGATGCACCTTGTTTCCCCTTCTAACCTTACTTTTCCCAAACGACCTTCCTCCCGGTACCAAAAACGATGCGACATATGCCCAGTGGTCTTGCTTTTTCCCTCCGTTTAAACTCAGGGTCTGATTCGGGTCCCCGCCTAGCCACTGTTCATCACATTGCTTCTTACAGGATAGTTATTCCTCAGTCCAGACCGACCCCGTTTTCGTTGCCCTGACGATCATGGTGTTCTAGACTTAGATGTGCATTTAGATTCTGTGGCAAGAGATCTTCATCGTCAGGTTCAGGGACGCGTGTCCGGTGTGCTGGGATCCAGGGCAGTGTTTGTAGGTTGTGGATCTGCAGGGTCAATGAGGTCATTGTGTTGGGAGCTAGACGGATGGTTGACTTTGCTATCAATGCAGTGTGGATGTCGTGGTGTAGATATCGAGGTTTTGCATGTCCCGGGGCCATTTACGCAAATCCGCGACGGGAGAGTTGCTGCTTGATATTTTGGTAATGGGCGTGTTTTGTTGTCACGAAATCGTCGCGACGCGGCATCTGGGCTCAGCGGGGAAGAAGGGATAATTCGAAGACACTTGACTGGCATGGATAGTTGACCCGGATATTTTGAGGACGAGGATCAGATGAGATGACATCTTGCGTGGTATGTAAAGGAGCACTGATGGAAGGTCACATTATCTAGATGATTCACAGATGATGTCACTACTAGAGTTATCTTGCTACAGTGTTATAAAAAATTGCATTCTGCGCCTCACACGCCATCCAAGCACCACACAACCACATCACCAGTCCTCCTCGAGTCATCATGGAAGTGGCTGTTGAAACCCCTCCAACACTCCTGGTACCTAGTGCCCTCAAGATACTCCTTCAGTGTCCCTTCCAACTGCTCAAAGAAAACAAGGTTTTGCGGCCACTCACGCCGGTACTTGCGTTTAAACTTTGGATCCTGGCGCATCCAATGCTGACCAGACCTACTTCCACTCGCCTTGATCGTCTGTACATCTTCCATGTTGGCTCGGAGCCAAGCTACAGGGCCAGGTTTGATATAAAACTCATCCGCCTCGTCGAGATAGGTCGAGCGCTCGGAGAGGGGTATGTCGATGGGTGGTTCGCACGTCAAAGCCCATGCGGAGATTTCAGGGTAGATGAGGTGGGAGCGCCAGGGTGTGGAGTGACAGGGCATGAGGAAGCCGACTGTTGTATTGGTCACGGTAGCAACGTTATTATCGCTATTGCCATGGACGTGTAACAGGCTGTTGCGCGTTTCATGTTTATGGCGGAGATGGGCGAGTACATCGATGACTCCACGCTGGTGAACTTGAGAGGCATAGCCTGCAAGTAGGATGTTTACAGCAAGCAAGAACAGGACGACTGCTTTATGCGATAGCGCAGCGCGCGGAGGTAAAAACTTGCTGAGTGGCCTGGCGGCGATGATGTGAAGGAAGGGTAGGATTGGGTACAGAAAGCGAACTTCCTTGTGCGATATCAAACTCAGCGTAGCAGTCATGACGACCACCGTCCATGATAGACGGCTTAGTATCTGACTGCCCGCAGTATCTTGACCTGAAGCTGCTGTATTACCCGGGCTGTCGCCTTTGGCTGGGCTACGTGGCTCTAAGCCCCTCAATGACTGCCACAGGCCAACAACGGCAAATGGCAACGATGTCGTGAGGAGCAACGGCAAACCTTCGGTCAAATAGTAGTCGCCGCGGTTCCTCCCGTAGAAGACGGCTAACGACTGAGCGATGTTGAAATAGAGAAATCTAAGCGGCGGAAGAGTCCAGACCCTGTAATAGAGCCGATCGGTCGCGACTGACAATACCAGGACGGCGGAGCTAGCATCGTCAGTCGGATTATGGTCTGGTGACCTCGGGCACGGTAGTCTGCAGAGAACGCAGAGCCCGGCAATGGAGCCTTGCACTATGGGGACGAAAAACGTGCAGCGGATGCAAGGAGAGGGAAGGCTTACCCGCAAATCAGGATCTCACGGACCAACACATAGCGCAGCCGATGTGAGGCTTGCCATAGAGCTGGGACGGATACGGACAACCAGATGAGTGCATTGGTGGGCCGGAGAATACACGCAAGCGCTGCCAACAGCAGTGACAGGCGCAACCTGCACGAGCATGAGCCTAAAGTGGTGGCGGAGCAGACAAAGGGTGTTTTGATTCCACGACTTACTCTGAGAGGGAGCCGAGGTCGTGGTGCGCAATATGCGTCTGACCCTTGCTAGCTGTTGCTGCACCCTGCCAAGGCCAATAGTAAATAGCGACAGAAGTGATGGTAGTCTCAAGACAGTTGGATAGTGTTCGGGTCGCGCAGAACCACTGCCATGGGCTGCAGACAGACAATGCAAGCTAGAAGTAGGTGGGATCAAATATCAGAGATTGCAGTGTTAAATTTGCAGGATGGTCGCGTACAGTAGTAAGGGCAGTGCGACTGCCACGACCGTAGACTTTTTCCGCAAGTTTCCATGTGTAGCAATCAAGCAAGGCTGCAGAGACGGCTTGGGTAACTTTCGGAGCAGCTAGGAGTAGTTCGGCTTTAGCAGGCAAGGTCAAGCCACAGAAGTCAGCAACATGTGCCGCGACTCGATAGACGGCAGCGAATAGCGCTGGATGCAGGGACGACCGCAATTGGGATCTCCATTCCTGGCCACGGTGAGCGGACTGGGGATACTGGAGCACTCTGAAGTGGATTTACCCAGGTGATCCAGGCATTGCTGGCGGGGCCAAACGCGAGCTGCCATGCAGGTTCGAGGGACTGGAAGAACTCGTCGGGCTGAAAAAAGGAGCGCAGGGTTAGTGCGTTGACGATGCGGAAGGCAAGTAGCAGAGCGAAGATGTTTAGCGTCGAGTCACGATAGCTGTTGGACGGAGCGCGTGGTGGAGCACCAGTCCCGCTCGGATTCGTGTCCCTCGCAGCGTTGGTGCGGGTCGGCATTGGGTAATAGAGCAAGAAACAAGGAGCACAGGCGGGAGGCCGGGGCAATGGTTGGCGAGCAGAGTGAGATGAGATTCGCAGCAGAGTGTGAGGATGCGAAGCCGGTGGTCTAGCTCCTTGGCGCGCTGCACAGGCAGTCACGTTTGTCATGCATCCGTGCTCAAGCGCGCCCCGGTGCAGAAAATTGATGCTGCGTGCCTTACCGGATTAGGACTTTCACGATGATTGCTGAGGAGACGGGCGGCGCCTAGACTCGGCTTCATCTGCGCTGGCCTTTGCAGCATGCACCGCCGTGCGACTGTGCACGTACGAGGCCGGTCAATCTCACGATAGGTCACGATTGATAATCTACCGGTGACTGCAGGCGGTCTGGAGCGCCATCGTGGCATGGCGAGGGGGGAGGCAGCAGGGCGCGAGGACGCTGGATGGGATTGTTGCCAGCCGTCAGTTTGCCCCCCCTTGGATGCTCGTGGTACGATGGCTGTGTGTGCCGGCCCAACAATGACGATACGGGGCGCGCCAGTGACGCAGCGATAGCGTGAGATTGGACATGGCAGCCCTGGAGCGATATCGAAGCGGGAGCGAAGAAGCAAAGCGAGTACCTGACGCTCAGCGAGGGTAAATCTGGGGAAGGGCTTGTGCTAGAGAGGGTCCGTCAGTCGCCATGTGCTATGATGGCAGATGTTGCAGGGAGGGATTTAGAGTTTCTCCAGGGTGCTTATCGCGCTTCCTCATCTAATGGCTGCTGCATGGGCCCAAGTGACGGGTGCCGACGCAACCGGAGGCGGCAGAGGCGACCCATGCGCGCGCACCGCTGGGATCAGGACACAGGCACATGGTGATGGCGCTGCGCAGAGCAGTTTGGACGAGGGCGCTGCAAACGAACCACACCCTCGAACAGCTGAACGCCACCTGTTGTTGAGGGCAGAGCAAGGGCCGGGCTCGCCAGTGAGGGACTAGTGCATGCAGCCATACCCGTTCTTGTCACCTGCATGCTAGCACCATGTAGGTGATACTCTCGCTGCCGTCGAGTGGCAGATCCCCCAAGACAAAAAGTTGCCCATATCGCTCGTGGCTCGCTCAACAAGAAATCGCTCCACCGGGCGCATTGTAGGCCTCTGGTCGCCGGTGCCATTGCCCTCTTGCCGTGCAGCGCCTCGTTGTCTGCCCTGACGGCCTTTATCTGCGTCTTCGCCTATGCCCAGCGCGATACATAGCGTCTCCACCTTTTGCTGCGAGCCCCGGCGTGTCTCTCCCGCTTCAGAGCGTCATCTATGGGGCCCGAAATACTCTTGACTATCCCGCCCATCACTGCCCCAGAGGGAAAAGCGCAAGTGAGCCGATCGTGTCTCTCAACCAAATCCATATCGAGCCGTTGAGCCCACCACGGCCCACTGCCACCATCTTCACCCCGACGTCGATTCACAGCACCAGTGCACCCACGCCATTGCCCTCGCTGTGACACCGCCGCCGCCGCCCAGCCCAGCGCGACATGAGACTATCCGCCCACGACGTGCGCCTCGACAAACCGTAGACGGGCTGGCATGGTTGCACGCCTCTGCTGAGCTGACACGTCCCGAGCTGTGGTTGCCATGGTCGACCCGAATGCGGGCCTGACAGCGGAAGGGGAAGTGCGGGACGACCAGGCGCACTCGTCGCCGGCGCCCTCTGTGTGCCCCCCGACCGCGGACGCACCAGAAGCACCAGAGGCATCTGGTGAAGAAAGAGAAGGGCAGCAGCAACATGGCGCGTCGCCGCCGAGTCAAGACCAGCACGACGAGAACGACTGCACGCCCCGCTCCGAGGTGCCTTCCGTGCCAGAGGCCCTCAACGCCAGCCTCTTATCGCAGATACACACGCTCGACCCGGAGCCCTCGTACTTCTCTCCACAACCCCTCCGAATCTACTCGTCGCCCATCCCCCGCGACACGCCCGCGTCCTCGAACCCCTCGCCCAGCACGAGCGCCCACGCCTCGCAGGCCTCGCTCTCCACCGTCAACGAGGCCGCGCCCGCCGCTGCACCTGCCCCCGACCGCCCGGCTTTCATGCGAGACCTCTCGAGCGCTTCGACGGCCAGCAACGTGACGGTGCGGGCCAACTCAGTCGACCCCATTCACCCCTACGCCCTCCCTCCCCGCCACCGCGATGGGCCCGTCTACCCCAACCAGTCCTATGCTGCCCTCCACCTGCAGCAGTACCCCCAGCCCTATGTCCCGCCCATCGTACGCTCCCGCAGCTCCCACCCCTCCCACTCGGCCGCCAACTCGCTATCCAGCCTCGGCGCCTTCGGTCTCTCCCACGAGCACTACAGGGACATTATGGAGTCGGCCCCACGCACTGTTGGCAACTCACCGGTGAGCAGCCCTGGCCTCTTCAACCCCACCACCCGCCGCCCTTCCCAGGAGCCCGACCAGCCCGACGACGGCACCTATTCCACGCCCTGGCTCCACCATACCCACCGCCAGGCGCCCAAGGAGACCCACATTGCCGATGTCCAGGCCGACCCCGTCTCCGGACGCAAGATTGTGAACCAGTACGAGATCATCGACGAGCTTGGCCGGGGCGTCCACGGCAAGGTCAAGCTGGGCAAGGACCTGGTGCACGGCCGCTACGTCGCCATCAAGATCGTCGACCGCTACTCCAAACGTCGCCGCCTCGGCAAGAACAACAGCCACGAAGACAAGATCAAGCGCGAGATCGCCATCCTCAAAAAGGCCCGCCACCCCAACATTGTCAGCTTGCTCGAGGTTATAGATGACCCAGCTAAGAAGAAGGTCTATATCGTACTCGAGCACGTCGAGCTGGGCGAGGTCAAGTGGCGGACCGAGGGTGCCAGGGAGATCTGCCTCGTCGAATGGCGTCGCTTCAAGCGCGAGTCCCAGGGCATCTTCGATAATGACAGTGCAACATTAGAAGACGAAAGGATCATCCGCATCGCCCACCAGAAGCTTGCCCGCCAGCAACGTCGCATGGCCAGAGAGGCTCACCTACGTCGGAAAGATGGCTCCTCCAACCAACCCTGGAGCTTGGAGTTTGCAACCGACTCTGAAGACGAGGGCTCCGACAACGGACGTGGCTCGCAAGCATCCTACCTAGAAGACGAACGTCCGCACAGCCGCGTCCAGTTTCGCGAGCGATCAGACGTCGCAGGCCACCATGAAGACCACATGGAGACCGCTTTCCGATCGCCTGAGCCGGTAAACACCTCTTGGGCCGATGGGCTTGAGGGAACCATGTACGGCCCTTACGACACGGAGCTCATCCGAGGCCGCGTACCGAGCGTTGCTGGCAGCTCCTCGTCACGTGTGACCGACTCTGGCGAAGAGATCCCTGAACACTTCAATTACGTCCCTCTGATGACTATGCATGCAGCTTGGGAAGCCTTCAAGGACACTGTCTTGGGTATAGAATACCTGCACTATCAGAACGTCATCCATCGAGACATCAAACCTGCCAATCTTCTTGTGACCAGGGAGCATCGCATCAAGATATCTGACTTTGGTGTGTCGTACTTGGGACGCCAGAAGACTGATGAAAGCAACGGCGAACACTCTGAGTCGGACTACCAGGAAGTTGACGAAGCTATTGAGCTGGCGAAGACTGTGGGAACCCCGGCCTTCTACGCCCCCGAACTCTGCCGTACAGAGATTGACGCAGAGACTCCCCTCATCGACGGCGGAATCGATATCTGGGCCCTGGGCGTCACGCTGTACTGTCTCATCTACGGGCGCGTGCCTTTTCACGACACAAACACGTTCACGCTGATGAAGGTCATCAGCGAAGATGAGCCCTACATTCCCAGGTATCGGCTGAAACCCGTCGCTGAACAATCGAACTCGCGGCCCAACTCACACGGACGCATGAGTCAGCCAATGACGAGCACCAAGAGAGCACCACATGATCTCGAATACGAAGAGGTTGATGAAAACCTACGCGACCTGCTGCGACGATTGCTGATCAAGGATGCGCGACGTCGTATTACTATACCAGAGATCAAGCGCCACCCGTGGCTGCTATCCGGTATTCCCAACCACGTCTCGTGGGCAGAAGAGACAGATCCTAGCAAATCCTATGATGGAAGAAGGATTCAGATTTCCAAAGAGGATGTCGAAGAGGCTGTTGTCCCCATCGGTTTCGTCGACCGCCTCCGCTCAGCCGCTAAGAAGACATCCGAGTTTGTCAAAGGTTTCACAACTCGCAGTTCGGGTTCAAGACGCCGTGCGCAGAGCTCAGCTACCAACCAGGACGCGCCCCCAAACATCAGCGCAAACTCTTCGAGTAGTACCATCAGCCAAGACGCCCGGCCCTATGAAGGCCGACGTGGCAGTCTAGCACCCGGTGCTATCCTAGAGATTCTGACTCGCTCGCGTGAAGCTGAGCATCCGCTCTCTCACAGTGTTACAGCGAGTCCGGAGGCGAGAGAACGGTCACGGTACTTTGACAGTCCCAACTCCCGTACTGCATCACCCGCCCAGATGCTCGAGAGCCATCAGCGACCGCAGATGCAAGACCGAGCCATATCTTCCATAAGCACCATCCGTCAAGCGGATCTGGTTCCTGGCCGAACAGCATCTCCAGGTTTTCCTCCAGCTCTACCTGGTACCCCAACGGCTCTAGACACACCTGGTGGCTCACAGTTGGGTGGTCTATTTGGTGGTCTGCCACGGCGTGTGGTCAACAGCATGAGAAGCAGAGACAAGTTGAAGCCCCCAAAAGAACATAGCCGCGCGAGGTCAATCGATAGACTCGTTGGTGGAGACGACGATGCCCATGGCGTCCCAAGCCTGGCAATCAGCACTACATGTGCTTCCGGCCAAGTCAATCAACCTGACGCCCTAAAAGACATGTCTCCCATTGCTCGAAGCTCATCGCCTAGCCATTCAGAAGCTCAGTCTTTTGAACGTCTTGACCCCTCGTCGCGGCAATCCTCATTGTCGTCACTGTCCTCCCGCCTGCATCGAAACTGGGCGACCGCAAATAGTCAAGAAGTTGGACCCACCCTTGGGATGGCGCCCGATTCTAGACGATCATCGCAATTGCTTCAAGCCGGCGATCAAAGACCCTCCAGCCCTACCTCGATTGCACGAAAAAAGTCAGATGACCGTTTTGATCGCGCGAAGGATGAGTATCGTCGACGACTTGGAGTGGAACAGTCAGCAGCCCGTGAGCGAACCGATTCTATTACACGATCGCGGCCTACATCTTCTCATGCACAGACTGCATGTCCACCAAGTCCTGATGATGAGATAGTCTTCAGTCAACACAACAATCGAGAAAGCTGGCACCGAAACGATCAGTCCTCTGAGAATAGCCCTCTTGGTGGATCAAGCCGCGGGTTGGCTCTTTCCTCTTCCGAGGATCAATTCTCTGCCATGTCACAATCCGAATCGAACCCATCAATTCCCTCGGTCGCGTCGGCCGGCTCCCCAACTCAAGTTGGTTGCGGTTCCTTTGATGAACACTCCTGGATCTCCGCAGCGTCAGCCAATCACCTCGAGGCCTCTATCGATGACGCTGCTGGCTACGATGGCGACCACGCTGTTGAAAGCGAGGACGATTCAGAGAGCGACGACGGGATGGTCCTGAACTTCAGCAGCAAGAAGAGGTCTGTCGCGTCATCATCGCAACGAAGCAACTCCGTTTCCAATGGCGAACTTGCTCGTGCCAGCATTCACGTCCGGCGATCCACTCGCAGTGGAAGCAACGGAACAGTCAAGAAGATTCCTCCACCCGAGCTAGAGCCAGCGGACAATCGCACAGCTGAATCGCAATAACAACACCCACATACCGTACACTGACAACTTTACTGTCATCTCCGTCATCAACTACACGATACCCAAGATCTACCCGCTGTACGAATACACATACATTGGATTCCCGTTTCACGCGTGTGTACATATACGAATTACAGAGCAACAACATGACTTTACCACTACCACCAAGGGCAGGCGCAGGGCGTTCTCACTTAGCTTGGATCTAGGCTGCATGCATCGGCGAGCGTTATCAAAAGACGGCGTTGTCTCTTTTCTCTTCTCAGCATTTACTATTACCATTCTGTATCTATTTCCACTTTTTCTCTTGTGTGGCCTGGGCCTCCGTTTGGTTGAGAATGAAGGATGAATTGTTGATGATCGATGAGAACATAACCTCGGTAAGCGATGCGCTCAACAAGGGGGCTTTGGCTTTCCTGAGAAGTTGTTCCGCACATGGCAAACTGAAGGGGATGGATTACTGTGTCCTTAGCTAGTTACTACTCTTCGCTTCCTTGAAGTGTCTTTGATAGCATATTGGCTGTTTGTCAAGCCGTGTAGTATAATGCATGAACAGGCATAATGCCTGATCTTGTTGAACTTGACCGACATGAGGATCTTCACCGCATTCAGTGATGATGCTATTCTCTCCACACCTCGGTTCGACATGCATCGAGCATCTCCACCCTTGACAAACCACAACCGCAACCGTATCTGCGGTTCCCTCCCCTAGCAACTCGGCACCCCATAGTAAAAGAAAAGTCAATTTCCGACATCGCTCCTGTCGCGACACACCTGCATGTACCAATCTCCCAACAAGATTCCCAACCGATCGGTATTGTACCGACTCCCGAGCGGTATATACATAGTAATATATGTAGTAATAATATGTCACCGCCGCCGTCTCTTATTTTTCCACAGCCGCCTTACCCGGACGGAAGTTCCCAACGTTGCGAACCCTGAAAATTCCCTGAACTCATCCAATTTCCCCACCAACATTACCGA
Organism: Alternaria metachromatica; assembly: GCF_023757995.1. NCBI lineage: Eukaryota > Fungi > Ascomycota > Dothideomycetes > Pleosporales > Pleosporaceae > Alternaria > Alternaria metachromatica. The sequence goes on from NW_026055496.1 coordinate 894,545, forward strand.
CATTAACATGTTGACCACAGATCGCCGATCGCGAACCTGCATGCATGCAGGTGTACAGATCGGGGATCCTTCTCTTACCTGCATAAACCTCCAAGCAGTTGTTTCCTTTTTCTTCTGACAACGGATAACTGTATGCAAGTCATCATATCGCAAGTAGATAGCAAGTCTGCTGGAATGAGCGACCCGCAGACATCTCACCGATGGGCGATTGAGGCTAGCCAACGCAGGTTCGAGCAAAAAGACGCACATGCATATGTTTGGCAGCCAGATGCGATTGCATGAGAACGGAAACATGGGAAAGTACCATAAGCTGGAAATCGCTTTCGTTTGTGGCTAACGCGGAGGTCGGGGTCGACAAGGCTCAGTTGAGTAAAGACTATATTGACGTGCAGGATCGCAACTAGCTCGTTGGGTTTGACGTGGAGGGAGGCTGCAAGCGAGGTGAGGTGATGTGCACCGCCGCTAAAAGTTGCGTGCGAAAGATCTTTCGCGGGGCTTAGCACACAATCCCAAGCTACTGGCAGGTTGGTCACAAGTAGCGTTCTTTGTCGTCTACATACACGCAGCGTATACAGCGTACAGCGCATTGACAGAAAACTAATGCTGAGCAAAGCATCTCGAGGTGCAGTTCATCACAATCAAGCCAGGATTCACATCCCAGCCGATCTAGCGAGGCTGAACACTATACACAATCTCCATCCTTCTACCTATACCAGCACGCTGGGTTCGGAGTTGTCTCCCTTGTTTCCCGTTCGCTTCGGTTGCCGGATCCGAGGCTATGCGTTGGATTACGGGGCGCGAACGCGGTGATGGGGTTGTGGGGGCGGTTGTGCTTCTGGATCTGGAGGCTGGTGCAGGAATGTGTAATTTGGTGGATATTGGATGGGGTGTTAGAAAGAGGTGCGGAGTGTGCGAATGCGGATCAAGAAGCAGGAAACAGAAGCACGGAAGGAGACTGCCCTTCCGCATGGGGTGATGCGTACATGTCTATACACATATGAGGTGTTAGCTGATGCTACGTGCACATGTGCTGAAAACTACCAGTACTGCTTCGGGAGTCCTTGTTTGACCATGCCATGTGTGCCAATGGTCCGTTATGCATACTCCATCCCTTTGATGTTACCTGGAAGCGACTGCGATTTTCCATAGCCGCGCCATGAGCGAAGTCCGGGTTCCAAATATCAGCGATAAACCACCATGCAAGTCATCATCACCACCATTTCTCCACAAGCGCGCTTTGCCGCAATTCAAGAGCCGTTTCATCTCAGTCAACGACGTTAGACCTCCGCGGCAAACTTGCTCCATCAAGTCAGCCAGTGACATACCCCGTTCGGCACGCTCCGAACTCCGACTTGCTACTAAGACAACCTTATGTCGCCCGCCTAATCTCATCACATCCCATCACATTCCTCACTTCCACTGCAAATCATTGCCCGTTGTGTACAAGGCCCTTTCCCTCCCCGCAATCTCTCGCGTGGCAGTCATCCTCTTCATGCATGACATACACCTACACCGGCCATGACACTTGCTCATCACACATCTCGCATCTCACGTAACACCACCCCCAGACCCCGCGATATTCATCTCCGGGTATACGAGGTGTTGCTGGGTGTAGAGTTAGCAAGGGCACCTCGTCAGATCTCACCTCACCCCAAGAAATCCATTTCAGGGCTTTATTCGTCGGGAAAAACTTCCGTAGATACAAAACACCAAGTCGCTTGTGATGTTCCATCATGTCCGCGTTTTTGCTGATCCGACATACATGACATATGGGCGTCACACCGATCAGAAGGGTTGTCTCGGTTACGGTGAACAGGAACGTGCTTTGGAGGCGAAGGAACGAGCTAGAAGACTGGGTGAAGATTGCGTTGACCGGTGTGAGATACTGTGATGAAAATGATACGTAGGGTCAGGTATGCATGTTCATGTCTTAGTGACGGTTAGCCAGGGAAGAGTGATGAAAACCGATGATAAGCGGCATCGGTGTGATGAATTGGTAAGAGGGAATAACGATAACGGGATTATTGCGATCCGGATATAGTGACAGGCGAGCGTCGGGATGCGTGATTTGTGTTGAATGCTGGAGGCTAGTTGGTCTTGATACCTGTTTCCTCCATCTCAAGTTACGCTCGATTGGGAAGCGGTCGAGGTATGCTGATGAGGGCCTACTTCTTCGTCCGCGTACTCTTGCGGGTACCTTCGACAGGTGGTTTGGCCTCCGACGCTTTACGTTTCGTACCTTTCTTCGCTACGGGCTTTGCAATCGTTGCTTCGTCACCGCTGCCCTCTTTCGTTACTGGCGGGATCTCTTCTTGCTGTGCTTCGTCTTTCTCCTTCTCGCCCTCCTCCGCCTTCGTGTCAGCTTGCACATCCGCATCGTTTCCCTCATGCTCCTCTGTCTCATCTTCCTGCACACTAACATCCAATCCCTCTTTTCCGAGTACCCAAGCTACTCTCTCAACGTCAATCGCTCTCGCCAAAGGGTCCCTCTGCCCGAATCCTCTTCGCAATCTCTTCCTTAACTCGTGCACGCGATCGAGCATCATCTCATACTCCTTGACGTTATACTTGATCTTCCTCTGCCAGCCCTTTCCATCTTTTCCGCTCCCCGTTTCATCGTCCCAGACGGACCATCTAAACAGTTCATCAGAGAAGAAGGGTATCTCTGCAGGTCGGAGAACAGAAAGAAGCAAGGATGCGGTTGCTGGGCCCACGCCCTTCAGTCCCACAAGGATTTTGAGCGCGGGGATGGCATCAGGATGGGATGATTTGTTCTTCCAGAGCGCAGCGTAGGCCCTTTTGGTTGTTTTCTCGACTGCCTCTGCCGTATTACTTTGGACCAGGCCTAGTAGGGCTGGACGAAACGTGCCGTGCTTCCTGCCTCGCCATTAGTTCAAACCCCCTCATACGTGATCTCAATACAAGGGTACCACATACAGCTTCCATTCCACAAGCGTCACGATTTGCTCTTTCGTCAAGTGTTTCTCGCTTTCGTCTTGTGCAGCTACGGCTTTGCGGATGATGTCATATCGTTGCGCGTCCAGGTCGCGTAGCTTCTCGGGGACCATGGCAGGGTAACGCGACAAGACATCTCTAAACGCGCCCAGAGTTATAGTTTTGATCTGAAGTGGGGGCATTGTGGGTGTTGTTGGTGGGTTTGCGATTGCGAGGCAGGGTGGAACTGGCGTGAGAGTGGGAAGACGCGACTATACCTAGGTAAGCCCGACGCCAGATCACGTGCACATAATATTGGCTGAGTCGCCCTCACATCCCTTCGGCAGAAGATGGCTCTTTTGTATGACCGGTACGATTTATGCATTCGTTCTGAAAGATTCTACCGTGCCTTAGTACGCACTGCAGCTACTATACATGTTGTAACCTCAAATATCGAATTCGACGCTTCATCTATGACCGTGGACAATAATGCACCAGGACGCCCGCCTCAGAATTTCCGAGGAGATGCCACAGGAATATCCACCACGCCTTGCTAAGAAACAATGGTATATGAGCAAACAAACAAACAGCCCTATGTAAATGCAAGCTCCAAACGCCTGGCTAATCGACGTTTCACGTAGTCTTCCTTGGACGTCCACGACCACGCTTCCCAGAACTCGAACCGCGGGTCGGTACCATAGCAGGGCGGCCTGGTGGTCTACCAACAGGTTTCTTCGGAGCTGGTGCGCTCGCAGGAATCTCATCATCACTCTCCGAATCCGACACATTAATGGCCTGGGGCTTCCTGTTGACAGCGGAAAACTTAGACGCTGGTGCAGTCACAGTCGTCGTAGTAGTGACCTTGCTTGGTCCGTTACCGTTCCGCTTGGAGGCCGCAACAATCTTGATCTTCTTCCCATTCAACCCACTTAAAATGGAGTTTGTGGTTGGCGGTGGTCCTGTGCGGACAGGCTCCGGTGTTTTGTCCTCAGATCGTGTGTCATCTTCGAATGGCTCCTCGTCAGCGGGCAGGTCACCAAGGAATGTGTCCATGAGCTGGTCATCGTCCGAATCGGGGAACAGCGCCATCTTCGCTCGCAGATTCTCCTCGGCTTCTCTGGCTTCAGCTTCTGCACGAGCTTTTGCCTCCTCCTCCCGACGTTGGGCTTCCAGGGCAGCGGCAGCGGCTTGTTGTGCGAGAATGAAAGCTTCACTGGACTGGTCATCTTCTTCATGAAGACCATCCTGGTCAGAGGCATGCCCGGAGACATCACCAGCGTTGTTGGGTTCCGGATCTTCGGATGGTGGTCCAGTAGGTCTGATTCCAGCTTTTGGTTTTGCTGGCATAGATTTTCGGCGCTCATTATACACGCGGCTTCGCTCTCGGTCTTTCTCCCGGTTGGGCCTTACAGCTCCATCCCTAAAGTCGGACGGCAGCTCGGTGGGTAGGTCTTCTTCACCTTCATTCCGTCGCGCCAACCAGTTCGATGCACGCCCACGTGAGCGACCAGTATATCCGGGCTCGTCTTCTTCGCCACCGAACTCCTCATCGGAATCGAGCGTGATTTCTTCGAAACGTCTGGAGCCACGAGGTCTGCCTGGTTTCGCAGCGCCGCTGATTTCTGGATTGCGCTTGCGCGTTGAGTATGCCTCATCCTCTTCTACTCGGATCCGATATGTCTTCGCGTCCTTTTCTTTCTCAGCCACGCTCTTGAGAGTGTTTGGCTTCGGTACGACATCAGACTGCAGAATGGACCGCATGTCGCCAGATGCTTCAACTTCCTCGGGGGTGCCTTGTCGTAGGACTGGTGCGCGCTCGGGAACGGGTCTTTGGCGAATTCGGTCAAGGTGGCCAGTGGCTAGAGATAACTTTACCACCTTGGATTTACCCTTCATCTTCGCGGCAACCATAATGAACCTGTCCTCGCGTTTGGCGTCTTCAAGTAGCTTCCTCTGTACCTCTTTTTGATATTCCTTGCCAGATGCATTCTTCGGTTGCAGGGGTTGTGCTTCGTCGTCCTTCTTCTTCTTCTGCTTCTTCGCCTTGGCCTTCTTCCGCCGGTTGCCCTGTACATCCTCGTCTTCTTCGCGACCACGCTTTTGACCCAGACGCGGAATCTCCCCATCCATGCCGGGATCATGGTAGTATGGAGCACCATTTGCCCCTCCCTCACCATTGTCGTGAACGACGCCGTTGGCGTCCTCAACGGGAGAGTAGGTAATACCGTATCGGGTGTAGCCGTGGTTGTCATCTTCAATGAATCGCGCATCGAGGGAAGGATCCGCCATTTTGTCCATCTCCGCTTGCAGCATTCTGCGTTGCATTGCACTCTGACCCATACCCTCCTCTTCCCGCAACCAGTTCAGATTAGACACACTGAAATCGACGAGACACTCTACTGAGCGTATATCAGCCACTTTCTTGGTGTCGTGGCCGAGCAAAGTTCCTTTGGGCTCGTATGGATGTTGTCGGGGGTCACGTCGACAGGCGCCAGTGTTGCAAACTCGTCTGCAGTGTGGGCACTTCCAGTTGTAAGCCTCCATGACGTTAACCGGCATCATGTCGTGTGCTCGAAACAGGGTACCGTAACAATAGGACAGGTCACAACTCGTGCAGAATGCCATCTTCCATTTTGGATGGCGATGAAGACAAAAATGACACGACTTGTGCTTCGAAAGGTACTGCTTCGACTTCTTGTTCGCAACCTTCTTGACGTTGCCGTATTCGTCGACGACAGGCTCCTCCTCGTCGGACACGCTCTCAGGTTGCGGGTTCTTGATATCGACGAAGGGTCGGACTCGGAGTTGCTCTTGACAGACTGTGGCCAACGTCTTCTTGCCAAGATACCGTCGCTCTTCTTGCAGTGGAAGCGGAGTTTTCTCATGCACGAAGCCATCGATGTCGATAATCTGAGCGCGCCACTCTTCGTACTTGTGAAGGAGGTCCTTCCACTTCCACTGTTCGACCCATGTGTATCCTGATTGACAACCACAGCTTCGTCCCATGCAATAGCAGTCCATGCAAACGTCGTATGGTTCTTCAATCTCCGAACTGAACAAGTTCTTGCAAGTCTTGCAGCTAAGGAAGCGATTGAAGATGTTGCATCTACAATAGGCACATGTTACGTTGCTGTCGTAGGGAAGAAACTCTGGGTGTTCTCGAGAGTCCGGTGCAAACGCCTCTGACAGCAGAATGGCCTTATACAGATCGAAGAGCTTCTTGAAATCTTTCTGAACTTGCTTAATTTTAACCGATGTTTGGATTGCGACTGCCTGTTCGCCACCCGCTTCGACTTGAGCGCGCGCGGACTTGATGAGGCTGGAGTATTTCTGAAGGGTATAGTAGACGATGGCCTTGTTCTTGTATTGCTCGTCTCTGCAGACGACTCGTGAGTTGGGCAATGCCTCGTTCAACGCGAGTTCCAGTGTTTCGACAGTCGTCCGGTTCCAAGCAATCTTCATGGTTCGCGTACCACGATTCCAAACTTGATGGGGAGCTAGTGGTGGGATGAGTATAAAGTCGCCCGCCCGTTGCTCCACAACATAAGTCTGGAATGGGGCCTTTTTCCAAGCGATGAGCTGCGCGAAATGGTTCTCCACTTCTATGTCGTGGCCTAGTACCGAAAGCCAGTATTCCGAGACAACATGACGGTCCTTGCTCTCTGTCATGAACCAGATGGACGAACCAGGACGCTCCTGCTTGCCGTCTTCGCTGATGTTGCCTGATGCGTTGACCATGATGTTCTGACCAAGTGAAGCGCACATCTCTCGATGGGACGGGGTGTAGGTGCCTTCGTGACCGATATAGCACATGAGGTTTTCCGCGCGCATCTCAGGTGGCAGACTGCTCATAAGATCTCCGGCGCGTCCAATTCCGCGTCCTTTGCGACCACCAGGCTCGTCCAATGCGCCAGGGCCGCCAGGCTCACCAGTGCTCTCGTTGAGGTAGAACAGAACCGAGGGAATGTGCTCCTTCAGTTTGTCATGCCATACTTGAGGACAGTCGATATCCTTGAGGTAGATGCGCTGCCTCGCCTTATCGCGGTACGCGTCGTCTGGGCCGTCGAAGAATTGCTCGGTAAGCTTCGTCATATGCTTGAGATAGTGCTTCATGGTCAGAGGTATGTTCTCCTTGGTCGAGAGATTGCGCGCATTCTCGACTGTCTCGCTGTTAGCTATGCGCGCCGAGTATGGCCCTAAATTGCGCTTACCTTTATCGCCATGGTTGTCGCGCAGCCACGAAGGTGTAAAGGTCCAGGGATCTAGAACCTCCTCGAAACCGTCGATTACAAGAGGCTTGCCGCCTATTATGACGTGCAGCATGACCAACTTCTCAAAGGCTTCGATGCCATTGTTGGCGATCATCTCGTAGGAAATGCGGTCGACATATTGGAAATTGTCCGCGGTCTCCACAAAGGTGCGCACATCGAAATCGGGCGGGATAGGCTCAAAGGAGGCCCGGGGGCGCGCGGCCGGCATGGTCGTGACCTATGACTACCATCAAGAAGTCGCGTTCGTGGTGTGGGGTTGCGAGCAGGAGGCACCTTCGCGGCGTCGTCGCAGTCGTAAGTAGGCGAGAGCGCAGCAAGTGAGCGTGGGCGCGCAGTCGTGGTCGCTGGCGGCGCGAGGGCTGCAGAAAGTGTAAGTTGTAGTTGATTTGGCGGCGGCAAGGTGAGCTTTCGGGATGTGGACGCGACCGAGGAAACGGCGTTCTGAGCCGTCACGTGCCGTCGAGAGTTAGCGCGAACCCATGGTTCAGCTTTCACGTTCCCCACTCACTCACCGTCCCGATTCGGCGCTGGACGGCAGTGACCGAAGTGCCTTTCCCAATTGGTGTTCTAGTCACTCACATCGTCTTCGACATGTTCAGCATAGCACGTTGAAATCGAGACCCTGCATACCAGTCCAACAAACAGAAGGAGTAGCGCGCATGCCTTTACATGTGAAATTGCAAACACTCCTGACCGTCTAAACATCTAAAAGCCGAGTATGGCTCTCCTACGACTTTATGCAGCGCGGGCTGCGCCGGTGTGTCGGCAATACACTCGAAGTTCCTCCACATTACAATCCGCTTGCAGACGAGGACGACTATCAACACCTCTGTCACTCTCGAGCTATCGTCCGCAAACCACCCAGCTCATCAAGTCAATACGACGAAACTCGACAAACTTGCAGTCAGGAGTAGCGGCAGCGACAACACTACAAGATGGACCATCAAAACCACTTCCCGATTACAAGCCACCAACCACCGGCTTCCTGTCATATCTTCCTCAGAAAGCTGTTCCGTACGGCGAGCTGATGAGACTGGACAAACCGGCCGGCACATACTACCTCTTCTTTCCTTGCATGTTCAGCACACTTCTCGCTGCAACCATGGCCACACCTCTCGCTGCACCATCCGCAGTCATCGGCACAACAGCCCTCTTCTTCACAGGAGCTCTCGTAATGAGAGGCGCCGGATGCACGATCAACGACCTCTGGGACCGTAACCTCGATCCACACGTCGAACGGACGCGATTACGTCCCATAGCTAGACGAGCAATCACACCCCAGCAGGCTATTGTCTTCCTTGGAGGACAGCTTACGACCGGTTTGGCCGTTCTTCTCTCGCTCCCATTCGAATGCTTCTGGTACGCAACGCCGTCACTTGTTTTCGTTACGCTCTACCCTTTGGCGAAACGGGTAACATACTATCCTCAGTTTGTTCTCGGTCTTACGTTCTCTTGGGGAGCGATGATGGGCTTCCCTGCGCTGGGTGTCGATCTGCTGGCGAATCAAGCCGCGCTCACAGCGGCGGCTTGTCTTTACGCTAGTAACGTTGCGTGGACTGTTCTTTACGACATGATCTATGCGCATATGGATATCAAAGATGATGTCAAAGCTGGTATCAAGAGTATTGCACTCAAGCATGAGAAGGAGACCAAGATGGTGTTGTCTGGTTTGGCCGTTGTTCAGCTCGGCCTGTTATCCGCTACTGGAGTCGCAGCAGGCTTAGGACCGGTCTACTTTGTCGGTTCAGTCGGGGGAGCAGCAGTCACCCTAGGAACGATGATCCGACGAGTGAAGCTAAAGGAAGTCAAGAACTGCTGGTGGTGGTTCGTGAATGGTGCATGGTTTACTGGCGGTGCGATCAGTCTGGGTCTCGCTGGAGAATATTTCGCACACCTTCTTGGTTGGTATGGCGATGTAGAAGAGGAGAAGAGCTCTATTGCTATCTGAGACTACATTGTCCATGGTGCAATGGGAAGATGTCTGTCTTGCAAAGGACAAGCCCAGGTGATTCGAAAAGTACACTTGTACATTGATGATATCATACAGATTTCCATACACCAATACCATCTACGGTGTACAACGTCAAGACTGTTGATGCGGCGATGCGTCTGAAGTGCTACATCGATTCCTACGAACATTGGCCTTCGTCGCCCTTGTTTCCACTTCACACAGGGCTCGAGACGTACATCTAACCAACCGTGTATTATACTGGACTCGTTTCGGTGTTGGTATTGCGAAGGCTATCGTTGGTAATCGAGTTCGTTGCGGCTGATGATTCTGGACCTAAGTCTGGTGAAGTCGAGGTAGGGATGTGAGTCGAAGCGAAAGCTTGCACTGAAGCAGTGCTGTTCGAGTCTTGGAGTCCTTCCTCGAGTTCGTATGCTGATAATATCATTAGTGACTGCATACAACATGCGCCAAACTCGCCAATCACGGCCACATACGTTCAATAGATCGATTCGTGAAACGCCGATACAGGACAAATCCAAGGGAGTCTCGATAATGTAGACCAAACAACGCAACAACGACACTAAAGATGGCGGCGACACCAAACAAGATCTGGAGTGCAGCATCGGCAGCGCCGTTACTGAAAGCTGACATTCCCTTTCAATCTGTGTGTGTGGCAGCGGGTATGTGATTGACTGACTCGGCTGTAAACGATGAGAACAAATGGGCCTTGACAAAAGGTACTAAGATAGGCAGTGTATTCTAACTTATTGAACTCAGAACTGTTTTGGTGAGACACCAGAGATCACTAATGATGTTAAGAAGAGAGGATTAGTGTGAAGACCGTAAGGCCCAGCTTTGGAATTTTTGTGTATGCTTCCTGGTGGCTACCGCAAGCCAAGCATATATGCCCCAATCGAGTATAGGCTCAGGACCGAATGGTTCCTTGTCATTGGTCACGGCGGCCTCTGTACAAAAACCCGCTGCGTGGAGGCTGGGCCAAGCAGCCTGCATTTCCAGATTGCGTATAGGCTCAGGGCCGGATGGTTCCTCGTCATTGGTTACAGCGACTTTATGTACTCCCAGTTAAGGCAGTGCAAACAGCCTACGTAGACGGCCACGTGCGATCATGCCCGACGAGGCTGCTATCACCATGTCTATAGAACCCAAATCCACCTTGTGTTTAGGTCAGCCACGTTGATTCTTTCCTACATCTAGTGTAGAAGTCTCTGTTGAGAAGAGTTCAAGTATCGCCCAGGAAGTTTAGTACTTGATGATGTTATGGTCTCGCAATTCCAGCTGTTAGAAAGCCGATTGAGACATCAGACCGTCTCGATAGGCAGCGACTTTAGCAGTATCAATTCGGCGGACACAGCGACCATGATTACTTTCAAGGATAATATCATGTGAAGATTGCAGAGTATTATTATAGAGCGATTTACATACATACACGTACATAGGGGGTGTAACGTCTGGTAAATCTTTGGATCCTTTCACAATACTACCTAGGTAGTGACGCAGCCAAATTCAGGTGCTTCGGAGGCCTTGGAGCTGGCATGATCACTTATCTAGCGTTTCAAGCACCAAGTAACCACCTGGGCAGTTCGAGTCATCGTAGGCTGGATATTTAGATGGTGCAAAATGGTTGTAAAAAGTGGTAAAGTAGTTGTTCGGGATCGTCATAGCAGAGGAGCGTCGCGATCTCCAGTCCAGGTGTCCCTGCCAAGCCGGGGTTCTGCCACTTGGGCCCGCCCAGTGACAGCATAGCTCCCCAACTTCCACCTCCAGCTGCGCAACATCCCCGCAAGCTTCCGCTACGTTTCTGTCTTACCTGCGAAGTTACCTGCTCTTGTTTCATATATCCCCGAGCTATTACCCAGTGTAGTTTGCGCGCATAACGACACAGCTGCGCCGCTGCAATGGCTTCGCGACTGGTGCTGGTCCTAGGCGACCTCTTCATACCAGACCGAGCTTCAGTATGTCACCACAGCGAATCTTCACGATGCTAGACCTCACAAACTTACAGGCTACATAGGACATACCAGCAAAGGTACGCTTTACCCCACTTCTACCACGTTCACCATCCGTCAATACCCACTACAACCGCACCCCGTCTCTCGTAGACCCACACGCGCATGCGCTTACACGACGATATAGTTCAAGAAACTCCTCGCACCCGGAAAGATCGGCCAAATTCTGTGTCTAGGCAACATAACGGATCGCGAAACGTACGAGTTCCTGCGCGCTATTGCACCGGACCTACAGATTGTAAAAGGCGACTTCGACGTGGAAGCGCCTAATCTCGCCTTATCGAAAGTCGTCACACATGGTAGTCTGCGCATAGGCTTTACACATGGCCACACCATCATACCACCCGGCGACGGCGACAGTCTGCTGATAGCAGCACGGCAGATGGACGTCGATGTCTTGCTATGGGGCGGCACACACAAGTTTGAGGCGTATGAGATGGAAGGCAAGTTCTTTGTCAACCCTGGAAGTGCGACAGGTGCTATGAGCACGGGGTGGTGGACAGAGGACGAGGATCCCACGCCGAGTTTTGTGTTGATGGATGTGAGTTTACCCAGGTGTTACACAAGGAACAGCAAACAGCAGCAGGGTGGAGAGCATATCAGGGCTAACATGAACCTAGGTTCAAGGCGATGTCCTCGTACTCTACGTTTACCAACTCCGCAAAGACGCCGAAGGCAACGAAAATGTCGCAGTGGAGAAAGTCTCGTTCCGGAAAAACGGCGGCGGCGCATCATAGACCAAGGGTGTTACAAACAGCGGTTGTCGACGGCTCAAGGCCGGAAGGGCGCATCAACAGAGCGGTTGTGCAAACACCTAGCATGCTTGTGCATGCGTTCACAACGAGGAATAGAAGCAGTACACAACATATACGCAATTGCACATGGACCCCCTCTAGCAACCAGCGCCGATCCAGTTGGCGTCGGACTTGATTCCGCTGTAGCACCGCCTATATACCAAGGATGTCGTGTAATAAACCCCATTCATGTACATGCTATCCGTTACGGCTAGCCACACTCCATACTTGTCCGCGCAGATCCCACAACGAAAAAGAGACCCGCAATCATGCATGCATGTCTTTCAGGCATATTCCGTGTTCTCCCTACATATGACCATGCCATGCTGTACAACCCCTGAGAAGCCATGCAAGCAGATGATGAGCACCCGAACCCCCGATTTCTTGCTCACCTGAGACTCATGTCATCATGTCGTCGTTGCCGCTGCTACTCCGCTTTTTTCCTCTTTTCACGTCGTGGCTTACCCCACATTTTTGTATTCCCGTGGCATATCACTTACTGTCCGGTGAGGCTGTTTTAGAGGTTCTGTGTAGCGGTACACGGCGCTTTTCAAACTTTGGAGTCTGACACCCGAAGCCGAACCTGAATTTTGAGGCTGGACGGTCATGTTCGTCCCGAGCGACATGTCGGTTCAATCGGGTAGCCGATGTCATCGTGCCGGTGTGGTGCGGGCATGGCATGACGGTACCCGAAACCCCACGCAATCGGTACTGTGGAGCTTGTACATGAAACATTGAGACATTACCTTGTAGCGTGATTTATAGTGTGTCTTTGTTTGACAGCGTGACTTTCGCGGTATAGCTTCGGAGAGTAGTATGGCGTGACATACCTACCCTGAATGTACAATAGCTTGTGATCTGATGTATGTCGATTACTAGTCCCATCTATAGGTAGCCTCTGGTATACCATCATGATGCAGTATACCACCACACCGAAACTGACCTAGAGACATTCGCTCGATTTCCAGTGTACATCGACTTTGGTTCAACCATAATGTTGTATTGTAGTCTTGCATACAACTCCCTTCGACCCAACATCTCCATCTTCACCATCAGCTCAACCATCCCTCTTCTTCAAGACCTCCATGACCGCTCTACCCACCTCCTCAAACAACCCAGGCATACAAGCAATCATACCCCAGTTCCTCTCTCCCGTAATCTTTCTTCCATTCGCAAAATCAATCTGTTCACCTTTGAAGTCGCTGATAACGCCGCCCGCTTCCTGGAAAAGAAGGTGCCCACCAGCGTGATCCCAGATATACGTAAAGCGGTCTTTAGTCTTGGGAATGCGCACCATGACGTCCGCAGCTCCAAGGGTAAGAGCGACATATTTCATCTGCTGAGACCAGAGAATGGTGCCTGGCCATTGCGCACCGAGAGTGGTAGCAACGGCGTTGTGTTCGGGCTGGGACAGAGATGTTTTGCCTAGTGTTGCTTCGACAAAGTTTAGTTCTGAGGTTTTCTTTTGGGGAAGCGTGGTTCGGTCTACGTGGCGGGGTTCTCCGAATCCAGCGGAAAGGGAACTGTTCATAGACCGGATAAAGGTGCCTTGTCCCTTGACGGCGGAGAGTATGACGCCAAAGCCGTCTTTGTCGACTTGGTCCTCGTGGATCGCTGTTTGGCCCAGTTCCCCTTGGATGGGGAAGGCGAGGTTGGGACACGCAATGACACCGACTTGCTGTACGCCATCGACTAGCAAACACAGACAAACAGCGTACTGCTGGCCCTGCATAAACGTTGCTGTGCCATCCACGGGGTCCATGACCCATGTTCGGCCTCTTCTGGTGATTTCCCCTTTCCCACCCCTATCGATGAGCTCGAACATCTCTTCTTTACTTTTCGGGAAAGCCAACTCCTCCTTCTGGACAGCGTTTCCGTCCCCCTTCTCGTTCTCGGAGCCACCTGCATGAGTCTCGTCCTTTGCCTGTTGCACGAGCTGCCAGACGCGGTCAGCGAGTGTCTCGTTTTGACGCAATGCATCAGCGCTTTCCTCGCCCAGAAACGCGTCTGTTGGGTACACGGCACGCAGGGCGGATATGAGGAGGGCTTGAGCGGCGAAGTCCGCAATGGTCACGGGACTGTCATCTGCCTTTGTCTCCGCAGACACGTTGTTGGATAGGCTCCGGAGAACGGATTTGGTGAGCAATGACGCCCGGTGTACGGCTTGCAAGGCGAGGCGAAGCTCGGCGGAGTAGGCCATGACGGATATCGGGTGATTTTTGGTCGCGATTGCGTGATGGATGTTGTACTGTAGTTGTCTTCTGGTGAAGATTTCGCAGTATTAGTCTAAATGAGGTGATGAAACAGTTTTGGCAAGCTACTAGCAAGCGCATAGTAAGCGAGGCTAATGGAGCGCTCCACGCGCATTGCCTTTGCAGTACCATGGCTACAAACATGAGGCTCGACGATGTCGCCAACGTCGACAGGCTATAGAGAAGTCTGGAGTCTTCCCCAGGCGGCGCAACACATGCAAGAGTCATTCGTGGCTGAATGTGAACGGCACACAGGACGAGGCTCGAGTCATGCCGCTAGCTCGGTTCCGGTTGATTTGAGAGCACGGAAACCTGGCGGTCCGACCCAAACCTTGATGAAGCAGGTTTGTTCTAGCTCATATCTAGGCGAACTGTACCCCAAGATCGTTGCTGTATTTTAGTTTATAGGCAAGAGCCATCGTCTGTCTTAGAGTTAGACCACAGTTTGGAAATCACGAGTGCGGCGTCGTGCATCACCAGACACATGGAAACTTTGGTAGGTTTGACGGCGCCACTCCGACTCCTCCCGCAAAGGGAGGCCCTTCCAGTACCAGCGACGGGCAACCGCCGGGAAACACACATCGTTGGGAAAAGCCCACTCGCGGTCGACCCGCCAACAAAACGGGCCGATGTCTCGGGAGAGTGCCAAACTCGGGAGATAACCACCAGGTTCAAGCGAGCAACGAGGCGAGGCTGCTCGTTATTGAATCTAGAGTCGGTCGGTGCTCCGTGCCGCGTTCACGATAAATTAATGGCGCCTGTCGTCGAGTTACACAGCGTGTATTCGCCTGCTGCTCGAGAGACGTTGCCTGCTAGATGTGCAGGTCGCGTCTCGCAAGGTCCTTCGAGTGGTCTGGGGCTCTGCATCCCGAAGGTCCCCATAGTGTTGCAGATGTTGGCAATGATGGGGGACAGGTACATGAGACGCACGAATATTGGACAAGCCGCGTCCTGCATCATCTTGCAGCTGGGGCGCGTAAACGATGCACAGCATAGTCATTGGGGAATCGAGTGGTGCTATACTCTAGCATATATGAAGTCTGGATGCCTTCGATGCATTACGTTGTGCTATATGGTTGATCAAAGCTGCTGCTACCTGGGGAGTGCATCGTCGATGCATACTTGTTGAGGATTATGTGCAACGCTGTATTGTTTATTGAGGCTGACAGCCGTTTCGAGGGCAAAGCGATGCAGCGCATGGCCCGCTCCCTGGCAATGTCGCCATCTTTCGCAATCACAATGTGCGTGCGGTTACTGTGGGGAAGGGCATCTTTCACGGGCCACATCTGTTTTTGGGTGCCGCATTGGTCGCGCTGCTGTAATTGCACCCGTGATTGCAGTATCATGAATCGCGCGTCATGGTAAAGGAGGCACACTAGATAAGTTGAATTTCAAGGGACCTCGTTAACCGCGAGGATCTTGCGATAAGGCCCAACCGTTCCTGCAGAAAGCCTGTAAGTATCAAGGAGTTCGCTTGGTGGCTTGTCTAGGGCATGTCGTACAGGAACCTTGGAAAAAGCAGCGTGGGGGCTGTCTCTCTGGCAGGTCATGCAGGCTGCTCGTGTTAGAGCACGTCGGCCAAGTGACTTGCAGCTGGGGGCGGCTTTGTCATTCGTCCGTCTGGACATGGACACTGTGAAGGCTGCAGCCACTTGCAGGACGTATGCTTTGGTAGGAGTGCGGTTGCCTGCACCGAGCGTCTTATCTCGCTTGGTGTGAGCTGGAGAAGCTGGAAGAGTGTTGCTCTGCACACTGCACAGATTGCGCAAGCCATGAGCAGTTAGACGAACAAGCGAACATGCGTTCCTACTACCGTTTGATACTCATTTCGCCTTCGCCGGCCCCCGATGGGGGCAGCAAGCCATGACCATGAGTCCAGGTCGGTCTGCTCCTGACTTTTTGGGGAAAAGAGGCTTGAGGCGCTCAGCAAGAAGCGAAGCGTCAAGGTCCTCCAGGCGCCTGTTTGGACAGCGGATTAGGCATAGAGCCGCGCGGAAATTGAAGAGGAGTTGTGTTGAGGAATTGTGAAAGGGCTCAGCAGGCGGCAGTTCTGAGGGTGGTGTGTCGTGCATAGTGTTGAAGATCGCCGCTGCAACCCGTAGCCGTTCTCCCGTATGTGGACGAGAGTGGTTTGCAGGCCAAAGATAACGTCTTGGATCAAGGCTGTTCGTGATTAGGCATGCGGGTGCAAGACGAGACTAGTCAAGACGAGGTGGGTGCGGTTTCTGTCCGTCGCCACGAGGATCAGTATGGTTCCTCAGCACTCCGTGTGCCAGATGGACGGCTTACGGAAGGCGGCTGGCTTGGAGGAAGAATTTGACTTGGTGCAGGGCTGAGGGTGAGACAAAAAGCTAGCGCGTGCAAATAATGGCTCTGGGGAGGCGTGTGTTATCACCGAAGATAGCGAAAAGCGGGCCTAACGCTGGGGCAGGCGATTCGGCTATGGTCGTGGATGGCAGCATGGGATTGGAGAGGGATGGGAGAGGGACATGGGAGGGCGCTCATGACTGCTGAAACCGATAACTGGCCCGCCGCCATATGGCTGCAAGAGGAAGCCTCGTACCTAGATTTGCACGTCAGTCATCTGCGCGTCCGGCGCAGGGCCGGGCAGATGACTAGCGAGGGGATTCCGTCATGGAGCGACGTTTTCGCGTCGCGCTGCTATCACGCAACTCGGGCGGAGGTGGAGGGTGGTGTCACCAGATGGCGCGACTATCACTGCTCACTACGCAAGCCGGCTGCTCTTGCCCCCGCGGCCGAAAATTCTACGCTCTGCGGGCTGCAGCATCGAGCAGCTCACAGCGCCGTGAGGGCCGTCGTTCGCTGCGGCAGAGCGAATGGCGGCAGCACAGCACCGTGGTGGCCCAAGCAGCGTGCAGAGCGTGCAGCTGGCGAGGGATGGCACTGGACCTGTTCGGCGGAGGCGCTAGGGAGTGCATGGGTGCGTGGTGCAGGTGGTGGTGCTGAGGGGTGCGGGCTTACAGCGCTTCGAACAAATATCAGTATTGTGGAGAGGCGACAGGGGTGCGTCTCCCGTGGACCCTGCAACCCAAGCCTGCTAGGGTGGTCGGTGGTCAGCCGTGAAGTGCCTGAGCGCGACTTAAGTATATGGGGCTCATCCTCCCGCTGCTCCACACGGTCCTGCCGCTCACCAACTTGACTACCTCATGACTCCCACTTGAGACTCTTCATATCTAGTCATAAACAAGTCGTCCCGCCTGAGTCCAGCTACTTCACCTACACCCACCCATCCAACACTCCACCCCCCGATATCATCTCGTCGGCGGCTATACCATCACCACCACCACTACTACTTCACCAACACACCAACACACACCACACACCTCGCAATGGCTTCCCAGATGGAGTGCTTTAACGACTTCTGCCTGTCCTGCGACCGCCAAATCGCTGAAAACGGCGTCTACTGCTCCCAATCGTGCCGCCTAGTCGACATGGAGCGGGCTGGCAGCACAGCACAAGCACCCTCGCAACTGTCATCGTCCGCTTCCTCCTCGTCCTCGTCCAACAACGGCTTCTACCTCGCCCCCGCAATCAACTTCTCCGCATACAAGGGAGCCTCGAGTTCACAAGTGCCACCAGCGAGCCCGTACCACTACTACCCAACCGCAAATGGCAGCTACTTCGCACCACCAACCGCAACCAGGCCCTCCCCACAACGCAGCCTGACACCCTCCTCGTCACGATCATCTCTAGCCTCGCAATCTTCCCAGTCCCAGTCCGGCATCTCGCAACAAGCGGCAACCCAACTCAACAGCTACATGCGCTCCTTTGACCAAACACGCGACGTCAAGAGGCGGTACACGCAGTACTAGACTTGCTAAGTCCGCTGCTTTTGGAGTTTGGTTTCACGACAATTACGACACCCGACCAAGACGTCTTGTCTTTCTTTCGGTCTCTCTCTGTTCTCTTGTATTTTGCATCAGTCTCGGACCTTGGGGGGTTGAGACTGGCATGGGTCCACGGAGTACACCTGCATATCACCACCGTTGCGCTGCGTTCTAGTTCTGTACCCTTTCCTTTGTTGTCATACGTGGACGCAGTGTACGATTAAAAGTATTTATATATCCCCTTGGTGTATAGGGGTCTTTGTTACGAGCATCTTGCCCCGGCGTGGGTGGGTGACTGGGGTCACTCTGCACATGCGATTGCATCACGGCCACTGTGGCCAGGACGGTTGGGAATTCCTCTCACTCGGCCGGCGTTGAATGTCGCGCCTGTTTTCCGCTCTAGCTATAGCGTAGTAGTAGCTGTCTCAAATGGACGCAACGGCCATGGGCATAGACTCATGGCGACAAGACACAAACTTTTTGCCTCTGCTCCACTTGTTCTCGGTGATACTCAGATGACAGCCTCGCGCAACCGCCTGTCCAACCCCATCCTGTCTCACTATCGACGCAGATCGCGCCAACCCCTCACCAACACGTGACGGGCACCCTTTGGCACAGTGTTTGGCTCGAGATAAGCACGAGCCTCTCAGACGTGCACAGATGAGACACGGCCGGGCCCAGTGCTGCGTCTCTCGATATTCCCGTGGCGCTTTAGAGTTTGCATGTTGCGCAGTACGTGGTCAGAATGGGAGGAGGACGAGGCACGGCTGGCCTCTCCACCGGTATGCCTCTGGCAGTGCGACGCTCGCCAGGAAGAATTTTCACAGACTTCAGGCATGATCCAGATGTCAGCCACACTCAACAACGTTCGCAGCAAGTGATCGCTGGTGGCGATAAACACCGAGCAGACACACATGGACGCTGTTGAGAGGTCCACGGGTTCCAGCAGGCAGGAAGCACCCACTTGGTCGCAGCGCCCTTGCCTTGGGTATGGGCAGAGGGCCCTCCAGCACTTCAAACGCCAACCTGCATGCCCACGGCCGCGTCCGGGGCGTGCCATTGGTGACTTGCGCTGCAGGTGGGCATGCTGAAGCTTGGCTTCTCCGCATTTCTGTGTGAACGGGCCGTAGCTTGCCATGGGTCTCTACCGGTGACAGGGCTCATCCCGCCAGTCGTTATGCGAGCTGCGCGCAGCAAAAAGCAACTTATCCCACGCTTCGTCATGCGGCATTTGCAAAGGTGAGGGGAAGTCACGATGGCGCAACGCGGCCAGCCATGCTCGCGTTGCCTGTTTCGTCATGTCGTCTGTCGTATGTCGCTGTCGTCCAAGTCGCAGCGCGCATTTGTCACGGCAGCGCCCGACTGCCGCCTCATCGAAGAATTTTCCATCTGCTCAAGCAGAGCCTTGACGCTCTCACGGTCCTCTTCCGCCATGCCAGCTCATCCGGCTCCACTTCGCAAGCGAGCCCCAGGATCAGTTGTCAACACTTTGCGCAGCTTTGCCCTTTGACGTCCGTCCAGGCCATGGCGAGACGGCGGCATCCTGCTACTCCAACCATTAGGTCATCGCTGCGTGTGCGACATGCGACGCACACGGCTCGAACCACATGAACGCAGCCATCTCAGACTCACACCACTCACAGCTCACCTCGCTTACACTTGGGGCATAGTCAACTGTTCCGAGATCCGACGACTTCACAGAATCGATAACCGCCACGGGCCGCGTCAAACATTCCCAAGACCTCATGCCCAGCCAAAGGACCGATGCTGGTCGATGTTTTGCATCCAAACAAAATGCTGGGTTCCCCTTCCGGCTGCGATGGCAGCTAAGGGTGCAGCCGCTACTGTAAAGTTAGGTTCGGGTCTTCAGGCATCCAGCCAAAAACCACGGGTTGGCGAGGCTCGGAGACAACGAACAACTCCCCGACATACCTTCGGAGTTGCACAATCCCATGTTGAGCCTCCTTGAGACCCCCTGAGTCTAGTCTCGCTACCAGAGTGTGACCAAAAGCAAAAAGGCTTCACCAAACATCAATGACTGGTTCTCCTCGCCTACGTGCAGATTGCCCGCGATCTCCGAGGATCGTCGCGGACAAGCGTGACGACGCACTCAATACGGTCTCTCGCATCCCATGAGACTTCGCCTAGAAGCTATCGAATATATCTTGCTATTGCGCAAGCTCCGGCCAGAGTTGGCAATCGATCCAGACTGTTGTTGTAGTACGCTGATCCTCAATAAACCGGGGAAAACCCAATGTTTGGCTGAACAACGGGAACCCTTCAAGTCACAGATGCAGGAGCGACCTCCATCTGCACTGCATCTGGACCCTAATCGCGCGATGCAAGGGACCGATCGCTGACATTCATCGCACGCACCCTGGCAATTCCAGAATTGACTCGCAACGAAATGCAGGCACGCACACGTTGCCCTGAAAGGCAGGCACGCGGGAATACGCGTGCAATCTGTCA
The DNA here is from genome assembly GCF_023757995.1 of Alternaria metachromatica. Classification (NCBI taxonomy): domain Eukaryota; kingdom Fungi; phylum Ascomycota; class Dothideomycetes; order Pleosporales; family Pleosporaceae; genus Alternaria; species Alternaria metachromatica. The sequence continues at coordinate 915,091 of NW_026055496.1, forward strand.
GTGTCAAGCGTCATCAATATTGTCAAGATCTCGCGGGAATGAGATCCAACCTATCATACATCCTCGCTTATCGAGCTATCTCTGATCGGCGCATGTGCCGTTCAGGAACACTCAGATCCTTCACGTCCCTTCGGATCGTGCCAGATTGGGGATTCAATTTCAGTCATTCGGGCCATTATGCTTTCCCAGCAGTTCCTGATTGCGAGGAAAGCGTGGGTACGACGACAACTGACTCGGCATTGGGCTGGCATGAAGCGCACGATGGCGTCACGAGAGAATCCCAAATGGCCGTGAAGCGCACGCCGCGGACCTCGCGCTTGGCTGATAAGATCGGGCGGCACGTAGCTCCATCCCCTGCGGGGTTTCTCGGTACGCGCCGACACGCATCAGATCTCGATACTTCAAGGTATTCCTTGTGATGTTGGGACAATTGGCGAGAACCGCGAGCTAGAAGCTTTTGTTTGACACACATGAGGCTGCATTCGCAAGAGCTAAGGCGTAGACTGGGTCGCAACGTCTTTCGTTGTTCTCCCTTCCTTCCTTGACACGCTGGACGTAACGGTGCGGCTGAAAGTACCGCCTCGACCCACGTGGACGCAAGATCGAAGAGATCGCACGACACCATCACAATGTCGCACAATTCAATGCCTATCACACATTCGCCTGTCAGTCATACGCCAATTGATCTGCGTGGGATGTCAAACCAGACCAGGAGCGTGCCGAGCCAGTCGATGCCACGGCACATGTACCCGCGACGAATCGTGACTTCTGCATGATGTGTTCGCAAAGTACAGAACAAGTGCCCAATCTCCGACGTGTCTCAACACAATGACGCTATGGGACGGACACGCTGCCATGTGCACGAACGAGCGGTAAGGGACTCCGCCCAATACCAGACCGTCGGGCAGCAGCCGTGGTGGCACCCGCACGCTTAATGATAGTGTCCTGGTGGAGTATGCATTGCCGTTCAACGATGATGCTGCCTCACTTAAAGTCAAATCGCAAAAACCTTGGAAGTAATTTTGCTGCTAAAGCCGCGTGGGATGGTAAGGGCCGACTCTATGGCGCTAATTGAAGATCCAAAGTGCAAGACATGCAAATACATGTGCCGACGCAAGCGCTGCAAAACAATCCGTGGCATGAGACTTTGTAAAGAGTTTTCAAGGCCAGCTGAGACTTCTCGGATGCTGTTGTCAGGGGCATGTCCAAGCTGTCAGAGATGTCAAAGTTTGATGGCCATGCCTTGAAATCTGGAAACTTACACTGGCAGATTGGAGGACACAAAACACATGTTGAACGTTTGAAGCTAACACTCGAAGATTGATTGCTCGAAATTGTAAGTTGTTGAACAATATAAGAGCAGAGCATTGGTGTAGCCCTGGAAACGAAATACACCGGGTCTGGTCTGTATTGAACCCACCTGGCCAAAGGAAAAGACGAGATGCAATCGCCGTGCTTCCAACTCCAAAGAAAACCTCCAGTCGACCATCGGAGGACGAGGTAATGACAGTTGGCAACGCCAAAGAAAAGATGAACCCAACCCTAGCAAGAAGTAAGAAGAGACCTGGAGAGTGTACCAACACCCTCCATATCCAAAACACCAAACATAATCCCCGAAATAGAAGTCGGACCAGAAAACCCGTCGCAAGAACATTCAAACACCCATCAGCTTCTTCCTTTGCCTCTCAGCCCACTCTCTACTCGCGATGCGGCCCCTCTCCGCAGCTTCCGCTCGCGCTCGCTTCGCAGCTTCTTCCTTTTCGCGCCTCTCTCGCTCACGGGCTTCTTTCTCCATGCGGTCGCGGTTGAAGACTTCTCGGCCCTTGACTTTCTGTTGCGCGGCGTCGACGGGCGTGACAATAGCTTTGGGAACGATGACACTGTTGCGGTTTGCTGAGGAAGTCGATGTAGAGCGGGATTGAGACAGCGGTTGGGATAGAGACATGCTGCTGCGCTTGCTAGCTAGCGACGATGCACGTTGAGCCTGGGGTTGGGGCTGTGGCTGGAGCTGGGACTGTGGTGCTTGGGGTGGTTGCGGAGGCGCAATGGTAACACCTGGTTGCTGTCTGATGGGAACGGTCACTGGCTTACGCACTGGTGCTTGTCGTGCTTTGAGAGCAGCCTCTTTCTTTGCAGCTTCCGCTTCTTCCATTCGCTTCAGACGCTCTTCCTTCTTAATCCTTAGCTTCTCAGCGACGGCGGAACCAGGGAGCTCGAAAGTCGCCTTTGTCAGTGCTTTCGTCGACTTTGCATGGGGAGCCATGCTGATGCTAACAGGACGCTGCTTAGGTGCCATGCTGATGCTGACAGGACGCTGCTTTGGTGCTGGCTGTGCAGGCGCTTCGGCTTCCCTCTTCAAACGTTCCTCCTTTTGTGCCTTGAGCTTCTCAGCAATTCTTTCGCCGGGGAGTTGGAACGCAGGCTTCGTCAGGGGCTTATCGGATTTCGGTGGAGGAGGCATGCTAATAGGTCGTGGTTTGCGAACCACACCCTCTGTCTCTCTCTTCTGCCGCTCCTCCTTTTGGGCCTTCAGTTTGGCGACCACATCGTTGCTTGAAAGCTGGAAGGTGGCCTTTGTGGGTGCGCGGCCCTTTGGTGGTGCTGCAGGTGTGGGGAATGACATACTGATCGGCCGGCGTTTCGAGGCAAGGTAATCTACTGTATCCGTGGAATCTACTCTAGCATCTTTGTTAGGCGCTGTGCGGACACTGGATGCGCGAGCCATCGAAGACTTCACTGGCTTCATGCTCTTAGGCGCAGCAACACTGGGTGTCCTCGATAGCTTGGTAGCAGGCGCAGGCACTGACCCTTTTCCGAGCGCCTTCGATCGCATCGTCTGTGTGGTAGCTGCTTTTGGAAACTCTGCCTTCTGAGGCGACATCACTTCATTGGCATGGTTGAAGCTGGTGACTGAGGTCACATTTTCCAGTGCCTCCTCAAGCGCGTCAATTGCCCCAAAAGACTCCTCCAGGCGCATCGGTGATTTCGAGGGGCTGCGCGACGCTCGTCGGCTGGACGTATGGCTCCTGAGTGGTGTCATGGCATCTTCGCTGGGCCTCTCGGCTACAAGTGTCTTGGGCTCTGGTTCTGAGCTCACTTCGACTGAGGGTGCAGGGACTTCAGCGTCAGCTTCAGGCACTTGATTCTCTGGCGAATCCTCAGTCGCTGTTGCCTCGACGGGTTGCTCCTCGCAATGGGGCTCATCGATCCGTGGCACTGACGTAGTATGCTCTGTCTGTACAGCATCGGCTTTCTCTTGAGGCGCTTCCTCTACCTCCGGTATGCGCTCATCTTGCGCTTCCTCTACAGGCTCTACCGTAGCTGGCGCTTCAACCTCCTGTATTGGTTCTTGTGGGTGACCCTCAACCTGGGCTTCTTCTGCGCCTGTTGTTGCATCTTCAGACGATGTCTCCTCTGGCGCATATGCTTCTGCGGTCGTTTCCACAGTCGAAGGCACCTCCTCTGCAACTGGCGCTGGTTCTGGCTCTTGTGATTGGGCGCTGAGCTTTGCTTGTTTCGCTTCCTCCTCCTGCATAGCCAGTTGTCGGCGTGTCAATCGCGGCGCTGGAGTCACGGGTCGCTCGGTGATTGCGGGGGCTTCTGAGGCTCCTGTACACCATTAGTCCACGGTTGTTGGTCTGGAGCGGCTGCGAACTCACCATCGGAAGCGTCTTTGGAAACATCGTCGCCAGTTGGTTCGTTCGTGGGCGCTTCATCTGCGGCTTGCTCCTCTTCAGGTGCGGCTCCGGTCTGCTCCTCTTCATCCTCCTCAGCCGCTTTGCCCTTCCTTCCCTTTTTCGCCCGGCCTTTGCCCTTCGCCTTTCTTCCTGGAGTCTTTGCGGGCGTCTTTGCGGGTGTTTTCGGAACTAGCTCCTCGTCATCGTGGCGGGTCTGCTTGGGCGACGCATTTGAGGAAATTTGATTCAAGGGTGCACGCTCGGTCGCGTCGGTCGCATCATCGTTGCCCTGTTGGGCGCGGGCGCGTGTGACACGCATCGTCTTGGTGAAAGCGTCAAATAAACTGTCGTATAATTGTATCGAGCTATCTATGCGCTGCTAGGATGCATTGATAGCGAATTTGTATCGTGTTGACGCTCGAGTGTTGATGCTGCACGAGAGTGGGCCCGATCATAACAAACATCCCTGCCGAGTAAAGTCCAGCCGTTTTCTCGCGAGCACGTGACGAGCGCATGTTCACCCGCCACGCGACCGAATCGCGGACCCGTGGCACCCCACGATTCAGCAATTCCCGGGTCCGCATCCGTGCGTGTAGAAGTGTCTTTTCGTTCCGTAAATCCATGAGCGGCCATCCATAGACCCCTTATTTGTCAATCGCATCTCCAAATTCCTTCCCTGTCTCTCATTACTATCAGTAACTAATTTTCTTTTCTCTGACGCTTCCTCGTCTCCTGAACACGAACAAGTAATCGCACATTGTCGCAATTGGCATAACGCAGCAACCGTTCGTGTCTATCAAAGCCACTTTCATCCATCGCGCGTCTCCGATCACCGGATGTTTGCAGCCCCGCGGTTGCGTCTCCTAGCCGTGAACAGCCGCCTTCAACCCCGCCCAAGCATGTCGTCACCTCGTGCGCGCGCTGGCTCCCGCCTTACACAGATCTCCAAGCATTTAGACTCGAAGCCCTTTCTCGAATTGAACACCCCCTTCTCCACTGAACGCACCGCCCGCATCGAAGACGAACAAGGCAATCGCATACCTCCCAAGAAGGCCGAAGAGTTCAAGCAGGAAGCCAAGAAGGAAATCAAGAAGGAAGTAGAGCAGGTCAAGAAGCTTGCGCCGGAACCACCCAAGAAGATGTCGAGCCAAGCACCACACCCTGCCCTGCTCATTCCTGGGCCCATTGAGTTTGACGATGCCGTACTTTCGTCCATGAGCCATTACAGGTAAGACACCTCTATGGCATTTACCGTTCATGCTATCTGCAATTGCTAACCTCATTAGTGAATCGCATGTCGGTCAACCCTTTGTCAACACCTTCAGCGAAGTCCTCGGAAACCTGCGCAAGCTGTTCCTGTCCAGCGACCCTGCCGCGCAACCCTTCGTCATCTCTGGCTCTGGTACACTCGGATGGGACCAGGTAGCGGCCAACTTGGTAGAGCCCGGTGATGAGGTACTCGTCCTACACACTGGCTACTTCGCCGACTCATTCGCCGACTGCTTCGAGACCTACGGTGTCAAGGCTACACAGCTCAAAGCGCCCATTGGCGACCGACCACAGCTCGATGAGGTGGAGAAGGCACTGAAGGAGAAGGAGTACAAGATCCTGACCGTCACCCACGTCGACACATCGACTGGTGTGCTCAGCGAGATCAAGGCATTGAGCGAGCTTGTCCACAGGGTCAGTCCCGAGACATTGGTCGTAGTCGACGGTGTCTGCAGTGTTGGCTCCGAAGAGATCCGCTTCGACGAGTGGAAGCTCGATGCCGTCATCACGGCTTCACAAAAGGGCATTGGCTGCCCAGCTGGTCTGAGCATTATGATGGTATCTGGCCGCGCGATTGAGAGGTTCAAGGCGAGGAAGACACGACCAACTTCTTACTTCGGCTCATGGAAGAACTGGTTGCCCAGTGAGTATCTCTAGTCCCCAATGCAAGCATATCAATGGAACTAACACAACCGCAGTCATGCAAAACTACGAAGCCAAGAAGGCGTCCTACTTCGCTACACCCTCCCCACAACTCATCCACGCGCTCGACACTGCGCTCAAGCAGATCCTCGCCCGACCCGTTGAAGACTACTGGGCTGCACACAAGACCGCGTCGCAAAAGGTCAAGAAGGCTGTTGCTGATCTCGGTCTCAAGCAGCTTGCTTCCAAGCCTGAGAACCAGGCCACTGGCATGACCGCCATTTACCTACCCGAGGGCATGACACCTCCGGATGTTCTGCCCAACCTTATGAAGAAGGGTGTCATCTTCGCGGGCGGTCTGCACAAGGAGATCGCAACCAAGTACATTCGCTTCGGACACATGGGCGTTAGCGTCACCGACCCAAACCGACCGGATATCACCAAGGCGATTGAGAGCCTGAAGGAGGGTCTGGCGGAGGCTGGCTACAAAGCATAGCCGGTGACTCCTACAACCCTACCACAGAAGTGATATAGTATACCATATACCGAACTATCCGTTCGAAACAAGCTTTTGCACACTACTATTATCTGTACATAAACGGAAATTCAAAAATAGAACACAAAATTCACTACCAGGCCGCTGGTGCAGCGTGATGATGAGTACAGTGGCTATGCCAAATCCTTTGCACACTCCAAAACCGGCACCTCTCCACCAACGGCAGCAACACAGACTCCACTGTACATGCCCGAGGCAAATATCGATCACTAAATCACTGAGATCAACCAAACTAGCCTACACGAGGCTAAGTTGCCAAGATTGCCCAGGAACAGCAACCTATGAGGTGAACTGCCGGCCCGTTGCCACCGAATGAAATCATCGAATTCTCTCCACACCACCACGCCTCTAACAGTCCAAGATGCGGCAAGTGGGTCTGGCAAGGCTGTGTTCCTGGTGATGTATTCCGATGATGAATGGGCTTTTGGGAATAACGTACTTAATTCCCCCGATGCAGCGGCGTGTCTTCGGTGTTCAGTAATTGCTGTGAAGCCATTGCGCATCGTTGCCATTTTTCTCTGGCATTATTCTCCTTTCATTCTCTAGCTCTATCCTCGTAGCTAGCAGCATTGCCCAGAAACACAGCCGTGGCTGTGGTAAGCTTGGAAGTTCCTCTCTTTCGTGATGACGTCTACATCGCGGAGCCTACAACATACTTGGGACACAGCATGGGCGACTGCACCACCTCAAGCATGCGCTACACTACGCAATCTCAACGGCGCCGTCGCATGGGGCGAGACATGTGTCTTCCCCGAAGAAGATGAGGACCCGATACCCTTCAGCATAAACACCGCCTGCATGCCATGGGTGACATCGAATATCTACCCATCGCCATCCGCATTCTACTCGCCCGCTACCGCATGCCCCGCGTCTTGGACGGCCGTTGCTACACAAACAGATGCGAATGGAGAGGGCAGTGACAATAGGTGGATAGACGGAGAGATTGGGTTGCAGTGTTGCCCCAATGGGTTTCAGGCAGATGGAAGAGATGGATGTCGACCGGGAGGCAGTGGCAACTTCCCAGTTGTTGAATGTGGAGAAGCAGACGCGGAAGAGAACGAATCGAAGACATATGCTGGGGGGTCGTGGCCAGCGAGCGCGACGCCGAGTATCACTGCGTTGCACTTGAGGTATCAGCCCAGTGATGCTGGCAGCGTAAACCCGACTGCTTCGGGCACAGCGACTGGTGCATCCGCAAGTAACAGTGGTGGAAGCCAGGGAAGTGGTGGAGGAGGTGACAACAGTGGCAATGGGAATGGCATCTCAACAGGTGCCATAGCAGCGATAGCCACCGTCGTCCCACTAGTCATGATCCTCGGAGCATTAGCACTGTTCCTCCTCTGGAGACGGCGAAAGAAGAACAGGAAAGCAGCACTTGCATCAAAGCACATGGGCGACGAGAAAGACGACGACCCAACAAGACCCATCGACGACAACGCAAACCACTCCCCATCCGCCTACCACGCCATACCCAAAGGCACGACCGCAGCCCACTACGCCAACTCATCGCAAAACCCACATGAGACCCCCGAATGGAACGTCGAGATGGACGCTACAGAAGCTGAGCGTCAGAAACTGGCTAGTACGGCACCGGCATATGGAAGTTCCCCGTCTGGACTGAGTCCGATGAATGGAGTTGAGGCAACGGAGCTTGCGGGTTTGGCGAGGGTGCCGAGGAAACCTATTGCGCCGGTGGAAATTGATGGGAATGCTGTTATACCGGAGGTTGGCGATGCGTATATTCCGTATCGACCTGGGAGGGAGGGGAGCTAGGAGTTTGATACCCCGATATTCAATTTGTTAGTATTGCAAGTCGGTGTGTTTGTGATGTGCATGATGGTACTCCTCTTCCACTGTGCGCGGTCTCTTGCCTCAGCATTGGATTATGTTGCACAGCCTCGCAGGCTGAACTCAAGGCACATTCTCTCAAGATCACAACTTGTTTTCTTCTTTCAACACCGGTCTGTGTGGAGCTTGAGTATATCGATTCGAGGGATTTATGCACGTGTAGGTTGCGTTGGCCTCTCCATGTCCAATCGATTGCCAAGGCTGAACACAGCGAGGAGGCTGGCTTCGGCACGCGGGAGGCTCTCTGCCTGAGGTTGAGATGAGTGTTTCTCTGATTGGTCTTGTTTGACTTGCAAACGTCATTGGAACTAAAATCCTGTGTTTTGTAGGCTGAGTACCAGGTTACGTTTATGTTCTCCGCACCGGTGAGAGCCTCACTTGCACTGCTGACGAACTCTGTGGCCTTGAGGAATCTCTTGGTGTGTGTACTATCCAATCAGTTCCCCAGGACTCATAGCTGAGATGTTGCTGTGGTCATCGGGTGCTTCATGGCACCCTGATCTCTTCCTGCAGGAAACGCTAGGCCCAACAGCTCCCTCCAGCAGACTATGTGGCACCACTGTTAGATTTATAAAGGAATGGCTGCCACCGAAAGTCTAGAGACGACACAACCTTAGCGATGCTTTTGATGCCAGAAAATGTACGTACCATCGAGAAAAAATGCTATAAAGCTTCCCTGTGGTACCGATGTCCTATGATGATGCTATCCAATTCAACCTGTCTATGCTAAGTCTTTGTCACCTTTGGTACCTGCAGTGACTTGACTTACTCCTATATTCTTGCCTTAGTTACCTTACTGCTTGCTCAGTTCACCCTCCTGTTACTTGTACCTCCGATAAACTACCTGATGTCTAACACAGACAGCTCTACAGAGCTTGCCTTGCAGATATGCTTTGGTATATTTGGTGTTTTCAGTACGGTGGCTACCCTGGCTGGTCTTCACCACCATGATTCGCTTGGCTGCGTCCTACTTCGGCGGCTACGGGGCCGCCCCATCATTCGTACGTGTCATGTGTAATGAGCCTATGATTCATGTGTCTGACCACCCCATAAGATACCCATGACCTGGAGGCAGAGGCCGCCAATACCAGCCTTGAGGACCTTGATGATGTTGCCGACTATTCGATCCCACCTGTGAGGAGGCCTACACTACCGCCCTCCTACGAGCAGTCCGGTGAGAGCTCCCATCTCCAGACCTTTCTGGATGCCGACGTCGATGCTCGTCCATCCAATAGCAAGTCGAACAATCCATAACACTGAGTGGAAAGAAAAAGGGCTCATGCGTCTGAGTGGTCACCTGGTACGTCATCCAGGGAAGAAAGACTTGGGGATTTGTGACGGCCTGTTTCGCTATCATGCAAGTGCCGTATGTATTCGTCGATGGAGAAGCTATGAGGTTAGGCATATTCCAGTAGTCCATACGCCAAGCAAATCGACATCACATTAACATGCCTATTGCTTCTCTTCACAGTAGGCCTTGTCTCATCAGCAGGTCAGAACAGTATTCTCAAAAGCGTTGGAGTAAAACTTGTTGAAAAGTGGAGCGAATGCGCAAATACACTGTAAAGTGCTCATTGTTGCTACGAACGAAGGACGCAAAACAAAACAACAGCATAACCGTAATGACAGTACCAGATGAGATACAAGGCTAGGAAACAAACTGTAAAAAGAAAAGCCTGCTCAGTCCCTGGTTTTATCCAGGAGGTGAGGATCAGCGTAGGTACGGTTTGATAGACAGTATGTGAGCGGACTGATTTCGTCTAGGACCATCATGTCTGTTGTCTGATACAGGAATCTATGCGGCGACAAGATAAGATGGGAAATGAGAGATAGTCTTGGTGTCGAAGCGATATACGCTTGGGATTAGTGACATCTCAGAAGTGTCTTCTCGGCTTCACGAGACCGAACTTTTCAGCATCCCCTCGCCCCAGTACCACATCGTATGCTGGATTTTCCGTCGTCGTCACCCAAAACCGGGTCTCTTGTATATGTTTGGTATTGCTTCCGAAGCACCAAGTCAAGTCGACGTATCCTTCCACCCCTTCGCCTCGATGGTTGGCGAGGACGCACTCCGTTTTTTCGCTTGTATGCACTGGAACATCCAGTACTTGCAGCATAGGACGTGATATAATGTTTTCCGTAGTATTTGGATCGCATGAGAGGACAGCTACCTCCCATGTTTCCAAACTACCCTTCGTCCGAGAGCAGATCTCGATTTGGGCCGGCTGAGGGATTCGTTGTCTTCGCTGGATCTCGTTAATAATGGCCGATGAGGGTGGAGGACGACGCACACCAAAGGACAACAACCTACTGAGTCCACAACAAGACATTTTTCGTAGTAAGTTGAGTAGCGGGTAGTGTTTCGTGTTTCGCGTTTCGTGCGACGATGCAATGGTGGTGTTGATGCGAGTTGAATCTAAGTGTGCTTTACGAGTGTGATAATGAGTCCTCCAGGAACTTCAAGAGGAGGACCTTCCGCCTATAAAGCGACCAATAGCCCCAGGCACACTTCTTTGCGCAGGTGGGACCTCTGTATGACCCTGAAGGACTGCGCATGAGACCGCTCGAGCGACATGAAAGCTCTGAGGCGTTGTTGGGCGGGCCAAATCCAATGAGCATCTTCAGTACTTTCGCCAGTGGCGCAGCATACATTCTCTTGACATCTAATTGAGTCACCGAAGCGGGTTGATTTCGAATGTCTTTGCGTCACAGCCTGGAAGAAGGCAGTCATTGCCTGTTCCTGGTATGGTCAGTGGGGCGCAGCCGCACATGCCCGTTACCGATGAGCGTTCAAGTGTAGCCTCGTCAGCCAAATTCTGATGTTCGAAACGGTCATATTTTCCATCTCCGTTGCTCTCATTCGGTATGCGAAGCGACAGATGGAGTGGAGGCGACGAAGTTTCCAAGTGTGTTGTTCGTGTAGTGTGGAGTTGATTGCAGGCGAACTGCGATGGACGCGTGGCGTGACTGGCGCGACTGGCAGGTGCCCGCCCGGGAGGCAACCACCAGTGCTAGCGCCAGCATGCAACCTTATCCGCAGCAGGCTGCGAAACCTTGGAATCTCACATACATCAACGTAGCCATGATGCGTCCTCCCGGCTGCCTACTCAGTCGGCCTTCCATTTGATTTGTCATTCTGGGATATCCAATGTACTTTCGCTTGTGCTTCCACCTTCACAGATAACGTCTGTTCAGTCGCAGAAAGATAGATAATATCGACTCATTCGAGCGACGATTATCATCAACTTCGCAGCGATCCTTAAGAATCGAGGTTTCATGTTCAGAGGTGGCTTATTATTGGTGGTAGGGGTGGGTATAACTTAGCGATGAACGATGTGTATGCCTGACGAATATGCCTGCATCTCAGGCTGAGGGCTGCTTGACATTGCAGATGTATGCAGCTTCACCCAGAGGTCCTTCTGCCCTCTTCATGCGCATGGCTTTTCGCCTGCTGATGGTGTGTTGAGTGACGTGGAGGCTCTTACGCACATTCGATTGCTAAGTTCAAGATATATGGGCGCAATGAGCGACACCTATATGGGGAGCCCACGCATGAAGGCTATCTAGCCACGAAAGAATAACAATGTCATCGCAAGATCCTCTTGATCGTTTCGTTAAAGGATACCCGAAACTGGCTGCGCAGATGGAGATCCTACCTGAGCTCGCTATATTCCGCAGGTTTGGGGCTCTCAATGCTCAGAACCTGTTGTACATGCAGGCTGAGCTCACGTATCTGGAGAACAAGCTACGAGAGCGGCAGCTAGCCGACCACATTGATCCGTCGGAAACGAGGAAAGCACATGCACTGAATTGGTTCTGGCTCCGTGAATCCGAGAAAACTGGCACAGGTGAACAACTGGGATTAATCTTGAAGATTAGAGAAACGCTCAAAGAGTACAGTGTGTTTGAAGATTTTCCAGCGGACGCATGAAGCTGACTACGACAGATGATGCGTTAGCACAACAAGCCAAGATTCTCAAGTACCCTCGGCCTAGCACTTGGGATCTCCACCACATCCAGAACTATCTCCACTCTACGGAAATGGGCGAGAATGCGTTGACTGGAGAGGACGGTGATATTTGGGGCTCTGCCTGCCATCGAGAATCTTACAAGCCGGACCTGGTGACGCTATGTCCGCGCGCAAAGAAGGACGCCTTTTCCGCATGGGCTGCGGAGAGTACTATCACCAACCTCTTCAGGTGTGGCTGTGCTCGCATCAAGAAACCTTCGCGCATTCATGGAGTGGTCGGCTACGAAGATAGCACCATCTATCGCATCACCTATTGGATCACCAGTATTCTCGCATCTCTCATACCGATAGCGTCCATTGCCGTGCTATATCGCGTTCAGTCCATGACTGCTCGACTTGGGATCATTGCTGGGTTCAATGTTCTGGTTTCTATTTGCTTGATGGGTTTGGCCAATGCGAAACGCGCCGAAGTTTTTGCTATCACAGCTGCGTGGGTATGTCCATATCTTCCTTATTGCTCACCTACTAACGAAACCCAAGGTTTGCTGCTGTACAGGTCGTCTTTGTTGGGTCTGATAGGAGCACTGCAGGAGGAGGTTTAATATGAATTCAATCGCAAAAGAAACTACCCTTTCTAAATGGAGACATTAACATAATCGAAGAAAGCAGTATTGGTGACCGATTACCCCGTAACTCTTTCGCTTAGCCTCGGCAGAATCCGTGTCGGTCGTATACGCTGCAGGAAAACTGTTGCCAGGTGGCATGCGTTGTAATCACCTGCATGCGTGCGCCACCAACTTCGGTACAGTACTCATCCGGCCACTCAGCCATTGGAGCAATTCAGTTAAAGCTCACTCCGCTCCGCGTCAGCTCAGCCCAACTTGAAATCCAAACAAGATTCAACATAAGAAGCCGTCGCCTTTATCTCGTCGCAGTCTGGCCCCCGTCCATCGTTGGCGTGTCATCCCTACGTCAACTGGGATCGGCGACCGAAACAATCTTTGAGCGTACGGGAGAATCCAGTTCGGGATGTATACGTGTGTGTGTAGTATGTCTAGGGTGGGTGTTCAGCGTCTCTGAGCCGCAGCTGCTTGTGCCTGTCCAAATCAGCATTGCAACCATGAACGAGAGCTTTGACGGCTCACCTGCTGCTGTTCATATTGCCTCATCTTCTCTTTCTCTTTCTTGCGTCTCTCTTCAGCCTCTCTTTGTTTTTGAGCGAGTGTGGCAGCTGTCTCGAGTCAGTAACGATTCACAATTTGCGGTCACGAACGTACAATCGACTCGAGGCTGTAAAGTCCGATAGGCACCGAAGAAGTCGCGGTTTCCTTGTAAGAGCCCCAGCTTTACGATCGTCTCACTCCCGATTACGAGTTCGAACGTCTCGAGATCTACCACCTGGAAGACCGACTTTTCGAATCGTGGTCGGAAGCTAGGGACCTTTCGAGTGTCGCTGCAGTACCATCTTGCTTCAACCTGACCGAGGCATGGCACCTCAGTATTATTGCTGAGGGTTATCGTGATTGGTTCAGAGCTGGGGCTCGGTGCCAGCCCAAATTCCGCGAGAAACTGGGGAGTGATCAAGTTGTACCTGCTCTGCGTATCCACTAGGACGATACCAGGATTGGGTTTCGACCATTTTCCGCGATCCTCGTCCCACAAGGAGACATCAACGATCCTTTTGAAGTTCTCGTTCTGCCTTGCGGGTGTGAATCTTCGGCGGAGCTTGCGTGATAGGGTAGGAGCATCGCTTGTCGATGTGCTGGACCGTTGTTGAGACGAAAGGAGCTGCTTGAACCTTGGACACGCTGCGGAGAAGGCACGCCTGTACCATTTGTTCTTGATCTTGAGTGATTCGTAATCTTCGTCCACTTCACTGAAGATCCGGGTAGGACGCGCCGGGTTGGTTGGTGTGTTACGGTCACCTTCAATAATATGTTAGCTCTGAACAAACGATCCACATTGCGAGACTCTATGGCTCACCGCGAGAAGAGAACAGTCTCTTGGCTTTACTGAGTTGGATCATTTTGGTAGTGGAGGTTTGATGGTCTGTAGTGATCACAATTCAAGAAGAAGGAAGCGGAAGGCGATCTCGAACATTACGCAATGCTGCAGAGGTCAAGGGCTAGTATAGCAGTTTGGAGTTAGAAGGCTGTGCTAAATGGACTTAGACTTCAGAGCCTCATCAGGCTGCCTGCTTGCTGTGCCACGGTGGCGACGGCTGAGCGACCGGACAGCGCTCACAGCGCACACTTGGGGGCTCGACTCGATACCAGATCTAGACCTTGGAGGGTGGCGCAGCCACTGTGCAAGGGGTATCATATCTGCATATATCGTTGTTCTGATGTGAAAAACAGTTTCTGAAAGCCCAGGGATCACGAAGATGTCTTCCACGAGTAAAGCGTTCATATCATCTGGATACCCGTTATTTACTGTAAATCGCGATTGGTTCAACATTCATACCAAATGCAAGATTTATGACGTGCCAGTATTGTTCATGCAACGAACAACGACTGAGCCACTCGACATATGACGTTTGGAGACTCGGCTCAAGCGACATATAACGCCTGATCTGAAACAAAAGTGTTTGCCTTGAAGAACCTGCGTTCTGTGCAAGCGATCAGACGCTCAATCCACCGTCCGGCTGCACGGTGATCCAATACTCGACGCATATAGGGCAAGCCAAACTCACCGGAAACGGTAAATGCGTAATACAGACACTCTCTCCACATCTACAAACCACAGCAGCTCAGCGTAGGGTTCGCAAACATGCAGCCTGATTCTTGTACCGGTCAGCCGCTTCACACGGTCAGATTCGTGGAAGGCTGTGGCGCAGCACCTGCATGGGACTGAAGTGCACCTCCGGTGGCTCCGAGACAACGTCACCAGTAGGATATGAAGCTGCTGTCGTCTGGGCCCAGACGTCTTTGCGTGCCATTTTCTGAAAAACTGCCTCGACGGGCGCCTTGTCTAATGATGCCATTACACGTCAAGTGTGCTCCTGGTGTTGCTCTTTACTCGTCTCCGTGGAATCGAATAAGCTGAGCAGCCTGTGCCAGGCCCCGAAAACGTTATTGGTATGTATCGTGTCTTTGATGTGTCAATCAACATGCAGGCTCGTGAAGCATCGTCTTCCTGGCGAGCGTCGGGCTGTGCTCCCATTCAAGCGGGTCGTCCACCGGTCACCAGCGACGATTAGCAGGCAGTGTCCCGCGCATGAACCTGTCAAAGCGTCTGTTAGTCCGCTATGGCGTGTATGTCGATGGTGTCGCCTTCGTCGGTGACCTAACCGTTTTCGCATTAGCAAACAGTCGCGAGGTCTGCAGAGTAACTAGCATATGCCAAAACCTAGAAATGTATTCGATGAAGTATCACACACTTTTTCCCAAGCTGTTGAAACCTTGAACTCCGCGATAGTGACACGAGAGGCTCAAGCCTCCTAACCATCCACCTTCGCTGCAGTATCAGCGACCTCACCAGCCGTCTCAGCCATCTCCTGATCCTCCTTCTTCTCAGCCTTCTCCGCATCGCCCTTACTCGGCACGCCATCCTTATTATCCACAAGCTCCCTCACGACATCGACCGTAGCCGCCGGACCACCAGGCTGCACCGCAAGCACCTTGCCCTCCTTGTCAACAACAAAGACACCGCGCGTCGTGCTCTTCGGCGGCTTCTTAAAGCCAATTGCAGAGATGAGGCTCTGTGAAGGGTCGCAAAGCAGGGTGTAGGGCAGCTTCTGCTTGGTCTTGAAGGTTGTGTTGGCTTTGGGGCTGTCGGCTGAGAGACCGTAGATGGAGTAGCCGGTTGCGGTGAGGGGGTCGTAGGAGTCGCGGAAGAGGCAGGCTTGTTTTGTGCCTGTGGTTGTACGCGTTAGTACTGCTCTGCGAACGCGAGGGAGATGTCAGGGGTTGGAGGCTTACATCCTGGCGTTGAAGCCTTGGGGTAGGTGAACAGCACAACGCCGCTCTTGCTCTCCTCTACGAGCTTTGCAAGCGTGGTCTTGTCTCCGTCATTCGTCTCAAATTCTCCGCCAAAGGACGCGAGGTCAATGGTGTCGCCGACCTTGGGTGGGCCAGTCGCAGCGGCAGCAGACTCGCCGTTGCTCTTACCGACAACAGCTTCCTTGACAGCCTCGACCTGCTCAGTGACAGTTTCCTGGACTTTCTCGACGACAGTCTTCTCGCTCTCGGGCTTCTTCTCCTTGGCGGGCGCCTTCTTCTTCGTCGGGCGCACAGGCGCTGGGGGCGCTTCCTTGCGCTTACGGAGCTCGACGGGCATGATGAGAATGGAGTCGCGAGATGATATCGCAGTCGCGTTAGTGTCGCGGGGACGTATAAACTTCAATCAAGGGGAAATTGGGCAGCGAAGAGGTCGGGGTCGGACGCTTGAGCGCTCGCGGAAATCGAGGTGGGACGGTTGGCTAAGGGCAGGAGTACGAAAACCAGCGGAACAGTGGTACAACCCTCGCAATATGAACAATCGTACCAGTTCGCGGGAAGATATCCTCGGCCTGATTCAGTAAGAACTATAATATGTGCGTCGTCTAGTCAACGGTCGCAGCGTAAGCATCGTGGTGAGCCCGAGCGAGGCCAGGTCGTCCAGCCTCCTCACTTGGCATTTCCCGTCCACATCGATATTAGCCAGATTACCTGAGCCTGCGTCTTTTTCTTCGGGAAACAGCTTATTTCGGACGCGCACTGGGGTAGGGGAGGCTTGTCATTGGCTCGTGAAGTGAGGAGTCGTGAGATGGGCAGCGCTCGGTTGTGCAGGTCCCGGCGCGTCATAGCTTCCCTTCTGCGATGCTACTATGCTGCAGCAACACTGTCTCGCACAACGCCTACGACTTGATATCGAATGCGTTGAATTTCCTTGTCTTTACATCAGAATTGCCCGTCTAATTAAGCTACATCTTGATCCTTCATCCCATGCTGCCCATTAGCGAGCCTAAACAAGCACGAGAACACCCTTCCAAGTCATGCGCTACATCTATGCATCTTTGGTACCTCCTGAAACCCAGCTCACGGGGTGCCAGTTGTTCTCGCAAGAGAATACCTTGCCGCCAGACCCGCGGTTCAACGCCCATCCAGACGACCACATCCCAAGCCCAAACTGTAGCACGGAGTCAGCACTCGTCTTGTAATGTCTTGGGGAGTAGACTTACAATGAGCATTCCTAGAATGACAATAGAGATATTCAGAATGGTAAAAGCCGTTTGCGAAGTCGACGAGAACAGCCTACCGTTCTTCTTATTGTGCCACAGCCACATCAGTGGAGGAAGCGCATCTACACGCGTCAGCCAATGCACCTATCATTATCCATAGTGAGTAGTATTAGTAGTGACTTACAGCTAAACCAGCTTCCAAAGAGAGCTCCTATCAATCCCAACAACAAATTAAAGTTCGGCACAGCTTCAGCCAAGATCCAGCTTACCAGCCACGCGCCTGTACATATCGCGCCCCAACTTCCCAAGCTCTTCCAGCTGTTGGTAGATGCTACGTTTGTCCCCTTCCATACGCGAAAGTAGATGTATTTGGTGGCTACAGAGCCATTGACTACACCTGCGACGATGATTGTAGGCAGCGCGATACCAAAACAGATCTTGCTGACGAGTGGGGACGCGGAACCAAGAGCGGGTGAGGCTACAAGAGGCCCGGCGTAGTAGTATATTATGACAGATATGAGCATATAAAACGTGACTGCGATACCCTGCTCGAAGATGAGGGCTTTGCGGAAGTCGCGAGGGTCTTCGAGTTCGGATTGGAACGAGAAGAAGGCGACGTGTCCAGCTGTATGAAATCAGCAGACGTCTTTATGACCAGAGAACAGGAAACAACATACTGTAAGCTAGGACGATGTTCATCACGGGTGCGAGTCCCTTGACGAGTGGTACATCTGGTCGCACAGCAACGATGTTGCCCATGTCTGGCTTCTGGATACTAATCGCGATCATGGTTACCGTAACTGCCACAATGATGGAACCGCAAGCTGAAATATGTCAGTCGCGAACTCACACGAAGCGGTCGGATCCTTTGGCTTACAAAAGTAGCTAAAGTAGCTGATGTTCTTGAACGTTCTGGGCAACCCTAGCAGGAAGGAAATGATCAGTCCGACGACAGTGAAGACGATAGTGCAAGTGCCGTGGTCAGTCATCGCATTCATCGCGACCGCAAAGGTCAAGATGTGCGCCCCCATGATGAAGATCAAGACTAGTAGTTGTCCGACAGCAAGCACCTCGCGAAGCACTGGCCCGCTCATAAGCATGCCGCAATCCGCGTAGTTCGCTACAGACGGATGAGCCAGCTTGAACTCGCCGATCAAATATCCAGTGTATGTAGCGATGATGCCTAGGAAGCATATGCAGAGGAGACCGGGGACGAGGCCGAGGATCGCAAGCGCTTGAGGAAGGGCGAGGACGCCTAATGATACATTCTCCGCCAGCATAACTTGAATATGTTATTGGGATGATGGTGTGGAGGTACGGGGGCCTTACGAGTGCCGACATTCCTGGCAGTTGAAAGTCAGCGATAGTTCAAAGAAGGATATCACGCCCAGCGAACGATGCATGCCATACGCCGAGGAGCGCCGAAGTATCGTTAAATCTCGTTCAGTAACACTGCACACTGCATCAGATAGTTTGTGTACTTACCACCACTTGCACGTCTTGTACTGTATCTCAGCGCCTTCCTCGTTACCAAAAACATCCTGTTCTTCAGCTGGCGCAGCCTGTCCTTCGAGGTCCGCCGACAGATTCAATTGAGGCTGAATCAGTTGCTCATCTAAGGGCGCTTCCGGTGTGGTCTTCTCTACTGCGTGCCTAGCCATGGCTTTGTGTCGCTTGAGCTGTCTATGCAGTCGTCGCGCGGATATTGTCGTGAAGAGGGCCGGTGGAATACGAGGAACGGGGAATAAGGTTAGGATGAGAAAAGGATGACAGGAGCCGGTCAATCGTAGCAGCTGGCGTTTTCACGACACGGTACCAGTCTGGAATGCTGCAAGCGTGAGCGCAGTTATGAGCTCGTTAATGGCCATGTAATGACGGGCGCGGTTCGCTCAATTTGAAGACCGTGAAATGATGTGGGCCAAACGAGCGTCTGCCATTGCAAAGCATGGACGAAATTGTGGGTGAGATGTTTGGGTGTACCACGGAAGCTTGTAGGATAGGGACATGCAGGGAGAGTAACGGATAGCGGAACATTTCGAATGAATGGATTCGAACGCGTGTCTCGAGATAAGACATAGTACCAGGTCAGTGCCATATCATAATGTAATGATTACACCTGTATTGCAGCGGAATGCGGAGGCACTGATTGCAGGCTTGAGCTATGGTAGCGAGCCCGTGATACCCAAGTTTCGGGCACGCGTCGCTATCAATTTGTACACTGTATGCGGATATAGACAGTCTCAAAACGTAAGACATGGAAAGAGAAGACTGGGATGAAAGAGCAACGACAGCAACTGTGCGGTTTCCAGTTCGAGACTTGATGTCAGAAGTGCTGCGTGTCGCGTAGTGTATAGGTAGAGATCTGAGTCGTTATTGATGCGATAAGAACACTGCAAGATATATTGGCCTAATGGCAGTAGTTGAGGTGGGGAAGAAGAGTGTCCAATGGATGGAATAGATGTTAGCTACGTCATCACGTGGACGCGTGAGGCAAGCGCGAGCCGGGCTGCCGCCACTCCACACTCCTCATCTTCCCCCGCACGCAAGCCAATCGCACCAGACTTCCAAACCGATATCCTGTCGTTCGCCTTGCGACGCCAATTACATCACAAACACGCCATGAACTCCGACCTGAGCCATGCGCCGACGCGAGCGACCCGCAAGCGAAAGACTACCACGTACGCCGACGACGATAACGATGACGATGCGCACCTCGAATACCAGTCCACACCACGGAAAGCCAAAAAGACGAAGAGCGCACCCGAGGTAATCGACTTGACGGGAGATTCGCCCAAGAAGACCCAGAAGACTCCTGCTAAGAAGAGAGGCAAGCGCGACGCCGATGCGCCTGCCGAAGAGAAGCGTGCGAGGGTGTTCCGCAAGCAGGCACCACAAAGCTACCTCGCGATCAAGGAAAGAGCGTTCACGCAGCGCCTTACAGTCCTTTCGCGCGAACGTTGCGGAAGCGATGATGTACCAGAGGAGAAGGTCATTGTCGCAGGCTCCACAGGCAATGTCTACACCGTCTCAGTTGGTCTCGTCCCGAGCTGTGACTGTCCACACGCGAAGAAGGGCAATCAATGCAAGCACATCATATACGTCATGTTGCGCGTGCTGAAGGCACGTGAAGACGTCGCATACCAACTAGCCCTCGTCCGCTCCGAGCTACGCGAAGTCATCAAGAACGCGCCTCCCATTCCCGGCGTAGAGACAGATGGAAAGGACGGCAGTGAACAAGAGGGCCAAGACGGCAACCGCAAGCCCATCGAGGGCGAATGCCCCATCTGCTACGACGAACTCGGCGAGAACGAACCCATCGTATACTGCAAAGCCAGCTGTGGAAACAACGTGCACAAGGCTTGTATGGCGAATTGGATCGCGGTCTCAAAGGGCAAAGCGACTTGTCCATACTGTCGTGCCAAGTGGGAGGCAGACACAGGCTTCGAGGGTAAGCTGGGTGAAGTCGATACAGAGAACTTGGAAAGGAATGAGGACGGCTATGTCAATGTTGCAGGGCAACTCGGTCTCAGTGGTGAGCGTGATTATTCCACGTATCATCAGTACTGGGTGCGACGGCATTTAGGCCATGGTGGACGGAGGAGGGGTGGCTACGATTACGAGGACGACTACTAGGCCCATGGTTGTTGAGGCATGACTGTGTAGGAGGTGTATATTTGGCGTTCAGGACATTGATACCCAGGAGCGACAGGCGCACGGAACCGTAGAAGATTTTTTCCATCCGTTGTATCTCTACAACAATTAATCGTTCTCTACAACAATAGCTCGTTTGACTCAAACATTGACTCGCTTTCCTTCGTTTACTCAACATCATGCGTGTTCGTTTTCCGCATCTCCAAATCCACCCACCTCGGCGCGCATCGGAAATTAAACCCTCAAGAATAGCACAAAATCACGATCGCCACGTCCACGCGCGTAACTCCCCCAAACATACCCACCTACCACCGGCCCATCTTGCATAACCAAGCAAAATCGATCACCATGATCTGAACATCGTCACCTGCATCCGCTTTCGCCTCGTTTCCAGACCCACAACCCTTTTCCTCCTTCTGCCGTAAACACGATCAGCATGAACGGACGTCCTCGGCGAATTTATGTCATTTCCATTTATGTTTAGTAGCAAGTGTGTGCTACCATCCCGTCCGATGCCCAATACGAGCGTATAATGACGCGTACCAATCTTGCGAGGAAACGATCCCAGATGCGGTCTATTGATATCAGATGTAGTATAGATCCACATCAACCAGTAGTCGCTCGAGCCACGAGTGATCAACAACAGCAGCGCACGTTCCTTCCACCAACAGCATGTTGCATAGTATTGCGAAAAGGCTTTCGGCGTCTGAGAGCAAGTTGCGTACAGTCATGTACCCTGCGGCACGGTAAGTAAGTTGGAGCGGCTCGAAAAGGGAGAACCGGGGCTGAATGCGAATGGCTGGATGGAGACGTGCTGCACCAGACCCGCGAAAGTGGGCACTGCGGCTGCGAGTGGCTGTGTTTGCTTTATTAGACGTTACACTTGTGGCCGATCATGCGAGAACGTGCAAGCGGTGGCGCGATCATGTACAGGGATGGGGTTGGGGCGGTATGCAGGTACAGTGATCAGCTCTGCAGATTAGGTTTTGTGTCACTGGGGATCTGGCCCCGACTTGCGACAGAGTTCGAGGAGAGCGGCAAGGGAAACGCTGGCGCTCTAACTTATGGAAGAAACATCACAATTGAGATTGGAGGCAAGATTCAGTTGCAAAGAGTAAATTCAAGAAAACTAGATAACGCCAGGTCATTTGACAACCGCAACAAAGGAAAAGTCTAGGAACAAATCGAGGTTCATCAAACATTGCAGTCTGACTGCGCCCACATACCAGAGTCCGACGAGCATGGGGAATCCGAAGAGTGATGTGGAAAAAGACAGTCAATATATTGTCGAATGTACATGATATCAACTGTCTAGTCCCGGCTTTTACGTGAACAATCCATCACAAAGGAAACCACCCAACGCTTTGCCCCTGCCCGAGGGAACTTGATACAGTAGACAGACAAGACATGCGAGAATGCGGATCAAGCGATCCTACCAACAAAGGACACTAAGAAAACGCGAAGCTCATATACAAGAAATGCACTTTAGCGCTTAGTAGGTGCCGTAGCCGGAGCCGTAACCGCTGCCAGAGCCGTAGCTGTTGTCGGGGGTAGGGGTGGGGGCAGCGGAGGAAGAGGCAACGGTGGAAGCCTCAGGAGTCTGGGTGGAGACGGCAGCAGAGCTGGAGGCACCGCCGTAGCCGCCACCGACGGGGTAGGCAGCGGAGCTGGTCTCAGCAGAGGCGGGGACGCTGGAGGAGGGGATAGCACTCTCGCCGGTGGGGGTGGCTACCTCAGAGACGAAAGAGAAGCTGGGGAGGACCGAGGTGGGAACGGCACCGGTGCCAGTGGGCATGGCGGGCTTGGTGGAGGTCTTGAAGCCAGTGGGGCCGGCAGGGTAGGGGTTGGTGCCGTTACCGGGGACGGGGTACATGGCAGTGGGGACGGCGGGCATGCTGGAGGAGGCAGTCTGCTCAGAGGGAACCTCGGGAGTTGGCTCAGGAGCGTTGGGGGTAGCAGCAGGGTAGTCACCACCCTTGGTAACGGTGACGGTCTCCTTGGCAGTTACGGTGACAGTGACGGGAGCAGCGCAGTCCTCACCACCCTCGCTTCCAGCAGGAGTGGAGGGCTTGGCCTCACCACCAGCAGGGCCAGTGGGGTAGGCACCGTTACCACCAGCGGGGCCGGAGGGGTTGGACTCAGAGTCAGCGGGGACATCGCCCTCACCAGTGGGAGTGGGCTTGACGGTGATGTACTTGGTGGAGGTGGAGGTAGACTTGATGGTGGAAGTGACATCCTCCTCACCGGCGGGGCCAGTGGGGTAGGAGCCCTCGCCGCCAGCAGGGCCGGTAGCCTCAGAGGGAACCTCACCAGTAGGAGTGGGCTTGCCGACAGTGACGACGACAGTGGAGTACTGGGTGGAGGTAGAGGTGGAGGTGACCTCAGTGGTGACTGGGTGAGCAGTCGAGCCAACACCGACGGTGTAGACGAGGGTCTCGGTGTAGGTCTGGACGACCTCAGAGACGGGGTAGGAGCTGGTCATGGCCGAGCTGCCGGTGGGCTTGGGGAGGTCAGACTCAGGGCAGACGGTGGTGCCGACGGCAACGACGCTGGTGACGAGCGCGGTGGAGTGGGCCGGGCAGTCAGTGACGGTAGGGGGGCAAGCAGTCTTGGTGAAGATCTGGGTGCTGTAGATGGTGGAGGTCACCATGTCGCTGATGGGGGTGGAGGAGACACCGCTGGGAACCATGCCAGTGCCGGTAGGGACCATACCAGTGCCAGTGGGGTAGAGACCAGTTCCGGACATGGTGCTGGTGGCAGCCTCAGGAACGACCGAGGAGGGGACACCTCCGTAGCCGCCGCCGACTGGGTAAGAGCCGGAGGGGATGGCAGAGCTCATGCTGACGCCGGGAACGACGGAGCTGGTGGTGGCAGCCTCGGGGACCTCAGAGGAAGCAGAGGAGGGCTTGCCACCGTATCCACCACCGACGGGGTAGGAGCCGGAGGGGATAGCGGAGCTCATGCTGACACCGGGGACAGAGCTGGAGCTAGCGCCAGCAGGGACCGATGAAGAGGCAGCAACGGGAACGGAGGAAGAGACACCACCGGAGGGGACAACGGCAGAGTAGCCGGTGCCGTAGGCGGAGGAGGAAGCAGCAGAGCTCATGGTGGGGATGGCAGCAGAGCTGGAGGTGGCAGCCTCAGGGACGGCGGAAGAGGGAGCTCCGTAGCCGCCGCCAACGGGGTAGCTGGCCATGCTGCTGGTAGCAGCCTCGGGGGTGCTGCTGGAGACACCGCCAGCGGGGACGCTGGGAGTGTAGGTAGCATCGGCAGGGGTGCTGGAGGTCTCGAAAGCCGGGGAAGAGGACTGGATGTATGGGACCTCAGCGGACGAGGAGACGACCGGGGTAGCAACCGAAGAGGAGACGGGGGTTGCGACGGTAGAGGCCTCGGGGGTCTCTACAGGAGTGGCAGAGCTGACAACAGCAGAGCTGACGGCGGCGGAAGAGCTGGCGACAGCCGGGGGCTGGGCGCCGTATCCGCTGCCGTAGCCGTTGTTGCCACTTCCGTAGCTGTTGCCACTCTCGTAGCTGTTTCCACCACCGTAGGAGTCGGTGGCACCGTATTGGCGGCGAGCCTGGCGGTGGCTGCGAGCCTCAGCGGCATCGGCGGCGGCGAGAGCAGCCAAGAAGGCAACGGTAAGCTTCATCATGATGAAAGTTCAAAAAATCCTGGCTCTTAAAACTGAAAGGGTATTTGACGGGAATTCAAAAGGTCCAGGCGTAAACGTTGATAATCCAGGAAAGAGTGACTGGATGTTCAAAGAATGTGATGTCCGAAGACAGTTGATAGCGAGTGTGGTAAGGAAAAGTTGCCTTGGGTGAGGAGAAAAAACACAGCGAGGGAGGGCGGTATATGAACTCTCTGGCTGACAGTTGCAGGATGGGGCCTAAGCACCTGGGTGGCTGCTAACGGCAGCACAGATGCGCCTAAGATGGTCGGCCCCTGGCGGGTGTTAATTTCGTTCAGGAACAACCGGCGGCAGGGGCCAGTCAGCGGCGTTCTTAGCCAGGAACAACTTCAGGGGGATGCATGAGCCTAGCCACTCAGGAGGGCCAACGCGGAAGCTCGAGGCATGGCAGCCGCTGGGAAATGCGCCGGTCGCGAGCTCTCGTCGCTGAGAGGCGAGACTCTTCGCTGCCGTCGACTCGCAGCGCGGTGAAGCCGCTGGGAAAGAGGTCACGATCTTCTGCCTGCTCGCCCCCCGTCGCGCTGGATGTGTGCGCTGGGATGGCCCTCGATGGTCTCGTCAGTCCGTCTCTTTGCGTGCCGACAACCCCCATAGATTGCGTTTCAAGGCGCTTGGCCAAAATAGAAAGCGACCATGGCGCAGATCCTCCCTGCTAGAAGCATCGACAGGAGCGGGTACATGGCAGATGCGCGCTGTCGGTGAAGGCACACAACCGTGCCGAGATTCAGCGCAAAGACGCAGCCGGGCGAGACAAAAATGGACTCGCGCAGGCATGCGTGAGATTTGGTCCAGTCTCCACTGCCAGCACACGGTGCGACAGGAGAGACACAGTGCCACCGTCGCCATCAGCTCGTGTTGAGGGCGCTTTCGTGTTTGCGGGGACGCTTGTCGATAGGCGTGGATAAGGCAGCGGTGGAGCAGTCGATGGAGTGCTGGCCGTCTTTGTGCAAGCGTGGGCCATGGTGCGACGCGCGAGCGCGACCTGCGCCTGCCGCCTCCCATGTCTGCACAAAGGGCCCCAAAGTGACTTCATCGCCGGCGCACCTGAGTCGTCGTCGCTTTCGACTATCCCATGGTGAAGCACTGGAGCTTCCGTGGCTTCTAGTCGGCATCGCGATCCCTTCTGATGTCGCGTCGCCTGCAACGGTCCGCCGAACGAAGCCACAGTGCCACACGTCCTGCGTCCTTGCTCTCTCTGCTTCAGGCGCCCAGCAAGGCCACACCCTACCATGTGCATTTGAGACATGCCACCGCTGTCAGTGCATTTCCGCATAACACACAGCCACAACCCCGTTCCCATCCAGCTTTCGCGACTACTTTGACCGTCTCATCCTGTCGCAAGTCCTCAACTGCCTGAAAGCCTCAAACGCATCCACACTGGCCCTCAGTGCCGCAATCCCAGTGCCGATGCACGCGATATGCACGATGCTGGAGAGACGTGGAACTGGCAGCCGGGTCGTAAGATTGATGAGGCTCCGCGCCTAGTCCCTGCAAAAGCTTGTCTTCTCGTAACGAGCGACATGAGCATGTTCTCGACTCTCAGCGAACGTTGACTGATCACTCGGAAATGAGGTCGATAGCTCAACTGTTTTCGTCACGTTCCTGGTGTTTGTTTCCATTTTGCGTGTGGCTCCCGCCCGTCCGCAATGTCGCTGGTGCTTGTGTTGTGCCGCGGCGTGCGAGGTAGATGAAGCAATACTGTTGAAAGTGCACATGAAGCTCTTCAAACATTGAGCGAAGAGAATTATGACCGACCATCAAATGTGCAAGAGCGATGAGGCGCTAAACACGAATCCCAAAGAAGGAAGTGACGATGGCAGTCTGGCACCTTCCCGCCTCGCAGCATCTACGGAAAGCGCTCCCCACTGCGCGCCGTCTCCAGAGCAGTCGACACTACTCCATCCGCATCTCTCTGTGGCTTTCGCAATCGATATCTGAATAAACGCCACTTGTTTCTCGTCCCGCGACGTCACATGAAACATGCATCCTCTGCCATTTCTTCTTCCCCACCGTCACATCACATCACGCCCATCTACTCGAATCACGATTTTGTCACCCGCATCAACGGCCAGTACCAAGCTTTTCCTTCTTATCAAACTTCTTACACGTCCAACCTCCATCAATCTGCGTTAGCGGATCGTGCCGTCATTCGAAACAATCGCTGGCTTGAAACGAAACGTCAGCCCTGCCAGGCTATCCCAACGGCTACCTAGGTAAATCCGACGCACGCGGCTCGTTAGCCACAACACCGACGCCAGTCCTTCTTTTCGTGCCTCAGGTGCTTCAAGGCATTGAAATGCCAAGGTGTAGTAGATATGAGGGGTGGACGTCTCCACGATACTACGACTTCTACTGCTTCTTGTAAATGGTCTTTGGGTCTGCCACCGGCTCAATGGCTAATCTAGAGTGTACACTTGAAGAGTAAAGTTCTAGAATGCGTTTAAAGCCGAACTCTACATCGCGATCCCGGAGTCATCAAGAACTGATTGATTCGTCAGGCATATCCATGAGCATGCCATACATTATGACGTGCTGCATCGGAAGTATGCACTTGGGGAACGGGTGGACTATTAGTGCTGACCGCGAGAGTTCACGGTAGATCGATACCCATGGGCGCTACTCCGTCGCTTCAGCTACCCATTCTGCAAATAAAGTTAATTACCTTAGGCAGAAGTATAGATGCGAGAGATCTTAATCCTGGTTCCCGCTGATGCACTACACCTCCTGCGAGGGAGAACCCCAATAAACTATACATCCTACATTCTCAGAGATGCTGTTTCATTCGATCGCTACGTCCATCAAGATGTTATATGACGATCGATGTATCTGTCTCCTCTATCGGTACCTTTCAGAGGTATTGCATGCCCTCTACGTGATCTATCCCATACATTGCGGACAACTCGAGACCGTCTGCTTACTTTGCGGTTGAAGATTGATATACATGTTTCTCAAGCCGTGAACGGTAGTCTTGCCATGTACTCGGCACATTCCTCCGCCATTCCCTCTGGCAGCTTCAGTCATCTTACTATCATACGTGTCTTAGAGATGCTTCTGGGGATGGACAAGCGGATATCACACGAAAGCCGAGCACACCATGTCCTACCACATAAGTAATAGCACGTCACCGCAGATGCAAACTAGATCAAAGGCTGCGCAGCGCTTTCCAATTTGCAAAAAAAAACACTCTATCCATAAACGACCGTAACATCATCTACTCCAACACCAGAATCCAAGCACACTTCAACATATAACGAAGGTAAGGACAGTGTCAAGCATAACTCTAAGTACCCGTCGACCACTACGACCTTCAGCCAACCATCTAGCCGTCGCTCAACACTTCCACGTAAGCTGAACGCCGCAGTCAGTGGCGAAAGGAGGGCTAACGCGAGAGCACTGAGCATTAAAACCGCCATCAGCGTTCTCGATCCAGCGTGTATCAGTTCCGCAACCTCTGACCACATCTGCGTACGGAAAGCAATTAGCACAAGGATGCGTCTGTGATTTGGGGCTTATGGGAAGTAGAGGCAATGCTTACAGCTGAAACCGTTCCTCAGCTTCACAGGGGAGCCGCAGTTGGGGTTGACCACCCCACTGCATGAGTTGTCGCCGTAGATCCACATCACTGACCTGTTGTCAGATTTCAGTTCAACGTGAAGGAGGTCGTCGACTTACGGTTGTGACTATCGTTGTTCCCAAGGGCGATGGTAGCTGCTGCCTGAGAGGCGAAGAGCCCGAAGGCTGCTGCGATGATGGCGACGGAATGCATGCCTGGAGACTTTGTTTGCTTTGGCGAGGAGTTGAAGTGATGAGGGTGGTGGATATTCGTTTCAATCGACCCCGACTTTATACTTCGATTCTATCGTCGGCATGTACTTGCTGATATCATAGCGTATGGTTGCATCTTGACGTCGTAGCCTCAATTCACAGTAAAGAATACATCAGAGAGTGGAAAGCTTCCTAGGTCGTCGATGAGACTTGTTGCATGCTGATGCTGGTGTAGCATTTGTCAATCCTGGTTCACGGGGTAAATGGCAAAGCTCGCCGCATTCGCGCCTTCAGCAGATACACTCCGCATTGATGTGGGACAGTATACCTTAGGGTTGACATGTACCACGATGCTCGTCTGATATGGCAAGTCCTAGATACTTGGCGTCAGCAGTAATATATCTTCCGGCCTCAATGCGATCGCTCCGTGTCACTGCCGAAGCGTAGGAATGTTTGTCATTGGGATATCAGAAAGCTAAAATGGGAACCGCAAACGTCTATATCTATCCAGCAACGACCTCAGTATGTGCACGTGATGATGGGTACCTAGGCATGTCTGGATACATGCACTGGGAGTACAAAGCTCACTTATCGACACCGAAACACATCTGGGTGTTCTGAAAGTAACGGACATCTGAGGGTTTCCAACAGCAACACATCAATGAACCAAGATACGGTGTATAGACGTGGATTTGTCGTTCTCAAGCATGGGGCTTTCGTAAGGCGACTGCACAGAAGCTCACGTTTGGCAAGCTGCAACGAATACTCTGTATAGAAGAATACATCGTCTTACTTCTTGTAAGCCTATGAACCGCGAGAGTAATGATGAGTACATACACGCGACATGCGTTGTCTCGTACGACTTTGAATGAGCGGGCTTGTTCGTGTTAGGTACCTAAGTAGCCGAGATCTTTGAGCAGCATTACCCCACTTTCGGCGCGCAAATAATAGCAAAATCCCCAGCAAGCCCAACAGCTCAGCATCATTACGACAAGGAAGATTCAACAAGCGATTCCGTCTTCTTCCTCAAGCAACTGGAGCAAGCCAGTCGTCTCAATGAAAAAGGTAATTCGCGTCAGCCTCAGATAGTGCGATAGAGGCGACACTGTGCCAGAGGATATGAGCAAGCCCAGGGATCCTCCGGCTGGTTTCAAAAATAAGAATAATCTTGAAGTTCCCGTAGGAACGTTCTGCGGTGATGTTAGCGACGCGTCCTTCGAGCGTAGAAGATGGCGAGAGGAACGTACTCAGAGATTAAACTGAAAAGAACAGATACTACACTTGATCTAAGCCAAAAGGCAAAGAGAGCTAAGGAGCAGAAGGAGGGACGGAGGAGGGTGGGTTTATATACCTGGGCGAAAAGTCTGAACGGCGCTAGTACTCTAGCGTCCTAAGGGCGTTGCCTGGGAGATGGTGACGTGGAAAGGCGCAGAAAGACGCAAAGGTGGGCTAGTAAATGTGGGACGCGAGGGCGGTGACGGTGGATAGCTCGAGGTGGGGGGACAGGCAGAAGAACGACGGCTGCGATTCGATGTCCGAGGGCTGTGATGAGCCGACCTTCCGTTGTGCAATGAACACGAGTCGCAGGTCGAGTTGCATAAGATATGCATAATTGTGTTGCTACAGGCCGATAGATCCAGGCGAGTCCTTGCATAGGTAGTTGTGAGGGGGCGATTTGGCTGGAACCGACTAACCTTGGAATGCGGCGTGGCGGGCAGCGCATTTCGTACCTAGGTAGCGACAGCATACTTTGATTCCGTCGGTAGAGCGAGCGCGTCCTTACTCACCATGTCGCTGCTGCTACGTAGGAGGTCTTCTCGAATTCATATGGGCGACATTCCCAGGTTCTTCGGGAGGCCCACGTATATGGCCTGCATACCTAGGTAAGGTTGGCGAACACAGTACGAAGAGCCAACGTCTTTGTCGAGGTTTCTGTGAGCCGCCATCGTGACGAAGTTGTTGCTTTCGAGTTTTGCGTCAGCTATAGCGAGCCGTAGAGATACGCGCTGGATTGGAAGTTAGCATGTGATAACAAGTAGCGTGGTAGATCCATCCACGGTCTGGAATCTGTTGTAGCTACCTGGGTAGGGTTTTCATCATAAAAAGAACGTGTTCATAGCAATCGACATATGAAGGAGATGGAAGAGTACGGCGGTACTAGCTGAGGACGTGGTACACCGCGATCGCGTACCTACACAGATTTGCGGGCGGGCGGCAGCGACACCACCTTGGATAGCCACACGCAGCAATGGTCGTATATTGCCACTAATATCTCTTACACGCGCGCTGGATTTGCAACACAATCTTGAAGCTTCGGTATTGTCGGTCTGCCGTTATGAGCGGAGGAGTCTGGTTTGTGTAACCCGCGAAGAGCGGAGCAGACCTAGGTACTCTGGGAACGGTACAATACCACAGCCTGCCGAACGAACAATCACGACGATGCGCATACTGATAAATCACGTCGTAGAAGGTGAATGTAAGAGCAGATGGATGTAGGCTTCGCAAGAACGGTGATGGGTAGCAAGTACCTACCTAGGTAGGGAACGCAGTGGGATTAAAATTGAGGCAGCCACGACTGAGCGCCGCAGAGTCGCAAGAACGGTCGCCTCATTCGATATTGCAGAGAGCTTCAACATCTACCTACCAATTGCAAAGCCCGAGAGCTGCATCTGAGAAGTCGACGGCCGCTGCTGGTACTTGTAGATGATCACATACCATGGAGGACGTAAGTTGTGTGCACAAAATTGAAGGAACATGACATATACGGAGTAACACGAATTCCTTGGAGTGAAACCATGTTTGAGGCGTCATCGCATGTACTTTTTTCTCTCTTCCCCTAATCTCTTCCCTCTAATTGCTGAATCGGGCTAGATGCTACGCAAAGGAGCAAACATTCTAGTGTATGACTATCGAGTCTTCCTTCACGAGAACGCACACGCAATTTCGACAGTTTCGTGCGCCTTTACATCTGGCGTACCAACTTGGTCGGACATTGAATAAGTCGGGTTACTCTATCATCCTTTCATCATGTCGGCGCCAGAAACAACCATCCCGGATCGCGCATTGCACGATGCAATCATTGTCGCTCTTTCGCTTGACGCTCAGTCTGAGAAGGAAGAAGCCCTAACTGCAGCGCTCAAAAGCTGGAAAAGCGATGACGACGAAACTCGCTCTCCTCACCTGCTCGTTCACGTCCTTCAAAACATGTACGAGCTCCCAGAGCTGCCTACAGCCCTCAAAAACCAAGATGCTTCCGACTATGATACGCTAAAAAAGGTCTGCAAAGAGCTCAAATTCACACTACTATTCGCGTCCGTGAAGAAATTGCTCGGCTGCAATCTCTACGTGGAAAACCGCCATTATCGGAGGTGGGAGAAAAGCCGTCCTAAGATCGATCCGAAAGATGACACCTGTACCATCACCGTCGACCAGCTAAAGCTGATGCAAGTCGTCGATTTGAAAGGAAAGCCGCGTGAATTACGACTACCCGTGCGAGATACTGAAGTTACCCAGAAGGAGGCCTTCACACATGAGACTGCTAAGATTGAGATTGAGGACGGTGGCGACGAGATGGAAGGTGCGAGTGAGGCTTCACTATTCCACCAGTAAGTTCGGATCTTCTGTACGCGTCTGGAGCTAACTCGATGAAAGACATATCAAGACTGCGCTCGTAATCATTCCTCCACACAAATTCCACGCCTTCGTTATTCGCAACCGTTTCGCGCTCAGCCCCGAAGGTAAGGGAATTGAAGCTGCTCTCTTCATGGTCCCTGGATTCGAATATGCGAAAGCAGAGCCAATCGTCAAGTTGCTCAATGAAGCTACGGAGAAAGTGCGAGCACCCGACGCAGGCCCGGCTAGTCTTCCGGAACTACAGAGGCTCTGCAAGCTTTTGCTCGAATACCACGATCCAGGCCATTACCGCAAAGAGCGACAAGTCTTCATGTGCGCCAGGTTTCCCCTGATACCCGGGGAGGTGTTGGATCAGCTGACCGCTGTGTGCATCGAGCTTGGCTCCGCGGATCTGTGGCAGAAGGCTATGGAACAGCTCAGTGCCTCTTTCCAACGCCAAGTACGCGCCGATCTGGCTATCGGTGCGATAGGTCGCTTGGTGTACAAGACAAAAGATGCCGAGCATCTGAAGAAGGCAGATGGGCTCGTAAAGTCCCAGAATGGTATCAAAAAGAAGATGGAGATGTGTGATAGCGTCCAGGCAGCATACGACCGAGCTCGCGACGCAGAAGAGTAAGTGATGACGGGCTCATTCAGCGCGGCAGTTGAAGTACTGACATTTCTTCTAGTAAGAGTGCTCAGTCAATCATACCAGCCGCCATGGCCACCTGGCGAGCCTCCATCATCCGCGAGACAGTACCTGGTAGTAGATTTATCAGCCTCAGAGATTGCCTACCACTGCTTGAAAACGGCCGCGAGCTCGAAGACGCATTCATTCACGATACACTTTGCTCCATGGCCAAGTGCGCTGGTATCGACGTCATCGAGGCCTTTCTCAAAGATGTGGCCAAGCTCAACGGCAAGGTCCCAGACGCCGATATCCAACGTTACTGCAACATTGTCCTTGGTTCGAGCGCCTCAACTCTCGAGAATGTCAGTTGGTATCATTTGAGATCCATGCGAAAGATACTACAGCATCACCTGTCGGTGGCTGAGCCTGCGATCCGCGAGTACTGTCTCAAGAAGCTGGGTGCGCCAACGAAAAAGCCAGAGGTTCGGAAAGGGAAGGTTCACGACGATGAGGTTGGAGACTTCGTTCTAATATCACAGACGTTTGGAGAGGAAGTCTTACCCCTCCTTCTCCCACACCTGGGCGGATTCTTAAACGATGTCCCCTGGCTAGTCCAATTGCTCATCCAAGTCAAAGACTCGGAGGAGTGGGCTTCAGAAACCTTCCTTCCACAATTCTGCACCACCGTCCTCGAACCCGCCGTCGAGCGAGCGAAACTGGTAGTCTCTAGACCAGACATACCCGTCGGCGAAATGATCCGCGATTCTTTCCCATTCCGCAAAAACATAGCGCCAGTTCGCGGCACCAATGAGGGAGACCGCGGTGTCACGATGGAGGAGTTGAAGCTGCTGATCCCGCTCCTCAAACACCTAACCCTGGACCATGTTGTGGATCGGCTGGCGCAGAGGATGCTGATGGACTTTGTTGACCTTGATTTCGAAAGCTTTCGCGATGTGCTCGGCGAGGAGAAGACGGATGAAATGATTGAGAAGAAGAGGGCGATGGAAGAGGCGAAGGAGGCGAAGAAACGGAAGGCTGCTGATGATGGTGGAAGGGGAAAGAAGAAGAAGGGAAGAGGAGGTCGGCGATGAAGATGCGATACGAGCGAAAAGATGATGAGGCAGCGAGAGGACTACAGGACAGCATAAATAGCCAGATATGCAGAGTCAGCGGCAATGTAGGCGCCAGGGTGTTCATCTTTCTCCTTGATTGAGGCGAAACAGTACTCACACGTAGTCATAGTAAATCTACAAGACTACCAGAGCAAGTGTCTACTAGCTACTAGATGTGTTTTCGGAGCGCTGGCCACCCAAGTACCGTTAGCAACCCGCATCACTTACAACCTGTACGTCGTCTCGTGTTCTCAGATCTGCAACCCATCAGTGATAACCCTCCACGACATTCCCTCCCTTCAGCGCCCTGATTTGCTCTTTTTTCCTTGCCGACTGTCCGCTAACTCCATCGCTTTACGCTTCTTCGTCAGCTTTCACCGTTGGTCCATGAATCGGAGTCCGAGGATCAGTCCACAAGGTTCGTGAACCTGCTCACAGCGCGTAGGCTTGATTCCCAAAAAGAATCGGGTAGCATGCCAGCTCGTGTGGTATCGCTTAGTGAAGAGCCCTGGCCTCCACGTAATCCTACTTCAGGTGTCGCTTCATCTTCAGGTGTCGCTTCATCTTCAGGTATCGCTTCGTCTTCAGGTATCGCTTCGTCTTCAGATGTTGCTTCGTCTTCAGATGTTGCTTCGTCTTGAGCTGTCGCTTTGTTCTCAAGTGCCAATTGCGACCAAGTTCCCGATGTGTCTACCGAGGTTGTTGAAGGTGATCCTTTCTTCATGACCAAGTCGATAGACAAACGGTCGACAATTTCACTGTCGTAAAGGCCTTCTTCTCTGGAGCCAGTCATCGTGGGACCTAATTTCAGATAGGCTTCGGGGTTGTCGACAAAGCCAATTGACCTCATTATGGTATGCATGATCGATTTGCGGATCCATGCACCTGGACAAGCCCACATAGCTTCGCCCAGCACCTTCAAATCCGATGGCCAGCTTGGGCACTTCGCTCGACGTCGACGTGCGATGGTCGTAATCGCGACAAACCACAAATATTGCTTCTTTGGGCGAAGCTCATTCTTGAATTCCAGAATCCTCCCGTCGAGATCTGATAGCTTGCAGTGGCCGACTGATTCTGGGTGCAGTATGCGTAAGCCTGCTAAGCTCAGAACTCGAACCTTGTATGGCTCCTTGTCTTCCTTGAAGTCCACGACTTCGCCGGTTTCCGGGTCAATGTCTCCCTCACAAGCTGGGACGATGAGGATCGCAGCTTTGTCCATTGCCTTTTCGAGATCTTTGTGCATAAGAAGCCCATTCGATATGTCATTGAGATGGCCGTCTTTCGATGTTGGTGGGCCAAATATATAGGCGCAATTTCCTTCATAGGTGTTGTGTGGGACCAGATGGGCGGCCCTCATGTCGTCGGATGTTTGGTAGCGCCTGGTTATCGGACACCAGAGCGCTGTGGAGATCTGACATTCGCTCTCATAACGCTTGCTAAGACTTTCCCTGAACGCACTCTGTGATGCGCTGTCCCTATCCTTGATCTTGAACCAATCGAGGGCACCCTCAGGCTCAAGCTGGCGCTGCATCAGAAGATCCAAATATGCCATCTCCATTTTTTCGAGTCTCAGAGTTGTATCGAGGAGGTCTCCCATGAGCCTATGTTTACGGGTTTTCAAGAGTATGATGTCTCGAACGGCATTGGCGAGTCGCTGTTCGGCATTGTATATCATGTCATCGCCTTTCGTCTTCTGCATGAGACCTTCCTCTGTGTATTGACCCCACGCTCGGATGAGTTCGGGGTAGAGCTTCTTCTTTGCTTCGAGAGCCTCCAGGGATTCTTTGTACCATGTGTTGTAATTGTCCGTGATCGTTCTATGCCATTTTTCATTGGTCATATTAGGTGTTCGCTTGAGCGGAAGGGGATTGTCCCATTTCTCGTGCCAGCGTGCGTCGATGTCCTTCACATTGTGAATTTCGTCGACAATGCGTTGTTTGTCGCGATGGCTTATCTCCATATCGTTTGATGGGTAGCCCACGACGGGCTCGTCGAGTGACATTTCAGGCGAGGTCTTGATCTGAGTCTTTGCCGTACTCTGACGACTCGGGGTTTTCTGGGGAGTGTTCGTGGTAGTCGATGTAAGAGTCGCTGGAGCGCCTGCATCTTGCTTAGATTCCGCCGACTCGTGCTGTTGACTCTTTCTTGCGGAGCGGCGGGATGCTTTCTTCATAGTGACGATGGTGAAGTTGGATGGAGTGTTTGTATGTTAAGATCGTAGTGTCGTTAGAGTTGACTGTTCGTTGTGGTCGCAAAAACGAGCTTTTCGAGTTGTTGATGGTGCGAGGTTAATGCTCGAAGTCAGGGCAGACTTTAAATTTGAGTGTTACGAGCAAGTGCATCCAGGCGAAAAAGGTACTTGAGTCAACGTTATGAAGGCACTGCTATGCAGGACCACCGTTCTTTCCAGGTTTCCATGTCAATCGCCGCCCAATCACAGCCAAACGGCAAGATCGTGCGATAACCGCCGCCAATAGTAATCGCGGGGTTTGAGATACGTTGCAATTATAGCACAGCTCGTTAAAGCTCTCGGTAAATGAAAAAAGGGATAATATGGTAATAGTGGTAATAGTGGTACTCAAAGTATGTTCTGACGACCGAGAAAGGTCAAGAGTGTAATGTGTAGGAGTTTCAGTGATCGCGGTCTTTGGTACTCTAAACCAGAGTCGAGTACGCCGACCTCTCTTCACATTCAGTGACTTATACTAATACTCTCTCCTTTGACTTACACAGTGTGGTGTGCGAAAATCTTAAATTCTAGTCCTATTCTCTCTCCTATAGTACCGCAATAACTTATTAACAACGAGCTACTTACGACTCCTAGAATACACATGAGATACACGATGACTGAATCCGCCCATTAAATATAGAAGGGATGAGAAAGAGGTCCTTTGAAGCAATCGCGTAGTGTCTAGCTCAATTCGGCGTCGTGCTGCGATGGCTTCCTAAGACATGGTTTCACTTCTGGGGCATTCGTAGTACTTTGCAAGCGTCACGTTCTTTCACTTTTGAACACACGACTTACGCCCATGCTATCCATGATTATCAGTAGGGGTAACCGAGTTCTCTAATGCATTGAAGCTCTTTGCCGTATCAAGGCTGCCTCGTCAGCCGGGATGTGTTTGATACGAGCGAATAGTTAATGTGGCAGCGATATGACGACGTGACACAAAATGATCTTAATAAGGAAAATGTCGAACGAGTCTGCAGCAGACACTATCAACGAAGCAAACAGAAAGACCCAGCGTCAATGCAGGCTCCAGGGTATGAGACAGCACTCAGGATGTGTGGAAAAGCGGATACAATTGAGATGATACATGATCCATTGCATTATCCCACTTCACCGCGTATCAACATCTCGCCATCATCCCACAATACCAACATATCTCATACCAATGTGCCCAAACGCCTTGATCGCTATGCATAACCTCTTACCAACACTAACGCCATTACCGATGCTACCACCAATAATTACATAGTACAGATACCATACATCCCTCCCTGGAAGGGAACACGACGTATAGAACTTTGCCCATTGCTGCTCTCTATGTACACACGCTATTCTACTATCTTCCCAACAGTCCGGAAAACCAGTTGGCCAGGTTCTTTCCGCCCATGCTGGGGGTGAAGGAGAGTACACTATCTGTGTCTCTATCTCTATCGCTGTCGCTTTGTGAAAAACTGTCTGCGCTGCTACTCTCGGGCGTGTGCGGGTTGGTATCTAACGTCTTCTGCGAGTTGGACTTGGTCACTCTGGGAGAGGCGCGTGGGAAAGTCATGCCGCGTGCACGTACAGGCGATGTACCTGAGCTGGGTTTGTCGCGACCGTGGAAACTGTGAGAAGGCTTGGGTGTGCGATATGAGTGAGAAGTTCTAGGCGTTCCACCTCGTGAGATTGCGAGTCGTGGGCCGAAATTCGAAGGAAGGATCGGCGATGGTGTGTCCGTGTCGCCGGAATAGGATGTTGGTGTAATGGATATTGGTATATCGCAATGTTTTATAGGCATAATGCTTGGTCGCGTGGGCGGATGTATATCGTCTGTCTCCGATTTCGAAGAGGTGTCATTGATTTGTGTTGCGCTAGTCACGACTCTGATGGTTGAGATGAGCGGGTCTGTACTTTCTGTAGAAGTAGAAGGAGACGAAGACGTGGGCGTAGACGTAGATGACACTGCCGCTACTGGTAGGTCCAGCCCCGTAGCTGCGGCAAATCTCATTTGCATCGATAGCGGAACGCCGCCGGTCTTGACCCAGGGGCGGATTGTAAATTGTCTTTTCGGGAGATCTAAGACCACGGATCAGCTCAAATACAAACGAGAAGGCTAGGAATAGATGGCAGGCGTCTAGGCAGGACCACCTTCATCTCCCTTGGCCTCCTCTGCATTCTCTGCTGGAGCTTCCGCTTCTCCGTTTTGGCCATCAGCACCGTCGCCGTTTGGTTCAGCAGCCGCGGCGGCAGCGGCAGCGGCAGCAGCTTCGGCCTCCCTCTGCTGTTTTTCCGCTTTGGCTCTTTGTCTTGCGGCTTCTCGCTCAAAGTTCTCCTTTCGTGCGCGCTCATCTTTTGCTTTGCGGAGGCGCTCTGCTTCCTCGACGCCGCCGCTCTTCTTGAGCTTGCCTTCCTCGACAAAGTTTCCAAGCTCGCGCTTGAACTCGTCATCGTTCCTCGTCTCAAGATCCCGCTGTCGCGCCTTTTCCGCTCGCTCGATTGCTTCGAGCCTGCCTTCATGGTTTGGTTGCAGGGCCTTGACTTCTCCAAGTACTCCATCGCGGGCCTGGCGTGGATCCACAACTTTGTCGAGAGCAACTGCATTGAGCATGTTACGGCCACTAGCTGAACGCATTCCCTTTCCAGACTCTTTCTCGCTTTCAAGATTCTGCTGTTTGGTCGCCTGCTCGACCAGCTCAAGTGTTTGGGCTGCTTTCTCGAGATCATCTTGCAAGTCGGCTGCGAGTTCCTCCTGCATAGTGAGCATATCTCGCTCCTCACACACGGTCTGCAACTCCTGTTCCCAAATCTTGGTCCAGAGAGGCTTCTCCTTTGCCAGAAGATCCTGCAGCTTCTTGAGCTCGGCAGTGGCTGTCGACAGGTCCTTGGCGGTAGTTTCGAGTTGGCGGGGCAGAGGTCGCACGCCACGCAGAACGACGTCCTTTCTGAGGTCTTCAACAAGATCTTGTAGGTCATCTACCCTGTTGACAATCTTCTCCGAGTCGTCTTGCAGGCCCTTCTTGCCAGCGTTAATGTAAGCGCGACCGCTGTCTCCATCGAGTGCGGGCAAGGCAGCCTTGATAGCAGTGGACTTCACAGCACTGGCCTTTGTGCGTATGGTGGACATGCTAGCTTGTATATCCGATACAAAAGATGAGTATGTTTGTCGCATGACAGCCAAATCACGGCGTAGCGATTGCACCTCGCTTACTTGAGTGGCTGAAGTAATGTTGGCTTCGGAGGGTGTGCCTAACGGTATGGGACGAGAGGGTAGCAGGGCGGAGTTGCGAGCTGAAGAAAGAGGTGCCGCTGATATTCCAGCGATCTCCTTTGTCGTTTGCTGTTGACGTTCGGCCACGCGTTGTATAGTTGCTTGCTGGTCCTCGACCACTGTCTTGATGCTCTCCACCAGTTTGCTGAGTCCGCCAAACTTATCATCGATATGGCTCTTTACTTCGTCTAGTTGCTCTACGTTCAGGACGAGTACAGACCTGTCTTTGATATCGTTGATGTCCTCCAACTCGTATCGTACACCGGAAACGGGGTCCTGGATGTGGATCTCAGGCAGGTCGCCGTAACGGTGGGTATCCCAGGCGAACTTTTCGATAAAAGCGAGTTGCAGGCGGGCCGAAGAAAGCTCAGCACCATCTGTGAAGACGTATTTCTTAATCTTGCTTTTGTACTGGAGAAACAAGGTAAGCTCTTTCCCTTGTTGAGGCGACTGCTCTGGAATGAACTGAGAGGGCTGTGGAGAGGGCGTCTTGACTCTGTAGGAGCTGTTGCGGCTGGCTGTAGGCCTCGGCGGGTCTTCTTTCGCCGGTGACGCGGCTCCAAGCTCAGCTGGCTCTGATAACGGACCATTAAGCGTCGCACCTAGCGAGAACTGGTCGCCTTCTGGGAATTTTGGCTGCGCGAGTTTGTCGTCTGGGGTCTTCTGGACGGGACTGTCTTCAGGACCCGACTCTTTCGGTGGCAGAATGCTCGGCGTGGCGCTTTGCGAACTTTCCTCGGAAATGCGTCTCTCATTGGGCTGATCAAAGGAGAACTTTGTTTCCACGGCAGGCCGCTGTTGCGTGAGACTCTGATTTGACCGCTGGCGACTGTGCATCATGGACTGCCTGGTCCGCACTGCGTTCATAGACTCGCGTACATCCCGACCCCTATTCGGTATGGGCGAATTCTGGACAGGTGGAAGTGGTATGCCATTTGTTCCAAGATGCTTCTGGATTTGGTATGCTGAAAATCGGCGCGAAGCCCTCCGCTCCAGCTCACCACCTCTTTGCAATGCCGCGAGCGCATCTTCCTGTTTCGGTGGAGGCGGAGGCGGTGGGAAGTCGACGGGGTAGTTAGGCCGCGGGGGGTCAGGCGGTTTGGGCATGGAATCGTCTGCGGGATACGGAGCAATGACAGGCATTTGCTGGGCGGTGCCGCTCGAAATGGACGAGTCGGTGGATAGCTGGCTTGCGGTGGTCGAGCGGTTCGCTTTCGGGTTCGAAGGGAGGGCATCGTACTTGCTTGGAGAGGCGCGGCCGCCAGCTACCGAAGATGAGCGCGGTGGGAGGTCGGGGCCGCCAAACGACGGGCTGTCCCCTCTTGAAGGCAGTCTTGTGCTTGCGGATCGCGGCTGTTGGTGCTCCTCGACATCACCACTACTCCCAACGCTGCCCTGGCGCGGACTGCCCCCACCGTTGAGCGAGCCATCTCTTCCTGTGCGCTGCCGTAACCGCTGTTGCTTCTTCTTCAGGCCGTGCAGGAGGTTTATGATGATGTCTCGTATCCGCGGCAGGAAATTGTCGAGGCTCGCTTGCGATGCTTCCTGGCTCAGCGTCTCCTCCAGTATGCCACGCAGTAGTTCGGGAACGTTTCCGAGGTCGTTGGTGTCGACGCCAATCGCGTTGAAGGCG
Organism: Alternaria metachromatica; assembly: GCF_023757995.1. NCBI lineage: Eukaryota > Fungi > Ascomycota > Dothideomycetes > Pleosporales > Pleosporaceae > Alternaria > Alternaria metachromatica. Next base: position 955,786 of record NW_026055496.1, read on the forward strand.
CGCGACGCGATGTTGAACTCATAGCCCAGACGCACGTAGACGTCCGAGACCTCGCTCTCGGTGGCGGTCCCGCGCGACCATAGTGTCAACGTCTCTGCACCGTGTTAGCACGTGTGTATGCGGGGCTGCATGCGCCGGGGACGCACCGAGGAGCTGCTTGGTGGCCACAAGCAGGTGTGTGACGGACTTTTCTATCTGCGAGAGCTGCTGCTGGGGCTGCATTGGATGCGGTGTCAGTGACGGTTGTTTGGTGTTGGGCGCGGGATGCGGAGAGAGAGAGAGAGAGCCCACGTACATTCTTGGGCGCCCGGCGCGAGGACCCCTGAGACGAGCGGACAGAAGACGACTCCTCAGTCATGGTGCCGAGGGCGTGTGGCGCAGGTGTGCGGCAGCAGCAGAGTGAAGGGCCGGACTGGGAGCGCGAGGGCACGACGCTCTATCCTGGCAGTGTTGGCGACCACGTTGGGTGCACCGACGTCTGAGATGCCTGGGGCGAGCTAACACGAGAGTGGCTGGGCGGCACGTGGAGCAGTCTCACGTCCAACCTCACAGAAATTGTTTATTCCATCGTTGAGCCTCTCTACGTCATGACGGACAAGAGAGGTTGCCGTGGTAGTTGGTGAAAGCCGTCTTGATGATTGCATCTCTATCTTGGGCATGCATCTGCGGTTAGCGACAGGCAAAACCATGGAACATGTGACGCCCCGTCGCTTAGGTAGGCTTCTGACGTGAGTCTGCGATGTAGCTGCAGCCCTGGAGACTACGGCCGGCATCCGGCCTCTCTTCGCGCTACCACCTCAAGCTGCTGCTGCTGGGTGGGTGGTGACTGGGGTAACCGTTGTGTGCATGCACTCTAGTACTCTAGCATGCTTGGAGCGCGACGAACAGGTGTTGCCCCGTATTTGGTGATGCAAGCTCTAGTATTGTTTACTGCAGGCGTCTCGGACAACACGAGCAGCGCAGAAGGAGAGCAGAGTGAGGCGTGAGGTCTCGCCTCGGACAGCAACGCTCTTGGCTGGCCGCGCCCGTGATCGCGATAGCAACAGAGGTCAGGCAATTGTGACAGTGCCAGGTCCACATATCCGCTGCCGCTCACCCAGTGTCTCCTCTATTCATCTCGCGCACCAGCCTGTGGATTGCCTGACCGTTGCGCCCTCGTGCCGTCGTCCGAGCCTTCACGGCTACTGCCTGAGGCTGGCCTAGTTCCCGCACACCTTGCACTTGTGTTTCATCCAGGCGATCCGCTTGGCGTTGCACCTCACTCTCGACTTCTGGCTGTTCAATCGGGCACAGCCTCCTATACCAAGTCACCACCGCTCCTCCGCCGTCCGGCTGTCCACCTCGCACGCACGTCGACTCTGCGCCTGCTGCCGCATTGAGCGTCCTGCGCTACTCTCACCCTAGAGTTGGAGCTCCTTCCTCCCCCGCCCGTCGCTCCTTCTCCCGCAACCACAAACCGAACCACCGACCCACGCTACCGAGCTCGCCCGCGCCCTGCTCTCCCCATCCATGTCCACTGCCGCTGCGACTCCGAATACCTCCTCCAATGCTCTAAACCCCGCCGCCAATTCCGCCCGGCCACTGAAGATGAGCACTGCCGCCAAAGGCATCGACGCACAGCAGCGAAAGCCCGGAAGCCCCATCGACGGCGGTCAGAAGTAAGCGCCTGCCCTGCACTCCCCATAAACACGTCTCCTACACTCCTGCCCCGCGTCCCTTGCATTGCAGACACATAGAGGCGTGCCTCGAGTGCTCCCGCCATGCGGGATATTCTCGTGTGACGTGCGGCTGGTCACATGGAGTCACGGTGCGACTGCCCTGTCCACTCGATGGCCCTCTCCCCGTCTACTGTGCTCAATTACCTCATGTCCCAATGCTCTGTCCTCGACAACATCCTCCCCACTTGCACCTGGCGCCATGCTGACCGGGCGACTTGCAGGAAACCTCCCGCCAAAACGGCATGGACCCAGGGCACCAATCCCATCACACAGCGACCGACTCACTCCCCCACCCCCAACGGTGCCGTAAGCTCACCTAAGCCCCCACAAGGCTCGACGGCTGCCTCCGCCGACAACGCTTCCCCAATGAGGCACCTCAGCGACCGTATGATGTACCTGCTGGCCAATCTGACGGTAAGTGACAGCTGGCTTCCTATGCGACGCGGGTGAACACTGCTGATGACACAAACAGGGTCTTCCGGGCATCATTACGCTGAAGAATGGCGAAAAGTACTCTGGTGTCCTGTCAGGCACCTCACTCGACCCCAGCGAGCTCCGCTATGTTTTCAAGATGGTCAAGAAGCTCCTGCCCACCGGCAACGCTCAGACCAACGGCACGAGCCAGTTGTCCGACGACTACGTTGGCTCAGGCGATTACCACGTCATGTCATTCGACATGAGCGATGTGGCAGATTTCAATGTCAACAACGTTGTCCTTGACAAGTCCCAGCTCAAGGGCCAGAATGGTGTGTACCAAGATCTACATTGCCTTTCTATGCCAGGCTAACAAAAAAAGGCACCGCAGGCTTCCGCACGGATACTGACATCTCTGGCAAGCTCGAACTCCGTGAGCGCAACCTTCAGAAGTGGGAACCGTCCGAGGTTGATCCCAACATGACGCTCGAGTCTACCGGCCGTTCGAACGACTGGGACCAGTTCTCCGCCAATGAGCGCCTGTTCGGTGTGAAGAGCAACTACGACGAGAACATCTATACCACCACCATCAATAAGAATGACCCACAATATGCGGAACGGCTCGCCCGTGCTGAGAAGATCGCCCGAGAGATTGAAGGTAGCAGCGCAACCAACTCGCACGTCCGCGAAGAGCGCGGAGGATACACTGCGGCCGATGACAACGGCGATGAAGAGGACAAGTACAGTGGAGTACGACGAGACCTGACAAACCTGTCAAGCGGCCAGTCCAACCGGTACACCCCACCCGCACGACGTGCCCCCGCCCCTGAGGCGACGGTGCCCGGCGCGCCGGTGGACCCTGCCATTATCTCGTCTTCCGTCGCACGGCCTGCCTCGCAGTCGACACAACGTGTTGCAAGTCCCGCGGCACCAGCACCAGCAGCAGCTGCGCCTGAACCTAGCAAAACGCAAGAGTCCAGCAAAGACGCACCCAAGCCTGCATCAAAGCCAGTCGACGCGCACAAGGCTATTGCGGAACAGCTGCAGAAGCCAAGTAGTACGATCAAATCTGGGGTTGCTGCCATCCCTCCTAGGAAAGCTGGACGGCCACACGACGCAACTACCAACGTTGAGCACGACCTGCTTGACTCCTTCAAGCAGTTTTCGGCCGCTGAGAAATTACGGATTTCTGATCGCCAGAGGGCTTTCGCACGCGAGAACAAGGCCGTGAAGCTCAACGATCTTAAGAAGTTCGCGCTCAACTTCAAACTGAGCACGCCGGTACCGTCAGATCTTGTGCCCATACTCGCTAAGGACGAGACAAAGCAGCAGGCTATCGTCGACAAGGCCAACAAACAAGCGCAGGAAATGAAGACTACACCTCCGAAGGCGTCCAGCACCATGGCAGACCCCAAAGCTGCCGCACGATCTGCTGTAAAGCCAGAATCCACCCAAGCATCCCCTAGCACTAACGCAGAGCGCCAACAAAATCAGCGTGCTCGACCGGGGCAGCCAGCCTATGCGTCTGCTTCTTTGCGGGGTTCCCACCAGAACATGAACCAGATGCCTCCTCGCAACCAAGGACTACTTAGCACTCGTCTGCAGATGAACCACCAGCAGCATAAGCAGCAAGGTGCCATGCCATACAACGGCGTTCCTCAACCGATACCAGCTCAGGACATGCGCGTACCACCTACTGGTCCTTCACAGCCCTCGAGTGGTGCTCAGACGCCTTCTTCCAGCGTGTCTACAAGGTTCAACGTTCGCGCCCATGAGTTCAAGCCCAACCCAGCTGCAAACACCTTCCAGCCCGGTGGAACCCCAAGCGCTACCTCCAGTCCTAGGCCAAACTCGTCTAGGCAAGAAGTCCGCAAGCCTCCTGTTACCAACTTCTTTACTGGCCCGAAGCCCACTGTTAAATCACTGGACGGACTGACGACCTTCAATGCCATCGGACGCCTTGAGAAAGAGGCGCAGTCGAACGAGAAGTCACATCACTCAGATATTGCACCTCCTTACAAGACCCCGCCCACGTGGGATTTCCCCTCTTCGAACACGAACAAGGGATATGAGCAGCTATTTGACCATGCTCCTCCGTCTGCGCCCTTGTCAGTACCACAGCATGTCATGCCCAACGGCCCCATGCCTCACCAGCATCAGTTACCACCTCATCTCCAGGGCGCCCAAGGCATGACACAAGGACCGACACCTCAACACACTCCCCGTGGGCCACCGATACAACCGCACCTCGGCCAAGATCAACATCATTTTGGTGCTCAACACATGCAATATTCGCACTCAACGTCATCAGTCCAACCTTCACCACGCCCAATGGCACCGTACATGTATGGCGCACAACCTCAGCCAATGCAAGGCTATCCTCCGCAAGTCCCGCAATATGGCATGAGTCCCGGTATGCAGCATGCCACGATGCGCAACCCACAAGGCGGTCAATTCATGAACGGCCCTGGGCCGGCGATGGGGGGTCAAATGATGACGAACCAGCCTTCAAATGGACCCTTCATGGGAATGCCGGGTAATCCACAGATGCAGATGTACTCTCCCGCTCCCGCTCCTGCGTATCCTCAGTACCCGGCTCACATGCCTCCGGGCGCCAACGGATTCCCTAGCCCCAGGCCAGGTGCACCAATGATGAGCCATCAAGGATCGCAACAAGGCCACCACCAGCAGCAACCACCTATGATGTACATGCAGCCTGGTGCACCAGCTCCTCAGATGTACCAAATGCAGCCAGGAGCCAGTAAGTAGCACACTTATGGTGATTCGTGTAATAGTTGACTAACATCACTCTAGTGGCTCCAATGCGAGGACCTTTCCAGCAACAATACCAAGGCGGTCACTACGGCTCACCACAACAGCATCACCAGTTTCCCCAGCAACACCGTGGTACACCCAGCGGAAGTTACTCGCAGCCTATGATGCCACAGCACTCATCGGGTCCCCAAGCTCCACCACCCACTGGCCCCGCTAGCCATGCACCGGACGGCAACGCTGAGCCCAAATGAGAATCTTTAAACCAGGTTCACCGCAAACAAGCGGCGTCCGCAGCGTCTGCTGCCTGACCTTCATTACATGCTCTCCTTGCCTGTTTTACCAAATTTTGCTATGCGCTTAGCGTGGGTGGGTTGATTAGTCACCATGATAAGTGGCTGGAGGCATAGCGACAGGCGTTGACTGGGCATGATGGGTGCATAAAATATCATGGTACGGACGACAACCTTGCAGGCCATGGGCATGCAATATGGGACAAGAGAGGGAGGGAATCGGAACGATCGCTACGCTACACGCGATCGCAACGCGCCAGGAAGGAGCAAGTCATGAGAATCGCTTTGGCGTTTCCGTCCTCAAGGCAGCGTTCAGGGGTGGGGTGGAAAATTACTAGCAAGAAGAGCAGGCTCATGTGAGCACATGCTGCTGGAATACTATCAATACTATAAGTTCACAAACCTCGTTCATGTGCCTGCAATGACCCGTCGCAAGAGGATGGTCGAGTCCATGTCGCCACATTGTGTCGTAAAGAGAACATAGCGTACAGGATATTGTATATTTGATCCTTGAGCTTCAGACAAAATCTTGTGAGAACAGGCTCCTATGTGGGCGACGAGCAACACAAATTCTGGCATCTCCTGGTGCCGCTGGTACCGCCTACTCTGCAGGTGACATGGATCACCAGGCACAGATCTGGCCCACCCACTAGCGTGTCTCGAGCATTCCGCACTCCCGCGGCCATTCCGACACTACCCCAGATAACCTCCGCCAGCGCATAGTCCTGCTTTTTCTCCCGAACACGCTTTCTATGTATGTGTGTGCTGTATGCCGCGCTCAGATGAAGACGTAGAACTAGACAGCATGAATGACGCTGCTGCCGAGCCCTTGATCTCCACCGACCGCCGCGTTCCGAACGATGCACGCGACCGCTACGACGAAGCCGACGACGCGAGTATAAGAGAGGATGAGGTGGACGAGAGCGCCTTGGTATCCCCAGGCCTGTTTATTTGGTGTCTGACCATATGCGCCGGGGTCTCAGGGTTACTATTTGGATATGAGTATGTCGCATCCATTCCCGCGATCTTTTGCGCCATGCCTCATGGCATCTACAGAAAATGGGAGTAGCAACAATATACTAACGCTACGCAGCACCGGTGTTATATCCTCTACCCTCATATCCATAAACACCGATCTCTCCTCCCGTCCCCTGACCACCCTCGACAAGAGCTTGATCACGTCTTGCACTTCGTTCTTCGCACTCCTCGCCTCGCCCCTAACGGGTATCCTCGCCGATGCATACGGACGCAAAACCGTGATCCTCGTCGCAGACATCCTCTTCATACTCGGTGCGCTGCTGCAGGCATGGACAAGCAGTGTTGGCGGCATGATCGTGGGTCGGTCTATCGTCGGCGCAGCAGTTGGAAGCGCGTCGTTCGTTGTACCGCTGTATATCTCAGAGCTCAGCCCTAGCCCTTTCCGCGGACGGCTGGTGGTAGTGAGCAGTTTGTTCATTACTGGTGGACAGGTCGTCGCTTATATTGTTGGGTGGTTGTTCTCAGAAAGATTGCATGGATGGAGATGGATGGTGGGTTTGGGGGCTTTACCGGCTGCCATACAGTTCGTCATGCTGTTTTTCCTGCCCGAAACACCGCGGTATCTCGTCAAGGCTGGAATGACGCAACAAGCGAAGAGGGTATTGGGCAGAGTGTACAAGAGCGAGGAAAGTGGGACGAAGTTGGTGAACGCCGTGCTGAGGCGGGTAGAGAAAGAGATTGAAGAGGAGGAGGATGCAGCTGGACTGAGAGGGACTCCTGACATGGCTAAGATCGGTTGGAGAGCTAAGAAGGAGAGGATACAAGACAGCTTCTCTCAACTGATCGTCATCGGAGGGAACCGTAGAGCCTTGATTATCGCCTGCATGCTCCAGGGCTTCCAGCAACTGTGTGGCTTTGTAAGTCTCCTTCCTCACGTCCAAGCAACAGATATTCCCACTCATACCATCAAACATATCAGAGTATTAAACTCCCACTAACATTACCCCCAGAATTCACTAATGTACTTCTCCGCCACAATATTCCGCCTCGTTGGTTTCGAATCACCAACCCTAACCTCGCTCTCCATCGCCATCACAAACTTCCTCTTCACACTCGTAGCCTTCCACTACATCGACCGCATCGGACGCCGCCGTATCCTCCTCTGGTCCGTACCCATCATGATCATCGGCCTCGCACTATGCGCCATCGCTTTCCTCTTCGTCGACCTTCCCACCGAGGAAGCTTCCGCTACCGCCACTGCCATCGCCGGCGATAACAACGAGATATGGCCCTTGGTTATTCTCTTCTCCATGATAACATACGTCGCTGGTTACGCGATAGGCATGGGCAATGTTCCTTGGCAACAATCTGAACTCTTTCCCCTGTCTGTAAGGTCGCTTGGGTCTGCGGTGTCGACGGCTACGAATTGGGGGTCGAATACTTTTATTGGGATTACGTTTCTGCCCATGATGAATGTATTCACCCCCGTGGGAACGTTTGCGTTGTATGCCGTGGTCTGTGTGGTTGCGGAGATTGTCATTTGGAGGATATATCCTGAGACGGCGGGGTTGGGGTTGGAAGACGTGGGTGGGTTATTGAAGGATGGGTTTGGGGTAAAGGACAGTGTTAGGAGGTTTGAAGAGAGACGACGGGATCGGTGATAGAGGGGGTAGTTTGAAGAATCGTACGTTAGAGTTTAGTCACCTTGCAGCGTTATGTGTTTGTACATCGAGTGTGACGCCAAAGTTAGTGATGGATCGAGAGATTACAGCTATTGACGTGAAGCCTGACACCGAGTTCCTATGCATAAATGCCAGCGCCCTCCCTGACATATTTCTTGTCCTTCGAATTCGTACGCTCCCATTTATTCAGACAGCCATCCTATACCACACTCACAACCACGCAACAATGAAGCCTACATTCTTCCTCCTCACGACCCTTAGCGCTCTGGTAGCCGCTGCCCCAGTCCACGCCTCCAACCCCCCTCCTCCCCTCCCCACAGCCTTCTACCCTGACCCTGTCTCTGGCTCCGGCTCCGGCCAAATGGTCGACAACATGCTTCCGGACAGCGACCTCCCAGGTGGCGGCATTGCCTCCGGCCAAATGGTCGACAACATGCTTCCCGACAGCGACCTCCCCGGGGGCGGCATCGGCTCCTCTTCTCCTCAGATGTCCGACAAACGCGCCCTTGCCAACGCGGTCCCTGATAAATACGACTCGTCTACGTATTACGACGCAGCTGCTGAGAAAGAAGCAGAGGAGCTGGCTCTTGTGCTAGACGCTGCGAGTGAGAATGCGGCGGAGGACGAGAGTGCGGATACCAGCCTTAACGTGAAGAGGGGACAGGGACAGGGAATGGAAGGCAAAAGCGTGGAGGGGTGTAAGAAGAGGGCTGAGCCGGCAGGGTGTGTGAAGTGCCAGAAGGAGTGGGATATGTACGTTTGATCCGGCTCACACTACAATCTCTGTATTCATCGCGTTGGTACGGGTTTGAGCTCGATGCTAATGGTGTCATTCAGGCATGTATCGTGTTTGTGCGAGAAGAAAGTTGGTTTTGATGCGTGCGTGCAGAGCAAGATTAAGAACTACGTAAGTTGAAGGTTTCGGAGCGCGCAGAGCTGATGGAAGACACTAACATACTGGTAGGACGCCTGCGCAAAGAAGGAGTGCCCATAAGCTAGGTATGGCTATGAGTAAGTGGAGACCACTGCAGGAGGAGAGTCGGTGGACGCGTATTTGATCTGCTCCAAGATTGTTGTGTCTGTGTCAACGGGCGTTGAGAGTTCGTAGTGGAAATTTACATTTCAGATTTTTTATTCTGTCTGCTATAACACATTTTCCAGGCGTATCGTCGCTTTTGCGTCGATGCGAAACTTTGATAACCTTGGTGACCCGTTCCCGCATCCATATTAGAAGTTACCTCATTCGCCGTAAACGCCAAAGTGTCATTAACTCATTACCCTTCCATCCCCTCGTGCCGAAACGCCAACGCTGATGCAAATGCCGGAATTCTTGTGTCCCTCATCCTTCACACGCTAGGGTGACGGGTATCACGTCATGCCAATCGGCCATGCGTAGAGTGTAAATCTCCTAGTTGCCAACCGCCGTATCGTTGAGCGCGACACAGACAGCACCACGGTGGTGTCCGTTGTACTGCCTGATGATGCTCTGGCTACCAAGCTCCCACAGCCTTGCGTAGTGGTCCGAGCAGCTGGTAACGAGGTAGGCGCTATCGGCTGAGAAGGCACAATCCCAGACCCACCTCTGATGACCATGTAGCGTAGTCTCCAGGGGGAAGGCAGCTGGGTCGCGCTCGCTAGCTGCCGGCAGGTTGTCGGTGGGCGTGACGTTGTGGGGTGCGGTAGGATCGACGGACCAGATGCGCGCTGTGTGGTCGGCGGAGCAAGTGGCTAGATGACGGACGTCCGGGGAGAGGAGGACGCGGGTGATGTACGTTGTGTGGGCCACGAACTTGCAGATGGGGAGGATCGAGGTGGTATCGCTGCGCTGGATCATGCGCCAAACGTAGACGTTGCCCTAACACGCGGTGTTAGCGAAGGTTTGATACTTTCATCTGGCCAGACTCACGGCGTTGTTGCCTGCGCAGACCATGCTTCCATCGCTTGCAACCGTAACACTAGCCACGCTGACGTCGTCCTCTGGAATGAGCTGGTGAGAGCACTTATTCTCTCCCAGGTCCCAGATCCTCACGTTACCACCGCGGTCGCAGCTGATGAGCTCTCCCTGGTTTGGATGGATGACGACATCGTTGACCGGAACACCATGAGTGTAGTTGCGCTGAACGTTGCCTGATCGCGTGTCCCAGATCTTGACCGTGCCATCTTCAGACGAGGTGACCAGCCACTTGGACTCGCAGTGGAACGCGACACCGGTGATGTTGGAGGTGTGACCGTCGAAGGTGAGGATCGCGTTCGGATTTGTGGACTTGATATCGTAGAGCTTGACCGTATGATGACCTGCGGCGGCGAGGTATCGCTTGTCGGGCGAGATGCAAAGGCGGTTGACTTGGGAGTCGGGGTGCGGGATAGTCCGGGAGCATATACCGGAGAGCGCTTCCCAGAATCTAGTCGTCGGAGTCAGTACGAATGGCTGCCAATGGCGCATGAGACGCGTGCGAACCTAATGGTATGGTCGTAACCGGCTGCAATTGGATGTTAGTTGTTTGTCTGCCACATGTGGGGTAGGCAGCTCGACGTACCTGTGCATAGAATGACCGACATCTTGATTATAGGGTCTCTGTCTATTTACGAATTAGGGATGAACTTTTGTGTATACCGGAAACCCGTAGTAGTACAATCAATGCGACGGTGTTAGTATGCGCGACAACTGCAGAACATGACGCGCGCGAAGTTGCGATCACGATTGGAGAGCTTTGCGCGTTGAGGGGAGTTGGAGTTGGTCTTGTTCGGGAGTGCTTGGGCCACTTCAGCCCTATGGCGGTCAGCCTATAGCGGCCTAGCGCTACGTAAGCTCCTCATAGTGAATGGTGAATTTAGATGTCGTGACTGTGCTTGCGCGAAGGTCACACTTGTTACGAGTGTCAGGCACATGATGTGGAAGCCATACTCTTTTGCCTTCGTAGACTTCAGAGTTGGGTGCTCTATCGTACAACACAAAACACAAGCTATAAAGCAAGTACAATATATCTAGGCTGTAGGGAACTGAGTATACACAACACTAGATGGTATTTCCAGTGCCTGTCTACATGACACCCGGGTACGCAAAGATACGGTAACTAGCCGTACCGTTCCAAGACCCCAATAGCCTACAGCTTACTAGCTGTATGCATAAGCGAATAACTCTTCGGTCCACTCTCCAACGCATCCTTCGTGATCTCACCAACATTCTTGAACCCTCCAACGTTCATCAAGATGTCCAGATCAGCTAGTAGACCGCGCATAACATGGTCGACTCCCGTCTCGCCCATGATCGAAAGGCCCCAGATCCACAGACGGCCAACGAATACGAATTTTGCGCCCAGAGCGAGCGCTTTGAAGACGTCGGATGCGGAACGGACGCCGGAGTCGAACATGATGTAGATTTTGTCGCCGACAGCTGGAGAATTCTTTAGTCGTGTATCAATGAGGAAGAGCAGACATGATACGTACCATCAACAATGTTCTCAAGAGAGTCAAGACTTGCAACTGCGCCGTCGACTTGTCTTCCAGCGTGGTTGCTGACTACGATGCCATCGAAGCCCAGATCAACAGCTTTCTTCGCATCGTCGACACTCTGAATGCCCTTCAGAGAAAATGGCTTACCACCGCTGAGCTCCTTCCATAGTTTCATCGCCCACACAGCCTTCTCCCACGTATGCGCGCGTCCATGCCATACGTTATCGATCCAGAGCGCGCCAGCTTCATTGGGCTGTGTCTTGGGGTCAATGCCCTTTTCCTTGAGCCTCTTCTGGAAGACGGGGTCGGTAAGGCCCAGATCCGCACCAAGCCCGTGGTAGAAGGCGTAATTTGAATTTGCAACATCGTCATGTCTCCATCCAAGCTGCCAAGTGTCAAGCGTTAGGATGCAGGCTGTGAAGCCGCTGTCCGCAGCACGTTGGAGGAGCGATCGAGTGAGCTCATCATCGTGCGGCATGTAGAGCTGGAAGAACCTCACACCCTTCTCGCCACCACCGGCAGCGGTGCCTGTGTCGCCTTGTCCTTTCCTCACACCCTCATCGTTGGCATGGCCTACGTCCTCTATGCTCTGTGAGCCTGCTGTCGAGAGACAGTATGGTAGCCCCAAGGCGCCTGCGGCTCTTGCTACGGGTAGCTCGCCCTCTGGGTTGTAGATCTTGTTGATACCAACAGGCGCAAATCCAATCGGCGCAGGCACTTTGTGTCCAAAGATCTCGGTCGCAGTGTCGCGCTGGTTTGTATCTACGAGCATACGCGGGATAATGCGATGTCGGTAGAACGCTTGTCTGTTTACGGTATGGGTGTGCGATTGGCCGGCATTTGAAGACGCGTAGAACCAGCCACCTTGGCTGAGTTTCTCTTTTGCTAATTCTTCGAGTTTGCCCGGTTCTATGTACAGTACATCAGCTTTGCGCGATAGTGCTGTGAAGGTAAAGCATACTTACCTGTGTTGAACACTGGTACTTCGCCCTCATTGGATTTCCAAAAGTTCTCTCGCTGAAACAAGGCGTATTGCTGCGTGGTTCGGGCCTTTTGGTTGGGATTTACAGGGTCCATGATGCAAGTGGCCAGTCAGGAACAGCGTCGGAGCAATTGAGGAAGGAACTCGATAATGGATCTTGAAGGGAATGATTGTTTTACTGTGTCTTTTGAATCAAGAACAAGCGTTAACATTGCTAAAAGCAATGTACCACCGGCACTCTCGGATCCACGCCATAATCGTGACGCTTGCACAGCTGTCGCAAATTATGACGAAAGGTGATGCTGCTCGGACTGGACCCTGATCTCAAGCTTATCTCCGGACTCGCGGACGGCAATGCGAACGGCAATTGCATGTAGCATGGCTGGAACACAGACCTCGCTATCGATTGACACACTCGGCTGTGAGTCAATTTCCAAGATCGGAGTCTATATGTGTCCGTTGACGATGACTGTCAAGATGGCACCCAGATTAGGTGCACGTCGAAAAACGACCTAAGAGCGGGAGAGTGGGGCAACTGAAAGCTTGTTTGCCAGCAATAAGTAGACCTATAAAGACAAGGAACCCGGCGCTATCTGATGCAACACGCATTCTACTATGCCTTAGAACGCGGCTGATAGAAGTGATGTCATAAGGGCACTGCATACGCTTCCAGTTTAGACACAGATGACGGTCACAATAAGCACCATCTTGATAAAACCATTGTATCATGAACAAAGTGATAGCTAGGTAAAGTGGAAGGCTAAGGCCGAGCCCGCCAGGTATCATTTCGTAAATCTGCCAGCTTGCGATCTATGAGGCTCGTTTCCATGACCCGTCGTTCGATTCTACAGGAAACCAACGTACCCATCGTCGCTTGCAAAACATCCATAAGAGAGACATTGCATATCATCATGCATCGGAATTGAGCCCTTCGAGCCAAACATCATTAATCGTGGCCAAGTCAAGTGAGGACAAGCTATTTCTCGCTCGTCTTGGTTGTGCCTGCCTCAGGCTTCTTGTCGGTCTGGGACTCCGGAGCGTCGGACTTCTCCGTCTGTACAGATGAGGGCGACTCAGTCACTTGGACCTTGCTCTCGTGCTGAGGGCCTGGCGTGCCTTCGCGATCCTCGCGAGACTTGGCGTTGGCGTCCTGGTCGTACTTGTTGACTTGCGAATCCAGATCCTTGTCTTCGTCCTCGTTATCGAACATCTCGCCGTCATTGTCTCCAGTCGAGACTTCGGTACCGTCGCCGAGAAGGATGATGCGACCGCCGTTGCCGTTGTTCGGCCGGAATCGACTGTCCAAGTCCATGTCGATGTCATCAGGAGAATCGTCAATGCGATGGTGAACGCCGGGACCGCGGAACTCGGCTACACAATTATATTAGAACTGAACTACTCGCTCTCTGAGGCGGACTTGGCTGGATCTTCTGACTTGCCGTACTCTGGCGGCGCACATGGACCCTCTCCATTCGCAACCCGCTTTGCGATGTCCTCGTACCACTGCTCCTTCGTCCTTCCTTGTAGGAGACCAATGACAGTCATGGTCATGTTGTCACAGCCAACACCTCCCGTGTCGCTGTTTGAAGCCAGACAGTTGTCCATCATGTTCTCGCAAATGGAAGCAAGATCCTGCTTTGCGACAATTCCGCGCCTAACGAACTCGACGACGGCTTGAGAAGACTGGCAATCCCAGATACCTGTATGGAGTCAATGAGAGCGCACGAGCATAGCAGGTTGTACTATCTTACCATCGCAGGCGACGATCAAGAACTCGTCATCTTGGTTGATATCATGTATCTCAACATCCGGGAAGGCAGTAACTATCTGCTGCTCCGGAGGGAGATCGGCGCTCTTCTTGAACTCGAAGTCACCTATCGCGCGCGACAGAGCCAGGTTGCCGTTGACACGGCCAAAGTCGACGAAACCACCTGCGGCTTGGATACGTGCCTTCTCAGCTAATATATGTCAGTGCTGCTTGCCTTCGTCATCTATGTTTCTTACCCTCATTCTGGGGCTTATGGTCGAAAGAGAGCGGCTTAGCCCTTCCCTTGACGCCTAGGACAGTACGCGAGTCACCTGCGTTGGCCTGTTGATGTGAGAATTGTCCAAGGAATGTTATATGGGGTCAACGTACGACGTAGATCTTGTCTTTGGAAAGGACGGCCACGGACGCAGTGCAGCCAGATACCTCCTCTTCGTACTTGGGATCTGTTCGCGTGAGTCAGCCACCTGTTGACTAAAGAAAGGTGCCCTGAAAAACATACCACTCAAGATGGCGCGGTCTGTTGCGAGGAAACCATCTTGTAGAGCCTTCTTGATGTCGCCCTCTTTGAAAGCCTCCTGTTTCGCGACAATCTGGTGTAGCTGCTCGCCAGCATACAAGGCTACCTTGTCACCACCGTGTCCGTCGTATACGCCGAAGAAGGCAAGTCGCTTGTCGTTGCCAGTGGGTTTGCCGGCTTCACCTGCAAAGTCTAGTACGGTGGCATGCGCGTCCTCCATGCTGATCCGCCAGCCCTGCATCGACGACACGCCGTAGATGAGTGACTCGCCATCGCCGTTTTCGGATTTCTGTGCAAGCAGCGTATTAGCGTCGTATTAACGTAAAGGACAACCTGCGCGGCCGTGCAGCTCAATGCAGGCGACTGCCGCCAAATAGAGCGAGGAGTAGCGCAGGTGCGGGGGCGGGGGGCCAGCATTGGGAGGCAATTACCTTGTCGACGACGGGTTCTGAGAGTGTCTGACCCATGTTGTCCGGTGCCTACAAGGACCTGTGGGAGGAGACGAGGGGAAGTCTGAGGTTGATCGCGGGTCTCCCTAGGGGCATAGAATTCCAAACTGCGCTGTTGGTGTGTGGGGGGATTTCAGATGTGGCTAGGCGCAGGGGCGACTGGGTAAGTGGCCGGGCGTGTGTGGTGGGCGTCGTGTAGGTCCTTAGGAAGAGGACAGGAGAAAAGAATTGCGTGCTCTAGCTCGCGGGGGTAAACAGGCCGGATGGTGTTGTAGGCAAAGAGTGACGCTGCTCTACCTGTCAGGCCGGGCCCGTGCGGGCTAGTGGGTGTGGCTAGGTCGAGGCCAGAAACGATGACGCCGCCGCATTTTCTGCAGTCCCGTTTCCCCCACCAGCTCCTGTCGCTGTGGATTGCGCCCTCCTGACTGGAATACGCGCTCAGTTTGCCAATGGCTGCCTGGTCGTGCATCTTTCCGGGCGGTGCTCTGCTAAGGCGAGGCAGCCGGCGCCTAGATGCTTGCTTACTTGTGCAAGAGCTCGCGTGCCACGCACAAAGCCTTGAGCACCCCTATCAGCGCCTCAACAGCAGCCGCCGCCTGGCCTCGATGCACTGGAGCTGATCGTCCTTTCTGGCTGGGGCATAGCTCCATCACTCGATACAAGAAGCCCTCTTCCTCAAGTTGTACCTGTCCCGCATCAAGCACCCTGAATGTGGGCCGTCTAATCTACACAGCTGGTC
Source organism: Alternaria metachromatica (assembly GCF_023757995.1). Lineage (NCBI taxonomy): Eukaryota > Fungi > Ascomycota > Dothideomycetes > Pleosporales > Pleosporaceae > Alternaria > Alternaria metachromatica. The sequence goes on from NW_026055496.1 coordinate 971,551, forward strand.
TGAATCCCCAAAGATCGTGCATACATTCAGGGTTTGGATGTAGTAGTACGGTTCGGAAAGAACTTGCTTTGCTGCACATGAATTTGGTCCCGTGAACGCGATAGAAAGGGCAACACTTGCTCAGCCGCGTTGCGGCGCGACAATTCCCAGGGTCCAGATTCCGTGTCGGGCTCTGAAGATGCACTACGACGGATTGGTACTACCCGACCGATTGGCACGCAAGGTGTTGCTTCCTCCTACATAACACTCCCGAAACTCGCGATGTACGTTCCACTGTAGCACGAGGCAGGAGCTGTGAGCCGCCAAACCGTGGCCCTTTTCTAACGCGGCACCATGTTATGGCTGCATATGAGCAGCTGCGTGGGTAACTGGGAGCACAAGATACCTGTGCAACGTGGTCCTGAAACTCCCCATATATTTTCCATGGAAAAGCTATAACGGGGACGCTTGACCTGGGCTACCGAGGTCCTTTTGATACAGTGCAGCAACACTAAACATCTGAAATACTCTTATGGCACTGACTCAGTGTTGCTTCTGTGAGACGAGCGTGCCCCCGGAGGACCCCGGTACCCCGGAGACCCCAAATGTTCTTTGGATATGCACTAAAAGCCCCACGACGAGGGCGACAGCTCAAATGATAGAACCCCGTGTCGCCAACTTCCTTCGTCATCTACCCGGGGTAATGGCTTCGGAACTTTCATGAGATTATCTATCAGACGCGCACGTATAAGCCGTCGCACGGTCCGAATCTCGCAGTCATCGCCCAATGTGGCTTAGTCTAGACTTGAACCTCGGCTGTCCGAGGTAGCGCAAGATCGACATCCTACTTAATCATCATTCCAAACACACCCTCTTCCCATCATCTCCATCATCAATCTACTATCACAATGAAGCCAACACCGGACTGGGTCAAGCAACTGAAGCCTTCGGGCATTCAAGGCCACGAATTGCTCAAGGCTGAACGCGAAAACTCCAATGTACCCGTCCAGGAGCTAGAAGTCCTCCTACACACGCAAGATGTCATCGACAGGAGAAACAAGATCCTTGACATTCTCAAGTCAGAGAAGGTCTTCGACAAGTCGCAGAACTACTTCATGGGAAGGATCGACAGATTCGAGAGGGCGCTTGCAAGGGAGAAGAGACTCAGAATCTTGAAGAAGCAACACAACTGGTCTTTTGACGAGTTCAGGACTGCTACAGAGCTTGTTGGCGAACCCGGACCATACGGACTCCACGACTCTATGTTCAAGGTACGCGCCATGTTCTGTCACCGCGCGACTTCTACTCACTATGCAGGTTACACTTGAAGGCCAGGGTACGCCGGAGCAGCAGGAAAAGTGGCTCACCAAGGCCAATAACTACGAGATCATCGGATGTTATGCTCAGACTGAGCTTGGCCATGGTTCTAACGTTCGAGGACTTGAAACAACCGCCACATGGAACAAGGAGGACAAGACCTTCACCATCCACTCCCCACATCTGACCGCCAGCAAATGGTGGATTGGATCCCTAGGTCGCACAGCTAACCACGCGGTCGTCATGGCTCAGCTCATCATTGATGGCAAATCATACGGGCCGACTCCATTCTGCGTCCAGATCCGTGACCTGAAGACACATGAGCCGCTCGACAACATCCACATTGGAGACATTGGTCCTAAGTTCGGTTACAACACCATGGACAACGGTTTCCTTCTCTTCAACCAAGTCAAGATTCCCCACATTAGCATGCTGGCTCGTTACACATTTGTTGACCCCAACACGAACAAGTTTGGACGCCGTGGCGCGCCCTCCCTCGTCTATGGAACCCTCACATGGGTTCGATCGACTATAGTCATGCAAGCCGGTAGTGTGCTGGCTCGAGGTGTTACCATCGCCACCCGTTACTGTGCTGTGCGACGGCAATTCCAGGACCGAGATGCTCCCGCCGGTGAGGCTGAGACTGCTGTTCTGAACTACACCATGGTGCAGATTCGGTTGCTTCCTCTTCTCGCCGCTACCTTCGCTTTACATTTCACCGGAAAGTCGATGATGGACATGTACCAGGAGAACCAGAAGAGGATCGCTCAGGGCAACGCTACCAATGCACCAAGCAAGCGCGGAGCAGGGCCAGAGGAGGTGCAATCGGGCAGCGATATGTTAGCAGACCTGCACGCTTCTTCATGCGCATTGAAGTCGCTTAGCAGTTCGATCGCAGCAGAGGGTCTCGAGGTTTGCCGACGAGCCTGTGGTGGTCACGGCTACTCAAGCTTCAGCGGTATCGGGCCGTGGTACTCTGACTACCTCCCTACTACCACTTGGGAAGGCGACAACTACATGTTGACCCAGCAAGTCGCGCGATACGTAAGTCTCTTATACTCTGCTAAACTGCAATCAGCCCTTACTAACCTTTGCTCTAGATGCTCAAGTCCGCCCGTTCCGTACTCAAGGGCGAAAAGCCAACCAACGACACAACCCAGATCCTTTCTCAATTCCATGCACGCCGCGAAATCGGCTGCGCATTCGACGTTATTGGCGACGACGACGATCTCGTCAATGCCTTCGCCTGGCGCGTATCGTTCCTTACCTTCGAAGCCAGCAAGCACCGCGATGAGCAGAGGAAGCCCTGGAACGATCTGCTCGTCGACTTCTACCGCCTCAGCAAGGCCCACGCACAGTACATGGTCGTAAAGAACAACCTGTCTGCGCTCAGGAACATCGCAAAGGCAGGCAACATTGACAAGAGCATTGTCGACGTGCTGATGAAGCTGTTCCGTCTCTTCGCTCTACACACACTTGAGCAGGAGGGCTCGGAGTTCTACGCTTCCGGCGCATGCAGCAAGCACCAGATTTCGCTCGCGAGAACCAACACCGTCATGAACCTGCTCAAGGAGATCCGGCCACACGCTGTTAGGCTTGTGGATGCCTGGGGCTTTGACGACTGGGTCTTGGACAGCAGTCTGGGCCGCGCAGACGGCAAGGTCTACGAGGACATGTTCTACAGGGCCAGCGAGCTCAACCCGCTTAACAATTACACCGTCGACCCATACCCGGATAGCGATGTCCTGTTCAAGCGCATTGAGAAGAGCAAGTTGTAGGAGAAGGCATGTCTTTGTATATATGTAATTGTATTTGAATAGAACAGCGATCTTGATGTTGAAGAAGTTTGAGGTCGTGTAGCCATCGAAATCTTGTTCCATTGTAGTGCATGTGCATATAATGAGTAGGCCGAGAGGCAACCAACGGGTAATCTGATCCGGGAAGTGGAGACACGGCATGCGCTTACCCTCGATGGTCTATTTAGTAACTGCATATGAACATATCTTCATCCAAACCCATAGTGTTTCTCCTCAACCCCCTCAATCTACTCATCATAGCCCTCATCACCCGAATACATCCCTTCTCCCAATATGGCACCCTCAGACCCCGCCACAGGTGCTGGCGTCCTCCTCGCCTTTCTTAAACCCACCTCAGCCGGAGGTAACGAAGCACAACCAGACGACAAGCTCCCCCTCTTATCCACGGCCATAACAGGAAATGTTCTCGGCATCAAATCAGCAACGCAATACAAAGCCGCCAATGCAGAATATGACAAACAGCATCTCTTCGTCTGCGACACAGAAGACCTAGCACGTGTGAATATAAAGCAGATGTTGAAGTTTCTTGACGGCGAGAATGTGGGTGGAGAGTGGGATGTTAGGGCGTATTCTGAAGTCCAGATCTTTGGTCCGAAGAAGACTGGTGGTATGTCTGCACATTATATTTTGACTAGAAACGGAGATGAGAGGTATCATTCGCTGACCTCAAGCTTGTAGAACCTGCAAAGACTATCATGATAGCACTCATGCAACCCTCGCCTACCGGCGCCGAGGACCTGGATGCTTGGTACCGCGAAGAGCATAACCAGCAAACGTCTGAGCAACCAGGTTGGCTGCGCACATGTCGGTATTCACTTGTCAGGCAAGAATCGGGTTCTGAAGATGAGGAAGGGAAGGAACAAGAGTTGTCTTTCCTGGCTATTCATGAGTTCGGGGAGGGTGAGCAGTTGGGGGACATGGTCAAGGCTTTTGAGCCGGTTAGTGAGTGGACGATGAGGGTTATGAAGGATGCGGTGGGGATTGATGCGGCGATTTATCGGAGGAGGTGAGTGGATGAAAGAAAAGTTGGGAGTGTGGTACTGGGTAGATTGGAGTTCGTCCTCTAAGAAGACGTCTATCCCTGGACATCTTATCCCATCATTTCCAATATGATATCACGGGTACGTGTTCAGCAGGTGTCCACACAGTCGCATTTCCATCGAACCCATACGTTCATGTCATCTGCTAGCTATCAGGTGCTCGGTACATTGTTGAAGACGGGAAGCCGTGTGCGCATGAGCATCTAACGTCGACGGCGCCGAGCTCTGATGCTCATCGCACCTGAGTCCTAGTCTTAGAGTAGACTTGATTTCAGTGTAATTCGACACTCCGCAAGCAATTTCTCGACATCCCTGAGCTGGGCGGCAACATCTTCCCGAAGTGTTCGCGTCACCTTTCCCCATCGAAAACTCACCAGTTGAGCCTCATGTAGCCGCGGATAGTACCGCTTGATAAACCGGGAGTAGTTATCGGCGTTCCATGGGGGGACACAAATATAGAGACCTGGACGGAGAAGACCCATCTTCTCGATCCTGATAGCCGTGATGGATCCGCAGATTGCCGCCCCTAGATATTGAAGCGCTGTTGGGAGGTCATAATAATTTTGGAGGTCAAAGGTACGGTGTTTGTAGATGAAGTCCCTTGCTTCGTTGCGTATCGTTTGGCAAGAGAATAGAAGGCTAAAGGCTCCTGGAAAGTGACGGCTGTGCACTGGAGGTTGCGGACGGCGCGAGCGCGTAGGGGATATACATTTCCTGTCGAAGGCGTAGTCGTAAACTATGAGTCGGAGTTCCGTGGGTAGGTCGAGGAAACGGAAGGGCTGATGGACGGCCCGGACGCTAGAGCGCTGTCAGTGGAAGCATATAGCTCAGTGCGGCGAATAACTTACGTCTCTGTACTTCTACTCCTGTCGGCGCCAGATCGATGCAGAAGGGTACCCTGGGCGGTGGCGCTTTGCGTCGTCGGGTCTGCCGGGCTGGAAGTCATCTTGAGTGGTATCTATTGAGGGGCTATGTGTAGGAGAAGTAGAGCCATTTTGCTGACGGCTAGGGTTGCGATATCGTGATAGATTTGCGTTATTTAGCGCCCGGGCCCGTGACTCCCGACAGTGGACATTCACTGCGTGATGTATGTCCCTATATGAAATGCAGGACGACGTCCATGTTACCGGTCCAACGTTGCATAGTGGCAAGAAGCTCGGCTTCGGCACTGTCGACATTACGAATCTTCATCCAGTGACGCTCGACTTTCGGCAGTTCAATATCTCGAATAGCAGACGCGCGATTGTCCATATAGCCGGAATCGATGAGTCTGCGGATATTATGCACCGTTGCTATGCCCAATTTGACTGATCGAACGAGCCCAAAGTTGGCGGGGCCCATGACCAAGGACACATTGGTTATGCAGTTGCGTGAACCACGGCTGTTATTGAACGAGGTGAAATCGAATCTGGCTAGGCCATACAACAGTGGCGATGCCTCGTGCCGGATCTGTCGGCACACCAAGAGCAGAGCGAACACGCCTAAATCATGTCGCCTGTATATCTGCTTGCGTTTCCGCGTAGCTTGCCGGATCTGACTTGCAAAGACGCCGACAGTTTGTCCTAAAACTACATGCTTGTAAAATTTGTCGCGGAGCTCGGCGGGAAGACGAAGAAACCGGGATTCGCGTTGATTTGATTGCGTTCTGGGATATCGTTAGCTCAAATCAGTGAAGACCTTGGGTCCGTCCTTACTTGCGCTCACGTAGCCGCTCGGCAATGCTCTGCGACTGAGTGAGAATCATGATTAAGAAGGAGAGGACGCCCAAATTTCAGTCCTGGCACGGGTTGTGTGAGTAGGTGAAGCTGCGCAAGGGCGGTGAGCGCTGCTCTCATTATCCAGGGTCCATCGCTCCGTTTGCTCGTGCAGAGGAGCTCACCTCTTACTGAATATAACCTCAAGATCATTACTTCCAAAATACAATCGCAGAGCTCTCACAGCCAAGTCAGGGCTCATACTGAGTAGCCCGAATATAGAAGTCTGTTGGATATGCACCCGCTGTAGGGAAGGCAACAGATGCCTATAATTAGTGGCAGAGGGGGCACCCTGTTGGAGTCCTATCGCTAAGCGTTTTGCAAGCCTCGGTTCTACTTTGATTGCTCTGATTGCTTGACAGATATCTGGTCCCAGTTCGTAGGCGGCCGCCATGCAGTTGTAGTAGAGTGTCAGGTCAAAGGTGACCAGCTCGTTGAATGTAGGAGTCGCCTCTTTTCTGATGTGTCTACAAGTCATCAAAAGAGAGATAGTTTGCTGGTATCTTGGAATCGCGTTACGTCGCAGGAGATATGTGCCTCCAAGTAGATCAGTAGATTTTGGTTGTACATGGATAGTCTCGTTGGCGAACGCATGCTCGTAAATCATGACTCGAATCTCGGTTGGCAGACGAAGAAATGGTGGTGTGTAAGGGGTATTCTGATCACTTCCATCGTAAGCCTGACATCTATACAGCTTAGCACGACTTACATACACTGCGTCGATTTGGCGATGGCCATGTGTAGCGAGGCTCAAGCGACCCAGAATTTCAGTTACATCGTCGGTCATGATGTACAGATCACAAAGAGAGAGAATGTTTCTTTGATGTTTTCCGATAAAAAGTCGCGGTGACAAAGATTATTGTATGTGTGTGCTGAAAGATCAGATGGTCGAGAGAGATGGGCGGCACAGCCGGCGATAAGCTAGCGCAGTCTGATATCTCCGGCGGCGCGTCTTGAGATTTTTGGCGCGTCCAATTTTCGTCATCGCAGTTGCGCGTGACTGCACAACCCTCGACTATTGCGCGCCTCTCGCTGTTAAACATGGGTAATGCAAAGCGCATGAGTGAGATGTTCGCATCGTCGGCCGAAAAAGACGCCAACACCACGACGGTGACGGCGAGCCCGCCGTACTCGAGCGAAGGACCTACCCTTCCCATCATTGGGGCACCCGAGGACGCACCGACAGCTAGTAAGAAGCGAAAGGCGCAGGATAAGATTAATGGCGTAGCCTCGAAGAAGCCATCGCAACCACCATCTCCTCACACCATCCATCCCTCCCTCTACGAGCCATGGACACAGCTGCCTACCGAGCTACGCAAGCTCCCCGAAACCCAGAAGCGCATGCGAGCCACACAGAACATCGTACCCGTCGTCTTCTCGAAGAATCAGAACATCAAGTCTGGTATCAACAGGCTGAAGACATATTTGGGCGCGTACAAAGACCCAGCGTCTACAATCGAGATGCCCGAAGCTCTGAAAGAGGATGATGTGATCATAGCCGTTTCTGCTCAGGGCGAGGGCACTACCAAGTTAGTAGGCATAGTCGATATGGTTCGGCGCATCGTAGCGCCGAGTGGTGGAGAGGACGATGAACACGGGAAAGACGAGGCTTGGTGGATGTATACAATGCTCACGAGCGTCGAGGTTGACAGAGAGATCAAAACTTCAAGGCCCACGGACAAGGGCGACGCGGACGTCGAAAAGACACAGAGTGCACAGAAGAAGGATGAACAGTCAAATGAGAACAACACGATGAAGAGGAGGAAGATACCAGTGTTAACAGTTTGGATGACCAAGAAGCGGATAGCCGCGTTCAGGAATGTCTTTGGAGAGCAGACATTCGCTGTGAAGCTGCTATCACAAGACTCTGACTGAATGCCACGCGACGAATCAATCGAAATCTTAAGAAGCCGCTTGCGCTGCGGGTATGCCACCGTCATATCTCTGGGCGAGCTCGATTCGCTCGGTCCAATACAACCGATTTGCGGACCTGCTCCCCTCGCCCTCTTTACACCGACCGCATATAGCAAATCGCACAGCGGGCCCGCCAGCCGCCAACATGAAGGCAGCGTCCTCTGCATCTTCCATCTGAAATCGCCGACGGTTCTCCGGCTCCATCCTATCGTATTCTTTATCCATCGCATAATCTAGCTCAGGGTGACCCAGGCCTGCTCCGCGTCCAGAGTAGGTGTAAACCGGCTTACCCACCCACGTTCGTGGAACGGGCGTGTTCAGGGGATAAGAGAGGCTCATGACGACGACAGTGTATGGACTATCTGCCGAATTCGCTGCCATATCTGTAGAAGAAAGATACTTGTCGGGAAAGAATTGCGCTGCCGACAAAGCAACTTATAGGCAACGACATGCGTGTTAGCACACGCCTCATGACCTAGTCACGGCAGCTCAGCAAACTTTAAACTGGCAACTAATTGGCACCGGTTTATCAATCCGATGTGTCTATCAACTTCCACTTTACGTTGGCCAAATCTTGGACCCGATGGCGACGGAGGTGTACACAGTGTCTACCGACCTCAGACCCAAAGCATTAGTCCTGATGACACTGATTCGCCCCATCCCACCCTCCCCATTCCCCTCTCCTACCTCCCCTCCCTGGCAGGGTGAGCCACTCGGCGTGTGGGCACACGAGCTTCCATCGGCCAGTTTCCTCCGACTTCAGATGCTTCAACTCCGAGACTCCATGCGTGCTGCCGGCGACGTCTCAGCTGCGATAGCTCGCATCACGCCGGGAATGTACAAGCTGGTAAATGGTGGGCCGGCCAGTAACGGTGAGCCGCTTTCCGATTTCGGTGTCCTGGCTGGGATGGAGATGAAGGATGGAGTACAGCACGAGAGGCTGTACTGGGTTGAGCTAGCGGAATATCACGCTGGTATGTGAGTCTACGGGCCGCATGCATGTGTCTCATGAAGATGTCTCGTGATCTCCAATATACCCTAAGAATACAATTCATCACCTAGAGCAAACATTATCTCAATCTCAACAAGAACACAGAATACCCCAAGCCATCCCAATACTCAACAGACATGCCCTCACACATCACTCCCGCAACCAATACCCCCCTCCCATATCCCCCACCACCGAAGCCTCCACGCCCGCGCATAAGCCAATACGTCCTGATGCGCACCACTTGCTCCGCCTGGCCTCTCCAAATGGTTCCGCAGCATTCCTGGGTCGGCAACGCAATCCAGGTCTTTGATTGCTGGAGTAGAGCAAAAGATGCCTTGAATAGAGCGGAGACCGACGCAGGTTTATGGGGCTGTACTACGCGTAGGGTGAGGGCGACGAACTCGGCGGATGGTGGGTACGAGGACTGGAGCTCGAATTCGACGGTTGGACTGGTTGAGGCAAACAATGGTACGTGGGATTTGTGGTGGATTAGAGAGGTTGAGTTTGGGGGATGATGGACGGGTACACGATAAGATGCACGGTATTTTAGGTTGGACACACTAGGTAGTCGGAATAGGCATTAATTGTATTGCTTTTGCCTGAAAGCTGGGCATGGACGCTATCTATCACTTATGGTTTTATCGGGAACCACTGACTGAACACTCCCTTCGGGTCGTATTTTCTCTTGAGTATTTTCAGCTCTGGAAGACTGGACCCGTAGATAGCAGTGTTCGTCTCGTCGCCAAAGGCGAAGTTGGCATAGCTGTATATCTTGTGAGCACTAGTTCGTTTCGATTGTGGCAGCAGAAACTTACGTGGGGTCATTTTTGGGATTATCGCTCCTTGTCCAAAGAGCCCTGACCTTGCTTCCAAATTCTAGGGCCTCAGTATCGAGGCTAGCATCATCATACCACGGTATGACAATAGCCTGCGAGAACGCATCCCTCCTGAGTGCTTCATTCATTGCTGCCGAGCCAACGGGTGCCGACATGGCCTTGGTCAAGTTGTAGCGCTCGATGAGGACGGCGGAGTTCGGACCTTTGGCCTGGAAGCCTTTGTAAAGCTCCCAGATCTCGGGCCACTTCTGTGCGTTCATGCCCATGATGGTGGAGCTGTACGAGGGCTTGCGACCTCCGCGAGTGCAAAAGCCAATGTTGGCATCGTTCCAGTGATCGTACGTAGTGATGGCACTGGACTCAGAAATGGGGCCGATGTCGTAGAAAGGAGCGAAGGCCTCGCGTCCTGTTTCGTTCGTGCCTTTACGAAGTAAGCCAGTGACGAGGATAGAAGGCTCGTTAAGTGGCTCCCCACTAGAGGTCAGTACAAGGTACACTCGCTGTTGGGGCGTAAGGGGAAGTTCTTCAACCGCTTGCGCAACCTGCTCGAGCTTGTCGGGTGAAAAGAAAAGGTTGTTGATGTATGCTGTGCGATCCTCTTTAGTGGCGGGCGTTGCCTTGACGGTTGCTGAAACGACGATTCCGAAATTGGGTCCTGCCCCCCGAAGTGCCCAGAACAGTTCCGGATGCGACGTGGCTGATGCGGTAAGTATTTCGCCTGATGCAATGACCACTCGCATGGAGATGATGTTGTCGACTCCGAATCCGACCTCGCCCATGAGATTGCCATAACCGCCACCGAGCATCGCACCTAGAGCGCCAACGCAGTTACAGTTTCCGGTGATGATCAATGCACCTGCAGTATTCGCTGCTGCAATCGTGTCTCCGATGCTTGCACCGCCACCGATAGTGGCAGTCTTCTTGTCTGCAGCGACAACGACTTTGTTGAGATTGGCAAGGTCGATCAGGACTCCCCATTTCCCCAACTTGAAAGTCTTTCCCCATCCGATGCCGCCATTCTGTGCAAGGAACGGTATCCCAGTTTTCGTACAGTATTTGACCTTTTCGTTGGATTAGCATCGACGATCCATTGTACCAGCAATTTGGTTGAGGCTGAACCTACTATCTTTGCTACATCCTTGTCATTTTGCACGCGGACGACCACAGATGGAAGGGGGGCGTTGTAATCACTCCAACGTGCTCGAACCTCGACGTTGACCGAAGATGGCGACGAGACCAAAGTCTCCAGATCCTTGGCGACATCAGTCTGTCGTACAGCAAGTGCAGAGACCGCCGCGGCAAAAGAAACCAGTAATGATAAGACCCTCATGTTAACAGTACCAAGCGAATGGGTAACGGCCCAACGTGCTTTTTAATTGACATCAAACTTTCTCGGCTACCTGCATGGTGGCATAGAATGCCCGGACCACAAGTCGTCAGGGCGAGGGATTTGTCGTCCCGGTGGACCCTCTAGTCGACAAACGGGATGCAGCCAGTGTCCCTGCATACTAAATCCGCGCTGGGTTAGGTATAGTCACCGACGCGGTTATCTGCCGTACTCGTTCGCAATCGACCCGGTTACCGCGGGCGCAGCCGCATTCGGTTATATGTCCTCCGACGGCCCCGGACCCGTGCGTTACCCTAAAGCACACCAGCACAGTGTCTCCACACAAGACTTTCGCAAGAGTTCAGCGAGCCATGTTGAGAGCATGACGTGGGCCGTAGTTCTTTAGGCGGTTCCATCCTTGCGCACGTGGGTTGAATTCCAGGTAGCATTGAACCACCATCGAAGGATTCGGAAGGTGACAGCGCTGCAGGAACAGGGTGTCTGTGAAGTGTTGTCGGTGGTATGCAAGATATATTTCGCCGATGAACTTGGCACTCGGCAGTATTTTGCGAGAAGGATGCCAATCCAATCAAAAGATAATGCATATGCTACGCCAATAGCCTGGAGACCACCTTGAGCAACCAGTTCCGAGACATATACCGAGCGGAGTATCGTAGGATTCGCGGTTCAATATGCTAACACCGGCGCTTCTTGTTTGCACCGAGATAGACGCCCTTTGTGGGAACACATTCATCCCAACGTCTGGTGAATCGTGATTTCCTTCGTGATACCGCGCTTGCCTAGCGTTGAGGCGTCTTCGGGAGGCGTAGAAGGAGCTTCAGAGCGCGCCGTCAGCTCTGCATAGCATTAGTGGAGCGCTTTACGGGACGTCATGCATTACGTACCGATCTCGTCAATCTCCTGGTATGGCTTGCGTACCAACTTGCCGCCAAACGTAGTACTTTTCGTGGTGCCGTTCAGCGCGGATGAGCCAAAGCCGTGACCTGACGATCCGTATCCGTAGCTCGAACCAGTTTGTGTTGCTTCGCGAGGATAGAAGTAAAACCAAATGGGCCGGAGCGTGGGCAAACAGGCGCAAACAACACCCAAAGATAGTTCAATGTTGGTCCAAAAGAACACCGGTGCTGTGTAATAAATGACGTCGTCGGGATGCTTCAGGTATTCGCCGGCGATCGAGTAAGTCGCCACAACCCGTGTGATGCTGACAGCACATACTCTGTACGACTCAGTTGTCTTGAACACAATGACGTACGAGACGGAATAAGACTTACGCAGCTCCAAGTGAAAGCATTGCGATCACGGCTAGCTTCTTCTTGGCCTCCATTCTGACACTCAGAACCATCGGGATAGGAAGAATAAGGATGACAATGTCTGCGAAGACACCCGTGTACTGGTAACATGGTCAGCCTGGAATCGAAATCATTATGCTGAGTGAGAGACAGTAGCTTACAAGTAGGGCCAAAAACATTGGCACGGTTTCGACACAACTATTCCCATAGTACGGTTCAATAAATACCGTTATGGGGTAACAAGTGAATAGATGCGAGAATGTGAAGCTGACGGTCCAGCATACGACATACGCAAGCACGCAGTATACCACGATGCGAAACTTTCGTACGTCAAAGATGTTCTTGTACAATACCAAAATCGACGATTTGACAAGACCTAGTCCAATAATAGAGATCATGTTCAAAGCAAACTTCGTCTAGAGAAGTCAGCAATTGCACTGCTATCAGCAGCTGGGTGTACTTACCTGCTCAAAGAATATCAATCCCGGATCGTCCATAATGGGCTGGCCTTTTTCATCCAGTGGTTGATGAGAACCTAAGTAGCCGTGTATCGCAGCTATCAATTGGCGTAAGTTTATAAAATGCCTTCCATTCGAAACACTTACTAGCTAACTGTAAGGAGCAGCAAGCCATAGACACAGCCTATCAACCCTCAGTCAGAGGGTGCAATACACACTGAACTGCTCAAAAATCTCTTACCAAAGCAGCAACCGTGAGAAAGTCGTCCCAACCCACGCGCTTAGCGATCCTTTTTGCCCATAAACGCAAACAAACGAAGAAGAATGGCAGTACCATGAAAGCCACGGCCAGTGCGACCATCATACTTTTGGAGTAGTTGTGATACATTTTGACTGTCGCTCCAGAGTACTGTTGGTACAGAAGACTTGTCAATAGCCGGACGGTCAACAAATACTTCGCATTGGTGCAGACAGGCGAAATATAGGCCGCACCAAGCAACATTGAGCTTCAGGTCCTCTCTTCTCATTTGGCCGACATATCGACAGCGTACCACGTCCTAGGGACCCCATGGCTTGCCCGTCACATGTAACCTGCGACCCAACCATAACCATCCTTTGAGCTTGGCGGGTCTCCAGTAAACGCCCTGTAGGTATCACAGCACCGAGGGTGCCACGCTTGGTCTGTCCCGAGACTGACTAGGATGAAGTAAGGCTGAGAGATTGCAATCACACATCTCTTGAGCCTGGAAGTCACCCGAAAGTCCCCAGGAGTATGACATCCCAGTGCTATGAGCATTTTCGCACGGGTCGAACCAGCGTAGCTTTTGGCCTGCAGGTCGGTGCGTCCCAATACGTCAATCTGGGATATGCGGTGCCCACAGCTTCAGCTGAGATTTGTGCTCCTGGCATGCCACCACGTTGAAGATAAACTCACACACGAATGATGCCCAGCTATCAACTCCAAGGCCGTTCGAAGTGTCTAGCCATCCCAGTAGTAGACCGGTAAACCGGCAAACCTGTATTGTTGTTCTCATGAAACCGAGAGCCGTGGGGGTGTAGCTGGGGTGTTCCAGACAGGGGTTCGCCGCTCGGGTGAACCTTTCAGGACGGCAGAAGCCGCACTGCTAAGCCACGGGACGTGCAATGACCCGCTATTATAAGACAGCCTCGGCCAGAACCCATGCGAACTGAAGCTGCGCTGATTCCTCATCTTTCGGCGGATGCGACGTTCTACAGACGCCAGCAGTAAAGAGGTTGTAGCTCCTGGAGGCTCTTACGGCTTCGTCGTCTCAGAATAGGCATCTCGCTGCATCGCGTGCACGAATTTGCTTCTGCGGCTTCGAGTCGTCGATGTGGACGGAGGCTTACTTCCGATAGTCGTGCATGCGAGTCTTATCACGTAGGATCTGGTCCAAAATCACTGACACCGAGGTGTGGCCGCAGTATGAACTCGCCTACAAGGATGAAATATTAAATGGTACCGTCTTCGACAACATGCGTGAAGGTCCTAGTGCGGAACGGGACTGATGCTGAGTTTGACGTCGGCAAGCTTTTTGAATGACCGGAACGATATCTCTGCCGTGTTTGGTCAACTTCCCGTGCGCCTGTCGTGGCCCATTGACGCATTCTGAGAAGCCAGCTCAGCCAGTCCTAAGATAATCGCACGGCGTCTGCGTGCTCGACATGTTGTACCATCTCTCAAACGGCACTAATTTTGGGGTAGGAAGCGATGGTGACACCTGGTTGCTTCTTCGTGATCAATGGTGTATGACGCGTACTGAGGAACGGTGGAAATGTATGCGTCACCCGGTTGGCCCCAGCATCGTCGCTGACAATGTGTTTCATACATGGCTCGCAAAACCGTCGGGTTCCTGAAACTGGCAGCGGTAGGCCATCCATTTGGATGTAGAGGAGTTGCTGAGGCTTGCAGCGGAGTTCTTAGGCCATTTGGCCCAAACGAGGTGATTCAGCGCGGGCATTACGTCATTGTAATCAATCCACGATAATCAATTGATGCCACCTAACACGACTTCCATTTGCAGACGGTTCTCAGTGCACATGCAAATCGCTCTAAATCGTACTATTCTCTTGTCCTGACGCTTAAGCCCACGAAAAGTGTTCCATGTGCAGATACACATCCCGTTTCCCATCCTTCATGCCACCGATCTGCGCACGAGCAACAGCGTTCGACACATCGCTCTGCATACTCAACGGGCCGCATACCAGTACAGACGTACTTTCACTTCCATACTCTGTTGCGTCGGAGATGATGGCTGGAAGGTCCGGTCGTTGCGATACATGCTTTGGGGTGAGCGCAGACTGGATGATGTTTGATGCGGCTTCCTCTGAGCGACGTACATCTGTCGACAACGCTTTCGTCCCTGAGCCAACACTCTCATTCGAAACTTGAGACTTCTCTTCCGATTTACTCGGGCCTCCGATGGCACTATTATGGTCCTCCTCACCGGTGTAGTAGATGTCCACGCTCAATTCGTCACAGCGACGTCCGCTCAGCTTGTTCGCTACTAGCTCCATGACGGCCTGCTCGAACCAATTCCTGGTCAGCGAATCTCTTGTCGCTAGTATCACTTTCATCGCAGCTTTCCTGCTGAGATCTTCGTCGCCGTCGCGGTGCGGGTTTGTTGCGCTCACTGCAGCCTGGTGCTCACCCTGCCGCAGGAACGCTTCAATTAGCGGCAAAAGCCAGCCAGCACCAGATCCACCAGCAACAGCCACAGTATTTTGGCTTGCGGCAACTCTCCTCATGTCTATGCCGCTATAAGGGCCATCGAGTAACACCTTTAGGCTTGTCTTAGGATGTTGCTGAGCGTGCCTCGCCAAGCGTGCTGTAAAACCTCCCTGCGGTCGAATATAGAAGACGAGTTCGTTCGTGAGAGAGCGAGTCGCTCCTGGAAGAGAGCACGCCGTAAAGGGATGTGTTGTCATCCCATGTACACCTAGGCCAAAGACTCTGATAAAGTAGTGTTGACCCGCTTTCCAGCTGCCGTTCATCGGGATTGAAATCTTGACGAAGTCGTTCGACACCATGCTGACGGCAGCCGTTCTGATGCCGTTCTGGAAAAAGATGCGCATGTGGCTATGAAGCCAACACAATGTATAGATGACACCTGTTGCGATGAAATAATCCCACGACGACAGCCGAAAGTCGCAGTGAAGAAAGAAGAACAAGACGAACACTAGGGCCGCGATGAAATGAGTTGCTTTGAAGAACTCATAGCTGACATTTCGAAGGTAGGAGTTGGAAGCGAATGTCAGCCAGGCCTGGACGCTCATCAGCTTTCCTCTGGGCATAGTCTAGATCCCACACGGGAGGGAGACGGATTTGATCACGAACCTGCGCAATGAGAGCGATGACACCGGTCCAATAGCATACGTCCGTATGCCACTCGCTCTCCATAGTGCCTTTCCATACATTGAACACAATGAAGGGGAATGTATGCATCAAAGCAAGCACAAAGCATGCATAGCTGATCCATCGATGGAACAACTGCAGCTTCTCATGCGATACTCCCGTCAACAGTGTAATCATGTTACTTTTCGTCGACGTCGCCATGATAAAGGGTAGGCAAGCGAGCGACATCCATCCTGTTCTTGTAGCGATCGGCGGTGAGCCTCCGAATGAGATCGGAGGGCTCTTCTGGTTGGGCCAATAGTACGGTCGCGGACCGAGTGTCATACAGACGAAGAAGACTGTGCCTATCGCCCCAAGTATGAGAATGCCGAGTGGTGCGGAGTTCCAGTTCAAAGGCCGGATGCGATATGAACGGTAGGCGAGGTAGCGAAAGATGGCAAGCAGTTGTCGCACAGCCTTGATCTTTGGGGGAGGTTTTCGTACGAGCTTCGAGGTGAGAAAAGGGATGGCAAAGAGAACGATGGTCGCCATGAAGAATGCGAGTGTTGGAAGAGCATACCTGTGGTCGGCTTCGTACCAAAATCTCCAGTACCCTTGCTGCCACTTACAAAGCGTGTCGCTTTTGAGACTGCAGGTGTACTTTCGAGAGGAATGTAGCATAACGGGTTGAGTGAGCCATGGTGTACCACCACTGTGCATGGAATCCATCGACATCATGGTCCGAATTTTGCGGTGTTCGTTCGTAAGGTGGTAGCTTGTTCCAGTCTCAAGGTCGCCAGTCCGACAGCCGGTCAAGGGTAGCAGTGTTTATCACTTCAAGGACACCTAATTGCTTTCGTCACCAGCAACACTCGCGACCCACATGTTTATATGTTATACAGAAGTCAGAACGCGGCAGTGGGGTCTATGAGAGGTCAGGATAGTGCACTTCCGGGTGCTCAATCGCAGATACTTGCTCATATTGCGGTATGCTACAGCAAACTCATCACCTATGAACGTGTTTCCGGCAGCGGGAATAAGATATGCAACTCGTGGCTGACGAGGCGCACCGACGTTGTTTTTGCCCGGTTAAAAAGAGGGTTGACACACGCTACTCGTATGACTGAGCAAGTTTGCGGTCGTTGTGATTGGCGAAATCGTCCAGCGCATATGAGGTGACGGGATACTGGTAATTATGCCGCTCAGGATACGTGATGAGTTTTCAACTTCGCAAACGGTTCATTATTTGTTTTAGTTAGCCGCGCGACTCCTGTGCACCTTGAGGGTAGTGACACAAAGCTTCGCGTTAAATGTCTACATGCGGGCTGTGAATAGGAGTGGCACAAGGTACATCAAGGCTACAACACCTCTTCAAGCCTTTGTAACGCTTCCCAACTTTTCCATAAATGCCGCTTCGATAGGGGCTAGTTGAGAGCGCGTCGCAGTCATGCTCGCCATAAGGTAGATGACATGACCCAGTATGCGCGAATGAATCTGTACCTGTGATTCAGAAACATCGTGGAGTAAAGAATCGCGAAGGCCGACCGCTGCAGAGGAAGTATAGCCTAGATCACATTAATTAAGAAGCTTGGAGGAGAAAAGATCGACATACCGGAGCCGCCTTCGTCAATGAGCGATACGGCCAGCACTGAACCCAGCGCGTTCACATACTCAACCCTCTCATGATTTGAGACGCTTGCCACGAAGGAGTCGGACCACATACTCCACACACGATTGCCGTTATCATGGCTTACCATCTTGTCCTCGTTCTCGGCCAAGTTCCGCTCATGGCCCAAGTTCAATTTCTCCATGATGTCCAGACTTGTGTTTGCAACGTGGCACCCGACTGCATGAGCGGTATAGCTATGTCCATGCAGGAGAGCTTCCGATTTCTCGTCGCCCAAGAAAGCCTCGAAGATGGATTGGCTGGCGCTGGTAATCGAAAGCGGAAGCAAACCTCCCGTAAGCAGCTTCGCATTCACGCTTATGTCCGGGTGGATATCAAGGAATGAGGCCGCAGAGAAGCGGCCCAGACGGTACAAACCAGTGAACACCTCATCAAACATGACAGGAAGACCAGACCAAGCATTCTCCTCCTTCGGAGATTCCGTAACCTTGGAGCCGTTTGCAAAGTCGTAATGACGGACGACGCGCACTAAGCTTTGCTGGAAAAGCGGGTCCACGAATAGCATACCTCCGGCTCCGAGGACGACAGGCTCTAGTACCAAGGCACCGAACTTCTTGCCTTGCTTCTTGACCAGCTCGTCTAGTGTTCTCTCTATGTAGGCCTCGTACTGCGCCGATCTACCTCTGGTAGCGAAATCGAATATCCCGTCTTGACTCTCAAAGTTCTGAGCTGGACCCAATTCTTCTTCCATGCCCTTAGGCGGTTCGACTACCCATTGGCCATTCTTGAGCTTGAAGGTCGGGTAGTCAAACCAGAATCCGCGACCGCGATACCAGTCGACTTTCTCGTTGAAGACACAAGGTTCAGAGGCATCCATGGCCCCAATCGTGTCTCCGTGGTAGCTGCCTTTGAGTCCAAGGACGCCAACGGCCTCTTTCGCGCTATCCCAGCCATAGCGCTTACTGGACGCACGAAGCGCCATTTTGATACCGACTTCTGTCGCTGTACTTCCGTTGTCTGTGTAGAACACTTTCCTCAAACGAGTCCCTCGTGGCGAGCCCGAAAGTATCTTTTCCGCTAGAGTGAGAGCTGGTTCGTGTGTGGCGCCGGCGAACATGACATGACCATAGCGTCCTGCTGCATATGCTGCTTCCAGTGCCAATCGCGGATTACCGTGTCCAAGACCTTGCGTCCACCATGATGCGGAGCCGTCAAATGCTGGGTACAAGGTCTGGTTCTCAGGATGGGGCACCTCTTCATTTCCCTTGTGCTTGACCTGGAAGAAGTCGCCATATGCCGAATCGATGACTAGTATGTCGTTTGCGTTCTTCACATGCTTGTGCTGTGTGAAAGGATGCCAAATCTTGTCCTCGGTTTCGTACGGCATGGATCCTAGGCGGCTGAGTCGCTGGTCGTGGCGATGAATCAGGTCCTCGGCAACCTTTCCTACTATCGTACTATCGCTTTCCGTGTCGTAGTAATTCCGCATAATTTCTTTCTCTCCTTCGGTACCTGGAGCAACACCTTGGAGATTCGGAATCCATTGTAGTTTGTAAGCTGGTATACCCATATCCATGAAATACTTCTTTAAGTAATCCGCGTTCTCATATTGGCTCTTGTCGTCGAAACACACAACGGCATCGATATCATATCCTCGCATGATCAGGGACTCCGCAGCTGATATAGTAGAGGCGATGCCACCTAACCGGTGGTCGCCTACGAGCACCGCAGGAAGTCGTAGTGGTCGAAAGATATCCGCCTGTGGGGTGCCGGAAGGTCCTGGGCTCAGAACTCCTCCAGCTGTCTCAATTATCGAAAAGAGTCTGCCCTGATCTAATGTGCCTGCTGCGTTCTGGACCGTCTTGAACACCGTTTGGCTGATGAGCTCATCGCTGGGCTTTGCTAGTCAATCGCTGTTGGCGAAAGCACGACAATAAAGGTAGAACTCACAATGTTTTTCGAACCCCTTGCCGCAACATGCGGGCTCACAGCTTTCTCGAATTTGAAGAGTGTAGAAACACGCTGGCCAGTGTACTTGTGCACATAGCTAGCGTACAGTCAGCCCTTATGTCCCAAATATCTGTCGGATCACGCATCACCACACTGACCTATCGTCGGCTTCATCAGCTGGGCCTGTAGATACAGGCTTTATATATTGTACTTTGTAAGGCCCGTGGCGTAACGGCGATGCCCTGCTCTTGAGGCTTGCCCTACCGAAATGCGCACCCAAGAGCGTCGAGAAAACTGTTTTGCCAACTCCCGTGTTGGCACCATAGACCTGAACAGCAATCGCGTTCGTCCACAACCCTCCTGGCACCTTCGCCATTTCTTTTTTACTTCCAGATAGTGGTGAGTCGAGGAAGGTGCTATGGTAGATGGCTGCACCTGCATGCTGTCCAATGCGGAGAGTGCGCTAGTGGTTCCGCGTCCACACCGACGCTAAACATGCAGGTACAAATGTAATGAGTCAAGCCGCATCTCCGACGGCATCGAGGGGTCAGCTTATGCGGTCTTTTAGCTAATGAGTATGTTTTTACTTTTGACAGCTTTCGACGACGCGGATAGCCGCGGCAGACCCCACGCTTCCTTCCCGCTTTCCGCTGATCCTACCACGCCAGCCATTTGGTCAGCTCCACACCATCACTGGAGGTCACGTTATCGTGGGTCAAAGGCGTTCCTATCATCACCTTCACAGGAAGAAATGGGGAGCAAAATGCATTCGGCGCCGTTGCAAATCAGGTTACAAGAACTACTCGATCGCCGACGGACAAACGCAACACTCCGTAATCTGACATTACCACTTCAAAATCAGACCGACTTCTCGTCCAACGATTTTCTGTCGCTATCCACTTCGCCACAACTCAAATCGGAGTACCTTCAAGAGCTGCAAAGAATTGATTTGCCATTGGGTAGCGGCGGGTCAAGACTCCTAGATGGCAACTCGACGTACGCCGAACAATTGGAGCAAGAGATTGCCAACTTCCATGGAGCTGCATCTGGACTACTGTTTAACAGTGGTTTTGATGCAAACGCGGGCTTCTTTGCGAGTGTACCGCAGCCGGGAGACGTGATAGTCTATGATGAGCTTGTACATGCAAGCGTTCATGATGGCATGAGGTTATCACGAGCGGGGAAGACGATTGCTTTTGAACACAACTCCATATCCGCCCTAAAGAATGCTTTGATAGCGGTTCTTGGTGAGAATGAGGGTGTGCAAGACAAGAGCTGTAATGTGTTTGTGGCATTGGAATCCATCTACAGTATGGACGGGGACGTATGCCCTTTGAAAGAGATGGTGGAGGTCGTAGAAGAAGTCTTGGGCCCTGAACGAGGATACATCGTCATCGACGAGGCGCATTCTACTGGTGTATTAGGACCAGAGGGTAGAGGTTTGGTATGTGAGCTAGGCCTCGAGAAACGCATATTCGCACGGCTCCACACATTCGGGAAAGCGGTAGCGGCGAACGGAGGTGAGTTTCCTTCTGTTGCTTACAAGTATGGCACAGGTACTAAGCGTTTTGCAGCAATCATTCTCGGCTCAGACACCTTGCGTCATTACCTCATCAACTATGCACGTCCACTCATCTACACGACGTTCCTGTCCTACCCCTCGCTGGCGCTCATACGATCTTCGTACCGGCTACTCCAGTCTGGAAAGAGTGTTGGGCTGCAAGCTCATCTACAGCATCTTACCCAGCATCTCTATACCAGACTCGGTCATCTCCAGAATAATTCAGACTTAGCTTGTCGGACACTCACGATTCCAAGTGCATGCCCAAGATCGCCCATATTCGCAGTACAACTGGCAAAACCGAAAGTCCTGGCGAGCTTTCTGCAGACTCATGGGATGATGGTCCGGGCGGTTGTACCGCCAACAGTGCCGATGGGAACTGCTAGAGTAAGGATCTGCTTACACGCTGGCAACACATCAGCGGAGGTGGATAGACTGGTAGCATTGCTTGGGAAATGGTGCGAGAGTCAGGCAGGCGAGCAGTCACAAGGTCCTGTACAAGAAGCGGGTGTGCAAGCCAAACTTTAGCTTCAATTGAGAGAATCATACGGCTCAGCATTGCAGTACTTTGCTGCATGGTAACTCCGTGATGATCGTTCTACATAGATCATTCCTGCCCTCAAGCAAGTGCCTGAACCGTAGCCTCAGCCTCAGCCGCCGCGACAACCGCTTCAGCTTCATCCTGTCCCGGAAGCTTGCGCTGCTCTCCAATTGTCTCCTCCATCTTCATCGGCCTCAGTCCCCACCTGCCAAACATAGCCTTGTCCTCTTCCCAACCATTGCAAGCAGTAGTCAACATCTTCTCGCCAGTGAAGACGGCATTGGCGCCCGCTTGGAAACACATAATCTGCTTCTCCTCGCGCATTGTGTGGCGGCCAGCCGCGAGACGGATGATGGTGGTCGGCATAACGAGTCGTGCGGTAGCGATGGTACGGAGAATGGCGTCGAAGGAGATGGCTTGTGTTTCTCCGAGGGGAGTGCCTTTAATCGGTACTAGGGCGTTGACGGGGAAGCTCTCGGGATGGGCTGGTAGTGTTGCGACGGTGTGGATGAGACCGACGTGGTCGCGAGCCTTCTCGCCTAAACCAAGGATACCGCCGGTGCACACATGAATGCCGGCTTCTTGGACGTTCTTGATGGTGGCGAGTCGCTCGTCGTACGTGCGAGTGGTGATGACACTGGGGTAGTGCTCCCGGCTGGTATCAACGTTGTGGTTGTATGCAGTCAATCCAGCGTCTTTGAGCTCTTTTGCTTGCGCGGCATCGACCATACCTATCATGTAAGAACATGAAGTCAGTGTGTGTCTGACATGCAGTTCGTAAACTTGGTGCTTACCCAAAGTGACACATGCCTCCATACCCATGCCGCGAACCCCTTTTATCATCTCCTTGATGTTCTTGAGATTGGTCTTGCGGCCTCGCATGTCTCGCCAGGCAGCTCCCATGCAGAATCTTGAGCTTCCATTCTCTTTTGCAACCCGCGCAGCTTCCAGGACTGAGTCAACTGATGACAGTTTCGTAGCCTTCAATCCTGTGTCGTAACGCGATGACTGCGCACAGTAGGAGCAATCCTCGCTGCAGCCTCCAGTCTTGATGTTGAACAGTGTGCACATCTGGATGGCGGCGGGGTCATGGAAGCGCCGGTGCACCGAAGCCTACAACGGGATTGATGAGACATTGTCCATCCAAATAGTGATAGAGCTGTGTGACACACCGCTGCATGTGTAAGGTCTATCAACGAAGTATTGTAGACTTCAGTGATCTCCTCCTTCGTCCAGCTGGTCCTGGGAGCACTTGCATTGAGCGCATTCTCGAAGACGGAGCCTGTCCGCGCTGGTGAGCGTAATTGTTGAGTTCCAGGGTCGACAGGGGTATCGAGAACGGTGCTGAAGGAGCGGGTGATCTGCAGGGAGCGAGGCGCGAGCGACAAGCCCCGGCCTGTTCGAAGAAGCACTCTTTGAGCCATTGCGAAAGGTCAATTGATGCTCGATACTAGTCGTCGAAACCACGTACAGTCAATAGGTGCCTCGAACTAGCTGCCCGCTCACGGCTTACGGGAGACGGCTCTAGGGCTCCAGGAACGCGTCGGCCTGCGTTGGTAGATCAGCGTGGGACTTCCGCCAATCAGAATCGAGGCGATGACCGCGGGGTTCCGTGGCGTCTTTACATTATCTAACCCCCCTAGACCGAGCGGTCCAGCCAAAAGCGCCGAGGTAGTCATATAACTCAATGGCTAGTATCGCTGATGTCGACATCGAGTGGAGACTTTTGAGTTTGTTGATGTTGCAAGGTTGCAATTGTCTCCCCGGGGGCCTACCCCAAACCACACCTCCAACTCCAGTCTGCCGCATCATCTCCCCAAGACCGTCTGTTTGATATGGTTCAGCGCACTCCCCGCTCTCAGCCACTTCAATTGACCGTTGCTGTAACTATGGTTGAGCGGCGCGACCCACTCTTCTGCATTATTCGCGCGCACCACACGCATGCTAGCCTGCCTTCCCGGCCGTAGCTCGCCGTCTTCAACACCTTGTAGCGTAATGCGATCGCCCAACTGGATGCGATCGTAGTCCTGGGTATTTGCAAACGTCAGAGGCAGCATGCCCTGCTTCTTCAGATTGGTTTCGTGTATCCTGGCAAAAGAGCGCGCTATGATCGCGACACCACCGAGGAAACGCGGTTCTAGTGCTGCATGCTCACGCGATGACCCTTCTCCGTAGTTGAAGTCCCCGACAATACACCAGTTTACACGTTGATCGCGCAAGTCTCGGGCGACTTCATGCACAAGTCCGATTTCGCTGGTTAGCGGGTGGACCGTGTGGCCGAGCAACTTGGAGTCGGAACCTAGGAAGGCGTTCGAAGCTGCAAGAAGCATGTTGTTGCTGATGTTCTCAAGATGACCACGGAACTTGTACCACGGGCCTGCGGGGCTAATGTGATCGGTCGTGCACTTTCCTTGGACTTTGACGAGAATCGGCATGTCTTTCGTCGAGCCGGGTGACCAGGGTTTGAAGGGCTCGAGTAGTTGCAGCCGCTCAGATTGTGGGTCAATGTCGACTGCCACATCGTCGGCGTCATGAACTGGAGCTTGGTAGAAATCTTCGCCCACAACGAACTGCATGGGCAACTCGACATTCTTTGGTGCTGTAAACTGGAACCCCTGCGCTGACCCTTCGATTTGAAGAGAGTCGATGACAGGATTAAAATCTAACCTTCCAGAGTAGGCAAAAGCCGTCACCATCTCTGGAGAAGTCACAAATGAACAGGTCTCTGGGTTGCCGTCGTGCCGACCAACGAAGTTGCGATTGAAACTGGAAATCACGGTGTTTCTCTCGCGGCCTTTGACATCGACGTCTGTACGCTGCCATTGCCCTACGCAAGGGCCACAAGTTGTGCTCAGCACAACAGCACCTGCCTCGCGCAATGTTTGCAGTATACCCTCCGCCTCTGCAGTCGCGCGTATGTCTTCGCTGCCTGGAGAGACCAGAAACGGTGTCTTCACTTTCGGCAGCCCAGCAGCCTTGGCCTGCTCGACAAGCTGGGACGTCTTGTATAGATCTTCGTATGAGCTGTTGGTGCAGCTGCCTACCATGGCATGACTGACTTCGACAGGCCAATCGTTCTTTGCTACAGCATCCTTCAGTTCTGAAAGAGGATGCGAAAGATCCGGAGTGAAGGGTCCGTTGACATGTGGCTCTAAAGAGTCTAGGTCAATCTCGATAACCGTATCATAGTGCTTCTCGGAGCCATCATCTGCGGTCAGCAGAATATCCTTGTAGCTGTTTGTAAGACGCGCGATATCTTTCCGCTTCGTCGCCGAGAGATACCGATTCATGGCCTCGGAGTAGGGAAAGATACAGGAAGTCGATCCAATTTCAGCTGACATGTTGCAGACTGTTGCCATGGCCGTGGCACCCAAGGTCTGCGTACCTGGGCCAAAGAACTCAATCACCTTGCCCTTTCCGCCTGAAACAGACAGTATACCGGCGAGTTTGCAGATGATATCTTTTGTCGAGGCCCATCCATGCAGGCTACCAGTAAGTCGGACACCTACGATCTGTGGGCACATGAGCTCCCAGGGCATACCAGCCATCGCATCGACTGCATCAGAACCCCCAACCCCAATGCCAAGCATTCCCATGCCGCCGGCGTTGGGCGTATGCGAGTCCGTCCCGATGATCAGGCCTCCAGGAAACGCATAATTCTCGAAGATGGTGGTGTGGATGATGCCGGCACCCGGTTTCCACCAGCCGATTCCGTATTTCTTCGCTGCGCTACTAAGAAACGCGTAAACCTCGCGATGCTCTTCTCTTCCACGGACAAGGTCCTCCTCGGCGCCGTCGCGCGATACAATGAGGTGATCGCTGTGCACTGTTGTGGGGATCTGGACTTTCGGGAGGCCTGCGCTGATGAACTGTAGCAATGCCATAGTAGCCGTCGCATCATGGCATGCGACTCTGTCTGGGCGGAGGTGCAGCAGCGTCTCTCCACGCCTGATTTCATCCAGAGACCAGTGGTGCTCAGCGGAAGTATAGAGGTGACTGTACAGCACCTTCTCCGTCAAGGTCAACGGGCGCGGGGAGCCATGTCTAACAGACTTGAGCTGCAAGACCTGTCGGTCGTAGTCGAGTGATATGCCTGCATCGAGAGGGCTGATCGACACGCGCGGTGCAAGCGAAGCCAGACTCCTCGCATACGAATTGCTACATCGATGTAGAGGGTACCTTCGCGCTGCAAGTTTAGTAGTAAGCATGACTTAACAATGGCTTGGATAGCACAGGAGGAACGACACAAGCCATGTTTGCGATGTTGTGAGAAAAGGCAGGCCGGAAACATGCTCCTTATCCGTAGCCGGTCGGCTTTTGAATATAGCGCTAGAATCTCGGGATATCTTTTGAAGCCGAGCAGACCTCGGGAACAGTGCCGAGGGAACTATGGATAATAAGGAGTTTGAACAACCACAAACAACAGGGCAAGCCACCAAATGCGAGGGTATGGAACCTGCATTTTCACACGACGGACTCGTCGTAGTCTTCAGCATGCATAGTAATTGTGACGGAAGCTGATTAGTCTGCCTTTTCTCGAAGTTGGCGCATGAGCCGAAGTTGGGTATCGATAGGGATATGAAGCAGATGCGATAGGTCTACTCTACAAAGCAAGAGCGTTTCGAATGTGTTCGCGTTGTCGCGTCGCGTTGGTATCGCGTTCCAACACAGTCATCAGCAGCCCATCCCCTCAACCCTGCAAGTTCTAGAACGCGATGACGTAGCGTCCCGTCCCTCCACCAAACTTCCTTCTACACCTTCACACCCACCCCAGCAAGCACATCACCAACAATCCCTCCAACCCCACCGCCTTCGTTGATTCAGACGCCCTCCTCTGAATCAACCATGTTCTCCCCCTCCATCTACACCGTCAGCGTCTTCCAACTCGGCCTCACCTCGGCCCTCAGCGCCTACGGCCTCTACCTCTCCTACCAAAACATAACGCGCCTGCAGCAATACGAAAAGCAGAGCGAGAAAGCTGCAGAATGGTCAAATACTGCGGCGCAAAGACTGCACAAGACGCGGTCGACGCAGACCAGTGGGACTGTTACGGTTTGTAACCCCCCTGTCAGGGCCAATGCGGGAATATGTGTAACTAACAAGATGGTTGTAGCTACTACTCAGCCTCCTCACCTCCACGGCCCTCCTCATCGTACCTAGTCTCGCGTCTACAAAAGTGCTTATTGGGGCTGGCGCGGCGAACGCGGCAGCTGCGTACCTTGCTCGGGTACACATGAACAACTTCTGGAACGACAAGAATCAGACGAAAATCCCGTTTGTCGAGAAGTTCAATGAAGCGATACGGGGTAGTGAGCTTGTGGTGTTATTGCTGGGTACATTGAGTCTGGGATGGGCGGCAGCAGGAGGCGTATGGGCGGGCATGGCGAACGGTGGATCAGGGATACTGGGCCTGGGTGTTTGGGGGCTGGTCGTAGGTGGCAGGGTCATGTCGATTGCGCCGCAGATGGGGTGGACCAGTACTACGCAGTCTTAGAAAGTGCAACGCTGGAATGATCTATGGTAACTTCATATATACACGGGTATCTTGGACGGTGAATCACGATTTCATGTCTTCCATCTCACTCATCTCGCGTACCAGCCGCACGCTATCCGCTTCTCTGACCCAGTCTTCTATCCTTGCGCCGACATCTCCTACTAGCTTCTCATATGTCTCGTTGATGAAGAAAAGCGAGGTATGTGCTGTCACCTCGTCCATATTCTCCATGAAGACTCGTATCCATGTGGGGTCTTTGTTCCCATCTGCGTCTTTCGGTGGTAGCATGCAGAATTTCTTGAGCTTCTTGGGTTTGGCAGGCGCATTCTCTTCCGACTCGGTCTTTGGTCGATGACTGTTCTGGCTGTCCATTGTGGAAAGGGTGTAGGAGGAATCGGCGCGGCCGTCTGGTGTGTCTTGACGCATGATTCCGCTACGGGAGAATTGGTAGTTGGCGTATGGATGCTGGTGGTTGTGTTGAGCTGGCTCATCGTCTCCCAGTTCAATAGCACCAATGTCCTCTTCCAGGTCAGTGGTAGCACGCTTTGGTTCGGCTTTATCTTCTGCGGGTATCTTCCCATCGCGCAAGTCTGCCTCTCGTTGCCTTTGCCGCGCTTCTTCTTCCCTCTGCTCTGCCTCCGCTTGTCGCTGTTCTCTTTCTTTCTGCCTTTGCCTGTCCTCTGCTGACATGTTGTTTGCCTCTTCAGCCTTCTTCATCTCTTCCTTCTCCTGCTCCTTCCTTGCTTTCTCCCGCTCTTCTTGCCTCTTCTTCTCTTCCTTCTCTCGGTCCTTCTTCTCTTTTGCTTTTTCCTTTTCCCATTTCTCTTCCATCTTGGTCCGTTCATTGATCGTCTTGTTGCGTGTCTTCACAGCTTTCTGATATACTTTAAGGGCCTGGTCGTGCTCCTTCTCTGCAGCTTTGCGCTGGGCCTTGTCGGAGAATTGCATCAGATCAACAAATGGTGGCTCCTGCGGGATAGGCGGAATCTCTGGTAAAT
This sequence comes from Alternaria metachromatica, assembly GCF_023757995.1. Lineage (NCBI taxonomy): Eukaryota > Fungi > Ascomycota > Dothideomycetes > Pleosporales > Pleosporaceae > Alternaria > Alternaria metachromatica. Next base: position 999,817 of record NW_026055496.1, read on the forward strand.
TTGGAGGACCGCTGTCTTCGCGCGCTGATTCCTCGAATGTTTGAGGTGCTATGGGGCTGGTAGCTGAGAGCAGGTCTTGAGGGCTGACAGGCACGACACAGTCCTCTCGATGCTCGTGGACTTTAATGGATAGTGGTGGAGAGTCTACCATGGGTTCAGGATGCACGTGTGTCATCTCTGGCTCGGACGATGTGACCGATGAACTTCTCGACCCCTCTTGTTCCTCTGTTTGAGCGGGTATATGTCGCGATACCTCACTCGAGACACTCGTATTGCTGTCCTGATGCTGTAGTTGCTGACTGGAGGAGCGGGATGGGGATGGCGATTTGGGAGAAGGCGATTTGGGAGATTTCGGCTTCTTTGGTCTCCCGGTGCTTGCAGTATAGTAGTTGACAAAGCGTACGCGAGGTACTGTGCGCCCTTGGCCAAACCCAGATCTCCTCTTGCTTTCGTCGTCTTCTTCAAGCGCGCGCACCCTTGCGTATCTGTTCTTCAGTTCCTTGTAGTCGGCCATTGCGCTACCGAACTCAAAATGAGACTTGACGAGACCTTTAGTGGCTTCTTTCAAGCCGTCTTTGTAGTGTTTGGTAAGCCAGTGTAGGCTATTTTCCCAGCCCTTCCGATTTGGCAGATTCACATCATTTGGGAATGCCGGGTTGTAATTGGGATCCGTCGGCTTTGGGTTGAAGATTGTACTCATTCTACTGGGCCTCTTTCCAACATCGGCGTCTTGCACAATCGCGTCCTGTGGTGTTGGTGGTGAACTAAAGATGCTGCCTAGTCCAGCTTTGATAATTCCAGGATGCATGCCCAGGAACGGAACATCGAAATTCACGATGCCAATGATGCGATGGCGGAATACTAGCGCGATGTCTGCAGCGAGCAAGCCACCCATGGAATGACCGAGCAAGACAACGTCGGTCCATTGATCCTCGTGTGGAGCTAGCCTGACAGCGGTCAGTCCTGAGCATGTTGATGGGTGAGAGAAGCGAACCATCTCGAGAAATTGTCTCTCGCAATCTCAAGCGAATCCCTGGACTTGTATCTGGGATAGATTTTTGTGTGGACGACATGGGTTTCGGCGAGCGTGATAGTTACAAGATTGTGCACGTGGGCTGGGAAGCTCCTAAAACTTGTTTCGTTGCCCATGAAGCCATGAATGAAAACGAGCATTAGCCGCCGTCGCCCGGTGTCTCCCTGCGAGGGATCTGGAACGAGCGACTGCGTTGATGAGGAGCGCGGGTCTTGCGACGACATGCCCATGACGGAGTAGGGTGGAGGCGCATCACTTGTTGAAGAGTCTCGGGGAGGAAGAGGTGGTGGGCGTCTTTGGTGCTTTTGGGGGTCCATTGCTTGACTTGTGGGCGACGTCATTGTTGGGTGTTGGTGCACCTGTTACGACACGGGCGACACGCATGGGAAGAGGCACGAATTATATAACCAGTGTCTTGAAAACTTGGAAGTGTTTGCGAGGCTTGGAAGGCGCGCAGTTCAGAGGGGCAATGTGGGGTAAAACGCGACAACTCATACGCAGGTGCGATACGAGGGACGGCGTATTCGCTCGCCACTCGCGTATTCACCTATACGCATGCTCAACAAGTAGGCATAACGAATAGATACGCGCCAGAAAGTCAAGACTGGCTGGTTCGAGAGTGCGCACCGTCAGATTCTTGGATCCAAACGAAGAAAGGCATGCGCAATGAGATGTAGTAGTCCACAAGCGGCAGGCAGTCGTAGTTGGGCGTGTGGAACCCGATGAGACGCACGCTTTCCTAGCGGAGACAAAGACTTAGAAAGCAGCAAGTGACCAAACCGCGGAATCTGGCGCGCCGCCGATCACTCCTTTGGTTATATATTACATATATATTCTACATGTTTGTGTTTCGAAGTCGCGCTCGTGTCAGAGGATATTTGAAGTTCCGTGTTAAGGTGCATGACTCGTGCGTATAGAGCTGATCACTGAGGCCTTGTCATTTAGGTTTGCTAAGGTCTGTGAAGCTATATGACGAATAGTCATGCACCGCAGAGTGGCACATCTCACAAGTCATGAGGAATGAGGCATGCTGAAGGGCAGGTCTGCATCAGGAGGGCAATGTCAGACGGCGTGGATGGCCTCGCTCTTTGTTCGGCGTGGTTCATGCGCTGTTGTTTGTTGACGCGATAGGCCAGGGGCTCCAGACAAACATACTAGACAGTGGCGCGTTCCAGAGAGGAAGCTCGTGATGTTGGTGGTGAACTATGAAGGCCACCCTAGCGAACAATGAACACTACTCGGGCTTGGCAATACGCCAGCCAGCAGACACGGGCCGGCGGTGGTGGAAAGGGCACGGCGGCAGATTGCAGCAAGCGAGTCCCCCAAGGCGACGAGCACGAGTCGGCGATGCTTGTGCGACAATAGCAATGGCAGGTGCGACAACCCAAGGGCGGCAACTAAGAATAACACCTTGACAGACTTTGCAGTGGGCCATAGCCCTGCATACTCCGTTCCAGAATGCGGTACCTGAAAGACCGTCGCTGGATGGTGTGGCGCCACTGCAGGTGCAAGCGGGACGGCTAGTTAGCAGCCCCTTTGGACCATGGTACGCCAATTCTCCGAAGTTATACTGCCGAAGAATGAAGCTCGACGACGCGCGACGGGTGGGCGAGGTCGAGATTAAGCAAGAGATTGCCGTCGTCACCAGTCGTCATGGCAGCGAAGATCGCGTCGCTGCTGAGGGCGTGTGGTGATATCGTATGCCGGTGGGGCCTGCTATTCCTGGACATATCATCTCGGTTGCGGGCCAATCAGTCCCACAGGGCCCGTGCCAACGGCCGACGGACCCCAAACGGTTTCTCGTCTCCTCGCTGCATCTGGCTGGGCTGGAGCGTCGGCGTGCGCTGTGAAAGTGTCTGTGTCTGCTCCCTGTGTCCCGATCGCTCTTTCCCACGACGCTTCCGCCGCGACGTCGACAATTCCACGGACCCAGCGCTACCACGGCCAAGGGACCCTCAGGAAGAAGCTGTTGGAGCCGCCGTCGCGCGACACCCACACCACGTCTGGCCCACCCCGTTGCACGATACACGACGCTAGAAATTGCGTCCGCCGCCCGTTCCCCATAACCACCCCGTCTGCCCCCTCAACCGCGCGACCGTCGCGAAGCAAATGCTGGCCTATTGATCGCCTTCACGTAGGTCCTCCTCTGCACTCATCCTCCTGACATGTGAGTGCTGATCGTTGCCGCCTCCAGACCATCCCTCAGTCAGTCACCTGGCGTCCATTCTTTTGCCGACATTCACTCGCTCCCACCCAAACCCACTCCATTGACTGGACTCCCTGCATCGGCTGAAGCCCGTACGTCCGCTCATTCGCAACACCGTCCCTACAACACATGTACCGCCAAACCGCGCGCCTCGCCACCGATACTCTGGAAGCATCGCCCTAGTCCATATTGCCTGGCCCCGTCTCTAGACCTTTATGGACCCCGTTGCAACACCTCCCAGGATATCCAGAGTCGATTCGCGCTACCGTCACCGCGCGCAAAACGTCCCGCTCCAGAGCGAACCTGTGCCGCAATCTGAAGAGAAAGAGGAGGAATCAAGCCAGGAGGACCTTATCCCTGAACTGAGAGCCAGAGACAGCATGAGCAGAGGCCATCGCTTCTTTCACCGTCGTGCTGCACTAGGCAACACGAAGGTTGTCACTGTCGCCGTCGAAGTAGTTGGAACCGTCGATACCAGCGGAAGTTTCATCCCTCAGGAGACTATGGCGCCCGTCACACCTCAGTCCCCAGATGCACCTGCACTACCGACTGCTGCAGCAGTCGCAGCGCCTTCACCCGCACCAGCGCCCTCGGTAGCTCCCGCGGCGCAGCAACCACTGCCCTCCGCTCCCTCACCCGGTGTTCCAGCAGTACCAGCAGTACCTACAGTTGCGGCTCCTGTGCTTCCATCCGTCCCAGCAGTCCCACCTTTCCCAAGTGACCTCGTGGTTCCCACCGTTCCTGCGTACCCATACTCTACAGGCGGCCAAGTCCCGGCCACCTCCGACTTGAGCGCATCTCCAATTCCATCTCCAATTCCAACTGGTGCCCCCGTAAGCATTGCGACTCCATCTGCAGCCCCTGTGCCGCTATCAGATGTTAGTTTTATCTTGAACTCGACCGCATCTAGTAAGCCAGACGATACTGTCAACATGATCAAGTCTAACATTTCCAGGCACTGCTTCCTTGTTCTCATCTTCTTCATTCGTCTCTCTTGACAGCATCTCGGCGTCAACTGCGACTGACCTGATTGCGACCATCGCAGACGCTCCGACTCGCTCGACATCTTCATCGGCATCGCAATTCACGTCCTCGTCCGACGCAGCGTCATCTTCTCAAACTTCAGCAGAATCTGCTTTCACTAGCAGTACCGTCATCTCCTCGGATGCTGCGTCAACAACAGCATACTATGGTGGTGCCGGTGGGGATGCGTCTGGAACGGCGGCTGCCCCTGCTGCCACCACAGCAGGCATCTCAGATGCTGATGCTGACACCGCTCCTTCTCCACTTGAAACACCACAAGTCGTCGGAAGTGTAGTGGGCAGTTTGGCTGGCGCTGCGCTCATTCTGGCCATAATACTGCTGCTGCTTAGACGTCACAAGCGGAAGCAGGGCGGTGCTTTACAACTCACTGGCGACGATCACACCGATAACAACCAGTCGATGAGGCAAGCACCCACCACAGCTAGTACTTTGGCTCCTATCGCCTTCTTGAACCGTTTCTCTGGTTTGTCAGGCAAGACTGCGGAAACCAACCTCAGTGGTGGTGAACGCAGCTTTCAACGGGTGTCAGGGCGCAAGCTTCCTTCCGCCTTCAGTGAGGGCATGACATCAGACCAGTTCTCTCGTGGCGGCACAATGTCTGGGTCTTCTTTCTACCAAGATGAACACGGCACATATGGCGGTCCCGGCATGTCAAAAGAGTTTGGCAAGGAGATCGGTGACAGCCCAACGAACCGAGAGTCAGGACCCATGAACATTCGACCCAGCCCAGCCAGGACACCAGTCATACGGCATCCTGATGATGGCAACCCCTTCTCGGACCGCCACTATCTCAGTCCGCCACAATCTCCAAATCCTGACGCCCCACCTAGAGGCACTCTTGGTAGAAGTCTGCCTTCGGCGGATGGATCCAGGTCATCTCGGTTTACAGAGAACGTTTGAACGATCTACTAGTCTTTTATTGCCTTCTTACTCTCGCTCCAGCATCTGTTTTGCCTAACGACACGCATGAACGTGCGTATTGCTCACCTCGCATTGTACCCACCATCTCGCATCTCTTGTCGGTCTTGTCTTGTATACCCCAGGATCCGCTCGACATGTTCCACTACTCACCACATACTGTCTTTAATCCGGCCGCAATCTGGCGGCCCAGAACTAATGTCTTGTCGGATTCCTTTACTGTTTGTTGTTTTACTATAGTCGTTTTCAGTTCCATTCTTCACGATACTGCCGGATCGGGAACGGTGCCTAGTTTCATACCCCCTGGTTGTTGCTCTCCAAGGGAGAAATCCCTGGGTCTAGACCATTTGTTTATATCGGCTCTGTGGTCCGTGTATATATTCTACGCTGTGCTTCCTTGAAGCCGGCCTCGTGCATATGGTCGCCATGTTTGTCATGTATGTTGGGGCGCGAGGGCAATTCGGACTAGAGGTCTCGACTATAGGGTTGGCGGAGTTCATAGTGGTCTCTCCCAATGCTCAAAAGTTTTGGTCTTGCAAATTACAGTCTGACATGCGTGCACCTCAATTGATCCAGTGATGCATCGGGTAAGTATGCATGCTGCTTACCACGTTTCTATTTCTAGGACAAGACGCAATACTAGCACACGAACGGCTGCAGTATTTCCTGTCCTGGCCGGCGCAGCATGCATTACCGTTTCCTTAACACGGTCCATGTCATGTTCATCACCTCCGTGGTCTTTTGATAGGGTACTTGGCATCCTCTTGACATCGCTCTCGGTTGGCCGGCCGCAGCTCAGCCCCACCCGTGCTTGCCTAACCGTAAGCACCGCCCCAAGATCGACGGTTGTACCGCCTAGCGTCACGTAAGGCTTCCCAGATGGACATGATTAAATGCCAATGCCGACACCAGACTCATACCTATTGCTCTTACTATCTGACTCTCAGCACCCGAACGTCACCCTACCTACCATTTGCGCACCTATCCCTAACCTCTGACGGCAAGCAACAGCAGCAGCAACAACCCAAACATCACCACCACCAGCCTTGCAACCCCCAAACACCCACGCAACCATGGCCCTCGCACCAGCCCCCCAGCCCATCGGCGTATTCCCGCAATTCTTCGCCGCAGGTCCCGAAACGCTCGTGCTGAAAGAAAAAGTCATGTCCCTCAGCGGTGACAGCTTCAGCATCAAGCTCGCAAACGGCACGCCCGTGCTCAAAGTCGAAGGCAAAGTCATGAGCCTGACGGGCCGCAAGAAGATGTTCGATATGCAGGGTAACCACCTGTGTAGCATTGTCAAGGAGCATTTTCATATTCATTCCACGTATGTGGTTGAGAGTGCGGGGGGTGAGAAGATTATGGAGGTGAAGAGTAGTTTTAAACGTAAGTGTTCTGTCTTGTCTGTGATGATGATGGGAGATGTGCAAGAGAGGGATTTCGTAACGATGGGCGTGATTTGAACTTGATTCCAGAACGTTCTTGGCTGACGATGGGGTACAGTGTTTGGAAGCAAAGCAACAGCAACATTCACCTCGCAAAACGGCAAGCAAGAAAGCCTCACTATGAAAGGCGACTTCTTCGATACGCAAGCTGATATCATAGATGAGGCACAAGGAGGTACGTATCTCCCACTTCCCTTCCTTACTCACTCCTTACCCTACCAAACCCATCACACCCCCACCCAGTCCCCACCCAGTCCCCATACTAATCCCTTCCCTACATAGGCCTCGTCGTCGCCCGCATCGACCGCAAGCTCCTCAGCGGCAAAGACATATTCTTCGGGCAGCAGACCTACGGCGTGCAAATCGCACCGGGCGTCGACATGGCGCTCATCGCCGCACTGTGCATCTGCCTCGACGAGAAGAACAACGAGGGGTCATAGAATAACTCGAAGAGAAAACAAGTGCCGTATGTGCTTACTTTGGCGAACAAGGCGACCAAGGGGAGGAGTGGGGCTTGGTGGGAGAGGGTGGAGGGCGTGGGGATGAGGAGGGGGACTTGGTGATGGGGAGGGGAGGTGTGGTGTTTGTTGTGTATACCCTTTGCGTGGAATATCGATGTCTCTTTCTAGTTTATTGAACTGTTTCGTGGGTTAATGTGTCTGATGATGAGAGAGTTTGTCGAAAGTTGATCTCTTTACGCGTCTCTGCGGGAGAACGACAGTGCTTGTAACACATGTAACGTGGTTGCCAAAACTATGAGGCATCACCAGACCATACATGGTCTAACCACTGCGACTAAGCGGCACGACTCATCACTCTCAGTCACGACAAGAGAACGAAGAGTGAAGTATATAATCTTAATATTAAAGGAGCGTCTTTAGTTGCTTATCACTCACTCATCTCCATCCCAGCATCTATACACAACAACACCTAGAACTTCCCCCAGAAACCCCACAAAAAACAACAAAGGAGAGATCTAATAAGCCGAAGTACAGGCAATCGGGAAAACCATGGGTAAATGACCACGTCCCGCAAAATATATGCTAGTAATGCAGTCTAACACGAAGCAAGACGGAGAAAGCAACAGAATATAGAGAAGGATGGGAATAACTCAGAGGCTACGCATGAAGAGATAACGAGAACGCCTGCCCGATGAATGCTATGCTTGACTTGGAAAAACTTATCACACCTTCTTCTGCAACAAAACTTTTGGCCGGCCTGGTTGTATGCTCACGTCTGCATCCGTTCCTTGTCCCGATCTTTTCGCGGAGGGGGTATATATGCCACTTGACTTGACAATGGCGGGGCGCGGGAAGGGCCGGCTGCGAGGGTACTGCAGCAAGGTCGATGACGACCAAAGAATTAAGACACTGTCTGGACCGTGTGTTGGCAATCCAGCTACCATGGTCAATTACTTCGATCCAGCGAGCAATTCAGATCCCGGTACATTGTGGCCGAAATCTAAGATCAAAGTCCTGCCATCCTGGCTTGTAGCAACAACGCGTCTGTAGTCACTCTTGGCTGAGAGGATCCAGCTCGTTGTCCAGTTCTTGTAAACAGCATATGTTTGCCCAGTCTCATAATCCGAAACTTGTATACTCTGGTCGTACGAGCCAGAAACGATGCGACCGTTGAAGGCGTCGAGGAACAGGGATCGTACAAGACCGTCGTGCTTAACTCTACTGTGGACCAGCTCGCCGGTTGAAGCATCAAACTTGTACACGACGTGGTCATTACCACCAGCGAGAACGTATTTTGCATCATCGGAAAATTCAACAGCGGCGAGACCACGGTCTTCGGACGGGAAGTCTTTGATTGAAACACCAGTCTCAAGGTTCCAGAGCTTAGCTACACCGTCGCCACTAGCGGAAACGAGGAAGTTGCCGCGTAGCTGAACGGCGTTGACGGGGCCTCTGTGACCCTTGAGTGTGCGGACACAGTTGCCAGTCTTGCGGTCCCAGACCTTGATCATGGCGTCCTTGGAGCAGGAGATGATGTACTTGTCATCGAGGCAGACGTCTAGGACACCAGCCTCATGGCCGCGGAGTCGGTACATGGGAACGTACTCATCGCCGGTAATGTCCCATACGATGCAAGTGTAGTCCGAGGATCCTGTCACCATGATCTCGCTATCGTACTGTAAGCACAGAATGGAAGCGTCGTGGTAATCGGTGGGGACGGTGTATATCTCGTTGCCAACCTTGGTGCCGTTGAGCGAAGCGTGGCTGATGACTCGTTCCGGTCGCTCCTCCATGGGTGGGGGAGTGTTGGCTGTTGGCCGGTGGTTGGGTCCACCGTAGACCCTGATGCACTTGTAAGTTTTCAGGTCCCACACGCGGATAGTCCTGTCTCGGGAGCCGGTGATGGCCTTGTTCTCGTCAAACTGGCAGCAGTAGACGCTATCTGTGTGACCATTCAGGTAAATGGCAGCGGGTGTACCGGTCTTCCATCGCCCGTCGATTGTGCTCCGCGCCCTGAACATCTGCTTCCAGTCCTGAGCTGGTGCTGGGTTGCCGCCTGCCATCTTGCCAGTGCCCAAGCCGCCCATTTGGATAGGCGCAGGGGAGACATGTACTTCGGGTTCGTGTTTGCGGAGGAAGACGTTCCGCCAGACGTGCGGTGACGAGGCGTGTTCGTTCCAGCTGCGCGAGACGCGCTCAGCCCGTACGAGAGAAGCGGCATCGAGGTTTGACAGAACGGTGGTGGCGAGCTCAGCTGGGAGGCGTTGGAAGGGATCGACTGTGACACTGTTAGCGTGGCCCCAATGACTGGTGTTTGCCAACTCACTCATCTTCTTCTCCGTGACACTGTCGGCGCGGACAATGGGAGAAGCACATGTCATGTCCACACCGCTCTCGTTGTCCTTGATGTCGTCATCACGCATGGAGGTGGTGATGAGGCCATTGAGAAAGCGGTGGGTGTGTTCCTGCTCGCGTCGCAGCTGGTTCTGGCGATCCTGGTTTGCGGCGGCTGCTGCTTGTCGGGCGGCGGCGCCTGGTACGGACTGGCTGGGGTAGGAGACGGCGGGCGTGAAAAGGGTTTTGGTGATGTCTGTCGATGGCCCCGAAGCTGTGGGGCGGCGTCGCATGCTACTCAGACGCTTGAAGGGAGCAAAAGCCTTTGAGCTTGTGCTTTGTGGTTGCAGTTGAAAAGTGGGAATGCCAGAGTCTTGGTGTTGCAGGGGCATTCGCTGTTGATCCATGGTAGATTTCTGGCTAGTGCTCGAAGAGGGCAACGACTCGAATAAGGAATGAATGGAGCCGCGGCGACGCTGTGCAGGTGTGGCGGACGACACGGACGACATGCGCCGGCGCGTCTTTTGGCGGGTGAAACTACCAGCGACTGCACCAAACGCGCGGGAGAAGGAGCTGGCCTGTGAATGCTGCGACAGGCCGTCGGCGTGCATGGTGGCTTCGTTGACGGCGTCCAACATGTTGGTGTCCTTGACGTCGTGTTGGTAGTGGGTAGGGAATGTCTGCGAGATGGTGCGCTTCATCGTGTGCGGCGGCGGCGCGGCAGAGGTGTAGGTGTCGTCGTCCACGTCGGAAGAGGTCTTCGGTCGGTGCGACAGGATGGACTGCCTGCGATGCATGCTCCCAGGGATGCTGACTACTGAGCCCAACGAGTTGCGGTGAAGGGCAGGTGCGAAACAGAAAGCGAATCGTAACGTCGCAGGATAACACGGCGGTGACTAAGAGAGCGTGCACAGCAAAGCGGGCTGCGAGGAGTAGAGAGGGTGAGGGTTAGGCGGAAAGCAAGGATACGCAAAAGAGTCGGACACGAGGTTTATAGCATGAGTATTAGTAGTCGCAGGAGAGGGAAAACAGAGCTTGTTAACAACGCCAGACGACGTGCCACACACTAGGCCAGGAGACTCAGCCGATCTCAAGCCGGTTCGAGTGCCTCCCGAACGTGGTCTGTTCACCAAAGCAACTCCAGACCCACCCCTGCAAATTACCACTTATCTTATCATGCCAGCACTACCCACACCGTCCCACTGCTGCTGCTGCTCCAAGTCGTCGTAAAGAGTACCGTTCAACCGCCTGCTGCAGCATCCGGCTCCTCCGATCCACTGTCACCACGGCCTCCTGCGTCTGCTTATGCTACACCGCTCCGACGGTACGCCATCCAAGTCGCTTCACGGTACACCATCTTGAATCGCGTGGAGCCCACAACCTAGATCACGCGAAACCGGGCCAAACCATCGCTCAAACATCATGGCATCAACCGCTCCACCCGCCCCCATACCCACCGTCTACCGCCTCGTCTTCTGCTGGCTAGAGCCCGCTTCCATCCTTCTAGGTGCCATCTACGCGTTTTTCTTCCAATCCACCTACCTGGACTTGACCCATGCAGCCAGCTCGCCGGGCCTGCCGGTTCCAATCTCAACATCCATAGTCATGTCACAGTTAGCGAATCTGTACCTTGGACTTGCTTTTTTGGAAGCCTCGATCCTGCGCGCCACGGCCGACGTAAAAGTCTGGAAAACCTTCATAGTCGGTTTGCTGCTCGCCGACCTAGGCCATTTGTTCTCTGTGTTGCCGGTCGGAAGCGAGATCTACTGGGCCTTTTGGCGATGGAACGCCATCGATCTGGGGAACGTCCCGTTCGTCTACTTCTTAGCCGTGACGCGCATTTGCATGCTTCTTGGCGTCGGCTTCCAGAAGGAAGGTGTGAGATCGAAGATGACATGAAGGTGCACTGGTAACAATTGCAAAAAGACAAGTCCCATGTATATGTTTGTAGTCGTGTCTATAGAATGTCATGCATCGTAGCAAGTCCGCCAGCCGTCACTACGACCATCGCAATCTCTCATTTCCACATGCGCGCTCGTCACAAACAACCCAATCCTGCCCAACACGCTCCTCGAGCGACCCAACCAAAACGAGGACATTCGAGCATGCCTCGCCTATTCACGATTCATCCCTAGCTAGGCAGCCCAACCGAGCAAATCGCATACCTCGTTACCCCAGACCCACAGTACAAGACCCTGCACATCATCTTGTGCATACCCTTCACCCGTCATCTCACCGACGGGCCTCACCGCCCCAAATCTCTTCACCAAAACCTTCACCACTCGGAATCATTCCGAGCCTAACAATCATCAAACCCGCAAATAGCAGCTTACCCGCAGCACCACAGTGAAACGCCATTACACTTGAAGTCCGCCCTCTCTTACCGCCGCGAATGAATCCCAAATTCTGCCTTAGGTCCTTTGTCCAACAGCGCACTCAGGCAATCCAACAAAGACGCTGACACGTCTCCATGCTTCTCGACAAAAAATCATCGCGTGGCATCCCCGGCACCACCCACATGCAGCATGCCGAGAATAGCAACAGCAACCTCGCCTTCGCCACGCCTGCTCAGCCTCTTGCCCTGCATACCCGCCAGTCATCAGCAATCCCAGGCAGGGCAAGGGAAGCGGGTATCCCGGAGGCGAGGCGCAAACGTCATTACTACCACGAGATTTTTTCTTTCCCTCCATTCTTTTTTGCTCCTTCGCAACTTTCGCATCATACTCGGGCTTAGCACGCCACTGTACATGTAATTGCAGATCTTGATGTTGGGAGAGGCAAATTTGAAGGGAACACGTCGTTGGGAATTCCCTTTGTTTCGCCGAAACACTAATTCTTGTCACTACCATGGATACGGGCTGCAGCTGCACACAATTGCTAGGCTCGGTCTTGCCCATGACACGCGCCTTGCATCATGTCATGTCGAACCAAACGTTATCTTTACATGCGTACCATGGTTTGCGCGGCGCAAAGGGGTCTTCGCCGACCTTTTACTTCGTACCCTCGTTCCGAGCAGCCTAGATAGCTACGTGAGTATGATGGGGTGGCCGTCATGTGTACCAGCGGATGCTTGGCGGGGTCGTGTAGGGAGGTCGCGCGGAGAAGGGTGTAATGGACCCCGCACCCACGATGTTCAGCTCTTGGGTATACCGTGGTACACGTGCTTCCAGGCGGGCCTTTGACAACGCAGCGTGTTCGAGAACAATCGTGAGCATTCATGGCGTTTGTAAGATTGCGCTACGTCACAGAGTTTGGCTGTAGTGTACCCGCAGCTTGAGATTGCTGCAAGGTAATTAACATGGCATGGGAAAGGCACGATGGTGGTCTACCCTTTCCAACGTTTCGCACGGCTTTGATTCAGAAACATGTCGTCTCACTGCAAAACATCAACACACAACACTCGTTACAAAGACGAACAATGATAGAGATTCAAGACACTGCTTCCCCTGCACCGCAGAAGCCGGAAGCGACAGGAAGATACGGGGTATAATATCCACACCAGAAAACAGTAATCCAAACACGAGACCCAGCTACAAAAGTCAACCCAATGCTGTAGAGAGACCGCTTTTCCCATTGCAACATGAAAAGCGCCTTGACCCCATACCAATCAATAAGCTTTGCTCATACATGTATATTAGGCCGTAATCAATCCGAACACCGTGCAAAGTGACGCAGTATAAACAGAAAGCGAGTGAAATCATGGTACATGGCAGATACATAACAGCGCCCGAAGGCAAAAAGATGAGAAAGAATAGACGCAGAAGTACGCGTCAGGAAAGGAACAGGATTCCAAAAAGGTTGTAAGAATGAGGCTCAAAGCATGGATGGATCAAGTGTTCCACCCATGCTGTCCATGGTCTTCTCGAGCATGTCGAGATCCATCATAGTCCCTGGACCATAGTCAGGGAATAGCATCATGTCTTCACTGTCCATGGGAGGAAGAACAACGCCCAGATTCTGCAGGTCTTCAGAGAGTTGCATATCCATTGGGAGGACATCCCCAGCCATAGTGATGTGCCATGCATCAGGCATGTCGGCGTCCTTGAGATCGATATTGATAACGAGATTGTCGTTCTCGGAAATGTCAGACTGTCGTGTGGAAGGCGTGTCTTTGTTTGATGACTCGGGCGTGGCGGATGGTGAAGCGGGCCGGGAGCGGAGTGCCCACGTGTTATCTTCGTCCTTGAGATCGAAGACTGTGAAAGGCCCGTTCGCATCGAGAGCGGCAAAAGTATCTTCGTAGGAATAGTCAAGAAGAGACATTGGCAGCATGGGCTGCTGCGGCGTCTGCTCTTCGTCTTGAACCACAGGCTCCGGAGCTGTTGCTTGCTGCTCCTTGGGTACAGATTTGGGGATGCTGGCCGGTGTGGGTTTGCCGCGGGCACCCGAGCCAGGTGTAGCCACCTTGGTCATCGCCTGGGGTGTCTTGAGCAGATTCGACGACGGTGAGTCCTTGACGCCTGTTTGCGTTGGCACCCGCGCCATCGCCGTAGTTGCCGGCTGTTGTCCAACTGGAGTGGCAGCATTGTTCGAAGCGCCGGGAGTCTGCTCCGGCTTAACAGCCTGTTGGGTTGCTCGTGGGGCAGCCGGCGCGGGCTTCGAGGCGCGTTTGGCAGCGTTTTGGTCGACCTTAGCTTCGCCAGTCTTCTGGTCAATATCCAGGTAATCCGCCATGGAGTCGAGAGCAAACTGCATCGGATTCTCGACCTTGACATGTATCTGACTATGCGCCTCTAGTTCACCCTGGGTGTCGAACCCCCTTACAGAGAATTCACAACTCGCATCGTTGCATCGGAAGGTTGGCCGTTGTGGCATTTGCTTCTCAGGGGGCGGTTGTCTTCTCAGTTCAGGCGAGTTACCTGTACCTGAACCGATTCGAGGAGACGCTCTCGCACCGGGAGTAGATGATTGGCTACCCTCAAGTTTTGCGCGCTTCTTCTCCGGCAAAACCAGATTCGTGACTGGTCTCGCTCCCTCGAAGTAGTGTGCTGCTCCGTGGCCTGAGTCAGCTCCGATGGCGAACGGTGGTCGGTCGGTGGTAGGGGCAGAAGGCGGCTTCTGGCTGCGGTTTTGTTGTTCTACGATTTTCAGATTTGCGGCATTAAGTTGAGCGGGCGGGGCATTCGAACCACCCTGGAGCTGCGGCTGCGGCTGCTGACCAGCTGTTTGCTGCTTGACCTTTTCCATAATCTTGTTAACGAACTTGAGTGTTGCGCCCATATGGTTCTTGAACTCTTCGATAGTGAGCGTGACTTGAGGGCGAAGCGTGCCATCTGACAGATCGATCTGCTGGTACAGCAGCACGCGAGATGTCATGATTTGGCGGATAACTTGCTCGGGCTCAGAGGAATCGTACGAAGCGTGGAAAATGCGTAGAGCCTGATCCACCTGCTTTAGTCGGCTGAGTTGTTCTTTAAACGATCGCTGTAGTGGTATTCGCATCTGCTGCGGCAGCTGTACTGGCGGTCTGGCGGGGATACTCTTTTCTACTTCATCCATCAGCTGCTTGAATTGCCGGGTCCTCGCTGGGTCTGCCATCCTTTGTCGGAGTTCTTCATGGTTGACGACACCACCCCGTTGTTGCTGCATCTTGTTGTTGGAGGCATCTTGAGCCTTCAATAACTGTGCCTTGTACTGAGCGTGCTGGGCAGGGGTAAGTTTCGACATTTGCTCGTGGGTAAGATTGAGCCCGGGTTGAGACTTTGTCGAAGCCATGGCGGTGGCCTGTGGCGCAGCATCTGCAACTGACTCGGCAGTGTCCTCGTTGGGTCGCTTTGTGCCCTTGTTCACATTGTTGTTGTTGGATAGCTGTGGTTGCATGGGCTGCGATTGTGGTGGAGGAGGTCTGGCCGCTGGTTTGGGCTGAGGGGTTGGTTGTGCTGGAGGTTGTACAGTCGGTGGACGGTTGTTTTGTTGCTGCTGAACTGCGATGTTCGCAGGCGGTTGCGCCTGACCACGTTGGGCTTGTTGCTGCTGCATCAAGTGTTGCTGCGCCTGTTGCTGCCGCTGATGCTGAAGATTCTTCATCTTGATGGACATCATCAGACCTCGTAGTTGCTCGTCTGGCATGTTGGCTTGTGGCTGGCCTGCCATTCTTGCCCGGAATTGTGCCAATTCTTGAGGGGTGACCTGGAGCATGTTCTGCATGTTCGGTTGTTGTGGGGGATTCCTCAGAAGACCTTGATTAGGATTTCCTTGCGCCGGTGGGGCAATGCCATGGCCAGGCTGTGGTGTGCCATTGGGGCCCGGTCCATTTTGGTTAGAGTTCCGTACCATATCTTGGAAGTGAAGAACCTGTAGCATAAGCAGCTTCTGGCTGTCGACACCCGGAACGAGAGCGGGGTTTTGGCCAGCCCATAGCTTCAGTTGCTGCCATGTTCTAACATCCGGAGGAAGACTGTTACGGATGGAATTGTTCAAAACGTTCGGAGGAAATGGCTTGGGGTCAGTAGCATGTATGATGCCAGGGTTGGCTCGTAGCAAGTTGGAGGCCGCCTGTAAGCGTTGCTGCTGAGACTGCATTGGCGCACGCTGTGCTCCCATAGGAGGCTGTGGTCCAGCCCCAGGTTGTGGCTGCGTAAGGTTCAAGCCACGATTTATGCCTTGCTGCATGTTGGGGTTCATCATGGGACCGCCCATATTAGGCGGCATCTGCTGTTGCGGTTGTTGATTAAAAGGCAAGTTTTGCTGCCCAGCATTGGGTTGACCCGGGGGGAAGGCTCCATTTTGAATTCCGCCATTGCGACGAAGATTCATCATGTAGCTCTGTAGTATTACGCGGAACTGAGGCTCCGGAACCTTGAGCAGTTGCTGCTTGACGTTCGGGTCTAGGTCGGCCGGCATCATGTTCATGCGAACCTGATCAGTCAGCGGTTGCTGGTTGGCCTGCTGCACGGCGGCAGCTCTTTGTTGCGCTTGTCGCATAAGCTCGGACAGGTTGGGGTCAGTCTGTCCAGGTTGAGGCGTCATGATGGGAACGTGAGCTTGAGGGGGCCGTTGCTGTTGCGGTGTACCAGGAGGTCCTGCCTGTCCCGGTGGAGCCATCGGCCGGTTGAGCATAGGCATGGCAGGGCTAGCCTGAGAACCCTGGGGCATGTTCAGACCGCCCATTTGGCCTTGGAGCATCTGGTTCTGCTGGTTGCGTGCTTGCGCCGCCTGTTGCTGCCGTTGTTGCTCCAACCGCGCCTGAGCCTGAGCCTGAACTTGAGCCTGGGCCTGTGCTTGTGCTTGCGCTTGTTGCGCCTGCTGTGCCTGTTGTTGGCGGTGGAATGCCTCAGCAGCCTGGCGCTGTGCCATGGCATTTTGTGATGCATTTTGTTGTGCGTTTTGGCCCTGGAAGCCGCCCATCTGACCGCCGTTGTTCTGGTTGTTACTTGCAGGCACTACTGTGTTGCCCTGGTCCTGACTGCGCATAGCTTCCATTTGCCGATTTGCTATCTCAGTGAAGTCAAACTCTTGGTTAGGCTGACGTGGATTCATGCCCATCTGCTGGGCCTGCATCCGGTTCGGCTGAGCAGCTCCCTGCATGGCGCCGGCATTTTGCGCAGCTCCCTGCTGGTTGAGGGCGCCTCTTCTGTAGAGCATGTCGGCGTGTTGTCGGAAACGGAGGAAGAGAGGGTTGATACCCTGAGCGAGCAGCTGCTGCTTCTTATCCTCGGGCCATGCGCGAATATCAGCTTCGAATTTAAGCCGAACCTCCTCTTTACAAGTATCCATGAGCTTTTTAGCGAACTGGTTGATGATCAGTTGGTCCTGACGATTCTGTGTGGGCTGGTTGGGTTGCATGTTCGGTTGCTGGTTGTTTTGTCCCTGTTGGGGCATGTTGGCGGGGTTAGCCCCATTAACACCCATAGAAGACTGCCCTTGTGACATGGGCACTGGTGAAACTTGCATGGGCCGTTGAAGTTGGGCATTCGGAAAGGCCGGGTTGAACTGGGGGCCTCCGGGCCTGGCGCCTTGCTGACTCATCTGATTCATCATGTTCATCTGGTTCATCTGGGCGGGATTCATGCCGTTCATCGGGTTGTTCATGTTGTTGGGAACGCCGCCTTGCATGCGTTGTTGTAGTTGTTGCTGGCGCGCAGTCGTCATGACGATGAGCTTTTGCTTGATGTTGGAGACGTATTGGTCCTTTGTCGAAGAAGACATGAAGGTCTGCGTCTCGAACTGGAGGGCGGCGCGCATAGACTCGACCTCGGCGATTTCGGGCTTGAGCAGGCGGTACTGAGTGAAGAACTGGAGGGCCAGCTGACCGCGCTCTTCCGGCTGCGTGCCCTGCTGCCAGCCATTTGGGATCTTGCCTTGCTGCTGCTGCACGCGATAGTGCTGGATAAAGTGGTGGAGTCCCGCGGTGGCCCGGTTCTGTTGCATGCCGTTCTGTTGCATGTTGGGGTTGTTCATGGTGGTGGAGCGCGAACGGCCACGGGCGCGCTATGTCGCAGGCTGGCGGAGGTGCGCAAGATACAGGCAGCGGTGCAGTGCCGCGGATGTGCAGTGAACAGCAGCACTCATGCAGGCCGAGAGTTTCAGGTGCGCGGCGGGCGGTGGGACGACTCCGGCGTCGAGGCGTCGTGTCTGGTGCCGAGTAGACGACTTGGTGAGACGTGGGATGGGGGCGGTGACGGTAACGGCAACGGCGAGGGCAGCGGTGACGTGGGAGAAGATGGAAGCGGCCACGGAGGAAAACGTGTCGGGTGTCGTGGAAGAGAGCTGGGCCTGCGGCTCTATGGGCAAGACGCGAGGAAAGGCAGGGCCACAGCTGCTCACCTGGAGTGAGGCTTAGGTGCTTAGGTGAGTGAAAGGCGGAGGCTCGAGAGGACGACGCCAGCTGCGGCTCGAGACTGATCGACACTTGCGGACAGGGCGCAAGGTTAGCGCAGCACCCGTGGACCCAAACGACGGCGCCTAAATGATGCAGCTGCAGGGCTCAGGACGACGTGTCCATGGGAACAGGATACAGCTATCGCAGTGAAGATGTCGTCGCAACAGGAAATACTAAGATGCAAAGGCAGACGTGTTTGGTGGGTGGGTGAGCGAGGAAGATTGCGAAAGGCGACAGAATGGGCGTGCGTCGCAGCCCAGGTGCAGCAATCGCGCCCGTCGCACCTACCTCGTCCAAACTGCAGGGATTATCCGCTAGCCTGCAATTGGTAGGCCCTCTAACGCTCCTGCCCCGGTCCGCCTGGGTCATGCCCCCAGTGCAAAGGAACAGCTGTCGAGGCATGCGCACGACGACTTGCTGCGCTGACGACGTGCTGCATGTCTGATTCATGTATATCAAGCTGCTCCCATGGCCAGCGACGGATCCAGCGGGTGCCTGTTGCGCCCCCCATCTCTGTCGACGACTAGGTCTCACAGGTTCGTCGAATGAACGGCACTAGCGCTTGGCTGGGACCCGCCAAATCTTCCGCACTTCTGGTGGCAGGACGAACCATGTGCTCTGCTCGTCTTCCCTCCTCCCCGCTCGGCCGGTCTAAGCGTCGCTCTCATCTTGCAGTCGTTCGTCGTCTTGCTCTGTATTGTGTTTGAGCCCTGTGGCAGCTCTACGGTGCAGCGCCTGGTGTGCGTATCGACGACTCTTCGGTTTCATCCCAAACGTCAGGAAGCCCTGTGGCTTGGATGGCGCCATGCCATCTGCCTGATGCCCTGCGAGGGTTCCGCTGCTTTTTCCACTACCATCGCTCACTAGCCGCTTTAGCTGTCATCTGCGCCAGGCGGTGATCAGGGCAATAACGCCTTCAATTCAAATCATCTCGTCCATTTTCCCTATCAAGGACACATGGCAGCCCCGTGGATGCAAGATGCCAATCGCACAATTCTTCATTCTCCATGTGTATGAATATCAAGATGAGTATAGAAGCCTCCATATACCATCGCCACTGAAAGCTGTCAAAGTTGACGTCCTCGTACTCGTCCTCCAGGTCGCTGGTGATCGGCCACCCGTTGCCCTAAAAGATGGTGAAGGACTAGTTATCCACATCTCGCACTAAAGCGCCGGACGCTATGGCACAGGACTATGGGCCTCCACCCCGTTCCGAACCAACAACGCCGCTGTCAAAGCAGTCACCTTGCCCTCCCTCATACGCCCTCCATCCCTGACACTGCTTTTTCTTGACATCTCCGCATCTAGAGCTGCCTGTCCATCGCCTACCCATTGAAGAGGCCACCTTCTCTCACACAAGTTTCGCTTGCTCCGCCACTGCCCCTTCCGTCTCTGGTTCGCGTCGATCCTTGGCGGAAAGCCCCCCTGCAGTCCCATGTCAGTCCCATGGATTGGGCATGATCGCCAGGGAACAATGAAGCCGGACGCCAGCCAATAGCATCCAGCGTTTGACACGTTTCTGCTCCCCCCACCGCTGCTTTGTCTTGCAGTTCAACTTCGGCCTTTCTTGCGTTCAAATTCTTGCGTTCGTGATGAAGAAACAATCTAGCATACAACGTGTCGCGTCGCGCCTCGTGATCCCCAGCGTTCCGTCATTGGCCTGATACGTCACAACGGCCTATCAACAGTTTCGTGCACGCTTAGTGAGACGACTTGTAACCACCATCATCGATGCATCGGAATTGCATCGAACTTAAACACGGCCAGGTGCCTTTCTTTACTGCTTCGGGGCATTCTACACAGTCTTTGCGACTGGCGGAATTCCGTGAAGCACATGAACAGAATGGTATCTTCGGGCTATGTGGATGCTCGCAACCACACTCCAAGAGCGGAGCAACTCTCACGATGAGTCCGTGCGCTTACCCTCAGCTCACGTCCATCGATCGCGAACAACCGTCTATGTTTATTTTTTTGTTATCATCCCTGCGCAACCGTTGCTTTGAGAAGACAGCGCACCACACACCCCTTCAAGGGGAAAACCGGACAAAGGCCCTGAAGTCTACTTTGCCTTGAGATCTTGAGGCTGTAGCTTGTTAAGGCAACGCAGACTTCTTAGCTTTCTCTTTGGTAATTGTACTGCGAAGATAAGTGTTCAGCTTTTCCCTTGAATGGGTTGCACCCAATTCGATATCGGGATGATCTTCATCGTCACGTACTTCACCCAAATCAACAGCCTTGTCATCACTCTGCACGTCTCCTCTATGCCTCGGGAATACATGAGAACGCTCGATGGCCCCCTTTCTCTATGCCCCTGAGACTGCGTATTCACTCTAGATGATTGTTCAAGACCGCCTTACCTGCCACGATGTGAAGGCTTCGCGTGGAAGGAGCGAAATGATGCCGCCGCGGATCCGACGAACAACGCCTTTCGATGGGTTGTAAATCTTAGGCATATGACGAAGTTCAAGCCCGCCCGATAACCTTCTGCAAGTTTATCAGACTCGTGTTAGGCATGGGTAAATGCGGATCACATCGTATTCTGGAAAAGCCTAAACTTTACGGCCATTTTCTGACGTGCAGAACGCCCAAGTCCAATGAAGCGGCCCGCGTAAGAATCACATGTTCGAGCAATCATATCGACGACTGTGAGCGCGTGGAGCCGTCATTTCACAAACAAGTAGCACTGTTTAAGAGCGACGAGACTGGGTATTTGTATGGATAGCCGTAGTCACAAAGCACATTACACGTGAGGACGCATACGTGGGGTCGTTTGACGGAGTCTGATTTGGCTTGCTGTCGAGAGATCCCCCCACCTATGATACATCTGATCCCCAGCTATGCCCATTCTATGCTTTCGTGACCTGTCGATACAAAGGAGATGTCGATTCGCGAAGGGCAGTCGCTTATTTCTGGCCGAGAGATGATGCGCGCTCGTCTTCGAGCTTCTGGTAGAAGGCGTCACGGTGACGGACGGCAGGGACGTGGTAGCCTTGGATAGTAAGTATGGGCGTGACAAAGATTTCCGAGGATAGGAAGCGCAGTCGCATCGCCTGTGACTGATTCACGTACCGTACCACCAGCCGTAGCCGGCAGTGAGGCCAAGACCTGTGACTGCTGTTAGCCAATGTCCAAAGCTGACGCGCGCATTGCTACAGAGCTCTTTGAGCCCCGAAAATAGCAGACATGCACTGCCCGATTCTTACGCACCCATAGCGACAGAGAGGTCGAGCACGACCTGTCGTCGGAGCATCTGCAGTCCAGTCATTAGCGTCCAGCGCACTACGGCCCACGGCACTCAATGGCAGCACCTACGCCGGTGATCGGTTTGACAGCCATTGCGGAGTTGGATTCGGGAGAGCGGAGAGTTTTGAGGCGCGGGTGCGGTTTGCGGGAGCTGGTGGATGTCGTCGGCGGCTCTCTGAAGGTGTGGTGGTTCGACGGGAGAACGCAGTGCTGCTGACGTAAGGCAGGCGTCCTAGCGTCCCGCGCCTTGGAAGCTCCCGACCCAACTGAAGAACAACGGCAGCAGGCAGGTGAAAGGAACAATACCATCGAATAAGAAACAATACGCGCCTGCACGTCCGCTCCCATCGCGAGGGCACCCTTTCGCAACCGATGCGCCCTCTCACTCCCGTCTGCGCCCTTACCCACCGATAGAGACGTCCCCGGAACCACCATCGCGTGCGCAACCTGCTCCCACGGCGTACCCTCCCACCGGATCCGCGACAACGAGCAGCATATGCCAGGCATCATACTATCCCCCAGCGCCAGCAGCGAGGGCGCAATCGCAGGCATGAAGCGGGCACATGATGCGGACCATGCGCCGACGTACGGAGAGCCGCACCCCAAGAAGCGACAAGTCGTACGGGCGCTGCACCACACGCAGCCGGTCCAGCACATTGCCGACCCCATCAGCGCCGAGCACGATGTCTTTGGCGAGAGCAAAGACTTTTTCGACCAGCAGCTGCGGCGCGCAATAGCCATCCAATGTAAAGGCATCGGTTTCGAGAGCGCGCGTCCGGACGCGTTGGAGGAGTTCCGGGCGCTGGTTGATTCCTGTATGGCTTCACCTTGCGACAGAGACTGGCCGCGAGTGCCCACTGCAGTTTTCCAGACTGACCCGTCACAGACATGACCAACTTCCTAACACAAGTACGCACGTCTATGATCAGCTCGCGACGCACCGAAACGGTCGCGCACGACTGGATCTATGCCCTCACATCCGCCGGCCTTCGCGGCTCTGCGCCCCTCGAACAACATTTCGATACAGGCGAGATTCCGCCGTCTGTCTTACAGCCCTACTTTGCACCCCCCGCGCCTCCAGAAGCTCCGCCGCCCGACACCGAGTCCTTGCTAGGTCCTGGACTCTCCGGCAAGGCGGACAAAGAAACGCGTCCATACATACCAAAACACTTCCCCGGGTTCCCGTCGAAACACACATACACAGCGACGCCCGTCTTCACAAAACGCGAGAATGACCCGCGCAAAATCAGGGAGAAGGCGACAGAAGAGGGCATTCTTGCTGAGCAGAGTCTGCGAAAACTCATGGCGGCGCAAAAGGCGGGCGTGCAGAAGCAGAATGTTGGCAAACGGAAGCGCAGTAGGCGCATGAAAGAGAGCGACCAACTGTGGCAAGCCGCCATGACAGACCTGCTAGATGAAGAGAACCAGCGAGAGAAGGAAGAAGAGCGGCGGCAAGCTCAAATGGACGAAGACGACGATGACTACAACGCGCATCAAGACGCTCCAATACGGCAGCCCACCGCCGATCGTAACGTCAATCTGGAAGAAGGCGTGCACGTCAACTACGACCAAAAGTACTGGAGGAAATCCGCGACGGGCGTCTCATAGTTCGTCACAGCCGGTCAATGGCGGCGACACCTTCAGAAAAAGTCGTTTTACTAGCATTTTGATAGCGAGGCGTTTGGGTATCTGCATTTCGGCCGCGGGGCTTCGAGATACGTTTTAGGCATTAAGGCGGCGTTGATTGTCTATTTTTTTCGTTGCAAGTTGTACTATAGTCTACTCGCTCTCCCACACAGCGTAGCTGAAGGCTACACAAAGTTTGGTCAATGCGAACTCATTATTCATCCCATCGAGTTCATATCTAGATTGGATTTACTCCTGGAATCCTTAGCAAGATCTCATAGTTGAAAATACATGTATAATAATCATGCCTCCTGTGTAAACCGCCACCCAAAGTACGATGTTGTGTGAGGCAGTGGGTGGTGACTTGATCTCATCGCTCGACCATCGCACCTTCCTGTTTCGCCTTCCACTCCTCCCACGCCGTAGTCTCCACAGTCAAACCTCCTGAACACCTATAATCTCATTAGCCATGCGCTCAACCTGATAACACCAACTCCCAGTTCCTGGTCACAATGCCAAGACCTCGTGCCTTCCACCTCACTCCACCAACACTCACTTTCTTAGCAAGTGAACCAGCGGCTCGCATATAATTTGCGGCACACCGCCCTTCTTCTTCGGCGCCTCTACGTTGCATTTATACTGCACGAGTTCCTTTAGCGCGCAGTCGCTCAGATTGACCGGTGGATTCCGTCGTTTTCCCGACGGCAGAGTATTGATCGAGGCTTCCAAGTCGGTTACCGGGATTGTGGAGATTGGTGGCGCCATTGCGCGAAGGAAGATATATTGAAAGAGTAGGGTCGTGCTTGGAAAGGTCTGGGAAGGATCAAGGGGTGATCTGCATGGGAGATGGAAATGAACGGTGATGGGGCGAAGAGGTTGGGGGAGAAGTTGTTGATGGAAGTTGAGGTCGAGGACCTGAGCTCGGTATGTCATATCGACACACGCTCCATGCACGAGGTGAGTAGCGTTAACGAAAATACAGCTGTTCAAGTCTCTACGTGAGTTTATGGTGCAGGAAGATGGAATGTACGTTCATTCTTCACAACTCACCTAATCTATTCTCTCACTTCTTACTCTCGCGACTCACAAATTGATACTCATCTGACAGAGCCAACAACACAAACACCGCCCAACCCTCTCATTTCAACATACCAGAAATCGACCGCCTAATGCTAAACTCATCTTCGCCAATCCTCGAAATAATGTCTCCACCGCCAACCCATCACGCCTCAGGAGCCGGAAAAACCTCACTCATCTACCTCATCATCGCCCACGCCATCCTCCCTCCCAGCTGCTCTTCCGCCCCTCTCTATGGCCAAGAAGCAGCCGTCATACTATTCGACCCACTGCACCACTTCAGCATCCCTCGACTAGTAGAAGTCATGTCCAGCCTTTTCAAAACCAGCCTTGTCGCCACGGAAAAGGAAATCAATGACGTCCTCAAATCCGACATGAAATCCGTAATCAAGGCTGCACTACCACACCTCCACATCTTCCGCCCACAGTCCTGGCCTTCTTTCCTAGCGACACTCGATTCGCTACCAGAATACCTTCTCAATGATAATCCTCAACACAAGAGTATGCACCGTCGCATCCACTCCATCATCCTCGAAGACATCGATGCGTTCGTCTGGTCGATACGAAATACCAGTACTACCGTATCTAGCTCCTCGAATACCCTCGCGACGGCATCCATACAGCTTACCACCAGCGTTGCGAAACTGGGCAAGCTACTCTCCTGCGCTACAATACTGACATCGCAATCTACCACGCTGTCATCGTACCGGCCGTCGTTGCCTACATCGTGGCCACAGGGCTCCCCAGTTACAAGATTAGCAGTTCGGCGGGTAGATGTGCTCAAGTTCGCTCCGGCGATTAGTGTGGAAGATGCTGAGAAGGAGAGAGTGCAGCGATGGGAAGTGGTTAGTCGCGGCCGATTTGAGTGCTGGAGGGTTGGTGTGGGCGCGAGAGACGGCGAAGGATTTGTTTTCAGGGTAGGGAAGGGGATTGAGATGGAAAGAGAGGGTGGAAGGTGATGCGTGGTATTTCATGAAGCAGTCTGGCGTTTGCAACAGCTTGGGATGATACCCTCTAGACCATGATTCAAAAACAGCTCTGATCAGTATGTGTTTCAAATCGGTAGTATGATATACCAGACTACGAATATTCCTTTGCTCTTTACACATATCGTATACCACATCCCCGTCATTTCCGTAACCCAACAACCCAGGCTCCAAGCCATCTAAGCTAAGATCATACAAGAGCCACCCAAATAGCCCCAGAAACAACATCCATTTAAGCGTCCCTCCCCCAAAGCACCTTCCTCCTCCCCCGATCTTCCCTAGCCTCCCGTCTCCTTGTGCCCCACTTCCTCCTCGCAGCCTCATGTTCCTTCTCCACCCTCTCCGCCTTCGCCTCGTTCTTAGCCACCATGCCCACAAAGAATTGACTACAGCCAAACTTCTCCGCCAGCTTAACTCTAGTCCACGTATCCGGATCCGCACTCCTCAGTCTCCTGATCTCGGCAATGTCCGCCTCGTTGAGATGGTACGT
This sequence comes from Alternaria metachromatica, assembly GCF_023757995.1. Taxonomy (NCBI): domain Eukaryota; kingdom Fungi; phylum Ascomycota; class Dothideomycetes; order Pleosporales; family Pleosporaceae; genus Alternaria; species Alternaria metachromatica. The sequence goes on from NW_026055496.1 coordinate 1,025,501, forward strand.
CTTCTCGTACGGCTTCCGGAGCGGCGCAGGCAGGGACGCAGAAGGGCGTGGAGGCAAGAAACCTTCTGTGCTGAGCGGTGTGCCGGGTGCGGCAATGGGTGAGGATTGGCGTGTGTGCGCGAGTTTGGTTGCGTATTGTTGGGCGGCAGCGTATAACTGTCTCCGCTTATCTTCCTTGGGCAGGAACTTGAGCGGGGTGTGGTAGACGTTTGGCGCCGAGGACGGCGGGTTGAAGACCAGTGTGGGCGCAGAGCGGTCGGGTGTGTATGATGGGGCTTCGGGGAGTGCGAGCAGTTTTCTGTGTCGCCGGGTTGTGGATTCGAAGCGGCATTGCGTGAGAGGCAGGAGCGACGGCGTGGTCCGTTGCGAGGGACAGGCTCGGAGGAGGGATTTACATGTTGACATTGTGGAATTGGGTGTGTGGGTTGGCGTGCCTGCTGTGGTGCACGCGTTGGCACGGTGCTGGCCGTTCCTGGTGGAGCGATGCCGAACTTTTTTAGTTGTTCCGCGCCGGGGTGGTCAAAGCTGGGCGGGATCCCATCTTCCACCCCCAGACTACCGCCGGCGCATAGTCAGGGTACAGTGCGCATGACAACATTTTAACGTTGTGCGACTTGTCATAATCCTAAGAGATCGATGGAAATGCACGATATGAGCCTGTCACGTCATTAAGCCGGGGTCGACCGAGGAGCACACTGCTGAATGGGTATTTATTTCTTGTTGGTAGCAAACCATCTAAGTATTTACGGGAACAAGACCGACGATGTTACTCATGGTGCGGCATTCTACTCGCGCTTCATCTCTCCTGCAACGTAGTGCAAGTAGGCTCCTAGCAGCTTGGTGCCCTCGATGTAGTTCCTCTTGTCCAGCTTCTCGTTGATCGAGTGAGCAGCATCAGTCGAGCTACCCATTGGCAGCAACAAGACGTTCTTGCCAAGCTCTTCCTGGAAGGTCAATGTAACAGGAATGCTACCACCCTCCCGAGTCATGTCTGGCTTCACACCAAAGACACGCTCGACAGCCTTGGCAGCAGCCGTGTAGTTGGGGTGGTTGGGGTCCTCGACCCACCACTTTCCGCAGTGTACCACGCTGAACTTCATCGTGTTCTTCGACTTCAGCTTAGCGAACTCGTCGTTGACGTGCTTCTCAACCAGCTTGGTGACTGGGTCAATCTCCATGTTGGGTACTGTGCGAATGGAGAACTTTCCAATAACCTTTGCTGGGATAACGGTCTTTGCACCCTCAGAGTAGAAAGCACCCTCAATACCGTGGAGCGATAATGAGGGGTATCGCATCTTGTGCTTCAACGCTTCCTCCTTGTTGTCGTGGATCGTTACTGCACCACCTAGTGATTCCCTCAGACCGTCCATGGTGAAGGCGATGGGTGGGTAAAGCGCGGCTTCCTCGTCAGTAAGGGGAGCGACGAGATCGTCAACGCCCTTGATGAGGATCTTGCCATCGGGGTCGACGAAGGAGTTCATGATGCGAACCAAGTCGGTCATGGGCTCGTGTGTCATTCCACCGTAGACACCGGAGTGCAGATCTTGACCAGGGCCAGAAACCTCAACTTGGTAGTAGTTGCATCCGCGGACACCGTATGTCAAGCATGGCTTCTCAGTTCCTAGCCAGTAGTTATCCGAGATACAGACAACGTCGACGTCCTTGAAGAACTTCTTGGCCTCGGCGCGGATGGTGTCATCCAGACCTTCTGATCCGTTCTCTTCCATGCCCTCGAAGCACATGACCAGGTTCACTGGTAGCTCTACGCCGGCCTTCTGGTGGGCCTCAATGGCGTTCAACCAGCCAAGAACCGGACCCTTGTCATCTGTGCTACCGCGTCCGTACATGCGGTCCTTGTCATCGATGCTCAGGGTGAAGGGGTCGGTCGCCCAGCCGTCGGACTTGTTCGCGGGCTGCACATCGTAGTGACCGTAAACGAGGACGTTGAGTTTCTTTGGGTCGTTTCCGTAGCGTCCAAGAAGGCACGGTGGGAGGTCAAGGTGCTCGCGACCAGGCTGCTTTCCGAGCTCGCGGAGCTCAACTTCACCACCGAGTGCCTTGATCTGGTCGGCCAACCAGTGGCCCATCTGTGTTTAAGTCAGTCATACATTCAGATATGCATCCAGTATCTTGGCCCAAAACATAGACTAGACTGCCTATCTCTTGGGGCTTTATGCCGTACCTTGACTACATCAGGTCTCCTTTGGTCCTCGGAGCTGATACTGGGAATAGCGACCGCCTCCCTCAGCCTCTCAATAAAGTTTCCCTGCAAGGCATCTACCTGCTTGAAGTACGGGTCGAGGTGTGCCATCTTGTTGAACGGGTGGTACAGATACGGCCAGGCGGCGTTGGGTATTCTTTCGGGCGTGTATTGGTCGCAGCGGATAGGCGTAGCGACGAGTCTAAGTGAGGGCGAGAAGTGGAAGCTTCGTGGATGACAGAAGAGGCTTCTATGAGTGGCTGTGGCGCTTATTCGCGGTCTACAGGCTGAGATGGATCGGGCAGGTGCTCGTCCAAGGGCAAATTGGGTGGGGAGGGGCAAGCGGGGCATGATTGAGAGGGCACAGGGCAAACGCGCGAACGCCAACCACAGCGTCGGTCAAGTCAAGCCTGTCAAGCTTCCGACGAGTGGATCAGCTGGCCCAAGCTTGCCTAGGGAAGCATGCACGAAATGTTCCCTGCATATTCTCGCGCATGCCCCGGTCTTCAGTCATCGTTGGCATTCCAACTCATTCAAGGAAGAGTCTGAACGGGCCTGCAGCCTACATGACGATGAAAATATGCAAACTAGAAGACCTAGCGTCAATGTAGGCTCCAAGGTGGTCAGAGTTCCATTGACTGAAGTGAGTCCATCACCCTGTACATCTTACAATTTGAAGCAAACCCTGCAAGCAAGTATGGATAATGAGCTCCAACAGATCGCTATGCAGTGACGATGCAAATGCTACAAGGCTCGCGAACGAAAGACAAGAAACATACAGGTATCAAGACGAAAGGGTAAAACTGAGATCGCAACATGTATCCTCCATCGTTAGCAGCAAGAGATCGTCCATGGTCAATAACCGACAAATTGGTACCGCAAACATTGATATCCATCATTCGTTCATCATCTTGTTCTAGGTCCGACTCTGTGTCGGACTGAGATCATCCCCAGCGGCTTGCGCCTCAGCTGAAGCACCGTCCTCGAAGACGGGGACAGTGAAAGTCATGCCTCCAGCCTGGACTGACTGCGAAGATTGACTGGTGGTCTGTTCTGTAGACGTCACCTGCGATGTGGAGCTTGAGAAGTTCTGCCCGAAGGTGCTGGAAGATCCAGAGGAAAAGTCCTGCTGAGAGTAGTGCTGGGGCGCAGAGCTCTCGTCCCCATGTGCGAAGGAACGATCACTGGAACTCGGTCGCACGTCTGGTGCAGGGTCGCTGCTAGCAAAGTCTTTCTCGACAACGCTTGGAAAAGATCCGGGAATGCCCTGATCGTTCGCTCCATCAAGTCCAAACGAAGTGCCTGTCTTCTCCTCCCCGGCAATTGAATGCTCGGGAAGTGCACGCATCGGCGGGTTTGGGTGCTCGTCTTTCTTCAGGTGCTCGAATTCGATCAGGGATGACCGCCGTAACTGGTCAAGCTTCTCCTCCGGATTCTTAAAAGTTCAAAGTCAGCTCATGATTGAAAGAGGAAAAGGTGTATCGTAAACATACCCATTCGGTCTGATCCGGCACTCCTGTGGCAGAAGGTAGCTCGCCTGTCTGGTTACTCTCTTCGCCCCAGAACATTGGACGACGAACCGGCGCAGGTGTTACAGGAAGACTCGGTCGCTCCACTGCGGACGGGAAGTCGGTGAGGACTAAGCTCTCACGGCGTTGCTTGCGATCCAATATAGGCGAGCTGATGTCGTCCGTGCCTGTGGTCTGTTGTAGCGACTGGTTCTTACCCCGTATTCCACTCAGATCCGATATGGCACGAACATAGCTGTCGATGCCCGGAACATTATCCCAGGCGTTGCCGCTGTTGTTCTGGTAAGACTGCCAGCCTTGGTCAGTAGAGCTCGAAATAACATCGTTGAGGAGATTCCTAACCTTTTCCGCTGCCACTGGGGCTACTTTATCGCTGTCGTCGAAGTGTGTGGTCGAGAAAGCATGTGTCGGCGACATTACCTGGGGAGTTGGCTGTGGTGACAAATCGTCGGCGAATACACGCGTCGGCTTAGGTCTATCCGCCTCTTGCTCCCATGGGAAGATGGGCTTGGGCGCGTCCCTGGTTTCTGGAACCTGGTACCACATGTCTCGCGGCGCATCGGGATAGGCTCGTGGTGCCTTGAAGAGCGATCGGCTATCACTGAAGGCATACGTTTGCGTAGGGAAGTTGGCAGCTTCGGGTCTCGATGACGCTGGTGGCTCAAACCTGGACTTGTCAGTTGTTACCCAGGTATCTCGGTGTGAAAGAGCCTACTTGGTGGCGTCCCACTGCATCTCGGGCGCAGAGAACTTGCGTTGTTCGACCGTGGGGGTTGGTTCTATCACACCTTGGTCAATATTCTGAATCTCATCTTCAAATTCGGTCATGGGAGGCTCAGTCGTAACGGCGGAGGCTTCGAGAGGGGCAGGAGTAGAGGAAGAAAGCATGGAGTCACCAAGAGTGCTCTTTCCCTCACCAGCTCGTTGGCCCTTCGCCTTGTGCAGATGCCTTTGATGCACCGCCCACCATCGCGCTACCAGTTCTCCATAGACACCCTTCCCACCCGCATGTTGGGCCATCCAGGGCTTGTTCTTGCCGATGAAATGGACCGCGGCGATGTCGCGCTTGTAGTGGCGGTATGCGGGCTCCCATTGGTACTCGGCATTTGGCGTACAGTTGTAGGTAAACTTCAATCGCTGCCACGGACGGTGTTCGAAGTACTGGTTCAGTAAGCCTTGGTCTGCGCCATCGAAGCTGTCACCAGTCGCTGCCATAGTCTGCAGTGCCCAGTATTCGCCCATGTCTGGCTTGATGACCATGACACCGCTGTTGAAAGCATCGGGCCAGCCAATATCTGGAGCGGCAGCAAACGACGCCTCGATGTCGAACAGCTCGTCCAACGCCCTCAGCGCTACCACGTCTGCGTCGAGGTACACGAGCTTGCGGAACTGAGTCTGTCTCCACAGAGCAATCTTTGTGAATGCAAAGGCCAAATCAGGTCGCCCCATGACATAGAGGTTTGCAGGATTGGCATTCCGTATGCGCTCCACGGGAATCAGGTAGTCGTAGAGCGTCTTGAGCTCCGAAATGGTATCAGCTGAAAGCGTCTCCATCGTGACGAGCACGGCAAGCTTCTTGGTGGTGCCGGCATCGCGCAGAGAGTTTGCAAGAACGACTGCGCCTGGTAGGTAGGAATCGCTCATAAGAAGCTGCACGATTGATTAGCTCGCGTGCGTGGTACTACCTGCATATTGCTCACCGTGATGTACGCATCTTCCAGTGGTTGTGCCATCTTGTGGACGGTGAAGAATAGAGAAAGGTGGAGGGCAAGTGGGCGGCGGGTGAGGCCTGGGGAGATGGGTCTAGAGTAGAGTAGAGCGCGGAGCTTCGATACGGGTTGTGGTAGTTTCCCCGCAGCCAGCGAATGTGTCGAGGGAGGCGCTGATCTGCAGTGCAAGTGGTACCGACGCGAGCAGCGGTAAACTGCAGCACGGCAATTCTAAGTACTTCACGCGGGAACAGCAAGCACGCGCTTTCACGCCAGCTCGACCCTCTGCGCTGTCAGAGTCCCTTCTGCACTCCTTCGGGCAAAGCGCCTGCAGTATCTGTTGAGAGATTGTTTGCACACAACAAACCATGGGTCCACGAGCTTGAGGGAGCTTGGGCCAAACCTCGAAGCTCCCCGAGGCCATGACGCATGAACCCGCCCGCTAGTGAGCCGTTCTTTCATCATCGCACGCGCACCCGCCGCCCTGCTTTCCCTCTGCTTGCTTTTGACTATAGCTGCTACTATCTCTGCATGCATGCAGCGTGCAGCTGCACCCTCTCAATCTCAACAACGTCTTTCGGTGCTACTTGCTACCCGACAATTGCTATTCGCCCATGTGCGCCACCAATTGTCCCCGCAGCCAGCGCACCTCATTTCGGCTAGCAAAGCCGTGATACTGCCCAACAAGACAACTCATGTGCCTTGAGAGGACCCTGGACTGTGTCTGGCCAGTGCCCTGCGTTTGGGTTTCTCGGAGCAACTTGGCTGATTTTAAGGCTTCACGCTGCGAAAGGCGCGTTTGAGGTTGGGCATGCGCAGAGGGATGGGCAAATTTCCTGACCGCCATCTTTACGCAGGAAAAAGCTACCCAATTGCCGTCCACCCTGGGCAGGCCTTGGCAAAGATTAACATGAGATGAGACCGCAGGCGCATCCGCTGTGTGCTGTGTCAAGGGCAACAACCACCGGGGCTTCGAGTAGCTGTCAAACAACGTCGAACTTGCAGCTGCAAAACCCTCAGCATGTTCACACAAGCTCAGGGTTCAGTCGTCGTCCCAGGTCCCACCGTCGGAGAGAGCAGTGAGACCGATTGGTGTCTGGGATCTGGGATGGACCAACGAAGATTAGCGAGTACCCTAGCTCCGATCGATGACAGCATTCATACCAGCCATGCGGTTTTCCCCCAGTAGTTGCAGTGTACCTAGGTATTATCTTTGCTGTAGTTCGGTGGGTCCATCACATGGAATCGACTGAGCAGATCCCCGTTTTCTCTTCTCGAAGCTTCACCCTACCAACTTCAACTACCACACGTGCGTGAGAGATGTCGAAACCACGAGTGATCTACTGGTTCCGGACCGATTTAAGACTCCACGATTCTCCAGCTCTCAAAGCCGCATTGGATCTCAAGCCAGAATGTCTCTACCCTATATGGACTTGGGATCCGCATTACGTTTACCGCGCTCGAGTAGGCCCCAATCGCTGGCAGTATCTCCTGGATTGTCAAAACGATCTCTCCAAGTCGATAACCAAGCTCAACCCAAAGTCGAAACTCTTCCTTATTCGTGAAGCACCGCAAACGTTGTTACCCAAGCTCTTCAAGGCATGGAAGATCACACATCTGGTTTTCGAGAAAGATACCGATGCATATGCAAGAGAGCGGGATGATAAGGTGACTGAACTTGCAAAGAAAGCCGGGGTTGAAGTCATCATGAAGACCGGAAGAACCTTGTACGATCCTGATGAGCTGGTCAAACATAACCATGGAAAACCCACCATGACCATCAACCAGGTGCAGGCTGCAGGAAAGAAGATTGGATCGATTCCAAGACCTATCCCCGCTCCCAAGTCTCTGCCCGACCCAGGAAAGACGGATCTGAAGTTTGATCAGGAAAGACCAGAAAGCGAGCCAGACATCAACGCGATCCAAAGAGACGGCGAAGAAGCTTCGTACTCTGCTCTCGCAGGACCAAAAGGCGATTTCGCAGTACCAACAATGGAAGAGCTAGGCCTGAAGCCTGCGACAACCTCGCACCGGGGCGGCGAAACGGTAGCATTGCAAGCCCTCGACAAAATCATAGCGGACACAGACTACACAGCAACATTCGAGAAGCCGAAAACCGCCCCGACCGATTTCGAGCCCCAGTCCACAACCCTCCTCTCCCCACACATGCACTTCGGCTCCCTGAGCTGCCGACTCTTCTACTGGCGCGCCCAAGACGTGGTGGACAAGTACAAGGGGAAAGCTTCACAACCACCCACCAGTCTAACAGGTCAACTCCTCTTCCGCGACATGTACTTTGGCGCACAAGCAGGGCTAGGATACTCCTTCGGCCAAACATACAACAACCCACACTGTCGCTTCATACCCTGGCACCTACCCTCTAAAATCGACACCAAAACCAATCTCATCACCGGCGAGTATCTAGTCGACAACGCAGAAGCGGAAACACATTTCCAGCGCTGGAAACACGGTCGAACGGGATTCCCCTGGATCGACGCGCTCATGCGTCAACTTGCCCAGGAAGGCTGGATCCATCACCTTGGTCGTCACGCCGTCGCTTGCTTCCTCACGCGGGGTGGTTGTTACATAGACTGGGAGCGCGGCGCCGAGGTCTTTGAAGAATGGCTCATTGACCATGAAGCTGCGTGCAACATCGGGAACTGGCAGTGGTTGTCTTGTACAGCGTTTTTCGCGCAGTTCTACCGATGCTACTCGCCCATTGCCTTTCCACAGAAATGGGATAAAGAGGGTGAGTTTGTGAGGAAGTACGTGCCTGAGCTGGCGAAGTTCGACAAAAAGTACATCTACGAACCGTGGAAAGCGCCGATTGCGGATCAGAAGAAATGGGGGTGTTTGGTCAAGGGGGATGGGTCGGAGGAGGTGGGCGAAGGTAAGATGAAAGTCTATTCGAAGCCGATGTTTGATTTTGCGAAGAGGAGGGAGATTTGTATCCAGGGTATGAAGAACGCGTATCACGTTAATCTGTACGGAAACTCACCGCAGGTTCTCGATGGGACGTGGCGTAAGCTCTTTGAGGATAACGCAGAGGGACCGACGGGAGGGACTAAAGGGCCGCCGGGCGCGATGGTCAAAGAGGAGGACCATGAAGACGCTGATGGTCATGAAGAGGATACGCATGTAGACGAGCCGCCGAGCCCAAAGCAAGCGAAGAAGATGGCGGTAAGGAGTGAGAAGAAAGCGGGACATAAAAGAGAAGCGAGTCAGGGCACGCTGGACGGGATGGTGACGAGGAAAAAGAAGAAGGATGGAGAAGTCTTTCCTAATGACACACACTTCGGGTAGCAGAATCTTGAGGAATGAATCCATTCGTCGCGGCTACCGCGGTGGGATCAGCAAGTAGCAATGTATCTAATCTCCTGTCCTCAAATAAACAAATGGGTATCACAAACGCGCATCATCACCTCCATAACCTACGCACTCGCTATGCGACCCGCACCAACAACCGTCCAGAACGCCTCCTCCCGTTTCTCTCTCTCCCCTTTGCTTCCTCTAGAATCACCCAAGCCCCTCTCTTCTGCGTTGACATCTGCCTCGAACTCAATACGCACAAAGATTGGTATCTCAAGCAGATCCTCATCTTCGTCTAGTTCGTCTTCGCCCCCAAGCTCGCTAAGAAAGCCTGGGATGACTTCGATAGCCACGCTTGTCCAGTTCCGCCCTTTATCCCATATCTTTCCCGCTTCAATTTGTCCTGTTTCGGCGTTGATGGTCGAGCGGCGAGGCATAGGTGCGGGACCTGAAGCGAGCGCGTCGTCCCAGACGTCGGTATTGGCGCCGACTTCGAATTGCGGGCATAGTATCGTTACGCGGGACTGTACTTTGCCGGGTGTGGTGCTTGACGTGGCGAGTGTGACCTGTATGGGATCGAAGAGTGGGTTGCTGACGTGGAGGAGGAAGTGCGTTGCGATGCCCGGACGGAGGGTGTTGTAGTTGAAAGGAGGTTGCGGGGCGGGCATGGAGCCTGGGACTGGTGGCACAGCTGGGTTGGGGGGTAGTGCGCGGATGCTGAGCCTAGGGATGTGGTTAAGTGCTAGCAACTTGATCTTGTATCGTGTTGATGTTATTTTGGACTCTGGCTTGGACAGGATGTGTCGACAGGACCGGCATCGCTTCGATCGCTTTGTGCAGAGGAGAGTCGGTATTGGCCGGAGCTCGTTGTCGAACTGCATGTGGGGATCTAGTTGTGCGAGCTTCTGGGCAGGCGACAAGGTACTGCCCCAACCGTCTCGTTTGATGCGCTCGATCGCTGCGTTGTCCGCGGCGGGGTCGTGAACGACCAGGCCTTCTAACTCCGACGCAGCCTCTCGCATCGGCGTCGGCTTGTTGCGCTTCTGCTTCTTCGCTGTGTTCGTTGAATAGAGATTCATGATGCGGGAATAGGCCGAGGGCGAGGAGAAGTTCATCTCGAGAGGATTCGCTGGTGTCTGGGAGTCGAGCTGCGCCTTGTAGAAAGCACCTAGGTTTGAGAATAGGTCGTCGCGTGTCGGTGGCTCATATTGTTCGATATCCTGAGCTGTAGAGTCGCTGGAAGGAGATAATGGGTTCCTTGAGTCTCTCTGCCGAGCCTCGAGCTCCTTGCGCCTCTCGCGCTCCTTGTCGCGCTCTTTCGCGGTCGGTATCGGCTTCCCTCCATTTGCTATACGTGCAATTTGCGAGTATACGCCTGTGTGCTTCTCGAACTCTATGCCCGTCTCGATTGTACTCCAATGGCAGTACGGACAAGCGAGTATGTGTCGGTCTGGCACTCCTTGGTCCGCGTCAGGGTTGTCGAGAAGGTTGACTATGAGCGGCGAGATGCACACGGGGCAATTGAAGCAATTGCGTGTGCACCGGTTTCCATCGCTCTTAACCACGGAGCTCGGTACTTCGAACAGGCAGTTTGGGCAGTACCAGTTCAGTGTCTCCTCTATGACGCATCGCGGACATCGTATTTGCAGGCAGTCTTCGCAGTAGAGGAGATGTTCGAGCGGGTATAGGGCGTAGTTGGAACGCGGGTTCCTCGGATCCAGGGTCTCTTCTTCGTCGTCAAAGGCAGCGAGGACGTGCGTCGTGCGTTTCGTAGAGGTCGTGGTGTTGTTGTCGAAGCAGTCGCAGGCGTAGTACGTGTACGGGAAAGCTTGCGCCATGGCGAAGTCGCGGGCTCAAGAAAAACGTTCGAAGCTGAATGGGTGCTTCTTCCCCAGCCAGTCGTCCGGGTTGGCAAAGAAGTGGTGCTGGTGATGGACTTCTGGAGGACGGAGGTAGATCTCGGTGGAGCCAAACGCCGATTGGCGCAGGAGCTCAAGGGTCTTGACGTATTGCTTTCTCGTCCTCTCTCTTGCGCGCCATCCGTTTTCACGTCGTCCATACCGCCCTTATAGAGTCAATTCGTCTTCCATTGGCACCATGGCATCCTTTTCGATCCGCGCTTTCATCCCACCACTAAAGCGACGATGTTTGCCCCTCCAAACCACCCGACGGTATGCGGTACAAGCGCCCGGTGCTCCAATGATGGAGATATTCAGTGGCCAACAGAAGTGGTTACAGAAGGAAAGAGCCGCAGCAGACAAAGAGAACAGCAGAGGTGTAGACTACCTCAGAGATGAGGTGGCATCAAGGCTGTGTGAGCGAGTATTAGTATGATGCTCCCCATTCTAGAGATGGACAGCGACTAACGACCACAGGATATAAATCGGCATTTTCCCAAAGTCCTCGATCTCGGTGCGAACGCATGCAATTTATCCCGCGCACTTACTCTACCCTCCGAAGACGCCCCAGACAAAGGCCCTCGATCCAAGCGAATCGGCACCATCACAGCCGCAGACTCGTCGGAAGCGCTCTTATACCGCGATGCCGATCTCCCCTTCAACAAGGAGATTGACATCGTACGCGAGGTTCTGTCGACATCGGAGCTATTGCCATACGAAGCGAACTCTTTCGACGCCGTCTTGAGTAGCCTGAGCCTACATTGGATCAATGACTTGCCCTCGGTGTTGGCGCAAGTGAACAACATTTTGAAGCCAGATGCTCCTTTCATAGGCGTCATGATGGGAGGAGACAGCCTTTACGAGCTTCGTACGTCTCTACAACTAGCAGAGCTGGACCGAAGAGGTGGTGTCTCGACACATACCTCGCCACTTGCGGACGTCAAAGATGTGGGTGGACTGCTACAAAAAGCAGGCTTCAATCTCCTCACCGTGGACGTGGATGATATCGTAGTCGACTATCCCGATACATTCTCGTTGATGAAGGACCTGCAAGCTATGGGCGAGTCCAACGCTGTGCTTGCACGAGAGAAGGGGCCAATCCAGAGGGACGTACTACTGGCCGCTGAAGCTATATACAAGGAGCTTCATGGCAACGAAGATGGCACGCTTCCGGCCACTTTCAGATTGATCTACATGATTGGTTGGAAACCTAGTCCCACTCAAGCTAAGCCGCTTGAGCGGGGGACGGGTATGTTCAGCATCAAGGACCATCTGGAGAAGAATGGTAAGCCTGGTGGAGACAAAGAGTAGAAGTCAAACGAGGATTAGGTTTACGACAACTCGTCACATGAAATAATTAGTCGAACATACGTCCGGCGCCAACGATACGGCAGAAACTAAGCATCTTCACGAGAAATTAGCAATCTCAATTCGGACACCACGTCCTGTAGTTCTACTACTAAGCTTTGTATATATCTAATAATCTATAGATAGCTCGGTCTTCCAACGACCTCATTGACCTCCATCAAAGAATGATATGTTGCATGACTATGTCGCTCCGCTAATTCAGCTTGTGATCAGACTTCCTGAACTCATCCTCTCAAATCTGCTTCTCATGATCAGGTGTCTTTGCGCCCTCGCCTTCTTCCGACGAGTCAATAGCGTTTGCCTGGTTGACGCGAGGGTCAGCGGCAGCAGTTGCGCGAGCAGGACCGAGAGCAGGACGCAATCCATTGACGAGCTTTCCACCGCTTGTGGAGGCCTTGGTGGGGGGCAAGGCTGGGAAAGAGGAGAGGTCAACGTGTTCGTTGCTTGACACGTCCTCCATACACTCGCGCGCCATGTGGCCTTCGCCGCCGCATTTGTAGCAGATAAACGGCTGCTGAGACTTTGCCTTGCTCCGCTCAGATTGCGGCTTCTCCTCCGGACAGTTGCGTGCAATATGGCCGTCCTCGCCGCATTCGTAGCAAACGGGTAGTGGACGCTTGTCCGTTGCCTTGTTGAGAAGACCGGTAATGATCGCGGGTTTGGCGGCGGACTGCTCTGCTGGGCAATTGCGGGAAAGGTGGCCGGTTCCTTTGCAGGTGTAGCAGACTGGACCTAGACGCTGCTCTGGCTTCTTGTATGACATTCCAGTTGCAGCGAGGGACTCACCAGCAATCGCCGTGGTGCAGTTACGTGCAATATGACCCTCACCACCGCACTTGTGGCAGGTGAACGGTGTGTAGGTTTTGTTGACATACTTCTTATCGTGCTTTGCTGCGAGAGCTGGAATAGTTCCTGCTATGCCGTTCGCATCAGCCTTGACGTTGTTGAATTGACATGCGGCGGCCTTGCCCTTCTGCTGAGGCTTCCAGGACAACATATTACAAGGCCTGTCGGCGAACTTGATGTAGGGACGACGACCGGCGCGGATGTCCTCGATGTAGTTGATGGCCCAGATCACACGGCGATCCTTCGTAGTGCGATAGTAATCTTCGCTGACCTTGACACGTGAGGCGATGTATTTCTGCAAAGCACTGTCCAGCGCCTTGCCGAAGGCCTCATTCGTGTTGGCAAGCTCTTGATACGGCTCGTAGTCGCAAGTCCACGGCCTCGCCATCTCATCTACAATGCAGCGAATTGCGCAGTCGTATAGCGCTGGGATCGAATCTTGGTAGCGCTTAATCTCGTCGATAGTTGGAAGCGTATGGTAAAACTTGCTCTTCAGGCGATTGAAGATACGCTTCCTCAGCGAGTCGTATTCAAGAAGGTCGCAGTGTTTGTACACGTCGATCAAGGCATCCGAGTTCAGTGCCTCGAACGTAGGCATGTCCGAGGGATCACGCTCGCCAGCTTGCATGTACTTGTAGATCCAACGGATGGCGTTCTTCGAACCGTTAGGAATAGTCAAGACTGTGCTTCGTTCTTCGACGAGCTTCTTCCGGGCTACGGGGGAGAAGTGCGCTAGTAGATTCACGGATGCACTCTCAAGACCGATGTAGCGGTTATCGTCGGGACCGATGACAATGTTTGCCTTTGGACCCTTCCTGAAGCTGATGCAGTTAGCACACTTCGAACACAAAACGGGAAGACTTTCAGGATAAACTTACTCGGCGAGCTGCTTTGGCGTAAGCTGGTTCGTCTTAGGCGGAGGCATGCGCCCAGAATTGGTCATCGTTGTCATGGCTACAGGTCCTTCTTAATCCAAGCTTGTCCTAACTGCTGTGAGTAAAAAATCTAGCAGTCTGATAGCAGTTGAAGGAGTGATAGGTTGGCGGGCCAAAGCTGGTGAGGCCCTTACAAGATTATGGACGAGGAAGTGAGGGGCTGACTTACTTTGAACACGGTTGAGTTAGCGACAGGTAGCCTATGTGGGGAGAAGAGAGTATAAGAGCATGGCCACGGGTTATATAGTGAGGAGTGTTTCTGTGGGTCTGCGTTGGGAGAACAGTGAAGGAACCATCACGTGAGAAATAGTGAAGTCGCAACGACCTTTACTCCGGTGAAGGAACTGCTCGATATTCGTGCATAGGTGTCGGCTATCGTATCACCAGCGATGCTACAGCGACATGGGGAGTGAAAGGTTCACGTTGTCGGCAAGACCGAGTGAGCACTCCTCAGACCGGGACAAGTTGCTTTGTAGCGGCGACACTTCCAACATTCACAGCTGACCAGAATATAGCGTCGCTAGTCGTGGAACAATATTGTCGACTGGGATGTCGTCAACTCGCAAGGTTGCTGATGCCACAAGCACCAACGAGTAACACTGTTTCAATTCGAATGATGAAGAAACTTCACTTCTCAATATTGTACCTATCCGAACCCATATACAATTGCGTATTCTTGACATGTCGCGAAAAGAACACAATGAAGGAATCCATAGTATACGTGAATCCGACTTGATAAGTTGGGATGGAGCAGTCGCGCTAGTTGGCCAGTCGTGTCCACTACTTCACCATCTGAGGCAACCGCGCCTGCTTCCTGTACTGTTGGACTACCCACGCAAGCACCAACATCGACCTCGTCACTAACCCTGCTACAATGCATTGTCGCAGTATCGACGTCGGACTGCATTCCCAATTCGACATCGAAAAATTACCCGAGTATCGCCCAGATCCGCGTGGTAACACCAGCTTCACGCCGCAATTGGATGAGAAGACGTCGACTTGCAGCGTCTACGTCCCAGCTTTGCCAGGCAGCACCTTCTGGATCGAATATGCTGTGTCGCCGCCAGTCCCCGAAGGGCATTACTTCCTGTTCAAGCTGTACATCAACGGCGCGCACGTCGTGAGCTGGTCGACGGGCAAGGACGAGGAATGGCAGGGCAAGACTATGTTCGGTCTATTCGAGAGCCCCGGGGATGGCGGTGACAGGAAAAAGTTCGAGAAGCGAGTGCTTTGCTTTACAACCAAAGATGACGTAAATGCATTCGACGAGACCGCGCGCGTCGAGATCAGAGTACATCGTGCACATGGACGGAAGCGAGTCGAACGACAGGCAGAAAAGTACAAGGAAACGGAGCATGCTAAGACTGAGACTGGGATAGGGTAGGTGCCCGACAGGACACGCACGTACTGTGCTAACCTCGACAGCCTTGTAAACGCTGGGCCTGCGGGACCGCAGCATCCGAAGCGCTTTTACAAATTCGCCCTCATCGACCCTTTCGATCAGCCTTTTGTGACATTCCGATACTACTGCCGCAGCTGGGATCAACTGCGCGAGTTGGGGCTGCTTGATCACAATCGCGGCGGTGCTGGCGAAGAGAACGACCTCCCTGTGATAGAGCCGAACGAAGGCGGTGGTACCGATGAAACCATCGAGGGCATAAGGGCCTGTAGCGCCATGAGCAGGGATTCGGAAGATGTCTTTCAGGACTGCAAAGAGAACTTTGATGGACGAGCCGCGAGTGCCACAGGCATACAAGGACAGACTAGGAGTTCGTCAAGCCCTACGCGATCTACATCAGCGGGGAGGCGGAACCCATTTACCCACAGAGCGTCACTACGTCTGGTGAGCGATACAGAGCAGCCGCGCGCCTACATCCCACGCGGTGCACCAGGCCCGAAGGCAGATCTGCCAGTTGGGCATGTGGGCGAGAGTGCACAACAGCGCTATGGCATTGTCCGCACGCCAACCCCGTTCTACCGGCTCTCGATACCACCGTCTATCAGACTCGGGCCTCCAGAAGAAGCTTCACGGCCTCTTCCTACGCTTCCCATCAAGAACGACTTCGAAACATCCACGTCATACCACCCGCATCCTGCGTATCCATTAGACGACTGGACTGTGCGCACTCCCAGCCCCGTCAAATCGGTTCGGGACGGCATATCCACTCCGCCGCCGTTCAAGCGCAGAGAGCAAGGTCGGTCGGCTTCTGCATTGATGAGCGTGATTGCATCTGCTTGGAAACGCCGAGGATCACAGACGCCAGATGGATCGCTGCGAACAGACGGTACGGAAGATGCGCAGAGGTTGCTGTGATGTTGAGGGCGTGATAGAGCCGCGGTGGGCAGTGTGGTTGCAAGTGATCTGAAGCGGGCACGTTGACATTGCGAGATTGGAGCATAGGATTCGGCTGAGAGGTCAATAGAGCTCTGATGCTGCTCCACGCTACCCAATCAACATTTGAGATGTCATGAGGTCAGGACGCGTAAGATGAAACGTGGGACGATTGCCGATCGGCACGATGATGCAAGGCACCGCGCCGTGATTCGCTCCTCCACAACCCCGCAAACTGCAGCTACCTCGAGCTTCCATCCCAGCTGACAGCTCCAACACTGTTGCGTGCTTCATGCTTCTTTGCGTATACAATAGCCCATAACTCATGTTTTCGTCATCATAGCGTCGAGCATATTCTTTTGGTATTGATCTGGCGGCGATAGTCCTCGAACTACACCATGCGTCCCTTTGCTGTCGCAGCTGCGGCGCTCCTAGCAAGCGTGGTAGATGCGTCGACTCTCCAACCACCCGTCCTTCCGTTGATCGTGCGGAACCCATATTTGAGCACATGGCTGCAAAACGCAAGGGAAGAGCCATGGAGCAAATGGCCCATGTTCTGGACTGGATCTGAGGTTGGCTTCAGTGTCATGGCGTCGGTCCCTGACACGAACGAAGTCTACCCTTTACTCGGCCGACCTCATGATTCTCTGGAGCAAAAGGACAAAGAGTATGTTTACTCTAATCTTTCAAAGCATAGCCGTCACTGACTCTTGCCGGTTCTAGTTACGCGATAGCATACCCCATATACCGAGGTGCTAAATACGACGCGTCGACCACCAACCTTACGTACTCGATACCCGCACCCGATGCACTCCGCTCCGCGAAAGACGTCGAGATCATCTTGTCCTTCCTCTCGCCCATCACACCGACCTCGACTTTGCGCCAGACCATACCGGCAGCATACCTGTCTATACACGTAGAAGGAACGTTCGATGTCAACATATACGTGGACGTGAACGGACAATGGGTCAGCGGCAAGAGGGAGAGCCTGATAGAATGGGGCTTGTTCCAGCATGTCGCGCCGGGTCTGAACGATAAGCTCAAGACGTGGCAAGTCAAGCGACAGGTTGAGCAGCTCTTCACCGAGACGAACGATCAGCCTGAGTGGGGTCAGCTGCACTTTACTGGGCCAGTCGATGCGCGCCATGAATCGGGCACATCCGCGCTATTGCGTCAGCGGTTTGCTCGAACCGGAACGTTGCAGAACGAGGTCGATGGGAACTTCCGCGCTGTCATGGATGAAGAGCCCGTGTTTGCGTTTTCGAAAGCCTTCAAGCTGGCAAACTCGTCCAACACTGGCTTCAAATCCAGCAGCAACAGCGACAGCGTTCTGTTTACGATAACCCACATCCAGGATCCAGTGACACAATATGCGTCCGCTCGCGGTCTTACGTTCATGCGGCCGTTGTGGAAGTCCTGGTTCCCCCAAGACGACAAGCTCATTCAATTCCACTACGGCGATTTTGCAATGGCAAAGAGCCTCGCTGGCAACTATTCGGAACAGCTGCGCATCGATGCCTACCAATCTGGCTCGACGAACTACGTGGATATCGTTGCCTTATCTGCACGACAGGTCATGGGTGCCACGAGCTTCTCCGGAACCAAAGACAACCCGTTGCTCTTCCTAAAAGAGATCTCCTCCAACGGCAACAGTCAAACGGTCGATGTCATCTTCCCGGCTTTCCCGTTCTTCCTGTACACGCAGCCTAGGTGGTTGGCGTACCTCTTAGAGCCACTTCTGGAACACCAGCTGTCCGGCCAGTATCCCAACAAGTACTCGATGCACGATCTTGGCGCACACTTCCCTAATCTGACGGGACATGCCGATGGACGCGACGAGTACATGCCTGTTGAGGAGTGTGGCGATATGCTGATCATGGGTCTGGCACTGGTCAACTCGTTAAGCTACAACTCCGACGCACAAGCTCAGTCCATCTGGTCAGCTATCGGCAACGACGCAGACCATAGTGCTGATGCAACCAACGCATTCTCTTTGAACAGCGTTGGAATGCACGACGGAGTTGAATACATCGATGAGACTTGGGGCGGAAGTACCAAAGGCATCGACCAAGCGAAGAAGTGGCTGGAGGGCAGCTATGACCTGTGGAAGCAATGGACAGGCTATCTTGTCGAAGACGCTCTTGAGCCTCACAACCAGCGTAAGCATTGACTCGCGATAGTTCAAACTACAAGCTAACGAGTATCACAGTCTGCACTGATGACTTCGCTGGCTGGTTGCCACTTCAAACGAATCTTGCCTTGAAGGGCATTGTCGGCATCAAAGCCTTCAGTGAGATTGCTGACCTCATGGATCGACCCGGCGACGCAAAGCATTACCGCAACATCTCCGAGACGTACATCAAGAAGTGGCAAGACTACGGCATGTCGCGCGACGGCACACATGCCAAACTCGCGTACGATTGGTACGGCAGCTGGACCACTCTATACTCACTTTACGCCGATGCCGTACTCTGCTTCCACCCCACCATCACAAACTCGTCTTCTATCTCAGAACAGCCAGATTACGCATCTGGAAACGATGAAGCGCAGAGGCCTTTGTCGCCTTCTAAGCACTCCTCCGGCCGCGAACCCATCACCGAAGATTTCATCCCCGACAAAATCTACAACCTCCAGAGTGACTGGTACTCCACCGTCATGCAGAGATACGGCCTTCCCCTCGACTCTCGTCACTTGTACACCAAGTCCGACTGGGAGTTTGAAGCTGCTGCCGTTGCGAATAAGAAGGTGCGCTCGGAGATTCTTGATCGTGTGGCTCTTTGGTTGAATGAGACCGTCACGGACCGCCCTTTCACGGATCTTTATGTCACTGAAGGTGATGGTGGATTCCCTGGGCCTTGGTTCTTTGCGAGGCCGGTTGTTGGGGGGCACTTTGCGTTTTTGACGCTTGAAAGGGCTTGTGGTGGGAGTGGGGAGAAGTAGGATGGTGGGCGTCGATGAGTTAACATGAATGCATGTAGAGGGTATTCAGCGGTGAGAAGATTGGACGCTGCGCAGATGCGACTATTCAACACCATTAGTCGAATATGAATTGGCAGCGCTATGTTGCAGCATGGTCTCCAGGGTCTTCTGAACTAGCCGTATCCGGCGCAACCGAGGTATAACCTTTTAGCGCTTCAACGTATCTCTCCTAAACAACAATCCTCACCCCTACGCACATTCGCATCAACATCAACCAAGAAACACGCGTCCAAGCTCCATGATGTCGTATTCAGTATCGCATGGCGGCCGATTGGTGTCCTGTACTCCGTATGGCTGAGTTGGTAAACGCGCTTTGTGCCGAACACGGCGCGCTCAAAGAAAGTGATGCCTCGCGTCGATGGCTTCGGAAAGTTTCGCCTTCGTCAAAGGAACCCAAATCAACAAAGGGCGCGCAACATCGAAATGATGTCTTTTGGCAGCGAACCTTGGAGTTCTCGAGTCCTACTAAAGATCACCACTATACTCTCTGAGCCACCGATTCGCGCATCGACATCTCCGACGGATATCTGGACGACACCATGGTTCTTTATCATGCTAACGGAAGAGTTGTTGCGGACCACGATCGATATCTAGATGAAGAAGCACGGAATCTAGCGGATCATTATCGATACATCGAACAGATTGATATCTGTGACCAAAAGTCTGCGGACGCTTCTACTGATAACGTTCAAATCATTATCGATAAGCAAGAGTATAGAACACTCTATTGTGAGAGGGAGGGATATTGGGAAACCATAAAAAAGTTCAGGCAGAAAACTTCATATAACGACTTATCGGCGGTTGATCGCGCTACCCTGATGATGTGCTCGACCTTTGCCGATGACCACTTCAGATACAATCCGGGCGCCAAGACTCTTCATCTACCAGTGCGTTATCCGAGACAACACCAAGCTGGTCTGGGTGACAGAACGAATCAGTATTTCAACGACAACTATGAATCTTGCGTAGATGGAAAAAGACTCGCCGAACAACTTGATGACCAAATGGCGTTTATACGACCGGAGGAAATCGAAGAATACATCATTCCATGGCTACAAAAAGTGCAAGAACAGAGTAATCGCGAAGAAGATGAACCAGACAAAGAGGACGATGCAAGACCACCCAAGAAGACGAAGCGCGCACGCAAACCAACAGGGCCTGACGGTGCCGTCACCATGAGAATTCCAGATGCACTTGACGACAAAATCCATCTCTACAACGCTATGCTGCAGCTAGGCCTGTCTAAGCTCGTGCAACTGGTAAGAATCACTTCTCCAATGCCTACCTATTTTCAAGACATAGACTGACCATACCCCTAACATTTAGCCACTCATCGACGCAATCGTCATGCAGATGTACAAAACCAAACTCAATGCGTGTCATCTTGCCACTCTAGAGCATACTGTCGGGCGCTTCTACTCCAGAGGTGTTGCTGTCCTTGACCCAGTTCTCTGTCATTTCATCGGAACGTATCCTCGCAGGACCTTGCAAGATCGCAGAAACGTCAGACCTCCACCTGAAAGCGAAATTGAATCATCAGATGATACGAATAAGCCCAGCGAACAACCGCCAGAAGAAGCGCTGGATGCTGATAATCAGTCGGGAGAAGAACCACCCGCAACAGCACCAGTACCAGAAATAGAGAGCAACTTCGACTTCAAGAACTCGGAGAGAAAGTATCTCGGTTACCATGATCAGCCTGCGGGCCGCGAAAAACCTTATGATGAAGACAAGTTCATTCTTCCCCCTGAGCTGCCTGTCATCGGTCATAGTATAAAGCATTGGTCTGGAGTCCGCAAGAACGGTAGCACAGCTGCGGCTCATAACGGATTTCCTCTCAACATTGGAAAATACAAGAAGTTCATTCGGAGGAATGCGACAGATGCGATCGACGTAAATGACTATTTTGAAGAGGAGACAAATCGATTGGCAGGTCATTCCGACTACGAAGACAACGGTCCGGGGGAGGGTGATTTGTGATGTCTTCGTTGGACCAAAGGCTACTTCCAGTACGTCGTAGTTCTTATTCAAACCCAATCCTCATCGCTTTCGTCACATATATCACTGTCAACTTGATACCTTGTCTTCTCCAATGTCTCATCTACATGCTTCTATCGAGATACAGTGAACGCCTCTTCCACACAAACATGACCTCGGCAGCGACAGGAACAAAAACAACGGTAGCGACAATCTGACCAAAAGTCCACTGCCCATCTGGGAAGCTCCCACCAGCTGCTCGGATCATGACACTTTGTAGTTGTCGCAGCCGAAAGAACGCCCAGAATTGCACAACAAGTGCGATGGCGACGACAACGTCGATTCCCAGTTTTGCATACAACCCAACAATATCTCCATCAAACATAGAACAGCACTTTGTCAGCCAGGCTTGTTTATGGTCCATGTCCTCTAAAGCGGAAGAAAGGATTTTCGAGATGACCACAATGGACAACAGCAGATAGCTGAGAATGCCGAACGCCGTGGTGAGATCGCGTTCATGTGAGCTGATAGTGCTAACGCCTTCGAAACAGACGCCTGCGATCACGCTCCATTCTTCGAACGTTATGGCGGTGTTTGGCGAACTTCCGATCCGGCTTTCGCCTGCATTGGTCAGTCGGTAATCTATTAACAGGTCGTTACCACTTACCGAAAGTACCTCCCATGCGAGAGAAGAAAGGGCAAAACCCCATAGCCCAGCATATCACAAACAAGACAAAACGTTGTCCTCTCCGAGCATCGGAGAGAAGCCCGGGCTGTCCATCAGTGCCGCTTCCTGCCTCTTCATATCTGTCTTCTGGAACATCAGTACCACTAGACAACCGTCTTCTAGCAGCATCTATTGCGCCGCCTTCCAAGAACATTCCCGGTCGCAACACCATTGGAAGGAGAGGCAGAAGCGTGAGCGACGAGACCAGCCAAGCAATCTCGACCGTGAAGCCACCCATTCCAACAGCGTTTACACCAAAGTCTACCCCAGACAGTGTAACAATGCTAGCAGTTTGAATCGCGAAGGTGAAGAAGATGGCGTTGTCGAAAAAAGTTCTTGTGGCGTTCGCAACCAATAGCCTTCCGATGATTGGATGGCCTTTTGCGCTTCGTTCAAACCACATCGATGTCGCTACGAGACATGCGCATATGGAGCTCTCAAGAATATATCCAATCGCCATACCAATACCGCTGATGTCTGGATTCCCTGACCCCCAAAGAGCCCCGCATACGTGAGTTTTGCAATCCTTCACAAGGCTGAAGTCCCCGCCCGTGGCGTTGCGGAGCAGGTCGATGTACGCTGCGAAATCCGTTCGAGTGGAAAGGGCAAGACAACCCGATGGGTCCATTTTGGAAAGCTGTCAGTATGAAGAAGCAGCGAAGGAAAAGTCGGAACCGTCTATTGTACCGACCAAAAGAGGATGTCAGCTCTGATCAGGCTGAAGTCTGCCTTATCGCTCAGCAGAAGCCCCCCCTGCCGCGGCGTAAGCTTAGCCCCCAACCTTGAGGTTTTTTTTAGACCGACGCCCCATCGCGACTCATTACAAAGCAGATAAACCCAATGATTACTCTAAGCCGAGTTTAAGTCTTCGTTCTCACTTACTGCTGTCGAAAATGAAAGCGTTTCTTGTATACTTGCTCGTTTCGCATCTCATCACAATGACAAGCGCTCAATCGGTAAGAAACCTCCCCAAGTTTCACAGACGAGAGTGAGACTTACTCTATAGCTTGATACTACGCTCGTCAGCTCTCCGTTATCTGCATCTGAATTAAGCGTATTTGAGGGAACAACTCAGTTCAATGGCCAACCATCATTGTTCATTACCATGACACGACCTTTCACCACAACAACATCAACATCATCGACGTCTGCATCTAAACACCCGATAGCTCCACCCCCGCATTCATCACCGCCTCAACCTCCACCTTCACCTCCACCTCCGACAGCAGTTCCACCCCCATCTCCACCTCCCACAGCAGTCCCACCTCCAGCCCCGACAGCAGTTCCAACAGGTGTTCCGACAGGTGTTCCGACAGGTATTCCAACAGGAGTCCCATCTCCGCCAAACCCTACCTTCACCCTACCACCTGTTTCGGGTGGCGGACCTCCAGGCTTGTCTACAGGTATTAATACATTACAAACAACCTGAAAGCCTTCTGCATATGCTGATCCCGGAGCAGGTTATACAGTCGGTACCGCAGTTGGCGGCTCCGTCGGCGGTTTACTCATACTCTCCCTCCTTATTTTCTGGTATTAGTCCAGCTCTCGCAATGTGTAATTACATACTGACTAATCAGGTTCCGCGCGCATAATAACAAGAAGAAGAAGTTGCGACTCTCTGTTAGTAACGGGTCAGCGCTAGCAAAAAAGCTTGAAGAAGAGAAGACGGAGAATGTCAAGGCCAACGGTGTTCCAGAGAGAAAGCCACTGCTTATGAATCCTAATGCTTCTGGAACAGAGACAGAGACTCATGTGAGGAAGCTAGACGGCGAAAGAACTCCGAAGTCTACTAATACGATGTGAGATGGTCACATATCACAAGAATGCGTTGGCGGGTTGAGCGGCCTAGATCACGCAATTTTGCAACATTTTATTCCATTTTTACGATGATTAAACTATCAAACATATCAAAGATCCATAGCTACGTGTGACGAGCACATGTGCGACCCGCGCAGTGCCCGCTTTGAACTTCGCATTGATGCAAATGGACTGATGCTCTCTCGACTATCTTTGCTCCTCTTCTTCGGAACGCTCTCAAATGTGCGCTTGAAAAAAGCAATTGGGTATCGTAGATGGGTCGCTCGTATGTGAACAGTACATGTGCCGTGTAGCTTTGGGATGGATGGCGACTTGACTGTGATGACGCGCTTGCAACGCATGCCTGTTTGGGGTCTCTCGGCCATGTGTAGTCTGCCTCTGCCCGTAAGGCTCATCCGCTAGACCTTACAAGTGGCGGGTATGGTGAGAGACTGAAGGGGCGCAGCTTTGGCGCTTGGTTTCGTCTTTTGTGTCTGATTTGGCGTTTTTCTGTTTTCATCTTTTTTTGGTAGGGATATCTTCCCTTTCAGGAAAAGAAAGTCTCAAATTCATCGCGTGCATATCGCGAAGGAAGAGATCTGAGCGTTGGCCATGCTGGCAGGGCCTTCTGTGGTACATTGATGTGGCATGATCCCCATGTGTTGGGATTCTGCTTAGCAAGATCGCACCGTATGCTTGGTGTTCGTGACCAATGCCAGCGTCTTGGGCGATGGCTTCATGCTGTGCAGACGAAGACAGCGAGCTGCTCCTCTACTTACTCCAGAAGGCCAATCGTACTGATTCCGTCCTATACCTCGCCATCAATGACGACACCCAGGTTAGCGGTGTCGCACTGACTGGTATAGTCTCCGTCTCTTTCTTTCTGCTCAATGTCCTTGCAAGAGCCTATGACCGTCTCACTCCTGTAGACTGTGTCATTGCAGTAAGGTTCAGGATACTTTTGTTCTCAACTCAAAGCTCTTCGTCCTCTTTGTTGTGAACTGGGCTTTGGTTTTGAGCTTCATCACCCTCGTGGATGTCGGTATCGTCCCAATCTACCTCAACATCGTAGCGTTGAGATACTGTAGACGGAGTCTTGCACGGTCGCACTGCTTTAGTAACCGGTACTGTAGGCTCATGTGAAGATCCTCCTAGTCCGTCACGACCTGGTGAGGCCTGGTGAGGACTCAAGGACGGATCCATCGCCGTCTCTTGTGTCACAACAGACCCAACGTTTGCGACTTGTGTAGGTAACGTGGCATCGATGGTTCCTTGAGATACATCGTCTTCGCCAGTAACATCGCTGCTGCCCTTATTCGCAATCTGTCCAAATTGGGAGTTGGGACTGTCATGACGCGAAATACGTCCATCCTTGACCTTCGACGGTGGCGATTCTCCCTCTTTTGGCGAGACACGAGGACCTGGAGATTCAGCATGCATCAAAGACTGTAATGAGCTTTCCGCTGCAAGCGCAAGTTCAGACAAGTAATGTTCGCCATTGCTGCCAGGTGTCGCTGCTCTTCCCGCGGGAGATGCCAATGTTGGTGTGATCGGCGGGAGTGGTGTCGTGGATGCATAAACTGTTGCCATTCCCCGCGTTGCAACCGTCAACTTACGCTGCGCCGCTTGTTGAGCTGCAGCTCGAGCTGCGAGAGGACTATAGTCAAATGTTGACCAGTCAATGATGGTAGGGTCGTGTGTGGTTGTAGTTGTCTCTTCCGGGTCTTTGAGCCAGTCTATACGACATGTTTTCGAATAGTCGAACCAACCAACAACGCCATCATCCTCTCGCGCACCGTAGGCCATTCGGGTCTCCGTGCCGGTGTTGTGGTCGATGTCGAAAACGCCATGCTCGTATACTACCACGGTAGAGCTGTGCGTGATTGAGATGCAGCCGCCTTCTTTCAAGGCTGCACTAGGGTGCCATGACTCCAACACACGCCTGTGCTCCGGCTTGGGCGTAACTTGGCTCATCCAAGCGGGTTTGTTCCCATGGAATCGTACTGGCTGCGTATCCGGAACTCCGATGAGCTTGAGGTACTCTGCTGCTAGAAGAAGTCCTCGCTCGGTAGCGATGTGAACCTTCCCATTGTAGAGATAGAGATCACAGTCGCCGATGTCTCTAGTTGGCTCGACTTTCGAAGCATCTTTGCGGCCAAGGTCTTCGGACGTCCAGAACTTCTTCCTGGAAAGGCGAAGCGCTTCCTGCCGCAGAACAAGCATCTTACGACCAAAGACATGGACCTCGTTGTCATCAGTGAACGACCGTTTCAGCCTGTCTGAAGGCTTATCCATAACCTCGAATGGGTACTGATGTTCAATCGTATGTGAGCACAGGAGGGGTATGCTGTAAACGTCATAGTCGACAAAGGTAACTCCTTCCTCTGGGAAGCGATCCTGACCGGCGTACAAGTGGTGATCATCCAGAGATTTCTTGATCTTAGAATTCCGTCTCTTTATAGCCTCGTGGCTCGCTTTGGCCTTTTTGCGTGAAGCTACCTGGGGATTCTCCAACTCCACGAACTTCCGCTTACTGCGCTCAGCCGGCGGTGTGACTGTTTGGCTTGGAGTAGAACTAGGCTTTGGCTTTGTGCCACCTGCGCTGCTTTCGCCATCCTTTGCGTCTTCCATCTTGTGTATTTCCTTCCCTGCGCTCGGTTGCCGTGACTTGGGGGTTGAGGCGGCGCCCTTGGTGACGGATGTACCGGGAGGCATCGTGGCCGCGGTCTTGGTGCTAGCATTGGACTGCTTTAGCGAGCTGGCTTTGGTGTTTTGACTTGGGGTCCGTGGAGTAAGCGCCTTTGCCTCCGGCTTCGCTTCGGGTGCTGTGATCTTGCAACCGTCTTTGACACCGTGTCCCGTCTTAGGGCTCTTTAGCTCATGAGAGACTGTCTCCAATACAGCAGTTCTGCTAGGAACAACAGGTTTCTGTTTGAACTTGTCATCACGGAGCTTCTTCCTGTCTTCCTCGGTCATGTTCTTTAGGTCAAGTAGGCTAGGGACCTTCTTGCCTGCATCAATGCTTTTCTCCACTGCTGGTGCGCGTACATGTTCTTGTCCGTGAGCGACCATTGTCGGTTGCATTTCTCCAGGTCCGCTACGCGCTTTCTTCTTCGCATGCAGTCCATCATCTTCAGTTGCCTCTTGTTTACGCTTCCGGGAAACCTGTTCAGCGGCGTCGGTAGTCGCACTTGCGCGGAGTTCTTGGACCTTGATTGGCCTATCGTGGATCTCTCTGGTTGGGGGTGGGGTGCGCGAGCGCCTGTTGTCTCGATGCTTGGATTGTTGCTCGGGCTGAATGTCTCGCCCTGGCGACTTGCTCCGCCGGTCGCCATGTCCACGTCTGCCACCGTATGCACGTGCACCATTACGGCCGCGTTCTTGCTGTTGTGCTTGGTCTTGGTGTTGAAGTCCTTCTTTTGCCTTATATCGAACATGGGTAGTCATCGCAGTCTTGGGGTGAGTATTGTGGGCGCCGTCCGTCTTTTGGTGCGAACCGCCGTTGCGTTTCCTGGCCATAGTGTCGATTATCGAGGACAGCAAAAGACCTGTGATTTGATACGGAAGGTCGTGTGTAGAGGGGAGCAAGTCAGACTAGTGAGACAAAGGTATTGTGTGGGTCCATTGTCGCGCTAGTACCACGTGCTCTAGTATTGTCTCTGTCACCCACATTCACTACGGCCATACTTTCGAAATGTCCTTCTCGAAGGATAATGGTCATTCTATGCGCCTCCAGGAACGAGTTGTACCGTTGTGCGCGCATAGTTGCGTCATCACGGCGTTGCAGGCGCTGTTGCCAATCATGGCAGGCAGGCGCAGCCTATAGTGAAGAGCCATATTTTTCCGTCGCAGCATTGCAGAGCCTCAATCCGGCTTAACAGACTTACAAAGCTTAGAAACAACCTCGGAACGAAATGCTGCCGCTACACCATCGAGACGACCAAGCTACAGTTGCAGGCGCACAGCTCGAAGAGAGCTTCGGCAACATGGACATAGATACTACGGCTTCCTTCGATGATAGCCCGAAGCAGCCATTTGGAGATCTTTCGTATGAAATACGCGCTCTTCTCCTGGAAGGTCCTCCAATTTTGCTTGTCGCGTCTCATTCGGGTGCGCCATCGGACTACGCCCACCAATGTTCTGCTGCCAAAGGTCTCGTTTCCCTCGATCGTAGTCGTCAGATGACCGAGCAAGCCGAGAGCGGCCACCGTCCATATGCCATCGAAATTTCGGTTTGGGCGCTCGCTGCGGCTTCGCAGGCGATTCGAACCGGCTATGAGGAATACCCAGACGTTTCGCAACTCGCTCTTGCCATGGGCCCCATCTTACCAGGTTACGCCATGTGTGTCCTCGACTGGCTTGTTCGGTGTTTCAGAAGCAAGACGACGACATCTTTCATTCCCGATGACCCAGAAGTCGATGGCGAAGATAAGTGGTATTGGCTGTATAGCTATGCGGCGATGCGCGCTCTCGGTATTGACGCTGTGGAAGATCTGCAGCCGTTCATCAAGCGTCTTATTGATCATGAAGGCCTCGTCGCGGAGATGACCAGCTACCTACGTCTTCTGAGAGCCCTGAAGCCTTCGGATCCAATCGTCACGTATCTTGCTGTAAGAACAGCCAGGCAGATGTTGGGAAATGCGCACGTGTTGTCGGAGGCGCAATGCGACGCCATAGGCGCAGCACACCCGCATTTCGCCGCGCTCGTCAACGAGCAGCTACAAAAGTCAAAGTTGTGATCTCTTGTCGAACACCAGGCAGCGGTGAGGGGACGGGTCCCAATACAATAAGCAAGTAAACCTCATTGCTGGTTGAGATGTCTGGTCGAAGTAAGGCGGGGTCCCGGAGCTCCACATGCTAAACCTTTTCGGAAAGGTTCGCCTGATAACAAGGGACCCATCCACCTGGGCAACAAAGATGCTCTACATCACTCCCACCACCTCAACCAAATGCGCAAGTCGGTCAGCTGCGCAATCTTCTCTCACCGCATCAGATGAGAGAGTCTATCTTCATGACAAGTTTATGCTGTCTCTTGTCAGCCCTAGCAAGGCCCCAGTGTAGTCGTTTTTCCTTTTCAATCCCCTATTTCGCTACAATGTCAATGCATCGGCTTGTTCCACGGTACTGCCAAATGATTCGCTCATGCTATTGAAATGGCTCACGATTTGTTCGCTGGACCGCGTCTTTTTCAGTCTCTCGTCTCTCATTTCGTCTTCATCGTGACACAAGCGCATCTCCGATTATGGAAATGCTGATGTATCGTTCGCGGCAAACCCCTTCGATAACCCTCCACTGACATTGATGTCTGATTGCCAAATGTTTCGTTGTTTCTGTCATTTGTGTTGGGAAAGTTGACCGCTTTCTCTCTTCAGCTAAGGTTGCTGTCACCGCCAGGTGTGATGCGTGTTCCGCTCCGGTCATGGTGCTGTCCGGGCCAACGTTGAGGGACACCAGAGGAAGTGAGGGCTCGGAGACTCTGCCGGCGCATCCATTTGACAGTCGCGCTAACACATCTTAGCTCAATGCGGGAGGATGTTCCTGCATGGATCAATATTACACATCCAATGTTGGGACTGTATGGTACAGCTGCAGGTACTTGCTACCAGCACACAACGCTTTGATTCTATCTGAGAAGGGTGAGGGTAGTGCGAAAGTTGGTGTATAAGAGGGGCAACATCCTCACTCTAATCGAAGCACAACATCAAGCATCACTTTCAACACATCACCTCACCAACAACCACACAATCATCATCATCATGCGTTTCTCCCAAATCGCCACTCTTCTCTCCATTGCTGCTGCGGCCAGCGCCCAGTACACCTACAACATTACCCAAGCTGAGAAGCATGGTAACATGGAGAAGTACAAGTGCTTGTATGCTAAGCCTCCCCGAAACCTCGTTATACTCTGTACTGATGTCATCATGCTAGGGACAACAAGAAGCTCAGCAAATGGATGCCCAAGTGCCTTCACCAGTGCCAGGAGAAGGCCAACCATGCTGACGGCTGTGCGCCCGATGACTTTACTTGCCATTGCATCAACTACAGCGTCTACTCTGCCGTGAGTACCATGTCCGTCCTAGTTTCAGCTGCAGCACTTTTCTGACACCGTAACAGGCGATTGAGCCCTGCGCCTTCCCTGCCGCCCTCGGCGGTAAGGGCACTTGCTCGTTTGAGGAGCTCGGCAAGGCACGCCCTATCGTTCAGGACATGTGCAACTTCTTCAACGCCACTCTATACGACGACTACGCGGAGTGCGACATAGAACTGAGCGAGGAGAAGACTTACATGATCCTCGCTGACGAGGAATTCGGAGAGGTCACTTACTAGATGTGGACGAGCAAGGCTTGGTGTGATAGATAGGAGTATTAGACTTAGGATTGAACTTTAATAGACTTTCATCTTCTCAAACATCTTACTTACAGTGGGACATGTCTTATGCAGTCGTAGTCACTGGCGTCGTTACAGCCAAGTGATTTCACAACACCTGACATTCGTCTCACATGGTGCCTTCACGACCGCCGCCCCGACTACTACAAATAGACTTCTCGCGCTGCAACAACCGAACCACACTCACACCCTCACACTTCCACGCTCTCACACAACCATAACCACTATCCCCAATACAAGCATCCCTCCCAACAACCTCACTACAATGCCAGAGACATACGGCGAGTACGAACAAGAAGGCGGTCGTCGTGGCGGCGTCTCCGGCCAAGGTACCGGTAGCGGTAACAAGTGAAGAAGTCTAGTCGTTTTCGACCTTACTTCAAATAGAGATAGATAATGCCTGGTTCTCATCGGCGAAAAGCGCATCGTGTACACGAGCGCTTTGCTGCGTCGTCATGTGTTCGCGCACATGATAATCTTATCAGTTTAATGTAACCTTGAAATCATTCTTGTTACCGCCTATGAGGAAGTAAGCTGAACTGTGATTCCCAAAAGTGGATACCTAGGTAGGCTGCGTGATGCACAGATGTGATGTTGGGACGGATATAGACGAGTGTAAGTCGATGATGCAGGTCAAGACATGACGCCGTGACTATTGAACACGCTAGGAGACCAGACACGCGCACCCAGGAACTCATTTCGCCGTGTGTTGTTCCGACGCCCAGGAGATGTCGCGTTTCCAAGATGAGGAGCGGCGCAGCGCGATTCTAGCTAGCGTGCTTGGCATGAACGTGACGCGCGCGTGTGGCACATGTCTCCTTTCGCGCGAAAGTTCCACCAAAACCTTCACATACCTACGTTATCCCTGAGCCTACTGACTTTCTGTTCTTTCCGGACGCGTCGCGTTGCCCTGCGATACAGCAGCTCCGAAGCTGCCCAGTCTGCCAGATTCGACTGGCCCTTCCGGTGGGCTTGCGCCATGGCATTATGTACTGTCTCCAACCCCATTCTTTCACATACGACCATAGGATCATGAAAATTAGGCTTCCCGTCCGCTCAGCCATATACAAGCATGATACCGGCGGATTAGTAGTTAGGTGGGTGACCACTAGCGAATCCCCGCTGTTGTATGTTTTTGATCTTTTTTGCCCCAGCTAAGGACATGCGACAAGCTCTCGAGCGGTGCCGTCTGCGGGCATCGCTCCTATTTTTGCTGGTCTGGCAGTACTATTCACGCATCCATCACCCCAAAAGGCATCAATTCGGTTGTCTCTACCCCGAGGTTAAATGGCGAACAGGTCTTCGCCCTCCCACAAACATGTCGATCTACCCCACCTCCACAGTAGCTCCACTCCTGGCCATCACACACGAGGCTCGCCAAGGACACACCAGCCTCGTTCAGGACGACCTACATTACGTTCTGTGGACACCTTCTTGCGTGCGGGCTAGTCGACGGGTATGCTACCGCAAGTGACATGGTGAGCCGGGTATTGGACGGGCCACGGCCCGTTGCGGTCAAGCCGTAGCCAGGTACCTGGTCGAGACATGCAACTACAAAATGCTTGCCCGTCGGATGGTCAGGGAGAAAGTCAAGCCTCCCCTCTGGTTGCGACTTCTTCCACTGTTTGCACCATCTCACAATGTTTGGGGCCTTCATTGGCCTTGCTGGCCTTGTCAGCTATGCCACCGCCCAAAGCGACTCTGTCAAAGTCAAGTGGCTTGAGGATACACCAGAATACCTCGCTGGCGTGACATTCGGCCTACCGTGGCCTCGAGGACAGCACCTTGCGAACGCGACAACCTTCACCGTCTCTGGGGATGCGGAACTTCAGTCGTGGGCAACAGCATACTGGCCTGATGGCTCGCTGAAGTGGGTACGACATGTCCCTGTACGAACTGCATATGAGACATTGACTGACTTCGTACACCCACCTCTTAGACCGGACATGCTCTCGGAGCTAGCGACGTACCAGCCAGTGAATATACAATCACAGCTTCTGGTGCAGGAAACTCCTCGGCTTCGCTATACAAACGCCAAGCCAATGGCATCGAAGTCACCGACTCTGACAACACCATCGTGGTCAGTACTGGCAAAGTCTCAGCAACCTTTCCCAAGTCGGGCAACATTCTGGTTTCCACCATTGAAGCCGGCGGAAAGACGGTCGGAAGCAACGGTCACCTCGTCCTACGCTCTCAAGACGGTACTCCTGATGACGACGAAGATGGCAAGCCAACCGGCATCGACTACTTCAGCTTCACCAGCAAGATCTCGAACGTCACTGTATCGGAGGAGAACAGCGTTCGATCATTAGTCACTATCAACGGCATCCATACTATCGACGGAGATGGCGCTCATGACGACTGGATACCCTTCACCGTTCGGTTTTACCTCTACGCCAACTCCGAAGCAATTCGGGTCATTCACACCATCATCTACGATGGAGATATGTACAAAGATTTCATGTCGGGTATCGGCATTCGCTTCGATATTCCCCTAGCTGAAGAGGAGTTCTACGATCGTCATGTCCGAATCGCGGGTGTTGAAGGCGGGATGCTACACGAAGCTGTCAAGGGCATTACTGGTCTGCGTCGCGACCCAGGTGTCGACATTCGATCGGGCCAGTTCAACGGCACCGTCTTGCCACCGAACTCTACATGGGATCAGAGGGTGACCACTCGTTTACAGTGGATCCCAACGTGGAGCGACTATCAGCTCACACAACTCTCACCAGATGGCTTCAACCTCAAGAAGCGCACGAAGGCTGGCCAAAGCTGGGTCAAGATTCCTGGAGGCACACGTTCAGGTGGCCTGGCATATCTCGGCGGCGCTACGGTTGGCGGCCTTGCCGTGGGCCTTCGCGATTTCTGGAAGAAGTATCCTACCAGTTTGGATATCTCTAATGCCGCAACTGATACTGGATCAATCACCATGTGGCTGTACAGCCCTCAAGCAGGGCCCATGGATATTCGCCCATACCACGACGGACTTGGACAAGACACCTACAAGCAGCAATTGGACGCTCTTGATATCACATACGAAGACTGGGAAGGAGGCTACGACACTCCCTATGGCCTTGGCCGCACCAACGAGCTTTACATCTACGCGTTTGACAAGACTCCATCCGCCGAGCACCTTGCAACGCTCACCAACTTCACCAACAACCCACCCGTTCTTATTCCTGAGCCAGAGTACATGCGCGACACCAAAGCGATTGGGTCGTACTGGGACGTGCCTGGTGCTGTGGACTCTGCGCAAGCACAAACTATCGAGAACAACATGGACTTTCTGATCAAGTTCTACGAAGACCAAATCGAGCAGCGCCGTTGGTACGGATTCTGGGATCATGGGGACATCATGCATACCTATGATAATGATCGTCACCAGTGGAGATATGACGTCGGTGGCTATGCTTGGGATAATTCGGAGCTGTCGCCTGATCTCTTCTTCTGGGACTTTTTCCTCCGCACCGGTCGTGCGGATGCCTACAAAATCGCTCATGACCAAGTGCGCCACGGAGGCGAGGTCGACTCGTATCATCTTGGCAACTTTACTGGGCTTGGGACGAGACATGGCGTCCAACACTGGAGTGACAGTGCCAAACAGGCTAGAATCTCAACTCCAGTCTATCGCAAAACGTTTTACTACATCTCCGGCGGCGACGAGCGCACCGGCGACCTGGTAAGTGAGGTCATGGATGCTGATAAAGCCTTCCTTCGCGTAGATGCGAGACGCAAGGTGCGAGAACCGGGTATTGTCTACAACCCTGATCCCGAAGCGCTGTTCCTCAACTTTGGCACCGACTGGGCTGGTATTGCCCAAGCGTATCTTATCGAGTGGGAGCGTCGCGGGCCTCGCTGGGAAGAATCCCACAAAAAGCTCGTCCAGTCCATCATGACCTATCCAAAGCTCAAGAACGGATTCGCCACTGGCGAAGCTTTCTACAACAGTCTCACTGGTGCGTGGGCACCGCCACCCACAGACCCGAACAACACCGGCAACGTCACGGTTTCGCATCTGTCTGGTGTCTTCGGCGTCCTTGAGACTATTGATCAGCTTATGGACCACTTCGGTACGGAGGAGAAGAATCTCACGCAGCCTTTCTTCGAAGCCTTTTTGGACTATTGTTACTATTACGGCGCCGGGAAGGCTGAACAGAAGGCTCGTTATGGCAAGGACTTTGGCACTTTAAGTCTGATGCAGGGCCACTCGCGCTTCACCGCATATGTCGCGAATCATCGCAACAACGCGACACTCGTTCCAAGAGTTTGGTCAGAGTTCTTGGGCGATGGTAGTAAAGACGGTCTTGCACCGGGTGCTCCATGGGCGAGGGTGAGGGTCGATGGAAGTGACGCACTTACTGCTGTCGATGAAGCCACATGGGTCAGTACGAATGCCGCAGCGCTATATGGCGTTGCTGGTATTGAGAATCTGGCTCTCGTAGGCGCGCCTGACGTGAGCACCATAGGAGGTGGTAACGCGACAAAGGGATCCGTGTAGTCCTAGTCATTCGTATTAGCCAGAATTCTTCCCTGCGAACTACCGCCACATTCCTATCTCTATGCATGTTATCTTTGTTGGCTCACTACCCGCTGAGTGCACGAGCATTGGTTACGCTTTATACGATGCATTCCACTATAACGGTCCGGCACATCCGCGTGGCACAGTCCGGATAAAGGTCGGCGTCGGGGAGAAGACCTTAATCTGTGAGTAGCGAGCTGCATGGCCCGTGTGACAGGTCAAGGCAATGGGGTAAGTTGCCTTCAGTACGTCCCTGGAGTATGGGTTGATGCATTGCAGGCTGCTTCAATACACACCGAAAAAGATACGAGGGCGACACAAATGGAAGGCAGTTGTCGCCCTGACATGTTCCGCTGCTCCCAAAATTCACCCGCCACTTCTCATGATGGCTGTCTTCACGAAACTAAGCGCGCTTCCTAGGCTCTCTGTCGTCTTCGGGAAACTCTCTGTAGCGAAACTCGTTTCTTTAGTCATGGCATTTGTCTGTTCGCACTAATTCGCTTTCGAAGACCCGGGTGTACTAACGTTGGCAGATTGTTGTACGATGGGTGGTTAGAGGCATCTACCGAGTCTACTTTCATCCGCTTAGCCATTTTCCCGGGCCAAAGTTCTCTGCCTTTACGCGCCTACCTTACCTCACTGCCATAGCGAAAGGTGAACTACCACGACACGTTGCCCAGCTCCACACGCAATACGGAGAAGTAGTGCGCCTCTCGCCTGATGAACTCAGCTTCACCAATCCAAAAGCTTGGCGCGACATCTACGGCTATGGGTCAAAGGAAGGCCCAGGCTCGGCGCCGCCCAAAAATTGGAATCGCCGGGGAAGTTCTCCTAATGGGGCCAACTCACTTGTCGCAGAGCAAGACAATGCCGAGCATGCACGGGTTCGCAAAATCTTCTCTCCCGCGTTCTCTGACCGAGCGCTCGTACAGCAGTCACCATTATTTATCAAGTACGCTGATCAACTTACCCGCAACTTGAGAGAAAGTGTCCAGGCGAACGCGGTCGATCTCGTCCGAATGTGTACGTTAGGTCTATGTACGAACGCATATTAGACAAACACTGACTTTGTATAACTATCTCTAGACAATTTCACCACTTTCGACGTCATGGCCGACCTAACATTTGGCGAATCTCTACACCTGCTCGATAACGCAGAGTACAACACCTGGATTCAAGTTATCTTCAAAAGCATCAAGCGCGGTACGCTAATGAGCATCTTCTTCTACTACCCTCTCGCCAAGTTTATGCTATTTACATTGTTGGGTAAACAGATTGCGACATTTCGGAGGGAGCATCACAACTACACTGTCGAAAGGGTCACTAAGCGACTTGAAAAAGGACGAGTGTCGGAGGGTGTCGGTCTGTGGGACCTGGTTCTCCAACAAGAAGACAACGGCAAAGCGAGTCTGACCCGCCCTGTCATGGACATGAACGGCGAGTTATTCATGTTAGCTGGCACGGAAACGACAGCCACGTTGCTCAGCGGACTGACGTACCTACTCCTGGCGCACCCTGAAGCGATGGCGAAGCTCGCGGACGAGATTCGGACGGCATTTGACTCATCAGGCAGCATTAGTATGGAAGTCACCGCTGGCTTACCCTACCTCAATGCATGCATCAAGGAAGCGTTCAGACACTATCCTCCTGTACCGATTGGTCTGCCACATCTCACTCCGGCCGAAGGCTCGACCATTTGTGGCAGTTTCGTTCCTCCCAACGTACGTTGTCATCTCACCCACATGTTGTCAAACAGCTGTCTAAGACTCACATCCTATAGACGAATGTCGCAGCCTTTCATCTGGCAATGTACAACTCCCCCGACAACTTCAAAATCCCCGAACGTTTCATCCCTGAGCGCTGGCTCGGCGACCCACATTTCGCCTCCGATGAACGCTCAGCTCTTCAGCCGTTCCACATAGGTCCAAGGGACTGCCTAGGCAAGAAGTAAGTAACGCTGCCCCTTAGTCTCTACAACATCGCAAAGATGCTAACATGCTGCTACTAGCATGGCCCTCCACGAAATGCGCCTCATCATGAGCAAAGTGCTCTTCAACTTCGATCTCGAATTGCTTCCCGAATGCCGCAACTGGATCGCGGATCAGAAGATATACTCGTTGTGGGAAAAGACACCATTGATGGTTAAGATCAAGGATGCAGTAGTTGTTTCGACGTAACTGCGCTGTCGATCTAGACATACGTCAAAAGATAGCCTGGGGGCTTTATTGAATAGAAGCAAGACAAGAATCTTTGTCTTTCACTCCAAGCGTTGACTACAGTCTACATTTTCTGTACGCTAGTACTTTTACAGCGTTTGTCTCACCTCCGCACTGACGCCGTCTCCCATTTGCAATTTTTCCTACATCCCACTCTCATATTTGATCTTTCTGCCAACGCGCAAGCGCTTTCGAGACACACTGCCACCTATTTACACGGCTCATGGCATTCGCAGCCACGGCGATGATGGCCGCCCGGACTTCCTCCTTGACGATCAAAACACTCAGCAAGGTCCCAGACGTGGATATGTACGAAGACGTCATCCAATTAACGACACCACTCCAACTCCAACCACCTGTATCCATCTACATCAAAAGCGACTCACCATATCGGGTCACTCTCATAAGGGGCAACAGTATCGACGTCGACGCTGGCCCCGAGTCCTTCACCAAGATCACGTCCTTGAGGCCGCTCGTCATTGCGTCGTCAGCACCGCTTAAGTCCGCATTCGCTGAAGGATGGAACAAACTGCCAGCCGAGCTGAAGATCCTGACAATCGAGTTCAATATGAAAGCCGAGAATCGTATCGGCGCAGGTGACAAGAAGGTCTACCCACCGATAGTCCTTTTTCAGCTGCTTCCTCACCTGACAATGA
Source organism: Alternaria metachromatica (assembly GCF_023757995.1). Lineage (NCBI taxonomy): Eukaryota > Fungi > Ascomycota > Dothideomycetes > Pleosporales > Pleosporaceae > Alternaria > Alternaria metachromatica. The sequence goes on from NW_026055496.1 coordinate 1,062,885, forward strand.
CACGCGAAATCGCCGCAATAGCGCGAGAGATCTTCTGGGCCAAGAACGAGTTCTATCTAGAGCCGTCATATTACTCTGTCGTTATGGGCAATGGAAGACTGGACCCCCGCCTCTACTTCGCCTATCCCCCACAAGCATTTCACCATCTCATTCGAAGGCTCGCTGTGCGCATCCGCCCGATGAGGGATGAGTGGCTCAAGCTCGCTAAGCTTGCGAACGGTGACTATGGTTTCGCTGCGCTTCGCAACGTCGTTGTTGAGTTGGACACGCGGATTTTGCACTGGGCCAGCGCGAGAAGATACAACGATTTTCTCACTAACACGGTCGGCGATGGCATCGACTTTCACTGCGCTGGCAATCTGAAATTCCTTGCTCCACAGAAAGCTAAGGGCAGGTCATCAGAGGTTTCGTTCGAAGATGTGAAGAAGATGTTCAACAGCAGGATCAGGTTCGCGGTCGAGGAGACCAAGGCGGAAGGTTAAAGACTGTCGCTGCGTCTGGTAGGAGCCACAACGGTTAACAGTTCGTGGGAGCAAAGCATGGTTTCGAGTTCAGGGAGAGATTGGTGGATTGTAACAGGAGGCGATGAAGAAGTCAAGGAATGGATAATGGAAGGACATGAGGGTAGTGATATGAAAGCAACTTCTGTGACGTAACCCAGCAGTGTGGTCAGTTACTTTCTTAGATATTATGCTTGGGTTGATGTAATGACGTATATGGTTTTGAGATCCGTATCATACCTTGAGCACCTGTCTGCTCATAACGCCCACTGATCCTGGCTGGCAACACATCATCCCTCTTCGATCATGTGGCCTCTCCATCCGGAGCAGGTCTTGTGCCATAGCTCTTTCCATGTGGACTTATTTAGTCTTCATGGAACCCTTGCCAGCCTTTGCGTCCTTGACCTTCTGCTTCTCCTTCTCCGTCTGCGGCAAGTCCATGCTCTTGGTGCCGAACTTCGGAAGGAACTTCCCGACCCGCTCCTGGTAGACCTTGTATTCAGGGTACTTGCCCGCGCTGAGCAGCTCAGTCAACCAAGTGCTAGCCTGGAACAAGATCAGGTATCCGAATGCACCGGCGAACGCCCAGTTGACGTAGGTCTCGGTCTCCAAGCAGCACCATTGGTATAAGCATACCCAGAAGGATTGTTCGGCTGCGAAGTTGGGGTGGCGCGACCAGCTGAAAAGACCAGTAGTGTTGAAGCCACGGTCTAACTGTTCACGGGTGTATTTCTGGTCGGATGGTACCTTGGCAGTCTTCTGGTATGCATTCCTCGCCTTGTAAAAGTTCCATTGCGCTTGGTCGGCAAAGAACTCGAACACGACGATAGCGAGCATGGAGCGGCCGAAAAGGGTATCGTAGGTTGTGATGTCGTTGCCCTTGATGCGGTTGACGAGGAGGAGGATATACGTGGGCGTGGTGACGAGCCAAAGAAGAATCTATCATGATCAGTATCTCATACACTGATAGTAAATAGTAGGAGTATACTTACATTCTGCCCTAGCGAGATGAATGTGACATTGAAAATGAACATGGCGGGTCCGCCGACGTAGTCCTTGACAATTTCCCATCGGTAGTCTTCGCTGCCGACCTGATATCCGCCCTTCCGCCAATAGTTGAAAGTCAAGCGAGCACCCCAGATGATTGAGACAGCCATGATATGGTCCAGCTTCATGGTGGGCAGGCCGTTGAGATGAGCCCATAGTGCGTAATGCACGTTGTAGAGGGCAGGCAATATACTCCAGATCCTGTCAACCTGCGAGTAGTTCCGGTTGATCTCGGAGACGGCAAGCACGATCGGCGTGACGAACATCGTGGCAAATGCCAGCGATGACATGAGCGGGTTGGTGTTGACATAGAGGTCTTTCAATGCTTGCACATCGGTGATATGCGCTGCAACCTTGTACGGGAGGTCGTAGAATTGTGGCAGGAACGGCTCGACGGTCTTGAAGTAGTCGACGCAGTCGGGCAGCGTCTTGACAAGCGGCAGTGCCATGTCGGTGTATGTACGGGGGTCAGGCATCGTTGCGATGAGGGTAGGTGAAGATGGGGATGTTGCGATGCGCCCCTCGCAAGCTGGCGTTAGCGTTTGTTGTGTGAAGCGGACAATGACCTCATGAAGACCTGTTTTCCCTGGCGTCCCCGGCTTAGCGAGCTGCGGTAGCGTCCGTGCGGCTCTTGGACGCGCTAGTACGCGCCAAGGTTACTTTGACGCGTCTTCACATGACCGTGAGGATCTTTCCCCACCATCGCCTCCAGACCCACGTGAGCCTCTTTCGCGGTTTCAACGGCAGTCCAGAGGTATGACTCGGGTATTGTGCGTGGCGGAAAAGCCATCGATCGCAAAAGCAGTCGCAAATCATCTGGGCGGCCAAGCCCGAGCAGTAAGTTCAGCATGTCGCATTGACCTTCAACATATACCTTGAAAGTTCGAACTTGTGTTTGATTGATATTCCGATACCCGGAGAGGATGCCAGATGCGTTCAGCTCATGTCTTGGTATTCGGTGCAAGGATACAGGCGCCTTCATGGCCTGACGTGCAGATCGGACGCAGGCTGACTTCAGATAGGAAAGTGTCCGCGGTATCCAGTGGGTCAAGAACTACAAGTTTGATTTCCGCTTCCAAAACTGGGGGCAATGCTCTGTAACGTTCACATGCGTTGCTGGACATATTGTTGCGCAGGACTTCAACGATCGATTCAAGAAATGGCACTCATGTCAACCCGCAGCACTGTTCGAGGCTCCCATAGTGTCGAGCATAGCAGAAGTGGGTGATTTGGTTCATTTTGACGAAGTTGGCTAATCCATATACAGGACAAAAAGGTTGTAGCGAGCAATATCGAAGCGCAAGCCAGGTGGGCGAACATCTTGTTCATCTGGACTGATTGTGATCGCGAAGGCGAGCATATCGGCACTGAGATTCGTGATATTGCGCTGAAGGCGAACCCAAACATGCAGGTTTGGAGAGCGCGTTTTAGCAACATCGAGAGAGCGTCTGTGACACTGCAAGATCTTCATGAGCATCAACTAACGTGACCCAGGCACGTTATACAAGCCTCACAGAACCCGATCCGCCTAGACGAAAAGCAGGCTCAAGCTGTTTCGGCTCGTATTGAACTAGATTTGCGGCTCGGTGCGGCCTTCACACGCATGCAGACACTGGCGCTACAAAACATGATTCCTCAGCAGGGCGAAGAGCGAGGCAAGTTGATCAGCTACGGCTCCTGCCAATTTCCAACGTTAGGGTTCGTTGTCGACCGCTATCTGCGAGTGCGAAATTTCGTTCCCGAGCCATTTTGGTACATCAAGCTCGCACACAAGAAGGACGACATCGAAGTCAAATTCAACTGGCGACGAGGCCATCTCTTCGATCGTATGGCGGTCGTCCTCATCTTCGAGCGATGTCTACTCTCAAAAACAGCAAAAGTGATCAAGATGACTAAGAAACCCACAAAGAAGTGGAAACCGTTACCTCTGACGACAGTCGAACTACAAAAGAATGGAAGTAGATTTCTTCGCATGACCTCGCAAGACGTCATGAAAGTGGCCGAAGACTTGTATACGAAAGGGTGGATTAGTTACCCGCGTACTGAGACTGATCAATTTGATCGTGGTATGGACCTGCGAGCGCTTGTCGGAAGGCAAACACAAGACGGTCGCTGGGGTCCGTTCGCACAGAACCTCATGAACGGTGGCTTTCATCAACCTCGCGAGGGCCGCAACAACGACAAAGCACATCCGCCCATCCATCCCGTCAACTACGTCGCTTCCACTCAACTCAACGACAGGGAGCGCACCGTCTATGAATTTGTTGTCCGCCGCTTTCTCGCCTGTTGCTCTGAAGACGCTGTCGGCGAAGCCACAGACATCGAGATCGAGTATGGAGGCGAGGTATTTCATGCACATGGTCTTACCGTGATTGCCAGGAACTATCTCGAGGTCTATCCATACGACAAGTGGGAGAGCAGTCAAGTGCTCCCCCAGTACACGGTAGGTGAGACTTTCGAGCCTACAGAAGCGAACATGCTGGACGGACAAACGTCGGCACCTAGCTACCTCACCGAGCCCGAACTCATCGCGCTCATGGATGCGAACGGCATCGGCACAGATGCAACCATGGCCGAGCATATCGCCAAGATCAAGGAGCGCGAATACGTCATTGCAAGACTCAAAGCGGGCGGCGCAGCAGCAGCAGCCGCAGATGGCGCAGGTGTAGGTAGAGGCCGCGGCAGAGGAAGAGGAGGGGCACGAGGGGGACGTGGTGGGCGAGGCGGCGCAGCCGTAGGCCAGAACAACGGAGGAGGGACGGGCGGAATACAAGAGTTCATCCCAACGACTCTGGGTATCGCGCTTATCGAAGGATACGACAACGTGGGGTTTGAGACAAGCCTCAGCAAACCATTCCTCCGGAAAGAAGTAAGTGGAATGTTGGGCTTTGATGACCCGGCATGCTCGCTAACACATTGGGTAGATGGAGGTCCAGATGAAGGCCATCTGCGAAGGCCGCACTACGCGCAACGAAGTGGTGCATCAAAACCTCGAGCAGTACCGGGCCGTTTTTACTCGCACGGTGCAGCAGATCAACGTCCTCAAATCGGTACGTCGATTTTGGCTCGAACTTTTGTGTGTGTAGTCGCATCGCTAACGGAATCCCCACCCACTAGGCTATCACGAAGTATGTTGTCAACGCAAATCATGGTTGAGGCATTATCACGTTGTCTGGTCGTAACGCTCACGTCCCTCGGTTGACGGCAAAAAGCTCCGATGGGTTGCGCAAGCTCTCTGTAGAGTTTGGCGATCTTCTGCGACGGGATGTCTTGCAGTGAGGCTTGTCGGGCAAACACGTGTGTCAGACGGTGGTTGCTGGCCGCGAAAGCAGGCCCCTCACCATGTGCCTGAGCCTCTCATTAGTAGGCGCATGGCGAAATCGGACCTTTGGATGGTGGGATGGACCCCGCAGCGCGATAATGATAGCGCCAATCGCCGGTGTGGGAGCGAGGCATGGAGAGACGGATGGCCAACGTAAGAAGCCGATACACACAGCATGGCGATATGGGGCATCGGCTGCGAACGGAAGCCACGATCGCGATGGCTGAATGCAGCAGCTGCGAACATCGCGACATCGTTCTCACAGCGTTTCGCAGCATTTCAGACAAAGTACACGGCTTCACCGCATCGCAAAGACACGATACACTTTGTACTACTCTAGCGTTGCCCTGCTTCTTCTAAGCTTCGAGTCCCTGCTGCTGCGAGGGGCGAGGTTTCATGACGCTTGTGCGAGGTGTGTGGCTGTCAAGGACTCAGTCAGCTGCTTCCGAGCCAATCACATGGCTGACAGGGGCACGAGTCGTAGCTTCCCGTCAGATGCGCGTGCCTTCCTTGGAACCAGCTGCCTTCGGAACCAAGGAGCCCTTATCATAGCGACCCTGCCTTGCTCGTACGTAGACTCATAACATAGCCCACACCCGAATATTGAACCTCTTCTGATAGCTCGTTTGTACGCTGTTTGCCCGTCTCTGCCTCTACTACCGTTCGCCTCTGCTGCCCCGACACGCTACCTGCATCCTCCCGTTACCGACTCGCTGATCCATCGCCGATCGCTAAACCTCTCGGAACGGTGAAGGCACAAGCTACGTTGCTGCAGCTTGCTATAACAACCCAACGCCAACGCATATCCGCCCCATAACTGCATTTCGCTTGTCGCACAAAGCAGTTCGACCTCTGTCCTCAATTTTACACCCAAACTCCTGCTGCAGCCCGAAGACCGTACCGTCGATACCCGACAGTGCAAGCCAAAGCTCCTGGTGCGTTTGCCGCAAGACGAGTTGCATCGCCCTGCAAACTCACCGTCTGAACCCTACAATATCAGACATTCTGGTTGCTGACTCTTTCGCTCTCCAGACCTCCTTTCCATCCAGCGCGACTCCCGACCAACTCGCGCTTTGACTCACCAGTCAGCCCCTGCCTCCCAACAGTAAACATGGCTGCTTCCGCCCAGAAGCCGATGTCCAACATCGCCATGGCCTTTGGACGCCAGGACAGCGGCCATGCTGCTTCGACCGGTACCCTCCCTACGCCCCCGAGCTCCATCTCCCCGACGCTCCCTGCGCACAAGCGACGCCCCATGCCCGTCGTCGGGCGCCTGCACACACCAGAAGAGGAGTCTATGGACATAGATCTTCAGGATGCGGTGGAACATGCGGCAGCGCAGGATCAGCCTTCTGCGCTCTCCAAGGAGGCGCTGGCGGGTTTAGATGCGACGCGCCAGATTACGGCGCTGATGCTGGCCAAGCACCACCTGCCAGACATCATCGAAGGCCACGGCGCAATGCCCATCCGCGAGATGATGGCGCATCTAACACATGCTGTGCCTGGCTTCTCTGGGCTGCCCCCTGCGAAGGCCCGTAGGCTAGTCGTTGCGGCGCTGGAACATCGCGCCGGCGGCGGTCTGCACGGAGAGGTCAAGTTCGAGAAGGTCGGCTGGGGACGTTGGAGTGTAGCTGGCTCTGGCTCCCAGGCTGCTGGAATGCCCATCGGTGGTAAGCGCTCTGGAAACGGGCGCGCAACGCCGGCGAGTGTCGATAGCATCGGGGGCAGCCTCCAAATACCCAAGTTGCGACAAGAGCGCGACGTCTACTCGGGCAGTTGGAATGCTGGCTCGTGGTCGCCGCACCGCCAGGGCGAGGACGAAGAGATGGCTGACCAGATGTCGCTGGACGACTCTGAGGGCAGCACCGAATCCGACTCGGCTTCCGACATGGATTTGGAGGAAGAACTTAACGACGACACGGATCAAGAAGACTGGGCGACGATGGGGCCTGAAGCTCTTCGCGAGACCCGCCGCGGTCCGCGCCGAGAACACCGCGATTACAACTATCTAAGCCGAACTCAGACGAGCAACCCGCGCTACCGGAGCATATCCGCCCAGGCCCACTCTCTGCCTCAGCCTCAACCTCACCACGGACGCACTGCGACGCCCACGTACAAACCTTTCCTTACTGTTCCACATGCATCCCACGGTAATCACGTCGTGAACGCGGGCTCTCCTTTGACTTCTTCCGTTTTTAATGCACCAGCTGGTGTAGCCGGCTCTGGCGCTGAGCGCGACGCCATCGAGGCACTCATTGCTATGGGCTCCATGTAGACCCTTTTTATCTACAGCATCGAGCTGTATAGAGCTGGCGAACGTTGCGAAAACGCACAAAGCCGTACGAGACACGACTGTTACACGTCACATACCCCCCACATTCAACATTAGATTATGGCTGCGCATTTATTCACACGCAACAAGGGCTGGAAATGGTTTTGGGTCTGATTGGATTACGTTGGCATGCCCCCCAGGTTCTCGATCTGCATGGTTCTGGTATGCAATTGGGACGATCCGTCAAGTGCTGATGTGGATCATATTTGGACTTTTTGTTTACTTTCACCGCTTTATTTTTAACAAGAGATGATTGGGCTATGCCGACATCTACCATTTTGCTCAACTCACACCACACTCTTCCGCGGTATACGCAGTGTCTTTGTCCATGGTCTGGCGCTTGTCTGGCGTTATGGCGTATGGTTGATGATAGATGATACGATGGACGTGGATCAAATACAGCTTGTATATAGTCTTTTGTAAAGACAGACACCCTACTCCGCTCATCAACTGGCTGAGATGCTAGTGAGCTTCCATGATGCCGATTATGCGCTTCGGCGGTAATGGTTGACTGCAATACAATCCACGCTCGACATTTCATCTCTCTCAAGGATTTGAAGGTTGGGTGTGTTCTACGAGATCTAGTATCTTCTTCGCTTTTGCCACACAATTGTTGCTCCCACACTTGATGCAACTGCATTGCTCCGCCCGGATTCCATAACTTCCATACCCTCCATATGTATGCCTCTTAGATCTGCTCAAACCCCGTCCTTGGAATCTTCTTCAAACACCACCTTGCTCCTAACGAGTGCCTCCACCTTCTGAATGCCGTCGGTAATCGAGGGAATATTGCCGCTCTGCCACAGCCTATCGGTGAATGTGACTTCGCCTTTGCATTTGAATACGATAGACTCGTCACAGCTGTCAGGTATCCACCCAAGAAGCTGCGTGATTGAATCATCGTTTAGAGGACTCCAACTGACTCCACGGCAATTGATCACAACGTTGACGTATCGCAAGTTCGAAAGTCCGCGGCTCCCCTTGGAGATCTTTGACAGAGTTTCCCAGTCGGTAAAGGAACCCATCAGAACGTCTACCACAATCTTCCGCATTGACTCATGGGCGATTGGAAACAGAGGAAGGCCACGATGGCTCAACATTCGTTTGAGCCGTATGCGGAAGGTGTTCTGGCCGTAGAATATTTCCTTTGCAAGACCGGCGATCTCGGGAGATATACGAAGATGGTGGTCGAGGGCTTGAAGATTTTTTGTCTCGCATCGGTCGATCGTTTCGGGAAAGGACAAATTGTAGCTTAGTATTTGGACCTTGAGTTCTGTCGGAAGCTTGTTCCAGCCAGTAGCGAAAGCAAAGTCAAGCGGCAGTGATGGTACGAGCCATGTATCGTGGTGAGGTCGGAGATATACCGCGTTGGTGCAGGTCAATTGTGTGACGCTCTTGATGATGGTACTAGCACTGACTACATGTAATGCCGAGGGCGCGGTGACCCAAAGCCATGATCCCGCAGGCATTTGAAGCGGCGTGCGAATGCAGAGAGGCGAGTCTTGGGACAGACCAAGCGCAGCCGTACATGAGGCAGATGGAGGTGAGCGATTTGGCGGCGCTGTAGTTCCGAAAGCGTGGGTACGCGATGGTGTTTGACTGGTATGGAAGTAAAGCACATCCATGGCTTGTATTTTCGAGAGGCAAGTAGAAGCTGACGGGGTAGTTTGGGAGTATGCCCAGATGTGGTGGATTGCTGGGATTGTAAGGAACTGAGGTGGTCTAGCCTGCTAACAGCGAAAAAGCAGATGTGTAAGGATTAGGCGCCTTGAAAGTGATCAGGCAGTAGCGTATAGAGGGAATCACAATTCGGGCTTCAATTGCACGAACACAATCTTCACTCCGAAGCCCGCAGAATCGCGAAATATCTCTCACACGCCACCATCAGGGAATTTGTTTACCCCATCGTGTAGGTGAAAGCTTTTTTTCGAATAAAAGAATAGATTTGCATTGAAGCCTTCACTCATTACAGTTTTGAGGCGCGAGGCCTCGAATGGACTTAATTCGAGCGCCTAGAATTCACAAGCTGTATGTCAAGAGCCGTGTGAACTACGATTCAATATGAACAACATACAAATGCGCTGTGAATTGTACTACAATCATTGTGAGTGGTCAGCTTCACAGCGAGTAGATACCAATATAAGTCCGAGTTTTATACCAAGATGGAGTTATACATCTAACCTCAGCCGTTGTTCTTCAGGCTCATCGCGCCTTTCAGAGACAACCTAAAAGCAATCGTATCTTCGCAGTACTCCTTGAGAACAAGGTGCAAATACTGCAAGAGCCATGTCCGCCCCAACCCCAGAGACAACCTCAATGCATGCACAAGGAAAGACTTCAGGGCAAGATGAGGAATTTGAAGAAGTGATAGAAATCAACTGGCCCATGACTATACCCAGACAAGCTAGTTTCGCCGTTTACTCGTCCCAGCCGTTAAACATATCGGCACCCTGCTCGATGCAAATACACGCGCTTACACCGATCCATATCCAATCCGACAGCAAACTTACGGTTTCGCCGGCTGGCCCTGCAACACCAGGATTTGCAAGGGGCTGGAGCAAGTTACCGACTGAACTGAAACTCGAGATACTTCGTTACAACCTCCTGTATCCCTCCCCACTATGGCCAGCAAACATCAACACCGTCATACGCAGGGAGCTGTTCCCGTACCTGAGGATGACACCAGACATCGCTGAGATGGCCAAATCTGTATTCTACGAAGAGAACAAGTTCGTCATGCAGTTCACCAACTCGCTACATTTTCCAAACTCGATATTGGCTAAGCCTCCCATGAGTATACGGCCTCAGCTCCGTCATATCACTTTCCAGACTCGTCTGTGTGAATTCGACTGGCAAATACTACGAGCAATGTCGGGAAAAGATCGTGCTGGTTTCACGGGATTGATTCATCTCAAAGTGAGATATTTGTCAGGTGAGGATGCAGCAATCCTCGAACTTGCTAAAAATGACTTTCTACGGGGGCCCATGTCTTTCGACGAGTGCTATTTATTGCGCCGAGGAGAACCCGTGCATCTGCCGTTTGACGGCGTAGTCACGTTTGATCGATCGGGGTTTGTGGGGCGTCGAAACCCTGAGGAGGATGAAGCGCAATGGGAATTGACGCGTCGCGTCGAAGGGTTTGTGACGAGGGATATTACTTTCACTAAATAACAAGCGTGAAATGTAGTGTACACTACTGAAATTGGATTGATTCATGATAAGCGTGCACGACACCTGTATTGAGTTAGATGACTGCGGCTCCGGCGATGCCTGACGGGGACCTCGGAAAGGTGACGATGTGTGACGTCATCACCCGATTATCTAATCGCCAGCCCCCTTCACACCCCCGCTACTGCTGGCGAAGGACTAGCTGAACCCAAATTCACTCCAAGCTCTAGATATTAAAAAAAACTTGAGACCACGTTGTACATAGTTGGTCAAGCGATCAAACAGCATCGCGAGAAACAGCACCCAAAATGGTGCTTGGTACCTAAGCACATCAGACATAGGTAGGTAATGATTGGCGTTGGCTAGGAGCTAATACCAATGGTAGGATAGCGATTTGGGTAAAACAAATACAGTAACGAAATACATCTTGCAGCAAACGAAGTGCAGACCGCAATGGTAATGCAATTGGTAAAAGCGCAAGCCAAGATTCGTGCACTTCGCGCTCTCCAAACATACTACGTACTAACCATACCAAGTGACAACTCTACTATTTCCGGAGCATGCGCTGCAACGTCTCTTGGATGATTTTCGCGCAAGAACCACCACAAATACCCGATCCGTCGCCACCCGAGCATTCCATACCTCGGACCTCAACCACAATCTTTTTCGCATCGACGTTGCAGGATGTACCTCGGAGCCCCTTTCTAGCATCTTTGCGGCGCTGTTTGAGTGTAAGTCCACACCAACGCCTGGATGAATAAGGACCCCTAGCCATGAAGCAAGTCTCGTCTTTACCATCATTTTCAAGAGTGACGATGATCTTGAGCAACTGGGGGTGGAAGTACTGCTGCCAGCGCACGGGATCTGAGGCAGGGGTACCCTCGGGGATACGGGTGTCATCAGACGTGCATTTACCCAAAGTCAACGGGATCTGGGACGGCTTCCATCTGTTGGGGACTAGGAACAGCCAGTCGCCATCTAGCTTGAAGATATCTTGAAGGTACCGAGGGTCGCCATTGTAGCGCTCCGGCTGAAATCGCAGATCTAAAGTCAATTTACGCACCAGTGAGGCGGTTGGCGGACTTGGATACATGAAGTTATACATCGCTCTCCGAGGATTGAAGAGTAGCGTGTTCGTTTTCGATAGCCCGATGACAAATTCATTCTCCTTCCAGTAGACATCCATAGCTAGGTCGTATAGCCGTTTGTTGATGCTAGCAAGTCGAATGAGACGAACCATGTACACTGAGTGCATTAGGGCCGTGATGGGTTTGTCAAATACAAGACAATATCCAAGAATTTGCATCAACAGCTCATTGGATAAGGCTAGAAATTGCGACGGGACGATATTGGTTTGCGTCATTTCCGCTGACAGTTCGTGAGACTTGGAAGGAAAGACGCCTTGAAGGGCTCGTATAGGCTCTGTAATTATTTCTGATGTGCTATGCTGTGAAGGTCGAGATGTCGAATGAATGAAATAAAACGGTGTTAGATTGAGATTGCTGGTGGGTTGCTTCTCGGCTCGCACGGTGAAAGAACTACACCCGTGGGAAAGAGGTTTATATGTAGTAGAGGGATGGGCACGCCCTTTGTGCACTGTGTGCATTCACCCAAAGCTTAGACGGACGTCCAATGTGAAAGCTCGTTCAGCGTCCGCAGGGTTGACTTCGTTTCACTCGTACGCAATGAACAACTGCGTAGAATACATGGGTAGACCCCAAGTCAATCTGACGCCTTTCAGCAACGTGTCTGCTTGCCTTGACTTCACCGTACCGGGCTCAACTGTGGCCATTCAGATAAATATGTGCTGAATTTGCTCCCTCAGTCTCCCCCAGTCTCACCGAACAACTACTCGTATCCACCACCAAGCAAAACACCACAGCATGAACGGAGACAAAGAAACCAACGCAGGGTCTTTCAAGGATAGTAAGTCTTCCTATTTCATCACCCTCCATCTCGCACGCTAACGATTTTAGCGAGCATGTGCGATGAGGCCTCCTCTGCTCCTGCATCTTGGAATAGTTTACCAGAAGAGCTGAAACTGGCGACCCTTGGCCATCGACTCCACATTGATGGTACTCTCACGGCCATAACTCATCCCATCCGTGCAAAAATGGCTAGTTATGAGGCTTTGCTCCTCACCAGCAAAGAGATGAATAGACTAGCCAAGATTTCGTGGGGAGAGAACCAATTCCTTCTCGGTTGGCCGAGCGCTGGCCTACAATACCCGCGACCACCCACGTCTCTCGCAGAACAGGTTCGGAACTTAACCATCGAGATCTTCGTGGATGGCCGACTAGGTTGGAACAGGACGAATGAAAACCCCAGATTCCCGTACTCATGGAATGTCCTCCTCGACACCGAAAAGAGCTCCAGACTGCGTCGAACAACATGGAAGGAGCTTAGAGGGAACGGGGATCCGGCCGTCGCCTGGCAGTCAGAGTTTGTCGTCCTGAAAGAGCTCACAGTCGCCTGGCAGTCAGAGTTTCCCGCCCTGAAGGAGCTCACAGTCGAGATTATACTCGCTGGGGATCTAGATGGCTACCACAACGACAGAAACAAGATCGGTAGGATTCACGGCTGCAGGGACAAGGAAAAAATCGAAGAGCACTTCGAAGGCTGTCGTACATATCTCAGCACCCGCAAGCTTACAGTCAAGGTCCGTGGTTTCAAATGCGGAGACTATTCAACCGATGGAGACGCTGGTCCCAACACCAAAGCCTGTCCCAATGGGTGCGCTGAGAGGGTCGCGACATGCTTTGCGGATCTCGTCGAAATCAAGGATTAAATTGACCGTATGGACGAGAAGGACGATGGTGAGGTCCTTTGGGGACGTTTTTATGGAACGGTAGTCTTGGAAAGAGTTTGTCGACTTAGTAAGCTCAGAGCTCTCGAGGGGAATAGGACAGTTGGCTAGATGTTTCCACGGCCGACTTGGTTCATAGGAAGAAGTTTAGACGGTTAACAGAACAGTACGTTCATGCTACTGCTGCACTCTTAGCTTAGTGCACTAGGCAGCGCCCGTCTTACACGGTACATGCTAGCCCTCACTGTCAAATACCACTTTGCTTCTTCCCCGTGTACCTTCATCAACCGCACTTCCAACCTTTCTGACCACTTCTTTGTCGAAAAAGGCAACACCTAGCTCTTGACTTGTGAACCAACTCGCCCGGTCTAGATTCCCGGAGCCTAGGACGAGGACTTCGTCATCTATAATAGTCATCTTGAGATGCGACTGTTGGGGCTCTCCTGCTTCGTTGCCCCTCTTCTTGGGTCCACCGATCGGCTCGAAGTATGATACATGTAGGCGACCGGGCTTGGGAGTCGCCATAGCTGCTTCCTCATCGTTCAAACTGCCACCGTCGTGGGTCAGCTGTTGATAGCGTTTGATGAGCTTCTTGATGCAGCGTGACGTTGTGGTTCCTGCTGTGACCAACTGCTCGAGTATCATGAGACGTTCGGAGGTCAGAATGCGTACGTCGATGCCGCGTGCAAGCGCTCTGAGTATAGCGGACAGGACAGGTGGCGCAGTGACATTTGGCGTCTGAATACGGATGCTTCTCTCAGCCTTCGCGAAGAGTGTGAGTATGAAAACGTTCAGAGGCGTTGGCGGAGCTCGAAGGGTGTCTTGAGCTCCAACGAAACTAAAGCGCGGATTACGACGGTGTGGGCTGGGAAGGAAGACGGTATGTATACTGCGAGCCGATAGTAGTGCAGACGATTTCAGCGCACCGTGAAGCTTTACCGCAGCGCTGTCGGGAACGTCGAGACTAGTCGGAACATCCTCTCGCCGCTCCCAGAAAGTACGATAGAATTTGAGGAACTGTTCGACAACAGGTCCAGTAAGGGTGACGGCACCCTCGAACCATTCTTCCCAGCTGATGTTGCAACTTGGTAACACTGCCGTCTTCCGATCGACGATGATGAACTTGGGATGCATGACACTGAATGGTAATATGAATATAGACTTGATCTCGAGGTCCAGTCCATTGAGCTCAGACGGGTCAGGCAAGCCCAACTTCTTGACCCATGCTGAAGGCGGATACGTCTGTCCTGAAGTGGCCTGCTTGTGAAATAGCTTCTGAAAGACCGAGCTGGAAGAAAAGCAAAGTCGAACTCTGATCTTGTCCGTCCCTCTCCTGACAGCCTTGTCGGAGAGTCTTCTCAGAACCTCGTTCAGTGTTTCTAGAGTTGTCGATCTAGCCCAGAAGCAAGTGACGAGAATAAGCTCACGGCTAGTAGACTCGAGGAGAGGCACTAATGATTCGTAGATTGCAGATCCAGTTCCAGTCATGAAAGTGTCGAGATTAGAGGTGGTGATCAGGGACCGCGGATAGCGGGCATAGTAGCTTGGGTCATCGGTGGCATTGGCCGGCGCCGCAGCATCCAGGGCTGAGATGAAGGGCTCGTTGAAGCTGGATACGACAGGGGATGGTGTTGTCGGTGCCATGGTCATCGTATTCGAGATTCCCGTTCAGAGCAGGGATGCAGCAGTGGTCGAGAGGGAGTGGTAGCGAGATTCGACTGTTGATGGATGACGTCGGGTCGGACCTGTCGCGACTGCCATGAGGTAGACGCGTCAAGACTAGGCCCCATCCGGAAAGCTCGGCAGGGATCATTGGGGAAGCTTCAATCCCCGCCAAAATTTCGGAAGCTCTTCGCAGTAGACAACATCACCAACACCCCCGCGATATCACACGAACGCAGCCTCGACTAGCTTAAAACCATTGGCTGTAACCGAATCGATCGATCATATACTCCACTCCTTCGAGACAGAACGCGCCGTCCGCACAGGCGCATCCTTCACCATGCCAATCTCCATCCTCCCACCCAGCGCACCTCTCCCACCACGGCGCGATGTGCAAGACGAATATGACGACTCTGATGTGGAAATGGAAGACGATGACTTCGCGACTTCCGGCTCAAAATCGATCGTAACGCCCGGCGAACAAATAACCTCAGATCCTCAATGGATGCGCGGCCACGGCACTTACATTCCAAGTCTCCCTCCGTCCTCCACCACGATAATATCGACCGTCGCCGGTACCCTGCACAAGACCAACAAACTGCTTTCCGTACAACCGCTGCGCGCTCGATACCAACCCGAGATTGGCGACTTGGTCGTAGGACGCATAATGACAGTGGGAACCAAGAAGTGGAACGTGGACATCGCAGCACCAATGCACGCAAACCTGCCTTTGTCAAGTATAAATTTGCCCGGTGGAGTGTTGCGCCGCAGAACCACAGTAGACGAACTGAACATTCGGACATTCTTCCAAGAAGGCGATTTACTCGTCGCCGAAGTGCAGAGTCTGCACCAAGACGGCACAGCATCCCTCCACACACGATCGCTCAAATACGGAAAACTGCGGAACGGCTTGTTCACCAGTCTGAGTGGCGCAGGAGGTGGCATACTGAGTCGCAAGGGTGGTGTAGTGAGGAGTAGGCGGCAAGTGTTCACACTGAACACCGCGGCAGGGGAAATCGACATTGTACTCGGCGTCAATGGATACATTTTCATCAGCAAACATATCGCGACGAATGCGGACCCTAAAGAGGTGGGTATCAACAGGCTCGACGAAAGCGTAACCGAGACGCTGTACTCCAGCCAGAACGACGAGATCGAGCCAGCTGTTATGCGAGAAATTACCAGGGTCAGCACATTGATCAGGGGATTAGTAGCATGTGGCGCGAAGGTGGATGAGGACATGATTGTCAAGGTATATGACGGCGCGGTTGAGCTTGAGGCAGAAGAGCAAAGTCTAGGTGGTGTGGAGAGGGGTATTGGCGCCAAAGGTGTCGTAGAAGCGGTGCTTGGACGTATGGAGGTGGAGGCCGCCGGCTGAGGATAGACGAAGTTCGAGGCATCACAAATATCCAGAAGTAACAGACCTGGGCATTTCATGCTGCTCAAGCATCAGATCTATGCGTCCTGACGGGTTGTACCCGCCGAGTCGTTAACGAGCAGCTGCAGCAATCATGACGCTGTAACATGTAGTCACTTGCCAGAAGTGTTCTAACAACAGCACTCACGGAGCGCACACAGATCGCGCACGCCGAACAGAATTGTAAAGATAGTCAGTCATACATTAGTCATTGTGCAGTGAACACATAATACCCCATCTAAAATCGTATATGTAAAACATCGGCCCTGTATAAAGCGAGCGAAAGAAGAAGTCTCAACATAGACAAAACTCCGAAAGTCGGCGGTAGGTACACCGCCAATCACCCTTCCATGACCAGCAGCCCCTCCCTCTCCAACCTCCTCAGACTGTCGATATCACCACCGGCCTCTATAACAGCCTTCATAGCCGCTCGACTAAGCTTCCTGCGCTTATCGGCGGCTTCCTTCTCTCGTCGTGCCTTTGTCTTGCTGGAACCGCTGGGTGCGACACCTGTGAGGATTTTGCGGCTGTCGTCTGGTGTGAAGTTGACGAAGCCGACACCGCCACCGTTCACGCTCGTCTGCCGTGAGGACTGCTGGGAAGAATGGTTGGACTTGCGTCTTGACGATTGGCTAGAGCGATGATGGCTTGATGACTTGGAACGATGAAAGCGGGGTTCGACGCGTGGTGAGGGAGAGCGCGAGACTGGTTGACTGGTGGACGGCACCTGAGGTTGCGCGTAATGGTGTGATGGTCTGTTGTACATGGCACCATAGCTAGCCATATCGAACGAGGCTGAGGCTCTGGGGGTCGAATAGCTATCGTTCATAGCGCCGAACTCGAATGCGGCTGAGTCGTAAGAAATCCCTAGTCCTTCTAATCTCACATTCTGGCTCGTAGATCGCAGATTGCTTTGACCAAAGCTGGTAGAGTATGGCGGCTGAACGGTGGGGTCGTTCTCATTCCACCAACCTGCTGTCTCAAGGCTGTTGCTAGTGTCGCACGAGGCTGAGAAACTAAGATCCAGAGCTGGCGAGGTGTCAGAGCCCCATGTTGTCACGGGTAAGTGGAGAGAGGAAGGCGGGGTCTGCAAGGCTGAGAGAGCCGCACTTGACGTGCTAGAAGAGCAATAGGCGAGTCCCATGTTAGCGTTGAAGCCGCTGTCGGAGTTGCTGGAATTTCCCATTGCTGGCGATGCAGATGGAGTCAATTGGTAGTTCGTATAGTTCGACCTGTCGTTGGGCAGGCTCGAATAATCATTAGTGTAAGCCTGATGGTGATTATGGGCAACACCGCCATTGTTGCGCTCTTGCTGATCCAGATTGGATGAAAGCGGGGGCGAAGCGATACCATGTGACGAGGCTCTCGCGAAAGATTCTGTCGGGCTGTTCGTCTTGCGAGTCCACGCATTCGTGATGGACGATTGGAAATGAGATGATTGCATCATCTTGGCCGAGACTGAAGGATGTGGTCTCTTCGTAGACTTGGTAATGCCGCGATACCTCGGTTGACCGTGAGAGGAAAGAGTCTTTTTGACAGATCGTCCAGAAGGGTGGGGTCGAGATGTAGGAGGCTGAGACGTGGACCTTGAGTGATTTCTCTCCAGCTCAAAGAGATCTTCGAAGCTTAACAACTCGGAGTCGCTACGAGAATCAATGCCGGAAGATGATGTAACATAGAAAGAGGAGGCAGGATCATCAGATCGAAACGAGGTTGCGTTTTGTGCGTACTTTTCGAGAGCCTTGTGCCAAGCAGCCTGTGTTTCCCGATCGAGTATAGGCTCAGGACCAAAGCATTCGCTTCCATTTGACAAAGACGATTCGAAATGATGCGTCGTATTATCTGAAGTGGATTGCTTCGGCGTGCGGTCATTGAAATGATTGAGTAAATCTGTCTCGACATATTGTTCGAATAAGCGGTCCAGGTCGACTGCTTCGACCTCTTTGTCGCTGGTCGGCCGTATTGGCATAGTGTCGGTAGAGTGTTGATGTTATGGCGATGAAATGAAGTAGGTTTGCAGCGTATTTGGTTATGTTGACCGACAATGGATAGGCGAGCGAGTGACGTTGAAGGATGTAGCAGAATTAGTGGCGAGTAAAGGCGATAAGTAACACGGTACTTGTACCTGACTGATAGATACGCTGTGGTGGTTACAGGCCTGCACGAACTACTTCTGTAACGTGCCAATGACGCACCGTAACAAACATGCTAGACAAACCTAGACTAGAGAGATTCAATTTTGCATCCAAATATGGCAAAATACCTTACCGGCCATTTCCTACTCGGTGTACATTCCAGCTATACTTAGCGTAGAAGGTCGAATTGGGTTGACCCGGGGTTGGCATGGGGGGACCAAGCCCCAACCCTTTGGTTTCAGGTAGCTTTGAGGCGTTCGCACCGTCCGTGCCTCACAACCTCTCGAGCCCGCGACTAGGGTAATTGAACATGTCGTAATGATGGTAGGTGCGTGCCCATGCAGCCACATACCAGCCGTTGGGTATTCTCCCTAGGTACGTTGCCCATGCCGCAGGTACCCGTAATACGACAATCGGGTTGTAGGTGACGTTCTTTGTTGTAGTGTCTTTGTGTATACCGAAGCTCGACCTGCATATGAGTGAGAGGTAGCGACCTGAGGGTTGTTTCAGAGGTAGAAGTCGGAGGGGTGCCTGAGCAACTTCAAGAGGGCCACAGCTCAGATTGTTGAGTAGACCACGTGGATTACGAAATCTTCAATGCGACGATACGGCCTCGCCTGTTCAGTTACCGAAAGCCTGGTATCCGGCAAAGACAGATGCCGCAGACAGTTTCGAATCGTCGATTTCGAAGTAGGTCTCTAGATTCTGAGAAGTGGATCGATGGCCAAAAACAGATGCAGGAACGGGGATTTCCAATCGGCCAGAATGTAGCTAGTGCAGGAACCAGGGCCGTGGATCAAAGCCAGTTGAGCGTAACAACGTGAGATCTGCAGCACGGTCAATCTGCCCAGGTGATGTGCACTCCGGGGCTTGCACGTTGGGGGAGCCGCAAGGACTCAGTATGGGTGGACCTCCAACTTCACGAGGTTTAGAAACAATTTGAAACTGTATCATAGGATCGGGATGATAGTGTTTCGATGTGCGACAAGACCGCCAGGCCTCGCTTTTGTTCTTACCAAATTGTGACGGCATTGTCTTCAGTCTCATGTGTGTGGTTTGATCCTGGACATATGGCCAATGCAGAGACTCGTCATCCTAATTCAAAATGAACTGCGCTTTTTGAGTAACTGACCGGCGTCGGTTGCCAAGAACCTGATGGTGGAGGTGATGCCAGAAATTACGCGTTCACGATGGCAGCGTGGTGTTGAGGCTTGCCCAGGCGCGCACGGGCAGTTAGCGCGTCGTACGAACAGCTGTGGGTCAGCCCCGGACATGGGCAGCTCGCGAGTCTCTGGAGTGACGACTGTACCAGCACAGCACCGACGAGATCGACGCTCCTATTGTCGTGTTTGCTGTCGCAATTCTCTTGTCTAATTTCGCACCCTACACCAGTGCCATGGATCCCGACGCGCCCATGGCCAATGAGCCGGAGCCAGGAGTCTTCCGTTGGATCATGGGCTTCCTTCTGGTCGGCGCATGCTGGGGGCTTACAACACCGTTCATGCGCAAAGCTGCCATGTGAGTCTCAAGCTCCGTTATGGGCTCTGTTCTGTCTATTTCGGCCTGTCCAGAACGCGTTCAGAGCTAATTCGCATTCTAGGAACTACACGCCGCCCCAACGCCCCGCCCTCACCGATCCAAACAACTCCTGGCTGAAGAAGAAAGTCTTGGGCGTACTCTACGCCGTAATTGGCGTCTTGAGCAGGCCAGCGTATGCGATACCGCTATTACTGAACGTCACCGGCAGTGTGTGGTTCTTCATATTGATAGGCAAGGCGGAATTGAGTCTCACGGTCCCAATCACCAACTCACTCGCCTTCCTCTTCACCGTGTTGGGAGAGTGGTGGGCAGAGAAGAAGGTCATCAGTCGAGGTACGTTGTCTAATCGTGTATGTACGAGGGATATGGGCTAACACCAAACAGACACCTGGATAGGCATGGCCTTTGTACTCGGCGGGATCGGATTATGCGTCCAGAGCAAATCTTGAACAATCTACCTAGAATTCTACATGGTCGTTACCAGTCCCTCGCGAGCCTGTTGTTCGTATCCGTCCCGTTCGCTGCTGTTACTCCCTTGGACAATCTCGAAAACCCTTGTTCTGGTGGCTGCAACCAGTTCCTCTCGTCGTACTTCTCCTCGCCCTCAATGACGTGGAACGTGTAGATGTTGCGGCTCTTGCTGCTCGTATTCTTTTCCGACTTGTGGAGTATGTTACCATGGATGAGCACTAGAGTCCCGGCCTTGACCTCACCCATGTCGTATCTTTCCTCCTTCTCGATCATCTCGTACTCCTTCTCGCCGTTTGTTTCCTGCTTCAAGCTTTTTGGAAATCTGGCGCCCTCATTGTCGATGAAGCCCGTGCCGTTGCCTGTTCTTACAAACCTCTTCTCAATGGCAGCACGCTTATGACTCCCAGCAGCGAAGCTCAGACATCCATTCTCCTGTGTCGCATCCTCGAGCGCATACCACCATCCAACCGCGCTTGGCGGATCCGTGTACAAAAAGGTGCTATCTTGGTGTGGTGGCACTGCGCCGCCTATCTCTGGCTGTTTGCAGATGACCATGGATTGCAGGACACGAGGGTCGCGGAAGCCGAGGGAGGAAGCGATGGCGGCATTGCGGGCGGACAGGGACATGCTGCGGAAGGAGGGTGAAAGCTCGTGGAGGTAGTGCCCGATCTTGTTGATGGCGCGGTGTTTGGGTTTTGTCAGCGAGCCAGACTTGTCGAAGGCGTCTGCGCGGATGTCAGTGCATTGTCTTGAGTTTCCGAACGCGCTACGTACCCTCTTCAAAGAAGAACCGCACCTTATCGCCGGATTCTAAGAAGTAGCTGTCTCCAACGTGATCGGCGCCGTCGTCGCCACCAGTTGAGAACTTAGTCATGGGATGGTCGTCAAGTGAGAAGTCGTTGAGCATCTTGTTTGTGTCTTCCACCAACTGCTTGACCGTTTCTTGCGACAGAGCATCCGGTATCAGTAGGTAGCCGTTCTCATTGAAGAAAGCGAGCTGCTCGGGCGTGAGCCCTTCGGCGGATTGCGCAGTCATGGCCGGATGAAGGATTGGGAATACGTATACACTGTGGTATGAAGGATTTTGCAACGACAGCTATGTACAAGTGACTGTTTCCCAGCTATCGCATGCAGGCCGTGGGTAAGCGTCGGAGTTGGCCGTAGCCTGGCGCGATGCCATGTGCTGCCCCGCTATCGTCCCGCGTTATCGGGCTTAATTCCGCTCAGAACCAAGCCAGCCAGCCTCATCCCAAACGCGTCGCGATGTGAGCAGTCCTCGACCCATCCATCGCCCCCATCCGCGCCCCCATCAACGATATCCACCACTAGCCATCAAGATCCGAGCATCTGGTCACAGGTCCTCCAACCCGCAGTGCCACGAAACGATAGCTCGTCCTTCTGGCTCATCCCCAGCAATAAAGAGGCACGACCGGGCCCTGGCTTCAATACTACGCGACTTATAACCACGCTAACGACGACTGTGGTCACATCGCAATCCCGAAAGACAGGAGACGACCACACCGAGATGCAGGGAGATGAAATGTCGGGTCGTGTAACTCCAGAATAGCTCACCCAGGCAGCAACGACGCCATGACCTCGACCCACGAAGGCTGTCACCCTTGCGTTTGCGGCTCTTACGACTCTGCACGTGCACACTTCCCACACCGAGGAGACGACTGATGGCTGAAACAACACGTGGAGGCTCAGCGGGCTCGCATCCCTCCGCCCGTAGCTGGCCCTTCACCTAGCCATGCATGACATAGGGCTGATGTGTAGCGGGGAACGCCCTCAGGTCCGGAGACAAACAACCTCATCGTATCCCGACTGCATGTACCTGGCTGCATGAAACAACAGGGTCTCGGGTATATGGAAGTCATGGCTCCGAGGTCTCACCGTCTCTACTAATGTTGTCGAACACAACTCGAGGGATGCGATGAACAAGGGCCTGCTGGAATACGCTACTTTCTCCTCCATGTGCCCTGCGGAATCATGTCTCCTCCTCAAATCGGGTGTCCAGACTTCCAAGGTTCGCTTCCTCAGTCACGTTTACACGACAGCCTGGGCGTCAACACTCAAGATTGGTCAAGGCTGTCGCGGCTGATGGCAAAATGGGAAATACCGCTCAAATCGACTTGCGAATAAAGGTAGCTCCTTCAGTTACGTTGATTGGCTAGCGCACCTGACCAACCCTTGTTGTTGCTATAAACGCAACAAAGAACCTTGACTCGCGCGAGTAGCACGCCAGACTCTCCTACAGTTACCTCGAAACCATGAAAGGAATAATCGTGCTGCCTGCTGGGAGCTATGTTTCGTCTCCAAAAGGATGAGCACCTGCCAACTGAGGATACATTAGCCAGTCTTTGTCAGATCAATGACGTCCATGTCTCCGACCTACAGGACAACGATCGAAATAAGCACTCCATAATATTGGATCCTGTCCGTCCGACGGCACGGCAGCTTTCATGCATCATATGTATAGCGTCATGGCAGGGCTGCTTATCACACGACGTCTTTTGAGAGCTCAGGTACAAGGAAAGGGTTTCATTGCTCCATCTATATGATCATACCATCCGAAACCCACGCCCCCAGAAAGTTGCCCGACAAGAACATCGCCTGTCGTCAAGTTCCCATCCGTTTCCTTACACTGTACCTCAACACCCCGGATGATGCAGTACTAAACATTGCGAGGGACGAATGTCATGACGACTTTTGCAAATGGCTTGATGAGCAGAAGCATCGAGCACCTCTCCAAAACGGTCAATGAGCATACATGATGATGATTCACGGCCTTCTGGGCTGGTGAGCTGTTGCCTTATTCCCTTCATGGACGCATGCTCTGACATGCACTGTCTGGTCTTGGCACTATACTGCATAGCATCACCCTCGTCGTTTCGAGCATTCAGCAACTTAACGCTTTGCCAAAGAGAGCGAATGAACTCGAGATGTTTCTGCAACATCGCTGAGAGGCGCTTCAGAGGTTGCGGCCTGAGTTCTACTGCTGACGGAGTGTGGATACCTCGGAGGCTCTTCGGCCATTTGTCAGCCTATGCGACGAGACAGTCAAATGGCGTCAAGAGCCAAGTCAGGCGTACCGGAGCCTAGTCATATTATACGAGCAGCCGGCTACCCAACCTACGAATAGATTAGGGCAACCTGCTGTTGGCATATACGAGACGACTGAACGGTCGGTCGGCACGAGGTACGCTAATCAAGAAGTCTACGTGGCTAAACAGTGCGTCAGCCTAAGTAAGTCGGCATGCAAAGTATACGCTCTGTGACATCTCTGTGTAACGGAATTGCTGCTATGTACTTGAAAATGCAGGATTTCGATCACCGAGGAGCCTATCATTGCCCCTGGTGGCGTTAGCGAGTGCGCCAAGTCGTGCAAATCTACTTCGTATCACCACAATCGATCACGGCGCGTGCCGTTACTGCATAGCCATGGGAACGGCTACCCGTAGCCACCGGCTTGCCGTTCTGTTACACGGTCGATCATGCGAGGGCAGCTTACACCTCACTCCGATCTTGCAGTTTAATCTGGCTCAGACGGGGTTCAAGAACATATCCCTTATTGCGATGGGTAGTCGTCGTCACTTGAGAAGAGACGAAAGAACTCAGTCACCGTATTACAATGTACGCGCCCGGATGTTCGTGAGGTTCGAGACATACGCCCGGGCGCGGGTCAGACACCCAGGTGCCGTCTACATCAGTCTAGCCTCATATGGCAGACTACGCCTAGGTCTTCCTCTTTCGACTCTCGAGCGTGGGTTCCTCAGTCTGGAGTATCAAATCACTACTGTTTGCGGGAAGTCTTTTCTTTCATGGCGCCGGTAGCCTGGTAATGCGGAGCGGCCTGGGAAAGGGCGCCCCCACATGCACAGTACAATCTCTAGAAACCGAACGCACTCACTACTGGTTGGGAAGCCATGATGTATTGCACCTTCCAGTTGAACTCTAGGGGTGAGCGAGCGCGTTTGCATATCGCCCGCCTGGCGCGGTCTCAAGATCAGGCAGGCACTTGCAGCACGCAATTGCCTCAGCAGACGCTTTATTAACTTGCTCAGGCAGTCGCTCACTCACCTGTACAGTGAAGTTGCCGCCCCGCATTCCCCAACACCTCACTATAACTCACTGCAGTGCCTAACCTCTTAACCGGTACCTTAAAGTCGCACTTGCCAACACCAGCGACTCCCCGTTTATCCCTACTTTCTCAACACCTCAATCGACCACACCTCACGATATGAACACCTCCACCGATACTGAGCAGCCAACCATGGCTTCCTCGAGCCAACCCTCTGGCGTAGAGCCAATTGCCATTGTAGGCTTTGGCTTCAAGTTTCCACAGGACATTACCGATGCTCAGAGCTTGTGGAAGCTACTCATGGAACGCCGATCGACTATGACCGAGATTCCTAAGAATCGCTGGAACATCGATGGTTTCTACAAGGAGCATGGTCACCGTCCTGGTACTGTAAAGAACAGAGGCGGTCACTTCCTCGCAGACGACCCCGCTCGCTTTGATGCTCCGTTCTTCTCTATTCAACCCGCGGAAGCGGAGTGCATGGACCCTCAGCAACGCCTGTTGCTTGAGACAAGTTATCATGCTCTCGAGAACGGTACGTCATATCTCAAAAACTAACTCTACCCGCACTGACGTCTACACGCAGCCGGTATCCCTATGCAGGCAGCCATAGGCACTAGGACATCTGTTCACGTGGGCTGTTTACTTCAAGAGTACAGCCAGATCTCTCAGCGAGATGCCCAGATGCCAGGAGACTACCGTATTGTAAGTAATTGCCCATCGATGTACGAACTGCTTGTGAGACAAACACTGACTTTGCACCCATCTTTAGGTAGGATCCAGCGGTTTGGCCATGCTTGCCAATCGTCTGAGCTGGTTCTATGACTTCAGCGGGCCCAGTATGACCGTCGATACAGCTTGTTCAGGTGGCCTCGTTGCGCTCCACTTGGCGTGCCAAGAATTGTTGGCTGGAAGTGTAGACATGGTAAGTCACTTCTTGAATAGGTCTGGAGCCTACGTCGACTTGAGGTCGTATACATTGCATGTTTTCATGTTGATGTAGGCTGCAAACCTGTTCAGCCTTTTCCTAGGTTTGACGTGACAACATAACTAACACACAATTATAGTCACTCGTTGGCGGTAACAACTTATGCCTACTTCCAGACTCAACCGCTCTCTTGAGCAGTTTGAACATGATGTCAAAAGATAGTGTTTGCTACTCGTTCGATGAGCGCGCATCAGGTTACGCCCGCGGTGAAGGCTTCGGTGTACTCATTCTCAAGCGTCTGGACAAGGCCATTGCAGATGGAGACACCATCCGCGGCGTCATACGATCAACCGGATGTGGCCAGGATGGTAATACCCCAAGCATCACGTCGCCCAGCCAATCCGCTCAAGAGCGCCTCATTCGCGAGACGTATGCGCGCGCAGGTCTTGATCTCGGTGACACTCGCTATTTCGAGGCGCATGGTACCGGTACACCCGTGGGAGATCCTTGTGAAGCTGCGGCTATCAACAACGTCTTCTCCTCCCGAACGCCTGAAGACCCCATCTTCGTCGGTGCGCTCAAAGGCAACATGGGACATCCCGAGGGCGCCAGCGGTATCGCGGGCGTCATCAAGTCGCTTCTTGTACTTGAGAAGGGCATCATCCCACCAAACGTTTACCCCGAGCGTATCAACCCTGCTGTCGCAGCGGCTGGCCCTAACCTCAAGTTCCCACGCGTACCGGTAGCCTGGCCTACAAGCGGCGTCCGACGCGCGAGCGTGAACTCTTTCGGCTACGGAGGCACCAACGCTCACGTCGTTATAGACGATGCGCTGAGCTTTCTTAGCAGCCGGGGACTGAACGGCCGACACTGCACTGAACTCATCCAGGACAGCCAATCTGCGTGTCAATCGGATATTTCCGGTACCATGGAGAAAGAGGGAGATGACGACGATCGTAGCACGGGCACTAATGTATCATCGGAGCCTCTGGCTGATCTCACCCCATTCACCACCACGGACGACCCCAGCATGCTCCTTGGAGAGGTCGGTGGAAATGTCCCGAAACTGTTGATACTATCTGCGTTCGATGAGCGTGCAGCTCAGCGATCTGTCTCCGCCCTTGAGA
Source organism: Alternaria metachromatica (assembly GCF_023757995.1). Lineage (NCBI taxonomy): Eukaryota > Fungi > Ascomycota > Dothideomycetes > Pleosporales > Pleosporaceae > Alternaria > Alternaria metachromatica. The sequence goes on from NW_026055496.1 coordinate 1,089,420, forward strand.
CATGGATGAGCAACCACGCGAACGAAGACCGTACTCAACTTCTCAGTGATCTTGCATACACGTTGGCTGAGAAGCGAACACCATTCCCGTGGAAGACAGCCTGCGTCGCGTCACCAGATTTGCGGTCGCAACTCACCTTTCCTGCTCCGACACGAGTCAAACAACAAGTAAAACTGTGTTTCGTCTTCACTGGTCAAGGTGCGCAGTGGCATGGAATGGGTCGCGAGCTCTTGGCGTACGAAACCTTTCGAAGCGCTATGCTTGAAACCGATCGATACTTCAAGTCACTCGGTAGTTCCTGGTCCCTCATCGACGAACTATACCACAAGTCGAAAGAAGAATCCGTCATCCATCAGCCGGAGCTCAGTCAGCCTATTTGCACCGCGCTACAGGTGGCTATTCTCAACCTGCTGACCTCGTGGAATGTTCACGCTTCCATCTCGGTAGGTCACTCTTCGGGCGAGATCGCCGCGGCCTATGCTAGCCGTGCGATCTCACGAGAGTCTGCCTGGATGGTAGCTTATTTCCGAGGGCTGGCCGTTACAATTACCCAAACTCTCAAACCATCTCATGGCGCCATGATCGCAGTTCAAGCTCCTCTCGATGCTTGGAAACATGTGATGGACAAGATGAATGCCGACAATCCCGATGATCCAATTGCTATTGCCTGCTACAACAGCGCGACCAGCTTCACACTTTCCGGTTCACATGCTATCGTTCATCAGCTGGCTGCAGCTCTCAAAGAAGCGCAGATCGAAGTACATGTTCTCAAGGTCAACGTTGCGTATCACTCGCCACACCACATGAATTCAGTCGCCGACATCTATGGGAAGCTACTCCGGAACATTGAAGTTGGAGAGCCGCTAGAGAGCCCGCCATCGTTTGTCTCGAGCGTCACTGGGCAAGATCTCCAATGTCTAGATGAGCTGCGATCCTCCAGCTATTGGCAGCGGAATCTCACTGGGTCAGTACAATTCGCCGCTGCACTACAGGGTGTATGTGCACTGCAAGATGCCTCAAGCTATCTCTTCCTCGAGATCGGTCCGCATTCCGTTCTGCGCTCGCCGCTAGGCGATATTCTCAAACAATATGGAAGGGACATTACAACCGATTACAGCTCTGTCTTGCGTCGGGATCGGGCCGCCGACATTACCGCTATGGAATGTGCAGGAAAGCTCAACACCATGGGTAGCACTGTCGACATAGCTGCAGTGAATATGGACAGCAGGCACAGCCCCAACTTCCTGCCGTCACTTCCACGTTATCAATTCGAAGATAAGAAGAAGTACTGGCTTGAAGGCAGGACGAGCATTCAATATCGTCAGACACAGTTCGTTCATCACGAGCTTCTTGGCTCGCGCACCCCTGACTGGAACGAACTTGAAGCACGCTGGACGAACCGCATTCTCTTGGATCAGTCACCATATCTCAAAGATCATCAAATCAATGGTCTTTGCCTCATGCCTGCGGCGGGCATGCTTGCTATGGTCATTGAAGCTATGCGCCAGTACTATGGTCAGCGAGCTGAGAGCGCATCGGGTTACAAGCTCGAAGAAGTCAAATTTACGAAGGCTATGACACTTTCGGCTGATCCCCGCGGTACGGAAATACAGCTAACACTCCGACCTGGATTGCTAGAATCACGTGACGTGCAGCCTGGTTGCATGTGGCACCAGTTCTCCCTCTTCGTCTACGAGGACGGCGGATGGCACCTTTGCTGTGCTGGAGCTGTTTCGATCGAATACGACGAACAACATGAGAACCTAGGAGAATACAGTGAATATGCAAAAGCACTGCATGAGAAGAAGCTCTCCTTTCTTTCGGCCTTGGACGAATGCCGCATCGATATCAACAGCGCTGACATCTACGGTGCATTCGATGAGGCCGGCCTCGCCTATGGCCCAACTTTCCGGGGCATGCGCAATGTCAAGTGGGATCGAAACAATCAGGCGGCTGGCACAATTGGGCTTCGAGACTGGCAGACGCACGCAAAGTTTGACTACAGTGATGCGCACCTCATTCATCCCGCTGCACTGGACACCATACTTCAGATGACATTTCCAGCGTATTCTATCTACGCCAAGGACTCTTCAGCCACCACTGTACCGACTGGTTTCAGCAAGGCTTGGTTTTCTGCAAACTTGCTGCGCGAATCTTGCGATGCGCAAGATGTTAGGGTACATGCGAAGGTCTCAGGACGTGGATTTCGCAACAAGCTCTTCTCCGTCACTGCAGCATTTGCCGATACGCGAGAACTCTGCTTCTACGGCGATCTAGAGACTACGACTATTGGTCGCAGCGACCCATCCACAGAGAAGAAGGACGTGCCGCGCAGCCTATACCGCATCGACTGGAAGCCAGCTAACTTCGATCACCCTACAACTTCGTCTACTTCATCAGCCTCTTCTAAATCCTGCATTCACATCATCTACGATGAAGCGGATTCATCACAGGTGGACTTGATGCAGAATCTTCGCCGAACAATGTCAGCGCAAGACGAGCTTGGTGTTGCCTTGGTAGCATGGAGCTCTGTACCAGAACATGACCTTGAGAAGGCTACCTGCGTGTTTCTTCCTGGTTTGGACGGCAATTTACTTCGACACATGCAAGAGGAAGAACTCGAGAAGATCAAGACCTTGGTATCGAAAGTCAATGCCCTGTTGTGGGTCACGTTCCAGCATCGGGCTCTTGACCAGAGCCCTACCGAAGGCCTAGTTTCAGGACTTGTGCGCACGCTAGCGACGGAATCTGAAGACTATCGGCTCGTAAGCATCAGCCTCAATTCGGATAACGGACTTGACGTAGCCGCTGCCAATATTACGACGATTACCAAGACACTGTTAGATCCACAACCCGACCCGGAGGACGAGTACTGCGAAATTGACGGCCAGCTCTGCATTCCACGTGTGGTCGACGACCCGGAACTCACTGCTCAAGCACTGCCTACCGAAGATACTTTAGTTACTGTCACCAAACCTTGGAGCGAGCTTGACAGCCCAAAGTTGACCATCGGCGCGGCAGGCATCCTAAGTACACTGCATTACGAGCAGGCTTCCGAAAACATTGGAGAGCTTGAGCCGGATGATGTTGTCGTTGAAATCAAGGCTGTTGGACTCAATATGCGGGACGTCTCGGTAGCACTTGGCCAGGTCCATGATGAGACCTTCGGAAGCGAGATCGCTGGAGTCGTGGTACGCACTGGTTCATCACACGATGGGGGCTTCCAGATTGGTGATCGCGTTTTCGGTGTCACACGAGATGGCATTGCGCAAATTGCCCGCTGCAAGTTCTCACAACTGCACAAGATGCCGAACGGTATGAGCTTCTGCGATGCTGCTGTTTATCCAGTGGCATTCTGTACGGCCTACTACGGCTTGAAGCAGTGTGTCGGTATACAGGGTGGCGAGTCCATCTTGATCCACGAGGCTGCCAGCGCACTCGGCCGAGCGATCATCCAAATCGCCGTTCTCCACGGATATACGAAAGTCTTTGCGACTGTAGGCACACCTGAAGAAGCGGCTTTCCTGGAGAAGAACTTCAACGTTCCGACGTCGAACGTGTTCCTCACTGGCAATCTCGACTTCCAGCATGGTATCCTCCGTTTGACAGGAGGACGAGGTGTTGATGTTGTGATGGGCTCTGAAGAACTCTTGCAAGATTCTTGGCCTTGTATCGCTTCGTTCGGACGCTTTGTTGGCGTTGGAGAAAAGGACGTCTTCAACTCGACCGCGAATGGCTCAAACGAGATTGTGGTACCTCCTACAACGAAGAACATCACTTTCATCAGCGTCAACTTCCAGGACCTAGCGCAGAGCCATTTGTTTGCTGGCATCTTCACAGATGTGCTATCACTGATGGAAGGTGGTAAGATCACCATGTCTCTCCCTCCGACCGTGTTCAAGCAGAGCAGGGTTCAGGAGGCTTTCCAGTCGCTCAAAGATGGAGAGAGGTTTGGAAAAGTAGTCATCGAGATGGACGGCGACGACGTTGTTGAGGTGGAACTTTCGCCAGATTCTGACAAGCCCTTATTCCCCTCGGATGCCAGCTATCTTGTCGCTGGCGCATTCGGCGGTATCGGCCAGAGCATTGCTACGTGGATGGTACACAATGGAGCCAAGCATCTAATCTTGCCGTCACGATCAGCAGTCGAGGGTACTGGATCTGAGCGCGATTACTTCATGCAAGGACTGATGGCACAAGGCGCCGCAGTGTATGCTCCAGTATGCGACGTCGCCGACTATGACCAGCTTAAGGAGACCCTTGCGTCCTTCCAAGCTCTTCCGCAAATCAAAGGATGTGTCCAAGCAGCAATGGTGATGCGCGACTCTTCCTTCGCAAAGATGCCGAGCGAGAAGTGGCACGAGTCACTCCGGCCCAAGGTAGACGGCTCCTGGAACCTACACCAGCTTCTACCTGCCGATCTCGACTTCTTCGTCATGTTGTCATCTTCCACCGGTATCATGGGCTCGTTCGGTCAATCAAATTACACCGTTGGCAACACATACCAGGACGAACTAGCGGCCCATCGTATGCGTCACGGCCAGCGTGCTCACACCCTCGCTCTGAGCATGGTCACCGGTGTTGGCTACGTCGCTCAGAACGAGCAAGTACAAGCTTTGCTCCGCGTGCGGGGTATGCTGGAGGAGGTGCCCATGAGCGACATCTACAAGCTGCTACGCTTCTGCTGTGACCCCGAACGCGTCGATGCAAGCACCGTCGGGTCCCAGATCATCACACCCTTGACCCTGCCGGCTGATCTCCGTGCCATGGGTATCGTGGCACCTCTCGGTAGTACGCGGCCGTTGTACCACTATCTCGACACGCTCCCTTCGCGCTTCTCTTCCGACACCGCGACCGCCGAAGCCAAGAATCGCCCTTCGTACAAGCTCTCAGAGGCCACGAACCTCGCTCAAGCCACCGATATCGTTGTCGACGCGATCCAGAACCAGCTTTCCAGTCTCTTGGTTGTCAGCAAGGACGACATCGATCCTCAGAAGGCGATCTATCGGTACGGCGTGGACTCGTTGGTCGCGGTGGAGATGCGGAACTGGTTTTCGAAGGCTATCGGAGCGGACGTTGGTACTGTGGATATCATGAGCGATATTAGTATCTGGCTGTTGGCTGTCAAGGTTGCGGGAAAGAGTAAGTTCGTCAAGGAGGAAGTGAAGGAGTAGACTGCCACAGCGAAGATGGGAATGCGGCTTGACTCAGACCGGGGCTTGGCCTCGCGCTGGTCAGTGAAGTGAATTGCGTGATTACATAGATACATATATTTCAATGTGATGTCTTGTCAGCTTCTAGGTGTCATTGCGAGATCCACCAAAACATGCTGATGACGCAGGTGTTCGTCATGAACGAACCTTGGAAGTGACGCGACGCGACGCGACGCGACATGACGCGTGCGGGCTTGCTGCTGACTCATCCGCACTAGAGCTCGGCAATCCGGTGATATTCGTTGGAGCACCCAACATCACCCAAGCAATCGCTCCTCTGCCCTCCTATGGCCATGATATCGGAGGCCAAGAAACAGCGAATATCCCGAAAAGAGCATCTTCCAAAATCGCTTACCACTCCGGCAACTCCTGGGCAGCAATCACCTACATCAGTCACGTATCAACATCGTCATCACAGCAGTCGTTTCAGGGCTATCATTAAGAGCTAGAAGTATGGGAGTACATGAAATCCAGGCCATTAGATCGTCTTCTTCCCCCTGTCGCCATCTCACTTCTTTACCATTAACCCTTTAATATCCGTTTCCAGATCCTCTTTACAAGTGCAGCTGCTTTCGTCATGATGCACATCTTCAGGTCTGTCGACCGGGCATCCATCCGCCTCGATCTCAAAGGTGATATCTTCAGGCGTAAGACTCAGCACGTTCTCCGTCAGAATCCTCTCCCACCATACCAGCATCTCCCCGTTAATCCGTGCGTCCACCCAGATTCGGGATCCATCCATTGTGGTACGCCAATACCCACGCGCATCAAGGACGATGCGCAAAGTCTTCAGCTTGGGGATGTTCTGCTGCCAACTCCTTGGTATCTGGTTTGCCGGCTGCCAGAGGAGACCTAAGCCTCCGTAATCATTACGAGAAACTGACTGAAACCGGAATTCCAAGTGGCGGATTTCGCTCCCGACACGTAGCGATGGTCGATGTCCGTAATGTAGCGTATAGTCTGTGACCTGGAAGACGTTGTTATTGTAATATGCTGCTTTTGCTATGGTCGCGAAATCTGTACGGAGTAGGGGAAGGAGGCGTAGCTTCATTAGGGCCCAGTGTTTTGTGTAGGTGATTGGAGTTGGGAAGGTTAGGTGCTGCTCCAGAACTATTATTCTTAGCTCTGCTGGAAGCTTATGCCAGTATTGGAAGAAGATTGAGTCTTCCGAATCGGCCTGCACTAGTGAGTTTGCGGAACCCGTGGTTGTAATTACTTGATCGGGCATTGTTGTTGTGGAGTAGAATCGGTGGAGGTAAGCTTGGTGAGTTGGGAAAGGAACGATTGATATGCTGATGGATGACATGGTCTATACGGTTACATGGAGGGTGTTTTTACATAGTCGCTGGCCAAGCTGGTAGTAGTGAGCCGCATTGTAGGTGGAGGTGAAAGCAACCTCACATCACTTGTTACATGGGATTTGCACGCGCGCCACACGATCCTTGTCGCGATACGACTCGCTTCCAGACCACTCGAAGGTGTTTGCGAATAGCAAATGCTCTTGAGATTAACAAACGTATATCCATTCACCCAGGTTCACGATGACTTTCTCGCCTTGAAACTACTCACCACCGTCACATGTATGGCGACCGCTACCGCACCCCAGGAGACAGCGTCTTTCCATTCATGGTCAGACTTACCTACTGAACTTCAACTAGAAGTCCTCAGTCACGCCCTTACCTTTCCCGAGCCTATCGACAAGGACACCAGTTATCAAGCGATGAGCTTGTTGATACCAGTTTTGCGCTGTGGCAACATAGAGCTGGCCGCGCTCGCCCGTGAAAGCTGTGAGTGAAATAGGGGTTCTGGCCAAGTAGGCTCTGCACATCTAAATCAACAACTGACAGAGGCAGACTACAAAAGCAACAAGTTCGTCACCACAGTTCCTTTTTTCTCGCCGTTCTTTCCTAAATTCCCGCCACTTGATGCGTGTAAGTGGATCCGGAGATTCGAAGTCACTTTCAATCTCTATACATCGCGGCCCAATGACCAAAACCTCGATATGGATACAGCTTGGAGAGTTCTTGTTGCGTCCACTCAGATGACACCAGGCCGAGATGCCATGCGTGAAGGTGCTGTCCTACAAGCAGCTCGACGCTCCACTAACTGGCAGACGCGTTTCCCCAATCTGAGCACATTCAATCTGAGCCTCAACATTCGTACCGATCCCACAGACCTTGTGAGGTATTACTTGTCACGTGGAAAACCATCGCCGCCTACCTTCCGATGCATTCATGACTTCAAAGACGCTGTGCTTGACGCTTTGCGGCATTGTGAGCATCGAATGCAGGCTAAAGAGGTTGTAGTACGGGTGTATTGCGAGGGCTGCAGAAACGTTGGACTGTCTCAAACTCAGCCGGCTCGGGTCACAGAGCATCAGATATCAGCACCGCCATGCACGTGTGAGCATGAGTTGGAAGAAGGTCTGGCCAAGGTGTTTGGAAAAGACTAGGAATTTGCAAAGCGCGATGGATTATGTAGGAGATGGACAAAGCGTGTGGTTTGGATGTCCGCTATGTTGGGGGCAGAGCTGTGTACCGAGGGACGCATTCAGGTGGTACATTTATACCCGTGCCACAGCATGACGCGTAGGGATCAACTACACAACTAAGTTAGCAATGTATCGTCTCCCGTCATTCGAGAGGAGGAATGTGTTACATACCTGATTCCCTAGTGCTAGTCGATGACATCAATGCACGCTTGTACGAAGCCGACTTGCCAACAACATCTCCATCCCATTTACCGGTCGAACCCAGCCCCTCGATGACACTCTCGAAGTACCTCAGCTGCGGACATAACTCCAGCACCTCCTGAATCCTCTGATCCTGCCACGGCATGATCATACCAGATCTAGATTCGATTTGAAGAGAGCGGAGTTGGGGTCCAATGGCTTCACAAACCCTCGTGACTGCTTTGTCAAAGCTACCAACATACACGTTCGACGTGCTTCCAGCAACCAGCTTCAGATCTGACAACAGTGGCACAGTTCCCAGGAAACTTTGGAGAGTAGCGTAGTCGATAGATGACGGGTTCAAACTCAGCGTGTGTAGCTTGGGTACTAGGCCAGCGATCTCTCGTAGTAGGTGTTCGGAATTAGTGGATACCACGTCCAAGATGCGCATCTCACTCCAGTCCATCGCGTAGGCCCAATCGCTGCAGTGCTTGGGGCTAAACTCGTAGGCATGCGCAAGGTCATCAGCTCTGGAGATGACCAGCTCTTCGAGCGTGGGGAACGTATCCGTTTCCTGGAATCGGAAATGAGATCCGCCAACGGCCATAGCCGTGTAGCTGTTGCCTTGACTTCTCGCAGCCATGGTAAAGTGTTGCTGTTTGCTGAGACGCAACCGTAGGATCTTGAGATTGCGACCCCGCATGAGTAGTGTCTTGAGCTTAGAGAGATCGCTATTTTCGTCCTGTCGACGTGTTGCTCCCCTATGGAAGCACCGGACTGTAATGCCGAGTGTGTGAAGCTGAGGTGATGACAGGAGAGCTTCATCTAGAGCAAAGTCCTTGCGGTTGTGGTTCGTGACTTTTAACTGAGCTGAAGGATGATCGCGGTGCAGCGCCTCGAGAACACGTAAGGGGATAGCGTAGTTGGCGTTCCAACTGAATGATGCAAGGTTTTGTATGCATTCCATGATGTGTAGAATCGTCGTGGGGGAGATATAGCTAGTGTCGGGATAAGATGGGATGACCAAGTGACGCACTGTTTTCGCCAATCTACCATCGTCCCGTTTTAGACTGCTCACGATGCTTGTGGGGGAACCGGGTCCGCTTTTCTTGGATCTGCCCGAGGTGATAGTACGAAAAGGCCATCCCAGGCCATTGGTGATGCGTGCAGTCATAGTTGAGCCTCGCTCTTTGCAAGCACCCAAGGTGATAGTGCGGAAGATAATTGGCTCGCATTGATTGCGACATGTACGCGAAACAAGACTGAGCGAGATCTGGTCTGACAGTGAGAGCTAGACAGATGTTAACGTAAGTCAAAGTGTTTTGCACTGGTGAGGCGCACTTGATCAAGAAGAAGGCGATATATGTCTGTCGGTAAATCAGGTAGCTTCATCTTTCGTTTGCTGATTACTGGCGATTCGGAACGTAGAAAGGCGAGTACGATACGCGATACTTGGTAGCGACGTGCAGAGAAGATGCGCAAACGATCCAAAGTATACATGAACGAGGTTATGTGCATGCCTTTCGTCTTTATTATGATAATGCTGCGAGGCTATGATCGCATCGCATATTGTGGCGCCGTGGCTGGGGTCGCAGGCAGACACGGAGGGGCAGGCTGCGCCACGCGATGTGCCTGAGTCCCGGACATGTGACAGACGACCACACGCGCCTTGTCGCAGAAACGCAACCGAGGAATTGAGATAGCCAGTTGGTTCACGTAATAACGGGGGTATTATGCATGATGCGAGCGGGACAGTATTCGAAGGTTACCTTTTAGACGGCGAGTGATTGTGCTATTGCAATAGTGTTTCCTGCTCTTCCTTTGAAATACCGAAGAGATATAGTACATCCAGCATGCTTTTGGAGTTGAGACGAGCAGGAGCTTGCATCTGCACCTTTGGCTTCGCGTGGAAGGCGACGCCCAGACCGGCTACGCCCATCATAGGAAGATCGTTGGCGCCGTCGCCAACGCATATGACCTGGTCAAGGAGTATATTCTCTTTCTCGGCAATTTCTAGGACGTGTTGGCGTTTCTTCTGAGCGTGCACGATCTCACCGGTCAGTTCGCCTGTGAGTGTGGCTCCGTCTTCGGAAACGACCAGGTGGTTAGCAAAGGCGTAGTCAAGACCAAGTTGCTGTCCCATCCATCCTGTTAGGGGAGTGAAACCTCCGCTAAGTACTGCTGTCTTAAAGCCCAATCGCTTCAGGGCAGTGATGAGATCCTTGACTCCCTCGTTCAAGGTTATCCTTGGCTTCAGCGTCTCAAATACACTGCTTGGCACGCCCTTGAGCAGTTTGCATCGCGCGCGTAGGCTAGCCTCAAAGTCGAGCTCACCGTTCATGGCAGCAGCGGTGATGGCAGATACCTCCTTCTCAACGCCTATCAGCGAAGCGATCTCGTCAATGACCTCTTGTTGTATGAGGGTGCTGTCCATGTCGAAGACGGCAAGCCTCTTGTAGCGCCGGTGTATGGTGTCTGCCTGGAAGACGCACTCGACGTTCCACTCGCGCTCGAAGCGCGACACGGCTTCATGCCTGCGCAGCGTCTCAAGCGCGACGGGCGAGGCGCTTGGCAAGGGGAACGTGACTTCGACTACCCTACAGAGCTTGCTTGCCTCGAGCCTTTTGCTCGTTATGGTGTTTTGCTCCAAGCCAGTTATGATGCTGGTGAGGGTGACGAAGAACTCGGTGAGACAGCTTTGGCTGACGTAGCTTCCGTAGAGATTGTCGCGAGCGTTGGGCCCAGGTGTGGGCGGTTCGAGGGGGTAGTCTGCGAGGTTCTCGGTGGGCACGGCGCCGTCCTTCAGCGACTCGAGCGAGGCGGAGGGAATTGGGTCGCCGGGACTTCGGGGTGACAGATCGGCATGTTGGAAGAAGTTGGGCGTGTCGGCCTTGTAGAAGAGCGTCGCGACGATGTGCGTGGCCGACACGTCGAGGGCGGGAGGCTTGGCCGCCATGATGGAACGAATCGGGAATAGCTTGGTCGTGATACTTTCGGACCTTTAGTACCCAGGTGGTCCAGAGGAGCGGACGTGGATGAGGAGCAGCGAATGTATGACTTGTTTGCAAGGCGGGGATGCTTGCGACTGGAAATTTCGGCAGGGGTTCAGGCACAGCAGCGCTAGCCTGACAACCCCCACCAGCTCGTGTGTGGACACTCAGGACGTCGCCCATGTCATCTTACCACGACCATGTCTGACGGCTGATCGACCTCGCATTCGCGTGTGCACTTCTCGGTCGTACTTCTCCCCTTAGTTGCAGACTACACCAAGCTCAACACTGGGGCAGCCTATCATGGCGGCGGGCTCTCACTCGACTAGGTGGATGGGCGACCTGACGCTCGCGAGCCGAGGCTGCTCTCCTTAGTGCGCCAGGTGAGAGCTGCTGCACCTCCACGGGCGTACATGCGGGTGGGTACCTCACGATATAAGAGCCATACCCAGCCTCACCCTCATAGTACCCCATAGTACTTGTTCAATCATCCTCACACTGCAAGAACCACTGCAATGGACGACTACAAACCACAGAAACCGAATGTCCTCCAGTCTCCGCCCATCGACATCACCGTTCCCTACGATGCAGCTTGGGTGAAGGGCAAAGTCGTACTCATCACGGGAGGAGCCAGTGGCTTTGGTGCGGGCTTCGTGCGGAAATGGGTAGCTGATGGCGCTACAGTCGTCGTGGGGGACATCAGTGTTCAGAAAGGCGACGCGCTCTGTCGTGATATCAACAAAGACAGCAAGAACGGCGGCAAAGCCCACTTCGTGCACTGCGACGTGACGGACTGGCAGTCGCAGGTCGACCTCTTCAAGAAGGCAGTCGAGCTGAGCCCGCACGGCGGTATCGACACGGTCGTCGCAAATGCAGGCATAGCAGGTCGCGACGTGCTCCAAGAACCTGCAAACCTCGATGCGGCTGCACCACCCCCACCCGTCTTCAAGATCATGGACGTAAACCTCACTGGTGTGCTATACACCACTCACCTGGCCTGCTTCTGGCTGCCCAAGAACCCCGGCTCCAGAGACTGCAGCTTGAGCTCGAAGCCCTCCACCACCTCCCCACGCGATCGCCATATCCTTCTGCTTGGCTCCATCGCCTCTCTCGGCCCCATTGCCATACAACCCCAATACTGTGCCGCAAAGCACGCAGTGCTTGGTCTTTTCAGGAGTTTGAGGGTGACAAGCGGCCTTCAAGGCATCCGCGTGAACCTACTTTGTCCATACTTCATCGATACACCCATCGTGCCCGCCAGTGCGCGCTTCATACTCGCGGGAGGCGGCGTAGGCAAGGTGGAAGATGTCGTTGACGCAGGGACGCGCTTCGTAGCCGATTCTCGCATACTTGGTCGGGCGCTAGTCATAGGACCCAAGATGCATGTGCGTCAAAAGGACAATGGCGAGTGGGATCTGGTTACGCCCGGCGCGCCTGGCAGTATCGAAACGGCCATCTTCGAGCCTTATGCCGATGATTGGGAGGACCAAGATCAGTGGAACCGCACCTTCATCAAGATCTTGAACATGGTCCAGGCTGGACGGGGCTGGGCTGGGTGGGCACAGGACGTTGTCAAAGCATCCTTGTATGGTCTGGGGTTCGGGCGATGATGCGCATCATCGTGAAGCTTGGCAGGGCCCTTCCCTCGAGCACGGTGCGAACTGCGATGGGGCTAGAAGCTCGGGGTCTTCCAATAAAGCTTCCACGTAAATAATCGACTTTTTCTTGCCCGTGCTGCCATGACCACATCCTTCTGCGGAAAATGCACCTTGATGCGCTGGCCTGCTGCGGCGGTTGTTACAAGCATCATCTGACCCTACAACAACGCGGTCACCATCATGCACTAGAAGCGGCAACGACCTAGCTAGATATGCTCGAACTCTTCCAAAAGCATCTGCGGATCGACAGCCGGCTGCTGCTAGAGGCCGACCATAGCGCATTCGGAGAGTATGCAGAGCAGCCCGGATAGGTCGGGACGCTACACGCCTAGGGCTGCATCATAGGGTCACGATCGTTGTGCTGTATTGGCTCCATGCATCGCACTTGAAAACATGCCGAATTATCCATACCACCTCAGCAGTGGCGCCACGTCTGTGATGTGCCACGTTTCTTGTTAGTATCTCGTGTCCAGTGGTGTACGAGAAGTACGCACATTGGCCGGTGAGATTGCCATGTTTCAAGACATGGGATTGTAATCCCTGTCGCGCAACCTCGGCAAAAAAGGAGTCGCCCAAGAACGCCCAGGCACAATTTCAAGACCATCGATTTAACCCGACCAAGTTAACTCCCGCGTTGGCGCCTTCCGTTAGATCCACACTGCAAATGTTTGGACGTGATGTCATGCCGCCTGTTCCTGCTGGTGCTGCTGTCCACCGAGTGGCCTTGATCGGCCGCTACGACCATCCCACGCCATCCGCATGTGTGTTTATTCACTTTTTTGCGCGCCCGTTGTCCGGATCCAGGCGACTATACGAGAAGCTTTGTTGGCGCATGCAGGTGAAGCCGGGTGTCGCGCGTCCCTTCAGGCTTAGACTTCGCTCTTTCTGCGCTGTCACCATCATCGCGCCGTCACTACCGGCAACGCGGAACCGTCACTGACCCAGATCTTCCGACCCACCAAGACGCCAAACCTCTTCGCACAGCTCACTATGGCAAACCCTACGCCTAGTCCCAAGCGCGAGGGTCTCGTCTCGCCCATCGGTATGGTCATCGAAGAGCCGACCTTTCCGAATATCCCTGGCCAAGAGCCCACCACGCCCACGCCCGTCCACAACACTTCGACCGCAGACATGGCTCAACCAGCAGGCGTATCGTCGCCAGACCAGCCCATCGAAGCCCCACGAGACACCGCGGAGTCTACCCCCGATGATCAGGACTACTTCGCGTCGACGACGCGTCCCACACAGCAGAGATGGGCAACGGAACGGCCGAAGCCCTCTGTGCGACACTCTTTGCTAGGAAGGATGCAGAAGCCCCGCGAGGCAAGACCAGCCGCACCCGAGAGAGCAGCAACAATCACCTTCGACCCCGAATCCGAATCCTCAGACTCCTCAGACGATGAGAGGCAACTCCCCCGCAAGAGCCTCGGCCATGCAGACGACCTCACCAAACAAGCAACGCGCCAGCCTCGCGGACGCCGATCGGGGCCCTTTTCTCGTCTCAAGATCGCCAACGAGCATTTCAACACAAAGGGCAGGGTATCCAAGGCGGACGGACGTCTGAAGCTTAGTATACTCGAGGAGAACCATGGCAGTGGATACATCGCAAAGGCTCTGGGCACAGCTTTCAAGAAGAATAGCAATGACGAGAATCAAGGCCCTACGAGTTACGACGATGCCGGAGCTACCAAGATTAGCCCTGAGGATGACGAGATGGAACATGATCCTTCACGAAGAATCAAGCTCAACATTGTTATCATCATCATTGGTTCGCGCGGAGATATTCAGCCCTTCATCCGGATAGGCAAGATTCTGAAAGAAGACTACGGACATCGCGTTCGCATGGCCACACACCCGGCTTTCAAGGACTTTGTGGAAAAGGACTCCGGCTTGGAGTTTTTCTCTGTTGGCGGCAACCCGGCAGAGCTGATGGCCTTCATGGTCAAGAATCCTGGACTAATACCGAACATCGACACTATCAAGGAGGGTGAGATAGGCAGGCGAAGGAGCCAGATGTACGAGATGTTCCAGGGCATGTGGCGTGCCTGCATCAACGCAACCGACGACGAAACGGATAAGACGAACGTGAAAATGAGTAAGTTCCTCGGTTGCATCCGTGTTACACATGACTAATATCAAGTAGTGGGTGATAAGGCACCTTTCGTTGCAGACGCTATCATTTCAAATCCGCCAAGTTTCGCACCCACTCATATTGCTGAGAAGCTCGGCATTCCGCTACACATGATGTTCACGTAAGTACTTGAAATGCAGACTTGCGAGTCAGTACTAACTCCCGATAGCTTCCCTTACACGCCTACGAGCCAGTTTCCTCACCCACTGGCGAACATCAAGGCCAGTAACGTCGAAGCCACCTACAGCAATTTCATGTCGTATCCGCTCGTCGAGATGATGATGTGGCAGGGTCTCGGCGACCTTATAAATCGATTCCGTACCCAGGTCTTGCATCTTGAGGAAGTAAGCAGAATATGGGCGCCAGGCCAACTCTATCGGCTCAAGGTACCTTATACCTACATGTGGTCACCCGGTCTCATCCCAAAGCCAAAGGATTGGGGCCCAGAGATTGACATTTCCGGTTTCGTCTTTCTGGATCTTGCTTCCTCATTTACGCCACCGGATGAGTTGAAGAAGTTCCTGGACGACGGGCCTCCCCCGATCTACATTGGGTTTGGCTCCATCGTTGTAGATGACCCAGACGAATTCACTAGTTTGATCTTCGAAGCTGTCAAGTCCGTTGGCTGCCGTGCCCTTGTTTCGAAAGGTTGGGGTGGCTTTGGCTCCAACGCAGACTGCCCGGAAAACGTCTTCATGCTTGAGAACACACCGCATGATTGGTTGTTTCCCAAGTGCAGTGCGGTTATCCATCATGGCGGCGCTGGTACAACCGCTATTGGCCTCAAGTGCGCTATACCGACAATGATTGTGCCCTTCTTTGGCGATCAGCCATTCTGGGGTGCGATGGTTAGTAAGGCAAAAGCTGGAGCGCACGATTGTATACCCTACAAGAAACTCAACGCAGAAAGACTAGCAGAGGGCATCAAGCAATGTCTGACTGAAGAAGCCAAAGAGAACGTGAAGAAGATCGCAGACAGCATTGCGAAGGAAGGCGATGGAGCGCTCAACGCCGTGCGCTCCTTCCACAGGTCATTACCCCTTACCGGCGCAGGCAGCATGCGTTGCGATTTCCTCGACAACCGTGCGGCAGTATGGAAGATCAAGAATACTGAGGTCAAGCTGTCCGCACTCGCTGCCGAGATCCTGGTAGAGAAGAAGAAGCTCAAGTGGAGCGAGTTGCGACTCATACGACACTACGAGTGGAACGACTTTGGTGGCCCAGGCGAGCCAATCACTGGTGTCTGGGGCAGCCTGATGTCGTCATTCTCTGATGCGGCTGCCGGTGTAGGAGGCATGCCTGTCGAGATGGGGAAAAGCATCAGGAAACGGGAGCAGATTAAGGAAAAGAAGCGCAAGCACCATCAACGCCACGAGCACAAAAAGGCAACACTAGCCAAAGCAAACGCCGACAGTGCAAATGCAGCCGAAGATACGACGCACAACAAGAGTGAACAAGACGGATCCAGGCCACAAGCAAATCGCAACGAATCATCAATTTCGAAGATCACGGAACCAGACGAAGAGCTGGCTGAGGAGCTCGGTCGCGAAGCTGCCTTTGGGTTCAGGAAGACAGGTCACGCTATCGCTCGATTCCCTATGGACTTGACGCTTGCCATCACTCAAGGCTTTCATAACGCTCCCCGTCTCTACGGAGATGAGACTGTACGCAGACCACCCCGAGTCACTGGTTTCCACTCAGGCACGCGCGCCGGTCGCGACGAGTTCCTTTACGGCGTAAGAGATGGCGTTTCGGGCCTTGTCACTCAGCCCTACAATGGCGCGAAACAGAACGGTGTTATAGGCGCAGTCCGAGGCGTGGGCTTCGGTATTGGCGGCTTCGTGCTCAAGGATATCGCGGCTCTTCTTGGCCCTTTGGCATACACGATGAAGGGGCTTGATGCAGAATACATGAAGCGGTACCAGCCTACAAACTACCTCCGCCGTGCACGCATTGCTGAGGGGCAGAAGGAGCTGACGATGTTGGAGTCAAAAGCTCACATTACGGCTATCAAGGAAGCTCAAAATGGAGCCAAGCGACCTTCCGAGAAGAAGGAATCCGTAGAAGAGAATGTGGTCATCCGATGGAAGGCTCTACAAAAAACGATCGCCGACGAGAAGAAACAACACAAGAACGGAATTGTGGGCTCTCTCACCGGTCGAGGGGATCATAAAGAAGGCCAACGAGTTGGACGCAAGTCTACTGAGGTCGCCAAGAAGGATGCCAGGCGATCGCAGTCCAAAGGAAGGCCAAATATCCATACGCCCAACGACAAGCCCGGCGGAGGTCTTCCAGAAGATCAATCCAAGGTGATGGACCCCGGAAAAGCGCGAAGAAGCGTTGACGGTAACGCAAGAGGTGGAGGAATGCACCGGATGAGCACCGCTCCAACCACCACTTTGGAGCATGGCGAACACCTCGAAAGAGAAGAGCTACAGCTTCCTCCAAGACATCTGGCGACTGGCGATGCTGCGTTGAAAGAGCATGATACCAACTCGCTTGGCTCAGCACATCTAGGTGATGACGCAAAGAACAAGTCTGATCCTGAGCTTGCTAGCCCTATCACCGAGGCTAACAACTTGGGACCTGTAGATACGAAGGGTGGATTGGATGTTGCGGATCGTCCTTCCGCAGATGGCTCCGATGAGACGAGGGTCGATAGCGATCTTACCGATTGGGCTGCCGTAAGGCAGAAGACTGATGGTTTGGCACCGGCCAATGAGCCTCCTAGGGTGGTTGGTGTGTAGAGACATGGCGGCTTTGCATCACATTACATGTAGCGTGGCGTTGTTAGTCATTGTCGTCTTTCAGTACTGGTCCATCACCCATATTTTTCCTTTCCTTTCCATTCCATTAGTTAGTTTTACATTAGAGGTTCTAATAACTGAGATACCCATACTTGTACACTAGAAGCCTGATTACATGAAACTCACAGCGCTCTCTCTTCTACCCTTTCAAAAGCCGCATACTCAGGTAGCTTGAAGCCATCATCCCTACTCTCCGTATCCCCAAGCCACGGACCGACCCACTCCCATCTCAGAACCATCGACACCAGCCTCACGAAGCCGTGCAAGACCGTCCTTTTCCAAGCCGAACCTGGATGCATGAACCCCGGTACAAAAGGCGACATGACCTGACTCTGCACCACAAACGGTCGAAACTTGTCCTCGTAGCTGGTAAGCGCTCCAGTAAGACCGTCAAACGTCGTAGAAGAAGAAAAGTCCTCCACACAACTCAGCTCACCCGCCAAAACATACGCCCCCAGCACCGCAAGCGACGTCCCCATACCCGTACAAGGACTAGGACAAAACGCGGCATCACCCAGACATATCACACGATCGCGACTCCACCGTTTCATCTTGACCTGATTGATAGCGTGGAAGTAGAAGTCTGGCGCCTGAACCATGGCATCAAGCAGTCTCTTGCTAACCCACCCTGCATCTGCAAATCCCTCGCGAACAAGCTTTTCCTGAGCCATCCTCCCAGCCCTACCCGCTTTCTCCCAGGCGAGTTCCTGGGCAGGAGTTGACGGCATGAAGGTAAACATCGCACGGGTTGTACCGTGGGGATCTGGTCGCGTGGCAACGGTACGTGAACCTTTTGCGACGAAGATGTCCCACCAGGGTGCGTCGGAAGGGAGGCGGGGGGTGGTGAAGTATGCGGCGTACATGCCTTTGTGTTCGATGGATACGTCCTGGGCTGGGAAGACCAGACTGCGTGTTTTGGACCATTGACCGTCTGCTGCGATGAGTAGGTCATAGGTGCGTGTTGTGCCATCGCTAAGGAGGACTTTGACGCATGCAGAGTCGTTTTGGAGGATTTGCGCGACTGTTGTGTTGAAGAGGTAGGTTACGTTGGACTGGGAATTTGTTGCTTGGTGTAGTAGTTTTGCGAGGTCGCCGCGTAAGATTTCGTATTCTGATGTTGGACTTGCTGAGCCGCCTTCTTTGATGGGGAAGGGGGCAAAGGGAGTTCCTTGCGAGTCGATGAATCGAGTGCCGAGTTCTTTGGTGTTGCATTGCTGGACTTGTGGCAGTAGGCCCATCTTTTTGATGCAGGTTACGGCGCTACCTTGGATGTCGACATTCTGGCCGTGGGGCTGGAGGGAGGCGGCCTTTTCTAGGATGGTGATGGTGTGCTTGGGGTTGAGGGAGAGCCAGTAGGCTAGGGCTGGGCCAGCGATGCCTGAGCCGACGATCAAGATATCCATGGTAGACAATGATGTTGTTTAGTTGAGCTGGAATTTGGGGGCTGTCCTAATAAGCTCGGTGTTTGATATCTTGTCATGGTTGCGAGGTTGATCATCGTTATATATAGGATAGAACGAAAGCAATCGTTATGGTTGAAGGCGCGGGATCGGGCGCATTGAAGCATGTGCTGAGGTTTCGGGGTTGGGGTGCTTCGGGCTTCGTGCATTCGGGCGACGGCTCGGGGGTAATGGACTGCGCACTATTCCCGATGTGGTGTCACGCATCTACCATCATCCCGCATCGCCACTTCTTCAACTCTTGTCATCTTCTTTCGCATCTTGTGCTCACTCCAATGGCATGTAACGAGACAATAGCGACACCTGCCGTTACCTTCATTCAGCGCAGCTGACTTCCACAATGGCAACCACAAGCCTACCCACAAGCGGCCACAAAAGACCCACTTTCTCCTGCATCCGATGCGCTGAACGGAAGGTCAAGTGCGACAGGCAGAGGCCATGTGCTGGTTGTGTCAAGAGCAATGTCGAATGCATCTTCAACCCCGTGCAACCGCCGAAACAGAGAAACAAGCGCGTCAAAGTCAAAGTACTGACTGATCGGTTGAAACAGTATGAGGCTCTCCTTCAGGAAAAGGGTATCGAACCCGCGAACATTCCGAATCAGACGGATAGTAGGCCGCAGTCGCAACCCTTGATGCACGGCGCGCCCGATCAACAAGAGCAGCATGTCGTTCAATTGCAGACGCCTTCGTCTCCTGAGTCTGACTCGTCGCCGTATGACCTTCAGACTTCGACTGTTCGTGGCCAGGCACCTTTTCGATTTGTGGAGAACAGTCTGTGGGACAGAGTGGTTGAAGAAGTGAGTGGAACACCTATGCCATACGTTGTTACGGTAATCTCATCATCACGCCGATGCTAACGAGTGTTTAGTCTCTCGACCCTAACAACGATTTAGAAGACTCAAGCGATATCAGCGAGGAGGAGTCGACAACGGGCAACTCCGGTTTTGCTGTTATCAGGTCCTCCCATCGCAGCGGCAAGCCTCGTCATCCACCGCTCGAGCGCCTTATTCAGCTTTGGGAGATCTTCGTCAGTAACGTGGATCCGTTGACTAAGGTGGTACATGTACCCAGTCTACGGCCTATGATTGAAAAAGCTGCCAAAAATCTTGGGCTCATACCGCGGCCGCTCGAAGCTCTCATGTTTGCTATATATGGCTCCGCTATCATGTCATCGAGCCAAGAGGAGTGTGAGCAACGTTTCGCCAAATCGCGCGACCAACTACTTTCTCAGTACATCTCGGGGACAGAAGCGGCATTGTCTAGAGCAAGAGTGATGGAGACTTCCAATCTTGTTGTTCTACAGGCATTAGTGATACATCTCGTCACAATACGTGAGATCTATGCGCCACGCGCGACCTGGACGCTTACCGGCGTAGCTGTTCGCATCGCTCAAAGCATGGGTCTTGAGCGCGATGGTAAATATCTAGGATTATCTCCCTTCGAGACCGAGATACGCCGCCGTATCTGGTTTCAGTTGAAAGCTCATGACTCTCGAGCAGCGGAGTTGTGTGGTCTCGCGAAGTACCGAGATCCTGACATCGGCCCTGAGCGAGCTGAATGGCCTACCAACCTCAACGACGATCAGCTGTATCCTGGTATGTCTGAGCTACCCTCAGACTCCAATGGACTAACGGATGTTATCTTCGTTGTAACAAGATGTGAAATGGGAAAGTTCGCTGCGCCACGCATTGCAGCATTGCGCCAAGAAGGAATGGACCCCAGGCAGATGAACCTTGACCATTCGGCAAAGAGCAAGACCGCCCGTGAAAGCTTAATCCAAGAGCTTGAGGATACTATCGAAACGAAACATCTTCGCTACTGTGACCCATCTCAGCCTTTACATCTTGTTGCAATGGTTGTGGCTCGGTATGGTCTCAATGTAGCCCGCTTTTTGATACATCATCCACGAAACTGGGGTACATTGGAGAAAACACCTCTCGAGGAGCGCAAGAAGATTTGGGAAGTCTGTCTCAAGCTTCTCGAGCAACAGATCATGTTGCAGACCAACCCCGTCATTAAGCGCTTTGCGTGGAGCGCGTCCTACTTTCGGCAGTGGCACGCCTTAATTCATCTGCTAGATACTCTTCGCGCTCATCCCAACCTGATCGACACTGATCGAGCTTGGCGACTCATCGGGGAAACGTACGACAATAATCCGGAGATGCTTGAGGACATGAGAAGGCCTATTCATGCAGCTGTTGGCAACCTATGCTTGAAGGCCTATGACGATCATGAGGCACTGATGCGCTCGAAATATGACCGTTCTCATTCGCCACCTGGGTTCATAGCACGTCTACGACACCAACGCGATAGCGCCAGGTTGCGACGCCAGAAACGCACTGCAAACGGCGGTCATGCCGCTGCATCTACTGATCAAACCCGGGCTGACATATACCGCATCGATGGCGAAGCATTAGCTGATAACTGGAATGCGTTGATGGAATCAACTCAGGCTTCTTTTCAGGCATCGTTCGGACCGACGCAAGACACTGTATTTGACAGCACTCATTCTTTCACCTTCTCCAACCATGCGGACGGCACATTTTTCGACAGCATGGATTTGGACGGTGCGCATGATTTTTTGGCTACCGACTACATCATGGACGATTCATCACTAGAGTTCATAGACTGGGGCAAGTTGGATAGTTGGCTTGCTCATGCTTCCTGACGGAGTTATACAATTTATCTAGCACTGCGTTCTAGCGGGAAGGGAAGAGTGCCGCTCGGCTTCCTAGGATGTTGGAGCACATACGCATATACAAAGAGAATAGCTTTCGCTCAATGAGCCCCCATCAGCCAGCCTGATTACAACACACAATTAATGGCAGCTGCAGCTATCCCCGCGCCCACAACTGCTATTATCTTCGCGCTCTCCACTCTGCCACTCGCACTGTTCGGTAACCCGGTCTTGGCTGTCGCTGGAGCTTGGGTCGGGGTAGCAATCGACGCGATAGAAGTCGTTTGCACAGAGCCGCCTCTTGATTGCGCAGTCGTCGGAGTTTCATCGATCTCACGCGCCTCGGCGTAGCATCCCGCGAACGCAATAGTGTTGTTCAGCCAGACTTCGCCGTACAGGGCCTCGCGCATTTCACTGATCCAAGTATTGGGGCAGCTTTGAACGACTTCGACGGCTCGCGAGCTATGCGCAGCCCACCAGGAAGATGCTACACTAGCATAGGAAGAGTAGGCCGGAAGGACTTCTTGAGGAGCAGCGGTAGTGAATGCGCACCAACTAGTCCGTTCCGGAAAGGGACAGGTTGGTACAACCGTGGCCGAAGGCGTGATAGTGAGTGTGCAGTCCTCGATAAGTTTGTCTCCGTAGATTAGAAGCTCATCCAGAAGAGCTCCAGTTGGCTTCGGCATGTCGAAATATTGCGCGATGCTTTCGGTCGCGCAGTACCAAGGATCTCGGGTGGTCGTTGGCTCCGCGATGGGCATGAGCGTCAGCTGGACTGCGGGCGCTGTAACGGCAGCTTTGATTGGAGGAGTGCCCGTGACAAGAGCCATTTCAAGCAATATATCGCTGAGGGTTGATATGCTAAAGTAAGGTTATTCGTCAAGTGGTGTTACAACGCAGAGACTTTAGACATATAACTCCGTTAAATTGTCAGGGTAAGTACTACATTGATCAATAGGGGTTTCACGCCATGACCAAGTGCAGCTGTGCCACACACAACTCGATCAGGCTGAATGAAAGCAGGGCATTCTGCCAGGGTGGTTTGTTGCATGCCATCGCTTTTGGATGACCTTGGTAGCTTGAAATGATTCGTTCCTGCGTGAGGCCCGCTATCTATTGATAAAGCTCGACAGTCCTGCTCAGGGCTACAAGGCGGCCACACAGCCCTTTTGATAGTAGTAGCGTACTTTCTACTGACTGTAGTCAGGATAGTGCTGCTGCAGAGCGACTTCCACCGCGGCGAGACATTCAGTCTTTCGATAGCGGGCTAGATCCGGCCAACCGTGCTCGCGATAGATCTTCTGCAGCATGGCCACAACCCCCTCGTTTTTATACGCTAGCGTCGCATAGATATCGATTACGGACTTCGGACCGATGGGAATGAAAGAGAGTTGTCGAAATTGGTCTTTGAGCTCGTCGAAGAAATCAGCAACAGCCCAGCAGCCCGATTCAGCCCGCCACTGAGCCTCATTTTCCGGCGCGTAGTCGTAAGGATCTTCTTGAATGGATTCGCGCGATGGGTTATTCGTGATCTCGTTGGGGCATTCGATCCAGTAGACGGCACCCAGCTCTGTATCGAGCAGGAAGTTCGCATTGTCTCTTCCACCCGTTGTTAAACCGATGACGTGGGCCGGTACTTCGTCAGTGATGCATGCGCCTTCAGAGCAAAGCTTGAGTGTTTCCGCGGTGCTGGTACCCTGAGATACGTGCTCTAAGTCGCCCTGCCAGTCGGAGAAGACACACCATGGGGCTCCTTGGGGGTTTTCGAAGCTGCTTCCGGATCGTCCACGGATGTACGGGAGATGTTTGAGGAGGGCTGTTACTTCGTCCGTCTTGTGGAGATCCCGCATGGAGTCGGGAGTGACAGAGGGCCAGCCTCCTTTGGGTGGCTCAACAACGACGCTTTCTTCCATATACATGCGAGTAAGAAAGTGGTAGTAATCGCGGACCGCGGCGATGCACGCCTCGCGCGAATAGCTGATATCTTCGAGCATCGGCATGATAATGGCGCGAGGAGGATACTGTTTAGAATCGTGTTGAAGAGATTTGTGATTTAAATCATAGCTCGTTTACCCGACTAGCCATACATGATCTTAACTCTGTACCACCAACATGTTGGTACTAAACACCCGACGGTCCTATATTAAAGCGTTCCTACGATCTGCAGCTGTGCCGCATCACTGCTTAAGTCCGGTGAGTACGAGAGGATTGCGTAGCGGTTGTTCCCAAGATGTGGATGTGTTCCAACAAGTGCGGAAGTCAAGCGTTTTCTGTATCTACTTGACAGCAATATGTTGTGAAGTAAGCCTCAAAAATTCGACCAGACCGCGATGGCAAGATTTCTCTCCTTTGGGTCAGCGCACGGGGCACCCCGACGATGGTACGTGGGTTAGCGAACCCCTTACTGAGGACGATGCCTCACCCATTGACAACACGAATACCTATTATCGCAACCAGTACGACTGCTCGCTAGCATGTGCAGCCTACGCAAACACGCACAGCTGGATCACGTACTTTTCCGTGCACCGTATCGAGCGGTGCGAGAAGATTATGCTGCTTGAGTTGTGTTTTAACCGTACTTGACGACCCTCAGACGACGACGCTGATCCGCGACTGCACAACAGGCTGAGGAGGCAATGAACCAGAACCCATGATCGCAGACGCCCTTCCGGAGAATCAAAAGAAGGCGGAAGACCCTTTTCGAGCGAGCCTCGAGTCTGCGCCAGCACGCGTGGATGGCGCAGAAAATTCACGCGACATACAACTGACGACTCGCGGTAGCGGAAAGCGACTTTCAGGCGACGTTGTGGCGTTGCTCAAAGGCAAGAGGTCGTATTTTGCGGCGCGCAACAATTGCGACGAGAAGTTGTTTGCGCGTCACCAAGATCTAGCTGTCGGCGGCCAGAGACGACTCAGTACTTGGAGATGAGAGCTGCGGATCTACCTAGGTATGCTGTTTCCGTACTAGCGCTCTTCGCCTCGGGACCGAACCCAATCCGTCGGCTTGCTTGGGAACCCGTTTACTTCGGAAATCGATGTCGCAATGATGAATTATAATGCCGCCGGCTCGTACGAAGCCCGTTCGATTCCAGAGTTGCTGTCGCGATGATCAATCACACATTGGGCAGACAGACGCACAATCTGACTTCTTGGGCTCAGAGTGAACCAGAAACGATATCAGCAGATGGACTGTACTGTGGTGGTTTAACGCCATCTCGTTGACGTCTCGGCACTAACTTAGCACCAGCACTAATCTCTTGTGAGCCTTCCTTAGCAGAGCTTGTACTTAAAGTCGAATGAACCTTAGCTACCATATGGATCTGCTTGCTGTGCGCTTGCGGGCGGGACTGTTTTCGGTTGTCAGACGGTTCAGGTCGGAAGCGCGCAAGGCTGACCAGATTGTGCTCACCTCAGCTCTGTGATCTCACTAACACAATGCATAGACTTCCCAGACAGTTGTACGAGGCGGAGTTCTCGGCTTCTTTGTTCAACTCGGCTCTCACGGTTTTGATAACTGCGATGTGTTGAGTTTCGGACCTATTCGATCAGCATAAAACCATCGACTCAGCCACTTGGAATGAGAACCAACACATTCATACATCTCGGATCTACACTCCTCTTCATCTTTTTTCTATGTCAAAGATGCGTTATCAACTTTGTCTCTTGCTCTGCGCCAGTAGTTCTGCTCACGGAGCAGTCCTCTCACCCTGGCGCCGGGACATGTCGCCCTTCTCGATTGGCACCAGCTCCAGTTCCAGTACGCGTGCATCTGCGCTTGCAGAGAAGCGAGCTGGCTGGCAATACGGTCCCTCAATCGCCGGCAACACGGCATTCTATCCAGCTGGCAGTATCGGTGGACCAGTTGCGAAGGCGCAAGGGGACCGCTTCGAAATCTTTTCTGACAAATTGAGCACTAAGAATGATGAGGATGCTAAGGCTGCCCAAGCATTCATTGTGGCAGTAAGTACATCTGAAAGACTGATTCCGGAGATCTATGCTTAACATACCTCAGGCTGGCGGCTTGAACACTTTGGATGACTATGCGAAGCTGTATGACGGCCTGTGGAAAGAAAGCGCGCCCAAAGGTCCATACCCAGGACTATTGACTAATTACACGGAAGACCTACTCTTTTCAATGACTCAGCTCTCAGACAACCCGTACAAGATCGTGCGAGTGTCAAAGGACGCAAAGCTTCTCTTTTCCGTCTCCAACGCCGACGCGATATCGGGCCAGACACTGGAAGCCCTCCAATCCTCTGGCCGTCTCTTTCTTGCCGATTATCTGGACCAAAAGTATCAGCCACAGACCGCTGGCAAATACGGGGCTGCCTGCCAAGCGTACTTTTACATCGACCCCAAGTCCCAGAACTTCCTGCCGCTCGCCATCAAATCGAATGTAGAAGGTTCTGACCTCGTCTATACCCCTCACGACTCGCCTAACGATTGGCTGCTGGCCAAGATGATGTTCAATCTCAACAGCTTGTGGTACGCGCAATGGTATCATCTCGGAGCCACGCACGCGGTGAGTGAGATTGTGTACCTGAGCGCCATCCGGACGTTGAGTGAGGAACATCCTGTCATGGCCATACTGCATCGATGTAAGCTTCAACTCCCCTTCCACGATTGTGACTCCCAACTCATAATGGCAATGTAGTGATGAAGGATGCTTGGGCGTTTCGCGTCATCGGCCGCGACAGCCTGATAAACCCCGGTGGCCCCATCGACCAACTCTTCCCATGGTCCGGCAGTGAAGCCGGTAACTACACCGATTCACTGTATCATTCAGGCGAATCCAGCGCTTTCCAGGCGAACTACTTCGAAACCAATTTGAAAAGGCGAGGCCTGATTGACTCTAGCTTCGGTCCCGAGATCAAAGCGTTTCCTTTCTACCGAGATGCATCCGTTGTCCATACTGCCATTCGCCGGTTCATGACTACCTTCGTGGAATCGTTTTACAAGGATGCAAGCGCCATCGTAAACGACAATGAGCTCCAGGAATGGATCCACGAAGCAGTACCAGCTCAGATAGTAGACTTTCCATCGACTCTAAAGGACAAGCAAACTCTCATCGACATCCTCACCCATATGGCCCACCTGGTATCAGTAGTTCACGGCACGCTCAACACAAACGCTCTCGCCGCCTCAACCGGTGTTCTTCCTTTCCACACACTCGCTTTCTACTCGCCATTGCCAACTGCGAAAGGTGTCACCGACATCATGCCCTTCATGCCACAAGTTGAAGCTGCTATTGGCCAAATTAGCTTGGTCGTAGATTTCAACCGGCCTACGTTCGTCAACAGCGGGGAAACGGTATCGCACATGTTCGACAATTCAACTATGCTAGCCAGGATGGGTAAAGAAGTGGAGGAAGCGGAGCAAGATTTTCGATTCGCGATGAAGAATTTTAGTGCGGTAATTAGAGGCAGGAGGTTTGGGGAGGACGGCCTGTGCGGAGACATGCCTTATTGTTGGACTACTCTAGATCCGGATACAGCTAGCTATTGGCTGACTATCTAGAGAACTAGTGTCGCAGAGCAGAGCTTACCTAGGTAGATAGAACAGGTGTTTGGCGGCTCTCTCTCACACGCGCACACACATTTCCCTATGTATATCTACATCCACTACGTACGAATTGATGCTCGGATTCTTGACTTCCTACGCGGTTATATGCTGAATCCACCTGCCCATCCACTTCTCATTGACCCGCTTCGCCTCATCCACCAAACCCAACTCAAGCAACAGCTGCACAGAACCCCTAACAGCTGAATGCAGCGACGAACTGACCCAAGCATGCGTTGGTGCAGTGTGCTCTCCAATGAAGATAGTGTTGTGCTCTGTCTGGTGATATGCCGGGATATACAGCTTATGCTGCATCACATCCGGACGACACCAAGCAGTCCCCGTATGCTCGTCCTGCAACCAACACAGCTTCTCGTAGTCGCCCGTATACAACTCTCTCGCTTGCTCTCCATGCACACTGACAACAGCATCCAACACAGTCTGCACATACTCTTCGTCTGAGAAGCTCGTGAACTCGTCACTCCAATGGCCTCCTCGGTAGTGCAGGATCAAGCCTGGGCGAGACTCGTTGAGGCCGTAGACGGGGTAGTAAAGAGCGCCGACGGCTGCACTGGGTGGTGTAGAGTATCCGCCGAAGATGGGACGGTCGCCCTTCTCCCAGAAACGTTCTTTGAAGAGCAGCGCCACTTTGCAGGCGGATTTGAAGCGGAGGCCAGCTTCGCTGATCGCGCGACCGAGTACGGAGGAGAATTTCGGAAGCGACATGAAGCGTGTCATGGTGAATGGCACTGCCATGATTGTGTATTCGTACTCTTTCGACTCATATGTTCGGTTACTGACGCTGGGATACCACGACAGTTTCGTGCGTGTGCGACCTTCGGCATTTTCAACAGCCTCCAGTTTTCTGATCTTACGGTTGAGGGTGAGACGGTCGCTGACATGAGGAAGGAACGCATCGGACAGTCTATTGAAGCCGCCGTCTACACACCTCCACTCAGTCATGCCCAATGCATCCGGTCCGCCATCTTGCGCAAGGTTGGAGTTGTGCACCAACTCATCCCAGAAGACGTCGTAGTCGCTCGCTGTCCAGATGGCGTCTGTGACGGTTTCGCTTGCGCCAAAGACGTGGCGCATCATGGCCTGCTCGCTCCAGTCGTCAAGACCTTGATCCATGGCTTTTTTGTGTTCGCGCCACACGTCGCGTTGCACGGCCTTGAGTCTGTCCTTCGACTTTAGAAGCTCGTTCATGCGCTGCTTGGTTTCAGTGTACTCCTGCGTGTCCAGTGGTGCTGGTCGCCCAAGAGACGAGTTTGCTTGGATCTCCGCTCTCGTCGGAAGTTGTCCATTTGGAAGTCTGCCAGTTCCTAGGCCGAGGAGCTCATTGGGATGATGCTGAACCCATGGGATGAAGTCGACTTTGTAATGAGGATCGTTTGCGTTCATCTCATTGAGCATCTCGGCCAACTGGAATACCATTTGATGGTCGCTGTATTCGATCGTCTCTCCATCCTTGTATGTAATCGAGTGAGGAAGGCGCATTGGACCCATCTCCGCCCATTCTTGCGTTCCACCAACGTACTTGGTTCGGAACCGTCCTCCGACTCGGTCACTTGCCTCGATGATCTCCCAGTTGTGCACACCAACGCTGTCAAGCATCAGGGCCGTAGCGAGACCAGAGATTCCGGCGCCGACTATCGCGATGGTCGCATTCTTCTTAGATGAGGCAGAGGTGGTTGTGTTGATCGCCGCGACACCGTCAAACCATGCTCCAAGAGCGTCGAAGTCTTGCAGCAATGGTTTGGTGCGGCTGATGTCCCTAGTCTCTGTGGATGGTCTGGGACTCGAAATGGGGTTGCTGATCACCAGCCCTATAGAAGCTAATGTAATGATTAGAGACCTCAACACCCTCGCCGCTGGATACACCATGTTGGTTAACACTTTCGACTTGGGGAGCTCAAAACTGAAGGATGAACAAGCCGTGTTTGGAACGCCTTGATCGTTTAAGCTTAATATAAGACACCAATTACCCGCGAACCATGATGGCCAACCACCATGCACCTCCACTTGGCGAATGGACACACCGCGCATCTTGACTGAAAACAGCAATCCAAAATGTACTATCAGCATTAGAGTGCCATCACGGTAGGCAGAGGACTGTGTCGCATTCCAGCACTTGCAAAAATATCCTGATCAAGCGAAGCTGGGCGGTCATACTCAGCGACCCGAACGCGCACCCCGAAAAGCTTTCAACATGTTGTATACAGCAGCGTCTTTTGTCTTCCACTCTTGATCACGCGCTGCACCTTCGTAGTCGCCAAATCTGTACGTCATCTCCTCGTTCTGTTTAGTCGCCTCTTGGTTCTTGTTGATGTTTCTCGGCGGTACTTCGTACCGAGTTGGGGTGAGGACGTGGACTTGCAGAGAGGCGCTTCCCACATCGCGGATGAATTGTGCTGTTGGCTGTCAGATCCTGTTTATGCATGTGACAGTCGATTTGATGAGGACCGGTGCGTGCAAGAAGAAGAGCAGTCTTACTCCATGGGATACCCAACTCTTCGGCCTCATTTCGGGCTTTGATCCGTGCGATGCAGCGCTCTTGTATCTCCCATTCTTCGAGGGTGTGGGCGATTATATTCCCCGCCGCAGTCTTTGTGAGGTCTTCGAGAGATGGCGAGTGCAGACGCTGCGTTACAGCTCGGGAGATGAGTTGTCGGTATTGTACTGCTTCCTGAACGTTGTTTGTCTTGGCTTTGCGAGCTCTCGTATGTACGTCGGTGGTGATGTATGAGGGTCTAGCTGAGCTCAGTTCTAGTGATCTGGTCGCCATGGCGCAACGAATGTATGGACGACCGTCAAGTAAGGACATGGGGTCGTACAGAGAGAGGGTGAGCATATAGCTGCTGGTGTCAAAACATTGGCGTTTGTGGTATGATGAACTAGACGCGCCGTGTGCTCATTATTCAATGATGCGATTGCACCATCGTATGACTGAGTATCGGGGTAGCTAGTACTTTCTCAGTTTCTTCACCATCCTCCTCTTCACGTATAGGCAGCACCCGCTTCTTATTTACATCGTCGTCTTATTTAAAGACCATCCCGTCCAGTATTTACAGCATCCTTAAGACCCTACAAGCTCAGCCCATCAGCCAGCACCGCACCGTACCAAATCATGGCTCCCAACCCCACCATGTTGACCAAGCTGCTGACACCATGCAAAATGCCGAACTGCTTGTTCAGAGCCTGCATCTCCTTACTATGTGGCCCAGCATCATAGCTCTTCTTCCCATCCCTCGTCTCCTGATGTTTCCTCAGACCCATGACCTCCGTTGTCTTGGGTCCAACGTAGACCCAGTTGACCAGCGCAGTGAGAAACATTGTGGTGTGCAGCCAGGAGCTCAGGTTATCGGTTGCTGTCGGCGGGATGGGCGAGGAAGAGAGGAATGGTAGCAAGGACGATGCTCCACCGCGTGGGTACGTGAGCAGCATGACGACGGGAGTGAGGGTTTGTAGCGTGAAGTAGACGGGGAAGGTGTGCTTCTGGAGCGTGGAGAATTGAGGACGAGGGAGGACGCGGAAGGCTACGATGCCTGAGACGAAGGACTGGAAGAGCGTGGAGCCCAGGAGGGTGCCATAGCTGTGCTTGTGTTAGAGGATCTTGAGCGTCGAGAGCTAATAAAGTAGCTTCGTACCTGAGCAGATGGTATGTCGCCGGGTTCTTGAATGAGGAGAATGACATGTTGGTGATTGTGGCTTGTCAGTCAGTCGATCGTGTTGTCAATGAAGAGGAGGGTAGGAGTGAGCAGGAAACTCGGCGTTTCAGAGCGCCACGAGCAGCAGCCTCGGCAAATGATGATCTCACGACATGTCGGAGCCATGCGGTGACCCTGCATGCTACCCGCGCGCTATCCCATCTACAGCCTCGCGCGTCTGCCCCGCTAAAGATTTCGCGAGCCCCTCCATTGCGCATCATGGCGTCGTGCGACAATCCTTCAGCCCGCCTAAGAAAGGATCCCAGCCCGCGCCCGACCAAATCTCCGTACACCGACCCTCACGATGCTACTTCCTTCGCTGATCAACCTCCGCCGCCCAGCCAACACGCCCCTCGAGCCTGAAGACATCTTTGGGTCCTCCCTCGGCGGCATCTTCACCGACGATACACAGAACCAGCATGGCGACGATCCGAGCACCGTCATTCTGTATCGCAACGCCAAGTTCGGAGAGCAGGAGATCAGGGTCGCGGATGTGAACGGCGAAGAAGAAAGAAGAAAGTTCGCGCACTACCTATGGAATGCCGGCGTCATGATGGCAGAACTGGTCAGCGGACGAGTGGAGGGTGGCGATCTAGGCGCCAGTGGGAAAGGTCTACACGAAGATGAGGAGGGCTGGAGAGACGGCAAATGGTGGACAGACAAGGAGGAAGAGAAAAAATGGAGCGTGGAAGGCGAGACGGTGTTGGAGTTGGGTGCAGGTGGGTCGGGCTGAGTAAAGAGAGGTGCAGAAGAGAGTACTGATGGACTATTTGCTCGCAGGCGTAGGACTGGGCGGGATTCTGAGTACATTGGCGGGCGCGAAAGAAGTACGTCCATGCTCAGACTCGATTCTGCACAGGCTCCAACTGACAATCCGCTAGGTTGCCATCACCGACTACCCTGCCGCTCCTATCCTCGATACCCTCAGAACGAACGTCGCTAAAAACGTCCCCACGCATCTCAAGCCCAATGCGACCGTCGAAGGTCATCAATGGGGCTCTATAAGCACACCCTTCGAGATCTCGCACGCGAACCGCTACACGCGCATTCTCGCTGCAGATTGTCTCTGGATGCCGTGGGAGCACGAGAGCCTGGCCAAGTCCATGCTGCACTTCCTATCCGACGACCCATCCGCACGTATATATTGTATCGCAGGCTTCCATACAGGACGCGCCAAAGTCGCACCCTTCTTCGAGGAAGTGATACTGGAGCAAGGGCTCGAGATCGAGGAGATATACGAGATGGACGTCAACGGACAGCGGCGGTCGTGGGCGAAAGAGCGCGATGGCGGCACAGAGAACATGGGCGAGCGGAAGAAGTGGCTCGTCCTCGCCCGGATACGGCGGGCTGTTCGATAGCGTAGTCGTAGTAGTTCCTTCTCTCAGCAGACGAAGCGCTGAATCACACCCTCTTGAAGCACAGCGTAACAACACTGCTGCCCGTCTTGCCTCCAAACGTGAAGCTGGGGTACTTGACCTTGCCCTCAAACTCCAGCTCTCCGCCTCCAAACCAGCCCTTGAGCTCTTCTTCGGTCCAATTGCAGCTCGTGATGAGGAACCTGCCGCCCTTCTTCATGAGAGGCTCAACCTTTTCCCTGTATCCTTCGCATATCCTACGACCTTGCGCGTCTTCTTCTTGCGACAAGCAGATAGCATCGAATGTACCCTTGTCCAGTACGACATCGAAGCCAGCGCCTAGCCACGCGCCTGGTGCCTGCGACAGAATATCCCACTCGTGGAACGCGATGTCCTTGTAAGAGTCATCCTTCGCGTCGCGAATCGACGTGGCAAGCGTGACGCTCTGCGCAGAGTAGTCGACGCCGACCATCTCGCCATTCCACTCGTCCTCGCGCAGCGCAAACAGCAAATGCCCATTGCCTGTTCCCAGATCTAGGAACCGCGCCGCGTTATGGTCGTCCCCGTCGTCCTCTTTGTGTATGTGGCCCTCGTCGCTGAGGTCTTCAAGGAAAGACAACATGCGCTCCTCGGCGCCCGCGTCGCTGAACCATATCGTGCCTTCGTCGTCGGCGTTTGCGGCAAAGTTTTGGCGTTCGGTGTTGTAGGCGGCGTCCCAGTAGGATTTGGTGCCCAGTTCGCTGGGGTCGAGGTGCGTGGGTGCGGTCATTGAGTGAGGGTTCGAGGAGGAAGGAGCGACCGCAGCGAGTGTAGAAGTGTAGGAGTGTAGGAGTGTAGGAGTGTAGGAGACGTGGGAGATGCGACGTCGTGGTAGAAAGTTGATTATGTTTTTGGAGGGGCAGATCTTTGGTTCCTGGCTAGACGCTCGCGCATTGCGCTGCAAGCGAGGCGGGCCGCCCTTGCAATGACACAGCATGTTAATTATCATATGCCAATGGAGGTCGTTTTAAGAAGAGTCGCATGGAATAGCTTGTATTCATTGGTTTCCCTGACAGAGCCTGTAATGATCGTTGTAGTTGCTCACGCGAACTACGTCACGCTACATTTGTAGTCCACTGTCCGCCGTCCAACGCTGCCCAGGTCTGCGAGTACCGTTACAACGGTCGGTCGCTGCTGCGAATGACCTCACCCTGGTAGACTGTCCGATAAACCTGACCGAAGCCTCGAGGGTCTATCTGATACCAAGCGTTAGATCGCTTCCAGAAATCCGTATCGATGCTCTTCACGATACCTAGGTAATCTCACTACGCCACTCATGACGCCATTGATCTAGTGTCCAGTCTCTTCGTTGGAAATAGAAGACATCCTCATCCCATAATTCACCCATATCTCCGGTGAATGTTATGTTGGTCGTGCCCTCGATTGTGCGGCGGATCGTGTCGGAGAAGCCGTCTGGCAGATGCCATGGTAAAGCCGTGGGACCATAGATGCGACCAGCTATGCTATCATATAGCCTAGACGTTGGATGCGTGTTGCGAACACGACATTGTTCGAGCATGGCTCCTTGCATGGCTGCAGCGTGCTTGATAACGTTCCACACTTCAAGAGCTTCTCGCGACGTACCATCGATGACGAGCTGGAACGAGCCTTCCGGCATGCCGTGAGTGCGGAGTAGTGGGGTCTCGGCGAACCATGGAACGGCAGCCTCCATGACATTGAAACTACCTATGCTGCTACGTCCTCCTCGGTAGCCATTAGGTTGATCTACAGGTAGAAGACTGTCCAACAGATTGATGTGTCTTTCAATCTTAAGGTTCGGGTTTGCTCTGCATATGGGGATGAGGCCTCTTGCGTGGCATACGGATCGCGGCCTAGACTTGAAGTCTTCGCAGATAATGAGCTTGCGCAGATTGTTTAAGCGCTTCTGAGGAATGTGACTGACTGCATGGATGTTAACAAAATTTCCCCGTTTCAGTACGAAAACAGATACATGACTGGTTCTTTCAGCCCGCAGCATGAAGGATGAACTTACGAAAGTCAATCGCTACCGCTGCGGCAGAGAAGTAATATTTGTTATTGCTCAGTTGGATAGGATTCGTCACATGGCACCATTCGTAGAGCAGTGTTCCATCTCCTTCTGGTTCACAGACAATTTTTTCCATTCTGGAAAGCTCACGATCTGTGGGGATTGACCTAAAGTATCGGTGCGTCAAATCAGTATACATCACACATACAATTCATATCCCAAGGTTCTTACCAGGGTTCCGGCCTCCATGAAAACACATCATGTAATGACCCCTCGACGAAAATATTGTTCTCGACGCTACCATGGAGATTTTCGATATGACACGTGTTGTTCCCAAACACTTGTCGTGTGAGCTGCACAAACTTTGTCGGATTTCGATTCTTCGCGATGTCCAGTATGAAGACTAGGGCGTCGATGAAGTCTTGGCTAGTGTGGTCGTCCAGGCTTATGGCCATATTACCGGAAAGCTTTTCCAGATTTTGCGCAACTGCTTCTTGCAGAGGCCTCCCAAAGGAATCTTCGATCACTGGGAACCGTGCCATAGCATTAGCAAAGTCTGACTCCTCGAGTAGCTCGGCAACGCAAATCAGCATGTATTGCCTCTGGGTTTGAACCATTTCGAACACTGATAAATGAGTCAGCCCTGCAATGTTATCTCATCGCCAAACGTAGCACTTACACTGAGAGAATCGCGCCACTCTAGACCGGAGTTGTTGGAATTCCGCGCCATCGTTCGCAGAGCAAAGCGTACTAAACTCGATGTTCTGGAAAGCGACATGCTTCATCTCGTCTGCAGCGATCTTGCAGGTCATCATAAGCCCGAGACCCTCCGCCTGAGCTGAAGCATCGGAGTAACGTAGCTTTGTCGTATTCTTGTCGTACACATACTGTGGTCGACCCTGGGCATAGTACTCGTAGATGGTATCCCGTATTTCTCGTGGAAGCCGAAAGAATGGCGACTGTGTCTGTCCGAGAATGTACTTTGTCTTCGGCATTGTCATGAAAGGGAACATGTTCCAGTGCGCAAAGTTGTTGGGGCCTCTCTTGTTGAAAGCCATCATGGGTGTATTGGGCCATCCAGACATTGACTGCGACTGCCCGGCATCTTATATGGTGAGGGCGCAGTTTCCGTCATACTGCCTCTGGCCTTTTGCCGATGACTCCCAAGAAGGATGCACCATGGTACCAAACTACCTAGGTATGGCTTGCTGGTCGTAAGCGGATTCATTAGCTGATCACCTGGGCACCATTCAGCCTCAGTGCAACGACTCATCGGCGACCGCAGGGTTGAGTGCATAGTATGAGTGACATGTCCATTAAGAGCAGAGCTGTAATTGTTGGGTGGTAGTGATTCTACGCGACGCGAACGAACAGATGGATGGTCGGTCTGGCGCGGACCGGTTGGCGCGAGCCTGGTGCCCAGCCTCCTCAGGAGCACGGAGCTCCACCACCCAGGCGAAACATCGAGGCTCACTCTTCCACAACCTCTTCAGCTATGACCTCACTCGCTTGTTGGGTCTGATTTTTCAAACGTTCCTAGGTAGACTCTTCGAAACTCCAGAGACTCACATTGCAAGCGCTCTTGCAGACCGCGCGCAATCTCAGCGATGGCTGTCGCCCGAACCCACCCTTGAACCTCGACGAAGACAAGAACGTTGTCCACGCATAATAAGCTCCGCACGCCATCCACATCCCTCGCCCTCCAGCATCGCGGCCTGCGTACAGCCGGTCGAAAACGCGCAACCCGATTACGGCGTACCCAAGCATTCATAGCATACCACCAACTCGGGCTCACGGCACGACACGCCCTTGACGGAGAGGAAGGCAGACCTATACATTGTGACAACGGGGCAAAGCAGCTTATAGTATAGCTTTCAGGAATATGGCTCGCGCTATAGTTCTCTTGCTTCCCGTAGAGGGATTTGTGATCTGAAGGTAACAGGTCTCAATCGATACCATATTTCAAATCCACGTTGGCAGCAGCGCAGCTAATACGACGACCCGCCTCCCCAATGACGTGCCATGACGGCCGTACTCCCCCTTCCCCATCAATCCACCGATATGCTGCCAGAAACGATTCCTACCGTCCAACCGATTCCGTCGACATACCGTTGCTCAATGCCTGTCCACACATCCTCCTGACCGTTGTTACTACTCTCTTGAAGCCCGCCGGCTCGATGCTGTATCTCGGATGTAAACGTCTCCAGAAGTCCGTGTTCAAGCTCAGACACAGCACAGTCACGTGCCATTGATGCTCCCAGGTTTCAGGGGTGAAGTGCTTGTAGTGCTTCAAGTTCAGAGTTGTGGCTTCAATCTCAACTGAGCTCATGCCCGACGTCAGCCGCATGATTGAGTTTCCTTCTGCGATACTCCGAACATTGGCCTCAAATGTTGATGGGAGGTTTAACAAGGTTTGATAGGGACTCAAACCTGTACCATTGTAGGGCCTGGGATGATTATGGGATGCGCGAAGCCATTTTTTAGAGACTTCTTGCAGGGCTCTTGCGCGCATGACGACCGCATTCCAGACCCAGTCGCCTTCCGCCACACTGTTGTCGAAGAACAGTGAGAAGCTCTCTTTCGGCATTCCAAGTGTGTGGAGTGAAGATACTGCTTGAATCCAGTGTTTCATTGCTTCCAGACATTCCGCGCCTTGGATAACATCACAGTCGTAGTATTCGCTTCGTCGGTCGTCTTGCCCGCCGGAATGTACCGGAAGCATAGATTTGAAAAGACTGACGTGTCGAGTAATCCGGAGGTTCATGTTCTCGCGACAGAAGGGAATGAGACCTTGGGCGTGGAGTTCTGGATTTGAAACGCTTTTGAAGTCTTCTCTTATCACGATCTTGCGTAGCAACATACGTGCTCTTGGATTCATCCTTTGCACTGTGCAGCAGTGTCAGAGACATTTGGCAGCATTTGGTATGAAACTTACAGTATTGGATAGCTACTGCTGTAGCGGAGAAGTACCACTTAGTATTCCGTGCGCAATAGAAGGTATGCATGCCTCCCACGGCTCTGATCGATAATACCGCTTCAATAGACGCAAGTTCCTCATGGCACGGTATATGCCATGTCTCAGGCTTCCATCCGAGAATCTCACACAAAGATCCCTCGGAAAAGAGATTTCCCCGTTTTGGTTCATGTGAGGCACGAAGAAGCTGAGGATACTCTTCTCCAAAGGTCTTCACAGCAGATCTTGCGAAAGCGAAAGGATTGCGAGCCTTGGCGAGTTCAAGTGCAAGTTGGAGAGCTTTATCGAAGTCTCCATTCGCAAACAGAGAGTCGACATGATTGTCCATCTCTTCCATCTTCAACCCATCTGTGCGTTCTCTGACAGCCCAGCGAAAGGGGCCATCAAACCAAAACGCAAAGTCTTGGTACTCTTGAGCAAGTGTCGCGTAGTCGGCTGTCGTCAGTAATGAGGCGGTGCAAACAAGCATACGGACTCTCTGGATTTGGCGACACTTGAGAACTACCATCTGGAAGTCAGTCTAAAGAACCACAGTTGGTAAGGCACTTTTCACACTCGGAGTATACGTACGAGTTTTGAAGCGCCCAGCCCTTGAGTTGAGATTCATGTACCCATGTCCGTCGTCCACGGAGCACATAGCATGAAAGATGACCTCATTACGCTTGAAAGCCAAGCCTTTCATCTCAGCGGCCGCGATCTTGCAAGTCTTTATCAAGTTGATGTTGACAACCTGTGGTTTTGGCGTTGTGGACGAGGGGTGGCCATCCATCATTTTCCGAGTTTCCGGGTTGTAGAAGTAGCCGTTATCGGCGACGACGTAGTATTCGTATATTTTGTCTCGGATCTCGCCTGATAATCGGAAGAAGGGCGATTGAAGTTGGTTCGATCTCACGTTGATGAACGGCCATTTGTTCCAGTGCGCGAAACGCGTAGTCGGCGTTTTGTCCGACATGCTTGAGGAATGAAAGATGCTACAGATGCTGCTTCCTATATACTTTAAAGTCGAGACGATAACTCTCGGTTTGAATATCTTCATACCTTGACTCACACAGGCTTGATTGGGATGAGTCGCAAGTACGCTGTTAATTTGGATCGGAGTCAGGGTACCACGTGGCTGCTCGAGTAGTCCATGGTACGTCTTAGATGACTAGAGAATCTATGAATTTGGACGGTATGCTATGACTCAGTCTCTCTGAGAACATTGCGCAAAGACATGCACCAATGCGTATCGTTAAAATTGTTTCGGGTTGTCGTAGGCTAGGTACACAGGCACATCGCACTTAACGCTTCACTTCAGTACGCGGCACTATGGCCTCGCGCCTTTGACAAAGAAAGACCCCAAAGCTTGCATGCAGGTTATTTGAGACACAGAAATGCTCATAATGGTTCGTTATCACCTGCGAAGTATGCGCACAGCCACTTTGATTCGCCATACTGTGGATTGGTTCGAGGTTGAGGTGCTGCTCATGCGAGAGAACAAGCGATTTATGGAGAGTACGCATACTATCAGACTAGCGTTGCAGTTGCATACAGAGGCGAGATATAGAGACAACAAGCCACACCGACATGCGCTTGATCATGGAGCGATTTCTTTGCCAAAAGATTACAATTGTCTCATGAAACCCAAGGCACAAAGAAAAAAGCCCCCACATCCACTACGCATTCCTTGACCCAGGTGCTCCAGTCATGTCAATGTCATACCTATCCCACACATATAGCCAGAATCGTGAGGTGATAGCTAAGTTGATCTTCTCTTTCCAATCTGACTCCCATTGCTCCAATGTCCAGTTCCTCGTTTCAAAGCAGTAAGCGTCCAGATCCCACAACTCGCCCGCATCTCCATTGTATCGCACAATTGAGTTTCCCTGAGCGATGTCGCAGATGGTTTGCGCGAAGTTGGCGGGAAGGCTCCAAACAGCATAGATGCTGTAGTAACGCGGCGGAGTGATTCTGGGTGGCAAGCTTGTGCCACTCCGCCGGTGTTGTCTGTGACGAGCTTCCTGCGTGGCTGCGGCGTATTTGAGCATGTGCCAGAATTCCGTTGATTCTCTGGCGGCGCCGTCAACAAGAAGCTGGAATGATTTCGTAGGCATTCCGTGCGAGGGTAACAACAATGCGTCCTCAATCCAAGGGATCAGAGCTCTGAAGCAATGCTCGGTATTGATGTACGCGCGTCTATTAGCCGATATCTGTGAGGAGCCCACTGGAAGTAGGTTTGTTAGGAGGC
This sequence comes from Alternaria metachromatica, assembly GCF_023757995.1. Lineage (NCBI taxonomy): Eukaryota > Fungi > Ascomycota > Dothideomycetes > Pleosporales > Pleosporaceae > Alternaria > Alternaria metachromatica. The sequence goes on from NW_026055496.1 coordinate 1,128,880, forward strand.
TGATATGCCTCGTGATAAGAAGAGAAGGATTCTCGAGACAGAATGGGATTAGTCCTCGCGCGTGGCACTCCGAACGGGATACGGCCTTGACATCTTCGTTGAGTACGATAGATCGCACATTACACCTGCGCTCTCCTGGTATACGGTGTACTGTATTGAGATTAGTAGATTGCTTCAATCGTCGATTACCAATTATCAAATCGCACGGGTGAGTATAGATTCGAAGAACGAACTGAACTTACGAAATTCGATTGCTGCGGTAGCAGCAGAAAAGTACCATCTGCTCCTCGCTGCGTGGAGATGTTCAGTGATGTCTTCGAAATAGAAGACTCCGTCTTTCGTCGTAGGAAGGGAGGTATCCGATTTCCCAGGCTGGCAGATAAGGGCCTCTAACTTCGAGAGTTCTTGGTCACTTGGGATGCACCATGGTGCGGGATGCCAATGATATATGTCGGATAGTGCTCCCTCTACAAAGAGGTTATTTTGCACTAAGTTTAAAGCACTGTTCCTGATGGGGCAGTCACCTAAGCCAAACGTCGGACCTACTAGCTTGGCGAACTTTGATGGATTCCGATTTTTTGCCAGTACCAACGCGTGTTGAAGAGCATCGCTGAAAGCTTGGCTGCGGACATCTTCGCCATGGTCTGTCGATGGGCCAAGCTCGTCCCTTCGACGCGCGATTGCTTGCTGCAGTGGTATGAGAAACCATTGTCTTACCGAAGGGTAACGATTGTGTATGTCGATGAAGTCCTCGGTTTGCAGTAACTCGGCAGCGCACACCAGCATGCGACACTTTTGCCTTTCAACGTATTTCAGCACTGCGGCTTTGTTAGATCTATATGAAGGAGCTCTTGTATTAGAATGGCACTGACAGCATCTAAAGCGGCCCGCCCGTGAGCGTACTGTCATGTATTCGCCCCCATCATCGACTGACTGCATGGGATAGAATTGTATCTTTCTAAACGCACTCGTCTTCATCTCTTCTGCAGCGATGCGACATGTTATCCGTAGGCCTATTCGCACGACTTGCTTAGGCGTTATCGACGGGTTCTGGTACAATAGTTTGCCCATCTCGCTGTCGTAGTGGTAACCGTCCTGCTCGAGAAGGTAGTATTCGTAAATGATGTCTCGGACCTCTCGAGGAAGCCGAAATAGCGGCGACTGGAGCTGAGCTGAGTAGTATTTGGTTTTCGAGGCGGTCATGAAAGGAAATACATTCCAATGCGCAAACTTGTTCGTCCTCATATTTGGGCGTGCAGAAGCCATGGCGACACGAGTTTGGAGTGTGGGTAGGGAAGGAATAGTCTCAGCAAATATAAGTAAGTTAAGTGTTATCAAGTGGCGATGACTCCTCTCGATACTGCACTGGTAAGGTTGTATGAACCGTGGCTCGAACACGATCGCGGCGTGTCCCTACCTAGGTAAAAGGCGGGGCCATAACTCATGCGCGAGGATGGTTTGAGAGAATTGCCTAACATGCCGTGATTAAAGGCCTGAAGCGATGGACTTAGGCAGTATCTGCACAGAATTGACGCTGACATGAAAGAAAGGTGTGTATTAATCATGTACGAGGTTGAATGGTAGAAGTGGTGGTCGCCGCACCCCACCTGGGCATAGTTGAGCCCCACACCGAGCTTCCGTGCAATCAGTCCGCCTCGAATCGGGCGTACCGGATTAGGGTTTGTCGTCGCGCTACTCTACGTCATGGATTAGCATTTGAGTCATACTGTAGCTCGATAAATCTCACTCAATCGTACTGCCTCTTTCTTGAGACTTCTCCGGGCCCCATATCCACCGAGGCGAATGCCACATGTCCAACCTCCGCCGCCATGTTCACATCTCCAATCCTGATACGTACTTTTCGCAGCGCTTTCGCAGCTTCAAGCCCATCGATATGTGATGCAACGTGTGTGGTCACATATGGATTGTCGCGCGCCGATGTAGAGACGTAGCCCAATGTATCGGGGGCTTTGGTGAGGATACCCAGAATCAGAGCCACCAATGCGGCTGCCACAAGGAACATACTGATTGCAATGGTAATGATTGCAAACCACAAATGACAGATGTATCGCTCGTCCGCATGTTGGACGTTGTGGGTGCTGGTCGTGTTCCAAGTGTAGCTTAAGCTAGGAAACCTCCCACTAAACCATTCGAAGTCGGCCGCTTGAATTCTTGTGAAGTTTCCCTTGCGCAATGTTACACCGAGTGTGATGTCCCAGTAAGTGTTGATCGCCATCTCCAAACGTTGGTTGAAGACTGCAATCGGCACTGTGCTAAGATCAACCCATTGAAGGGGCTCGGGCTCCCTCCTGTCGGGGTCAATGTCGGCTTCGTAGGAGCTGAGATTAGGATCCAATAGCCAGTGCTCGATAATACCGCTGGAGTCCGTAGTGTCGACGGATCTCCTATTGCGGTTGCCAGCCGTTGCTAAGGTTAAACCCTTGGCGATCTCCTGGAATGCTATTTCTTCGGGAGTAAAGTTGCTCTTGAAGATAGAGCGTTTATCGATTTGCAGGATGTTGGTGCGATTGAGCATCCGCATCTCTTGGACCGCGCAAGCGCGTGCCTCACAGGCGACCTTTGACTCAACCGCGATAGGCTTCTTCAGGCACAATGTTTCGGAGATCAGCGAGCCTGGGTCTCGAGCTTCATCGAAATAGGGAACCTCAGCTGGAGAATAGTCTATGGACGCAAACTCAAACATTGACCCGTTAGTGTACAGCAACTGGAATGTAGTATTCGAGCTTAGAGTACTATCAGTTCTGCCTTTAAGCACTGTCATATTGTTGCAATCGATTGACCAATAGTGCGAGGCTATCGTGAATGTAGTGTTTCCCTTCTCCGGTAATCCGGCTACAGGTATCCCAAAAAGGGAAGAGTATTCGACCCTGGCTGGATTACTGACTGAATGCCATTCGAAATCGCGGCCTCCAGGAATGTACGTGGGTAGAGAAACTAGACGAGGTATTCTGACATAGCCAGCCATGTCTACTGACGAGTTCACGTAAGATCCCGCGGTAATCAGAGCAGTCGTGTAGAGTAGAGCGTTTTGAGTCCAACTTCGGCGGACCATGGCCATTCGCATGTTGCGGATGTAACCCTCGATTGGAAAGTACATCACACTTCCATCATTGGACACCACAAACCGGGGCCTTGTTGAAAGAAGACGCAGTGACGACTGGCCGCCCACAGGAGACAGAAGCCAAGCTAACAGGATTGTCACACTCAGTGTGTCGACTTGCCGAAATGCCAGCTGTCTCTCGAACGCAGAGAACATCGATTGACAGCCAATCAGGCGCTCGATTGTCTGATAGCTGTCAGCATACGTTAGCACTCCAAATTTCTGCGTAGTTGTCCGATTCAACGTACACCAATTGTGGCGCTACGCTCCGCCTTGTAGACTCCGATGCGACGGAGCATTCTCCCTAGTATTGCCGCATACACAACGGGAAACACTGTTGGCAGGAACAACGTGATTGCGCGGATATCGTTTCCATACTTGGAGACAGGTCGGTTGTTCAATGAGAGAGCCAAGCAGGCAATTACTGTGAATCGTCAGTCATGGCTCCGCTCTTGTCACATGAGGACCTTACTTAGAAAAAAGAAGGGGATGAGCGTTAGAAGTACATCGATAGGAGTCAAAAGCCACCACTGATAAGGACTTCTCCTCAAGGAACCGATGCCTGGCTTCTTTGGGGCATAGCTTTCTGAATCTTGTATAGATGCATCCGTTGTAGAGTCTTCTAACCTCGTCTCCCCTAATCCCTGTTGCGAGACCTGCTCGTAGTGAGCAACATCTGATCTGGAAATTGGTGATATCAATGGTTCCTGGTTGGGAGTTTTCGAGGTTCGCAAGATCGAGACTGGCAAATCCACGGGTTTCTGGTTGATGAGCGGGGCACGTACGCGCACGACGGCTTCCGGTCCTTGTTTCTCAGCTTCATCGCTCTCTGCTTGGGATATGTAGGCACTGATCATGCTAGCGATCTCCGGTGGAATAACTTCGGAAGTTCTCTCCGGCATTGTATGGCACAGTAAATTTCAAAGAAATTGGAACAACATATGCAAAATGTAAACGATCTGGAAAAACCTGATATCGAAGTATACTGAGGAGGTTCCTGCAGTTAAGTAAGGCCCGATATGAAACAGGTCAGCAAGCCTCATCCCAACGCTTGGCATTATGGGGCCAGAATCATAGCCCCCAAGACGCATACTGATCGGTAGGAACCCGGTATCAGTCCTACATACACGATATCTTCATTGGCTTATCGCGATGCTGTGCCACATGAGAACGTATGGGGCAGACCTTGGTAGACTGTAAAGGGGATTGGGGGCTGTAGTCAAATACCCATGCAATAGGTCTGACACTATCGGTAGGACGAGTGCAGGTTTAGCGCCATGTAAAATTTCGCCAATTTATCCACTGACATATTGGCTCGTCTTGTCTTTTGAACCGTTATACGCGCTCGTTCGTAGAAAAGACTTGATGACTTACCATTATTCGATATGCGAATGCCACATACCAAATTAAACTTTGCTGAATTTGACCAGGCCAAAAGCGCTTGACCCTACGTCATAGTTGATGGAAAGTTGGCTGCAGTGCCTCCACGCTTCACAGGCCTCGTTTTCATCTATGTGCATCTCGCCTTCGTCCTTATGAGATATTAACTGACTTTTTTGCGCTCTGGATAAGCAGATCAAAGACCCAGCGAGCTTCAACACTACCCAGGTGTTCTCGCGCTCTGAGCATCGCAAGCCAAGGTTTGGCCTATTGATACCAAAGCCCAAAGGCATCCCCGTTCTCAAACTCTTGGTTGACGAACTCATCCACCAGATCGCCAAAGTCAAACCTCGCATCTTCTTCGTCTGGAAATGCGGAATCATGCCGTCCAGTGGAAGCAAAGTCGTGCCCATACGCGTCAGCAAGAATCGTGTCGCTGTAATTGAAGTTGCCGTCACCAACGCCTGCCATGAAGTCGTCGAAGACAAGTTCCGGCAACAGAGGCGCATCCAACCCAGGCGCGTGAGCGAATGCCAGTGCAGTATCGAAAGCGTCGGCGGCCTGAATTTCCGACTCGTAGTGGTGCTGCTCACGCGATGATCGGAAAGTAAGCGTCCGTGCCAACTTCGAGAGCACATTCGGTCGTCCTTCGCTCGAAGTCGGCCTCTTCTTACTCGCCTCAGCATCCTGTCTTGTATACCCTTTCCAATCTGCCATTGTCAACCCATCTTTGAAGTGCCCCGCTACGTGAGTCTCACGATCATCCCACGTCTTCAGCACCTTTGCGCAGAAACCGCAGGCCCAGTTCTCCACGGCATGGCTACCTGGGCCCTCTCGTCTCCAGAGATCGCGGACATTATCATCCAGTTTTGCTTTATGGAAGTTTTTTGACGTGCTGACGCAGATGATCTGGTCGCAAAAACGTTCTTTCACTTTCACCCTTGGCCATGCACTCAGCTATGCGGTGGCATTCGGCAAAGTGCTTGTCGCTGGGGTTCGCTGCCATGCAGAATACACAAGACGTAGACGCATCCGATCGAGAAGAAGTTGTGATGCTAGGGCCAGTGTGCAAGCATGTCCACTTTCGTTTCGGTCGATGCTGGGTCTCCTCATGGCGGCGCCAAGATTTGCGCGCGATGTGTTGGTAGCAAAAGGTGCACTGCCACGTCTGTGATTCGCTATCGACATCATCGGCAGATGGAAGTCGTGATTTGAATGGAAAAGATTGCTCTTTGGAGACTGAAGTAGGTACGTTGACAGACTGGCCGTAATTCTTCTTCTTGCCTCGCCTAGATGTAGTTGTGTTCGTATGGCTGGAGTCGTCACCTGTGTAATGAGACGTGACCGAATACCGACGATCGGATGGTGCCTCGAAGCCTGATGAGGTGTCTCGGTTCGACAGCGCTGTGGATATCACGCTAGAAAGTCGAGTATTCCGAGCTCCTTCATCTTCCGAGGCCGGGTTAGACGATTTCGCATCGAGGACCCTTCTTCGCGCTCGCGCATTAGTAAACCAGGTGTTAACCTGCTTCTCAGTGATACCACATTTCTCGGCTAGTGAACGCTTGGTCTCGTTGTCTGGATACGGATTGTTTCGATGTTCTCTCAACCATCCTTGCAGACATCGCGTCGCATGTGACTCGAGCTTGGTGGGTGGCCGTCGGGCGCAAGAACGTTTGACTCTTGATGGCTGGTCTAATGGAGGTGGACAGAACAAGCCCATGTTTGGGGTGCACGAAGTACAGTTGACGGGCTGGCCTGGGTGAATGAGTGTCGAGATCTCGCACGCAGTACATCGCCCGGTACTCTTGGGTTGGGAGAAGTCTTCCGACGAAGTCACCTTCAAAACGTCATGTCGAGGTGCCGCAGTCTTCGTCTTTGGTGGTTCAGCAGTACCTAGTACAGCATCAAGCGTCTCGAATCCTTCACTCGTGCAGTCGTCGCATCTAATGTTCCCGTCGGGGTTGATGATGTTCCAAAGCTGACATCGGAGGCAATCGATACCATCACTCTGCGTCGGTACCAACGATTCGTTACTAATGCGAACTTTCGCCGTGAACACGTCGACTCCCGTAGCAAGAGGCTCAGTCGAGTTGGTGATTGCTCTCGCGCGAATTTCGTCTCCCAGTTTAAGGGTCACAGGTCCGCCAAGATTTGACTGATTGGACTGGTTGGGGGACGTAGGCAACGTTCCATAGATCGTGGAGCTTCCGGCCTGGTCAATCTGCTCAGCGTCAATAATTGCGCAACATACAACATTGCGCACGATTGTACCTGGAACCCCTCATCATCTTCCAAGGTGCCTGATCCGTACCCCGAATCAAAAGACCATATACTAGCGGCCTTACTCTTAGGCGGTTGGGATAACATCGTGTTGAAGCGCTACACTAATGTTAGGGTGCGTCAAACCAACGTCTAGACGCCAAGTATCTATCGCAATACCGTCAATGGGACATGGGAAGTGGACCGCGGGTAGAAATAACTAGACACGTTCCGCGACGACGCGCGAGGACAACCACTCGATCTATTCTGAGATACAGGGTGTTCGTGGCTTGGGCTGGACGCCTAACGTGTGGCACGACTGTGGCGTTGCTTTGCTATTGGCTCGAAGCCTGTCGTTGTCGGGACAGGGAGGATAGGTACCTCAGCCTCGCCTGGGGCTGAGTACATCGAGGGTTGTACTGTTTGCTTGCCACGCTATACTGAGCGTGGCGCTGACCTGGACTGGCGGTGCGCATCAGGAAGCATCCAGACAGGCGGTATGCACTATGTGTGACCAGTATGACGGGGCAATGGACTTCTGTTTGCGCGAGTGCATTTAGTGTCATGAATGAGCACCGTTCGAGGTTGTGGTGAGGAGTCGCCCGTCGCGGATACCAGACGTCATCACGGGGAAGGAACCAGCCTCCCGCACATCGGCGCCCGGGAGCTATCGCGTCACCGTGTTCCCAGACAGAACAACCCCGTCAAACAATAATATGCGAAAACAAAGATATTGGGTATTCATTTTTTCCATCTCTCGCCCTACCAACAATGCCGTAATGCTATGGCGCAATTTTGCGAACAATGTGTGTAACTCGAAGTAGAAGGAGAAGCGCTCTATAGCAGTGCGCCTGACCTTATCCATCCCATAACCATTCCTAGTCCAGCCGCATGCAAAAGATCGTAAAGTCGTTCCATATATTCGTTCCCATGTGTTTTGGCCCTCAAGCGGCTTCTCCAACCACCCCACTGCCAGCACCAGCGCCCTTGCACCAAGGGTGCTCGAGCACCATGCTGATGGTAATCCTTTTCTCCACATTTCGATCTAGCATCAGTCGCACAAGATCGATGCTCTCTTCCGACATGACCCACGGTACGCGGAGATCATGATCCATGATCTCATCGATGGAATAGAAGGGGTTTTCTTTGTATATGATGGTGTAAAGGAGAATGCCAAGGGCCCAGACGTCTTGTTCTTTGCCGCGGTAGGCTTTTCCAGCTAAGACTTCCGGGGCAGCGTAGTCTGATGAGCGTTAGTATGACCATAAGGATTCGAGAGTGACGGGGAACATACCAATTGTGCCTACAAAGACGTCAAAGGGTCCGCTTTTGATGTACGCTGCGCTTCCAAAGTCGATGAGCTTGATGTTGCCTTCACCGTCAAGGACGACGTTCTCATCCTTGATGTCTCGATGCACGACCTTCGCTTTAGTGTGCAGATGATGTACCGCTTCTGCGACCTGAACAAAGATCTTACGACATTCTTTTTCTTCCATATTGACACGTAGCTCAATGTAGTCGAAGAGATCCATGCCCGGTAGACCGTGCGGTATCATCTCGATGTAGTAGTTGATGTCATCCTCGAAGAAATCGGCCATTTCCACAATGTTAGGGTGTTTGAAGCCGTCGCGGCGGAGATAGTCCAGGACGTGAATCTCGAGCGGCACAGTTCCAAGCCTTCGGTCTCGTGTCCACGTGTCGACTAAGATACGCCGCTTCGTAACATACTTGATCACAACCTTCTTGTTGCTGTTCTTCTTGTATCGACATAGCTTGACTTGCCCATAGGCGCCTTGGCCCATATCCTCCAACACTACAAAATCGTTGATAGTCTTCTTCTGGGATGGCTCATCCTGTGCAGGTGCTGGCGGCGGTGCCATGGCTCCTTTCTGAGATTGTTGCGGAGTATTAGGCCGCATGGCTTCTTGAATCTGCTGTGTGAGGAGTGAAACTGTAGGCGGTGTTCCTTGCGATTGATGTGATTCGGGTTCTTGTGGCACGGAGAAACTGGACTGGCCTGGCTCTGGTTGGCGGGGTGAGGGTGGCCGTGACATAAGGGGAGTCACTGGACCGATACCGTGGTTCGCAGCGTGCAGTTGCCTGGAGTATGTTATCCACAAAGCGTAGACCAGCTCTGGACCCTTGTTTGGTTTCGATGACCCATCTTCCTCTTCAATGACATTCTCATCAAATCGGGGCGACTTTTCGCTCTTCACAACTCGCATTTGCACGTCAACCATTATTTCTGATCCGTCGCGATGTAAGGCTGGCAGACCACTTGGTCGCAGGAAGATGGCTGCGGCATCTGCACTACCTTCGCGCATTGCGAGCAGGGCTCGTGCGCGACGAAAGCTGTGTTCGGGAATAACGATCCCGTCAACCAGCTCTATCTTGTCCTCGTCTGTCATGACGTGCAGAATTCTGTCGAACGCGGGTATGAGCTTGCTGACGTGGATACCTTCAGGTCGCGGCTGCCCAAACAGAGCCGCGGAGAACACGGAATTGGAACTCGTAATTTTGAGGTCGTCGGACGATAGGACAATGATGCCGGCGATGTGAGGGAAGCTAGATATGCGGAAGGTAGGTTCGCCAGGCAAGGCTTCCACAGTCACGGGTATATTGATGCTGTTCGACGTGCGAGCTGTGTAGCTGCGGAACTCGTCAATGGAGTCGTAGTCTAGTACTCCAGTGTTTGTTCCTCGGAGTCGTGGTATACCTGGTATGAGACGCTTGAGATCCATGCCCCTCCGTAACCGATCGCTCCCGAAGACAGCTTCCGTTGCGCCCCAGCCCTTGGATACGCAGCCTGTTTCGTCGACCGTGATGTACACGACGTCTTCGGCGATCTCTTCAAGCACCCATATGAGACTGCCCCGCTTCTCTTTGACCCACAAGCTGGCAGACCCGGTCGAGCCGTCGCGTTTCTGTATCGGAATAACGTCTCCACAGAGTAGGACGCCCCTTGAGCCCTTGTGTTCGTGGTTCAGCTTGCCGGTCTTCTTCGCGTTGTAGTAGGAGGATCCACTGCCGTCGTCCGTTTGTGCTTTCCTCGCGGCTGTCACTCGTGATGGAGCCTTGCTCAGTAACCGCGCTGTGACACCGCTGCCGACCTTCAGATTGTTGTTGGCAGCCGATACTCCAGACGGCGCGTTCTTCGAGCCACTTTCAGGATCCTTCAGCTTGCTCTCGAGCCATTTCCTGCGGTCCTCACGCACGACCTCGAGGATGCCCAGCTTACGGACCTCCGCCCTTGTTACTCCAAATACCAAGCATGCCAAGTCGTTTGCGGATGTGATAGTCCACGGTGTGTCTGTCTCGGTAGTAAAGATGGCCTGTGCTGCTGGAGCGTGTCGGCTCCCGTGTCCATGCGGCGCTGACCCCGCAGAGTGAGGCCCTGGTGCATTGCTGAAACTCGGTGGCAGAGTCGGTATGCTCGCGGGAGAAACGAGGTCCCCGATCTTCTCCTGATCTCCAACTCGGTATGGCTGTGCCAAGGCATCGTGAAGCTGACTTTGTATCGTAAGAGGCGCGACGTCGGTGAGGGTACGTTTCAGTGCGGCTCGTTGGGGTCGTGCAGGCTGCGAGGAGGGTGGAGGTGGAGAGGCGGCCGTTACGCGTGTGCTCGACGCGTCGGAGGTCAAATCGGTACTCGATGAGCTTCGTCCCTCTCGAGAGTCTGACGTGCTGCTGTTGTCGGCTACGTCGATTGTAGTCGCCCTGTGTACTGGGGGTCTCGCTGCTTCGAGCATGCTCTCTGGGCTGGCTGATCGATCGACTGTGAATCCCTTCTCGAATGGGTTCTCGCCAGACATGTCGGCGGGTCCTGTCACTGGGCCCAAAGCGCCCAGCCCATGGGCTCCTGTGCCGTCCTGACCTATGAGGTTTGCCCGGGTCAGGAGCTCCATCATGCTCTGCACTTCTTGATCGCCGCTGAGTTTGGCCTGAGCGTTGGCTATGCCAGGGTTGGTCGCAGCCCAGCCGAGCCTGTCTCGCATGAACTCAATGGAGCGCTTCAAAACATTCTGGCGGTTGTGTATAAACTCTTCGGATTGGGTCGCGAACGAGAACGAGTGCAGGGACTCGGAGGGGAAACGAGTGAGGTCCTCGCCAAAGGCGAAGGTCGGTGACGCGGGCGCTGTGGGCGTAGACTCTGAGGGGTGCCTCGACACTGGCGGAGTAGCGATGTTCAACGAAGCGGCTCGCTGGGTCGTCTGCAGCTGTCGTGGGCCTGGCTGTTGGCGAATGCGACGCAGGCCTGAAGAGCCTAGGCCGTGTTCATGCTCAGACACAATGGGCGACCTGGAGCATGTGTCAGCCGTTAGCCACGAAGCGGAGGAAGCTCCTGCCTGCCCAGCCTCTCGCACGTTGCACTCACCTGGCCATGCGGTCCAGCTGCCCTGCATCGATGCTCAGGCGCTTGGCCGTGTCGATGGGTGGCGGCGGCCCCGTCCGCCAGCTCAGCAGGCTGGATGTGCTTTTCGTCTTGACCAGCGGGGCATATTCGGAGAGGTGCTGCGACTGTGCGAACGAGTCGAAGGGTGCTTCTTCTGGTAGAGAGCCTGGCGGGGTGAGGGCGTCAGCAAGCAGATCCATGCAGAAGAGCAGGAGGTGGTCCAGGTGGCAGGCAAGGCGGGTGTCTATTATCTACTGCAGCAGCCCGGTGCCGTTCCTCTCGCAGTCCACGGGTGCATTGAGCGGTGAAGCTTACAAAGCGGGCCATCTCTCGCCGGTGGCAGAGGCAGACGCCGTGGAGGCAGTCGCGGGCATCACGACTCGGGGCAGAGGGTCACTTGACGTACCATGATCATTTGGCCTGCTCATTCCCTGAGGCGTACGAGCGCCTGTTCCCAGGCCTGGGCACAAGTCTCGGCTCGGTAAGACTACGCGCAGCGAATGACGACGAGAGGGCCAGTCTTGGTCTACAGGCACACAAGTCAATGTGTACTGACCCGGTGTCGCGTTGGGGGCGGCGGCGGTATCGCTTCTGGGGTACGGGTGCAAGATGCGCGGGCGGGCGGTGGTGCAAAGGCTTTGGCGGGGAATGCAGGGCTGATGGGGGCTTGGGTCGGATATCACCTGCGACGCAAGCGGCTGTTCAGTAAGAAATGCGACGCGTGGAGCGGACTAGAGTCAAGGGTGATCAGTGGGCGTGTACAGTGAATGGCATGTAGTTACGTCGCCCGCACTATGGATGCGACTTGAGACGGCAACGGCGTTATTTGCATTGCGCCTACGCTGGCCCCGCGAAGTGCACAGACGATGCACCCGCCCTCGACGCTACCAGAGATCTGATCTACCATAGACCGGGGCGGGACACCATCATCATACTCCACGCCTGCCTCACCGCACGCTAGACGTCAAGGTTGCACAAGACTCCAAATCTGCTTTGCCCAGCTGAAACCTAGTCTCTACCATGCTTGCCATGTACAATGCTTCTTGCGGCGCATCCCACTTGTCCCACAAGCTTCCCCAGCCGGGCCTGTCACCATCCGTCCGACAAGCCTCCGCTAGCCTTCCTTCTGACATGTGCTGCTCTGCCGCCTCTTCCATTACTTTGCGCAAAGAGCAAACGTTCCGTCAATCTAGCCGACGTTCATGTCGTCATAGCATGCCCTGAACAACACAATATACACTACCGGCACCTAGCAACAATATGCACACTGAATGTGGAAAGTAACAGATGTCACTTGTTCAATGGAGGCCTCTGAATTCTCTGCTCATCATGCAGAAAGTCGTGCAGGTTGCGTCCACCGTGATTAGCTCCGCATACCCCGGAGGACACCATTGGCTGAACACTTATCCTGTGCATGCCGTGTGCTGTACCCATGCATTCACCCTCGATATCCGGGGACTTCAGGTCATCAATGATGTCGAAGTGTGTCTTTATGCTGGTTCCAGAAGTTCCTACAGCCTAGTCTATAGTCAGCAATCGTCTCCATCACGGCCATTTCATAGACACACCTCTGTGCATGTTGACCTGGTCAATCCACCACTCGCCAAAGCTATCGTCCGTGGCCATATCCGCTGCAGTCACTCTTTCCTCTCGTTTCAGTCCACACAGCATGCAGGGCTGCCGTGCGGGAATACCACCCTCGGACTGCTTGAGTGTTTTCACCGGCATCGTCTCTTGTAAATCTGGTCCACGGTCTAGAGTGCCCGCCTTGATTTGATTTGCGCCAGATACGACATGCCGTAGTCTCCCAACCTGCTCTTTCCAGCTTCTGACCACGTCGGAAACCTCTCGCTCTTCCTTCATGTTCTCGCCCTTGTCAATGCCCGTCAACTTCATCCCCGAAGTTGCTCGAGATGACGCTGGGCCGATTCGCATGCCTTGTGACAAATGCTGGTCTCGCTTCCAGCGCAATTTCCTTCCTGCTATGATGTGCGCTGCAACATTCCCGAGGATGAGATAGCCCTGGAGGTAGGCAATTGTCGCGGGCTCAGCCAGTAGCTTGTTCCTCATCGGCAACGGTTGCGCTGCCATGGGCTTAAATAGCTTCTCCTGTGCTTCGGCGAACAGAGACGGAAAAAGTGACAGTAACACGCCAGGTGGGGGCACGTTTGTAGGAGGTAGTTCGCCGGCCTGTGGATCTATTGTTGTAGGGGAAAGTATCGGAGCTGGCGTGACATTCATTTTGGCATTGCTAGTCGACTTCACGGCTTCGGGTTTGCTCGGTGCTTTACTAGGAATGGACGCCTCCCAGTCGTCAAATTCATCCCACCCGTCATCTTCTTGAGTCACTGCAGGTGGCGGCACGGGTTGCTTTGGTTTGGCCACAGCACCAAAGCCTGTGCCAGGTTTCTTACTTGTCGTTGCTTGAAGCTTTGAACCCCGACGTGCGTTAGCAGTATCTCTACTAGTCGTGCTGGGTGGTTGAGCCTGTGTTATGCTCATATCGCCCAGTAGGTCTACAATCGCCGAAGGCGATGCCACGGGTGCCGTAGACTGTGTCTTGGTCTCCTGTTCGCCTTCGAAATCGCCAAAATCGTCATCATCATCCAGATCATCCTCCGCGTCGAACAAAACGCTTGGGTCGGCTGATTTCTTGGCCTTCACAACGGGCGCTCGATTCCATGTCTGCTCTAGCGGCTGCGAAGATAATTGCGATGCGAATGCAAAGGGATCGTGGGTTTCTGAGGTGATGTTCCATGCATTTGATTGCGGTTGGGCGGCCGGAGGTGGTGCGAATGCGAACGGATCTTGTTTGGCGGCAGGAGCGGGCTCGAGAGATGAGCCGCCCTCAAAATCGCCCCAGTCGTCATTGTCTTCGACAGTAGATGTTTGTTCGTAGGTCGATCCATAATTCTGAGTGTTGCTCGTTGAAGGGGGTTGCTGCGACGGTGTTGCTAAAGTCGGAGCGTTGTTCAGGCCGCTGAAGAAGTTGAAGTCCGATGCAGCAGGTGCACTTGTTATGGCGTTGGGTGCAGGCTGCGATTGCTGTTGAGTAGGAGGGGGGTCTGCTCCGAACTCCGCAAAAAGATCTGCCGACATTGTTCCTCCAGAGGGATTGTAATGTGAGAGCGTAGAGCGATGGTGACTTGCATGCGGTTAGTAACCTAGGAAGTGATGGCCAGCGCTAAATCCAAAACAGTGGGTCGTTCCTTGAAGCCGTCAACCAGCCACGATACTTGCGAGCTTCTTTTCCTATGATGCATGAAGGCATATAATATGCGACGGATAATTTTAGTGGTGCAAACACGGTCGAAGTATACGCATGTATGCCTGCTTCTGGTGTCTATCATGCATGTGTCGGCTCAAGCACCAGCGCGGCTATGTCTTTCCATGAGGAAAATCTGGACTGGTTTGCAGACTACATCAACATGAAAACATGCAAAGTAGATGATCCAACGTCAATGTAGGCTCCAGGGTGTTCAGGCTTCTAAGGTTTCGTTGAATGCGATGCTCCTTCTAGGGCCAGGATGACGAACACACGGTTAACAAAGCTCACCACAATCCGCGGCGAAACCTGCCTTGGTCCTTGGAGTACTACGGGTGACTACGATGCGTGCTGCATACATGCTATTATATTTGAATAACTAGACAGTCTCTAAGTTGATGTAGGCGTCTAGCTGAATAATAATTTTGTAGAAGCCGACACAAGTTGTAGCCACCCCAGGTGGGAATCCAAACGAAGATGGATGACGCGGTTGCACCATCATGCGAGGGAAGCAGGACAGCCAAGGGAGGGGTAAGTCAAGACACCATCAAGTCACTCACGTATGCAGAAGAAGTGTTATTATTCATATCCCACCCATGTTTTCATTCAGATCATTATGGAAACTATGGAAGGACGACGCCAGGACCCCAGACCGTTATGCATGACACGTTTCAAAAGTCATCACAGCTTTTCCGAAGCAACCACATCCCCAGAACCAGGTATCTAGAGACGAAAGAAGAGAAACAAGCAACCCAAGAAGAGAGCGCTTATTTCTTGGAAGCCTTCTGGGCGGCCTTGGTGACCTTTCCAGCCTTGTCGGCCTTGGCGACGGACTTGATGACACCGACGGCAACGGTCTGACGCATGTCACGGACAGCGAAACGACCGAGGGGAGGGTAGTCAGTGAAAGCCTCAACGCACATGGGCTTGGAGGGAACCATCTTGACGATGGCGGCGTCACCGGACTTGATGAACTTGGGAGAGTTCTCAACAGACTTTCCGGTACGGCGGTCGATCTTCTCGAGGAGCTCAGAGAACTTGCAAGCAATGTGGGCGGTGTGGCAGTCGAGGACTGGTGCGTAACCGGCACCGACCTGACCAGGGTGGTTGAGGACGATGACCTGGGCGTTGAAGGACTCGGCACCCTTGGGGGGGTCGTTCTTGGAGTCACCGGCAACGTTGCCACGACGGATCTCCTTGACGGAGACGTTCTTGACGTTGAAGCCGACGTTGTCACCGGGGACACCCTCGACGAGCTGCTCGTGGTGCATCTCGACGGACTTGACCTCAGTGGTGACACCAGCGGGGGCGAAGGTGACGACCATACCGGCCTTGATGATACCGGTCTCGACACGACCGACGGGCACCGTGCCAATACCACCAATCTTGTAGACATCCTGGAGGGGAAGACGGAGGGGCTTGTCGGTGGGACGGCTGGGAGGGTCGATGGCGTCAATGGCCTCGAGGAGGGTCTTACCAGTGGCCTTGGCCTTGGTCTCCTTCTCCCAACCCTTGTACCAGGGGCAGTTGGAGGAAGCCTCAATCATGTTGTCACCGTTGAAGCCGGAGATGGGGACGAAGGGAACGTGCTTGGGGTTGTAGCCGACCTTCTTGATGAAGTTGGAGGTCTCCTTGATGATCTCCTGGTAACGCTCCTCGGACCACTTGGTGGTGTCCATCTTGTTGATGGCGACGATGAGCTGCTTGACACCGAGAGTGTAGGCGAGGAGGGCGTGCTCACGAGTCTGGCCATCCTTGGAGATACCAGCCTCGAACTCACCAGTACCGGCGGCAATGATGAGAATAGCGCAGTCGGCCTGGGAGGTACCAGTGATCATGTTCTTGATGAAATCACGGTGACCGGGGGCGTCGATTACAGTGACGTAGTACTTGAATTAATAAGTCAGTGAACGTCACAAGCATCTTGTAGGGCCGAAGCTTACCTTGGGAGTCTCGAACTTCCAGAGAGCGATATCGATGGTGATACCACGCTCACGCTCGGCCTTCAATTTGTCGAGGACCCATGCGTACTTGAAGGAACCCTTACCGAGTTCGGCGGCTTCCTGTGAGGCTTGTTAGCAGACTGAAGCCGAATTAGGGAAATTGGATGTGCGTCATGGTGTTGGGGTTCGCGAAAGCCGCATGCGGACTAGCACTAGCGCGTAAAAGTTCGCACAACCCCACCACCCAAAAATGCCCCTCATCGCGATAAGCCGGAAATGGCTGAGCGCTCAAAGGTGCACTGGACGGTCGCGGATGTCCATGTGAAAGGAGAGTGATGCCGTACCTTCTCGAACTTCTCGATAGTACGCTTGTCGATACCACCGCACTTGTAGATCAAGTCTGTATCCCATTGTAAGTTGTGTGACCCCGCAGGCGTTCGGAGAGGGAGGGCTTACGGCCGGTGGTGGTGGACTTTCCGGAGTCGACGTGGCCGATAACGACCACGTTAATGTGCATCTTCTCCTTACTGCAGACATTGTTAGTGAGCTGTACTGAGGATGGAGGTGGCGGCCAAGGCTGCTGGAGTGGGCGATGTAAAGGCTCCAGCGACTTGGGGCAGAAGGCGGGGGAGATGACTTACCCCATGTTGGCGGTGTTGTGTAGTTTGCTTTGGTGGTGGTGAGGGGAAGTTGTTTGATACTCAGATTTACAGCGCGCGGTGTAAGGTATGAGTTGGACGAAGAAGAAAAAGTGAGCGATGGAGGGGCTGGGTGTTGCTAATATACTTGGAGGGCTGAGTGGGTCCGTGCTAGTTTTAGGCGCTAGCCCCCCGTTGGGCTACGAAAACTCCTTCACTTGCAACGAATTCGACTGTGAAAGAGGCAAAACGGGTCGTCTTCATTGGCCCACATGCCATGGAGCCCTTCCAACCGCCCTGACCGCCTACTGTGAGCTCGCCACAGCCGCAGTTGCCTCACGCGAGTATTTTGGTGCATCGTCATTGCTGTCCATCAGCCCTTTTCGTACCAGTTGACCCGCGTCACCTACGCGCTACAGCTTTTGCTTTTGCACAAGGCTCGATTTTTACCTTCATTCTCGATTCACTTTACCTGGAATAATAATCCAGTATGCAGCCTTTGCGCTGAAACCACCTCGGTGTCACTTTTGCCGCACTGCAAAACTTTTGGCGGGGTACTGAGATTGCCATCATACCGTGTACCCAGCCCCACTACAAGCGGAGTCTATTGTGGCCTTGTCGATGGTACCGCCCAGATCCTGCACACCACCGTGTTCAATTTCCTTTCTCCGCTGCTAGCCACTCCCTCTATTGCTTTTACCGCTACCTTGGGCATTGATGCTTATGGAGCCAGAACAATGGGTCTGGTTTGACTCACACGCGCTATCGCAGACGCCCAGTATCAGAGGACCCAACTATCGTGGAACCGTCCTTTGAGCTGTTCAACGCCGCCCCTTGCCGGACGTACCGCAGTTGGAAATTCCACTGCCCCTTACATCACTCAGTGGTCTTGCTCAAAGGAACCCCGCTACGAAGGGATCTATCGGCATCCAGACATGGCACAGGCGTTTCAGTCTGAATCCGAGGAATGGTAGACTTCGAACGCCTCACCGACAATCTTGGTCCCCAAAGACCTAACGTTCAGTTTGTTTTCACAGGCCACCTTACCCAAGGAGCGAGAAAATCTGAACACCCTGGAGCCTACGTTGATGTTGGGTCACCTACTTTGCAAAGTTTTATCTCGATGTAGGCTGCAGACCTATTCAGATTTTTCCTTCTATGAAGCGATGCCATGTGTATTATCAGAAGCTGGACATACGAAGTAGGATCTGGCCGTCGCCGTTTTCGATACATTCGCCTCTTTGGGCTGTTCTCTTCCAAGCCAGCAACAGGATCTTGTATGATATAAAACGCAACTGATGACGACTGATACCCAGGCTTCGAAGCTGTCGAGCGGCTGACGCTGCGTCGTTCTCTAGGCTCCCTCTTCGACGTTCCCGATTTCGAGCCACGATCTTCCACTCCGCATCCAGAACGAACCGTGCCGGCCTACAGTACCTCCGCACCGCGATCGCGCGTACCCATATAATACAATATAAGGGGAGAAGCACTCCTTGGTCTGAATGGATGGGACACTTCGTATAAGGAAAAGGCGAATAGGCTTGAGGCCTACATTAGGATAACAATTCGCAAACAAGCGAGTGTAGCGTCATTGTAGGCTTCAGGGTGTCCAGTTTTCTCTTGATCGAGGTGAGGGGACTTTGCCTGAAATGCTATCATCGTCCACGTATAATAGGTTGGTGAAGCGCTGTGAGCATGAGTGCTGCTCATTGACGACTTCCACTGGTGATACTCAGCGAGTATCGGAGGGTTGCATCGGCACGAGGCTGGAAGATCGAAACAGCGATACAAACATCGGGCGCCCTCTGAAGTATGCCCGAGGCAAGGCCCA
Source organism: Alternaria metachromatica (assembly GCF_023757995.1). Taxonomy (NCBI): domain Eukaryota; kingdom Fungi; phylum Ascomycota; class Dothideomycetes; order Pleosporales; family Pleosporaceae; genus Alternaria; species Alternaria metachromatica. The sequence continues at coordinate 1,147,713 of NW_026055496.1, forward strand.
TACACCCAAGGCTTGGACGCCACGCATATGGTGGACAGATTTCCAAGCAAGGGCACGTCTATCGGATTGTACCAATTCTCGGCAGTTCATAGGCCGGTGTATGTCTCGTGCTCCTAATTTGCATTCTCTTTGTAATCAAACTACAAAACTTACACTCTATACATATGATCGTTCTACCATCTTGTGAGGTCTGGAACCGTTCAGTCGTGTAATTACTACCCAGCGAGCTTATGATAGAGACACTCAAGCACGATCTGCATTCATCCACTACTCCATACACTAGCATCACGTTCCGCCAGCATCAATATTCGCGATCACACTGTGCTTCAAGCATCTGTAAGGATCGGTTCCGAGCCATCGCCAATGAATTGCATTGCACATCCAACATATTCGTCGTCACGCTGCTAAAGACTGCGACAGTACTGAACAGATGTCTCCAGAGCTTACCGCTCCACTGGCCACCCCCAGCCCTCATCAACACCTGTGAGTGTTAGCGGCACAATGCGGAAAACATTTTTGACGTCTCGTGCGATCTGTCGCGCCTCTTGCCCCCAGAATTCACTCTCAGCAAAGGATGTTATCAGGTCTCTAACGAGACTAGTCACCCAATAGATTAGCAGCAAAGGTCCAGGACCTACAAAGGCTCATATTCAAGCGTGCCATGCTCCGCTGTTCAGAAGGCATAAGAATGGCAAAACTTGAATCAACTACGACCACGTCAGCTACTATAACTCGCTCAAATAGCTTGACAATTAAGGTTTCCAGGAACACTCGTGCCATTCACGATGGGAGTTCTGTCTCTCATCGTTCATATATCGGACAAACAGCACCAAACGGCGGCAGCGATTGCGAAGCGGTCGTTACGAGTCTTCCAAAGAACTGTAATTGACTGGACACATTGGGCGGACTAGTTTTAAATCACATCAGAATTCTTTGGTTCATCAAAAAACTCACACCATTTAGTCAAGCATTTCGCGCAGGAGGCTAGTAATGAGGCCGAGATCAGTGTCAAAAAGGTTCGAACATGTTTAACAACCTCGACACAACTCTCTCATATGTCTTGCTTCATGGCTAAATGTAGTTGCCGCGTTTTGTTCGTGTCGCTTGCCAGTGGCTAAGTCTTGACAAAGTATATGGCACCGTAAGACATGTGGTAGAAGTTTGTGTTTCTGTACTCTCGGACTGGATGTTTTAATGACACCGCGGCAGTCGTATGTTACACAAGTTGACTACACATCTCGTTTCCAGTACCTATCTCCTCATAGCGACAGCCTGAAACTGTCCATTTCCACAATTAGTCCACCCACACGTCGTTCAAAAGCCACTGCTGTCCAGCCCATTGCTCTTTCACCACCGGCCAGATCAGATCTGGTGGCAGGACAAAGCCGCCACCTGCTTGGTCTTGAGGACTCAGCTCCATCGTCCACGAATGGTTCGCGCCATGCACAGCATAGTGGTGGTCTCTCGAGTTACCGGTTGAGAAGTAAAGGATCTGACACCCAGGACCAAACTCGTACGTGCTGTTCTTTGTGCTAGCAGCCATGATAGCATTCGCCGTACCGCCAGCAACCTCAAGCATGCGAGGAAGAGTTTCGGGCAGCGGATCGCAAGAGAAGCCATAAGGAGTGAGAATGAGCTGGCCGTACGAGTGGAAGTCGATGAACGACCGGATACCAGCGCCTGTTTGCGATAGTTGAGCTGAAAGACTGTCCATGGCTTGGTTCTCAGGCGTGTCACCTGGGGCTTCTCCGCGGTATGTTTGACCGCATGGGTCAGGTGTCGACCCACCTTCTGGCGGCTCAGCATCCCACTCGTACTTCCAATTACGGTTGCCGTCAGTACCAAGGCAGGTAGTGTTGATGTTTGGGCGTGGCTGACGATTCTTGCGCCAGAGACGGTCGTTAGTCTGCGTGTACAGGAAGCCATCGGGGTTATGGAAGGGAACCAGGTAGAAGTCGTAGTAGTCCAGGAAGGTGGTCACATTGGCATCGCCCTTCTTGTAACCGTCGATTAGTTGGTAGGCCAGGTACTCAATCACTATGGAAGTTAGCTGGAATCCACATGTGTCGCGATGCACCTTCTTACCCATAGTCGATATCCACTCTCGAGCATGGACTGTCGCATGCCAAAGGATGACTGGCTTCTCTTCTTGCTTTCCGTACCCTTTCACCTCATCTCCATAAAGGTGGAATGCCCAGATGGTCCGGTTCTCGTAGCTTTGTCCAATTGGAAACTTTTTCGAGTTCTTGGGGAATGCCTTGACTAGATCGTCCCAGTATTGGAGATGGTCGGCATACGGATGATAGGTGTCAAACCAAGAGAGATCTGGCAACTCGCCACGCTTGTGCAAACCTCTCTTGTATACCGCCTCTTTGTCCGTTAAGCGTATGTAATTGCCCAGATCAGAATTGACGAGGCGAGCCTTCAGACCGAGGGCGTTGAATGCGTCGACCTCTTCTGGTGGAATAGCAATCGACAGGGTGTCGCGAATGGGATGAGTGTGGTATTGGGAGAAGCGCTTCCCAAGGTCACGAGCCTCGTCAGCAGAAGAGGGTGTGACTGAATAGACGTGGTAGCCATCGTAGCTGGCTTTAGCACTGCGCGTCACAGAGCTGTCGCGAGACTGGAAGGGAGTCGCTGCAGCCAATTGAGCGGCGAGCAACACTTTCGTCCACTTCATGATGTACAATAGTTGACTTCAGTGCTGACAAGAAGCTTCCGCGGTCAGTCCGAAGATATTATATACACATCTATGTATGCTGTCAGAACCTTATCGTGCGATGAAGGCCAAGCAAATGATGATGCAACGGTTCGAGTTCATCTCGCAGTCTCGCACAGAGATATCGCCATGACATCCGGCGCTTGGTTCCTAACGAGTATGCGGAGTGTCGTTCAACGGCAGCCAAGAAGACGCCGAGACGTTGAGATGCCTTGGATATCACCAGCTTCCTGATCTGGTCTCGCCGCCAAGGAGTGCGACATGGTACGTATCCGCCTTCCCCTCACTCCGGGTATACTGATAAAATTACGAATCATGCTCCGTGCGGTTCTTGGTTTTGCGGGGCGATGATATGGTACAATTTGAAGAGACTGAGAGTAGACTCATGTTGTGAGTTATTAAACAAGGCTTGCGAGAAAGCTGGAAAAAGTAGAAGGACCACTTCTGAGCTTTATGACGTCGTGTCTGCTTCTACATTGATTGAGTTTGGTGTTCCATCAAATGCGCGCTAGGTACTAGCAGAGCTAAGCAAAAAGAGCCTCTGCCTACCACAACCTTTCACACAGGCAACAGGCAGGCAAATAAAAAGTTGCGCCTATGCGTGTCACGTAACGGCAAAAAAGAACGCTCTTGCGAGCTGCTGTGTGACCTAACCAGGGGTCGCTTTTCTTGGCGTTAGCGACGGTATTCGAACGTGGGCTCTGGGAGCTACTTACAACCTGGAATCTCTTGATATCAAACGAATCGTAGTCAAGCGCCTTGCCATTGGGCCATTAGGCCAGTTGTACTGTTGATGGAGAGCCAGCGAAATCTATCGTATATATACTAATGACAATAAACAGACCTTGCGACGAGCGCTAGAGCGCGGGGCAGCTCCCCATGTACAGCCAAACGTCACTAGCCCCACCATACCTCTCCTTCAATTCGACGCACGTATCTTAGGCACCTACCATGACAGCATCCATCATGGCCGTCACACACCAAAGAGGCCGCTCGCTGGCGCAAGGTAACAGCGCTATAACCTGAAAGCCGCCCGTCGAGCAGGAGCTACTTCCGCAATCCCCATGTGTGGCTTCCTTTCATCCAAGACATACACTCCTCAGCCTCAACCACCAAGACCGACAATGTCTACAAGTAAGACTGAGATATACACCGCGCACTACGACAGCAACCAGTTTGTGGTCGGAGGCGGCGTCGCGATCTTTCACCTCGCGACGAGTCGTGTGGTGATATGCAGCTGCGTTCACCGAGGACGGAAGTTCTACTTCCTTCCCAAGGGTAGACGCGACGCCGGTGAGGAGAGCGGCACAGGCGCGGAAAGAGAAGGATATGAAGAGGTACGCGATGTGAACAGATCCTTGCTGCAGAGCACGTACTAATCGCGCGAACAGTCGGGCTACCGCAACCGTCTTCTCCCTCTACCCACCGTACACCGGCAACCGCAAGCCCACCCACGAATCCACGCATCTCCACAGACCGCCGAGCCAGTCTCCATGCAACTCATGCCTCTCGGCACGCGACAATACATAATCTACTGGTACATCGCCGAGACACTCCCTCCAACCCTCGAGACCCTGCTTGAGACGGAAGCCGGCGCAGTATACAAACCGCCACCGCCATACCCTCAGAATCTCTCTTTACGAGAAAGGATAAAACAAGAACCCGAGGGATACCAGCCAAGACATCATGAGAACACGGGGGTAGATGAACTGGAAGTCACGTATGAGAGCCATCTCGTGAGCGTGGAGGAGGCGATGGAAACGCTTGGCAAGGAAGGCAGTATGGGTCGCGTTATGGCGGAAGTGGTGAGGAAAGGCTGGGAGGGAATACAAAGGAGGTTCGAGATGGAGGATGCTGCAACGCATGAGAGCCCAGAGGCAGTCTAATGCGCGCGAAAAGACGCGACGAAGGAATGATTCCCGGAAGATTTCTTCGGGTTGGAGAGCTGCTATAGCGATAGTCACTCGTGTCCACGGTTTTCATCCGCAGTCGACTAGAGCTTATCAAGTGAAATGTCCAAGACTACGAATTACGCGATCAAAAGCTACCTCATAATCACAAATCACTCCCTATCACATCAACCCCATCCAACAGCCACACCCACCACGTGTCTTCGCTACCGCAACACCTCCCCAGTCCAACAAACCTCGCTTCAGCAGAGCAATATACCTCACCCCACAACGTCATGCGCGTGTTATCAGCTCTAAATGAAGCAACCCCGCCCTGCGCACGCGATAACCGTTTTCTCAAAGCGTGGTAGCGACGGAGCATTTTCTTGAGCCAGGTAGCAAGAAACCTGCTCGCGCCGGCTCTTCTTATATTGCATTCCCCCATCCGTGCGCGAGCACGGCGTATATTCGCATGCGGCGGGGACGCACAGATGGCGACGGGGTGTTTTCTTCATTTGCCGTGTGTCGCACATGAGGGACGCTCATGGATTTTGAATATGAGGACGGTAACGGACGATTCGCGTGATGTGCGATGTGTAAGTAGGCAGAAGCTCTGGGCCTCGACAACATTCGTTGCGGGTTGATTGGTTAAGCGACCAAGGCCCCTGCTCTGTTCTTTCATCCTCGTGGGCAATCCTTCAATATTAGCCAAGCGTCATACGAACGTCAGTTATCACGGGCATCTGACAAAGACGTGATAAATTTTCCGAGGCGCAGCAGTAGGGTTATGGTTGGATGGGAACCTTATCTGCACATGTAAAGGCTCGGAAGGTGCACGGATGGGGAATGCGGACGTTGGAGATGCAGGACGGCTCGTGTTGAAGGTCAGGTCTGGATCCTGGAGGAGCTGTGTGAGTCGATGGAGGCCTAGAGGCGGGGTTTGATGAAGAGCCGGTTGCTGAGGAGGTGTAGTGATAGAAGGGGTGTTATGATATTTTTCCAACACGGGTAAGTCGGTTCTTCCAATCATACTTCTACCACTTTCTTCGTACACGAGAGATACGACCAGCGATTCTAGTACGGTATGACGAATTCCGGACGCATACAGGAATCGTTTGCGATCGTTCGAAGTCTAAGAGTGGAGAAGCCATTGTTCGAGATGTGGTTTGTTTGACGACTGATTACGAATGGGATGTAGTAATTCTACCTGCAATGCCTCTCAGATCGATGCTAGGTGACAACATGACGCGGGAGTAAATGCGCAAACATCTCCAAGGTCGATGCGTTGCTCCGGATCCTTCTGAGGAAGATGCAAAGGTACGTAACTGCCCGATACCGTGGTGATGTGCGTTGGTAGTAGGTTTTGGTGAAGTACCCGGTCACAGGTAGCTGCAGCTACACTAGCTCAAGATCGGGATCTATCACCCTTGCCAGCTGCAAGCTGGACTTGCTCGGATACCTCTCTGGCATCATGAACTACGTATCTCTGAGATGATGGCGTTTGTTGAGATCCAGTCAACGGAGTTGACACTGCCCATACGTAAGCAGTGCAGACCAACATACGTACTCCGTCAGCACGATGTACATCTACAAGCATTGCGACGCAGAAGTCTTGTCCAGAATTGAAGGACGATCGACATATCCGTTCGCTCAGCTGCAAGCCTTCCGTTCTTTTCATGCACCGAATTCAGCCGCGATCTGGTGTTCGCGCACCTTCGGATCTCCTCACATCGTCCGAATGGCAGTAGAGCTACAGCGACTGGAGGAGCGCTGTGCAGTGCAGCATGAAGGCGCGCCAGTATCGATGCCTATGATGAATTACAGCGACTTGTTGAGTGTGGATGAGGCGTTTTGAAACAACCGGGCCGTTGTATCTCCCAGCGCTCCCGTACACGGGAAGGCGCACTAGAAACGCATAGCGCGCGGGTCGCAAACGCCGAAGGCTTACGGTCGCTGAGGTATCATAAGAAGATACCGAATAAGAGTACGCGGAATCGATCCTATACGAGGGTTTCAGATAAGCGTTCGTGATGGGGAGGTTTGTTCGCTCGGCGGACGCGCGTCGTAGTCGTTGGGCTGCGGCGGGATCCGGCTACTCACAGCCAGCCGTCGAGCGAAGGCGGAGGGGAGATGTTGCTGATGCAGTATCGTCCCGTCGATATACGCATGTTGTGTGTCAGGGTGTGCGACAGGTGTCCGGATCGAAGCAGGGGCATGAGATTCACGTTTTGACGAGAACGCTAATGTAAGCTGACTACCAGGACCAGGGTATGTCATGTCAGGAAAGAGCGATGAAAATCGAAATTGTTGTTAACTTGTCATGATTTCTGAGGTGATAGAGATATGTACACCATCAGTCAAAGTAGACGCCTTGAACACCAAAGAAGCATCGCCGTGCTCGTGAAAGAACCGTTGTGGTGACGTGATAACATTGATAGTTAGCCCGAAGGCGCGCCCGACCACATGAATATTTTGTCTTCGTGCCTGCTCCACAGGATAAGATACAAGGAGTGTAAAAAGAGACCAAATCGAGCGACGATGCGGTAAAGAAAAGAAATGTAATGTATACAGCGAAGTAGTAGATGCAAGCATGTCCTCATTAGATCCAACATTGGTCCTTCCAAACATGATAGATTGCAAGGCTAGTGATCAATGGACGAAGGGTATACCCATGTGACGAGACCAGAGATGAATAGGGATGATACGTTTACCACGAGAAAGACTCCTCGCGGAAGTCGACGTTCCACTGGGACTCGCGATTGCGGACGGAGCGACGGAGCTCATCCGCCAATCCACCAGTACCGCAGGTGCTGACACAGGCAGCACCAATACCCTCTTGCATCTCCTGGTCGACCAAGGCTTGGACGTTGGGACGTCCAGGGAACATTTGGACACTGGAAGAGGGCGAGTGGATCTCCTTGGTGCTGCGAGGGCGAGTGACGAAGAGCAGAATCTTCAGGATCTCGCGGCGGCGTGGCATGGACAAAATTTGTGTCATCCATGTACGGATCCATTCCAAGTGCTCGGGCGATTGGATGATCCAGACGAGTGTAAGTCGGCGGGTGGCGACAGTTCCGTTGGCGTAACCAGCGACGATATCACGAACGTGGGGGACTTGGTGAGTGATACCGATACCAGCAGCCCACAGCATGACAGTTCCGTAAGAGCTTAGGTCTTCACCGCCTGTCATATGATGTTAGCATGGGTTGTGTAGATTGGATTAATATAAGCGATAGTGAAAAGTCCGGGGAAAAACAAGCTTCGGTACTTACCATATGGGCCCTCGACATATGCCGAAGTGGAGAATCTGCCGGAAGCAGAGAGATCGGCTTTCTTGAACAGCTTGTCGGTAAAACCAGTTCGTCGGCGAATAATGAAAGACATGCTAGTCTTGTGGTGCTCGAGGATGTCTTGGCGGTTCATGGGAAGACCCTTCTCATCGGCGACGGATGAGGCAATGGTGAGATCTTCTTCTTCCTCACTCCAAGCGACAGAGAAGGGATGGTTGGTCCAGAGTCCGACGGAAGGAATGTACAAGTAGGCGTGCTGGCCGGGGCGGAACCTCCATGGGCGAGCCATGCGGACGGTTACACGAAGGGCGTCTCCGGGGAGAACTTCAACATCGCAACCGGTACCACCGTTTCCAACATTGCGCGTGACGAGGCGGACGAATCTCCAGGTTCGCTCCATGACCCAGAGCGCGAGTACGCCGTAGAGCATGAATTGCTGCGGGCGCTCCTTGAGGTGGACCCATACGGCGCCGAGCGCGATGGCAGCACCAACAATGTGGCCGTGCAGGAAAACCTCGTAGAAGGAGTGACGCACTGGAGATGGAGACTGGATCAGGAGGAAGACGAATGCGACAGTTCCCTGTGGATGTTAGACGTTGTTGGTACTGGCTTGGTACATAACTTACGATGAAACCTGTCATGATGAACTCGCTTCCAGTGATGGAGGCTTGTACGGCACCCCAGCCCTCTGCAAATCTGTTAGCATCGTGATGTTATGTCTGACCGGGCAAACTTACTGGTGTGGACCTTGTTGGCGATCCAGCATACAGTGTGGGCGATGGCCTCAAGGATTACGATCCGTCCGAACCAACGGTGGATGAGGTTCATGGTGTCGAATGAGATACCGGTGAGCTTAATGATGGGGTTGTTGCGACCAGCAAGCAGGAACAAGGGAATCATGTTGATGACAGCCATGATACCGGAGCGGCTGAGAAGTTCACCGGCTCCGGCTGAGAAGCTGCTGTAGTCGATCTTCCATACACAGAAGCCAACGTTGACAGCGAAGTAGCCAACTAGGAAGAAGCTTTGCAGACGGCTGGGCAGGGTTCCAACACCAATGGCGGAAGAGAGCTTGAATTCGCGGTGGTGACGGGTGCGGAACAGAGGCGCATCGAGGCAGTGCTTCTTGAAAGCTGCGTAGGTCCTGTTGGGGATGGCGAAGTATCGTTGGGTTTCGTTGTTCAAGCACGTGACGGTGCGGATGTAACGGACGAAGAAGAGGATGACTTGGTACATGAAGAAGACGACAACAATGATCCACCAGATGTATCCGAGGTAGTGCTGGACGTCGAGGTTCTCAAGACCAGCAGTCGGGTCTTCCTCTTCATGACCCGCACGCTTGGAGAAGCCACCCATAGTTTGGAGAGACATTGTCGTTGATGGAGCGGTAGGTGACGGGTAGGAGTCCTAGGGGAGGGGGACGCGGTCTAGAAGGTGTGCTTTAAGAATCCAGGACGGTAGGGTTGAGAGAGTGGACTCTGTCTTGGCCAGCAAACGACAGACGGGGGTAGGTGGGAAGAAGCACAACGGCACTTGTTCCGAATCGGTGATGCGGGAGTAGGCTAGAGATTCACTCGGATCGTGGCGATGATGTGGTCGTGCGTCGTGACCGGCTTCACTATAGTAGATTGGGCGGGCTGGGTTCAGGCGCAGGAGGCCAGGGTGAACGGCAGGCGCAATGCAGGCTCAGTTGACGTCGCCGGCGGTATTGACAGAATCCAGAGAATCCAGATTGGGCGAGTTAATCAACAGGGATAAAGCAAACAAGGCAGCTGATGGTATGTAGCCGTTATGCAGGCGGAATGGGCTGCGGTGATAGGGCCTCGAGGGAAAATCGCCAACCAGGGGATATATTGCAAAGAGCCGGCGGGGAGGCGACGACTAGCACGCGGAGCGACGAAGAGAAAGTAAGTGCCAAGGGGGGCCGAGGCGATAAAAGAGTGACGTGTGGTGAGCGAGTGTGGAGGTAAAGGGAAGAAGAAGGCTACGCAAGAGCGGGCGTGTGGGTAGAAGGGGAGCAATGCGTGAGTTTGATTATCGCGGCCTCTGATGCAGGATTGGAGGGAGTGCCTGACGCCAGTGGCAGGGGGGGTGCCTGTCGCGCTCCGCCTGGCCGCCGCAGCGCAGCCTGCTATTCGGGGACCGGGCGATGAAACGGGGGGTCCCACGCCACACGCGAGGCCCTAGGCGACAGGGCGTTTCATCGCTCCGAACAAATCCACGCACCCACCGCGACTTTCACCACACCTTGCGTCATCGAGGCCTGGACGCTTCAAAACAACACATGGCCGCGGGCTTGGTTTGCTGAACGACAAGCGGCACGCCAAACAGGGATCCACCACCCGCTGCTCCTGCAACACTCCCTTGGCACCCATTCACCCCGCCGCGCCCCAGCCTGCAACGGCCCTTCATCATCTGTCCGCGACGACGAAGACCGTCTCCGCAACGCCTCGCCTTGGCCCACTTCGTCGCCCGGCACACCTCCCCGCTGGCTCGCCAATACTGTAGTTCTATCAAGTGCCCTGACTTATGCCATTCCAGTGCAGACTGCTGCCATGATCGGCCTCCTCCTCAGTACACACCAAGTACATGCCGACTAAACACACTGCAGTCAGCCAGCGTGCAGAATCGACCGCTGACTACCACTGGAACCGAGGCTCACTGGGGCGCTTGGGTGAGCATCACCTCAAACAATTCATGCCCGCTGGCATCATGCCGTGGCGCCCCATGCAATGCATGACTGGTTGTTTCATTTGTCCCGTCTTGCGGAGGCTCCCACCGTCTGTTTTGACCTCTGCCCGGTAGCCCAGTCCTTGGGAGCTGTCAATCCATATCGGGCCGCCCTGTCTCAGCAACCCTACACATGCTGAAGGACTCTAGATTCGCAGGCAATTTGACGCGAGCCCTGGGTTCGGGGAGTAATTGTTTCTCCACATGGTTTGGGGCAGCACCACGATCCACAAGGGCTGGGACTGCTCGTACTACGGATGCGATTCTAGATCCTTCACGCAATCACCGCCGTGTGCTACCTGGCTGTTGAGAACGAGTGCGCATGCGGTAGCACCAGCCATATCAGCTGTTATCGCAACCTGCTGTCAACTACTTCTACAAATTACGCGTGCTCAACGCCCCCATCTTAGAGCAGCTGCTATGCTCCACGGCAAATTCACCGACGACGCCACAATGCGTTCAGAGTCCTCAACACGAACGGCTGGGACCTACGGACGTTCGTCCTGACACTTTAGCCTGTACCCGTCGTACGTCTTCGTACATCACCCAAGATGGCAAAAGCAAATCCTCTGCGTTTGATGGCTTCGAGGATGCCGTGGTTCGGAACACTCTATAGTACAGCCGCTGCAAAATACGAGTCAAAGACAGACGTGCATCCATACTCCGCTCGAGTCGCGGGACAGATCACATGTGACAGCTTCACGTTCACTCTCGCCGCTGTCACCGGCAGGCAGACCCGTGCTTGTCACGGCGACCGCTGAGAAACTGTCAGATTGCCGTTGTTTCAAACAGATGACGAGGTCCATCTAGGCCCCGCGATGTCGAAACGTCGTCAACGATCCCCAGGACGACGTTTCAAGGACAGGCACCTTTCATCTTCCTTCACTGAAAGGCAATCACTTCCCAACGTTACAATCACTCCGCAGCGTCTGACATGCGACACGACTACGCAAGCGCTGAGGTGGACCTAGCGCAAACGTTCGCAGCTATCGATACCTAGTCACGCGATTCGGAGCAGGCGCTGTGTGTTTGGACTTCCGCACCCCTCATCGCGATCTGCCAGTCGTTGATGAATGAGCACAGCCTAGCAACCAGCTTGATGAGTTATTTCTTACCACTGCTAATGCAATGTTGAGCAGCGTTTTGACCACCCTAAGACTCAATGCGCAGTTCTTAATCTCCGCATTCGTTTTGCTCGCTGCTCACTATTTCGCTTACCGGCCAGTAGGATGGCGTGCCCTAGTATGCACGAAATCCTTCCGATGCGGATCGGTTCCTGGATCGACGAGCACGCGAATCTGACTGACAGGAACCGCGCCGCATCTTTCGACGTCAGAAGCAAACATTGCCGCTAGAATACTCGGATAACGCTTATGCGGGTGTGGGCAGGTGTGGCTCCAGCGAGCGTCTGGTGTGGTGTTCACAGAGACAGAAGCATTTGGCACGTTGTAGGGGCAGGCTTATCGCGTCGGGGGCCAGCTGTCTCAAAACGCGAGTCTGACTGCAATCTGCTTCCGGCGCGTACTGCATTCCTGGGCCTCTATGTAAGGTCTCGGGGACCCAACAGGATGACACGAAGATATAAGTAGTATCTTCCGACCTGTGATTAGCATACAGTCAGGAGAATGAAGCTCGGATGCCTCACGTCCCGACGAAAGGCAATCTACATGCGCGAGACATGTCTTCTACGCAGCCCCGAGGCTTGGAGACAAAGCACATCTTCAATCATGGTTTTGCTCACCGGAGCTCTGCACGATTGGCTACGTCCGCTCATTGTGACATCATACTTCCTCCAGCCAGCTGTGCAGCGAATTGTACTATGATAAGTATGTGTGATCCACGGTCGCCACTGTGCAAGGTTGGCTTACTAGGTGCGCGTATCAATGGGATAGAGTGAGCATAGGAGTACATCGAGTCCGAACATCCGTTTTCCAATGGAATTTCATCTGGAGTGCACAGCGCGCGCGATTGCATTGTGGTAGACCACCAGTTGCATGACTGTTGAACATGTGTGCGGAATTGGTGCTGCGCGAGTGAAAGCAGTGTTTGGACGCGGAGACAGCAGCGCGTCTGGACCCTTAACGCCGACCGCCGATGTTGGTCAAACAAACAAACATCGACAAGACAACATAGCATTGGCATAACGCATCACGATTATTAACTTGCGCGTATTGCTTCTATATGCATTAGACGACATATTTACTGTGATGTCGACCGACGACACGCTGCCATGGACGACTTCACGATGCAACCGCCTGCTGCGCCCGCTCTCGTCCAAACTCGCGAAGCTGCGCAAAGAGCTTGAGCGACCACGTACTGTCAGCGCCGAATCGCGCAATGCCTCCTCTGCCTTTGCGGTCAAAGGCTCCCCACAGAAGACGACCAACTTCACCCGCCCAGCGAACAAGCCCCGAGGCTTCGAGAAGGCTAGAGACCCAGACTGGCGGCCAGGCGCGAAGGCAGGGACGGGCAAGAAGACAACGTATGGTGGCCGGGGTCGAGGAAGAGCGCCGGCATTGCAGAGAAATGGCTCTGGCACGGGCAGGGACAATGTCTCTCGGCCAGGCGAGATCGCGTTTACGCCTCTGATCTCGAGGATGGGCGGACAGTTGCACAGCAGCCCACAGATACCAATCTCGCCGCTGCGCAAATACTCCAAGATCAAGGGCCCCCTTCTGGCTCCGATGAATCCGCCCGCGACACATGTGCCTGGCGAGATCCGCAAGCTCACACAGGGACTCTCCGAAGCCTACGCGAACATCCTACAATCGACTACAACGGGCGGTGAAGCCAGGTGGAAGGGCACAAGGTCGCTTATGGGTGCTTGCTTGAGAAGGCTGCCGGCCTACATCGAACTCGAAGAGCATTTCGCCAAGCTGGACAAGCTAGAAGAAGACGGGGAGGAGGAGAGGGACATTGCGAATGAGATCTACGAACACCTCGAAACACAGTTCGAGCAAGAGCATGGCCAGGGTTGGCGGCCTTTCAAATGCGTTGTCCGGGCGCATGCCACGACACTGGTGTGCGATGCTGTAACAGATGAGGTGCTTGGCCTAGACAACGTGCTGGTTCTCGTTACACATTGTCTGAACTCCTCCGCCTGGGATGAAGCTGAGAGGTTGCTGTTAGCATATGCACCACTCCTAGAGTCTGTGTCTATACCCATCAACACGCGAGCGGACCTGTTTGACCCTCAAAAGTCGCCCTACCTGTATTCCGTGAAGAGCTTTGTCCACCACACAGGACGCTATCGCTTGCTCTACGATCTGCTAGAACACATGGTGGCGTTCGAACTTCTGCCTCTCGAATGGCTCGCGACAGACTCCATGCGCCCGGTCTGGGACCGACTTGTTCGAACGATCACCGAGAACGACCGTCGGACGCTTGCAAGTGCTTCTCGGTTTTTCGAAACGGTCACCCTTGCAAGTATGGGATTACCGGATGCACGACTTCTAGAAGATGAAGTCATTGGATCTTCGTCGAGACGGTTCGTGCCCTCGTCTCGAGAGGAGCTTCGACGCGCGCTAGACACTACCTTCTCGAGCCTACTCACTGTCTTATGCAGCATTGCTTTGGTCAACAATAGTCGTGACGATTCCGCAGGGAAAGACATCGTACGGAGAGTCGCATCGGTGTTAGATTCGGTTGTCTTCGCTTTATCTGCCCGTGAAGACATCAGGGATGAGCTGAAGCTTCTTGCGCCGGAGTTGGATGATGTTCAGCTCATGGCTCAGCGCGCTCTCTGGATCATCTTCGCATCGTATCTGGTGCATCTTGGAGGCAATGAGAATCCGGGCAAAGCTTCACTCGATTCCTCCACCTCTATTGGAATTGTCAACTGGGTGATCAACCAATATTCATCAAATATCATCAACCTTGCATCGATATTTGCAACTATTCCAGCCTTGATATCTTCAACCGCACGCGGTACGGGGCGCATCTGGAAGGACGATGGTTTCGATCAACTACAACGACTCGTCACAGCACTAACCTCGAGCTCCGGTTGCAGACTACCGCACAAGCTATGGACTCTGAAGCGGCTCGCACTGGAATCAGCCAGAGACTTTGCCCATGGCACTGGCGATGCTAAGCACATGGCCTACGTACGCAATATCGAGAAGATGATGCATACGCAAGGACGCCTAGTCATCATGCAGTCACCACAGAAGAACGAGTCACCTTCGGTCGGTGGCGGCTTTAGATGGGAGGAGGGCATTGGCGAATGGGTTACTTGTACACCATTCGCAAAGCAGAACATCAAGCGCCAGACCAAAGAGCCGATTCGAGCATTGGAGCTCTTGCCAACTCCAGCACAGTCTGAAGATGAGAAGACAGAAGCATCTGATATCGAGGATGGACTGCCGAGTGGCATACCAGACACACCAGTGTGGGAAGTCACGGCTCTCGACTACGACGACAACCAAATACCACAATCGTCGCCCATCAAGAAGAGACCGCGGGTTTCCACATCTTCACTCGGAAAACGAACTCGCGCACCATCGCCAAAGGTCGTCATATCCATGAAGCGAATGCATATAACACCCCCGGATACCCCACCAATCAGGTACTACTCTGAGCTTCCTGAAGAGAAGCACGTCGGTCCCAGGCGGTCTCGACGTCCGAAACAGGAGTCCCATGCATCTGCTGCTCGACTGCGCACCCAACGTTCCAGAACATCACTCGAAAGCGGATTGCGCAATCTGAGAAGACCAGTCTATGCTGAGCCAGCACTTGAGGTCAGCGAAAGCGACACAGAAGCGTCCAGTTCCTCGCAGGGTGACTCAGAGGATTCATCAGTGTCGGTGGAGAGTGCGCGCACAAAGATCTTCCAAACACGCTCTCGCTCGTCGGAGCGCACTCGCACACGCCGTTCCCTTCCGACCGTTCTTGCCGTCCACGACGACGACGAGGAATCTGAACGCGACGAGCTCGGCAGGACACCCGCTCGACCTCGTCTTCCACCCCGCAAACGAACAAGCGCTCGCCGGTCCATTCAGCCACGCACGCAGTGGATGAACTCACGCAAAAGCATAGTAGCAGACAGCGATGATGATAGTCAAGACGAGCTTAGTTTCTGTTAGGCACAGATTATGTACTCGTTGCACAGCTCAGACGCATGTGTACGTTCAGATGGAGTTTGTCATGATCTTTTGCTTAGCCGGTGTTGAATTGCCTCTTGTTTTTGTATCGATACCCCAATTTCTTCGTGTTACGTTGTTTGAATAGTAGGAAATATATATACATGCCATTATCGCGCTTCCCTTTGAATGTATGAAAAGGCGTGTTTGAAGTACTCACGTATCGACGAATGCAGAAGACTGTGACGCACATGCGATGAGCACACAACTGAGATCTATGACCGTCCCGTAGGGCTGCAACAAGCGTTTTGCTAGACTTACGGCTACGGAAAATGGCATGTTACAAGATATACCAACGACTCAACAGTAAACAGCCTGACCGAGCATGCATGCTTCCTTCCTCTGCATGCCGATTACAAGAGAAGTAGAACAGGAATACACTGCTGCCACTCTCCTGTACTCAGCTCCTCCACGAAGCTTCAGCATCCTTTACACAACGATACTTCTAATCACAGTCATCACATACCCAACCACCCAAAGTACCATCAATGTCATTGCAATCGGATCATCACGAGACGAGCGCGCAAACAAGAAGATGCAACGATACTTCTCTCTACTGCGCACGTTGACAGCGAATAGTGGGGCGACGTTATGCACAAGAATGCGCTCAAACTTTCTCACATTGGCGACATGCATGTTTCATACGTGGGAAAAACGGCGAGGGTCGAACAGCATAGGATGGGAAAGACGGAAAGGATGAAAAGGGCAGCAATACATGAAGTTTTGGGTCGTGCATGCGTGGGGCTGTTAGAGCTTTGCTTTACCAAAGTCAGTACGTCTGATCAGTAGAAATGAAGACACTCGCATGATGGTTTGCATGTCAAGCACTTGATCACAATAGACATGCACGCACAGGTGGTCTCATTTGATGTGCCTAAGCCATTTGTATTTGTTTATTACTCATTCCTGCATCCTATATTCCAGTCCATGTATTGTGCTGTTCAAATGATGGTGTGGGTCGATGGCGTTTCAGTCGCTTGTCGTATGTGGATATGAAATCGTTACGTGTTAAGGACAGGTGTCGAATCGAAGATTGCCGTGCCACATGTCGATGGTGCTGGTGGTAGAGAGGGTGAGTTTCTATCATCTGTTAGTAAAGCGATCCAACGTGGGAGATGCAGCAGGCGCGCCACGCGGACTGGCTGAGGGGCGAGGGCAAGGTGACGTACAGTTGCAGTTGCAAGCTCCGGGAGCGCAGCCGCAGTCGGCGCAAGTGCATCCAGAGTTTCCGCAGCCGCCCTTCATGTTGATGATTGTTTGGAGAGGTTGAAAGTGTTGGTTGTGTAGTTGAAAGAGTGGTGTCGTTCTGTTACTTTGATCGTTTGCTGGTGGGAGAGGAAGCAGGTGGAGGGGCAGAAGCGGGGCACGCCTTTTATGTCCCTGACTTCCAAGGTTCGGTGACATACCATTTCCGGAAGGGTAAGATGCGACACCGATAGCCGCACTTACCAATAGATCATGCGCTACGGGTCGGGCTCTTTTCCAAGTTCGCTATTTAGGCGGGGCCGGCACGTTACTTGGCGAATCATGGGTAGAAAGCGCTGTAGGTAGTGACTGTGGTGGCGACTCGAGCGGTTGGATGAGGTATTGGCGCAGCACGTAACCTCGTTTGAGCAAGTTACGTGGGGAGCTAGTGTGAGCTTGCCGGGTGGGGCGTGAGCGGGCGCGTGAGCCACCGGATGCGAGCACGCTGTAGACACCCAGGGATGTATGATGTGACGTAGGAGGGTCATGAAGCAGAGGAATGTCGTTGCGCTGTTGTTGCTTTTGTAAAAGAGCTCTTGTCCCGACGCGGATGCTGAGTTCAGTCTTCGGTTCACCGGAGATCTGCAATGATGGGATAGCCGTACTGTGAGGATCCAACGTAAGCAGCCAGCAAGATCAGTGGTGACTGAAGCTCTTACACGGCCTTCAGGTCTGCCTACACGGGTGTAATAGACAGACTGAGACCTTTGTTGATGTTCAGATCACCCCTCTTTTCCCCATGTTGGCAAGATCGATCACTTCCTCTTCTACTTCGCTCTCAGCAGCATGCTTCCCTTTGGTGTTCTTGCTGTTCTTCGTTCCACCTTTGCTGTTAGAGTTCCCTTTCTTCCCGTCTTTGATGCTACCCTCATCATCCGTATCGTCTCCGAATAAAAAGCCTTTGCCCTTCATACGTCTCTTCTCGTCAGATGAGAAGGTGGAGTGGGCGGCGCCAGAAGCAAAGTTGGAAGATGCTGAATCTTCACCAAGCATCCAAGAGAAATTGGAGGATGTAAGATGTGGCCGCGACGGTGGGGAGAGGGTCGAAGCAAGCTTGGATGGAGGTGATAATGTACGCGCGGGTGGTGAGGTCGGACGGGAAACGACAGGAGAAGGGTTCTTAGAAGCTGTTGTGGACGGGGTATTCGACGGAGACGTCGTGCTCAAAGAGATGGGTGGTACGACTGTTGTTTGTTTCGGCGACACCGGGGATTGAGGAGGCGGAGAAGATAAGCTGATCGCAGCCTGTGCAGTGGAGGCCTGTTCTGTTGCTTCGTCGATAGGAAGCGGTATGGAAGAGTCTTCAAGATAAACTTGCACGAATTGCACTTTCGCGATGGCAAGGCTGAGTGCCTCCATAGCTTTTTTTCCTTTCTCATCGCCTTCTCTCCCCTTTTGTGCTTCGTCACGCTCTCTGTGGTACTCCCAGAGGTCACCGACGGCGACCTCTAACATTTTAGCGAGACTCTTATTCCTGCGATCCAGCTCTTCCATCTTCTTGAATGTGTTCACCGAGTGTACCCTTTCGAGACTTGGTCGTCCATTGGCACCAGAGGTGCCTAGTTGGCCAGGCTTCCGGAACTCCCTCCCTCCAGAACGCGGTGTCGACTGGCCAGAGGTTGCTCCTGACTGATAAGCCTCAACGTTCTTCCTTACTTCGCCCACTGCATCTCGCAGAGCCTTCCCCACACCCCACTGCGATCCGCGATCCAGTACATTCTTCGCCGCACCCTGTATCAAGGCCTCGAAACCAGCGCCCTGTTGTGTCACAAAGCTTCTTGGCGATCCGATGCTCTGTCGCGTTCGGCTCGAGACGAATGACGGAGATGGCGACGGTTCGCGGACAGGTGGTTTTGATACAGGCTCGATAATGGGCGCTTGCTTCCCATATCGTGTGATAATCTCTGCCCCGCCGAGTGGAGTAAGGTGATCACGGAGATATAGCGCGTCTTTGATGAATGTGTACGGCGGTGCAGCGGGTTCAGGGTATCGCAAAAGGAGTGCAAAGGCTTCATTCGTATCAGCTGCCATCAACTCCCACCGTATGCGCAGCAGCATGGCTAATGAGATCATATCGACAAGCTCTAGCGTGGAGTCTATGGCGAACAGGGCGTCCCACACGTCGAAGACGGCGTCGAGTGAGAATTCTCGTCCGAAGAGAAGGCGTATCCAGCGCCTAGGCATATTAGAGAGGCGTGGCTCGAGTACGCACAGTGACTTACAGGAGGAAAATCTGGGGCACAATCTCAAGCTTGACAAGATGGGTATAGAGTTCTGGGTCCACCTTTGGGAGATTGCCCTCAAAGATCCTGGAACTTCGCGCAAGCATTGGTGTGTCTTTGGTTATAGATCCAGTCTCGGCCGGCGCGTAGAAAGACTTGGCTGTCTGCATGATGATGGAGAAGAGCATATGCGTGTCGTGCTCAATGTACCCAGAGTCGAGCATCTCGGCCAGAGTGTGGTCCATTGCGCCAGTCTGCTGGCCGGCCACGTCTATGGCATCTCTTTCCACGACCCACAGCAGTGGCGCAAGTATCTCGTGCATGCCTTGGCGATATCCTATGTCAGGGTGCATCTTGCACCACACGAACAGTATGTCCAACATCATGGTCTGCGTCGCGGGCTGGCGGAAGTATACATTGTCGGGCATACATCGTTCGATATCCTGGAATATCTCGGCGCGAAGTTCTTCGTCGGCGCGGAGGGCTACCCATGGTGACTTTTAACGCTTAGTACTTGTCAATAAGCGACATGTCTCGGTGGCGGCGGCCGGTCGTGGGTGCACACACCTCTGATAGTTCGCTCAATGGGTCTACGGAAGACTCGAATTCGTCGGGATTATGTATGGCACGGAGGTAGTGCGATCGCAGGGACTCGTATGTCTTGCGCGCATGGCTGAGATGGGTAGGCCATGACGAGCGGTCGAGCGTCTTGAAGACAAGGAATATCTGACCTTACTGTGAGCGATGGAGGGGAAGAGGGGTAGGTCGGACCGCACCTTCCAGCAGACGGAGCGGAGTCCTGCGGTGATCTGGGGTTCCTTGTGCGCAGATACGTGGATCTTAAGGTCAGTCAGAGAGTGGAAGTCGTCGAGCTGCCGCCAGTGCTTTCTATGCGATGTCAGAATTGGGACCATGGGCAAGGACAGGCATGACGCACTCAGCTTCAGATACGGAGCGCATGGTGGAATATTACAAAGAGGGGTGTGAGTACTGTGTCGGCAACCCAAGCACCCTGTTGGTAGCTCGGCGCCGTGATGCAATCGCGCGCGGCGGGGCAACTCGAGCCGACGACGTCACGTGGCACATGAAACATCACCTGGGCACTTCCAACGTTGGTCGCAACTATGGGAAACTCGGATGGAACGTCCCAAGCGCGTCAGCTAGGGTGCTGCTTGCAAACGCGTTGCTAGGTCGCGTCTATGGTCAGTGTCAGGGTCTGCTGCGAGTTTGGTCGGTTGCCAGAGGAAACAAGAATAGATCACGACGTCACAGTAAACCCATGATACGGATACGATAACGGTACAGTGTAGCATCGGACGATAGCGTCTAACACAGTCAATAGCTTCGTTCGTGGTAAGTTTCTAGATTTCTAAATGCATCGCACGCTACGTTCGCTAAGAACGGGATCGCAGGTGGATGAGAGAACGATTTAGTTTACGATGCAGCATCTTCGGCTGAATGCCAATGGCGGCGCGGGAAGTCGCATACGCCGTGTGGCGTAGACTATCCGTACGAGGGATGCAACAGGAACGAGAACGAGCTCTGGCCTATCGAACCAAACTTGGCTCGTTGTTCTCAGCTGCCTCCGGGGCTGGGAATGTCGGCATCGTCGGAGATCTTGGCAGTGACCAAGCGAACTCGCGATGATCGACAATGTTTTGGCTCGGCACGGCTCACTCTCTCTTCGCTGGGGGCACGGCGTTCCGCTGGCCCTCGATGACGAGCCTGTCCATGAGGCCTGGGGCTAGAATGTCCTGGCGGAAGCGCTCCTGCTGCAGCAATTCCAGTGCACGCAGCGTGGGGCCGGGGTGACTGCGCCGACGGGGTCAGTAAGCAGGCGGTGTGAGGGGCGGCGAACATACTGCAAGAATCTGGTGTACTTTGGGTCTTTGAAGTACTGCAGGTAGCCGAGGTATGCGACAAACTCGGGCTTGTCGAGCGTCTTTTGCTGGGCCAGGTAGTTGAGATAGACGGGATTGGCAAGGCACTGGACAAACTAGGCGCGTGTTAATGAAGGTCAAACAGGGGCTAATGACGACGCAGTATAGGGGAATTGCGGACCTCGAGCTCGAGCTCAAAGCGCGAGTAGCCTCCCACGCCCGGGACATGTTGCGCCGTCTCGTGAGCCATGGCTGGAGTCTCGGACGTTTGACAGCTGACGGTGCAGAGTCGCGATGGGAGCGGCGCTTGCAGGTCACGCTGAGGCTGAAGAAAAGCAGTTCAGGGTCTTCCCCGCAATTGCCAGGTTGCGTCGAGTCGGCAGCTAATCCAGTTGGGTGTATGAGGCGGGCTAAGGATCACGCACTTGCACAAACAGGTGCAAGGACGGCAGGGTTGATGAGCTTGTCGTCGACGATGGCGGTGGGATGTACGCAGTGATGGAGATAGTTGTTGGCGCTGGCTGCGGAGAGGCGGTGTTTTGGGATGCGTTGAGGCGGCCTCTACCAGACGTGTATCATGCTCTGCGCGCGCACTCTGCAGGCGGCCGACACAAACAGAGGGCGTCCAGCGCAGCCAAATGCAAAAGCGATGCACATCGAGGTCCAATGCCCCTGCGCTGCCGTGCACGTGCAGCTCGGGCCTTGACCCCACAGCGTAGCGGATTGGCACCCTGAGTTGCCGTCTAGACAGTCTTTTCCGGGCCAAAGTGGCTGCCCAGGAGCGTTCTGGGAAGCTCGTGATCGGGCGCTCGAATCACAGACAGACGGCGCCACGGAACCACGCACCCACGGTTTTGCGGTTGCGGTAAACACGAGGCCCAGCCCAGCGCCCTCTAAAAGCCTAGCTAGGCCGCGCTTGCTCTCGACGGCCTACTGCTCCCTCTGCTCCCGCCTCCTGCCTCCTGTGCATTAATCACTGCCATTGCCATTGCCATTGCCATCACCTGCTTTTGCTTTCCTCCCTCACCGTCACCACTCCACCCACGCCCAGCCCCCGCGCATTGCTGTCCTGTATTCCATAGGCGTTGCATAGACTACTAACGGGCCTCAAACACCAGCCCATCAAACACGCGCCCCGCCCGCCTGTCGCCTGCCCGCCAACGGGGCCCGTCTATCCTCAGCGCGAAACACAGCAGCATCGGTACCGCCAGTCTTAGCAAAAACCGCGCCCCTATTGCTGCTTCTGCCGTAGGCGAGGCGCGCAGGAACAGGATTGCCCGCCGTGCGTCACCAGCCAGCAGTTGCACAAAGCACGCCTGTCGTCTCCCGCGGCGCCAGTGTTTGATTGGGCCGCCCAGCAGGGTTGTGAGCAGCAGACGGCATCATGTTTGCAGAGCCGTCAATGCCAGGTAAGGCTGCTCCTGAATTTGCCTGTTTCACCGAGACTTGGGCTGTGACGAAATAGGACGCGCCGCTGATCATATTGCTTATCTACAGAAAGGCGACCCTCGCCAGGCCTGCAGCTCAACCTCTCCTCCAACAACCCCTTCCGCCGCGCTGCCTCTCCCGGTTTCCCCTCGCCCGCCAGTGCCAACCGCTCGAGCTCGGGCAGCAGACCAATGTCGCGCAATCCCTTTATATCTACCTTCGAGGCCGAGTTTAACAAGGAGGCATCCAGAGACCTCGTTGACATGTCGGCCACCATGAAGGACTCTCCCAAGAAATCAAACTTTGGCTTTGCCGCCGAAGAGCTCTTTGTACGTTCCTCCCCCTTGCAGGCCAATCGCCCGTGCCGTGACGGCTGCCAGCGCCGTCACGTCGTGCAAGCCGCGCACGCTGCACGCTGTAGCAAAATGCGGTGCAGTCTCTAGCTACACCACCGCCATTGAGCCATCAACATGGACCGCTTCAGGCGCTTTGTGATGCAGTTTGCTGACTATCCTGCCCTTGCCCAGGCCAACCTCACGATCGACGACACCGATAAGAAGCGAGCTCCCCCGCCACGACCTGCCCCTGCTCGCAGCGGCACCGATCCCCGTGCAGGCCACCGTCCCTCGCGCTCCGAAGAGGAGAGACAGCGCATGCGGGAAGCTTCTCGCGGAGGCTCTCGACCACGTGGACCTCCCAGCTCGTCGCGCCCTCCCCAGCTCAACAGCCCTGAACGCCGCGAGAACCGCCGTCCCCGACGCAACTCCGAATCCTCCATCATCGACCGAGGCTCGCTCGACCCGCGTGAAGAGCGCAGGCGCAGGGAGCGCCGCAAGGAACGCGAAGAGCGTGCTAGAGACGGCAAGGACAGCAAATCTGGCGGCAAGAAGGTCCGCAGGCCGCAGGGTCTTGATCTCATTGACAAACTCGATGTGACTGGCATCTACGGACCTAGCATGATCCACCACGATGGACCGTACGACGCTGTGCAACCCCACCGCAACCGTAAGAAGGACCAGCGCGCACCCATGCATGCTTTCCCCGTCGGTTCAGCCAACAACACTCTGGGTGGTTCTGGACCTCTGAACACAAAGATCGATCTGGACAGGATCCATGGCAGGGGTGCCGAGGGCTTCACCGACTTTGCCGGTGCCGAGACCGAGTGGAAGAAGCCAGCCCCAGTGGCCGCAGAGTTCAGCGCAAAAGGCCGAGAAGACATTGTACACGGCGAGCAGACCCATGGCCTTGGAACATCCACCTTCCTCGAGGGTGCCCCGGCTTCCCGCAAAGCGATCCAAGAGGAGTCCGATGCTCAGAGGCAGAAGCAACTAGCGGATAACGGTCTCGGTCGCAAGAAGTCCATCGCCCAGCGATTCCGCGGTATCTCTCAGCCCCGTCGTTACGGTGACGGCCCACGCATTACTTCGCCCGAGGCACGTTACGGAGCTGCCACCAGCCCAAGCGGCCCTTACAGCGCCGGAGCCATCTCGCAGACCAAGGCCGCAGAGCAGAACCCATTTTTCAGCGACGACTACGACAAGGCCTACGACGCCAAGGGCGCAGCCATCAAGACCAACGAGGGCGGAGCTTCACCACCTCGGGGCGCTGCGCTGCAACGATCCATCACCACCGACAGCGTAGGATCTCCCACAGGCGAGGCCAAGCCCAGCGGCGGGTTCCTCAACCGCGTCAAGTCTCTCAAGGGCGGACGTCGACGTCCCGCTTGAGTATTCCCAGGCATGGTTGAAACGATTCGACCACTTCACTCATCTTCCCTCTGAGCGGCTCAAGTCCATCTCGAAGGACACCAAAGACACGATGTATATCGCCCACGGCGACGACTGCAGCCAGCTTATTTCTCCTATCGTCACACACCTCCCTTCGGGTCATACACTTTCCTTCCGTCTGGCGCTGGAGTCGTTGGGGCTTGAAAGCACGAGGTCTGGATACCACTCATGTGTAACAGAACTCAGGCACGCTTCAACAAGATAAAGAAGGCTCTCCCTTCTTCAAACCACCAGCTTCAATTTTTTCAATCGAGTCACTTTTTCCTTTCAATGCGCAGAAATTGGGCTACTTGCATAGCTCTTATAACACATCAAGTTTGCGATAGTTTGGGGATGCGAGGCGTAGAATCTGTAGCTAGGAATCAAAATTTGCAAACATCAAGATACCATACCGTTGGAACTCTACACATGTGATGCCGTTTATTTGCCTCCGTTGATCGCCATCTAGACCCGCTCGATGTTCAGGGGCATCCGATTGTTCCTGGCACCCGCTAGGATCGTCCTTGACGCGTTCCTGTCGCCCAAGAAACCCCACTCGAGCTTACTGCCCAATCCTTGAGGGGCGGACCATGACGCCGCAGCTGCGTTGCCCCTGGCACATGACCTGAGAATCTATCGCCGACATCAATGCTCTCAGCCGCACGCCACGACGCCAGCACTAAGATCGGCGGCGCGGAAGTTTGGATCGCAAGCCACCACCGTATTTCTCCAGTAAGATCTTCGATGCCACGTTTCGGCGAGATATTTGCCTAGTGTCGGCTAGGCGATTGGGTGGTGCGTTGCTGTGGAAGAGGTTAGCTGCGATACGTACCTGCGGGCTGATAGGCGTTGATTGATGCCTCAGGATTGGGTTGAGCATGCAGTGCATACATAGGCTCAGGATTTTGTAGAGCTAGTACATGACGTGAATGCATCACTTGGTTATTTGGTACGTGAAGAAGGATGGAAGTGCAGGCGCTGCTCTTCTTTGATCAAGGCCTGGCGCGCCGAGACAGCGATGGGTTTAGTATCAGGCAATGTCGAAGAGATTCCTACATGCGCGTGGTTCTGGTAGCCACATCGTTATTGTTGTGTGTCCATTTCTGTCCGAGTTGAATGAACAGTATAATTGTACGTTTTCAACAAAGGTTGCACCTTCCTCCATTCCATCTCGCGCTAGCGCTTCTCTTTCCGGATGCGGTTCCGACAAGCCTGTACCATTACACTCACAGTACCGTGCCTCACCATCGTACACCAGATAGCGATATGGCTGCCGCTCAACTAGCTCTTGATAGGTTGAGTATATCAGCAAGACCCGCAGAGCCGTTGCTCGCATCCCAGTTGATTGGCGACCAAGACCTTGATGAGCTGCTCGAGAGCGTGTGCAATGTTAATCTTCAGCACCAAAATGGCGTTGGAGCGAACGTACTACAAACTGGAGTCAAAAGCTTGGACGATGCTTTCGGTGGTGGCATACAGAGCGGAAGAGTTGTTGGAGTCAGTGGAGAAGCTGGGGCGGGTGGGAGTGAGGTGAGTATCCTAACTGTGGATGTCAAGCGACAACATATTGCCAAGAAGTCCGAAGAAGAACGGGCTATAGTTTAACACTTTTAGATCTGCTGTACTCTACTTGCGAGCTCTCTCCTTCAATACGAAAACTCGACGGCTGCTGTAGTTGACACCACTGGCAACTTCGATGTACTACGACTTTACACCATGATCGTCGCTCAATTGTCACGACGACCAGATATCCTTACGTCACTACGTTCTTCACTAAACCAGGGGCCTGAAACCGCGACTGAGGATCTAGCAGCAAAGATACTTGACCGTGTCAAGATTATGCGTGTTTTCGATTTCGTGGGTGTGAGAGAAGCCATTGGTGAGATCCGGGATGGGATCGAAAAGAAGAAGGATGTTGAACGAGCTTCAAGTACTGAAGAGAAGAAAGCGACTTTAGCCATTGAGGAGACTGCGCAGGAGGAGCCGTCCGTCGAAAAGGTGCGAGTGAAGCGGACTTATGTTGCAGACAGCGAAGACGAAGAAGACGACGAAGAGATGTTATTCGATTCAGATGTTCCCGATACAGTAGCGCAGCCTGTACAGAACCCAGAGCCAATCCAGATTGAGTCTCCAGAAGACACAAATGCAGAGATTGTACCGGGACCCACCAAGACCGTGGTGATCGACAACCTTGCTCAAGTCCTCAACCCTTTGTTGAAGAAAGACTATATACAAGGTATCTACCATCAAACCCCAGATCCAGCATTGACTGACCACTCCCAGCAAACGCAGTAGCATCCACCTTCCTCACAACGCTCTCAAACCTCACACAAGCCTACGCACTCCACACTTTTCTCGTAAACCCAGCTCTTCCTCCACGCGCTTCTTCACCTAAACGCCCTGTACTACAAAATCAGTTAGGCCTTCTACCTCCACAACAGCGGCGAGAGCTCCCACTTCCACCTTCCATCTTTGCGAGTAACGATGTTGTACCGAATTTGGTGCATTTACTAGGACGGTACATGGATATGGAGGTGTTGGTGAGTCGGCTACCAAAACGGAAGATGGACGCGAAAGTGTACTACAGTGATCCTGGCGGGAAAGGGACAAAGCGAGGTGTCGAGATGGTGAGCGTGCTGGAGGTAGTGAGTGATCGGTGGGGAGGTAGGAGTGGTGCATGGGGTACGTTTCGTGAGAGCAAAGATGGTATCAAAGATATTTGAAGTGTGTTCAATATCAAAATCTGAATCTAGGATGCTAATGCAGAGGCTTCTAGGGAGAAGTGGTCGTCGCCAGTATTTCTTACCCATCCCTTCAGTGCTTTGCGTATGTCATCTTTGACTTTGATTCTCTCTTCCAGCCCTTCAGACTTTTTCAGGTCCGCATACGTCTTCATGCGAAGCGCATCACTAGCCGCCACCGCTCCACCCAATAATCCTGCTAAACGAAGAGCTTCCATCCATAATCCTTTCCGACATATCCTACTTGCTCCCCGGGGGTCTAGTTGCTTCCGACCCTGCAGCACACCGCCGATCAAAGTCTCCTGCCAGCCTGGCGTCCACACAGCGGAGAGATTACTCGGCACGGCTTTCTCGGCAGTAGACGGTGCGCGGCGCGACCACGTGAACTCGCGGGTTGTTGGAAGGATATTGAACGTTTGGAAACGATAGCCGCCCTTCCACTCCGTGGAATGCTTTGGGTCGAGACTCTTGAGACGACCTGAGGAGGAGAAGGCCCGCTCGCATGCTTGTGGTACATATTGGGAGTCTGGTAGAACCAGAGTCTCCAAGTAAGCATTCCGAGGACTGATTAGTAGAGATGATGTAGATGACAGCAAGGAGGTAGCTTGTTTGACTGCCAGTTTGTCGGTGCAAGATTTGCTCAGCGTAGGCGGGGCATCAGGTCGCGAAGGCTTTGCGCGGACAATGCCTAGAAGAGAGAAGTTCGACCGACCTCGAAGAGCCAGAGTGTCTACTTGGTCAACTGCATCAGATGCGGTAGATAGAGTTGGTGGTGCACTAGTCCACGGCGTTGCATCTTCCTGCGCAGCCATGGTGAGCTCCATACTGGCATCTCCACAGGGAGCTTCAGAGCAATACATGTGAATGGACACATCTTCTCGGATAGTGAATGGCTGGCCTAGGCTTTCGGAATGTTCATCAGGCGACAGCCGTCGAAGGAAGTCGGATGTTGGATAAGGCGGCGTCGAGATGAGAATGCATTCATCTAGAAGGTAGCGGTTGAAGGCTCGGAGCGCTATGACTTCGGCGTGCCAGTCGTGGAGGATGTTGCCGTGCGCGAGGGGTAATTTGTTGGAGGGGAGACATTTCATGCCAGTTCTAAGAGAGGTTCAGCTGGTGTCATGCCTTATTCACAGGTCGTATCGTAGTATGTTCGAGCATGCTAAGTTCAGAGCAATCCAGAAGCCTCGCTTCCTCAGTGGGGCGTTTTGCTCCTGCTGTCTGAAGTGTATGCGTGGTGTCACACCCGGTAAATCACTGGACTACACGATACCCGTTGAAGAGACAGTCTTCGGAGGTCGGCTGATGGAAATGGCTCACCCTAACGATACGCATGATAGAGCGCCACCTTGACTAGGTCATGAGCATAAGCAAGCATAGCTCCTTCCGGAAGCAAGTGAGCGATTACCTTTAGATAAGACGATTCCGGCGAGGGGTACCCATTCCCTTGCGCCATCGTGGCGGGGTCTCGGCTTCCGCTTTTCAGGTAGCTGAGCAAAGGCCCGGAGCACGCAGTCTGCGATGGCATCTGCGTCGGCGTCTGCAGCCATGGCAGCGAAGCGAGGTGGTGGGTGAAGGAGCGAGGGCGCAGCTGGGGCTCGGAGCATCCGGGGAGCCAGGCACGTCAGGGTCCATTGTTACCTTCGCAGTCGCAGAGCATCGCTCCTGCTACTCAGTCACAAAGAACCCTGTCACACGCTCAGCGCGAGTGAGACCCAGACTCCTTCACCTCCCCGTATCGCCTTGTTCCTCCTCTTCTCTTCTCAACATGCAAGCGTTTGGTGAGCAATGGCCGTGCGCCGCACCGTCGCATTCGCGACTCAGACACTCACAATCACAGTACCCAAGAACCGACGAGTAAGACTGAGCCAGCACCTCAAAGTTACACGGGCTGACATTTGCGCAGCCAAAATTTGATCTACACCTACGAGTGAGCTATCCATACACAGGCATACGATCACATTCTGACGACAGTAGATAATCGACCTCAACAACGTACCACTCGTTTCTGGCACCTCATTCATAAAATGGCACCTCTCCCACTCGACGGCCGCCGAGCACCGCGGTCGCACAGACAGCTGCCAAGTCAAAGACCATAAAGTCGCCTACAACTACGACATCACCCTCCCCGTCCGCCTCACCGTCGACAAGAATGGCATGCTGCAGGAGTGTTATGTGGAGTTGGAGGTCGTGCAAGAATACGGCCGAGGCTCAGGACGAGGCGAGCGCATCACGTTAGGAACTGTCAAGCTCAACCTGGCCGAGTACGTGGAGCAGAGCGAGATGGCGACCATCGCGGGCGAGGAACCAGGCGTCACGAGGAGGTACCTCATGCAAGACAGCAAGATCAACAGCACGCTCAAGGTCGGAATTTATATGAAGCAGACGGAGGGCGACAAGAACTTTGTCGCGCCGGCCTTGAAGACTGCGCAGGTCTTCAGTGGCATCGCTGGTATCATGGCGGGAGAGCAGGCCGAACTTGAGGATCATGGAGGTGGGAAACTCTGAACTATACACGGAGCTCGTGCTAACGCCCACAGCTGCGCCCTCCCTGACGAGCAAATCCCGCGAAGCCGGCGAGCTCCAAGACATGTACAGACGCACCCTCGCCGCATACTGGTCCGCACAACCCGGCGAGCTCAAGGCAGACGAATGCATCGAAGACATATTCGCTGGCGGAGACGGATGGGGCGACCGCGAGAAACCATACTCCCAGCAGCCACGAGCTCAGCCCTTGCGATTCGCAGCAGGCGATAGCAGCAGCTCTGTGAGTGAGAGCGAACACGGTCACATGCGCGGCGGCAGCAGCGCTCATCGCAAGTCGCATGAGACGCTGCGCCCTGGAGATATGAAATCGAATCACTCGCCTAACGTGCGGGGCCGGGGAAGTTTGGAGCAGCAGGCATCGCAGATGAAGGCAGAGGCGGCTCGCAAGCGACATCGTCCACACCATGAGGTAGATGAGTTTGACCTGCGCGAAGATCTTTGCAGCTGGCGTCGTCCAACTTGAAGTTCAAAAGGTGCCACTGAATGCAAATTCCTACATTTAATATTGAACTCTGAAGTATTGCTCGCGGGCGTCGCACTATGACGCGCCTCACACGTGAAAGCGCGATGGCAGAATTAGGGCGGTCACGAAAGTTGGAGCACGCATCGCACTTTCCGAGCCCGTCGCTGCCATCCTCATTGCACTTTTTCCCCGCTTCGTCCTCCTTCATGCTTGCGCCCCGGACCTCGAGTGCATTTGTATGCCTCCGATGTGAAGCGCAAATTGCCCGACGGCGACTGCCCGCTTTTCCTCGCCCACCATCCCGAGCCAGGTTTTCTGCGTCTGCACGCCGCCGCGGTGATGCTGAAGACGAGCAACCACCGCCTCTGAAGATCACAAAACAAGTGACGCCGATCAATCGCTTGAGGAAGAGGAAGGGAGAAAAGATCCTACGAGAAACTTCGCAAGATCTGGGCGTCAAGCGATTGGGCGACGATGCCGATATCTTGGTCCTGAGGGAAGTCGGGGAACCAGCACAAAGAGAAGCCACCACAACCACCGAAGCCTCCGAAGATGCCGAAGTAATCGAAATCTCCGAACCTCTCGAGGTCCCAGACATTCTTGCCTCAATCGAAGAAGAAGGGAAAGCGCTCGCGCCCGAAGAAATATACAAGCAGATCGAGACCTTGCGACCGAACAACGATGGCGACCCCAATGAGCCGAATCACGTCAAGCAGACTACGTTTGTCAAGCTGAGAAAGAAGCTCATGAAAGGCTTCACGCAACAGCAATTGATAATCTTCTACTCGGTCGCAAAGAATATACGGCAAGAGAAGGTCAATCAGGGAGTGATCGACAGCATCAAACGGAAGGACCAACTAGGAAACGAGAAGCAACCTGTGGAGCGATCAGAATGGCAGCCAGGTACTACGCCGATAACTCAACGCCTGCCTGGCGTTGATCGTATTGTCAAGATCATGGGCTACCGCAAGAACGTCAGCAAGCAACTGCTTGTTGATCGCATAATGAGGGATGTTTGGAATCTCGTACTCTTGGAAGAAATCGAATCCCCCGGAGAGCTAGAGCTTTCTCTGCAACCGTGGCAGGTGATGCTGCTTAAGGCTGGTGGTACGTACTATAGCATCCTTAATCGTGGATCTCGCTAACATGCCTGCAGACAAAGACACCCTTTTTGACAAGATTCGACGGACCCGACGAGTGAGGCTCGACATGTACAAACCGGATAACGCCCTCCGCATCACATCCGATAAGACGACAGCAGAGTACGCTGCCAATGATATCGAGGAAGCCTTCCAACACACTGAATTGAAGCGGATGAACCTGAACAACTATTTACGCCAGCTAGCAAATGGTCCTGTTGCGTTGGATTCAAAGTCCAATCTGGTAACTTTGTTTTATACACAGAAAGACTTTGATGTCGTCTCGGCTCTGACTCGCACGAGTATTGAGGCAGTCGGCAAGTCTATGGTATGCACGATCTCTGTAAATCGTTCAAAACCGAGCTAATTCTTTTAGTTGGTAATCAGAGGCTTCGACGTGAGCTCCATAGAAGAGGCAAAAAGGACACTGGTCAGGTTTTTGCCTTTCAAGAATGCAGCTGAGCGTACCTTCGACACTCAGAAACTAGGAAGTGCCGAGAGTGCAGCGTTCTTGTCGCCGGTTCTTACCGAACACGATTCTTTCGAATACAAGTATCGCAAACGAGAGCTGGGACGTCTGTCAATGCCTATCATGCGGCTCACTGAGCCTGACACTGTCGAAGCTCAGGCTGCGAAACCCGCAAAAGCCCCCAAAACAACACTCCACGGTCTCGTGAACCGGACTCTAGGGACCATTCTGCGACCCGCTTCTGCTGTGCCATTGCCTAAACACGAGTTGAGCAATTGGATACCGAACCCAACATACGAGGTCTCCGCCGAATTTGGCCAGGCTCTATTCCCTCTCGAAGATGTGGACCCCAGCCGAGTAGTGGAAGCTGCTCTTTCTGATCCATCTAAGGCACCTTTTCTGTCAACATTCCCAGGGCTGAATAGTGTCTTCACATCGCCCAACTATTCTGTCGTTTCGCGCTTGCAAACACCATCTTTGCACTACGGATTCAGACCTGACCTGGAGCACGAGCCAGGACAAATATTGCCCAAACTCAGGATCCAAATGCGTACTGGTCGCAGTGGTGCCAGAGCCACTTTCCGCAAACTCGCACTGAGCTTCGATCATCGTATCCACGATGTTCTGCTCCCAGACAAGGCCGTAGATGTACGATTTCAACGCCGAGCAAACCTCAGCTTCAACAACAGGGACCACAATGACGAGAATGTACAGGCATGGGTTGATGCCGTAACAGACAACATTGAGAGCGGTGGCCGCCTCACTGCGCCACCTCTCCGCATCCAGATCCCCAAGTGGACCATACCCGGATTCCCAAGCGAAGAAAAGGGCCTGCGCACCGTCACGTATCACTTCTCTGGTATCCAGTTCCGGCAACCGGTGATTGGGGATCTATTCGGTGTAGCTGTTTCGTACAATACTGTACAGTCTGGCAAGCTCGGTGCCAAGGGCGCGGCGCTCACTGCGCATTACAGTGGCCATGGCGATACAGAGTTGCGCGACGAAAGTGCGATGAAAGCCTTTGTGGAGAGGTGTTTCAAGATAGCAGACTTGATCACTGATGCGAGTAAGCAGACACTTCCTCCGTCTCGCGTAGTCCGCCCACGCGATATGAACAGTGAACGGAAGGCGAAAAGAATGGGACGGTCGGGCGATCGAGCTCAGGCTGTGGATGAGCAGAGCATTGAGCCGTCGAACGATCTTGTCGAGCGCGTTGGGGAATATCCGGATGTGAAGGACGATGTTGAGGCGAAAGAGAACGCGGCAGCTGTTGAGGATGTGGTGGAAGAGCAGCCGGTTGACGGAAACACGGAGTCACGATCTGACGACTCGGTTACCGGAAGCGAAGACAACGTTCGCACTTTGTAGTCACCAAATTCAACTCTTCAAAGCAACTCATGTTCCTAATTTGTTAGCACTCATCTCATGGAGCGTCACGTCAAGAACATCACAGTGAGATATTCTCTTCGAGCAAATCATCAGTTCGTAAGAATTGATTAGGGCATAGTATGGCGATCTTAAGAAACCGCGGATGCAACGAGTAATAATGTGTCCATGCTTCTACATGGGGTATCTACCGTGTATCTTGCATGAGTTGTAGCAGACCTTCTGCGGCGTCGCTCTTAACACCGCCGACACTGCTAGCCAGACTGTAGTGTTGTTGCTTCATTCTTTGAAGCCTGTAATGCGGGTTCTCTTCCTGCATGTTGATGCGCTCTGCATCGTGCTCACCCATTCGTGTTCTTGAGTCAGAGTGCGGCGGGTAGTAATTTCTGGGTCGCACAGGCGATGAGAGCTGATCGGGGGCTACTGAGTGGGGCAGTTGAGGCCCGGGTGGTGAAGACGTGAATGCATAGCCGGGCACCATGCGCGATGATGCGGGCATGTTGCCTTGGGGTATGGCGAATTGAACGGGTGCGGGACCGAGTTTGGAGATCGGGTGGAAGGGATCTAGGTTGGCCCTTACGAAGACTGGTCCTTGATCGCGTCGCGGAGAAGATACGGTGATGTTGGGTACGCGGGGATCGCCTAGAGATTCGCGTGAAGTCGTCATGGCTGTTGATCTTGACGCGTTGAGCGCGTCCGACGAATAAGAGGCGCGAGCTTCATAGGGTCCAATGATATCCGCGTCGCGTTTCGTGACTTGGTTTGTCTTGAGCTTATACAGTCCAAACTTGAGACGCGTGCGCAACTGTTCGGCACGCGATTTCCTCTTTCCTTCCACGGGTGCTGGTGCGGGGGCAGCCGCTGGCATAGCTATACGTTCTCCATGTTCGCTCTTCTGGCTGGCACACAGCTCGTAGTTGAGAAGGTCGGAGAAGGACTGATTGCTCTTCTGGGAGGCTTGTATCGGCTCTGGTTCGGGTGAGGGTGTTGGTGTAGCGCGCTCGGTGGGGGATCCAGGATCCGCGAGGCCAATAGGGTTGTTCTCCTTCGATATGTCAGTGGTGTAAAGACGCGTCAGTATCGCGTATGCCTACCGTATGCTTCTGCACCGCATCAGTGGTTAGGCGCACGCCGGCGGTAGTAAGACTCTCGTTGCGGGCGTGGGCAAGCATCTTCACACTCTCAACGGCCTCAGCGCCGTCGACGTCTTCTATGCCCCTCTTCTTGCTGTTTGAGTTGGTCTGGGGAGTCATGAGGTTTTCCTTGCCGACCGGGTTGGTTGGGGTATGCGTAGTAACCTGCTTCAGCGGGCTTTGGGCTCGACCGACTTCAGACGGACCATGAGGGGTGGAGGGCGTATTTATGGCCTTTGGGGTGAGATCCCCAAGCACGCGTCGCGAGGGTGTCTTGGAGGGGGTATACTGAGTGGCCATGTTTGGCCGCTGCGGTGTTGTGGCGCTCATGTTGTCTTTGCGACTTGAGGGATATTGCGACGCGTTGAGACGGGACGAATGACGCGCGTGGATGCGCTCTTGTGATGTGGAACGGAAGTGTAGCCACAAAATAGTAATGAGTCTTTCTGTGTCGTGTTTCAACGTTGGGAAAGACAAATCAAAACAGAATTGGAATGAGGGTGATGGTGTGGGAGCAGTCGCGTCGCGGTTGGGGAAGTCGCAGCAGAGGCGCTAGGCGACGCGATTGGGTGGCATGTCAGGGTCCAGCTTGGCGAGAAGGCGGGATGGCGCCTGAACTAGCACAGCACAAAGTTGGCATGACTTGGATTAATTCTATTCCTCTATCCTCTTATCTGCTATTGTCACGCATTCGCATTGAATTAGGCGTCGAACGACACCTGTTGAAGCCCTCAAAGAACGCGTGGCATGAAAGACCTCATCTCTGCACTTTCCCCGTTGCTGTTGCTGCTAGCAGAGTCACCTCGACGAGTAATCTACGACACGGACACGGGGATGATGATCAATCCACATCTTCTTAGCCATAGTCATGTCGCTTTGCAGTGAGTAGACCACCCCGACTGTAGTACGGCGCGTCTCAAGCTAGAGAACCCACGCGTTCGTCAAAGTTCCGAGGCACTTGCACAGATAAGATAGCACGATAAGATGCAGCCACAGTTTCTGTGCACGAACCTACGTGCATGCCGGCCGCACTTGCCTACGGGTCTCCATTCCTTGTCTTACGTCATCAAAATAGAAGCAAATGCACGGCTACGCGGCTCCATTGCTCCACCATGATGGCTCAGCCACACCTACTCACCAGCACAGCCAACCCTTTATACACTCGACATTCAAACCTCAAAACCCCTACAATAGGACTTGTTTAAGTGCAGAGACTCACTTGTACCTTAAACTCGACTGAGCATCTATCATCAATCTGTTCGTTACCCAACTGAGGCATCCGTCACTAGTGTACTAACCCGATCAGCATATCCACGATGAAGGGCTTCCTTCAAAAAGCCAAAGCCGAACTCAAAGGCTTTACTCAACGCGACGAGCATTGCAACTCAAAATTCGATGGAACCGCTGAGGCACAACATCAACAGCACTTTCCTCCAGCCCATCAGCAAGGGCAGCAACATGGAATCAGCGATCCGACAACCCTAGATATACTTCGCTACCGCTATCATCACGGCACTAACCTCGGCTCTGTCTACGTCATTGAACGATGGCTTCAAGGTTCTCGATTTCCTGACGGTTCTGAGGGATCAAGCGAGCTTGCAGCAGTCCAGGCCTGGGTTGACAAGATTGGCATGGCTGAAACGAAACAAAAGTTCGAAGAGCATTGGGCCAACATCGTAACCGATAACGCCATCGGATGGCTTGCTAATGTAGCCAAATGCACTACCGTCCGCCTGCCCATCGGTTACTACGACCTCCCCGGAGCTGTTTTCACCCAGGGCACACCCTTCGAGCCGTACGCAGAAATATACACTGGAGCATGGAACAGTATCCGCACCCTGATCCAGCGCCTGCGTGCACGCTCTATTGGTGTTCTTATCGATCTACATGCATTGCCAGGAGGTGGAAACGCACAGGAACACTCCGGTACCAACAGTGGGCGTGCTGAACTCTGGACAAGCCATACCAACCGCGCGCTGGGCGTTCACTGCTGCCAATTCATTGCTGAGGACACAAAGGCTGGAGCTGAGATTGCCGGTCTCCAGCTCGTCAACGAGGCTGAGTGGGAATCAGAACGCATGTATGAGTGGTACGATGAATGCATAGCTGCTGTCTCTGCTATCGATCCTGGTATTCCTATCATCATCTCCGACGGTTGGCACCTAGAGAAAGCAGTCGACTGGACTTTGCAGAAGAACTCCATCTACTCGCACCCGCAGTGCCCAGTAGTGATCGATACGCACTATTACTGGGCTTTCACCGACGAAGATAAGGCAAAGACACCACAGCAAATCACGGAAGAGGCCGGTACCAAGCTTGGGCAGCTCGACGGTAAAGAAGGTTCTGTCCATGACCGCGGTGCGGTACAAGTCATTGTTGGAGAGTACTCCTGCGTTATGACCGAAGACTCTTGGGCCAAGGGCGGTGGGGTCCCCAAGGAAGAGCTCGTGCAACAGTTTGGTCAAGCGCAGAGTAGGCGGTACCAGCAGCGAGCTGGCGGCAGTTTCTTCTGGACCTGGAAAATGGATTGGATGCCTGGTGGGGAGTGGGGCTTCAAAGCTAAAACAGAAGATGGGAGCATTGTGCCACCTCAGTATACAGCAATGTCCGCTGATGATAGGCGAGGGGTGGTCGAGAAAGCCAGACACGAAAAAGACGGGCGGATGCATGAGGCTGTCCAACAGCACGTGTCTTACTGGAGTGGAGTGGATCCCAACGGTCACTATGAGCACGAAAAGTACGAACATGGTTGGCAAGTCGGATATCAAGACGCTCTTGCTTTCTTTGGGTGTGGAGAAACAAAAGGCGACAAGATTGGCATGCTCGAATTGTGGGTCCTCAAGCGAATCAGAGAGAGTGGATACAGAGGTGGCTTCACTTGGCTTTTCGAGCAAGGCCTGAGGAAAGGTGCGCACGACTGTTACTCTGCGCTCGGCATTTAATGGTTTGTGCACGGACGATATGGCTCTCGGTCACAACCGTTTGCTGTTGCTGCCTCAGTCACGAGGTACGTGCTCGGGGTGATGACGTTACGGTCAACTGTCGGATTCGCGACCTTCGTCGGTGGAACGTCTATAAAATCGGCAGAGACAAACATTCAAACAATGTATGTTGAGCGTACAGTGTCACTTTCTCAATGAATTTCCACGTCCCCTCTTCCACCCCCCCTAACTTGATCTCGCGCAATCCCTCAATTTCCAGAAAACGCCAAACCCATGGATCACACCCATTTTATACCCATTGGAACACCTGAAGAAGGGCCTGGCGAGGCGCTGCTTTTACTACATGACACACTCCCCAGGCGACCATATCAAGCTTATTGCGTCACCGAAGCCTCTTCACGACCGTCGAGCCCGGACAACCTTATTCCACAACCTCTTCGAACATCAACGACACCTGTATTGCAGGTTTTCATCGACACAGAGTCTGTTGAGACTGAAGACTGCGATCAAAACAACAACCTCACCCAGACTGCGGCAGGCAGTCCTGCGCAGTATGTCGAATCAGCAACATTACGCAGAACGGGACAGTATAGCAAAAGACAAACATTACTTCCCAATCGAAAGCTGTTGCCAGAGCGTACAAGATCGGGAAATACACCAAATCACATTACACGGGCTGTCACTCCACGCGGAAGCCACTCGTTAGCTCCATCTGAGGTGACGGTGTGCGACCTGCCATCATCACATCCACGGATGCAACAATCGACTCCTTCCAACAAAGAATCTGGTCGGACCGGCTCACACAAGCCAATTGAGCAATGCGATGATCTTTTGGGTACGTATCAGCGTCCGCTACCACCACTACCGCTCGGGGCGGCTTCAGTGATAGGCGAACAACAAGACATCGGCGCGCGGAGCGCAGACATTTACCGAAGTTCGGACGAGCCGGCTCATCCAGAATACTTTGAAGGAGAAAACGAGCTCAATACCCTCGATACTCAGGCGGGACCGCTGATCAAGAGAAACTGCTGCCTCGTTCCACGTCGGCCGTTGCCAGATTTACCGATAGACATCAGCCCAGATCATTCGAGTCAAGGAACTGCAGCGCAGAGCGCGTCTTCATCACACGTGACAGATAGACCCTCATATGACGCTGTCTTTGGTGAGTCGAGCATTAGTGCGCGAGAGCATCGTGTCTCGGGCAGCAATACACAAGAGCTCAAGGCTACTGACCCATACGAACCTCGCGGCCAATGGGATGACATTGACGATGACGTGCGACCCTTGCGGCGAACACAACCCAAAGATGCAAATCTAAAATACCAGTTTGGACAATTACCATCTTTCAGTTCAGCTTCGCCGCCATTAATCTCGCCACTCCGCGACAATTATCAGCACTCGGTCGGCAACTTCACAAACGCCGCGCCCTCTTTTCATTCGTCGACCGACATCCAAAACGGTCCCAGACCGCCTCCTTGGGGCTCATACGAAGATCTTGAGATGCAACGTCGACAGCGCGGCGATGCGAGAGAGCGCGCAAAAGTTAGAGGTAGCCGTTTGACGGCAGACAGCTCTTCAGTGTACCAGAAGTCAATGTCAACGGACAGCCTGGGTAAAGACCCTTCAAGAGAGGTAGAAGAGTACAGGGAGCAGATACTCGTAGTGTACCCGGATATGGAGTTCAATGGGGAAGCTGGGAGAGGTGATCGGGGATGGTGCTGCTGCGTCATGATGTGACCGGCTTGCCATTGATGCTCAATCCAGTCACTATGGGCATATCGCACTCATACTCGCAGAGTCTCCATGAACAGAGACGTGTAGTTCACGCTTCAACGACATACCTATCTCCTGACATATCAACATTGCGCACCAGGCCACTTCGGGCTTTACAACAACAAAGCTCAACTATCGCACCCATCCCTCCACAAATCTCCACCGCCAACTGAGTACACCACATCTTACATCCAGACTATTCAACTCATTGACAGCCTCCATCATGTCCACTGTCAAGGTCGACGGGAAAGCAAAGCCAGGACGCTCGAACACTGGCAGCAAAGCGCAACAGACTGCATCTGGATCAGCCGTCAAACCAGCCCCCGATAGCACCAACAGGTCACAAGTCACCGTGACAGTCAGAGAGCTACCAAGCACCTCCACAAAGACTCCAACAAAGCCGCACAACGCAACCAACAGCGTAGCATATGGATTGAAGAAGACCCCGGTAAAACCTCACATTGTTCGAGCTTTAGCAGAAGCAGAGGAGGAACGACAGCGGGAAAGGGAAGTCGAGGAGCTCAACCGTAGGAAGAGATTGGGACTCGCGCCATGGCAGAGATAGAAGGTAGTCTGGTACTGTCAGAGTTTTGGGTTTTGACATGTGGTTTCAGCATCCTAGTAGGTTATTGCTATTTTGTTTACTCAGATAGCGAAGGGGCGATTTCTTTCTTTTCTATACTGAGGGACAGTAAATGTACTTTGGATAATCTTGCGCAGGCTTGCGTAGGATCAGCTTTATATATTATGCTTTTCGAAACAATGACACGTATGCGCATGGTTATCGAATATGTCACGTGAGCCTACCAGTAGACGTTATGTTGGCTACAGATACTGCTTACTGCCCTTGAGTGAGCTGAGAACAGGCATGTGATGTTTGAAGTTCGATGAGACGGTACTGTAAACTTCAGGCCCTTGCTCCAGCCGGCTAGGTGATCACTGTCATGTGTTTCTCCGGCGTGTGACTCACCATCCCTGATCAATCCGCGGTCGTCGTTGACGTCTTTTGCTACACTCGTGGGAAGGTTACACAAACAGCCCATAAGTCCTAATGAGTCAACGCTGTCGTAGTCACTAGCTTGGAGTCACCTAGGTCAATGCACCCACGGTAGCTTTTGATTTGTGACTGATGCTCGGAATCTACAGCATCAATGATATGAATAATGAATGATACTGTTATCGCAGGTGTGACTAATCGCAGATATAAAAACCCCCCAGTGCCTACCTGGCTTTCCTTCACATACACATACTCATACACCTTCGTATACGCGCCTATCTTCACAAGATATTTACAACATATCTCGTCACTTCCTTGGTCGATCGGACGAGCTGTGTCAAACAGCCGTAATAAGACGAACTTAGGCCACATTTTCTGCATTCGTCTTCCGCGGTCTATAATGACGGATCCAACGAAGTCTAGGAACACCACGATAAGTTTCGAAGGTCGCACTCTTCCTGAGAGAACAGAGCTTTCGAAGCTCTTAGGGCAAGGTCGAGGTGATAAACAGACAACCGGAAAAGTTCAAGAGACGCAGAAGGTGAGAGATCGCGGCTGCAGACGCGGAACAAAGCACGACTAACTGCTAAGATAGGAGCCGGAAATGTTCAGTGAGAAAGACCAATCGAAGACTTGGTCCCTTAGTGGATCTCTTGGAGTCCCTGAAATCCCGTGGAAGGGTTCAGAGCGGAAGGGTCCAGATGAGAAACGCAAATAGGACGAGACTATCCAAACTACACCGGAGGTCTGCTTACTCGAGAAGGTTCTGAACGGTTGTCATTCATTGAATCGGTTGTATCGGATGCAGTCAGCTTATTGAAGGCCATTTCGTACGTCTGAGAGTTTGGTGCAGCGTGGTATCATGTGGTCAATGTGAACGTGTCGTTTGCACCAATAAACATGGACTACAATCAGGTACATTGAAATGAGGTCAAATATATCACAGCATCACAGCATCACAGCATCACAGTCTGCCGACTTCAATCCCGATGCCGTCGACTGAAACAAACACAAGACAAGTGCATCACACACAGCACTATATAAAGCCGGCTATACCCCTAATCTGTCTACATAACTCGGCACTCAAGCACTGCATCACTAAACATCACTATCAAGACTCTTCAGCACCCACGCCAGGAGATTGTAGTCCAGAGTCAGCTATATTTATTCATAGTACCGATAATCGACCTCTATCAAGATGCATCTTCCAGCCCACAAGCTCCAGCTGCGCCCTAAACTTACCAACGTTCTACAACACTCAAGCAAGACTTCCACACCCAAGACCCCCGAGGCTCAAACTTCAACCAAAACGGACAGCGGTATCAACACCAAAGACAAGCGCAACATCAAGATCGGCATTGCCGCACTTCGTACCGTCAGCAAATGGACCGATAAAGCTGCACTGACGCTCGAGAAGCTCGAGGGCCAAGAAGCCTCGAAGCACTGCCAGGATCGCCAGGCACGCTTGATCGCAAGAGATGGCAGTGAAGGATACGGAAAGAAAGCCCAGGATACCGGGGTATGGAGAAAGACTGTAGTATACCCGGTACCTGCCCAGGTTGGTAGTGCTAGGAGTATCGAAGTACACGATCAGCCAAGAGTGTACGGAGCAGCAACACCTTCCAGTAAAGAAGAAAGCCGCATTGCGGCCAGCGCTGTGGAGCTACCGCTCGTCCAGACTCATCATGCGCATGTCTTGGCTTCCGTTGAGGAGTACTATGACGAAAGCAGTGATGACGAAGACGAAGGCAGTACTTCTCGGCAGGTTGGCCTCAACAGCTCCACAGACGTTGGTGCAGATGAAGATACCGATGAGGAAGATACTTCCGATGATTCTAGTGACGATGAGAAGGAGGATGACAGCGATGACGACTCGGATAGTGAGCAACATGATAGCTCTGATGATGCTGAGGATTCGGACGAGGAGGAAGCTGAGGCGAAGCATCAGATGATCGTGAATGCTAAAAATTGAGGAGATGAAGAACGGAGGTAGAGGTGGTTTAGGTATCTCGTATGTGAAGAGGACGCGTTGTTGAACGATGTGGTCTTGAGGGCCTTAAGGGACGGGTTTTGACGTAGATTAAAGACTTGAGCGGAGAATGGCAGTAGTAGCATGAATCTACCTATAAATAAAGTGTTAACGCATGGCTGTACTTATTCTGCGAAAATTGCGACCTTCTGGTACTCCAGGGCTCCACTAACCTCCAGCACTGAAGTAGGAGATGCCAAATGGAGGGATATATACTAGCTAAGATGTTGGAAATGGAGTCGAATGATTATGTTTGGCTATGTGGTTGAAATATTCCAAAGGCCCGAAGTGAACTGCACGTCAGGCAGCATTGGTTCGGCACATATGCCGTAAGGTTTACACAATGACGTACCTGTGTAACTGCAACAAAAAGCCACCGCGAAAACCTCCAAACAACTTTCGTTTGTGAGATATTTGACCATCCCTTGGTATACCAACCAATAAGTATTAGCGAAGTGGCAGTGAAGGCAACCGGTACAGTAGTCCGACGACAGGCAGTGAAGGTAGGCTATCTGGCGGCTGTTAACGGCGCTTTGCAAACACTCCACAGCGCGTCACTCGTCCTCTCTCACCTTACTTGCACGCCTTGGGCAAGTTTTACGTTTGTGTTTTCATCCCACGTGCGCCCTAGCCCGAAAGTCGTGGATCGGCTTTGCCCTGCATTGTTCGTTCAGTTCGGTCCCACCCACATCCTCCTAGCAACGCCCGCATCCTCGCAGTCAACATCACGACTGTCAATTGCGAAAATGTCAACACACTTTCGCCCGCGCGCGACTACGCCTGGCCCGCCGAGCCCTACACGTCCATCAACAGCGCGCTCCACGATTCGCGCTATCTCGCCGTCGCCGCCACCGAGTTTGGATGAGGCTTCGCGACAAGATTCTGCGACTACTGGGTCACCGAATGTTGATCTTCACAGTGCATCAGAGAGTGCGAAGGTACGGCCAAAGAGCGATGGCTACCCGCGAGCCTACGTGCATGGTTCTGGTCGTGAAGAGTCGGACTTCGCCGACTACACCACAACAACAGGGAACGGTAACTTCGGAAGCTCTCCCGCAAACATCACTGCCAATGTCACCATCAAGAGAGGCGGCGGAATGATGACAAGGCGGTCACCGGTAAAGCGCGGTTCCAGATCAACAAGTCCGAAGAAACGTCCGTACAGTACACCGACGGAGCTGTCTTCGCACCGCGAGTCGACATTGCGTGACCAAGACGACATAACAGCCACCAACCCGCGAGATGCAGAGATCCAAGCTGGTGACTACGTCGATAGCGACGCATACACCGACTGCCCAGACACACCCACCCCGATGACAAACTCCCAAAAGCGCTCCGCCTATCTCCCGCTCGGAACTCCGACGCCCTTCCCAAAGTCCACGCGTTCATCCAAGCCCAAATCCAGATCAAGCCTTCCTCTTGCCACCCCTACTACTACGCCCACAGCACCGACGCCAAAGCTCGAATTCTTTGAATCCTTCGACGAGCAACCATCCTATGGCTCTGGGCTTTTCAACACGGACCATCCTCAGATGTCTATTGGGCCAGAAGACAAGCTCATGGCGTTCTACACCCAGACTGAGCGTCGGAAGAT
Organism: Alternaria metachromatica; assembly: GCF_023757995.1. Lineage (NCBI taxonomy): Eukaryota > Fungi > Ascomycota > Dothideomycetes > Pleosporales > Pleosporaceae > Alternaria > Alternaria metachromatica. Next base: position 1,191,233 of record NW_026055496.1, read on the forward strand.
GCGTGAACGAGCGCTCGCAAGGGCTGCGCAACCGGAGAGGGCAGTGCCTGGCTCTCAGGCAGACTACGCGACAACGTCAGATCACCCAGGAAACGACGCCTTGGTTATGCAACAGCCCCTGCGAGAGGAGGACATTCGTGCGCGCATGCATCTGGCCCCTGCACAGCAGGCCATGGAATCACCGCCTCGGAAGCCTATGTCAGATGCGGCTGGCAACGTAGCGCGACACGTCTCGCCATCCGAGGGCTCATGTGTCTCCGGCGGAACGGTCACTAGCAAACGCTCTGTCTTCAGCACGCCGGGCAGAGACGAGCTTGAGAGGAAGAAGGCGATTGTAGAGACTGACGATGGACCATTTGCTAAAGCAGTGAGCATGGCAGATCTGAATGAAAGACGCAGGGTGGTCAGTGAGGAGGGAGCACAAGGTGTTCGAAGGAGCGAGGATTTGGAAGCAGAGGGCATGCAGAAGAAAAAGAAGGAGGGTAGGACTTGTGGTATGGGTATCGGGTGCAATGTCATGTAGAGATTGTCAAAAAGCTCGGAGATGTTTGTATAGACTTTGCATCGATGCGACGGAGGATGGTTCTGAACCGTAATATGAACGACAGCAATGAGTAACGATGAGGCTACTAGTTTGATGCTTAGCATAATATTGTAAAGTAACAATGAAACTGAAACTTCTCTGACGCGTGTGACAGAAGTATATCGCGAACAGACAGTGAATGCGACCACTAGCGAGCGCAACCGCAATACACTTTTGTTTGCTTCTTCGACGTCCAACTCTTCACTCGTACAACCCACTTTAAAGATCGCGACACATTAGCAGCAAAATATCACGCAATGGATGCCGCGCCCGATCGAGTACAAGCGCCGTATATGCTCGACAACCTGACCGCCGACGCGCAGCGAATATCAGCGAGCCTGCCACCGGACGGCTGGGATTCAAGCTCCGCCCTCGTGGGCTTAAAGCGTGACGTCAGTGGGGTATCGGTCGTGGTGAGTAGCACCAGCCCTAGACGGGTAACTTTGTCTGTATCAGCTGCTAACTAAAGGCTCCGTGAAGCCGTCAATAGCTGCGCCGGGCGATGTCAACAATGCTGGACATGCGCGCGCTGGGCTCTTCGCATGGCTCCGGCGATTAATCCGCACCGCTTGTCGTCGCTTCCGTAAACGCCACAAGAATGCGAAAGGCTCCTAACGGAAGGCCGGGTGGTTGTTGAACACTCCTAGCGATCGAAGAATAAGACATTGGTATGTGTAGAATGCGTTTTCGAGAGTCGAGCTAATAGCGCTTCTTAGATGAAGAATCGGCTGCGATGTCGAGTGCCTGTAGGATATCGGTACCGAAGACGACAGTCATGTATGCGGGGAAGATGACCCAGAGACCACTGCGGAATCAGTTAGCTTTTCTGTCCCTTGTAGTACGAGGTGCAAACAGATGCAGGATATCAGCTTACTTCATGACAAGGTAGAAGACCAAAAGCGTTGCCCAGTCGTTATGGCGAACGTTTGCGAAACCAGAGAAATACTCATTAAAGTCTATCATGGTTAGCCTGTGTATTGCCCGTGTGTCGCATGTGTACGTACAGTAGAGTACTGTCTTGCTGACTGTCATAACTGCTGCAGCAAACCCGATGATGAGCGCGCGGTTGCCAGTCTTGCCGCGTACCTTCCTGCCGCCAGAGAGGAACTTGCCCACGCCCTCGCTGAGCTGCAGGCCAGTACCTCCAGATGTAGGGACACTGTGGTTGTATATGATCATAGAGTAGAGGCCGTATAGCACAAGCTCCACAGCGTTCAGCATGGCTTGCGCGCCGCCAAACCCATCATGGTTTTCCCATCCGGGCCATCCGTATACGTGATCGATCGAAGCGTAAATCTCATATGGCTTCCAGATGGGCCATTGAAGCGCGCCACCGGCCATGGTATGTGGGCGCAGAAGAACATAGAGGGTGTCCCATAGCACAAGCGGAATCGAGATGGCAAGCCAGACTATCGTAAGATTGGATGCTGTGTGGCACCACGTCGGCTCGTCGATTTCGGATGGAGAGGGAGGGCTGATTTCGGCTTTAGCATTGGAGATTGCGCGCCTCGCAAGCGACTTTGGTGGGGGTGAGGTATTGAGGTCTGGGGAGGTGGGCGCTGGGGACGCGGTCGATGTTCGTGATCTTGGCGTCTTCTTGACGGGTGATGGCTCCGTGGCAGGGAAGTCGCCTTGCGGATGCGAGCGCGTAGACACCATGACGATGAAGAGATCAAGACGGCGTGAAGAATCTGGAGTTCAGCAGCAACTGCGAGAGGCGCAATGGAAGGGAGAATGTAACGTGTCGCAATGATGCAAAGGATGCTAGGGAACTAGTGGAGAACGGCTTCTGCTTTAGCCGGGCGGGGCTGTACCTGAGACGGAAGGCGCCTTCGCCCTTGATCCAATGATGCACCAAAGTTCAACCTCGATTTTCTCATTGGCGGCGCATCATTGTATCCCCTCACTTTTACGACGCGCTCTCATTCCTCACTGCTCACCTGCATGGGGGGCTGCAGAACACTGCATTAAACCCACTCCGAGAAAGTGCATGGCACGCCACACCCGCTGTTGCTGCGACCGTTTGAATGTGCACATGGAACAGTCACGAAGAAGTTTGTCGTGACTAGAATCTGGATTGTGGGATAAAAAAACAACCATGATTTAAAGAGCAAGCCCAGGGGTTGCGCTCAGCTCATGCAGCAAACAAAAAGAAGCGATTGGTTTCCAGTGGAGATGCGCTGTTGCGGCACGGACAGCTGCGGCGAGTACAGCCGCCGTGATGTTGGAAGCTGACCAACGGCCTTCACTGCAGCAGGATCATCTCAGCCTCAAGTGCATCTTTTGCAGTACAAGCCTTATCGCCAGCAAATCTTCCATTGTACTCGGGCCCATTGACGTTCATGTCGTTTCTCCTCCGCGCGGGCGAGGTTCTCAAGGGCCGCATAGGCAGCTACACGATCATCAAGCAAGTCTCACCGACACTTTGGTTTGCGAAGTGAGGCCAGGATATCGCCTTCTATGCCTTAGCCACTGACAGCTATGCAAGGGACCAAGGACAAACAAAAGTGGTGATCAAAGGCGGACCTCCAACGGTGCGAGTAGAACGTGATGCGCTCAAAATGTTCCAGCATTGCCCTCATATCAGACCAATGATCGACGAGATGGATGGGCCACCTGCCATGCCTCCGCTTATTACCTTGCGGTATCTCGACAGTGATGTCCTAACTGCATCGATCGAAAGGAAGTTGAGCCGAGAGGAGCTGAAATATGTTACTCGGAGGCTGTTGCTAGCTCTGAATACTCTGCACGAGAAAGGCTATGTGCACTCGGGTACGTATGCGCAATCCATTCGTTGAAGTAAGTGGACCGGCCTGACAGAACGACAAGACGTCAAAACCAACAACATCTTCTTCAATTTTCAGGAAGGACCCAACCGCTTCGCCGATGTTCAGCTCGGTGATCTGGGCGACTGTTGTACGGTGGACTCAGAGCGGGCTCGATCCGGAAAGCTTGTGGGTGCGCCTGTGTGGTCTAGTCCAGAGGTTATCCTAGAGATGCCTTGGAACACCGCAACAGATATATGGTCGTTTGGTACCGTGGTATGTAATGAGATTCGGCTGAAGATTGTCAGAAAGCATAAGCTGACCGTCTGCTCATCAGGTCATCAGTTTAATCTACGGTGGGGATAGGAATCTGTTCCAGCCGCAAGATGTAAAGCGCGGTGAACAAGGGTACCTGTTAGGTGTCCTCGAGCGACAATTCCGCTATTTTGGACCCTTTTTTCCACCGTTTATAGAAATGGGTGACGGAGGGATCGCCCAAGTCATACAGTATTTGATGGAAACGATCCCGTATGACGAACTAACACCGTTCGCGTCTGTCACGGAAGGACAAGTGGCGAAGAAGGACAGGGATTTCATCTCGAAGATCATGCAGCTTGATTGGAGAGATCGACCTACGGCCAAAGAACTTTTGGAGGATGAGTGGTGGCAAGATGACTGAGATAGCTTTGGTTTGTAAGGCGTACCGGAATCCCCACCTGTACGATGTGTATTATGAGTTGTACCATACACTATACTGATGGTAGAAATACTAGATGTCTCTACTCAACGCTTACGGCCCCACTCGAGTTTCACTCTCAAGGCTCCGATTCCGTGAAAGAGGGCTACAGAAAAGCGCCACCTCGCTAGCGCTCTGTTTAGCTCCATCGATACAGAAAGACCATTGCATCGGTACAGCCAAAGTTGGCGTTCCATTCACGTCTCTACCTATCGCCATCAACCATGGACATCACTGGGCTCGATCGCGCTACCGGCAGACTGGTCATCCAGATCAGACTAGACGAGATTACAGAAGCGCTCGAAGGCGTTCAACTCGACGACAATGGTACTGCAAGCTATCGCGCTATTCGTCACACGCTTCAAGATCAACTATCGATCATCTATGGGCAGGTATGCTGTTAGCCTACAATTAGCCGGACACTCCGCGAATCTGCGATAATATCCCACTACGCTGAATGCATTAAGATACTAACACATCAGCAGGATACTGATAACGAAAGCGACAATGGCGACGAAGCAAGACGTACGCCATCGAGATCAAGCAGCGACACCTCCGCGAATAACTCCGATGACGAAGGCGTCGTAGCAGAGGAAGCAAGTCCCACACCAGAACTCATTGAGGTGCCGGAGTCAGAACCCGAGCTGGAACCAGAGGCTACTGCCGATTGTGGTGCTTGCGGTGATACAAAGCCCGAGAAGGACACCATCAAGCTTGAATGCTCCCATGTATACTGTAAGGACTGCATCGTAGATCTATTCCGATTCGCTGTCCACAAAGATACCTCACTCTTCCCGCCTCGATGCTGCAAAGCCACCATCCCACTCGACACGAACGAAAACGGCGTGAAGGGCTGCAGTGTACTACTGCCTGCAGAGCTATTGACCGAGGTCAATGAGAAGAAGGCGGAGCAGGAGAAGGCTCAAGAAACCCCATGTTCTGGTGCGGATTGCGATCACGTTATTCCGAAAGAAAACATCAGTGGCGGCGTTGCGACATGCAACATTTGCGACACCGAGACGTGTACGGTATGCGAACACGAAGCGCATAAAGGATTGTGTGCTGAGGATGATGACACCAAGATATTGATGGCCACAGCTGGAAAGGTCATGTGGCAACAGTGTACCAAGTGCAAGAATCTGGTCGAGTTAGACACAGGCTGTTTCCATATCATGTGAGTGCAGCGCGCGAGACACTCGCATTTGAACTTGCTGACAAATATAGTTGTCGCTGCAGTCATCAGTTCTGCTACATGTGCGGCGCCACATGGAAGACATGCATGTGTCCGCAGTTCGACGAGGGTCATCTTTTAAGGCCGACTCCTACCGATGCTCTAGACATGGCACCGACCGTTTGCCAGCACGTGTGGAAACAACATGAAGGTACCGCATGTGCGCGATGTGAACGTACCGATCTCTTGTCCGTCATGCAATGCACTCGCTGCCTCCTTGAGCAGTGTAGTCGTTGCGTGAACAACAGATAACAGTATGGATATCATTTCAGAATGAAGGAAACTGTTCTTACAGCGAATGGAGAGTTGATATGATTAGAGAGGTATTGGTTTATTCCTGGCTCGATAGCACGGTGGAAATGCAAGGGCTCCAGGCTGATCAAAACATGTCGGTCTGCTTCATTGATGCTAAATACCTGTGTCATTTTCTATTTACCGACCCTCTTCAGCGAGATCGAAAATTCAGAATACGCGAGCAAGTACACACACGAATGATCTTGATGTTGCTTTCGTCACGGTTGTTCCTGCAAGTCACCCAACTTGTCGTTAGTGCCTTGGCGATCGACATGACAGCGGGAGTCCAAGGACTGCGCCGCACAAAATCTTGTGCGCCATGTCTTCTTCATCCGCGAACATACCACCCAAGATGAGACGATAAAGCTGTACGTATATACAGACTAGTACCGCTAACCAAGGGTTCTCGCGTCAAATACACCATGTCGACTCTTTTCCGGGTCGGCCAAGTTCTCAAGGGCAGCATCGGGACGTATGCAATCACTCAAGAACTCAAAGAAGCTGTCTGGCTCGCCAAGTCTGTGTTAGGGTGACGATAGAAACATATAAACTTCTAACGACCGCCAGAAACCAAGCGCAAAAGCTGGCGGTGATCAAGGCCCAGCAGGGTCACCATGGGGTTACGAACGAGCGAAATGTGCTCAAGAAACTTCAACATCGCAGCCCATACATTAGATCAATGATCGAAGAGATTCAGGGCCCAGATCTCCCCGTCACAATCGCTTTGGAGTATCTTGACACAACCATTTCAGAGGCGTCCGCGGAAAAGGCCTTGAATAGAAAAGAGCTGAAGCACGTTTCGCGCAGCGTTCTAGAGGCCCTAAAAAGCCTTCATGATGACGGCTATGTACACGCGGGTATTCATTGTCTGCCGCTAGGAACCAAATATTGGAGCTGATTAGACTCGAAGATCTCAAACCGGACAACGTCTACGTCAACATCCAGGGAGGCGACAATCGGTTTAACGAGGTCAGACTTGGCGACATGGGGAATTGCTCTCATGTCACCAGTGCAGGTCCTACTTCTGGGACTCCGTGTGGCGCAAAAACATGGGTAAGCCCAGAGATCATTTTGCAACTGCCGTGGAATACAGCTGCAGATATCTGGGCATTTGGATTGCTGGTAAGAGACTCCATATGATACGTTTCGGTCTCATCTCGAATGAATCCGACGTTGCTGGGCTGACGACTCCCGTGATTAGTTTGTGCACATGCACTACGGCTCTCACTTCAACCTATGCGTCCCTCAGGGCCAAAAAGCTGAGGAGGATAGGGAAAATCTCCCCTTGCATGTTCTTCTGCGACAATTATACTGGTTCGGGCCGTTTCCAAACAAGACCGTCGAGATAGCTGATGAAGAGATTACTAAGACTCTAGCGTCTCTAAAGAGGAACAATCTACCAGCGCAGCAGGGAATGTTCAAGGTCATCTCAGAGATGGAGCTGTCAAGGAAGGATAACGAGTTTGTCCGTAGGATAATGAAGATGGACTGGAGGGATAGACCGAGCGCGAGAGACTTGTTGGAAGATGAATGGTGGGAAGACGAATGAGGGACGGCTAATGACATACCGTGGACGGCATTAGCATTCGCGTTTTTGGTGTGATACGCCAACGGGGTCATGAGCGATGTATAACACTTACTGTACCATAGTTTACTTCACTCAACACAAAGCGCCCTCCGGGCTTGCTCTCCTCCACACAATTACAATTGTCTTTACCAGGCAATCAACAGCGTTATAAATACCTCCCTTTCCAAGATCCTGTCTTCGCTCATCATAACACTACCACCCAGCGTCTTCAAAACATACGAGCACTTCGAAAGTCAACAACGCGATGTCTTACCCACCAAACAGTCCCGACATCGTTCGTCGCCACCCCCAACATGGCATCAGGACAGCTGGTGCGATCGACTCATCCTCATTTCAACCATTGTCATCTTCGATGAGCGCTCACACCATCGTCTGCGCGGAGGATGACTGCAACAACAAGCTCGATGTCGTACCACATGGAGACCATGCTGGGCTTGTCGGCATAGACAGTGCGATATATATCAAGGCTAGGTGCAAGGAGTGTGAGCCGCCAGTGACTGTAGCGAGTTGGTGGGAGGGATACGAGAAGAGCGAAGAAGGCAGTGATGATTGGAATGAGGAGTTAGGTGATTGGGCGGATGAGTTCTGAGACGACAAGAGAGAATGATGGCTGGGACGATGGTAGAGGCAGCCGCACGACGTCTCAAAAAAGATATTCCATGTAATCAGTAGAGACATGGGGGTTTAGAGATTGGGTTGGATTAATACACATCTGTATCTACCATGTATTCCAAAGTCACTTTATTTTGACTTCTACGTGCGCGGTAATTGATACCCTAGTGAGAGCAGGAAGAAGAAAGTGCTAAGACATCTGAGTGCCTGCGCATGCTTGTTTTCATCCCTTCAGCTGTCCTTATGGCCTAGTGAGATGCTGTTAGTCTCTTTTACGCGCCATTATACAGCCAGTGAAAAGATAGTGTCTGTTAATCCGAGGTGAAGGCAAAGGCTGCGTTCAGCGGTCTTCTAGCGGGTGCGAGTGCGGCCTCGAAGCAGCTCCGCCTCCTCCGCAGTGACGGTCATCAGACCGGAACCCTTCTCGTCCATCTTCTTCCTCAGCGACTCAGCAGCAAGTCGCTCTTTAGCAATGCGCTCGTGCTTCTCGGCCTGGTTGTGCTCCCAACGCTGACGGCGCTCTTTCTCTCGCTGTTGCTCCCGGCCCTCAACCTGCCTCTTTGCCATTCCAGCAAAGAATATATCAGCGGACTCCATAGCTTTCCTTAACCGAGTGTGCTTCTCCAAGAACGCCGCAAAGTCTTCAGGGTCGGGTATAAGGCGTTTGTAGCGGTCGTGGCAAAGGTGGTTGACCATCGCGGTCCAGAGTGGGTCTTTGTCAGACGTGGCGTTCTGTTCGACGGCAATGATCTCTTCGTAGCTCGGAAGCTGGGTCTTGAGGTACTCGACATAGCCGGCGTGGATGTGGCTGCAGTAGCGCTCCATACCTAACAGGCGAGCAGCGCGCAGGAGAGCAACGTCTTCACCAAAGGTCTTCTGAGCCGGGACGGCGTAAGCCTCGAACTCGTTGCACGTCTCCTGCATCCAGCCGATGAGTAGAAGGCGGACTGCGCCAGGAT